>NC_133464.1:1400000-2600000 GCF_048565385.1 Saimiri boliviensis | reverse complement strand
TCTTGGGTGGAAAGTCTGTGACATCTGCTGAATCAGAGTGGGTCCTGTGCAGGTCTGTGGCGTGGACCAGGAGTTCCTGACGTCTCGACGTATCTGGGAGGGAATGTGCTCTTGGGTGGAAAGTCTGTGACATCTGCTGAATCAGAGTGGGCCCTGTGCAGGTCTGCGGCGTGGACCAGGCGTTCTGGATGTCTCAGCGTATCTGGGAGGGAATGTGCTCTTGGGTGGAAAGTCTGTGATATCTGCTGAATCAGAGTGGGCCCTGTGCAGGTCTGTGGCGTGGACCAGGAGTTCCTGACGTCTCGATGTATCTGGGAGGGAATGTGCTCTTGGGTGGAAAGTCTGTGACATCTGCTGAATCAGAGTGGGCCCTGTGCAGGTCTGTGGCATGGACCAGGAGTTCCTGACATCTCGACGTATCTGGGAGGGAATGTGCTCTTGGGTGGAAAGTCTGTGACATCTGCTGAATCAGAGTGGGCCCTGTGCAGGTCTGTGGTGTGGACCAGGCATTCTGGGCATCTCAGTGTATCCAGGAGGGAATGTGCCCTTGGGTGGTAAGCCTGTGACATCTGCTGAATCAGAGTGGGCACTGCTGGCTGACAACGGCTTAACTTCTGCAGGGCTGTGGGTGGTATTCCAGCTCAAATACAAACACTCACTGCCTACGCCTGCGCTTTCCATGTACCATGTTTCATTCTGGGCCTGGTGGAAGTGAGTGAGCCTGAGAGGTGACAGTTTTGACCACACAACTGTGTGGAGAGGGAGGTGCCCTCATGTTCCCACCTTGTACCAAGTGCTGTGTTCTTTGTGGAGTTTAGTCCTCTGATGGAGAATGGCTGATCTCGCTGCCGGATGAGGAAACCAATGCTGAAAGCAGTTTAAGTAATTTACTTCAAGCATCTTAGCCAGGCACCAGGTGCTGACCATCAGTCTGGGGCCCTGAGGGCTGCTCTCAGCCACAGTGATCTAAACTCTCTCCACCTAAACTGTCAAAAAATTTCAGCAGGATGAGTTAACAGAGGCAGAAAAGGGGACATGGTGTCTGCGGTGGGTCTAGTGAGGGTGAAGCCAAAGGACAGCGGGATAATACAGGTGCAAAGTGATGAGCTTCGTAGGACAGACAGAGGAAAGAACAGTGTTCAACAGAAGACACTACATTAGAAACAGATTGGCTGTGAAGGACAGTCATGGGCACATCCTAGTTTATTTACAGCTACCGTAATCTACATCATTTACAATTTTCTGTAAAGAATCCATTGCATATGCATTTAAGGTAATTTAGAGACAACGTCGTGCAACTTTGCATATGGATGAATTCATAAACCTGAAAAAAGTCCTCAGATCATGTATTCTGTTACCTCTTTTGGCTTAGTGTAGTTCAGATAACCTCAGTACTGGAGAAGGCAGACCAGGGAAGCTTTGAGCCTTGAAGGACAGTCACACCCCTGCTACAGTGAGCGAGCATGGGGACAGACTGACCTGGAAGACCCCACCAGGCCTAGGAGCACAGCCTGTGGTGGACACCCAGCACCAGCAGGTGCAGAGTGACTAGGGCTGACCTTCAGGATCAGGTCAGCTGAACAGCACAACTCCAGTGATGTGAAGCCCAGTGCCTGAGAAATGAGAGCAGCTGGAAACCAGCAGTGAGCGGGCTGCCTGGGCCCTGAGTGAGGTCAGAAGGTCTTGTGCATTCAGCTGGACATGACCACTTTGGGCAGCACTGAACACACAAGTGCTGACTCTAGCCAGTACCCTGCAGAGGCTGGCAGGTGTACCTGTCCTTGAGCACAGCAGACACATTGCTGTACCTCACATATGGAGAATGTGACCATCAGAAGAGGAGCCAGTTCTGGGGCAATTGGTGAGGCTAAGCCTGAAACCAGCAAATATAGCTGAAAGCTTCTCCCAAAACATCTCACAGGACACATGGTCTGACAACTCTTCAGGTCTGTGAATATGTTAATGTGCCAAGTTGAATGATATTTTTAATCACCATTAAATGCATGTGTAAAGGATTCCTTGTAGAAATATTAAATGTACAGTTAGGATGGCGGTGAACAGTCAAGAGCCAATTACTAAGCAAAGGAGTGGCTGGATGGACGGGTGACAAAATGGGTGGATGGATAGGTGACAGAGCAGATGGATGGTAATGGAGGGCTGGATAGGTGTGGAGGGATGGAAACATGATGGAGTGGACACATAGGTGACAGAGTGGACAGACAGTGGAGTGGATGAATGGACAGGTGATGGAAGGGTAGACAGGTGATGGAGTGGATGAATAGATAGGTGACAGAGCAGAGGAATGGGCTATTAAGTGATGGAGAGATGAAAAGGCAGTGTAATAGATGGATGAGCAAGTGATGAAGAGATAGGTGATGGAGGGACAGATAGACAGTGGAAGGACAGATAGAGGGATGGGCGGTGGAGTGGATGGACAGGTGGTGGAGTGGATGGTTAGGTGGTGGAGTGAATGGTTAGATGGTGGAGTGGATGGTTAGATGGTGGAGTGGGTAGATAGATGGTGGATTGGATGGATAGGTGGTGGAGTGGATGGTTAGGTGATGGAGTGGATGGTTAGGTGGTGGAGTGGATGGTTAGGTGGTGGAGTGAATGGTTAGATGGTGGAGTGGATGGTTAGATGGTGGAGTGGGTGGATAGATGGTGGAGTGGATGGATAGGTGGTGGAGTGGATGGTTAGATGGTGGAGTGGATGGATAGATGGTGGAGTGGGTGGATAGATGGTGGAGTGGGTGGATAGATGGTGGAGTGGATGGTTAGGTGGTGGAGTGGATGGTTAGGTGGTGGAGTGAATGGTTAGATGGTGGAGTGGATGGTTAGAGGGTGGAGTGGGTGGATAGATGGTGGAGTGGATGGATAGGTGGTGGAGTGGATGGTTAGATGGTGGAGTGGATGGATAGATGGTGGAGTGGATGGATAGATGGTGTAGTAGGTGATAGATGGTGGAGTGGATGGATAGATGGTGGAGTGGGTGGATAGATGGTGGAGTGGGTGGATAGATGGTGGAGTGGATGGATAGATGGTGGAGTGGATGGATAGATGGTGGAGTGGGTGGATAGATGGTGGAGTGGGTGGATAGATGGTGGAGTGGATGGATAGATGGTGTAGTAGGTGATAGATGGTGGAGTGGATGGATAGATGGTGGAGTGGGTGGATAGATGGTGGAGTGGATGGATAGATGGTGGAGTGGATGGATAGATGGTGGAGTGGATGGATAGATGGTGGAGTGGGTGGGTAGATGGTGGAGTGGGTGGATAGATGGTAGAGTGGATGGATAGATGGTGGAGTGGATGGATAGATGGTGGAGTGGATGGATAGATGGTGGAGTGGATGGATAGATGGTGTAGTAGGTGATAGATGGTGGAGTGGATGGATAGATGGTGGAGTGGGTGGGTAGATGGTGGAGTGGATGGATAGATGGTGGAGTGGGAGGATAGATGCTGGAGTGGATGGTTAGATGGTGGAGTGGGTGGATAGATGGTAGAGTGGATGGTTAGGTGTTGGAGTGGATGGATAGATGGTGTAGTAGGTGATAGATGGTGGAGTGGATGGATAGATGATGGAGTGGGTGGATAGATGGTAGAGTGGATGGATAGATGGTGGAGTAGATGGATAGACGGTGGAGTGGATGGATAGGTGGTGGAGTGGATGGACAGGTGGTGGTGTGGGTAGTTAGGTGGTAGAGTATATGGATCTATGGTGGAGCAGATGGGTAGTTTGTAGAGTGGACGTATAGCTGGTAGAGGAGATGAGTGGGTGGTGGAAGCAAGGAGTTGCAGTTCCAGAGGGTGATGTTTGGGAGTGCAGCCTTTGAAAGAACAGTGAGGCCAACCAACTGAGAAAATCGCATTTGTGCATTACGGGAGATTTGGCCTGAAATGGGGGACTTCCTTGCTCACATATAAGGTGAGTCTTAACGCCACATTCCGGACTACGCTTTGGAGGCCTTCGATGGACCTGTCCCTGCACTCAGCCTCTTGCTCTGTCTGTGTTCACTGCATCGTGTTACTGAGAACTGCTTGCCCATCTGCCGTTCCAAGGCTGTGTGTCCCCATGCCAGCCCCCTGCTGTTTGTACTCCCTCCCCAGCGGCTGATGAGGAGACCTCCCACCCTCCCCACCTGGCGGATCCGCCCATGCTGCGTGGTTCAGCCTGGCAACCGCTGGGGCAGTTGGCACCACCACCAATTATCTCCTCGTTCCTTTCCTTCTCTTGCCCTCTTGTTCATTTATTTGTTATTTCTCTATTTTTGCTGACTTGTCAGTTCTTGATTTTTTCTTCAGTTTCTGCCCTTTTGTCGTCACCAGCTCCACAGTTGCCCTGCCAATGGGTTGGGGCTGCCTCATGACGGAACAAGGGCCCACCATTAAGCAGAAGGATAAATCGGTGCTCACAGGCATTGGTTCTGCTATCGTCTAAGATTCAGCGTTGAGGACACAGACGATTGCAGCCATGCGGTTGGGTAAAGATGTTATTACAGATCAGTATCTACTTGTACAAATCTCTTAATCTGGATTATCCCTGCAGAGCTGTACTATCCAATATGCTAGCACCTCGTTCATGTGGCTACTAAGTTCAGGTTAATGACAATTAAATTAATTGAAACTTTAGGTGCTGGTTCTTGTTAGCCACATTTTAAGTGCTGAAAAGTGCCACGTGGGGGCTGGGAGCCACCATATTGGATAGAGGGCATTTTCACCATCACAGAAGCTTTTTGTGGACAGTGCCGCTCTAGAGGGTGACGTGTGTGTGCCAGTGACCAGAAGCACTGTTCCAGATCACAGGCTCTCCTTAACTGATTGTGTCATGAAGTGAAACCAACTGGCCTTCAGCTATAGTTCCTCTCTTTTTTCTCTATTTTGACTCTAGATAGAAAAACGTCAATTTTCAAAACCTATTTTAGATAGAAAAATTTCAAATTAGATTTTAAAAGACTCTATTTTGACTCTTTAGATAGAAAAAGGTCAAAGTGGAACTTTGAGCTGAGGTCGGAAAGAACACTTAATCTGTTAAACAGGAATCAAGTTACGACTGAGCTATAGAATGTGTGAAGACAGCAAAAACAGCAAAATAGAGACAGCAAGAACAGAGTTTCAAGTTGTTGGTTCTGCTACCTCATTGCAGCAGTTACACGTTTTAATAGAAACTAAGTTAAATATAATTGAAAAAAATAATCTTAATGACTTTTAGAGTAAAATGTATATGTTTAAAGATATTTGGGGACTAATTCATTCTTGGAGCCATCAAATATTTATTAAAAACTTGTAATGCTGCAGTGGCTACAGGCTCAGGAGCTAAAATAATGTGGGCCGCCGTTTTAGCCCTGTTACTTTTTTTTTTAAGACAGACTTTCACTCTTGTCGCCCAGGCTGGAGTGCAATGGTGCAATCTCCATTCATTGCAACCTCTGCCTCCTGGGTTTAAGCAATTCTCCTGCCTCAGCCTCCCAAGTAACTGGGATTCTAGGCACCCGCCACCACATCTGGCTAATTTTTGTATTTTCAGTAGAGGTGGGGTGTCACCATGTTGGCCAGGCTGGTCTCGAACTCCTGACGTCAGGTGATCCACCTGCCTGGGGGTCCCAAAGTGCTGGGATCACAGGTGTAAGCCACCGTGCCCGGACAGTCCTGTGATTTTTAAGCTGTGTGACCTCGAGAAGCCAACTTAGCATCTCTGATCCCCAGTGTTTTCCTAAAGAACCGGATGAGTCATCCATCAGCTCTGGCTCTCCTGTGCAGATTAGACGGTTAACAGGTGGGATTGGCTAAGCCCAGGGTACCCTAAGGCGGAAGCAAGGATTCGCTCTCAGAGTTGTTGGCTGCTGTGTGCTGGGAACTGGTGGCAACACAAGGACACATTTTTAAACATCTGTATTCAAGGTCAGATCATGGGGGATGGGGGCTGCTCAGGAGGCTCGGAATTGAGTGTGCCTCAAAGCAACTTTCTTTTAATATTAGTGTGGCAATTGAAGGCTAGATGAAATTCATTAGCCTTTGAAACAGAATTGACACAAATAATTAGAGAAGTAAAAGCTCTAAGTTTCTGGTGAGAGTGGTTTTATTTGACTGCTAATGAGTGGCCTGCGCTTATGTTTGAAATCTGAGAGCCACTCCCCGGTCTCTGATTGGGTGTCCTGGACCACTCCCTTCGATGACCCTTAACAGAGAGAACAGAACCCTCTTTTCACCTTTATATTCAGTGAGGAAGCTACAGCCCTAGGTCAATAGGGAGCAGAGCCATCACCTGGAAGAGGTTAAGATGGGCGGGGAGGAGCTAGAGAGGGGAGGGGCTTGGGGACAGGCCAGGGACCGGTGGTCCTTGTCACCGCGTGGGCCCCCGCCCATCCACCTTGGAGTGCAGTTCTTGGGCCACCCTCTAACCACGTGTGCAACCTGGGAGCCTCAGCATGTGGAGGGAAGGGCGGCAGCACAGCCTGCTCACTGGTCTCCTTCATCCTGCCATGGCTCTCATGCGCCCTGCCCTCTGGATACTCCGAATGTGTGCAGGCCTCCCTCAGGCTGGCCCCCAGGCGCCTGTGCATCTGGCCTGAGTCTTGCCTCCATCCCCTCAGACTGCGCCCTCCCAACCTGCAAACTCGCTACCCATGGCGAGAGTCTCCATCTCACCTTCCAAAGTTCTGTGCTCACGGCTCACACCTGGTCACTGTGTTGGAGAGTCTGTCACCCTCCCCTCTTCCCTGTGAATTGTCCGAGGATAGGGACTGTCTCAGTGATTCTTCAGGAGGACTCAGGGAACCCAGGGTTCCATCACACTTGCGGCTGTGGCTTTTTACAGCGAAAGGATGCAGGATGCTCTCAGTGAGGAGAGAAGGTGTGTCGGGGACACAGGCACGGGCTTCCAGGGTCCTCTCCTGGTGCAGTCACTCGGATGTGCTTCATTTCCCTGCAGTGAGTGTGACGGCATCTGAAGCACCTTCCACCAGGACAGCGCTTAGAGGCTCCATGTCCAGGATTTTTACTGGGAGCTGGTCACACAGTCACCCTCTGCTCAGCAGACCTCAAGATTCCAGACTCCCAGAAGAAAGCGGGTATTCTGCATCAGCCGCACTGCTTACACAAAGAGCCCCTCTTAGCAGGGAACGGCGGGAACCCTTCTGAAACCCAGCTTCCCAGATGCGGGCCCAGGGCCACCCTTGCAGGCCTTCAAGTGAGTTTCAGCTCCAGGCCTGCAGCGTGACCTGCTTTCTGCCTGGGCATCACGTAGGTTTATTTTAGTAGCACCCAGGTGGAGCTGAGTGCACGTCACAGGACCGTAACTATGGACTAAACAAGCGGAAGACCCAGTGTTGTAGAAACCCGGGTCAGGGCTGCCTGCTGGCCCGCCTGTGGGGAGCACCAGCAATGAAACTTTAGGAAGCAGGAGCCGGCTGTGGGGGCAGTGAGTGCAGGACAGTGACAGTGAGGGGCGTGCGCTGAGGTGGAAGCAGCAGGGCTTGCACTGGGAGGTACAGCAGGAGAGGACATGGAGCTCTGTGTGGGGGAAGCATCGGTGGATGAGTCTGGATGCAGCTGTGGTCGGGGGAACACAGCTGAGAAAGGGGTTCTGGGGAACGCTTCGGGACCATGCAGACTGTCTTCCCTTTTTCACATGAAGACGCTCGGGTGGAACGCGTCGCCCTCCTGGAAGCCACTCAGCAAGCGTGCAAGAACGTCCTCTAGTTCTCACGCTGCAGGAGAGGGTGCTGGCAGGGCACCCAGGTCCGCTTCCCGCCTCCCTGGGTCATGGAACCCCAAATTCGAGCTGAGCTGTCCCAGTAAAGGCTGCATCTCCCAGCCTCGGCAGTGGCGGCTGTCGACCACGTGCTTACTTTCTAGCTCCTAAGATCAAACTCGGACAGCTCCGCAAAGACATGCAACGTGCTCTTCTTCATCCCTCGGCCTGCCTGCCAGCCAGAAGGGCACCGGGAGCGCAGCGTGACAGACGCCATCACGGTATCCCTTGCGCGAGCAGCCTGGTCTCTGACTCAGCCCGAGCACCTCCCTGGCCCTCCTGCTCTGCACTCCTCCCTGTGAGGAGAAGTCAGCTCTTGTTGGGTTGAAGTCACTCATCCCTCAGGGTTTTGCTGCTGTGGCTTCCGGGTAAACCTGCTCCCAGGTAATACTCAGATCCAGCGCTGTTCCCATCATACCACATGTGCCCGGGAAGGGAACGCGTGACGCGAGGGAGACCCAGGCTCCCTGTGGAAACAAGGAATGAAAGCTGAATTCAACGCAGTCTCTCCGGGCCAAGCTCACCTTCAGTCCTCCCTAAAGTGACAATGGGATCTATGCCTGTGTGTGTGTCTGTTTATGCCTGCCCAGAAGGCGGCACATGTATGAACAGGTCCGTTCCCGTCCAAATCAAAAGGGAAAATATACAGATTGACAGGGGATTATTTAAGAGCCCATTCTCTGCAGAGTGTTGTGTATAGTGCAGTTCAGGCCTCTCTGAGACTGGACATTTTTAAAGATAACTGTGTTTGAGGGAAGACCAGCCTCTGCCCCCACCTTTTCATTGAAAGAGAATGACTTTTTTTTTTTTTCCGTTAAACACTGGGACTGTTGTCATGCTAATCAGGCAGGGAGCATTTCCAATTCAATTTTACCTGGGCCTGGTCAGCTGAGTTCCCCTCTGTTGGCCGTCTCTGGGGACCTCCCTTGTCTTTTAAACTGTAATTTACTTGGAGCTGCCGTCAATTTCCTCTGCTCATTACATTTGCGGCGGTATCACAGATACGCAATCTGTGGATGCTCCTGGAACTGGAGGGGAACAGCCACGTGAACCCAGAGTGAAGGCGGAGTGGGCCTGGCCCTCGGCCGGGATTCGCCACCCTGGCCACGTGCTCTGCGGACTGTCCATACTCCCCGGCCTCAGGCTTGGTTTGCCTTGGAAGAGAAGCTTCTGCTCTGCAGAGGCCTGTCAAGGGCACCCGGCTTGTTATCAATTGGTGATTCCCTCGAGGTGGACTAGACCCAAGCTGGCCCAGGCCGTTGTTCACTCACCTAGCCCGAGAGGAATGAGATTCAGCCATTTTTTTTTCCAGTAATCAGTTATAAGATACATTGGGGAATACATCCTATTCACAATTGTGATAAAAGCTAGAAATACCTGGGGACAAATTTCCTGGTGACTAGAGGTGAGAGGCAATTGAAATAAAATATTTTTTTCCCACCAGATTGGCCAGTATTTTAGAAGCTGTTAAGAGCTAGTGTTGGTGAAAGTGTTTGGGAAAATAACAGGTGTTCAGAGAACTACTTTTTTTTTTTGAAAGAAAGAGAGAAAGAAAAAAAGAATAATAAAATAAAATAAAAAAAGAATAAAGAAGAAGAAGAAAGAGAAAGAGGAAGAAGGAGAGAGAACAGGGGTGTTGCTTTATTGCCCGGGCTAGAATGCAGTCTAAAAATGGGTATGCCTATAATTGTGCTTAATAATGGAGACATGAAAAAAATGAGGGAAGGGAATAGCAAACAAGCAGCCCACCAATATTTCATTGAAACCTGTAAGTAGGTGTGATGTGGTGCTGATAAGAGTGTGTATTTTGTGTATTTAAAGTGGAGAGGTCTATAAATGTTTATTAAGTTTACTTGTTCCAGATCTGAGTTCAAGTCCTGGATATCGTTGTTAACTTTCTGTCTCGTCGATCTGTCTAATAATGTTGAAGTCTCCCACTATTATTGTGTGGGAGTCTAAGTCTCTTTATAACTCTTGTATGTCTGGGTATTCGTGTATTGGGTGCGTATAGATTTAGGATCTTTAGCTCTTCTTGTTGCATTGATCCTTTTATCATATAATGTCCTTCTTTGCTTCTTTTGATCTTTGTTGCTTTAAAGACTATTTTATCAGAGGCAAAAATGGCAACGCCGGCTTTTTGTTTATTTATTTATTTTTGCTCTCCATTTGGTTGGTAAATCTTTCTCCATCCCTTTGTTTTGAGTCTTTGTGTATCCTTGCATGTGAGATGGGTCTAGATGCTGCATAGTGATGGGTTTAGCTTTTTATCCAATTTGCCTGTCTGTGTCATTGGATTTGGGGGATTTAGTCAATTTAAATTTAGAATTAATAATAATATATGTGAGTTTAATATTACCATTTAATGTTAGCTGGCTGTTTTGCCCATTAGTTGCTGTAAATTCTTCATTATGTTGATGCTTTTTACTTTTTGGTATTTTTTAGAAAGGCTGATACTGTTTATTCCTTTCTATGTGTAGTGGTTCTTTCAGAAGCTCTTGTAAAGCAGGCCTGGTGGTGATGAAATCTCTGAGTCCTTGCTTGTTCACAAAAGATGTTATTTTTCCTTCGCTCATGAAGCTTAGTTTGGCTGGATGTGAAATTCTGGGTTGAAAGTTCTTTTCTTTAAGGATGTTGAATATTGGCCCCCACTCTCTTCTGGCTTGTAGGGTTTCTGCTGAGAGATATGCTGTGAGTCTGATAGGCTTCCCTTTGTGGGTAACCTGACCTTTCTCTCTGGCTGCCCTTAGTATTTTCTCCTTCATTTCAACCCTGGTGAATCTGACGATTATGTGCCTTGGAGTTGCTCTTCTTGAGGAATATCTTTGTGGTGTTCTCTGTATTACCTGGAGTTGAATATTATCCTGCCTTACTAGGTTGGGAAAATTTTCCTGAATAATATCGTGAAGCATATTTTCCAGCTTGGATTCATTCTCTTCGTCACATTCAGGTACACCTATCAGGCATAGATTAGGTCTTTTCACATAGTCCCGTATTTCTTGGAGACTTTGCTCGTTCCTTTTTATCCTTTTTTTCTCTAATCTTGTCTTCTTGTTTTATTTCATTGAGTTGGTCTTCGACCTCTGATATCCTTTCTTCTGCTTGATCAATTCGGCTGTTAAAACTTGTGCATACTTCTCGAAGTTCTCGTGTTGTGTTTTTCAGCTCCATCAATTCACTTATATTCCTCTCTAAATTGTGTATTCTTGTAAACATTTCGTCAAACCTTTTTTCAAAGTTCTTAGTTTCTTTGAATTGGGTTAGAACAAGTTCTTTTAATTCACAGAAGTTTCTTATCATCCACCTTTTAAAACCTGCTTCTGATAATGGAACACACTCGTTCTCCATCAGGATTTGTTCCATTGCTGATGAGGAACTGTGGTCCCCTGTAGAGGGAGAGGCATTCTAATTTTGGGTATTCTCAGCCTTTTTAGGCTGGTTTCTTCTGTTCGTTATATATTTATCCATCTGTGGTCTTTATAATTACCGTCTTTGTAATTGGGTTTCTGAGTGGACGTCCAACTTGTTGATTCTCAGCACTGGAATCTGAGCAACCCACTGCGCCGACTAAAACAGTGGCATTAAGACCGATGGTGCTTTTCTGACTCTGCACCAAGAACCGCTGCTCTGAGGCAGCAAAAGTGCCTCACCAGCCACAAGAGTCCCGCTGGTGACCCGTGGGGCTCCTCCGCTGGGAATCTCCTGGTCCGTGAGCAACAAAAATTCGTCTGAAAGTGTGGCGTCCTCTCGTTCTCTGCGCTTTCACTGGGAGCTACAATCCCAAGCTGCTAATGATCAGCCATCTTGGATCTCTCTCCCAAAGTCTTATAATTTAAATACAAAATATTAGACCAACTCGCCCTTTCATTCCTTCTCGGTGATGCTGCTGCGTTGTCCTGGACCAACGCTGTCCCTTCTGGATCTGCCCTGTCACCATGGATGCCGCTTCCCTGAGCATCCTGGGAAGGCTGAGCCACCCCATGCCCTCATTTCCTTGCTCCACCTTCGTTCAGGCGACGGGACCCAGGCTGTAGGTGTCACTGGAAGCAGGTGTCATAACTATCACATAAAAGCAAGTGGACCTGTCTCACCCACTCATGGTTTTGCCTGCCTTTCGGTGAATTAGAGCCTTTACTAACTTTCTGAAAAAGGTGTGTGTGGAAAGTGGCAATTTAAATCATGATCTTACTTCCTACTTTCATACCGAGTTGGGGTTTGGCTGAGGATAGGCAGCTAAATCAGGAATAGTGTCCCTCGGGTGTTGAAGGTGTGGTCCTGGCTGCTGAGGCTCAGGTGGGGTGATGTGACGCCATTGTCCCTCCTGGGCCTTTGCGATGGAGTCTTCCTCTCCCCACTTTGTTTGGAAGCTTTTGAAAAGGGCTTTCTTTTGCTCTGAGTACCTAGGAACTATAAAACTCTGGTCATTCTTATTTCTATTATTTACATGTAGGTGAACGTTGGCAGCTGAAGCACTCACATTCTTCAGTCTGGAAGATTTTCCTGGATTCTTTTATAAATTCCTTATCAACATTTTCTGTTTTCATTCTCTCTGGAACTTGTTCTAATTAAACAGTGTCTCTCTTGTATAGATCATTTTATTTTTAAAATTTTGACTCTGTTTTCTATCTTGTTGACTTTTGCTCTAATTTCTGTATAATAGGGTAATATTTTTTCTATTAAATTTTAATTTCAGTCATTATATTTATTTCTAAGAACTCATTTTTTTAAGTGTGACTTTTGGGTATCTACTTATCAAGATACAGCATCTTCTCCGACATTACTAACAATTTGTTGTTTTAAAATTTACTTAAATTTTTTTCTGATCTCTGCTTAAATTTCCTTCTGCTGTTTATTCATGCTTTTGTTTGTTTGTTTGGGCCTCTGTCTTTCTTACTAGCAACACTTCCTCAAATTCCTGTTGCCTTTTGACTGCTAGGCATGTTTAAGAGTGAGAGGCATCAAATGGCTGTGCTAGGGGGGCTCTGAAGAGCTGGTGAGAACTGACTGCTGGGTTTCTAGGACTTTTAGGAGCCCCTTGTACATAGTTATTATTAAAAATTTTCTAAATGCACACTTAACTGATACGAAAAACAAAGGCAATACATTCTTAAAACTTATGTCTAGTGTTTTGTGCCTCACTTTACCCCTGTCCATGCTCCTGGGGTGATTAGGTGTGTTATGTGGCCCCTCTGCTGCCTAACAGAGTGCCCTTACTCCCCTCTCCTCCCCTCCCCTCCCATCCCCTCCCCTCCTGTCCCCTCCCCTCCCCTCCCCTCCCCTCCACATTTAAGAATGTCACAGTGCTAGCTTGAAATCGGCTAGGCTGGGAGTATTTGCATCCTGGAATTTGTCACACACTGCTCCATAGGGCTCTCTGACCCTCTGTCCCCCGTTGCAGAAACGTTTACTAGAATGTGGCTTCAGTAACCCTCTTCTTTAAGTGAGAATTGGCACTCACTTATCAATAAGATATCATTTCGAGTTGTTTTCCAAATGTAGAAATGGATTTACATGGCTCAATCCCATGACCTCAGCTTCAGCCAGTGCTCCAGAGCCTGAAAAGAAACACTCCCTCTTCATCAGACTTTCTCACCCAGAGGCAGCAATTCTCTCCCTCATTGAAACTCACTTTCCTCCAGTGTTTGGTCTAAACAAACTGTGGGCTAATGGTCCTTCCGCATTTCACAAAATGATTTTATAAAAACATTCGTGTTACGATTTTGAAATGACTGCTTGCCAAAGAAGAAGGCTGTTACAGTTGAGCTTCGACTTCTCAGTGGGAGTGTTGGACTTTAGCTCTTTGGTATGCACAAGAAACTATAGCTTCTGTAGGGTGTCTGTCAATGTCTTCTATTCTTTTATTTGGAAATATTTATAATAGTAATTAATACCATACCCTGTAAAAATGTTTAATATTTGCTATACAAGGAACTATAGCTATGAATACCCATTGCAAGATGATATTTTAAAGCATCAGAAGGAATCTATAGTTAAGACACAAGACATTTTTGATTACATTTTGATTTTCTTAAAAAGTTAAAATAAAAATTAAATCATATACATACATCAACTATAACAAAACTAATATTTTCTAAGCTCAATATTTTAGTCTGAAAATTATGACACTGTGAATAGGAAAAAATATAAGCAGCAGAATAAGACAATCATGAAGAAATGAGATAATAGTATTCAGATGAAACAATTAAATATGAATTATGACATAATTACAGACCCCCCGATGGGTAAAGAAGAAAGCTACTGATGATATAATAGTGTTGTGTGTAATGTTGACTGCTGTTTAGGCTAAAGAGATATTTATTCCATTGCAAATTCTTCTATTTTGTTGTTTTTAAACTTTCTTAAAATGTTCCTTTAGACTGGAGATTCTGTGCTTCAATTAAGTCAAAAGTAACAATATTGAAAAAAGTTTTAAAAAGTTCCAATGTATTTCTACACCAGAAGGCCATTCCCTTCAGTGCCCTACTTCTAGACATGGAGATGTAGAATTCCTTACATGTTAGTTAATTTGGCCATCATATCAAAATATCAACAAACTTCCAACCAGGAATGCATTTTCTAAGCAGTATATAAAAAATTATTTCAAAATTGAAAAAATTAAGTAGACCGTATCTACATATACAGGGCTAGTACAACTATTTAGGTTTTAACTTTTTGTGTTTTTTAAAATTCCCATTCATTCAGTAGTAGATACCATTACTGTATTAGTTTGTTCTTACATCGTTGTAAAGAACTACCTGAAACTGGGTAATTTATAAAGAAAAGAGGTTTAATTGACTCACAGTTCCACAGGTGTATAGGAAACATGGCTGGGGAGGCCTCAGGAAACTTACAATCATGGTGGAAGGCAAAGGGGAAGCAGGTACATTTTTCACATGGTGGGAGCAGTAGGAAGAGAGTGAAGGGGGAGGTGTTACACACTTTTAAACAACCAGATCTCGTAAGAACACACTCACGGCCGGGCGTGGTGGCTCACGCCTGTAATCCCAGCACTTTGGGAGGCCGAGGCGGGTGGATCACGAGGTCAAGAGATCGAGACCATCCTGGTCAACATGGTGAAACCCCGTCTCTACTAAAAATACAAAAAAATTAGCTGGGCATGGTGGCGCGTGCCTGTAATCCCAGCTACTCAGGAGGCTGAGGCAGGAGAATTGCCTGAACCCAGGAGGCGGAGGTTGCGGTGAGCCGAGATCGCACCATTGCACTCCAGCCTGGATAACAAGAGAGAAACTCCGTCTCAAAAAAAAAAAAAAAAAAAAAAAAAAACGCACTCACTACCACCAGAACAGCAAGGGAAATCTACCCCATGATCCCATCAGCTCTCACCAGGTCCCTCCTCTAACACTGGGAATTATAATTCAGGAGGAGGTTTGAGTGGGGACAGAAATCTAAACCGTATCAATTACCCAGGCAATGAAATCACAAATTTAAATGGAAAGCTTAGTTTCTGAAATTATGTGGACAGAAGCTAAGAGAAGAAGCTGGAATGTGTGCACATAAACATATACACATACATATGTTGACATATATATACACAACATGTATATACAGAGATAAACATACGGGAGTATGCATATACACAAACATGTGCATAGAAGCACACGCACATTCATACAGAGCCAGCAGGGCAGGCAACTTGGTGTGCCTCCGAGCTGTGCCACCACACATGTTTTATTACAACAACTTTGGCCTCCAACACACAACAACGCAATTAGTTTTACAGCCTTTCAAGGTGATGCTTTGATTACAATCTGATATATCATATTATTATAAGGCATTATCTGCACAGATGCTGTTGCTAAAATTATTGTGGATGTTCCTGTTAATAAATTTGTCTAACAACTGTACTCTTTATTAACTTCAAAAGATTAACGGTAAAAATGTATACGATGGCTGATTATGGGTCTTTCACTTGTAAACATACACGATCCCTTTCAAAATAAAATTTAGTTTCTTATATTAAATGTAATTCCTGGTCATTATAAAAGTGTGGCAACTATAGCAAAGTGCGCTTGGCAGGAGCACTGGCCCGCGGTGAGGTGGGCGTGGTGGCAGCAGCATTCAGCTAGAGTAGGGGTCATTTCTCTTTCTGTGGTTGTTACCCTGCAGTGCTGAGATCCTCACATAATACACTTGGGCGTATTATAGCATTATGGAACGAGTACTTTCCAGCAGGCATTTCCCATGTCACTAAAGTGCTGGGTCCACAATGTTTCAGTGACTGGAGAACTTTCTAGATGTAGTTGCAGTGGAATTCCCTTATCCCAGCTTTATGACTGGGCACTCAGTTGCTTAACGTGTAGTTTGTGGTATTATAATCATCTTACAGTGAACCTCTTTGAACCAAGGATTATTTTCTAAGAGTCGATCTTCAGAAGTGAAGCTGCTGTGACAGGAGGTATGAACACATTCAAGGATCCTAATACTTTACCACATTGCTTTCCCAAGCAGCAAAGTCTGATGTGTGTCTCGGCCGGCCCCGCATGCATGTGCCCTTCCTGCTCTTGTGAGTGTCCAGCTGCTTCAGCCCCAGCGTTCATGTGCAAGGGCCAACCTCAGTTTTTCCTAACACAGGTTTGTTTGTGGGTGAGGTGTGGAGAGGGCACTTTCCTCTGTTAGGGTGATGGTACCACTTTTAACCTCCCAGAGATCTAGGTGCCATTTTTCTCAGCCTGCTGTGTTCTGTGCCCAGTGGAAGCCGGTGCCCCCCTGGGTGCTTACTCTCTTGTATCATGTCTGATTTTCAACTCACGCTTCTGCTACATTTGTTCAGTTTTTGGATTATTTTTCCCCTATTGATATGGTTTGGCTCAGCATCCTCACCCAAATCTCTACTGGAATTGTAATCTCCAGTGTTGGAGGAGGGGCTTGGTGGAAGCGGATGGGATCATGGGGGCAGATGCCCCTTGCTATTCTCATGATAGTGAGCAAGTTCTTGGAGATCTGGTGGTTTAAAAGTGTGCGGCCCCTCCCCCCCCTTCCCCCTGCTCTGGCCACATGAATACCTACCTGCTCCCTCTTCACCTTCTGCCACGAGTGTAAATTTCCTGAGACTCTCAGCCATGCTTCCTGTACACATTGTGGAACTGTGAGTCAATGAAACCTCTTTTCTTTATAAATTGCTCAGTCTCAGGTAGTTCTTTATGGCAATGTGAAAATGACTAACACACCTATCACTTCGCCTTTATTCCATTGCACACTGACCCAGCTATGAAACTCAAGCCTTTCTTTGACTTTCTAAAAACAAACAAAATGAACCCAATCCTCTTCTCTTAGTAAGAAAATCCCAGACAGGAGGTCCCTAATGGCTCTGGGGCTGGCTGAGCAGGGCCTCCCCCTGAAGCCAGGCACTGCCCCTGGAAGACTTCGGGGTGGCCCCCAGCTCCCGAAGGCTCTTGTCTCAGTCCTCCTCCCCTGGAATCCTCTCCTTCTGGGGCCCTCCGTAGACTCCTGTTTCCTCTCACTCCTATTCCACGAGGTATATTCTGCTTTCATGTCATTTATTTATCTAGCGTGTTCTACTTTGATTTCATTGTTTCATAAAATAAATAGTAGGCCTTGGTGGAGGGTTTTTTAGGCAAAGCGTAAGTAGATGCTGGGGCAGAGTGTGGTGTCAGGAGTGGGTCTGAGGAACCGAGGCTGCTGAAGGAGGGCAGGTGCTAGCTCTCCTGCCCTGGGCTTGGAAGTGAGAATAACACTTGGTCAAGGACCAGGCAACCTGGTGAAGGCAGAGGGAGAATTCATAAACGCATCGAGATTGGGTGCTGTCGGGTCTCAGGACTGCAGTCCTGTCTACACTGGAGGATGGGGGACTCTGGGCCTCCTGAAGGCAGTGACTGCGGTCCTGTCTACACTGGATGATGGGACTCTAGGCCTCCAGAAGGCAGCGTTGGGTCCTGGTTGTGATGCATTGGCTGATCAGATCCCACGGCCTTGCTATGTCTCTGCATTTTGTGTGACATGAGCTGAGAGGTTCAGTGGGCTTACGATGCGGGGGACAGCACACTCCACGGGAGCGCCGCTCATAATGGCTTATGATGATGGAGCTGGCTCCTTTTTATGTAATTACAGTCCTCACTTATTCATTATTTTTGACTTAGCCAGATCTATACTTCAAATAGATGTAGGACACAATATGTGAATATTGTGTATGTATAATGCGTGCATGTGTATCCACCCACATTCAATACCTATGCAGATAATACCTTATAATAATGTGGTATACCAGATTTTAATCAAAGCATCCCTTTGTCAGGGTGCAAAACTAATTGTGTTGTGTGTTGGAGGTCAAAGTTGCTATAATAAAACATCCATCTTGGAGCTTTTTAGAGGAACCTGTTTAAAAAGGTTAAAGTGGGTAATTATCACACCCTAATTTACAACTACTTGGCAATAAGAGTTGCTTTTCAATGAACCATTCATTCATGATTCGCTGCTCCACACTGCAGGGTTCTTCTTGACTAGGTTAGGAAATGTAATTAATAAATGATAGGATTATTTATGGTTCACGGTGCCAGATTGGGAAATACAATGATATACAGCATGAGCTAAAAATGATTCTCGAAAGCAGCCTTGCAGTCTTTAATCCACGGATTGAATTGTCATCGCCCTTGACGTAGCAAAGGGAATTCTGGATGCTATTCACAGGACACCACTTCTGCACCTCCCTCTTCTCAGTGGTAATAGAAAACAGAACGCTACTTCCACAGTAGAGTTAATGTGCGGTAGTTTGTCTTTGCCTGGGTGTGTCTGGATGGGTTTTTTAGCAGGGCTGTGGGAACAGGGGCATTCAGATGATTGTGTAAAATAGGGATTCTCTTTGAACGATGATGTGAATTAGAGCTTCTGTTAAATCATAGCAAGGAAAGAAATCTGGAGAACTCAGCCGGCACACCTTCATATCCTCCAGTGAAAACATGTTTAGTCTATGCTGCTGTTTTTTCCGAAACTGATTTTTTTTTTTGCATAAAGACAAATATTAATGATGACATTTGTTTTCCAAGCCTCTCCTGCCACTGCACACAGAAGGCACTTAGTAAACAATGGGTGTCACTGAAAATCGAGGCTTGCTTTAGCCAATGTCAGAACACAGAGCACTGGCCTGTTTCCTCCCTGGGCTGTCTTGAATGCCGGGAAGCAAGCTGAGGGTTTTGTGTATTTCTTCCTGGCCAACGCTGCGGGTTAGCACCTGCTCCAAGATGTGTGTGGCCACAGAAGCTACAACAGTCGAGTGATTCCAACTCATCGCGTTTCTGGCAGGTGCCAGCCACACTGCCGTAGGCTTTCAGTGAGTCGATCTTGCCCTGCCCTGAGAGGTAAACAGTGTGATCCCAAAATCCCAGGTGAAAAATTCAGGCTTGAAAATGAAGCGATAGTCCAGTCTGTGCGGAACAGGGTAAGCCAGGACTCAGAATCAGAGGCAGTGACACAGTCCAGGGCTGGGCTAGAAGGCAGGGTGTTGGGTGAGCCAGCGCCGCGCTGAGTGCTGCTCGGTGCGTTTTACAAGGTCGTCTGCACAGCTGTCCCAGGAACTCATTTTTCTCCCCCTTCAGTTTCCATATTTGTAAAATCAGGAACTTCATACTGCCTACCTCCCAGGGTGCTTAATTTGGTGGAAGCTTAATTCGGGTAATAGGAAAAAGCCGTGGTCCGGCGGTGCCTGCCTGTGTCCTGTTCCACCCAGTGTGCGCGACCCGCTCCACCCAGTGCGTGGGACACGCTCCACTTAGTGTGTATCTGCTGCATCGCTCTCTCCATTCGCATTTACAGGTGGGAAAACTAACACCAGGGAGAGGCGTGCATCGGGTGGCTCCGTGGCACCCACCACTGCCTTAGCCAACGTGGGTGCTGATGGTTGTGCTAAGTCCTGCTTTGGCTGCATGGCCAACAGGGAGCCTTCCCCAGGCCCACATGAAGCTGCATTCATGGGAACCAGAACTTAACGGTGTCTCCCTTTTCACATTTGTAAAACAGGGATGATCATAGCATTGACCTGTATGTGTTATTCTATGAGGTATTGGCAGGGGATGTGGCAGGAGAGGTTGGTCAAAGAATCAAAATTTCAGTTCAGAAGAAACCACAAGCGTAAGAGGACTACTGTATAGCAAATAACAACACGGTGCTTTCTTGAAAATTGTTAAGAGAATAGGTTTTATCTATTCTGTTTTTATCACACACACAAAAAAACAGGAGTATGTGAGGGCATGCATATGCTAATTAGCCTGATTTAGCCATTCCACAATCGATGTGTGTTTCAGAACTGCATGTTGTACATAATAAATACAATTTTTATTTTTCAATTAAAAATTAATGAACCTGAACATATAATTTCAAAGCAACAATAACATAATGCTCCAACTCTATTATAAAAGAGAAATAAAATGAATGTAATTTAGCACAAAATCATGTGTATTTTCCTATATAAATGCTTGGCACGGCTCTGCAGAAGATGTGGTTGGAATGGGAGGTCAGTGCAACACAAGGGTTTGAATCAGTTCCCTGTGAGGATCCAGGGGACTCACAAAGGTACACCTCCCTGGGGACCCAAACACCACACAGAATCGCTGCTAATTTTCCCGAAACGGTAAGCACCCACTGTCAGTTTTCAGTCAAAGCCAAATGCAATTTCCCCTTCACTCTCCTGGTAGTTGATTTCCTGAAAAATTTGGTACACATTGAAATTAAGAATTCTGCCTAGATCTTCACTTAGATGAACGTCTCACGGAGTATTTGGAAGTCACACAAGAATAGGGGCAGATCTTGCTCATGTGACTCTGGGGACACTGAGGGACATTTAATATCCTTGGTCCCTGTGGCCAAGTGCCAGAGCAAGCCTAGCTGTTGGGAGAGACCAAAGCAGCCCAGCTCATTTTCAAATGCCCCCAGGGCACGTGCCAGCTTTGCACGAGCCTCCAATCAGGTGTTACCAACAGCACAGCGATGAGACATTGTTGGACTGGAAATCATACAATCTGCTTGGTGCAAATTACATAAGGGTTGACAAATGATTTCTTTATTAGGGATGTGGCTTCAAAGCCTCTTGGTAGTTCTGCTTGTCAGATGGGGAGTAGTGATTTCCTGTTTCTAAAGGGGTAAGCCCAGGGCACGGTGACACCCTGGAGCTGTCCTGCCACTGCCTCTTATAGGCAGGGCCTCAGCAGCTGTTATTATGGAATTTGGGATGTTGGCATATATAGGCTTAGGTTTACTGACTTAGTTTTAAACTGAAACTTGCAAAGCCCATTTTTGGTAGAGACAGTTTTCAATACATAGACATTTGCTGCAGCTACGGTTTGAGTAGGAAACAGGGACGTGTCCTTCCTGAGCCCCCAATACACAGTACACATCCCCTGGGAGATGTCCTGATCTTTACCATACACTGGCAAGGTCATATGATATCACCTTTTCCTCCTGGTTGAAACTGAAACGCCGAAGTTAAATATTTACCAGTTGAGGGTGAATAAACTCTGAGTCCAGCTCCTGTGTGGTTCCAACTATGTTGCAGCGTTTTCCGGCTCCGTTCTTGTACTTAACAAACGCGAAAATGTTCTGCTCTGACGAGGCTGGGAATACGAATGCTTCGTGTTGGAAAAAGTTATGCTTAACTTTAAATTATTCAGGTAGAAATCATACAGTTGTGAATTGCACATCGATTTCCATTCCTTTCTGACTTGTCAGTATTTTCACCAAGTTTATTCGTTAGCAACTTTACCCAAATAGGAACAGCAGCTGGAGAAATAAAATTAGAGTCGTTAATTACATTATTTTTTTAAGTTCTGGCAAAATGGCTGATGGGTGATGAAGCATGCATTTGATGAAAATGGATGATTGGTATTTGATTTAGCCATACCCTTTCTGTTCTTTGAGAATTGATGGTTTAGATGCCCTAACTACTATTTTATGTAATGAAATAACTTGCAGCTTTTTTGACAGACAGAGCAATATTTCTTTACCCTAAAGTCTATCATTGTGGCTTTTGAGCTTCACTTAATATTTTGAATAATGAAATAGAAGAATCTTTGTTTGGCAGTTTGAGAATAGAATATCACTGAAAGGTGAGATTGCTGGAGTTAATCAGGCTGAATAACACTGACATTTGCAAGAGGAGATTGCCAGGGAGTTAGGCTAGGAAAAATGTTCTTAAAGTCATACAGAACCTTCTGTGAATTTAAAGGGTGAGAAAACTTAAAAGCACAATTAAGTTTTCCGGGAAGCATTTTTCTCCACGGAATACAATTTCTGCACCTGATTCCAAGCTCGTGTGCTTGAAGGCCACTGACAGCTGAGCATCTCAAACAGGGATGCCCTGAAGAGCAGCCTGTGAGTCACTGATGTCCGTGTTTCACTGAATTCATCTTTTAAGCGTGGAGGAGTCACTTCTGTTTTATTTCTGATCTGACACCCTGTTGTTCTTTGGACTCAAAACCCATCTTACGGGAAGGTATCTATGGTACCCCAAGTCGACTTCAGCAATGGGCTCAAGCCTCGTTCCCCCATCCTCAGCGGGTGCTTTGGGGTCTCTGTTTTGATTTGGAGGCTCGTTTTCTGATAGGAGATTCAATTCTGTCAATTAAGGTAGAACACCTGCTTTTTCTCTGATTTTTCAGAAGATTTACATTTTGAAAAGCAAAGCAGGTGCTTGAATTTTGTAGCATTATAATGAAATGGAAAATTGTCAATGTCACCAAAGTGATTGAAAAATTTCCAAAATGAAGTTGAATTCATGAAATGTGATGAGGCCATGAGACCAAAATCCCAGCATGGCTTTCAAGGAGACATTCCACCAGGGAGCTTGGAAGGAATGTGGAGAGACGGCTTCCTCAGCAGCCTCTTGGCTTCCTCGTGGGGCCCTGGCTCCCCAGGACTTCAGGATTCCAGGAGGAGTTTGAAAAAAGATGGAGTGCTGGAATACAGCTTCATGTGGTATGTTTAATGCAGCATTTGTGAAAAGCAGATTGTCAGAAACTCTTAGGAGCGCTATTATATCTGTGATTCTAGAGCCAGGAAGAGACACGGGAAATTGCAGCAATTACAGCCCCATCTCATTGATTAACGCCGATTGCAAAATAGTCACGAAAATATTGGCACTGCAGCTTCAGTCTGTTTTACCTAATCCTGTTCATGCCAGTCAAACAGGGTTTACCAAAGGAAGGCACTAAAGCAACAGCCGAGAACCATTTATCATCTGGATGTCCGTAATGAACGCAGGGAATGCAGTCGGCGGCCGTCTTTCCTGACCCCACTCCTTCCTATCCTGAGCTTGATCTGCAGTCACTGCTTCTTGGCTTGATCACAGGACACAAAGATAGTTACCTTTAAAATGCTACATGTTTTGATAAGTTAAAAAAAAAAAAAAACACCATCAAGTCTTACAGTACAATTATACATCATCCGGTGAGTCACTGGGAAAGACCCAACTTGAAAACCAGCCAATTTCTTCCCTGGAAAGAATAATTAATCCAGGAATGGTGTTTCTATTTATAATCTGTTCACCAAAAGTGACAGGTTGTACCCTGATGAAGTTTCTGGTTGTTTACGTTTCTGGATTTTATGTTCTATTTTTCTAAATCTTCGGTTTCACCAGAGAATTTGTTCTTATCTTCATGTGGGAACAGTTGTGGTCAAAGCAAAAACTGTAGGAATAAAATTCAAGGCATTTTGCAGTTTCTTTTTCATTTTTCCCCTGATCTCCATTTTCTGTCCCGGCCCCTGCCTCTATATTAATGCAAATACAAATTTCTTTTGAATGAAGAGGGACAGGGGTTTGAAAAGATAGTAAGGCCCCTTTTCCCTGGCCTTTGGCTGGTGATCCTAGGACACGTTGGCCCTGTGAAGGAAGACAAACGTGCCTTTACAGAGGGAAAGACCCCTCCGGAAGCCAGCGTCCTCCTCGATGTGTTTAGCTGGGACACCGGTAGGGTGAGAGGAGGTTCTTGAGTACATTGCGGTGTTAGACCTGGAGACATCTAATTAAAACCCTTGCATTTAGTTTGTGGTGGAGTAAAAGCTAAGAGAGTACAGTTGTAAACAAAAACTGAAACAACCTGTGATTGTGAATTTGCAGATTGCTGGTGTCCCCACTGAAAACTGGGTGTAAATGCGGCCAGTGCTGTTTGCTGCCTGCGGTGATAACGTAACGCGCTGTCTGTAGCTGAGGTGAGACACAGCCACTGCTTTGGGAAGAGGGAGGCTAGCAGAAATGTGGCAAGTCAACGACTCAGCTCCATCCATCCGGCAGCCTACTCCCTGTTCTTTTCCATGTTGGTCACCTATTTCCTGGCAGCCGATATGGCAGCTCCCTTTCTAAACCACCAAACTCCTCTTCATCCCTCAAGACCCACTTTATATTGCTCTTCTTTGGTGAGCCCTTCCTTGGTCTCTGTAAGGCGGAGTGAGTTCCCCTGCCCTCTCTGCTCTCAGAGCACTGTATTCCTGTTTCTATGACAGTATTTAACATTCCAAATTCATCGCCCTGCACACTACGCTACGGTAACTATCTTGAGCACAGGGGCTCTGTCTTACTCATCCTTTGAACCCAGCACCTGCTTGTGGGTGCTACAAATATTTGTTCAATGAATAAATACAGGAATGAGACAAGGAACTAAATAACAGCTGCTAATGTCATTTAACTAGAAGGGAGGCTTAAAGAAGATGAACTGGTTCTATGTGCGTGAGCTATACATTCATTCCAGACCTGCTCTATCAGTAAATGCAAGCTTGGGTCCTTCTCTGAGTCCTGGGCAGAGGACAGGTGAGAGCAGCCAGGCTGAGCTCCAGGACCAGCTCCTGTTTATTATTACGATAATTAAATGTGATGCTTCAAATGAATCATCTTAACACATGCCTGGAGGGGAGTGAGTGCCCAGGAGGTGCAGCTCTCAATGTGGGCCTAATAGGATTTCAGGGCTTGAGACATCATAGCAAGCAGCCCTGGGCTCCTTTGTTTAAAAAACAGCATCAGCAAATGCTTTCCTAGTGCTTACCAGGCACACCAGGGTCTTTACACTGTAAACCAGAACGATGATGCCCTAACTCCCAACCCCCAACTGAACAGACCCCATCTTGGCCATGGGGACCCCAGAGAAACCTTAAAACCTGAGTTCTCAGCCATGATGAGAAGGGAGGTGGGATACACCTCATTTTCTCCCTCTGTTTCGGAGTTTGGACGTGACCGGCCAGCATTCCTGCTAAAACAGAGATCACGAGGCTGACAGAATCTACGCTGTCGCACCAAGATGCCAAGTGATAAACAGGACCCACGGCCATGCGGAGGCCAGCGTGGTCACAGCTGCAGGCCGTCGGTTCTACCCGAGAGGCCGCTTTGCCCCAGTAGGATGTGGCTGGCTCTGTGATTCGCAGATCTGCTTATCTTTTCCTTTTTTATTTTGAGACAGGCTCTCACTGTGTCACCCAGGTTGGAATGCAGTGGCAAGATCATGGCTCACTGCAGCCTTGAGCTCCCAGGCTCAGATTCCCCTCCCATCACTTTCCTGAGTCTCTGGAACTGCAGGCATGCACCACAGGGCTGGGCTCGTTGTAGAGATGGGTTTGGGTCTGTTGCCCAGACTGTTCTCAAACTCCTGAGCTCAACCAATTTGCTCACCTCAGCCTCCCAAACTGCTGAGATTATAGGCGTGAGCCACATGAGCAATCTAGACTTTCTTAACTTAAACATTCCTTTCTGCTAACTCCAAGTTTGTGGACAAAGTCTTATTCCTTCAATCAATTAAAAATGAGAGGATCTCAGAAACTAGCTATGACTTACAAGCCCCTGCCTCAAGATATCCTGCCTTTTGGGGCCAAGCCAGTGCCTACTTCCAAGCATTGATTTTATGTCTTTGCCTGTAACTCCCGCCTCCCCGAAACGTATAAAATCAAATTAACCTCACCACCTCGAAACAACTTACTCAAGGCCTCTTGGGTTTGCGTTTCCCCTGGCTTGGTTGTTCACACGGGCTCAGAATAAACCTCTTTAGGGTATCGTACGGAGTTTGTTTTTTCCCTTAACAACACATACCAACTCACTGGTGCTCACAGCAGCCCTATGAGGGAGATACACTTTTATATTACAGATGAGCACGCCAGGACTCCGAGAGGGTTAGTCACTTGCTAAGGTCATACAGCTAGTAAGTAGCAGATGTGACATTCACACCATGGCAGTGTGATCCAGCATCCTTAATACATACATGAAGTATGTATCCAGCATCTCCCTTGTGCAGGTGTCCTTCACTGTGGATATCACTGTCAGCAATGTTGGATATACAGGACGCCATTAGGAATTCAGGGCTCAAGGCTTTCAGCCGAGGTTTAATTCAAGCAAGTTGAGCTTTTGTGAAATATTATGCTGGATTATAATAAAGTTCATTTTCAGAGCGATCTGGTCTAAAGAGTGAAAGAACTTACGCTGGCAGCTCTCCACTGATTTCATCTCAGGAGTTCTTTACACTCTTAATTATTGAGAACCCCAAAGAGATTTTGTTTCTGTGGGTTACATCCATGGATACTGACCATGTTAGAAATTAAAACAAAAAAAATTGAATATTAACGTATTAATTCATTTACAAATTATAACAAACCCATTTTATGGTGATATAATTAACTTTTGTTCTAAAAGATAAGCTGTATTTCTTCAGAAAGTGGGGAGTGGCATGGCTTTACGTTTTTGCAAATTGATTCTGTGTCTGGCTTAAAGACAGTTGGACTCTCATCCTTCGGTCTTCGTTCTGTTGCAATGTGTCGTTTTGGTTGAAGTAAATGAAGAAAATCCAGCCTTGCATAGATACGTAATCAGAAAAGGAGTCGTTAACAGCCTTTGCAGAATAATTGTTATACTCTTCGTTGTTACAACACCAAACTCTACAGGCGGTAGCGTGTTAAAGGTTAGCAGCAGTATGGATTCTGAAACCACGTGAATGAGCTTTCCATGCCCTGGCATACTAAAATCCATTATCCTCTGAACGGGTCTTTTTTACCCAAGCATGATTTTTGCAACATCACGCATCGGTCATTTGGAAAAGAATGATTCACTGAGTTATGCAGATCTTCCAAATGCTCGCAGATTTCATCACACAACATTGAAAAGTCACATTCACCAATATCATCACCCACGTCCTCAGACAGCTCTCCAGGTACAGGGGGCACAGTACACCATTGTGTCTCTGCGTCAGCCCAGGCAGAAGAACAGAGGCAGGCAGTACAGAAGGCTGGGGCTGTGTTCTTTTCTGCTCCTATTATAATTCAGCCTCTTCCCCGTACAGACCAGGGGTTCCTGGGTTCCCAGCTGATGCCTGAAAGCAGTGTGTGTTCCTAACACCAGAACAGAAGCACATTCCACTTGCGAGTTTCACGCTAAGCTTTTTAATGATATTGTCGACAAATCTTGGACCACCGAAAGAGCTTTTGTGACTTGGTCTTGTCATGTTAGCCAGTTTTTTTTTTTTCTTTCTGATTTTGCTGTCTAATATCACAGACAATCTCTGAGAAGGAAAAGCAGGCATCCAGATGAAGTTTGTAGTTTAGATTCACTCCTGTTTTATTTTTGAGCGGGTGCCATATTCGTAAACATCTTGCAGAAAGTATTTTTGAAGGATTCAGTGGTTATGATGCTGCTTTACTTTCTGGAGATCTATAAAGGGGGAGGCCCTTTAAGGAGAATCTAGATAGGCTAGTTAACAAGGCTTCTATGAAGACTCGAGAGAAAATGTGTGTGGAACTTGGGCTGAAGGAAGAAGGGCGGGCAGCGAGCTCTCCACGGGTGCAGTTCATGAGAGGCAACGCTGGTCAGAGGGTGAGGGGCCCCAGGTGAAAGTGCCACTAACACCTGTGAGCCTGTCTGACCTCTGCCCTTCACCCGTGCTTCCGGGTGCCCCTCCTCCTGCTCCTGGGCTCTGGAGCAGGGACAGGTTGCTTAGACGTCACCTGAGCAGCCATTGACCTCCACAGTATAAACCATCTTCCAGCATTAACAGCTGCAGAGGTTGGGAGTGCTGCCTTTGCTGCTGTCTTCACACTGAGCTGAGCATGAGAGGGTTGGAATGGACGAGGGATTGAGGGAGAGGAGAGAATTCATGTTAATTGAGTGTACGCTAGGAGGGAATTCATGTGAACTGAGCATATACTAGGAGGGAATTCGTGTTAACTGAGTGTACACTAGGAGGGAATCCATGTTAACTGAGTGTACACTAGGAGGGAATTTGTGTCAACTGCACATATACTAGGAGGGAATTCGTGTTAACTGAGTATATACTAGAATTTGTGTAAATCAAATGTATACTAGGAGGCAATTCATGTTAACTGAGCATATACTAGGAGGGCGTTCATGTTGAATTATGCTAGGAGGGAATTTGTGTTAATGGAGTGTATACTAGGAGTGAATTCATATTAATTGAGCATATACTAGGAGGGAATTTGTGTAAATCGAGTGTATACTAGGAGGGAATTCATGTTAACTGAGCCTATACTAGGAGGGCGTTCATGCTGAATGTATACTAGGAGGAAATTCATGTTAACTGAGCATATGCTGGGAGGGAATTCATGTTAATTGAGTGTATACTGAGAGGGAATTCATGCTGAGTGTATGCTAGGAGGAAATTCACGTTGAGTGTATACTATGAGGGAATTCATATTAATTGAGCATATACTGTGTGCCAGGTACTGTGTCAGACCTTGTGTGACTGTCACCCTATCCAGTCCTAGCTCAGGGAGAAAGGCTGTCCTGTCTCCATTTCATGAGTAAGAAAGATTCAGGGGGTGTTACCTGCTGGAGGGCATCTACCGGTAAGCAGAGGAGTCTGGTTTTCTAGGACTTAAACGTCCTTCTTTCTCCCAGCTTCACAGGATTCTTTCACGTGGTGTTCCTGTGTTTACTCCTTAGAGTGATGTCTTTAATTGGTAGAGAAAGAAAATGGCTCCTAAGTTTATCTGCAAGCTGATCAAAGTCTAAGGATACATAAAGGTCATTACTGTTTTTATCTGCAAGGCATATGCAAAATCTACATGTGTTCAGCACAGCATTGCAAGACAGTCAGCGCTCGCACTGTTCTCAGAGAGCCGAGGCGAGGGTCGAGGAACTGAAAAATCCTACGCAGATGAACAACCGAGGTTCACCTCGTGCCACAGAAACCGAGAAAATCCAGCCGGGTACAGTTGGAGACAAAACGAACAGCACAGAGAGTGAACCAGTAAAGTCTTTCTGGAAGAGGAAAATTTTGATTTGAGATTTGGCTTTTTTCCTCTGGTGCTTCATGAATATATATCATAAAAACACACACACACATACACACACACACACAAAAACGGTGAAATTGTGAGACCTCTGCACCCAAACAATGTACCATGACTAGAGGGGTAACCAGTGAGGATAATTGCTAATTTGTGTGTGTGGTTCTTAAAAGGACCTGATATGTGTGTTGCTCCTGAGGTAGAGAGACTGTCTGCTGTGTGCCCCAGACTGCATGCATGCATTTGCTGTGCCTAGGCTCTTTCTCACTCTGTTTATTGATTTTTTATGTTTCTGAGCCAACACCACAACATTCTGAGCACTATAGTTATCAAATATTCTTTGATATTTTACACTGCTAATTCGTTGTTGGTTTTTCCTGTACATTTTCTTTTCTAGATGAATCTTGAAATCAGCTGGTCAAATTCTGTAAAATTTCCTTTGGGATTTGGATTTGGATTAATTTGGAGAACTGACATCCTGATGATAGTGTTTATAGGTTTGATTTTCATTTCTTGTGTGATTATTTTCAACTGTGCGTGCCTTAACCTTTCCTCGGCTCTTTGGGAGGTCTTCTGTCTCTCCCCAGCAGCGCGGATTCCTTCTCCTGCCCAGTCTGCTCTGCTTTTCACTGCCTTCAGTGCAGATTCTCACCCTGCTCATGTTGCTCTCCCTGTGATGCTTGCTCCTGTTGAGCAGTGTCAGGTAACGCTCTCTAAAAGTGCTTTTCAGCTCCTTAGTAGATAATTTCCAAGGGTGTGGTTTTCCACTGAATCCTAGACTATTATTCCCTTTCTCCTGTGTTGCAAGGTGTCCATGCAGAGACATATTAAATGAGAGCCCTCTGGGCGCTGGCGGTGGGCTTGGGGTGGTCCACACTGAACCAACTGCAGGCTTCCAATCTGAAGGGAAGTTCTCCTGCAGGGGGATGCTGCTGATGGACTACTGATACTGACAAGTACTGATACTGCCTACCAGTACTGATGGGTACCGATACTGCCTACTGATATCGATGGGTACTGATACTGCCTGCCAATACTGATGGGTACTGATATTGCCTATGGGTACTGATGGATACTAATATTGTCTACTGATACTGCCTACCAATACTGATAGGTACCAATACTGCCTACCAGTACTGATGGGTACCAAAACTGCCTACCAATATTGATGGGTACCAATACTGCCTACTGTTACTAATGGGTGCCAATACTGATGGGCACCGATACTGATGGGTAGTGATATTGCCTACCAATACGGACAGGTACTGATACTGCCTACCGTTACTGATGGGTACTGATACTGATGGGTACTGATACTGCCTACCGATAGTGATGGATACTGATACTGCCTACTGATGCTGACAAGTACTGATAGTGATGGGTATTGATATGATGGGCATTGATACTGCCTATTGATACTGATGGGTACTGATACTGCCTACCAATACTGAGGGGTGCTGATACTGCCTACTGATACTGATGGCTACTGATACTGATGGGTACTGACAGTGACAGGTACTGACACTGCCTACTGATACTGACAGGTACTGATACTGCCTGCTGGTACTGAGGGGTACTGATACTGCCTACCAGTACTGAAGAGTACTGATACTGCCTGCTGATACTGATGGGTACTGATACTGACAGGTACTGACACTGCCTACTGATACTAACAGGTATGATACTGCCTAACAATCCTGAGAGGTGCTGATACTGCCTGCTGATACTGGTGGGTACTGACAAGCACCAGGCCTGGAGAAGCAGTTCTTTACACCAGGATGAACAAACAGAAGGATATCACGATGGAAGTCACGGGTATATTTTGAATGTAGCAGAAAGGAAATATTGGCCCCACACTTAATGGGGAAATGGTGTTTTTTCCACTGGACGTGGGACCTCAGAGAGAGGCAAAGATGTGCATGTTTCCTGATAAGAGAAAACGGACTTATCAAAGGAGGAGGCAGACAGCTCAGAAAGGCGAGAGCTCTAACTTCTGCAACGTGGCAGAGTGATGTGGTGCATGTGTCTGTGGAAGTGGAATATCGTGTGTCATGGTGTCTAATAATGTGGTGGGGCAGAGTATTGTGAGACCAATGTCTAAGATGGCCAGGCTGGCTTCTGCCTGCGTCCCTGTCCTCTGCAGGGCTGTGCAGGGTCCGGGGGCCAGGACACTCTCCAGCGGGGCTGTGGGAATGCCTGGCTGCAGGTCCGCCCATGGAAGGGCTTTGACACTAGCCCAGTGTAAGCTCACAGGGACACCCATGCCTGTGTGGATGTGTGGGAGGACATCTGTGTGTGCCAGCAGGTAACCAATGTGTGTGTGTGTCTGAGATGTGTGTGTCTGCATGTTTGGTGAGTGTGTATTTACGTGTTTGTAGTGCATGTGTGTCTCCTGTGAGTGGTGTTAGATGTGTCTAGGGGAGGGTGTGTATATGTCTGTGGTGTGTGTGTGCATCTGTGATGTATCTGTGATGTGTGCGTGATGTGTGTGGGTGTGTGTCTGGTTTGTGTCTATGCGGTGTGTGTTTGGTGTGTAGATGTGTATCTGTGGTATGTCTGTGGTGTGTCTGTGGTGTGTGTCCCGTGTGTGTGTCTGTGGTGTGTGTGTGTCTTTGGTGTGTGTGTCTGTTGTATCAGTGGTGTGTCTGTGGTATGTATGTGGTATGTGTCTGTTTTGTGTATCTGTGGTGTGTGTGTGGTCTGTGTGTCTGTGGTGCATATGTGTAGAGTATGTGTTTGTGGTATGTGTATGGGGTGTGTGTGTGTGAAGTCTGTGTTGTGTGTGTTTCTGTGCTGTGTATGTGTGGTGTGTGACTGTGGTGTGCATGTGGTGTGTGTGTAATGTATATGTCTGTGGTGTAGGGTGTGTGCGTGTCTGTGGTATGTGGGGTATGTGTGGTTGTGTGTGTGTGTAGTGTGTGGTGTGTGTGGTGGTGTGTGTGTATGTAGTGTGTGTGGTTTGTGTGTCCGTGTGGTATGTGTCTGTTGTGTCTGTGTGGTGTGTCTGTGTGGTGTGTCTGTGGGGTGTCTGTCTGTGGTGTGTGATGTGTGATGTGTGTGTGATGTGTGTGTGTGTGATATGTGATGTGTGTGTTTGGTGTGTCTGTGGGGTGTGTGGTGTGTGTCCCTGGTGTGCATGTGGTGTGTGTGCACCTCTGTGGTGTGTGGAACACACAGTCCCAGCGCTCCCTCTGGTGCCCTCTGCCCGTGTCCCCATCATGCCCGTGTGTCCCCACGTCCCCAGAGTGCGTCCCACTGTCTGCATTGGCCTCTGAGGCCTGGAGCCTTATCCATCAGGAAACTGGGCCTTGGGGCCGAACAGGGGTCAGCACCGAGCCCGCGTGCGCAGGCGGCTCTGGGGGCTCCCGAGGTGGCTTCCCTCTGGGCCGGGGTACGTTCCATTCTTCCTCATTCGCAGTTATGGCCCTCACTGGCCGCCAGACAGGAGCCCCTGACGTGGCTTCTGTGGCTTGTGAGGTGGCGCCAGCCCCGGGGACCTGCAGGTCTAATGCAGACTGGCCGCCTCTGCCCCAGGCCACATGGGCCTTGATCCCCACTCACAGTGGCCCAGGCATCAGCTGCTGCTCCCCAGAAGGTCCACATCAATCGGCCAACATCAGGCAGAAACAGTCCCGCGGGGCCCAGCCTCCTGGGAGCTACCCAGGCGCTGCAGCCACCCTTCACCAGCGTGGGCCTGGCACCAGTGGGGCTCAGCGAGGCGCCTGCCGCCGTCAGGAGGCTGCGGTGCCCCCTGGCGCCCTCCCGGTTCCGCGGCCCAGCCTTCACCTGTTCTCAGGCTGCAGCCAATTTGCTAAATTCCTGGCATGTTTTGCCTGTTTCCACCTGGGATTGAAATTTTCAACAATTGACCTCCAACCTCCTTAAATTCACACATCACGCCAAGTGTCTTACAGGAAACCCACGCAGCCCCTGACCCTGCACCGCAGCAGAGCGGCTCCCCGGGAGCCACACAGGGTTCTTTTCTTCTCTGGGAAACACGTGGTGCTGTGTCGACTTTCCGGGAATGATTGAGACAACCTGTTGATGTGCATTAACACCAAGGCCATCTCACTTCGTGGAGAAGAAAATGCCGCTGGGTCTAATTAAGCCACTGATTTAAAACAATGCTCGGAAAACAGCTGTAGAGACTCCGCGTTCCCTAAGCTACGGTGAGTTTGTTCCTGTCCGCAGGAGCCGCCTCGCCTCCGCAGCGCCACCCCCGCTGCCACAGCCACCTGTGCAGCTGAGCCAAGGCACAACTGCCCCGTGATGCTTTCCACCAGCGCACGTGGCTCTGAAGAGCTCTATCAAGACCACGTGAGAGGGCGCCACCATAGCGCGTCCCCCTGCGGCAGCTGAAACGACTCTGTTCCATTTGTTGGAGAAATGAGTCAGCACCCTGAGAAACTGTGACTCTTGCACCCTTTCCTGGCACTGCCCCGTGGCCAGCTCCGAGGGCAGCAGGGAGATATTTTATATTGGCATGACCCCAGGCCTTGCCTCTGAGCTACAGAAGAAGGGGCACTGGCCCACCGGAGGCAGAGCTGGGGTCTGTTCTGGCTCTGACGTTTTACAGCCACATGGCCCGGGACATTCACATTCCAAGTTCCTCTGTTTTTAGTGGAGGGATGATCACGCTCCTTCACAGCTTGTCCTAAGCAGCCCAGGAAGTAGGAATTACGGATTGTCTAGTCCGATGGATGTGGGGGATCCTTGACTTGGCCCAAAGCGGGAGTCCACTGTGTTCTGATCCAATCCACGCCCTGCACTGCTGCTTCTCTGTATGGTGTTTCTCTCCACGTGCAATGACAGGAGGCCACTCCCATTTTTTGCTGCTGAGGAATGTCAGTAAATGTTCCTAGGGACACCAGTCCATGGGGTCCGGATCCAAGCACGCTGTTATCTTCAAATAGTGTTGCAGTCCCTCTCCTGGTTGGAGTCAGGTGAGCTCCGTTGCACTAACACGGTCTCTGTGTTTGTGCTGCTTAGAAAACGCCTTAGTTCCGTCTAGCTTGGTCTCCTGAGAGCGTCGTCGGCATCGTCCTCCACCCCGCAGAGCCCCGGTAAGTTCCTGTCTGCCCTGCGCCCCTGCTGTCCCTCCCTCGTTGCTTCGAAGGCTTCAGACCAGCCTTGGTGTGCAGCCTGCTCTCTCAGTGATGCCCGGCCTTGGGAGGCTTCCTGCACATACGCATCCATATGAGAAATGCTATTGGCCCAGAAGGTCACTCCAGGGGCTGTAAAATTTGACTCCTCCCAGGAGCTGAGAAATGACTTGCAAAAGTCTGGTTTTAATAGTGAAGACTTCAGCAAAACCAACCACAATGAATAATTGTCATCGCAAAGACAGAAGGCTGAGATGTGACAGGAATAAGAAGGGGTGAGATGTGAGTGCAACCTTCAAACCCTGGTGTTAATAAGTAAATACAAGCAGTTTTCATGTCATATTCTGCCATTTTCCTAACAGTATGTACCGTCCGCTCACAGACCCGTAGGCAGGGAATTCTTGCCGAGTGTGGGAACAGGGTCCCCCATAGAACCAGCGTCACAGCCTCAGCCCTCTGCCTGGATGCAGGAAGGGGCAGGGTGGACGTGGGCCCTGAGGTGCACGGGCCCAACTGGGCAGCATCTGTGGCATCTGGTTGTTCTTACCTGGGCTAGTGGTCTCCTTTCTAGTGGTAGCCTACCTGGGGGCCTACGTGGCAGGGCCCTGGCAGGTGGAGCCGAGACAGCACGTGGTCTATGCCTCCAGTGGTGCCTCCTTGCTCTCCACGGTCCCCCAGGCAGCACTCATTCCCTGTCCCTTGTCATTTCTGGGGGTGGAAACATCTCCAGATCCTAAAAAAGTCCATTCCCTTCTGAACAGTTGCCGCTGAACCTGAGGCAGTTGCAGTACCTTTTGATGTAGGAGTCTGAAATTCAACATCTAGACAGAGTTAGGAGGTCAGGCCATGGAAACTCTGAAATGACATGCAATTTTAATGCATTCGTAAATTTTCTGGAGCAAAAATCCAAAGCTACTATCCGATTCTCCAAGGGGCTTCTCCACCCCTCAAATGTTCAGAGCACACTTTCATGATCTCGGTCCTCTTGGAGACGAACATGGATCAGTCCACATGGAAGGTGTTCTGTGGGTCCACGGGGCTCTGAGCCTGGGATCTCGAGGTCTATGGCAAAGTGCTCTAGAGACAGGAGAGGTGGTGGTCAGAAAGGAGACACCTGGGCTGATCTGTGTCGTTAATTCTGTGTGCCAACTTGGCCAAGCCCCAGTGCCCAGACATTGGATCAGATATCAGCCTGGCTGTTGCTGTGAACGTGTGTTTTGGAGGAGATTGACCTCAAATGAGTGGACTTAGGGTGAAGCAGATGGCCTTTGGGAATGTGAGCGTGTCTCACCCAATCTGTTAAAGACCTTAAGAGCAAAGGTCTGAGAACTCCCAGAGAAGGAGCTTGGCCTGCAGACAGCCTTTGAGCTGCAGCCCCGACTCTTCCCCGGGGCCCCAGCCTGCCCCCTGCCCTGCAGACTGCAGACTTGCCAGCCCTCGTAGTCATGTGAACCAGTTCCTTCAGATCAACCTGCCTCCCTCTCCAGGTAGATAGACAAAGATGGAGAATAGATACAGGCCCACTCGTGTTTCTTAGAAGAACTCTAATACATGGTCTGATTTTTCTTATTTATTTAGCAATTACTAAGCTCTAATTATGTTACACACACTATTTAATTCTCAGGATAACAGTATGAGGTGGGCCATGGCCCAAGCAGTATCCAGCAGGAAGTTGGGGTGGGGGGAGAATGGGAAACGCCTCCTGTGCCTGGAGCCTCTGGAGGATTCTGGGGAAGGAGAGGACGGCTCTGAGTTTGAGCCTGTGTCTTCTTTCCTTGCAGTGGCTAGCATGCTGGGGAGTGGAGCGCCTGCCTGTGTTTCTGTGCCTGCTGCTTGTCCTCGTTCGGGTAGAACGTGGCCGTTCGGAAGCGTCCCAGCATCTGCAGCCCCCGCGCTGTGGCAGCACAAACCCTTTCTTAGACCCTCCCTTGCTCCAGTTCAAGCCTTCTCGTCTATGCAGCCCCTTCCAAAAGTGAAGACGAGCGAGCTTGATCTGACACGGGAGCTTCTAGGACCCCGTTTCCTGGGTGCTCTGGGAGGCTGCTCAGATTCCCGCCCACCTGGGCAAGCGGACAGCGCTTCCAGGAGAACCTTGCAGTCCCACTGGGCTTGGCTGGACACGGTGCATGGGAGCTCAGGCCTGTGAAAGGCTCAGATTTGACTTGGCATTAGCTCAGCCATGCAATTATTCCCGCCGGGATGCCAAGTTGTCTTTCCTGGCCAAAGGACTTGGCAGAGCCGGAACCCCATGGGGAGGTGAGGGCACCTCACTGGCCTCTTCTCTCAAGCAGACAGCTCTAGCCTCCTCATCCACATTGACCACACACTTGAGCCTGGCACTCCTGTCCTCATCCAATTATGCCTGGAACAGCACAGGGAGGCATGAAGCCACCGCAAAGGCAGGAGGGGAAGAGGGGCTCCCACCCCTGACCCCACAGCTTCCTGGCGGGTGGCCAGCCTCCCTCCCTCCCCATTATTCTCAGCCATCATCTCAGAAACCCTGGGACAGTGGGAGTGGAATTCACAGAGGCAGCTGGCTCCAGGACTGTCCTCAACCCTGGATTTGGCACTCCTGGGTGTCACTGCAGGGCTGTGTGCTTTATCTTGTCAGAGGAGGGACGTGTGTGAGGAGCACCATGACGCTTGGACTTTCAGAGATAAGCAGCTCACACTCAAGTCGTCCCAGAATGCCAAGATCTATAGGAGATGGCTACGTGGCTCCTTCAGGAGAGAGGCCAGGAGCATAAAAGCAGGGACACGGGGTGGAGGGGGAGGTGCCGCCCACAGAACAGGCGATTGTTGGGAGTGTCAAGTCTCCATGGGCATCAGGCTCCAGGGTGGGTCCTTGCTTAGGACAGCTTGCTCGATCCCAACAACCACCTTCCGATGTGCTTCTCTTTGGTCACCAGAGAAAAGGTGTCATGGAAACTGGAGCTGTGCCAACCATGGCCCGGCTCTCACTCTTTACCCCCTGCCCACAGCCCAGGCAATAGCCCTGTCTCTGACTTCTCCCAAAAGCTTTTGCTTCAGATTAGCTTGCTTCGCCAGGTGGGGTGTGGGAACGCCCGGTTCTCAGCTTTGATCACAACACCCGCCCCCGGCACCCCTGTGCTTCCCGCCCCAGCCTCGTCCCAGGAACGTTCTCTCCATCTTTTGAAACCTACACTTTGAGATGCTTCCTTACTCCTTGTCTGGCCACTTGAGCTGCAACCGGCTCATCTCCTATTCCCGTGGCAGGATGCTGTGGCTGTGCCTCTGTCCCCGGTCGGTTGACAGTATCTCTCGGGTCACACCCCCGTATGATCACTGAGCTTCATGACTGGGTCTTAGGTCTTTGCAGTGCTGGGTACTAGCTCAGCTGCTCAGAGAAAGTCCCAACAGAAACAGCAATGGCAGGCAACAGAGGGATGTGCCTGTGTGGCCAGCACCTGTGTCAGCAAGACTGAGCCAGCTCCTGTGATGGCAGGACCGAGGCTGGGCCGTGGCTGCGTGGCCAGCCCCTATGATGGCAGGACTGAGGGTGGGCTGTGCCAATGTGGCCAGTGCCTGTGTTGGCAGGACTGAAGCAGGGCCGTGGCTGCATGGCCAGTGCCTGTGATGGCAGGACCGAAGCTGGGCCGTGGCTGTGTGGCCAGCCCCTGTGTTGGCAGGACTGAGGCTGGGCCGTGGCTGCATGGCCAGCCCCTGTGATGGCAGGACCGAAGCAGGGCCGTGGCTGCGTGGCCAGCCCCTGTGATGGCATGCAGAGCCCGGACCCCGGCACCTCTCACCTGTGGTCAGCAGCTGCCCTGTCACACATTAGGTGTGGCTCCCCCTCCGTACAGCTGCATATTTTGGGAAAGAGGTTGCGTTTCCCATGAGAAATTCCTATTTTCAAAAGGAACAGATTGGAAGCTGGGAGTGGGCCCTGATCACGAGAAGTCACTTCCATGGAAGCCGCTTTCTCAGCGCAGGTGGCTTAGAACAGAGTGTGCTTTCGACAGGATGAGAAACTGGGGGCTCCAGGTGGGTCTGCAGCAGCCAGGTCATTTGTGAAGCCCCTCGCTCTGTGAATGTGGGCTACCCGGCGAGTAAGTCTCATTCCGACCTTGGAGTCCGGAGGGGTCATCCACACACGTCTTCTGCAGGCAAACTTCACCTTGAAGGATACTGGTGAGCTCAGGCTCAGAAAGGTTGTCTGACATGGTTTAGGAAGACTCCGTCTCATCCTTTCTTCCATCCCATCGAATGTCTCTAGAAGCATTTCCACCGTCAGTGGTCTGCGTTGATTAGGGTTCTGACATCACAAATAACAGAAACCAAGTCCGGCTCATTTAAGCAGTTGGGATTCTGATGTTGCTGAAAACAGAAAATGAATCCCACTATTTAAGGAAGAGAGGATTTTGATTTTAACTGAATTAAATGGAGGAATCAAGAAGTGGGTGCTGAAAAAGGCAGTGGCCAGAACAGCTCTGCAGAGACACGGGAGGAGGAAGGGAGATGCGCGTGTGCTGCTGGGGACGGAGGCGCCCCCGGCCCTTCCTTGCTGCTGCTGTTTCCATCTTGCACGTGCTGCCCAAACTCAAAGCCGTGGGAAGGGACGTCTGACTGATGTGGCTTTGGCAAGTGTCCACCCTGGCTGAGGAGAGGCATCCTGGTTTCTGGGGACTGGGTGAGTCCAGAGCCCATGGTGTGGAAGGTAGAGGAGCTTGGAAAACCGGAGGTTCCAGTCTTAGGTTGCTGCATGCAGGGAGATGAACGCCGAGAGGGAGGGAAGATAACAAATTACCCCCTGGCATGTGGGGTCTGGGACGGGGCCTCAGGGCTGGGAGCCACGAGTGGGTTTGCGGGAGCTGGGAGCTGCTGATGAGAAAATGGCTCAGAGCACACGGGAAAGTGGGCAGGGTGGGACGGGGAGGCTGGGGAACTCAGACTCTCAGCGATTGCTCTGATGAGGACCAGCAGCTGGCAGGCAAGGCGGGAGGGTGCCGAGGAGGCGGGGGAGGCCACTGGTGCTGCCACTGAGCCCGCGGGCCAGCGCCTGCCGGCCACCCTCACCACCGCCGCCTCTCCTTACGCACAGCCCGTTCAGGGACCTCCCTGAAAGTGGCCACCGCCAGTCCTTGGGCCTTGGCTGTAGCCTCCATGGGAAATACTTACAGCAGATTCCTTTGGTGGAAACTCATGGAAATTTCTACTTTTTAAAAAAGGCGAAATCTTAACTTTGGAGAAAAGTGAAATCCCTCCCTCCCGTAATGCTTTGGAATGGCAGGTTTTGAGAAGAGCCAACCCCAACTTTGACAACAAGATGTGCAAACACTCCTTTCTCGCCCACTGCCCTCTGGCTTTAATGGAGCACAGGTCACATGCATCAGGTCACATGCTGCTGCCATAAAGAAGCCGTGCCGCCTGCTCCACGGTGGCGAGGCCCAGGAGGAAGCGCATTGCCTGGGGGCACATGCCAGGTCATCCTCATGCGGGCTCCGGGCTCCGGGCTGGGACAGATGAGACCTTGTCCATGCCGAGGCCTCCTGCCTCTGGAGAAGGACGCACTAACTTGGCACGTGGGCCCCACTGTCCCTGCTCCCTTCTTCTCCTGTGCTCCATGGAGAGATGGTCATCACGGCCCCCGCACCTCCCAGTGCCCTGTGCTTCCTCTAGGGCCACTCAGCAGAATTCTCAGGCCCTGCCCACAGCGTTTGGGTCAGGGCTGTGCCAGTCCTCTGTGAGCTCAGAAGCGCCTGGTGCCTTCAGCCATCTTGGCATTGTCAGGGGAGATTGTTTTTAATTAAAAGTCTGCCTTGGAGTATGTCAAGCACTCCTGTATTTTTACCATTCTTCTTTATCTCTATGGCAACGAAATATATCAGCATTTACATGGACATCATATTCTTTGCTAATGTAATATCTGAACCGTGTGTGTGGGGTGGGGGACGCCAGCGGCAGCCGCCTGCTCCTGCTGGCTGGGGATGCTGAAGTTGCCAGGACAACCAGGGCCCAAAGATGTCCTCACCAGAGCACTGAATGGAAGCTCTAAATTAATTCACCCACCTATGTTTTCGTGGCTTATGTTGTTAATTGAAATAATAGGAATGGCCTTGCCTGTACTCTCAGAGCTCCTGTCCTAGGAACCCGCCTGTGCTGTTGAGTTAAGTCCACTCATCCATCAGGCTAACCCGGCGTGAAATGGGGACAGCAAAAGACATGCACGTCGGCTGCCCTGTATTGACCGCGGTCGTGGGGAAGCAGCTTTTCTTCCGCCAGGCTGGAAACACTGGGAATACAGTTGTTTATTTTAAAACTTCGCTTATGTCTGCTCTCTTCCTCATGGGCTCTGGATCGGAGGAGCCCCTCCACAGCCCTGTCGGCTGCTCCTGCTTGGTTGATGAGCCCTGTCAGATGCTCCTGTTTGGTTAACGAGGGCAGCCTTCAGTGACCTGCCTGCATCTACCCAAATGCCACCAAGGCGGCTGAGTGAGTGGGCCTGTGTGCTGCGTGGCTGTCCTCGCCCTCAGAAGCACCAGATCAGGACCATGATCCAGCACGTGCCTCGTGGGGGCGTCGTGTGCCCGCACCGCTGCCTTGCCAGCTTCTCTGCTTCCCAGGGCGCTCTTACAGGAGCAAATTATGACCTTGGAATCCTAGCTGATTTTCCCGCCAAGATAAAAATCCTAGGGTTAAGGACACGAAACGAGAGTTTTCTCATCCATCTAAATAAAGAAACGGAAGCCTGGGTTGTTTGTGACACCCTGACGAAGGTCCTATCCTGGCCTGGGGGTTAGGTTTCAAGGTTAAGCACTTACCTTTGGGAGGTTGGAGGCAAAAGCATTTATTTACATGGCCCCATTTAAAAACCATCACCAGCTGTGGAAATTGGGTCAGCCTGCCAGTGTCACCTGGAAGTGAATTGGCAAGCGCAGAGTCAGACGTGAGAGCTGTCTCCCGCCGCCTTCCATGATATTCCCTTTCTCTTTCATTCTGGGCATTTAGGAATGAGGTGAATGGTGCCAATTTTTGCCCATTAATGTCTTGGCAGGTATTTTTTTTTCCTTTTTTTTTTTTTTGCCAGACTGGGAAGCCAGTCACAGACTGTAAGGCTAGAGTCCAGGGCAGGCCCACATCCAGAGGACAGGAGGATGCAGAGGCCTCAGGCATGGGCCGGTCTAACCTAGGACAGCTGCAGAGACCTCGAGCATGGGCAAGTCTAGCCTGTAACAGCTGCAGAGATCTCAGGCATGGACAGGTCTAGCCTGGGGCAGCTGCAGAGACCTTGTGTGTGGGCTGGTCTAGCCTGGGGCAGCTGCAGAGACCTCAGGTGTGGACAGGTCTAGCCTGGGACAGCTGCAGAGACCTTATGTGTGGGTTGGTCTAGCCTGGGACAGCTGCAGAGACCTTATGTGTGGGCTGGTCTAGCCTGGGGCAGCTGCAGAGAGCTCAGGTGTGGGCCGGTCTAGCCTGAGGGACCTAAGCATGGGGTCCCTGCAGGCCCAAGGAATTCTCAGGCTTTAAGAGAAGGGTAAAGGGAAAAAATGCAGAAAATACAGGAACTTCCCAGGAGTGAACTTCAAATGTTTCTGCTCTCTGTCTTCATATGGGATCAACTTGCACTTGGGTTTAATTTTTCTTTTCTCTTTAGTCACTTTTATGTGATATGATCAAGAGTTGTGAATTTACTTCCTGTTATCCAATGTCTATCGATACAGAACAAAACAAAAACGACAAGCAAACAAGCAGATGCAGAACTGTCGACTTTATTCTGAATGAAATTCTGATTTTCCGACTTTATTGGAAACATTACTTCTAGAATGTAAATTGTCTTCTTTAGGAGTCAGATCCTGGGTAGGTTTATCAATAGTGAGTGTTATTGATGAAAAGAGCCAGACTCTAAAATATTAGAGAGATTTATTCTGAGCCAAATGTGCATGGCCGTGGCCATGACGCGGCCCTCAGAAGGCCCTGGGAACAGGTGTCCGACATAACCGGCTTTAGGGATACCTGAGACTTCAAGCAAACATATTTAAGAAAAATCAAATTCTGGTTGATAATTGGGTGAGTTTATCTAAAGACCTGGCATCAACAGAAAGGCATGGCTGGGTTAAGATAAAGGACTCTGGAGACCCAATATCTTTTTTCCTTTTTTGGAGACAGTCTGGCTCTGTTGCCCAGCCTGGAGTGCAGTGGCATGATCTCAGCTCACTGCAACCTCTACCTCAGGATTCAAGCCGTTCTCTGCCTCCATCTCCCAAGTAGCTGGGATTACAGTCACCTGCCACCATGCCCAGCTATTCTTTGAATTTTTAACAGAGACAGGATTTCACCATCTTGGCCAGGCTTGTCTTGAACTCCTGACCTCATGATCCGCCTCCCTCAGCCTCCCGAGACTCAAGTTCTGACGTGCAGAGAGGGCCTTCGGGTAGCAGGCTCCAGAGGGGATCGGTTGTAACATGCTTCTGATCGGACTTGAAGTCTGTGTGGATGTGAATGATGCGGAGAGGGAGGAGGAGTCACGTCCAACCCCCACTTCCCGTCATGGCCTGAACCAGTCTCTGAGTTAAGTTTCTAAAGAGCCCTGGTTGAGGAGGAAGTCCATTCAGGTGGCTCGGGGCCTTCACATGGCGTTTTTCATTTCCAGCGTTAACAGTGATCATACGGCGAGAAGCTGACGGGGGAATAGACGCGATGCAGGCTTTGGGGGCCGAAAGACCAGACTTCCAGGTTCCCAACTTCCAGAGCTGACTGCAGAGCCTCCATCCCCTGGGCTCCTAGTTGCCAGCTCCAGGTCAGAAGAAAGCCACTCCCTCCCGGGCGGTGGTGAGGACCCCATATGAAGGGCACTCCTTCCTCTATGCAGAAAACAAGGTTCCCTGCGTGCAGGCGGCAAGGCCACCGCCTAGCAAAGCTGAGCAAACCCGCCCTCCTGTCTGGGCTGCTCTGTCCCCGTGGGCGGCTCAGCTTCACCTCAGGAGCAGCTGGGGCTGGTGGGGCTGGCAGAGGTGAGGGAGGGCCGGGGGCTGCCCCAGGGCGGCTCCAGGCCTCCCGGGCACTGATAATCACTCTAATGGTTTTCTGACTGCTGGTTTTAAAGCCATTACCAGGAAGGCTTTTACGAGGAGGACTTTCACTTTATAGCTGCAATGTGATCTGCATTGTACTGTCCTTTCATGCCTTTGGCTAAAAACATGGGTGACCTAAGTAGAAGCTCCCCGTGCCCAGCGTACCCACGGCCGCCAAGCCTCAGGAACAGAGCTTGGTTTACTTGGGGGAAGGGCAATCCTAGTTTTGTGGAGGGTATGACTTTTAGTCGTTGGATCTAGCTTTTTGTTATTGTTTGTAGAAAGATAGCCAAATTACACTTTGCTTGAGGAGATGAGATTTCTACCCCAACTTAAAACTTCTTCTTCCTTTTAAAAGAAATAGTCATTGTGGTCATACATGCTTGTTTTCAATTAAGCGGTAATTTTAGGCAGATTTGCTGCCGGAAATATTTGGGTAGTAAAAGAAAAATAACAGGTATCGTGTATAACTGCCCCGCCTACTCAGTATCATTGCCATGACAAGCATTCCCTAATTGTCCTACAAACATATTTAGGTTTTCCAATGTTTGAATGTCTGCACTTGGCTAGTTTTAAAGTAAGAGTGTATCGCTAAGCTAAGTATATATTTGAATATCCACATCCCTGTTACACATTCCCTGTTACACAGATTTGTGCAGTTTAATAAGAAAAGGGCTGATGGAGATTGGACGATACTCTGGAAGGAAGGAGGCTTTCTACTCTTTGAGAAAATATGCTCATTAGACTCTTGGCTGAATGAGATCACATCAGGAACTGGTTGTGAATTGAAAATTAATTTGGGAGCTTTTCTAAGTAAATAATCGGGAACTTGGAGAATCAGAGCAGATGCCACAGAAGGAAGCACAGACCTCAGAGCCGCGCTCATCAGCGAGTCCTGCGCAGTGACTGTGGCTGCTTCCGGTGCCATCATCACCGGGATCTGTGCGTTTGTGGCTGTGAGGGCCCTCCAGCCGAATTTCTGGTGATAAGTGATGAATCATGAGAAACACCAAGGGAAGTTGAGGCTTCAGAGAAGTCTTTTTTCATTTTTCTCCTTGAATGTACTACGTTCATTATGGCCTTATAGTGATTTTCTCCATACCTTTGTATATTTAATTTCCTTTTTAATAGACAAACTGTCATGGGAGGTGACACAAAGCATTATTATTCAAAGGAATGTTTATATCACTCAGATAAATATCATGGAGAAATATGGATTGGGAGTATATTTATTTCATATACAACAGAAAGATGACTGTGTATTATCAAGTAAATACATGCTATATTTAAATAATGTGATAACAATCAGCAATCGCCACGTTTTTCTCTGGTGTTCTGAAATTAGAATATACAGAAAGGCAAATTAATATTTAAACTCTCTGTATGATTTTGAGAATCTATAATATGCATCACAAAGAGACATGACTTTGGGCCATGTGGGGGTGTGATGGTATCATAAACAGACTGACTGCAGGGGGCCTGCGGAAGTCACATGTGCCCAGCGGCCTGGAGAACGGGGTAATACCTTGAGCGCTCAGATAATTCCATGATTATGAAAGCGTTTCTTGCCTGTGGCTCCTCTGTGGGCACCGTATAAAGTACTTGAAACAAAACAATGTGTGATCTTCATGTGCTTTGAGATCTAGGTGACAGGCAGAACAGACATGCCGGGGTTAACGGTGTAATTACTCAGCATACATAAAACACGTGTGTGATTTTGTGCAAGTCAAGGGGGGGGGGTCTCTGAAAAGAGAAGAAGTAAGGCCCAGAAGTGGAAAGTTTTGACTCGGTGGCATCTCGCAGGGTGGGAGGTGTGCAGCGTCGGCCTGGGGGCTTGGTCAGAGCTGCTTTTAGACAAATGGCCAGCCCGGGACGAACCTCCCACAGCTCCAGCTGTCTCAGCTCATTCGCTGTCTACTCTCGGTTTAATCCAGCACAGTTTCCTGTCTGTCTCTGGATGAGTTAAAAGTAAAACGTGCAAATTGAAATCTGCCCTAAAATCCTGGGAAGGATAATGAATTTAGTCAAAGATGCCCTGCTGTGAGAAATTCAGCCGTGGGACATTCACCACGCTGCCTTTCGGCTGCTGAAAGGACCTGTGGATTTGTTCTTCTCTTTTTCCGTTCCTTAGCAAATTAAAAAACAAAACAAAACAAAGAATGAAGAAGCAACCGGTGCCACCAGACTTGGTGCAAGAGAGCCAGTCGTAGGAGCCGCCCAAGCTCACTCAGGAAAATTGCCAAGTGAGAGCAGCCGCACCCAGAAGGTGGAGACCCCCGCGGTTCCAGGCAGCACAAGGCTAGAGGCCCTGCAAGTAGCCATCACCGTGTGTTCACGCGTAGCGTCGTCAGGGTCCACACGCTCTTCCTCCTGGTTAACCAAAACCCATTTCGGCCATTCTGGAATTGCAGGGCCAGCCAGAACGTTAGGAGCAATACATGCAATGCCTTCACTTTGTGAGTGAGTGCCCTTGAGAGCTGACAGCCCTCGCTTGACTGTGAGAGGCCATGGCCGAATGCGGACCCCTCTAATTTGAGATTTGTGTAGACAGATAGACCTTCACCATAAGAAGCCGCTCACATAAGTAAGTCACTCTGCCTGACTAGTGCCCTAATCCCTTCAAACTGTCCTAGCACGGCATATTTTCTTTCTCTGTTTTATAAGAACAATTTTGAATACATGTAAGTATATGATATTATACACATTTTAATAGGCACGTGGGAGATTCTGGAAACTGTGTCAGTTTCTCTAAGTCAGTATCTTATACAATCCTCAGAAAAGCCCTGCCAGGCAAATAATATTCACACTTTTAAAAGTGGGGAAGTGAGGTGCACAGAGGTTAAGTTTTTCCCCCACTGAGCTAGTGAGCAGTGGCAGGGGTGGGGCCACACTCTTGTCCGCTGGAGTCTGTTTGGGCAGCAGTGTGTCACAGTGTGTCATCTTTCCCAACCTGCTTCATTCCCTAAACATCGGTTTAAACTCAGACACCCCACTGAGAGTCCTGTACAGCCGGGTCCCGGAGGAGCGGCCTCTTCCCGAGTCCTGCACATCACTTGTCTTGCAGTTCCTGCAGTGGAGGCCATGTCATCGATGTGACTCCTCTCCCAGCCCTGAGTCTTGCAAAGACCTTATATAATGCCTTGCAGCTGAGTGGATGGTGGCATCAGCCACACGACAACCAAGGACCAGGCATCCAGGATCCGAGTGTGTGCTGTAATCCAAGAAAACTTAATAAACCATATACGAATGACATGCACATCAGTCATTCTGCACGTGGCCATTAGCCGTCAACGGTGAGCGGCTCTGGTGACAGCAGTAACGGGTATGCTTCTACAAAGCCAGCGCCTTGCGCAGCTTCCTTTATTTTATTGATCCCGATGAACGGCATCAGCTTCACAGTTCCCCTTTTTCACAATGGAGTCCCTGATCGATGCCCCTTCCCTCATCTGCCCCACACCTGATTCTTTCTCTCATCTCGTGCACACACACATGCACCCTCACACACATGCACACGTACGTACATGCACACACATGCACAGACAGGTGAAGGTTCCTGTGATGGCCCGTCTGCTCTGGCTGGCCCCACATGGCATCTGCCAATGCTGTGCTTAAATGGATGGCAGTCTTTAAGGTACCTCACACGGTATCATCAGATGCAGGACCGACCTGGTTATGGAGGACACCTGAGGCAACCTCTGCTATCCCCTGGCTGCCACAGCCACGCCATGGCCCCAGCACCCTAGGAAGGAAAGCTCCTGCCACCTGTGATCCAGAGGACGCTCAGATTCCTGGTGGTAAACACACTGGGCCTCCCCACTCATCCTCCCGCCAACAGCCAACAGCCTGGGTGTCCCTTCTGCTTGTTCTGTCTCCCAGATCTGTGACCTCTCCTTTGAGAATGCAAAATCAGTATAAATAATAGTGCTCCTGAAAGATGGAAGGAGGAAAACTCCTAAAATTTTGTAATTACAGATAGATAGATGATAGATAGATAGATAGAGAGAGAGAGAGAGAGAGAGAGACAGAGAGAGATGTATGTTTATGATGTGACTCCTACCTTAACCATCTCATAAAAATACACCATGGACTCGCTGCGATGCCCCGTGATGTTATGCAGTGTATTTCCATGTTGCACTGTGCTCTACAAGGGAAGGCTGATTGACTCTCACCCGCTTCTGCAGCAGAGCTGCTAAGTCTGTTCGCAGGAGGAGGGCACAGGAGTCTACCACGCATCTTGGGCAGCAGGGATGAGTGCACACACGCATTTCAGCCTTTGAAAACACAGAAGAAATAAAGGATACTATTGTGCTTTGAGAACTCAGTTACCTCAGAGGAGGGAGGCGAATGCATGAGAGCTCCATTCAGTGAATGAACCAAGTCAGGTTAAATCTCTCTTTGGGGGTGAGCTGAGAACTCTCTTCTTGCTGTAAATGCTTCCTAGCTCTGGGGAACCTTGAAGTCTTCCCCTACGTGGGTGAGGATGGCTACACCTGGATGGGAAGTCATTGATATTGATGTATAACTTCTCAGGAGCGCAGGTTTTGAGTAGGTAGGGGCTACATGCTGATTATCCACCGTGGGGAAATAAGCCTGTGGTGTGCCACCAAACGTGAGTTTTGGATAGCTGTCGGATGGACGTTGACTTAAAGGGCTAATAGCAGAGCCATTGGCATTTCCGTGAGACTCTCACTGACTTGCGCTTAATATACTCTCCTACCAGTGGGAGCGGAAGGGCTGATTTGCTTTGGTGCATTAGTGTCCATTATAAGGTAATGGGTGTCTATCAGTGTCAGAATGTCAGCCCCAGTTAATCTAGCTCACCACTGCTCCCCAGCAATTGCTAATCACTGGACCATCCCAAGCCACATGGTACTAAATACCTTTTTGACCACTATAAACAGCATTTACAGCCAACAGGAGGGAAAGTGACATTTAGTGTCTCATAATTAAACTGACAAGCAATATGGATTATGAGAGAGGTTTTTTTTTAGGAGAGACTTTTTATAGACTTTTGTGTTGTATCCATGTTATGATTTATGTTAAGCATTATATGTTAAGTATTAATATAATATGGGTTATATATTAGCTATTAGATGTAAACTATATTTGATAAGCTATTTCATAAATATAAATACTTTTAATTTAATTAATTGATTTGAGACAGAGTCTCACTCTGTCGCCCAGGCTGGGGTATAGTGGCGTGATCTCAGATTGTGGCAATCTCTGCCTTCCGAGTCCAAGCAATTCTCCTGCCTCAGCCTCCCGAGTAGCTGGGCCTACTGACACGCGCCACTGTGCCTGGCTAATTTTTGTATTTTTAGTAGAGACAAGGTTTCACTATGTTGGCCAGGCTGGTCTCAAACTCCTGACTTCAGGTGATCCACCCACCTCAGCCTCCGAAGTGTTGGGATTATAGGCGTGAGCCATCGTGCCTGGCCTCCAATTTTTAGTTTTTGGAAGAGTGTTACATCTGGTTAGAAAAGATAACATATGCAGAGTGACCGATGGTGTTTAGAAGATCAACCAGATAGAGATGCAGTCTCGATCAAGAAGCCGTAGCCACCCACAAGTGCCCTGAGCTCAAAACAATGGAATTCCCAAGCCTGGACGTTCAACAAAGACTGAGCCTGGGGGGTGGTATGAACTACGGGCCCTTCCTGCCCACCACGCGAGCGGAAGACACGCCTCCTGTGTGTGGTGGTCCGGCTGGCCCCGGGGGAGGGCGTGGGAAGCAGGGAAGTGGGAAGAGTACAACACACAGACGGGATGTTTAGTGACTGAGGTGACAGTCACAGAGACCCAGGTCTATGGCGTCCCGCTGACCTGCAGCTCCCACAGGCCTGCCTCACTCGCTCAGCAGGTGATCAGCGCAGAGCCTTAGGCCAAGGCCTTGGCTGCGGTAGGCTTTTTATCCATCTATGAAGATGTGTGAGATCTTTTCAGAATCCAGGATAAGAAAATGACAAAACTGTAATTCGTACTTTTTTTAAATTTAAAATTTATTTTTTTCTGAGACAGGGTCTCGCTCTGTTGCCCAGGCTGGAGTGCAGTGGTACAGTCACACTCACAGCCCTGAATCCCGGGGCTCAAGTGATCCTCCCGCCTCAGCCCCCAGAGTAGCTGGGACCACCAGCACGTGCCCACCACCCTGGATTATTTATTTATTTATTTATTTATTTTGTAGAGATGGGGCCTCGTTATGTTGCCCAGGGTGGTCTCGAACTCCTAGGCTCAAGTGATCCTCCTGCCTCAGCCCCCCAAAGCGCTGGGATTACATGCATGAACTACTGTGCCTGGCCCCTAAACTTTCTGATTAAATGTTTTAAAAACATTATCAGGTCAAGTTTGCAAATGGTTGCACTGAGTTTCTGTTGCAGTTGTACCACCTTTGGAAATGGCTCACAAGTCAGTTTTCCTTGCTCATCAAGCATCCCTGAGTGCGCAGAGAGTGCCAAGGCAGGCTTGCCAGCTGCAAGTCACGTGGGTTCGCGGCTGCCAAATGGCAGCGCAGAGGAGCTCACAGGCAGCGCCTGGGAGGCGCTCAGCTCCCGCCAAGTCCCTATTACGTTAATTTACTTCCTGGTCATAATCACCCAGGCTGTGAGTGCTGGTGCTATTTCTATCCTAGAGATGAGGCAGAGAGATTTTAAGTAACTTTTTTCCAGATCATACAGCTTGGAAAGGCGGAGCTGGGCTTTCCACACAGCCCTTGCTGACTCTCAGAACAATGACAAAGTCCTTCCAAAGTCTCACAGCAAAAATCAGCTTAAATGCGAGGTAAGTGGGCGCTCGCATGTTTCAGATGATGTGCGGCAGCGCCTCTCAGTGCAGTCAAGGGTGTCTGGAGCTCTCCGGCACCTCCAGAGGCCTGGACGGTGATCAGGAATGGAAGCCACATGCATCCCTCAAACTGGCTCCCAGGGTCACACCAGAGGCTTTGCCGCAGAGCCCGGCCTGGAAAATGGCGGCCGCAGTCCCCGTGACCGTGGGCCCAGTGTGCTCCCAGCGGTGACGGCCTTTTGCCTTTCGTCGGTCCACCCCGCCAGACCCAGCTAGATGAGACGGCTGGACGTGGGTGCCGCCTGGTCACTGCCGCCTTCTCTAGCCCTCCTCAGAATGAGAGTCAGTCTTGTCTGAATGTGCAATCTTTGAATGAATTGAGATTGTTCCTATTTGTCATTTTATTAGCAACTCATTACAGCCATTTCTTCGGGATTAAAAAGAGAAGAAAAAAGAGTGAGCTAATGGCTCACCCAGAATGCTGTGGCAATTTATGGTGTCTTGAATGAAATGACAGAATTGCCATAATGTTAAATTTAACATGTTTTATTTTAGCAATATGATCATCTGATCATATCTCCAAGCTCAGCCAGCATTACAAAAGTAATTTTTATAATTGTAAATTCATTCACTCGACGATGGTTCAGAATGACTTTAGAGACCGCATTACCAAATTTTCAGCTTCAAAGTGACTTTGCCCTGTCACGTGTGACTTCAGTGATGGGAACAGAACGGGACGTCTTCTGCACGTACAGAGGAGTGGAGAGGAGAGGGGCCAAAGCCTCGTGGACTGCAGGTTTCAGAGCACAAGTTTTCGCGGGTGCTTTTTCCTCTTCAAAGTATTTGCCAATATTTGTTTCTCCCCTCCTGCCATGGGCCCTGAGGCTCTCCTCAGTGTCTCTGTCTTCCCTTTTGACGTGAATAGGTCAGGAGGTTGCCCGAGCTGTGCCTGCCCTGAGCCAGGGTGTCCCGGCTCTAACGACCACCGTGTGGCATGGGTGGGGCCTGCTGGAGGTGCTGCTTGCTGCTTCGGGGGCCTGATTTTGGCTCTGGGGAAGGCAAAGTCCCGTTCTCATGAGTAGAGGGGTTGCATGGGATCCTCAGCTCGTCCCGTGCTAGTTGCTGAGTCACTCCTAGTAACTCTTAATAAATAGGACTGGTCATGCACAGAGTGCACAACCCTTTTCTCTCTGTGGGTGGTTCCTCGAGCTGAGAGCAAACATCAGCACGGGGGAAGATTTGGGACCCGTGTGTGCGCCCTGCTGCCTGGACTCTCGTTAAACATTGCCGACGGTGTGACAACCTGTTGGACAGCGTGGCTGGCTGCTCACCTCCAGTGCTGCTGCTTGGAAAGAGTGCATAACTTGGGGATGAAGAACTGTTTCTGAAAGCAAGCACTAGGGAGGCTGGGGCAGGAGGATCGCTTGAGCCCAGGAGGTGGAGGCTGCAGTGAGCTATGACTGTGCCAGTGTACTCCAGCCTAGGTGACAGAGCAAGACCTTGTCTCTAAAAAATAAATAAATGAATCTTTAAAAACCAAGCTCAAGGCTAGCCTTCCACTGAAGCCCACGCTCTTTAGTGGCCCGTGCCGTGGTGCCACTAGAAGGCGGGATTGGGTATGGTATGAAGCCCACCCTCCAGCATCCTGCCCACTGTGAGGCGGGGTTGGGGGTGGCCTGCAGCAGGCCCTCCAGGGCTGACTTTCATCCTGACTCCATTGCTGATGCTGGCTGACGTAGGAGCGGGCTCCCTCCCTCTAGGCCGTGTGGCCTGTGACCCACTCCCTGGGGCCGTGGCAGCCGAGGAGAGAAGTGCATGCTTTGCTTTGGGCTTTACTCTGTACATTCCGCTACCAGGAAAAGCTCTGGATCCTTAGCCAGACTTCTCCCATCTTCTCTGGGCCAGCCCTTTCCTCAGGTGGGGCTGGGACAGGAGGCCAAGGCCGCAGCTCTGCGAGGGGGCCTCCCAGGGCTGACTTCGAGCGCCATGTCCCCGCATCACCACCGGCAGGACCACCACGCACACGTGCGAAGTCGCTCACAACCCGCTCCCATCCGAGAATGGCCGTTACTGTTTACTCTGACCACTTCTCAAGTGCCTGTGGAGGCCCAGCTGGGAGGTGCGCACAGCCTGGGGCCCCGGCCATGGGAGCACGCGGTTCCCAGCTTCCTTTGAATCGACTGTTTCTTTTAAACTCAAAGCAAAATATTTAAACAGACCACGTAATATTTCTTTTTCTAATCCAGGTGTGCACAGGTACATGAGGCCTGTGATTTCCCGTTTTGCCACCACTTTTACAGATCTGTGCAGGCGGCACCCAGCGTGGTGGTGGTGACACAGGTGGGCTCTGGGGGCTCCGACATCCTCCCTGTGCTGACTGCACAGACACGGGGCAGCCCAGGAGCAAGAGGCACCCGGAGACAGAACTGGCCGAATTGCGTCCAGGAATTGAAAAGCCGTGCATGTTTTCTCATGCCTTATTTTTAGAGGAAAAATATTTGTGACTTCTTTCTTAAAGGTACATTTTTAGTTAAACTTCTTACGACTTCCCCATATGGAAATGTTTCTATATTTTCACAAATCTAAGTTAATGATACCTTTTACAACCAGCCCCCCAACCCAAACGGCCTCTGGAAGATGAAGAATAACGTAAATGAAATAAAATCATCAGCCGAAGAAAGCTTCTGATGTATGTGTTTTTAAAACTCCTTGTGGTTGACTCTGTTTTATTTTTGGATGGGGAGAGCGTTGTCTTGTTAGTTGCAAGTTTATCTTTAGGTTTGAGAGAACAAACGCTCAGTTTGTCCCTTGTCTGATATTACCATGATGGACACAGCGCGACTCGTAGGGACGTTTTTAACCCGGAGAACGGCCATCCGTTTACATCTCTGTTATGGAATAAGAACTTCTGGCACTTGTAACCGTTTCCTAAGCTGTTGCATGAGCCCGTTTGACAGGGAGCGGAGGGGGCTGCTGGGGAGGAAGCGTTGGGTCCAGGCCCCACGACACTCAGAAGGACAAGCTGGGACTTGAGACCCCTTGGGCTCTGAAGCTTGCTGGCCCCCCTCTGCAAGTCCCTCAACTTCCAACACTCTGGTTGTCTCCATGCTGGAATGCCAAGTGTCCAGTGGCTGACTTCCAGGGAGCTCACCCTAAGTGCTGCGTCCTCTGCAGGCAGACATAATCCGCATAAAAATACCCCAGAGCCAGAAAGACACCTGCAATAAAGTGGCTGAGGGAAATTCACATTTGAAACTCTACAGAGAGAAACAGTAAGATGATCACTCTTTATTTATTAATATCATTTTATTATTTCCAAATGCTCGATTATAACTACACTCAGAAGGAAATGTTGACGCCATATTAGAGAACATTAAAATATATGAGAATAAAAACTATGGTGCCAAATAAACCTTGTTTCATCCTCCGGAGTGGAACTCAGGCCAAGGAACGTCTGACCGCATAGGAGTCGGGTTTCTTCAGTTTGCTCCTTTTTAATGAAATATAACTAAAAACTATTGGCTTCTTTCAAAAGTGTAAAGGAAACTGATTCAGTTTCAGTTGAGCTGCGGGATAGAGTGGCTGTGATTCCTGAGCAGAATCGAGTGTGAATGGACTGCAGGTGAAAAGGCCCTTCCTGCTAAGCAGGCGTTTCCCCACGTGTACGGCGTGCGAGTGGCATTCTGCGCGTGCCGGAAGGTTGAGGTTGAGGACTCATTTATGCTGCTCTCTGTGGGTGTCCAACCGCGCCTGATATAAATATTTTATGAGGCAAACCTGCAGGTTTCTGAAGATTAGATGTCTTATCAAGTTGACCCTTATAATTATGCTGTCTTCTGCAGCCATAGGATAGCTTTTAATTTTGCAGCTCTTTGGTAAATATTGAACCATAGAAAGGTATACAATTGTAAGCACAGACGACTGAGGATAAAAACCATGTAAACAGAGTTCCTCGACGTGGGAGTAAAGCCACATTTCCGTTCCGCCGCTCTAGAGAAGTGATCACACGGAGGTGAACGGGGAGAGGTGAACGGTGCTCACCTTTCTGACCGTCACTCTGTAGCCATCACTTCCAGGGCCTTGGGCTACCCTCTCCGTGTGTGCGTTGCAATGAAACGTTGGTAGTGAAATCCAGCTGCCTGGGGAGGGGCTGGGCTGTGGGGGGTGAGTGCTTATCCATTTGCACACCCCCCACCGCGTCTCTTCTCGTCATCTTTGTGAGTTTCAGCTCCCCATGGCTGGGGCTGGCCTTCGGAACCTCCTTGGTTCCGTGTTAGCTGGTGGGTGGTTCACACAATCTCTCCGCCAGGCTGAGCTGACCGATGACATCGCCGCTCAGGACCCAGTTTCTGCCAAGTGGGGGCAGGATCAGAATCTCTCCTGCAGAACAAGCTGGGACTGAAGTGAGGTGACGCCCACGGGCCAACGGCATTTCTTCGGCAGTGCGAGCCTCTCTGTCAAGGGCCCACTCTGTCATGGTCACTGTGTCATTTCTCCCAACCGTGGCAGAGCTGGGGCTTGAACCGAGGCCCCTACTTTCTGATCTCTTGTTCTCTTGCATCAACTATAATGATACGGCTCACATGCTGCTCTGTGAAATCCATGCCGTTAACACACATCAGCATGTGGAGTCTTTGCTGTCCCCACCTCCCAGATGGGGAAACTGAGGCAGGAGAGCTGTGCTACCGGGAGGGATAAGTCTGTATCCCAGGTGGGCATTTGTTTAGGACTCAGGACAGATGTCGTCGTGGCAGCTGTGGCCTTCCAGAGGACCCGCCTGGGGCAATGGCCTCCTGGTGCCTCCTCTTCCCGTTTGCCCTGATGCTGCCCTATTCTGCACCCTGTTCTAAGCTGGTAGCCTTTGGGGAAGTCGTAAAGCAGAGTGGCATGGATTCCTCTCTCCTGTAAATGACCCATGTAGGACCAATTCAGACTTAAGCATCCACTCACCAGCGACAAGTTGTCAGTATCTCCTCGGAAAAACACGGCCTTGGGGCTCTGTTCTCTGGGTCTTTCTCAGTTTTACACTTCTGAGTCGTGCACCCAAGCACACTCATCCTCTCCTTCATCCTCTCCTGTCTCTGCTGCCTCCCCACTCCCCTTCCCACCTCCTTCCACCTCCCCTTCCTCTTCCCTTTCTCCTCCTCCTCTTCCTCTTTTTCCTTCTCCTTCTCTTTGTTCTATGCTATAATTCAGTTGCCTTAAAAATAACTTTTCATTATATTCAGTAATAAGGATAAATTCACAGGAGGTTACACAGGCATGTACAGGGACGTGGCAGGCGCCCAAACCCCGCCTTGCTCAACGGCAGCCTCTTGCATGCCTGTAGGACGATACTGAGGGCAGAACGCTGACAAAGGCACCCTTCAAGGGCTCATTTAGACTTTACCAGTTGTACGTGGACATGCTTCTGGTGTGGACACAATCCTATGCAATTGTGTCACGTGCACCTCCATTGAGCCGTATGTGGCACCATCCCCGGCAGATGAATCCCCCGAATCACACAGTATGTGCTTTTGGAGATTGGACAGTGTCACAAAGCACAGTCTTCCTGAGGTCCACCCAGTTTTTGCATGTGAGGATGCTTTGTTCTTTTGTATTGTCCAGTAGTAATCTATGCTGTGGATACATCTTGGTTTGCTTAACCATTCGTCTACTGAAGGGCACGTGGATTGTTCTCAGTTTGGGCTTCTCTTGTATGTGCCGTGGCCATTCACGTCTAGGTTTTTGTACGTACCTAAATTTCTTTGGAATACAAGCCTAGGAGCACAGTTGCTGGGTTAGATGGGAAGTTGATTTCAGTTTTTGTTGTTTTGTTATGTTTTTGTTTTTGAGATGGAGTCTTGCACTATCACCCAGGCTGGAGGGCAGCGGCACAATCTCGACTCACTGCAACCTCTGCCTCCTGGGTTCAAGGGATTCTCTGCCTCAGCCTCCTGAGTAGCTGGGACTATAGGTGTGTGCCACCACACCCAGCTAATTTTTTGTATTTTTAGTAGAGACAGGGTTTCACCATGTTGGCCAGGATGGTCTTGATTATTACTTTTGTTTTCACTACTGTGATAAATATACAGTGATATCTCATTGTGGTTTTAATTTGCATTTTCTTAACAGCTAATAATGTTGAACTTCGTTTCATGTACTTATTTGAATGTCCTTTTTGGTGAAATATCTATTCACTTCTTTTGCCCATTTTCTCATTAGATTGAATTTAGAGATTTCTTTGCAAATTTTAGATACAAGTTCTTTGCCAGGTATGTCATTTGAAAATATTTTATCTCAGTCTTTTTTTATCCTCTTGATATTAATAAAAATTTTTTTTTGATGAGTTCTAATTTTTCAATTTTTTTTTTTGGTATCAGGTCTAAGCATTCTTTGACTAGCCCTAGGTTCTGAAGATTTTCTCTTGTTATTTTTTTTTTCCTAAAAGTTTTAGAGTTTTATATTTTACCTGAAGCCTGTGATCTATCTTGAGTTAATTTTTGTGTCAGGTATGAAGTTTGGATCAAAGTCCATTTTTTGTGCCTATGACTGTCCAATGGTTCCAGCACCATTTATTGAAAAGGCTGTCCCTCCTTCATTAAGTTGCTTCCACACTTTTATCAAAAATATGTTGGGTGTATTTCTGTGTGTCTATATCTGGATTCTCTGCTCTACTCCACTGATCTATGTGGCTGCCCCTCTGCCAATACCACACTTGATTACTATGGATATGATATGTCTCTAAATCTGGTAGACTCATTCATTCTACTTTATTCTTTTTCAAAATGGTTTTGGCTATTCTAGGACACTCTTATTTCCATATATACTTTATAATAAGCTCATATATGATTACCAAAAATATTTTCTAGGATTTAAAAAGCAACTATATAGAAAAATAAAAATAAAAAAATAAATAGCAATTATATTAAACCTATACATCCACTTGGAAATATTTGACATTTTCACTATGTTAAGTCTTCTAATCCATGAACATAGTATGTCTTTCCAATTATTTGGGTCTTTTGAAATTCATTTCTTCATACAGATTCTGTACATCTTTTTTCCTTTGGAGCAGTTGTAAACGGTATTAATTTCTGCTTTTGGTTTCCACTTGTTTGTTGTTAGTTTATAAAAATGCAACTGATTTTTGTATTGTCTTATATCCTACAACCATGTTGAACTCATTTATTAGTTCTAAGAGTTTTTGTAGATTCCTTGGAATTTTCTACATGGAAAAATCATCTGCAAATATAGACCATTTTCTTTTTTCATTTCAATCTATATGACTTTTTTTTTTTCCTTCCTTCTTGCCCTCACTAGAATTTCTACTTCTAGGCTGAATAAGAGTGGTGAAAGCAGACATGTTTACCTTTTGCCAAACTCAAGGAGAAAGCATTCATTCTTTTACCATTAAGTATGATACTAGCTATAGATTTTTTTTTGTAGGTACTGTTTATAAAGTTTATGAAGTTCCTCTGTATCCATAGTTTGCTCGGAATTCTTATCATAAGTAGACACTAGATTGTATCAAGTTCTTTTTCTGTGTCAATTTGTATGAGCATGTGATTTTTCTGCATCAATTAGTATGAGTATGGATGACACTGATTTATTTTTGGATATTGAGTCAGCTTTGCATACTGAAAATAAGTCCCACTTGGCCATGGTGTATTATTATTTTTGTGCATTTCTGGATTTGGTTGGCGTGTGTGTGTGTGTGTGTGTGTGTGTGTGTGTGTTGTATTTTATATCCAAGTTCATTAGAAACATTGGTCTGTGGTTTTCTTTTACATTTGGCTGATTTGGGTATCAAGATTAATACTGGCCTCATAAAATCAGTTGGGAAGTGTTCCTCCCTGTTCTATTTTCTGGAGAAGATTGTAAACAATTGGCTGTAACTCTCCCTTAAATCTTTTTAAGATCCTTCAGTGAAGCCATCTGGGCATGGACATCTCTTTCTCTAGAGTTTTAAAATGACAGATTCAGTTCTTTAAAAGGTATGGTTCGATACACGTTTTCATCTTTGAAAAGCCAGAGACAGACTCTGTGAGAGCTTCTTCAGCAAGAAGCACAGGTTTGTGGTGCAGCAAAAGAATGAGAAATGCAGATGATGTGGATGGGTGCTGTCAGGATCCCGACATTCCTCTCCTGCAACATGGTCCCTCGACGGAATGCAGCATTGAGGCAGAAGTTCACCTTTCTCCTTATATTTCTATGCTTTAGACATTTTTGATATCATTTTGATAGACATCATTTCTTATTTCTCTTACCCTTCTTAAAACCGTGGACCCTTACAGGGTAGGAATGCTTGAGGTTCTAACCTAGTTTCCACCCTCTTTTTTGCTCCCTCTATTGTATTTAGAAGTGTTTCCCAAGTTGATTTCTTTGCTTGAGTTTGTTACACAAAGCAAGCATCTGCCTCAATAACTAATGGAAGCTGAAAATCGGTTCCCAGAAATATCCTTATTTGTGTGAAGTAAAGTTTTAAACCATCCACATTATAGCAGCAAATGCATCACAGGATCCCCCATGACCTATAGCGATGTCAGTCAAGGGAGCCTGAGTTAGAAAGTGTAATGCTTCTGGACTGTGACCTCTCCTTTCTGAGGCTGCTTAAAAAGAAATAGAAGACTACACAGATGCTCTCTGTATCTTGTACGCTGGCTACGGCTATGTGGCACTTGACAAATTCCTTTTTCTCTGGGATCTAGAAGAATACTTGCCACCAGGTAATGTTTATAAAGGGCTTTCATGTGCATCATTTCAAAAATATGTTTTTTTATTTAGCTCGGAGAGAGATGCAAATTATGTCATCAAGACACATGGCAAGATAATTTGACTTATCAAATATACCTTGCGAATGTTCCAAAGGCATTTTGTGTCTTTTATGAGAAACAGATATCCCACAGAACCCTGGCTTGATTGGCTGTGATGGTGAAGTCAGTGGAGGGAAGGCTGGTTATTGTGGGGTACACACACAGGAGATTGTAGATTCAGGGGCCACTGTGGCTTGGATTGCTGTTTGTAGGAGCCAGGGACTGTCCTGATCCTGATAGAGTGTGTCACCCACCCCGCAGAGCCAAAGCCAGAAGCAGGCACTGCTGGCTTCACCATGTGGAATCCTCTTAGAAGAAAGCCTCCTATTATTTAGAAGTACATTATTGTCAGTAAATAAAATGCTCTCATCTCAGTGTTTTTAAAGTTAAGGAATAAGGATATGGCATCAATCACTGGCATCCCAAAGCAGACCACATGTCCCCAAAAGCAGCCTCTGCGTAAAGAGCAAATTCAGATGTTATTGATGATTTCTCTTTGGACTGCTATTTATTTTACCTTCGGAATCTGTGAAATGCTGCTGATCTTTTTATTTCTTAGGGGATGAACAATTGCAGCCTTAAGAGACATTTAAATAATGCTTAACTTTTAAAGCAAAGGAATTAGACAAATGGATGTGTTCAGCCCAGACTTCAGATCAGGTTTCTGTTTTTTAAGCTTAATGTGTGATATTAGCCTATTAAATGGCATTTCTTTATTTGATATATTCTCTATCCCCATTAGATGTCATTTCCATCGATGTTTTGTATTGTTTGCGTGTTAGCGCTTCCTATGTTAAACTACGACACTGAAGGGAGGAAATAATTAGATTTATGGCTTTGTACTTGTAGTTTTCAATTTAAAGGTCTATTCAAAAATAACTCATGCTGTGGTACACACACGGCTATTTTCTATTTAAATTAGCTTATCAAAGTGAAATATCTCCTTTTGCAATTTTTCTGGAGATGAAGAAAGCAGGTGCCCAGCTCCTCCCTTGGTGGAAGTATGACTTGAGATTTTCCATAGCAGTAAGCCCCCTGAAACACAATAGGCAGCATTAGCATCATTAATGATGATGTTTTTCTATAATTTCTTAATACTCAAGCTTTTCTAGGGCAGTTGGAAGGAGATGACTTCCCTAGTGGCTGTCTTGAGGCCCCTTGCAGGATGCTGCCCCAATAGCCCATCACCTGGAAGAATGTGCAGGAGCCAGGAGCTCAGAGCAGCCTGTGGTCATGTTACACCTGGGGCTGAAATACAGACCCAACCATGAAGACTGTGGGAAAAGGGGCCACCTTTTCCCCTGTCACAGCTCTAAGCGTCTGTTCTACCTGCTGGCTGACTCTAGATTCTCTTTTTATGGGCTTAACATTAATAGTTTTAATGGCTGGGTCCAGTGGCTCAAGCCTGTAATCTCAGCACTTTGGGAGGCCAAGGCAGGTGCATTGCTTGAGATCAGGAGTTCGAGACCAGCCTGGCCACATGGCGAAACCCCATCTCTACGAAAAAAAAATAGCCAGGAGTGGTGGCACACACCTGTAATCCCAGCTACTGGGGAGGCTGAGGCAGGAGAATTGCTTGAACCCAGGAGGTGGAGGTTGCAGTGGGCTGAGATCATGCCACTGCACTCCAGCCTGGGTGACAGGGTGAGACTCCATCCAAAAAAAAAAAACAATTAATGGTTTAAGATGGTGGTCTTCTCAGGCACCTGGCCTGGGTTTTGGGCCCCATTCTGTTGCTTCTAGCTGTTGTGCTCTGGGGGCTCGATTTTAGTTCCTTGAGTCTGCTACCGCGGTTTTAAAATGTGGGCAACAGTGTCAACTTCATGAGGACTGGAGAGGATGGCAACAACACCAGCATGTGCTGTGTGCTCATTAAGTGACAGTGGCCATTTGTTTGAAGGTGTTTTCATGGCACAAGGAACAGAAAAGACTCCACTTCCCACAGAACATATCAAATATTGGCAGTGGCTTTCTGAATGTGTCTGGAGCCAGGTGGGTCCAGGTTAGAACCCTGAATCCAGCACTCACCCACTGTTTGGCTTGGGCTGCTCTCTCGATGTCTTTGTGCTTCACATTCTTTATTTGAAAAACAGATGTAAAAATGCCCACCTTGAGGGCTGTCGTGGGCATTCTAGGTATTTCACATCACGAGCTGGCTGACTCGGGAGCTGTGGCCACATGCCTGGGAGGGGGGACCTGACCTTGCGATGCCATCTTTATGGCATCCCGTGATGATTTTATGTTCCCATCTTACAGGTAAAGCTATTGAGGGACAGCTGTTGAGAAGGCCATGGTAGAACTTGGTCTGCTGGGTGGGGACCCTGAGAGGGCACGTGCTGCAGGCATGGCTGTTCCCTGGGTGTCCAGGAAGACAGAGGCGCTCACCACAGCTGTGTGCGCAGTTCACTCCGTCTGTGGTCTTTCCCCTCGGGAGCCTCCTGGAGAGCTGGCCTCCCAGTTCTCTCCCAGGGTCCCAGGCGACAGGGATGAGATTCAACCAGGACTCTGTGTCTGTGCTCCAGATAGCAACGTCGGCCCCAGTCCTTCCTGATTAATTTCAGTTACAAGCATGCAACTATAGTGTAGGAAATGATGGGAATCCCAGTAAAAATTAGACTTTCAAAATAACTCAGGGTCTCAATGCCTCTTGCAAGCTAAGAGTAATTAAAAAAAAAAACAAAACATATCAGGAGATCTCTTATTTTAATATACAAGTTGCTCAGTGAGAAAGTTCATCTGGTGAAATGGCTTCGGTTTTCGGAAGCATTGTTCAACATGTGCCAGGAGGTGAAACGAGTTTTACTGAAGACGTTGATATCTTCGGAAGCCACATGTTCGATGGCAAACAGTATTAAGTAAGTCGTGTGGGAGGCCCCTGACTTCACGGCTTCCTGGCTGTGTCACCTGAGACAGTGTGACCTGTGATTTCATCTCTCAAAGCTTTAGGCCCCATATCTGTGAAGTGTGATAATGCCACCTCACCTGGGAGTTTGAGGATTAAATGAAATAATGTACATAAATACATGTAAAGCATGCACTTCAGACCTCAGCACAGTGTGGGTGTTTAAGAACGACACCCTTCTCTGTTCCTGTGACTGTGGGGAAAAAGCAAAGGCATTTTGTAGTTTATTAAACATCCTGTCCATTTACATATTTCTGAATCTGGGTTTTGAAATCCTATATACATCCCCTTCAAGGCACCTTTCATCTTCCAGAACCCCCAAGCACTCACAAATCTAGCAAATGAAGATAACCCACCGCTGATTCACGGGGGCCACTAATCCACTCCTAGAACACGGCCACCCGTGGGTAAGGGGATCAACAAACATTTATCAGCTACACAACAGCTCCGTTAAGTTCAGCAGAACTCTTTCATAGCGTTTCTTACAGGACGGAGATAAGAAGGCAGCACCCGGCCGCTCGGTTTCACCTGTGTGTGTTTACCCAGGTCTTTAGAAGATAAATATGGCAATCAGGGAGTCAAATATTAGGCAATTATACGACTTTCGAGACCAGATGATGAATTCAGTCCCTTTCTCTCCAGTCGGGTGGTGGATTTAAATCAGAAACAATAATCTTGCCCCAAAAGGGACTTTCACTCCCTTCTGGACTGCGACAGCGTGGGATGGGGCAGCTGCGTCTTCTCCTGGCCTGTGTGCGCGTCTTCTCAGGCAAACTGGGTCCCATCACAGATGGGCGCAGCTTATCGGCACCATCCCTGCACTTGGCAATTGCATTAAAATTCCTTTTTTTTTTCTAATAAGGTTTTACAGCTTATCTTTTTTTTAAATTGCATTTTAGGTTTTGGGGTACATGTGAAGAACATGCAAGATTGTTGCATAGGTACACACATGGCAGTGTGGTTTGCTGCCTTCCTCCCCATCACCTATATCTGGCATTTCTCCCCATGCTATCTCTCCCCAACTCCTCACCCGCCACTGTCCCTCCCCTATTAAAATTCTTGTGTGGACTTGCAGCCGCTGGCACTGGCCCCGGGAGCACCCAGTCCATTCCATCTCTCTCCCCTCTGATCCGCTGTTGCACACCAGCCGCCGTGTGAACGCCGAGAGACCTGTATTCTTCCACCACGGGCGTGTCGTAGGGTTGCCGGAGTTTCCACAAAGACCGAGTACTGTACCTGGAAATCCACTGGAGCGGGTGTTTGTGATCAAGGCTTCACTTTGTCTTCCTTGAGTCACCCAACTCTGGAGGGCTTTGATTTCTCCACATGTGAAGTCGGGTCGATAGCCTGCAGGCTGCCAGTGTGCCGTGGGCTGTTGCCCCTGAGCGTGGCGGCCATGCGCTGGGCCGAGGCCAAGGGCCCGGTTTCGGAGGAGACCGGTGTGCGGCGTGCAGGCCGCTGCCCTCAGCCGTGAGTGGGAAGCCCTTCCAAGGGGCAGGATAGGATAGAGCCCCAGGTTTGGGTTTGGATTCTTCTAGATGGTCATTTTCCAAGGATAGTGGCTGTTACTGGGAAGCATGAGAGGCAGGGAACAGCCCCCAGAAAAATAGGGCACTGGACCCCCAGGTGTCGACGCTGGGGGGAGTAATGAAGGCCTTCAGAGGCGAGCATGAGTGGCGTGGTTAAGGCAGAGAGGGACAGAGGTGACCGAAAGGAGGAGAAAAGGAAAAATCCTCAGGGGACCCGGCCATGAGAAGCAGCAAGGAGTAAGAAACGGGGACTTGGAGAGAAGAGAGGAGTGAAGGCGGAGGACGTGCGTGGGGCTGGACTGCGCTGCTCCGTCAGAGCCTCCCTTCACTGAGAAGGTGTTAGAGACCAGGCACTGTCCTGAGCACGCACATGCGGAGTCTCATGGCTTTCCCAACCAGTCTTTGACGTGGATATCAGGTGAGGGAACCGTGTCTCAAAAAATGTCGTTTCCAGGGTCACGCAGCTGCTAAGGGACTGGGGCAGAATTCACAGCGGGATCCGCCCTGCCTGCCCGTCGGCCTTGCGACTGCCTAGAACATGGCTTGCATCAGAGTCTGCGAAGGTTTTCTGTAAAGGGCTAGGTAGTCACATTTTTGAGCTTTGCAAGTCTCGTAATCTCTCTTAACAACGACTTAACCCTCTTTATGTCGCCCCAAAGCAGCTGCAGACAATATGTAAATAAATGGCCATAGCTGTGCACCAATAAAACTTTATTTACAAAACAGGTGGTGGGCCAGAGTTGGCCCCAGAGCCTAATTCGCTGCTGCCTGGTTTACATAAAGGTGAGCAGCCCCACTGCAGGAAGGGGCTCAATTTCCCCTGAGGGAAACAGCCAGAGGATGGTGTAGGAGACCAAGCAGCAAGTTTGAGACAAGGAAAGGTGAATGGTCTTTCCATTTTTTAAGTGGTTGGAAAACATGAGAAGTATCTCATGGCATGTGTAACTTATATCCAATTCAGATTTCCATGTTCCTAAATAAAGTATGATTGAGATGACCCCGCACCCAAGCGTTTGCATATCCGGGGCTGCTTTTGAGTGACACTGGCGGAACTGAGCAGTTGCGAAGGAGACTGCAGGGACTGAGAAGCCAAAGGTATTTATCATTTCTTTTTTCGGGGAGGAATTTTGCTGACGCCGGCACTGCAGGTCACGCCCGGCACTTCGCTGGCTTTCTCTCGTCCCGATGATCCGCTAAGTTCTGTCGTTGGTACTGCGCTTCTGAAATATTTCCAATCTGCTCTCAACCCAGCGCGTGGGGAACTTCAAAATGCAACAAAGCAAAACTCTGATGAATAAGTAAAACTGCGCAACGGTTGACGGTTTGACCTTAAAGACCCAGGCGCAGCAGGAGACCCAAACCAGTCCTCGTTTCAAATCCTTCTCCCCAAACATAATGCATTTCAGCAAAGATTGAGGAACCCCGCTTGCTCCAGGCGCGGCGGCCACGGGGCCCAGGCAGCAGGCCCGGGAAGGCTGGATGCATCCGCCTCTCTCTGCCGATGCCTCTTTGTTCAGGTCTCCCGGGAATCCAGCTTCCTTTGTGCAGACAGCTGCGTTTGCAGCTCGTGGTGCAGGAGGCAGGCAGGGGAAGTGTGGGCAGGGCCGGCGCTGATTTGCAATCGGATGAGCATTGTTTTTCTCCTGCTCGGCACCAAGTCTCTGGAGTCTATCAGTTATATAGATTATGTAACAAGAGCCAATAGCTGGGTGAAAACCAGCTTCAGAAAAGCAGCAGCCCTAACGGCAATGACAGCCAGAAAGGCACGTCCAAGGGAGGTTTTGAAATGGAGGGTGAGCGCTCTCCCTCTTTCTCTCCCTTGAAGCAGTGGCTTTACAGTTGGCTAACTTCGCTGTAATTGAGTCTGAACGTTGAGTCCTTGTTCTTTAAGAACTGCCAGTGGAACCCTCTAATCCTCTGTGGTCTCCTCAGTGAATCAGGACTTTGGATTATTGACATGTAATTAGATCAGTGTGTCACTACATCAATGCCAGTGTAAACATCCCGGAGCAAGTAGCTGATCCTTACAAGATCAGCAACCTAATCTCCACTGGATGCCACCGGCTTTGTCAACACTCCAGTGGAGGACTGTATCTCTTTTCCTGATGTCTGACTCCAGAAGGAGGGGCTGGAACCGAAGCAGGAATCGGCCACCTCAAGGCCTTCTGACTTTCATGGCCTTCATGACGGAGGGGCGCCCGTGACCTAAAAGAAACACCACTGGGGCCTGCGAATTCCATCTCCTTCTCGTGTCTTCCCTCTGCGTTTCGCACTATGAGGAAACATGCACTCAGCGGAAGAGCCAGAATAGCAAAGTGCCTGAAATGCCCATTGCCCCCGCATGCTCCACTTCTCTCCCGCACTTTCAATTACTGTGAATTAATTTCAAGGAAAAGAAGCTTACGTTCTTACTCTGATGTTTATTGATAACACTACCAATGACCAGCAGAAACAGGCCAGGTATGTAACATTCACAAGTCGGTGGAGACTGGCTTACAGACGGAGGTTGGGGCCGCTGTTTTCGGGCATTTGCTGCGGGCTGGCGTCTGTGCCGAGTGGGCACTGGCATCTGCCTCCTCGCTCATTCTCTAAACACTCTGAGGGAAATGGCCGGAGCATCTCCGCTGAACCAGGAAGGAGCCGAGCCTCAGGGAGGGCCACCGCCTTGCTAAAGCTCACACAGGTTGGGAAGCAGGAAACAGACATCAGGCCTGTCTGACGGCGTCATCTGTGTGTGTAACTAACACACCACATGGCACTGGGGGTTTCCACACGGCACATGGATTGCCTCAGTAACTCCAGTGACGGTGGCCGGTAGAGAGGAGGGTTAGCAGGTGTCCAGACTGGAAGAAAGAAGCCGAGCTGGCAGGCAGTCGACCCACGAGGAGATTCGGCTTACTTTAGGACAAAGGGCAGAGCTGCTGGCCTGCCCGAGGCAGGTGCCGTGTTTCCTCTTCTCTCATTTCCCCTGTGCAAGGGCAGGGCTGTGCCCCGAGGAAGGGGGTCGGTATTCATGCCAGCAACTGGCTCTTCCGTCGTCGCACCCCGTCCCTGTCAAATGTGCGACCCGCTTGGGTTTCCTGTGTTAGGGGTCTGATCGTCACGCTGTCTAGAATCCTCCTCATGAAGTCACGGCAGGACAGGGGCACACAGCCAACTGAAGTGGGATCCACACAGGGAAGTTTGTGTTTTTAATAGAGCAGAAAATAGCATTTAATTGCTAAAGAAAAAAAAAAAAACTGCAAAGAGCTCTTACTAAGGTTCAGTCTGATTTTTTTCTGCCTGTACAAGTAGCCGGCCCTGAGACCATGCATATGTTTAGGGCAACAGTTTGCCCTAAAACACAATTAGAAGAATTTGTGAAGCAATTCGTGGTGAAAATGAGTTAGGGAGTGATTATGTGTTTTTTGATTGTTTGTTTGTTTTTTTAACGGGAAACAGCAGAACTCTCCCTCTCTGTTCAATGCCCCTGACTAGTGATGCCCACAAATATTCTGCCATACTAGAGACAGCCAGCAGTAGCTGGCCCAGGGCGGAGGTAGCTGGCCCAGGGCGTTGATCGTCATCTTCAGGGGAGCCTCAGAACCACCCCGAGCATCCATTTCTTTGGCTGCCAGTGGTGAGGACTCTTGCCTTGTGAATCCTGTACTGTGCGATAACCTCTTATTGATGCATCTGATTTGAGCAGAGAGGCCTTTGAAGAAGACAGGCGTGCTTTAAAATGTCACACCAATCAATAAGGCAGGTGACATTTGGTAGAAAGAACAATTAATACATCTTACCTTCCTTGTGGTGGATGTACATTCTGTTTATTCTATTTTATTTTATTTTTGGTAATTGAAAGAAAGTTGGAAAAGAGAAGTACCTGCTTATAGTTAAAAAAAAATTAAACCAGTACAAAAATAGCACAGCATGAAGAGTCCGTCTGTCCCCTAAGGTGGCTGTGACTACTGTCTCCCTGTCTCTTTCCAGTGGTGACCTGCACATCTCCCAGCATGTGTATCGCATGCGTCTCCACCGGTCTAGACTTGTGTGTACCTGTGTTGTACACGTAATGCTGGACACGTGTGATGCATACATGTAGTTCTCTATGTCTGTGTGGGAATTTTAAAGATAAATCTCACACGCTGCTCTGCACTTCATGGAATGAGGCCTCTTGGACATAGCTTCTCGCCGGCATGCGAGCACATGACCTTGCTTTATGCACAGCTGAGGTGAGTCCGGGGCACCTGGCACCCCGCATCTACTTGGTGCTGGCCTGTGCTTTCCTACGGTGTCTGTGTAGCCACCGCCCCCGGACCCCTGGCAACCCTGATGCCGCTCCTGCTGCCTCGGCCTCAGAAGGCAGGGTGTGTCCCCGTGCGTCCCGGCACTGCCGACAGTGTGCTGTGTTCCTGCAGCCTGGCCCTTTTGCCTCTGCCCCTGGCCGGCACAGACACGGAAAGGTCAGTGCTGGCACGGGGGAGCATACAGAGTAGGCCAGCCCACCCCGAGTTCCCCACATCCCTAATGGGGCCATCTGCCGAGGGTGGCGTGGGTGGAGTCCTCTCACCACCTCGAGTGGAGGCAGCGCCCCTCAGGTGCCCTCATGATTGTTATGCCTCAGTGCATCCATCCGGTGGTTACACTGTAAGTGGCTTCCACTGTGTCCCTGTCTACAGCACTGCTGCCTCCGTGGGAAGCCTCCATGGCCATCTTTGTGCCCGTGTGCATGGAAGAAGGAATTGCTAAGAGTGGGTCAGAGGTTTACGCACTTTAGACTCAGATAATGACGGCACTAACCCTCTGCAAAGCCAATTTGTTGCAATTAGCAGTGTCTGAAGAGTGAATCTATGTGGCCTACAGCTGATGGCAGATGTCTCCATGTTAGGGCACTTGTAGGCCACGTGGCTCTGCTCTGGGCTGGCAGCACACTGCAGAGGTGGAGGCGAGGCCACTGCTTGGAGTTTCCCCAAGTGGTTTTGGGTGCTGGCGCCCAGCTCCCACAGCAGAGGGGCTTGGATGGCGTAGATGCCCACCCCATGCTTCCCCCTCATGCCCGCTGCCTGCCTCCTGCCTCCTGTGGGTGTGTCCTGGAGATAAGCCCCCTTAGTAGGGGAGGGAGAATCCTCCTGGAGTTGAGAGAGGGGAGCTGGCACTCCAGTGGGCAGTGACAGGTGCCTGCCACGCCTCCCCTCACCCCCGGCCCCACCCTCCACCCAGTCCCATTTCCACATCTGCTGTGAGTGAGCCTCAGGGTCAGGGAGATTCCTAAAGAGCAAACTTCCACAGGACGTCAGCACTTTTATCTAAGCCGTCATAGGAAGCAGTGAGACCCAGGCAAGGGAGCTGCCTTTACATCAGGAAAGCAGCCCAGAATGGAGAGGAATGGTCCCAGCAGATAAAAGGCCATCTTCTCTGATGGTGATGTTCAAAAGTTATCTGTGACATGTGACATACACCTAGGTTTCTCAAAAAGCCTAACACGAACTTATATGAGCCAGCAATTTCACTCCTAGGAATAGACACAAAATAACCAAAACTGAGGACTCAAGCACACATGCAGAATACACACACACCCATAGCAGCATTACTTACAAGAGCCAAAAGGGGAAACAGCCCACATGCCTTTCCAGTATGTGGTATAGACGAGGTATGCTGTGCCCGGTGATGGAATATTACTCGGCCATGAAAAAGGAATGAGATTCTGATCCATGCCACACATGGGTGTTCCTTGAAGACTCTGTGCTACACAGAGGAAGCCAGACCCCAGAGGACCCATGCTATGTGATTCCCCTCACAAGAGACTTGGGAATAGGCCAACCAGGAGACAGAAGGCAGCTAAGTGGGTGCAGGGGGGAAGGGGGTGAGTGGGGATGGGGAGTGGCTGATTAATGGGTACAGGGTTTTTTTTACGGTGATGGAAATGTTTTGGAATTTGATAGAAGTGGCAGTTACGCAACACAGAATATTCTAAATGTGAAAACTCTCTTTTTATGATAGTAGGTTTTTACTGCTTCTTTGCATAAAAACTGCTGTTTAGGAAGCTACAAAACAATTACTTACGCGTCTCCTCCCGTTGGGTCTCAGGGTTCTCACCGTTTGCTCGTGTAACTGGACTGTGACGAACACCCTGGCCCTAACCATTCCTGCCGTCCTCAGTTACCTGTTGGATAAGCTCTCAGAGTCATTGCAGCAGGGAGACTGAGGACTGGAACGTTTTTCCAGCATGGTACTAGGTTGGCCTCCTCAGACGCATTCTTCTAGCCCTTCAGTAGGATCTCATGGTGTCTGTTTTCCCAAGTGCTTGCTAAGAATATTTTGCCGATGTGATGGGAGAAAATGCACCACCTGCGTGCTCACATGCTGTGCCGCCGGGGTCCGGGCGACCCACTGCTCGGCCTTCCTCGTCCTCTTCCCTCCCTTCCTCCTTCTTCCTCTCCTCATTCTCCTTTTCCTCGGCTGGTTCCTGCTCCTTCTTCTTCACCTTCTTCCTTTTTCCATTCTGACTTATTCCTCCTCCTCTTCCCCTTCCCCTTCCCCTCCTCCTTCTTACTCCCTTCCTTCCTCTTCGCCTTCTTCCTCAGCTTCTTTCTCCCCCTCCTCCTCCTCCCCCTCCTCCTCCTCCCCCTCCCCCTCCCCTCCTCCTGCCCCTCCTCCTCCTCCTCCTGCCCCCTCCCCCTCCTCCTGCCTCCTCCTCCCCCTCCTCCCCCTCCCCCTCCTCCTCCTCCTCCCCCTCCCCCTCCCCCTTCTCCTCCTCCTCCTGCCCCCTCCCCCTCCTCCTGCCTCCTCCTCCCCCCTCCCCCTCCCCCTCCTCCTCCTCCTCCTCACCAGTTCACACTTTTGGTCCCCTGATCTCCTGGCATTATTAGTGTATGAGTACAGAATGTGAGCCTTTGTTTTCAATGCTGAAAACATGTTTGCCAGTGAGTGTCACTCGGGCTGACCAGGAGAAAGGGGAGGCCGGTGCGGAGGGCGAAGCGAAGCACTCCTGGGTGCCTGGGGGCAGAGCACACAGACCCCTGTGAGGTCCAGAGAAACGCGCGTGGAGCGGGGCCAAGGCCGAGGCCAGAGCACAGAGCACCTCCCCCTGCCAGGCTCAGGGCTCGGTTCCAAAGTACCCCTGAGCCGGAGGGAAAGGTGCGCGTCTCTGGGTGCGCGCCTGCACGTCCAGCTGGCCAGCGGCCCATAAGCTATTGTTCTTAATATAATTTTAATCTCTTTCATCTCTGGGAGTGGAAGGCATTTTTTTTAGCTTGATAATTTTCAGAAACATCAACCAGCTGTGAGACTGAACGTCCGTCTTGCTTTTCTTCTCTCAGTGGCGGGAGCGTTGGTTACCAAAGCCCCGACTCTGACTGCTGGGCGTTTTCCCTGGGTCAGGCATCGCTTGGTCTTCTTGGTTGTCCGATTTCACTGCGTGTGGGACTGCCGGAAAACCTGAGCGCGGGGCTGTCTGCAGGCTTCTGGGGAGGGGGCGCGGTGTTAGGTAAAGCACATGCTCACAGTTTCAGTGCTCCAGATGTGTGATGTCCCGCAAGATGCTACGGTTCCAGAAGAAGAGCTACGTTTGGTTGAAAGCAGAAAGGCCCTGGCAGCTCTCACAGACTCAGCCTCCTCCTGTTGGCTCAGCGGCCCGTGGCAGAGGTGCCTGTCCTGCCATCCGGGCCCAGCTCACCCCCACCCCAGTGCTGTGTGATGGAGCCCAGTGTGTAGGAGGCTGAGGCTGCAGGCATGTGTTTTCTGGACCACTTCCAAGACAATGTTTAGGGTTAGAGATGTTGAGGGTTTGGGGCAGGGCCTGACCTTGCAGGTAAGCCCAGCTCGTGTCTGAGGTGGACTCCAGTGCTGGCGGCTCCAGGGCTTGGCTTATGTGACTGGCCACTCTGGACTTCAGTCACCTTCTCTGAGAATCCTACTTCTGTGAGCCGAAAATGCACTTTCCACACAGGGAAGTCCTGTGTTTTGGGTTGTGGCTTTAACTGGAAGTATGTGCCCAGTGGAGATAAGTTGTCCTGGGGGGGGGGCGGTGGCCCCTAATCCAATATGGCAGGTGTTCCTATGAAAAGAGGGAGTTTAGACTCAGAGAAGAGGCTGTGTGAACATGCACAGAATCAGGACTGGAGTCATTCCAAGCCCCAGGGCCTCCCTCTGCCAGGAGAGAGGCCTGGCAGACCCTTCCCTAGAACCGTGGGGACAGCATGGTGCAGCTGGCACTTTGGATTTGGACTCTAGGCTCCAAAATGAAGAGAATAACTTTCTGATGCTTACCTCCCAGCATGTGGTGCTTTGCCACCACAGCCAGGAACTTCACACACACTGACCCGAGAAGACTGAGGAGAACTGAAGGAGGCATGCCCTTTGCAGACCTCGGGGAAGGAGCTGGGCCCCTCTGTGGACCCGCGGGAAAGGCCTGGGCCCCTCTGCGGACCCAAGGGAAGGAGCTGGGCCCCTCCGTGGACCTGGCTCCAGGGTGCGCTTGGCTTGGGGACCTCCTTCTCCTGCCCAGGTGGGACTGGGCTGGGCGGAAGCATCGCCCTCAGCTGCGAAAACACAAAAAATAATGCACAATAAAAAGAGGCCATTACAGTATTTTCCCTCTTTGTGAAGTTTCACAGCAAACACGTTACTATTTATTTTCGACCCTTCTTTCTGATCTTGCATGATGCAAATTCCCAGAACCCAAAACGACTTCTTGAGAAAACACTCCACGATTCGTGGCAGAAAAGGTCAGATTGTTTGAAAATGACTAATGATTAGTTTATGGTTCTTATAATACAGGTTCCATAACAATGGAATTAATCTTTAGAGGAAAAAATTAAAAGGTAGTTTGCTCCCGAGGGAGCTGCGCTGGGGTTTGCACATTAGTTATGATGAGCACTCGTCGGGACGGAAGCAGAACCCCAGGACGCCTCATTGTTTAATCAGGACGGGTAATATCAAGTTGATTAATCCGCTCACTTCCCTCTGCCGTCCTGGAAGGGCTGCCGTCCTGCATAATGTCGAGCTTGGTGCTGGGCCCCTCTGCGGGCTGGGGAAGGGGCTGGGCCCCTCTGTGAGCTGGGGAAGGGGCTGGGCCTCTCTGTGATCCTGGGGGAAGGGACTGGGTCCCTCTGCAGACCTGGAGGAAGGGGCTGGGCTCCTCTGTGGCCCTGGGGAAAGGAGTGGGGCATGCCAAGTGTCAGCTCCTCTGCCCTGGGCCAACCTTCTGATGTCACTGTGCCTATTGCACGCGCTTACCTGAAAGGTCGCAAACCTGATTGGAGCTGAAAGGTGAAGCAGACCTTCTCCTCCTCCCCTGCCACACGTGGGATCACTGGTTTCTGTGTCTGATGCCCCAGCCTAAGAGTGAGCCGGCAGATGGCAGGGGCGGCCAGGCCTGAGAGTTCACGGAGATTTCCCTGGGGCCTCCACCCCTATGTCTGACACAATAGTCCACCTTTAGTTCCAGGTCTGAGCAGGTGCTGGGGGTCATGCACGCGGCAGCGACACGGCTGCCCCTGATGCTGCCCACAGTGTTCTGAGTCCCAGCAAAACCCTCCTTTTCCCATTCAAAGGAAATGACGTAAAAGTGTCTTCTCTATTTTGGTTTATAGAATTTGTTCTAAGAGGGTGAAAATGCTCATTCATCCACTTTATGTGTATCAAAGAAAGTCATTCCTGGAATAAGAATGGTGGCTGGGAGGGAGCCAGTCAGTGAGCGTTGCCACCTGACCATGTGCTCTGGCCGCCAGAGTGTCCCAGGGGCAGCTGCACGGCCCCTTACTCCCAGTAAACACGAGTGTGCATTCTGTGCAGACTCAATGGTTCAGCAGGAGAGAAGAGGCGTAGGCCTGGATGTGTTCATGTGCATGTACGTGTGTGTGCGCATTTGTGTGCACATGTGTATGTGTGTGCACATTTGTATGTGTGTGCATGTGTGAGCACATGTGCGTGTGTGCATACGTAGGCATGCACATGTGTGTGTGAGCGTGCATGCACCTGTATGTGTGAGCACATGTGTGTGCACGTGTCCGTGTGTGTGTGCATGTGCGTGTGTGTGTGTACATGTTGTAAATAGCTGTGGGATAGAACTGACCTGGCAGGGAAAATAGTAAGTTGTGAATGAAAATATTTTTATTATTAATCAAGGTGTCCTTGGAGATTATAACAAAGAGTTGGAAGACCCACATCAGAATCATGGAAGAACCATTTCAGAAAACTTCACCACCTTTTCCAGTCTGCGATTTGGAATTGTACGGTACATTTCTTGGTCCTCATCTGAATTTGCAAAGTCTAACATTTCCCTGTCTCCTCGTTTTAGACTGTTAGAATAAACATAAAGTGGTAGTTTGGGCAGCTTCAAAATTTTATTACAAGGTGACAAAGAAAATTAGCATGTGTACATCAGCGTGCTTTTTCGTTAGCCTTGCAGAGAAACAGAGCTTGCTATCTGAAAACTGCTCAGTGGCAACCAAGGATTGTTTACCTGCATTAGTGAAGAAAGGAGAGTTTTTTTTTTGTCACTCTACCTTGTAAAGTAATTAAATAAGTACATATTCCAGCTATTTAGTAAAATTTATATTCAGAATTTTACTGTTTATAAAGTATATTGTCTTACCTGGGTGTTCACGGTGGAGCAGAAATATATATATATATTTATATGCATGTATATAAATATATATGCACATAAATGTATATTTATACACATTTAAAATTTAAATGCATATATATATACATTTAAAAATCTATGCATCTCTATGCATATGCATAGATTTTTAAATGTTGCTTGTTTCGTTTTATGGAAAACATCCTACGACAATAAGCATTCATAATATAACAATGTATGAAAACTGCATGTACCACTAAGCCAGTGGGGGGGGCTGCCTCTGAATCTCTGAATATTAGCATATTATTGATGGAAAAAGCTATCCTTTCCCCCATGGGAAAATCTCTTAGCATTTTACCAGCAAATTTTGAAAAGATATACATTTAAAATAAACCTTCACCTTCCTTTTGAAAACAAAGTGTAAATATGACAGTGTAAAATCTGCCGAGATGCGCCGCCCTCACAGGGAGCCCGGGCCACACGCTGTGATGCAGTCACCTCACCGATCGCCTGCGGGTCCTGCTAGAACGTGGGGCTTTACTTCCACCTCAGATTAAAATAATTTGTTTTGTATTTTCCACATCTTTTATATTTTCTTTCCTAGGCTCTTACTTCCATTTCTACCTCTCCGTTCACTTTCATTTAGAAGCGAGTTGACCCGCGTACCAGTTGGGTGCTGGCCGCGTGCTGCCTGTGACGTGGTGCAGAGGGGCATGGCTTCTCCCTCTGTGGCATTGTGGATCTGCTGGTTGATAACCAGATGCTTCCTTATCAGCCACGAGTGCCACAGCTGTTCCCAAATCTAAATATTGAAAAATCTTGACAGTGCTGCCTCTTCCTTTTCTGGTATTTGACTGAACCCATCGTATTACATCCTGTGCGTTCCTCGTTGCAAAAAATATGAAGGTGATGATATAATCGTATGACAAAATCCACTGAAAACACACACGTCTTGGGAAGGCAGTGGTGGTTCCACGAATCTACGGGGAACTCAAAGACTGCCTCTGAGATGCTGAGCTTTGGGGGGAGAGCAGGGGCTGGGAAGTCGCTTTGTGTCCAAGTGTCTGGATTGCAGACAACCCCTATTGTTAACCTAGAACTGAAAATCAGCCTGAGTGCTGGGGACTGGACCACCCGGACTGAGGGCAAAGGTCAGCCTGCACCGTGAGCGCAGGACAAGGACCAAGGCTGCCGTGGTGGCCCTGGTGACAGGTGTCCCTGCCAGGTTCTCTGTGGAAGGCCGCGCTCCCTCACGGACAAGACTGGCCCAGGCCCTTAAATGAGCACCCGCTGGGGGGTAAAGCTCCCAAGGACGCCGTTTCCCATCATAGCTTGCCCTTCCCTATGAGGAGCTGGCTGAGCGCCCACCGTGCAGGTGCAGAGACCCCCAGAGCCCAGGCCCGCCCGTCCACACTGAATGCGGTGACCTCGTGGCTATTTGGGTGAATTTGAGGGCACTGACAGCCTCTTTCATGCAAAGGCAAGATCGGCTCAGGGCGATTGTGATGGAGCCCCGGCTCCAACTGTAGTGGGCGAGGGAGGCGTCTTCTACAGGAGGCAGTTGCTTCAGCGAGCCCACAGGTGTCCACACAGTGAAGGCCTCCTCCCCGGAGCGCCGGGAAGGGACCCTGGGATTTCCTCTACAGATAAGACGCAGCCGCTTCCCACTGTCATCTGGAAAGGTCTGCGTGTGGCCCGGCCTCGAAGCTGCACGGGGCCGCACGGGACCAATCCGGAGCTGGTTCCGCCCCGTGGGTAACGAGAGAAGACCATTCGTGTTTGCTTCCACCTGTGGATATTAATACGAGCATATTTTAAGTGCATACATTTGGTTACATAAAACCAAATTACAGGAAATTACCTCTATTTTCCTAGGCCCAATCAGTGTCTTTCTTTTTTAACTCCTGTGCAGGATAGAAATTGAATGGGGATATGAGGCGTGCGGGCTGAGGGGGACTGAGCCTCCTCTGGCACATCCAGCTCCAGGAAAATGCCGGAGACAGAGCCGGTTACTGAGGGTGCCGCAGTTGCAATGTGACAACGCCTGCAGAAGAAATAGAGCCGTTCCTCCCTGAGCATTCGGAGTGGCTCTGGGGCCTGGCGAGGCTCCAGCTGGCCCAGCGAGCTTCACAGGTTCTGACGTGGGCTCACAGTGTGGGGGTGGTTCGCAGGTGCTCGCAAGGGCAGCCTTTTCCTCCGGCCCACCGCCCCCTCGGGACTTGATGCTGAGGGTGCTGGCAGCAGCGCTGCAATGTTTGTCACAGTTTAAGGCTAACACTCTGAAAATACTTTCTAAGGAGCAAGAAAATGCTTTTTCTGGTTTCTTTCTCACATCTTAAAATCCTACTCATCCAGTTAGGGTTATGGTTAGAGGTAGAGTTAGGGTTAGGGCTAGTTGGTCTTTAGAAACATTCGTCTTGTTAAGTAAAATATGTCTTTAAAAAGACTTTTAATGGCACCGTGGGCTTTTGGAGGGCAAGTGTCTGCGCCTCAGTCTGAGTCCAACACCATGGGCTTGAGAGACACAACTGTGCCACTTTGGCTCTTGTGGGCAGAGGTCGGGGGAATTGTGGGTGTACCTGGGCATCTTTGGATGTTAATATCGTAGTGTGAGGCACTTTGCAGCACTCTGGGCAGCGAATTGACACAGCCCGGGGGGCTCTGTCTGAAAGCACCTGCTGTGTAGCCCCAGGAATGTCCCCGATGGAGAGAGACACAGAGGAGCACAGAGCAGTGACCCCTGGGTGACAGTGGGCAGCCCTGAGGCTCCTCACCAGCCCCGGAGGCCAAGGCCCTCTAGCCATCCCCATAGACCTTGCTGTGTGAGCAGCGCCTAGCTCACCTGGTTTCTTAAACTCACTTTCAACCAAGCAATGAAACAACTGAGGACCCATCGGGAGCCAGCCCGGTGCTGGCCTCTGGCTTGAGATGGTTTGTGTCCGTCCACGTCCGCCCTCGTCTATCTGCTGCGATGCCCAGGATGTGGTCGGATTCTCCTTCCTTGCTCGCTGGCAGGGCATGGCGTGGCCAGGCCGTAGGAAGAACGACCTGCTTCCCACAGCTGCACTGCCCGGCCCTCCTCTCCTCTCACCACACAGGCCCGTCAGAAGGACCGAGTTTGACGTTTAACACCTTTGAAAAATCAATTTTGCACGATGAGATGGATCTGGATGTGGGCCATGGCTCACCTCACGATGACGCCCACCAGCATTCCCTGGGGACTCTGCAGGGCGTCCATGCAGCGTTGCGTGTGATGCTCCACTCCGTGCCGCAAGGCTCTGCTTTTGGGGTCTGTGCGGAAGGGGTGGCCAGGGAGCTGCGGCCCTCCATGCAGCAAGGCTCTGCCGCTGGGGTCTGTGTGCAGGGAGGCCCCTGGAAGCTGGGGACAGGCCCAGGGGCCCCACAGATGCCCTACACAGTACCAGCTTCCTGCAGCTCGGACTGGACTTGGCTGGGGTTGTGCCTGTGCCGGCAAGGTCAGACCAAGGGATACAATTCTGTAAAAGGGGCTAGATGTTGGTTTGAGGGGTGAGCTGGAAATACTGCAGCTGCCTGCTTGTCCCACCTCCCTCCCTCCCTCCCTCCCTGCCTCCCTCCCTCCCTCCCTCCCTCCCTCCCTCCCTTCCTCCCTCCCTTCCTCCCTCCCTCCCTCCCTCCCTCTCTTCCTTCCTCCCTCCCTCCCTCCCTCCCTCCCTGCCTCCCTCCCTGCCTCCCTCCCTTCCTCCCTCCCTCCCTCCCTTCCTCCCTCCCTGCCTCCCTCCCTCCCTCTCTTCCTTCCTCCCTCCCTCCCTCCCTCCCTCCCTGCCTCCCTCCCTGCCTCCCTCCCTTCCTCCCTCCCTCCCTCCCTTCCTCCCTCCCTGCCTTCCTCCCTCCCTCCCTCCCTCCCTCCCTCCCTCCCTTCCTCCCTCCCTCCCTCCCTCCCTCCCTGCCTCCCTCCCTTCCTCCCTCCCTCCCTCCCTCCCTTCCTCCCTCCCTGCCTCCCTCCCTCCCTCCCTCCCTCCCTCCCTGCCTCCCTCCCTCCCTCCCTCCCTCCCTCCCTTCCTCCTTTCCTTCCTCCCTTCCTTTCTCTTCACACCTGTAGCTGCAGATGTGGCAGGGAGCACAGGAGCCACCCCCACCCAGCAGCAGAGACAAGAAGCTGATAGGTGAGGAGGGAGCTGTGAAGGGATTGCAGGGCAGGGTGTGAGGCAGCCCAGAGCCCAGGCAATGGCTGGCAGGAGGCAGGATTGCCTGTGGGATGGGGGCAGCAGAGGCAGGGCAGCGGCAGTCTACAGTGGGAAGGGGGCGGCCGGGAGTGGTGAGGCTGGCAGGGACGTCCAGAGGCCTCATCCCCAGTGGTCCTGGAATCCCGTGGAAAAGCGCTGTTGCAGGGTGGGGTTAGCAGGATGGAACCCGAATCAAATGCATTTTTCTTTACATTCAAGGGGAAGTGGGTCTGGAAGAAGGCCTGGGACCCAGGAGGTGCACAAGGCTGCCAATGCCCAGGCCAGGGGTTCAGACCTGAGCAGAGTGGGGAGGAGGACGCGGGCACTGCAGGGGGTGCAGGCACAGGGCGGTTCGGGAGTCATCGCCCAGCATCGGTGCTGTGGATGGAAGAGTCCCCAGAGGCAGAGGAGCAGGAGAAGGAGACTTTGTCTTCAGACACGGAGTTGTCCAGTGGCGGCTCTGCAGGCGGAAGCTCCAGAGAGAAGTGGGGGCTGAGGGCACAGCACTGGGCCGTCGGCACCGGCCGGCTGGTACTGAAGCCACGGCAGCCCCGCTGATGGTGGCCGCAGCTGGCCACCCGTAGACCTCACAGGCTTCCTGCAGCCTTCCCAGGCGCACGCCAGGACCTGCCGGGATCTTCCGTCTCGTGTTGCTGCCAGCTCTCTGGCCCTCTCCTTAGATGCTTCCAACCAAACAGCATCAGAGTCCTGAGAACTGTTCAGGAGCCTTTGGGGCCAAAACCCAGTCACGGGTCCCAGCCCAGCTGCAAGGGGGGTCAGGTGCAGGGGTACCCTGTGTCGGGAAGATGCACGGATTTGGTAGATGTCCTGCCTGTCCTCGCCACACCCAAGGGTGGGCCCTATTACCCAAGGGCAGTTGGTGGATAGAAGGCAAGGGTGTGTCCTGGGTGAGGTGAGGTCACAGAAGGTGGTTGAAGAGAGGGCTTCAAAAACGGAGGGGCAGGCAGCTGCCACTCAGAGGTCAGCACAAGGCAGATTCACATCCAGGGATTTTCATGGAAAAACCAATCTCTTGCGTTTCGAACTGGATGGTACCTGTGCAAAGCTATCCATTCACATTCTGCATTTGTTGACTCCCAGCCTGGGGTGGACTAAACAGAGTAAGTTAGAAAAGTGATGTGGCATTTGCAGCTTTCAGGGTCTCTGCTTGCATCATTACAAGGGGCAGGAGCTGAAATTTCATCTGGGCTACGTCCGCTTAAAAGGAGCCACGACTGGAAGAATCCAAGAGCTGTGATTTGCACTTTGATAACTTAAGTGAAATAAATTGATGGTTCCAAATGGGAAAAAATGACCAGGTCTATTTCTAAAGACGTTAAAGATTATCCAGGTTAGAAATTTCAGCAAATGGGACAAAGATAAAATCAGTTGTTCACTAATACCTATTTTAACACCCATAAGAGATTGTAAAAATGGGCTTTATCATATTAGGATCTTGCTATACACTCTGACATTAATATTGTTATTTTGAGCAAAGACCTGGGTTTGCTGGCTAAAACACAGAGCTCTAGAAATCAACAGTTTCCATGAGGACGGGTGAATGAGGGAGCGTCTGTCCACGCCAGCCCAGAGGCCAGGCTCTCCCCCACACACGGCACGTTGCAGGACGGCTATCACTTTGCTTGCCTTTCTTCCTGTCTTCAAGCCAAGTGCTTCACGCAGGTGCAACACACAGTAGGTGTACAATAAATGTTGAATAATTGAGAAACTATATTTGCATTATTTGATTTTCCCAATCATGCCGCAAAAGTAAGAACAAACAGTATTTTAATTTTACTTTTTCTATTTTTTTAAATATGGAACAGGAAGACTGCATGTATCCCAATTTTATACCTGAGGATGCTAAGGATGAAAAGTGATTTGTCCAAGTGAGCAGGCCTCAAAACTGTCATTGGAACTTGGGATTCTCTGACTCTGAGGAGTGTCCTTCCCACCCCACTCAGATGCACCCGCCCAAAGGCTTGTAATCAAGATTTTTGGATGGCGTATTCCAACATATTGCAATCATATAGTTATTAAAAGCCGTAAGCATAATTTATAACATATGTACCCATATCTTAATTGTATTTTGACCATGCGTATTACATGAACAGTGTGTGGATTTTATAGAAGCAAAGGTTTAATGGTGCTCATCTGAGTCTCCTACTTAGAAGGGCATACTGCTAAGTGGGTGGATTCAGAATAATCCAGGTTACCGTTATTAGATTCCTCACAGGGGATTTTCAAACTTCAGAATCCTGGGTGCAGCCTCACTCTCCCCTCCACTGCCCCATATCCAGCCTCCAGAGGGAAACGCCTCGTCCTAAATATTCATGAGTCTCCACACAGACTGCCTGTGGCAAGACGTGCTCTTCTCCCTGGGAGCTGATAATGTGGGACCATAATTACCATGGAGAAGACTGTGTGAGTCAGTCTCCCTGAGAGGGCCCTGCTTGTTCACCTGTTGTCGTGATGTAATTGATACAGTGCCATTGTTCATTTCCAAAAACGAGAGTGAGCTTTCATGGGATCGCTCTACGTAGAGCCAGCATCTACCGAGTCCTGAAGACCGTGTACCGTGGTGAGTGATGGCGCGTGTTACCTACCGTAATCTTCCCCACATCACAAAGAGGGAAGGATAGCTTTGTCGTTAACGGCACCGATTCTGGGGCAACCTGCTTGGGCTCCAGTGCTGGTGTGGTCCTCACTGGCTGGGATGTCGGGTAAGCTCCCGAACATCTTTGTGCCCAGGACCTTCGTCGTATATGAAATGCTAATAATCATAATGGCCTCATGTCCTCATTTGTAAGAAAAAAAGCAGTGTGGCCACTGAGGCTGGCCCAGACGGGAAAGAGGCCTCCCGTGGGCTAGAAAGTGCTGCACAAACACGCGCCATCACCAAACCACCGGGTCTTCAACCTGGTCTTTTGCTTTTTATCTTACTTACTATTTTCAGCTCATTTCATGTTGAAAATAATGTATGAGGGCTAGAGATAGGAGGAATTATTACATGCAATCCCTGTTTTTAAGGTATTTATTATTAATATTTATTTGAGGAGATAGAAAATAAACATAAAGAGAACATTAATGAAAAGAAGACCCCTCATATAGCTGCTGGTGGGAACACACAGACTCGGGGGCTGGGGGCTCAGCAGGGACCTCAGGAGCTGCCCCACAAAGGCAGCCAAGAACAGCTGTGGTTGCACATCAATTCGAGAAAGCAGGTTTTTCTTGCCCACTTAAGTCTGGTTTTATTTTATATGCAAAAAAACCCTGCGTTTGATGTACGACTGATTTGGAGTTGGAAAACTACTTTGGACAGTGATAGAATAAAATTAAATATAGTTTTTGAAACGAGAAAGCGATAGCATTTATCCCTAGAAATCTTAGTATACATATAAGTCCACAGACATTAATTATATACTATATATGAGACATGGTTTTTTACACAGGTTGACTTACTCTGCCTTATAGAAATTTCTAACTTAGAGGCTGCTTTTGTCTTCAGTCCCCAGTTGAGAAACCTGAGTTTCAGAGAGGTTAAGTCACCTCTCCAAGGTGGCACAGCCACTATGTGGCAGAGCTGAGATTAGACTGAGACCTTTTACTTAGGAACACTGCCACCCTTTGTGAAGACTGAGTAGAATACAGGCCAGGCTGTGTGGCTCCAGAGCCCTTCAACATCCTCTATACCCTTTAGAACCTAAAATAACTGCTTTTTCAATGAAATGTCCTCTTTTCTTATTCTATGAACCTAGGGAGTCACTGTCTAATGGGCAGTTACATGGGGCTGCTGTCATAAAGTACCACAAACAGCATGGCTCTAAACCACAGAAATGAACCATCTCGTGGTTCTGGAAGCCAAGAGTCTGGAATCAGGGCATCTGAAAGGCCGTGCTCCCTCGGAAGCGCCTGCAGAGACATCCTTTCCCATCTCTTCCCCCGTCTGGTGACCCCACAGCCCCAGCGTCCCATGGCTTCCCATGGCTTGTAGACGCTTCAGTCCAGTCCCTGCCTCCATCGTCATACCTTCTTCCTGTGCGTCTCCTCTGTGTCCCACCCCCACCTCCTCATGAGGACACTGTCGCTGTTGGATTAGGGTCTGCCTGACCGCCGAGTGACCTCTCTTATCTACTTACATCTGCAATCACCTTATTTCCAGAAACGTCACATTGTGGAGCCCTAGGGGACACAGCTTCAGCGTGTCTTTTGGGGGATACAGTTCAACTTGTAACAGCACCCATGAAGAGGAAGCATGGTCCCAGAAAGCGTGGGCTGAGACAGCTGTAAAGAGGCTGCAGTACAAGCTCTGACTAAGAAGAACAGAGACGCTGGCCCTACAGTGGCTGTGCACTAGGCTGCTCCTGCATTGCTGTGGATAAATGAGACTGGGTTATTTACAAAGCAAAAACGTTTCATTGGCTTATGGTTCTGAAGGCTGCACAAGCATGGTGCTGGCATCTGCTCCGCTTCTGAGAAGTCCTCGGGAAGCTTCCAGTCATGGTGGAAGGTGGAGAGAGAGAAGGTTTATCACATGGCAAGAGCAGGAATGAGAGAGAGAGAGAGAGAGAGAGAGAGAGAGAGAGAGAGAGAGGTGCCACACACTTTAAATGACAAGATCTCATGTGAACTCAGAGCAAGAGCTCACTCATCCCCAAGAGGATGGCCCCAGGCATTCATGAAGGATCTGCCCCTATGATCCCGTCACCACCAACACTGCGGGAATATGTTCCAACATGAGGTTTGGGCGGGGACAACATCCAAACTCTATCGGGCCACTCAATAGATCAAAACAGTGACTGGCCTGGGCACTCAGACAGCAAGCAGGGGTGCCCTGGGCCAAACAGAGCCCCCTCAGTCAGACCAGGCAGCACCTTCAACCCCTGGCCAGGCTGATCACGGGTGAAGGGCAACCCAGGTCTGAGAAGAAGAAAACAGCGGCTCTGTGGGCACAGCGTTTGCCCTAAGAAGTTCAGTGTAGGTCAAGCCGCAGTTGGGAGGTGCTTTTCGGTGAGTGGACGGACAGAGAGGCCTGGTGGGCTGTGGTGTGACTGACCCCTCATTTCCTAGTGCGTGGCCGTGAGTGTCGCTGCCGCCACCTAGAGAGCTTGAGGTTGGGAATAAGAGAGTCATCAAGCATCGTGGCCAGAACAGGGAGTGCCAGACCTTCAGGGCAGCCTCCTGAGGAGAAGCCGCTGCCTTCCGTGGGGTGGGTGGACGCAGACCTTGACTAGCACGTGTCAGTTTAGCCTGAGGAGCTCACATCTCCCCAGCGCATCCGAACCTGTCCATGAAGGGAGGAAGATGAGCCGTGCTTCTTCAATGAGTGAAGAACACGTCCTCTCTCTGTAGAGCCTGAAGTGCCAGGTAGGGACACGGCAGGCATGCCAGATCTTCTTTGAGAAAGAAGAAAGCATAAATAAGTGTAAATACAAATTTGTGAGTTCTCTTGGGCTGTGGTTCTATCTGTAAACTGCAGCATTTGGATCAGGGAAGGCAGGGTCTTGGTCATGATTCACACGTTATACAGGATGTCTCCAGTGTGGCTGGGAGGGGAAGCTGCTGAGTTCTTCGGGTTTCATCTCTTTTTTCATCTGGACCCTCTTCTTTTTTGGGAGGAAGGTCAAGCCCTGAGCACTGAGTTAAACTTCCTGTGACTTGGCCTCCCTCCGCCTTGTCAGCTGAGCTTTAGGTGGGCTGAGGATTACTCTGTCTTTAGTAAAGAAGTTTTCTTTTCCCTTGATGACTTGAACTTAAAAACACAAATCAGAGAAGTGTGATTTCCGTGGGGACGCATTATGCAGGAGGAAATTATTCCCATCAGAATCCAGTGAATTTCACGTATATCTAGAATTGCTCTTATAATACAAAATAAATGTTCTATAAGTGACGGCACCTGGGGAAATCACGAGTCCTGTCTCAGTCCTTCTCGGGCTCAGAAGTCAGGTTTCCCAGCCCCCTGTGCCTTTCATCTTCCTGCGTCACCGGCACTAATTATGTGACAGCTTCTTATATTTTGCGTATTTTTTTCTCAAATGGCACTTATCTGCGCCTTCAGTGGGACGGACTGAGGTTTCTGTTGGGCTCAGGCTGTGGCTCGGTAGGAACTTAAATCTGCACCAGCTCGCTGCAGAACTCCTGCTTGCCCAAGAGCCCCAGCACACACACATGACAGAAAGAGCCTGTGGCCACAGCAGTTTTGGGGTGCGAGGGCTGGGTACTCCTCATTTTGGCCTCAGTGATTTGCTATCATCAGCTTGAGAGAATCTTTTCTCATTGCAAGGTGAGTGACAGTTTAGAGCTAATGGTGGAAAAAATATCCCTGGATGAAGAAAGTGAGAGACAGAGCCTGCGACATCCTTGGTAGGAAGATGAAGGTTCAGAAGCCGGCTGCTGAGGGTCTGCCACTTCATGAAGATGGGGATGCAGCCGGCTCCAGAGCGGTGACATGAGCACGCAAGGGGCTGCCCTGTTGTCAACTTGCTGCTGGAATTTAGAGGAAAATAGTGTATCTTTTGCTGGTAGTTAATACTGTAAATTAAAACAGGAACCTCAACCCACCATGTGAAAATCTGAAAGTCAGAATTCCTCAGTTGCCTACATATGGGGCTGGGAAGGGATAGTGGGAGGGACGGTGGGGAGGGGTAACATGGGGAGAAATGTCAGGTACAGGTGATGGGGGGACGGGGGCAGCAAACTCTTGCCACGAATGTACCTATGCAACTATCTTGCATGATCTGCACATGTACCCCAGAATCTAGAGTACAATAGGAAAAAAAAAAGGTAGCTTTTGATAAACAAACAAACAAAACCCATCGCCCTCTCTCCCTGTCTCAAACACATGCACACATGAACTCAAGGAAAACAAAAGACTTCCTCAGCAGGTCTTCGCAAAGTTCACAGAATGCTGGCCCCCTTCCGAGTCTTTGTTTCCCTGGGTGCCTTTTGTGCCGGGGGGTGGGGGTGTGGGCAGAAAGTCCCGACCCCGCGGCTGGACCCGTCCTAGGCATTGGGAAGGGAGGCGCGTTGTCGATTTAAAAACAAATATTTGGTTTCCGTTTTTTTTTCTGAATGGGATAAAGCCATTTCTTTCAGATGGTTTAAACTCTCCCCGCTGGACTGAACGCGGGGCGGGAATCGTCTCCAGATTCCGACGCCGTGCGGTGATCATGCGGCGGCTCCCGTCCGTGGCCGGGGCCGAGGCAGCGTGAGACCCGGAACGCGAAGGCGCTGGCCTTCCCGCACACCGGGACTTCCTTGTTTTCTCTCCTTTCTCTCCGCGGCAGAGCGGGCTGGAGCGGGTTTTGGTTCACATGAAAGTGTGCAGTGTTAACTAGGTGGCATATGGGTGGGGGGACATTCCTGCCTGTCCACTGCAGCCGGGGGGCGCGTTTCCATGGAGATGAGAAGCGAAAGAGCTCGGATGCAGCCTCATTGGTATGCATCCCTGGTTCAGGTTCATTGTGCTCCTGCTAATGACAGGGTTGTCTCAGTAATAAGGATGGTGCACTGGAGAAATTTGCTGCCTTGGTATATTTTTCCCTGGCAGAAAACTACTTAGAGACTGTAGTCAGTAAGAAGAGTGACTGGCAGGCTCAAGGGCTGCTCCCGGCATATGGGGGAAGGCTGCTGCTCCGTGCTACATGCATATGCTGCCATTAGACTCCAGCTTTGCGCTTTGTGTGATCCTGGGCCCATGCCAGGAAGCCCACCTGCTGCAAGAATACTTGTAAAGCCCAACTCAAAAGTGATTGAAAAGCTACTAGAATAAACTGTAATAACACAGTAACACAGTGCTTCACAGATGGGACATAATTGCACGCTGAAGTGCACAGCCTCTGCAGTAATGAAAACACGAGCCATTAAATTAAAATCACAAGGGAAAAAACGATAAAAGTCTGTTGATTTTTTTTTTTTAGTTTTATTGCAAAAACTTCAATTTTCCTGCCCTCATTAATCAAATACCATAAAACTATAGTGTTACTTTGTTCTGATGGAGATTCAGGCAATTAAAATGATGAATGTTGATTAAAATGATGTAACTTTGGTTATTTACTTGCTAGGATAACTTAAACCCTCTGTAACCAGAGCCGCAAGCTACTGACACTCATCTCTCCGTCTACAGACTGAAAAGGCTTTGGGCACCTGGCCTGAAGTTCGCGGAGAAGTCCGTCCAAGTTTGCCCAAGGCCAAGGGTGCTGTGGAAGAGGGGTTTTGTTCTCAGTATGGATACACATGAGGAGTAAATCCTTTCTCCTTGATCAGCCCGGCTTTTTTTCCTGAAATATTAGTAATTTTCTGTCTTTTTTTTTTTTTTTTTTTTGGACAATTAAGGGAGACTTATCCAACTATGTAAACACAGAAAGCACTCGAGCCACAATGCCCTTGTAATTAGCGGCGGGCCGGCCGGCGTCTGGGCTGGCCTGTCAGGCGCGGCGTCAGCTGAAGGGGCCCAGCAGGGCTCTGCACACTGGGCTCTTGAGGCCCGTCCGGGCGGCCTGCGCAGTGCGGCATTGTTCGGCTCCTTTCTGTGGGTGGGCCCTGCGAGGAGAAAGAAACATTTGTGTCACCCAAGTAAACAGCCTTGAAAAGACTTTCCTTTTTCATTTTTAATTATTCATTTCTTCGGCATTCCTCATGGCAAAGGGGAATGATTCCCACCCATTCAAAAATAGAAATAAAAAGAAAGAAAAGAAGAAAAAGAAAAGAAAATCAGCAGCAACGGGACCAACATATTTTCAATGTACAAATGGAGACAGGTGTGGGTTTCGTGTCCTCTCCAGCGGCACCACAGGGAAAAAGCGCCCGTGTTTGTCGATGCAACTTTTTCCTTTCTTCCCCTCCCCTGCAGAGGACATTGGGGCAGTTTCTCTACTGAGTTTCCTTTGCTCAGAGGAGGCCTTGCCAGTCACTAGAGGTGCTAATGAGTCATTCACAAAAACAGCACCCTCCCTCTCTCAGCGGCCTCAGCTCAACACTGTCTCCAAAGGAGGGACATTTGCCACTGCGTGAAAACCCAGAACGATTCAGTGGCAGGTTCTAAACAATAATAATACACAGAAGTGGCATCCCTGCACCGTCCGTGGTGGGCAGTGCAGGGGAGAAGAGGGGGGTGGGAGGCCACGGTCCAGCCTTTGACTCGGGGCAGATTTGTTACTTTCCCAGGGCACCAGCCTGTCGGATAGAGTCCTTTTTTTCTCAGGGGATGCTGGCAGGGCTCATCGGGCAGCCACACTCAGATGCAGATGAATAAACGGAGGCCAGGCACTCACCGTGCTGCGGGACCACACCGCGGGCAGCAGCTTCCCGTGCCTCAGTTTACCAGGTGATGCGCTGCCCTACTGAAGGACCAGGCCATGCCTCCTTTCCTGCACGTATCCCAACACTCACATTGTTTTCCTGTCATCGGGGTGTTATCACCCTGCCGCACCCTATTGGTGCCACTCCCTGCACCACGGGACCGTAGTCATTTGCTCGGGAGGTGGGATTTGCGTGTCGTGCTGGGCACGAGGCACACACGTAAGGACAGCGAAGGGCTTGCCCAACCGCTTCTGGGCTCCTCCTATTCGGAACAGTCCTCCTTGGTGACTCAGTGGCAGCCTGTGCCATGTGGCACGCAGGATCCTGGCGGGGCCTGATGCCCCCTCGGGCGGGTGGGCCGGCCAGCCCCAGCCCGTGGCCCCGGGGGGGCTTTCGGGGCACAGGAGGGCGAGTGTTGAAGTCAGGACGCCGCTCAGCGGGGGTTCGGCTGTGCCGTGGATGCCATCGGGGTGGGGTGCCGGCTTCACACGGCCGAGTTTGTGAGCGGCGCTGCCCTGCGCCTCCTCCCCGTGCCGGGAGGTGGCCAGGGCCGGGACGCGGGCCCGTCTACGTCTGCGACCCATGGCTGCGGGCCTCCCGTGCTCTGCCTGGAGCCGACACGCGGCCAAGCGCGGCCCTCTGAGCTCCTGCAGCGACGTGCGGCGATTTCAAATGGGAAAGGAAAAGTTAGCCCTGTTTATGGAGTCCTCTCTCCTACAAAACAGGCACGGAGGGGTCTGCTGCTGCCGGGGTGTCCGGGCAGAGGATGGCGGCGCCCTCTGGAATGCGGGGTGACGGCCAGCAGGTCACTGCGAAGCCGCACAGGTGGGGGCTCGGATGCTGGGTGGAAGGACGCAGCCGGCGGCCCGCGGCAGAGGAGGGTTTCTGGAAGCCCTGGGACCACGGGAGCCCAGGTTCGAGCGCGGGAGCCCAGGTTCGAGCGCGGGAGCCCAGGTTCGAGCGCGGGAGCCCAGGTTCGAGCGCGGGAGCCCAGGTTCGAGCGCGGGAGCCCAGGTTCGTGCTTTCTCACCGCAGCCCTGCCCCTGTGGGTGACCTGCAGTCTAGGCTGCTGTCCCGGCCATGGATGCCCTTTTTGGAAATTTCCCCAAACGAGCCAGGTTGAAAGGCACACAGCAAAGGCTCACGGGCACCTGAGGGAGCCCGCCGCGTCAGGGCGCTCGGCAGGCTTGAACAAGGCCACACCGCACAGCGTCACTCCGCGCAGGGCTAGAACGCTTCCTCCGGAGTCGCCAGGAGCGCGTTTCCCGTTTAAACGTGGGACGAGGCAGGCGCACACCAGCACTGCGCAGCCAGCCACGCCGAGCCCTGTGGTGACATCGGGGCACACACGGGTCCCTTGCGCACTAACAGAAACCGAGGGCCGCCCCCTGTAGAAACATCGCTTGTCTGGTGGCCGATGTCGGGTTCTAGAGGTTTCCTTTCTCTGCTCTGTGTTCCTTCTCATTCCCGAGCCCAAACTCAGCGGGGCTGCTGAGGGCGCTGCCCGAGTGGGAGTGTGGCCCGATGAGGGCAGTCTGTGGGTAACAGGAGTGTGCGGTTCAGGGTAATCCAAGAATGTTCTCTCTTGCCATCAGATGACGCTATCTTTGGCAATAGAATCGGTTCTCTTTCAGATGTGGTCCTTTTCCTCCTCTCTGCCTTAGTAAGATGTTTTCAAGGAAAAATGGCCATTTGTTTTTGGTAGGACTCTCAAGGGAAGGACTCGAGGCCGTGCAATCCCAAAAGATGCTGTTTCAAGAAAGGAGTAAGTGATCTCCTGGGTCTCTGTGAAGAATTACAGAGTTATGGATTTGGGTTTTGCTATGATAGTTTACTAGTTTTGATCAACCGGCAGTCTTCTGGCAGCATGGGAGTTGAGAGGATAGTTACTTCCGCTTCTTAGAAGGCTAATACTGATGGATGTGGTTCATTTCTCAGGTCTGGAAATGTGTCAAACGTGATACCACAGGTGTCCGGAAAAAAATACAACTTTTAAGCTGTTCAGTCACATGGTCATTCCGTGTCTCTGGGGGTCTAGACGATAATTTGTAGGCTAGGTATGGTGGCTCACACCTGTAATCCCAGTAGTTTGGGAGGCTGAGGTGGGCAAATCACCTGAGGTCAGGAGTTCTGGACCAGCTTGACCAACATGGTGAAACACCGTCTACAAAAAATACAAAAGTAACCAGGGCTTGATGGCGGCCACCTGTAATCGCAGCTACTGGTGAGGCTGAGGCAGCAGAATCACTTGAACCTGGGAGGTGGCGGTTGCATGAGCCAAGATTGTAACGTTGCACTCCGGCCTAGGTGACAGAGCGAGACTCCATCTCAAAAAATAATAATAATAATTTGTAGAACGAAGTTATCTCCTTCTTGGATTTGTTGGGGCCAAACCCCTTCCGCTGGGCCGTGCTTTGGACTTTGTTCTTCCCAAAGGACCAGCTTCTGCTCAGCCACAAAAATCAATGCCATTATCTGCTCCAGAGCCTCTTGGCTGCTGCTTAATGACTTGTACTCAGGCTTTGTGGTCTTTTCCTCTTCTGGCTTCTGCTTTAACAGTTTTCTACATCTTCATCTGGGTAGAAGCCTCCTAATACCATGTTTGTGAACGGATTCCAGAAACTTCTGACACTTTGATGAGAAAGCTTCCTGCACAGCTTGTTGGCTGTGGTTTCCCGTGAGCGTGTGGTGAGCTGGTTCTGCCTGGCGCGCTGGGCGACGGTCTGTGTCCATCCACTGTAAGGTTCCATTTGGAATCAGCTGAGTTACAAGGTAAATCCAGAAATGCATTCTGAGGTCTTGCCTTTTTCCCTTGGAGGTGGACACACGTGGAAAATCAGCCCGGGATGCCTTGCCCCCCACCCCCAGGAGCAATCCACAGTGAGGCTGTGGCCCCTGGTGACTGTCATGCTGTTCTCCAATGGCTGAAGCTTGATGGGCACTCCTGCCTGGGGACACTACGGGCTTGCTCTTGCCTCTAGGTTGGGACCTGCTTAAGAGATAATATTTGGCTGCAGTAGATCTCATTAAATCATTAAAACTGTTCCCACCCTGCCTGGCTAACGACTACTCTGCTTGATTGCAGTGGCCCAGCCAGCCTGGCAGCAATGCCTGGTGGGGCCCAGCCAGCATGGCCAGCGGCCATCATCCCACAGGGAGGCCACCCTTGCCTGTGTGTAGAAGGGGTGCCCAGTTGTCGAAAATTGAACCCTCCCACCTTTAGATGTTCTGATAATATCACAAGAAAATGGCAAGGGAAACTGATAGTCTGAGCGGCACCAGACACTCGACTTTGCTTCCAGTGCAGCCGTTTGGTAGAGCAGAGAAGGCATTTGAAGGCTCCAGCAGCATCATGAATTTTCTCTAAAAACCCAGCACCTGCCTGGGCATCGTCACTTGACTGACCAACCTGTGACCATGATGCTGATGGCACCTGGCTGGCCTGTGTGTGCATGTGCGCTCAGGCGTGTGGGCCTGGGTAAGGACCTGTGTCCATCAAAGCAGGAATGAAAGCTCTTCTGGGGTATCCTGATCACAGACACGGCAAAGCCACAGGAATATGTAACTCCTTATAAAATGAAGAAGTCCCCCTTCTTGTCCGGCCACCCTCACCTCCTGCGATCTGTTTTGGGTTCTGAGCTGGAGGTTTGCTGCAGTGTGAGTGTGATGGGCAGTCTGGGGAGCTCTGGCGGTGGGAAGGCCCCTCATGGATGCCTCAGAATGAGGCCATGGAAGGGCCAGCAGGGAGAGAGGTAACCTTCGGCAGACATATTCATGTCACAAGGGGGCTGCTGTCACAAAATACTGCAAACTGGGTGGCCTAAAAGAGCAGAAATGTATTCTCTCATGGTTCTGGAAGCCTGGAAGCTTCAATCAAAGTGTGGGCACGGATAGGAGCTCTCTGGCATCCCTGGGGGGGGGGTCCTCTCCTCGTCCTGCCCGTCTGCTTGTGTTGCCAGCTGTCTCTGGCATTCCTTGTCTCGGAGCTGCTCGCTCCAGGCCCTGCCTCTTTCCCCACCGCCCTCCTCTGTGTCTGTACCCTCACAGGGCCTCCTCCTAGCCCGCTCCTGTGTGACCTTATCCTAACTGAGCTGGTCACACCTGCAAAAACCCTGTTTCCAAGGTCCCATTCTGAGGCTGCATGGGGACATGGATGTTGGGCCTGGAATGAAGGCAGCCAACACCTGGCCCTCCGTGGGCAGGGCCTGAGGGTGTTGGCCCTGGGGGAAGGACCTGGGCATCATGCCCAGTGTCCAAGCACTGCCTTCACAGCAGGTACGCCTCTCGTCCTGGTGCCGATGGCCACTCCTCTGAAGCTGGAGAGCTCTCACACGGGCTCCACGGAAGGGACAGTCAGAAAGAGCAGATGTGCCTGAGACGCTTGCACATGGCAATGGTGACGCTGGATGGATGCTTTGCCCACTGTCTTCCTGTCCATGCATGGCCTGCCCTGCTCACCATCTCTGCTGTCTGTCTCCTTCCGCTCTAACCCTGTCCCCTGCCCCAGACACCCTCCCTGCCTCCTCCTCCCTCTGCTTCCTCTCAGTGCCGGCCTCTCCCTCCACCAGACCTCCACCCACACTCCCACCAGCCTGCCTGATAGCTGCCACCTTGGGTTGGAAGAAACAAGTCAGGAGAGAGGGTCCAGGCTTAGCACCGACAGATCTAGGATGGACTGGCTGGGGCTGGAGTTGGAGCAGCAGCGAGTGGCACAGGTGCTACCTGGGAAGCTTGGAGATTTGTTTCTGGAGTGGACTCACCCACCGGGGCTGCAGGTGCGAGCAGAGGTATTAAAGTCCACACTGTTCCCTTCGGTTCTCACCACTGAGAGATGCACAAAGGCATTATACCAAATAACCTGGGAATCTAATTCTTATAAAGCAGATGGTGAATTAAAGATTACGATTCAGCCAGTGCATGGAGTGTTGTTGGTGGGACAGGCAGGTGCTAGATGCTTCTGCTTCTCCAGCAGTCTTTCTCATTTTATCCATCATTCTTTGTCTTCCAAATCTCACTGTAAGATAATCCCTGGCACACACAACAAACTCAGGCAAAGAGAGAGCCGGCAGGAAGGAGCTGCTGGAGTGTGGTCACCTGGGCTGTCCGGCTTTACCCCAGCTGAGGTGTGTCCCTCTAAGTGCTTCCCACAGATTAGGAACCAGGGCTGGAGCACACAGGGCAGGTGTTCCAGCAAGTGCCAGAACTGCTCGCTTCACTGTCTTAACCCATGTGGCAGGAACCTGCTTCGATCCACACTGGTTCTCAGTCTGGTTGTGTGGCGCAGCCTCGATCTTCAACATACTGCTTGTTTGAAAATCGGCTTTTCCACAGCTGCTGTGTGGGAGAGGAAAGAATAGATGTATGAAGTCTCTAGGGATCTCCCTGGCCCTCAGGATTAGGCCAGCTCATCTTTGTTCAGCTGCCTCAGTTCTCTTTAGGGTACCCTACTTGGGGAAAGGCCCCCCCTTCCCCCACCGGAGGGCGCAGCTTGCAGTGCAGTGCCTCTCCCCACCATCAGAGGCCACAGAACCACTGCAGAAGCTCTCTGCAATTCTCTTTGGCCAAGCCAGACCCCAAGGCATATTAGGCTGTGGCAGAGATGTGTGCATTTCCCTGATGACTAGCCCCAAAGTCCTCTTTGAATCGGTGACTCTGGAAACATGCAGTCCTGAACTAAATAGCAGAGTGTCTTGGGGTCTGAGTGGGACCTGCAGCCAGTTCTGGAATGGGAGCATTGCCGCTGTGGATGTTGAATGAGTTCTTGGTTGGAACGTTATGGTGGGACCTGACAACAGCTACAGTGGTGCTGGGCAGGCCCCTCCCCCACCAACCTGTCACATGCCTGCCAGGAGCTCAAGGCCAGGGAGAGGTGGCCACAATGCCACAGAGGTGCTGGAAAGCCCTGTAGGTGGGAATGGCACTGCTCTCCACTCTTGTCTCCTTGGACACCTCCCTGACTAGAGGCCGAGAGCCATGAAGGTCCGAGGATGCAGCCGTCTCTGGGCCCATCTTACACACAGAGCTTGCTTATCACACACAGAGCTGACTGCTTCATTGGCAAGATGCAGTGGGGGTTGCAGATGATTTTTGATCATCTGAGATTATTTTGAACTCAAGAGGCAACATCCTGAGTTTGTCCTACAGTCTCTGATTGAAATATCACTAAAATATGGGAACCCCCTCATCCCTCTAAATTTCTCCTGATTATTGCGGACCTTTGCATTATGCCAGTGTGAAGGCAGAAAAGTAAGACACAAAAAGCCACGATCTGTGAAGAACCATGATCCATGTAGACCTATCACCCATGTAGAGCTATCATCCATGTAGAGCTGTCCTCCATGAAGAGCTGTGACCTATGTAGAGCTATAATCTCTGAAGAGCCATGATTCATGAAAAGCCATCATCCATGAAGAGCTCTGGTCTATGTGGAGTTATAATCTATGGAGAGCTATGATATCTGAAGAGCTATGATCTATGTAGACCTATGATACTTGAAGAGCTATGATCTCTGAAGAGCTATGATCTATGTAGAGCTATGGTCTCTGAAGAGCTGTGATATATGAAGAGCTATGGTCTGTGTGGAGTTATGATCTATGAAGAGCTGATCTCTGAAGAGCTATGATGTATGTAGAGCTATGATTTCTGAAGAGCTATGATCTATGAAGAGCTAGGATCCATGGAGAGCTATGATCTCTGAAGAGCTATGGTCTGTGTAGAATTATGACCTGTGGAGAGCTATGATCTCTGAAGAGCCATGATCTCTGAAGAGCTTTGATCTATGTAGAGTTATGATCTATGAAGAGCTGACCTCTGAAGACCAATGATCTATGAAGAGCTATGATCCTTGAAGAGCCATGCTTCATGAAGACCTATGATCTATGTAGAGCTATGATCTCTGAAGAGCTATGATCTGTGTAGAGCTATGCTCTTTGAAGAGCTATGGTCTCTGAAGAGCTATGACCTATGAAGAGCTATGAATCATGAAGAGCTGAGGTCTATGTAGAGTTATGACCTGTGGAGAGCTATGCTATATGACAGCCATGATCTCTGAAGAGCTATGATCTGTGTAGAGTTATGACCTATGAAGCGCTGATCTCTGAAGACCAATGATCTATGAAGAACTATGATTCTTGAAGAACTATGATCCATGAAGACCTATGATCTATGTAGAGCTGTGATCTCTGAAGAGCTGTGATCTGTGTAGAGCTATAATCTATGTAGACCTATGATCTCAGAAGAGCTATGATATCTGAAGGGCTATGATTTATGTAGAGCTATGATCTCTGAAGAGCTCTGATCTGTAGAGCTATGATCTACAGCTATGATATATGTAGAGCTATGATCTCTGAAGAGCTATGATCTATGTAGAGCTATGGTCTCTGAAGAGCTGTGATATATGAAGAGCTATGGTCTGTGTGGAGTTATGATCTCTGAAGAGCTGATCTCTGAAGAGCTATGATGTATGTAGAGCTATGATTTCTGAAGAGCTATGATCTCTGAAGAGCTATGATCTCTGAAGAGCTATGATCTATGTAGAGCTGTGATCTCTGAAGAGCTATGATATCTGAAGGGCTATGATTTATGTAGAGCTGTGATCTATGTAGAGCTATGATCTCTGAAGAGCTATGATCTATGTAGAGCTGTGCTCTGAAGAGCTGTGATCTATGTAGAGCTATGATCTCAGAAGAGCTATGATATCTGAAGGGCTATGATTTATGTAGAGCTGTGATCTATGTAGAGCTATGATCTCTGAAGAGCTCTGATCTATGTAGAGCTATGATCTAGAGCCATGATCTCTGAAGAGCTATGATCTGTGTAGAGCTGTGATCTCTGAAGAGCTGTGATCTCACTGAAGATGTGAGAGTCACTTCTATGAAACTCAGCAACAATGTAGGACTGTAAGTTATTAGTTGTCAGAGGAGACTGAGCCTTACAGGAGTGAGAGCTGCAAGACTTAGCACAACTCAGAAAAGGCCCACTGAAAGTGAATTCATCTGAGAAGCCTCCCTATAGGGCTGGATCTTGATGTCCTTATAGGGAGGCAAGGCAGAGGCATAGAAGGAAGACAGCCCGTGATTTTGGAGGCAGAATGGGGGTTTTTCAGCTGCACACCAGAAAATACCATAGATTCTGGAGGCACTGGAGACAGCTTGGCTCTGCCAACACCTTGGTTTCGAACTCTGGCTTTCAGAACTATGATATCTTAAATGTCTGCTCCTGTAAGCCACCCAGTTTGCGTTAGTCCCTCATAGAAGCCTCAGCACACAAATCCAGAGTGCTCAACCTGGTCTCAGGTGGCTAGAAAGATGGAGTCTCATCAGGAGGGAGCAGGAGATTCCTAAGAAATGTTGTGTGGTCAGGTGTGGAGGGCCTTGGTCAGTGGGCGAAGAGGCCTGGATGCCAGGATGTTCGCAGGGGGAGTTTGACCCAGAATTGCCAGGCAGAGGCGTGTGGGATAAATGGGAAAGATTCAGCATGGGAGACTGGCAGAGGGGCTTTGTGAGTCTCTGGAATGGGACGCTGGGCTCCACTTAGGATCCACTCCTTTCTTCCAGAAGACATTGGGGAGGCTGCTGCGCTCCTGAAGCAATGAAGGCTGGGCACCACCCCCTCCCCCACGCTGAACACTGCTTCTCCAATAATCCATGACCCTAGGGGAGAGCAGCAATTTATTTTTCTTTCTTGGCTACAATTAGGCTTCCAACCATGGTGCACCATTCCCGCCGTTGCTTCCATCTCAACTTAAGACAATGAGAGCGTGTTGGGATGAAAGTCACCCATGGCAGCGCTGTTGGGCAGGGCTTTATGCGGGCGCTCAGCCCTGGGGCGGGAGGCCCCTCTTTCTCCAGCAAGACACAAATCTGAATGTGAAATGTCATTAGAACCTCCTTTCTCTAGTACTGCTTCTTTTTAGAATAACAAAAACACATCAGTGGTAAGTTTCAGTGTTATTTTTAATAAAAGAAAACCCTTTAATTTACATATATTTAAGGCTAAGTAAATGAAAATGCATTATGTTACCACTGTTCTATTGAATAATGAGCTGAGAGGGTTCAGAAGAACAGTTTGCTTTTCAAACCTTGTACACCCCCAGCTCAAGCCTGCCTCTGGGGATGAGGGAGGGGACCAGATGGTATTGATTGTCTGGGGCCACATTGGGAGGTTTTATGCGCTGGACTGGCAGTGCCTTGCATGGAGACTTTGGGGAACAGTGGGTCCTGCATAAAGCTGCCACCCAAGGCCTGATCATCTACAGCAGCATCTGCAGGGGCTCACCACCCATCCCCTGCAGGCCAGCCCAGAGGCGGCCCTGGGCGGGCACACCTGCCTCTCCCAGAGCAGGCTTCTAGCCCTTCTAGGAACACTAAGGCAGCAGAAGGCCAGGGACACAAAAGAAATAATACACTTACATCTGTATGCATGCACACAAACACATATGCTCACACATGCAAGTACAGTCCTATATACATAGACAAACACAGATACACACAGAAACAAACATAAGCTCACACACACAAATATACTCTTAAGTACATGCACATACAAACATGAACACATACACATACACAAATAGAAACACATACACTCACATACAAACACAGTCTTAAGTGCATGCACACAAACATGAATGCATACACACACGCTCAAACAGAAACACACACACACATAAACCCATTCTTAAGTGCATGCACATACAAACATGCACATAGAAACATACACACATACAAATACACTTAAGTGCATGCACAAACACGAATGCATACACACAAACACATACACTCAACACTAATACACTCGAGTGCAAGTGCATACAAATATGGATGCATACACACACAAGCATATATGCTCATACACACACTTAAATGCATGCACATACAAACATGCAGACATACACAAACATGCTCTTAAATGCATGCACATACATAAACACACATGCAAACACATGTACAGACACATACACATGCATACACACCTGGACACACAAACATAATATCCTCTCCTATATTTTATAGGAGAAAAAGTATCCTTGGGATCAAGGATCAATAAATTGCAGAATTTTCCCAGACTTCCATCTTGGAGTCTGGCATTCCCTTTTCCCCTCTGGTCTCCGAGGAGGCTGTGCTGAAGCCTTGAATGGTGCCTGGGTGAAGAGTTTAGCAGAAGCTCAGGCGCCCAGAGCCCCGAAAGGAACATCAGCCATCATCACCATTATCATCAACTGTCTCATTAACAAGCATTTACTGTGCTCTGCACGTTGACTCTCATGGTGGTCCAGGGTTCCTTTTCCAAGAAAAATACTTAAGAGGCTCTGCTTGAGGTAAGAGGCTCTGGTCCCGGCTCCAGCAAGATGCCCTAATTTCCACCGTGAGTTGCAGGCTAGACGTGGGCAGAAGAAACACCCATCCCAGGGTCTCTGGGCTGCCTTCCGTTGCCTCACTGGGATTTTCTTTGGACAACTTCTGGGCATGATCCTGAGCTGGCAGCACCTTGTGAACTGAGTGAACTGAGACCCAACCTTTCCCCCAGGACAGCTCCACCAGGGCTTCGCAGGGGAGGTGGCTTCTGTCCCAGGCCTGGAAGGTCCCGTAGGTGGTGGCCAGGCAGAGAGTGTGCTGAGTGGGAAACTAGACACTTGCAGGCTGAGGAGGCTCGAGCGGCCCTGGGGGGGTACCTGGGGCTGCCAGCAAAGGCAGGACAGTCCGATGGCCTTTTGATGACTACCGCCTCTGTGCAAGGACACACTCTTTTCTCTGCGTCTATTTTCTCCAGTTAATCAGGTGACTTAAAAAGAAGCTAGATAACAGTATTATTTGCATTGACAAATCCTGATGACACAGGAGAGACGGGGGAAGTATTGCCCTCTGAACCAATAGAGTCATTAGGGAGCCCTCTGTCACCTCATCACCCAGCTTAATTACCACAGAAAACCTGGGAATGGCAGCTATATTTTTTCTCCAGAAAGTACCATATTTTTACTCTTGAAACAATAAAATGCCCATGAAAGTGCTTTGAAGGACTTCCTTTACAGTCTAATGGTGTGGTAATTTTAACAGAATGATCCCCTGTGCTCCTGTTCGAGGGGCACTGTCCTTGTGCATTTGATTACTTTTGGACTGCAAGTTATGTGCTGGACGATTGAAATCCACTCCTGTCTCCGGCAGCCCATCACCATCTAGAGCATCTGTGAATGGGCACATTGACCTACTACAGTGTCTCTCTGGGAAATGGAGATGCATGTGGCCGCCTGGGCACAAGCTGATTCTGTTTCGACAGCCATAGGCAGACATTTATCAAACACCATAAGGCAGCAAGCTGCCGGCTTTCAGCTCACATCAAAATGATGGCAAGGAAAGCTGTTTAGAGAATTTGGATGGTTGGTTTTATCTTAGACCATGACAAACCTGTGTAAATGTTGTGATACTTAAAACCATGGCTTTACAGGAGCTGGTCTACATTGAGAGGCAGAAAAGTTTGCCATAGGCATGTTGAACTTTCTCACAGAGGGACAGATTTCTTTAATAGTGCTCACATCTCTTTATTTCTTCTTGTTTCTAAACTAGATGTAACTTGAAATGACTCGTTTTAGAGCCTGATTGCTGGCGATGCTGCCCGCTGGAGGCAGGGGTGGCATCAGCCTGCAGCCTGCTGTTCAAACACTCTTCATTCTTTCCTCTTTAAAGAAACCCTGTGCTTTAGTTCTGGCTGTCCACTTTGCACAGCGCTCAGAATTTGATAAAATGCAAAGGGACTGGGAGAAGCGACCTATGAATCTTGTGTTCTTCCCGCCACCTGCGCCATGGCTCACTCTTTGATTTAGACACTGGCTGGCTGAGCGGTGCCTGGTCACACCCTTACAGGTGTAGGGGACCCAGAGGGCAATGCTTGGGGGCAGGGCATGCCTTCCACTGTCAGCACTCACTTCTCCTCGTAGGGTGGGCCCAGAGCTGGTAAGCAAGGAACAGAAAGGCTGTAGGTAAAGAAAGTGCAGAATGCTGGAGGGGTGACCTCGGGGAGCTCTGGCTGACTCCCCCAGGTTATGGGGATCAAACGGGAGACCTCCCGATTCTGCTCCACCCTCTGTCTCGGATTCTCTGGAACTTTACCCATTGTGACTGCACTGGGACACCGTACGAGATCTGGCTCTCTTGTAGATGGCAAGCTTGGTGGGAACAGAGACCGTGCCCTGCTTGTCATGGTGTCCCCCGGATAACACAATGCCTAGCCACAAACACCTGCCCCAAGAAGGACATCAGGTGCTGTCATGTGGCTCAGCACAGTCGCTTCTCAGCAGCATTCACTGGGGCACTTGGGCCAATGCTAGAATATTCTCTGAGGAAACCCAACCCTGAATGTTCTACATTGTGAAGCAGATTATTCTGAGAATGTTTTTGTTTTATCTTAAAACATCGTCTTATTAGAGATTTATGGACCTATTTTCCAAACCAAAGGTCAAATGTGCTTCCAACCTCATTCTTGAGGTTGCATGAAGGGATGAGCTCACGTGGATTATGAGTGAATTCCCCCTTCACCTTCCCTTAGGGGGGACATTGTCACTCTCGGCAGCATGATAGAACTGTCAAAAGTACGTGAAATCAGCTATGCAAATGGTGAAACAGAAGTCACAGTTCCTTTTGTTCTGTGACAGGGTAAAAATTTCACATTTTTCATCAAAGACGAAATAAATTCCAACACTTACACATCTAAATAATTGGGCAGGGTTCCTTCCACTCTTCACATACCCCACCTCTGGCTGTGCAGGGCCAGCCACTGCCCTAACCAGCATGGCCACTGGCCAGGTTTTCCTGCCCCAAGCACCTGTTCTCCTGGAGCCTGCCAAGCTGTGGCGGCGTTTGGGTCTTGCCTTGCAGAGCACAGGTTCTCAGAGGGCCTTTCACAACCTCCCTAGTTCTGGTGTACGCCTATGTCAGAAACCTGCCGCAGCGTCGCAGGAGAGGGTCTAGGGGAGCAACCACAGGCTGGAGCCTTGGCTGAGGCACTGCCAGCCCCCAGCCTCTCTTCAGCTTCCCTGGGTGGGCCCTGTGGAGGGATGGTGTGTCCAGGCAGGAGTCGGCCTGGGGCTCGAGGGAGGCCTAGGGAGGAGACCAGCTGGACCACCGTGTCTCCTGCTATTCCCTGGAGGATGCAGCTTTCCAGAAGCCCTAGAGCGCTCAGCTCCTCTGCCAGACACGGTTGCTGGGACCCCTGGCAATACCTGACTGCCAGCCTGCCTGGGAGACTCTCTGTACCAAAGCAGTTCTGAACACCTGAGTCTCTGCCATGGTTCCATAGAAACTCCACTTACAGGGGCACTCACGCCCGTGGAAGCACCCGGAGCAGTTTCTAATCATCAAGAGAGTGTCATTGAGCACCGCCAACCCTTGAGGAAGGGTCAAAACCCCACGTTAATTTTGATCCCCTAAAACTTTACTGATAGCCTACTGTTGACTGGAAGGCTTAGCAGTGATGCAGACAGTTGGTTACCACGTATTCTTTATGTAATATGTGTTATATATCATATTCTTACAATAAAGTCAGCCGGAGGGGAGAAGCGTCACTTAAAAAGTCTTGAGGAAGGGGAAATGCATCGACTATTGATGAAGTGGAAGCAGATCATCCTAGAGGTCATCCTGCCATGTCCACACAGAGCAGGCTGAGGAGGGGGAGGCACAGCAGGGTCCCTGTGCTGTCTCGGGGGTGGTGGAAGGGAGAAAATCCGGTACAGGTGGGCCCTGCAGACCCTTCAAACTCATGCTGTCCCAGGCTCAACGGGAACTGCCTAAAGAACGCCACAGAATCCTCGGCCACACCTGGATCTTGATAGAGGCTGCCGTCAAGAACCCAAATAACACAGGAGTGAAGGAGAGTGCTAAGAAATGTTAACAGACAGTGAGGAAGGACGCAAACGACTGGGCAGCCTCCCCAGAACCCCTCAGTCAGAGTGGTGGCCGCCCCACCCCTCCGTCCTGCACTCTTGTCACCTGCCCCCACCGCTCATGCCATGGAAAGGAGAAAGCAGAACCGTGCTGTGGTTTGGATGTTGCCCCCCCCGAGTCCCACGTTGTGATGTCTCACAGGTGGGTCCAGTGGGAGGGGTTGAGCCACGGAGCAGGTTTATCTGTGGGTCTGGTGTCCTCGTGTGGTGATGAGTGACTTCTCGCTCTGATAGTTCACACAAGAGCTGGGCTTTGAAAGAGCCTGGCACCTCCCCGCAGCTCTCTCTTGCCCTCACAAGAAGCCCTGGCTCCCCTTCCTCATCTGCCACCAGCAAATCCTTCCTGAGACTTCCCCAGGAGCAGATGCGGATGCCATGTTCTTATACAGCCTGCAGCATGGTGAGCCAAATAAACCTCTTTTAGTTATCAATTACCCAGCCTCAGGTATTCCTTTACAGTGACACAACGTGGGCTAACACAGTAGAAGGCAGAAATCAGCCCCAGGGGCTGGAAGAACATTCTAGAAGAATACAGGTTCAGGCAGAATCCCGGGAGTTTTGCTTTTCCCTCTCTCTCCCAATAACGAAGGCAGGAAGCGAGGAGGAGAGGAGAGCCCCGCTATTCAGGCAGCAAGCCCGCCTCTGGGCGTCACAGACTTCTCTACCACTGGGGCTCCCAGAAGAGAAGAGGGCGTCCCTCCATCCTGCCCCATGGCCCGTGCCCACATGGCTGCCAGCAGTCCTGGGAGAACACAGGGCAATACCCGCCCAGCCCTAGGTCTTCTCCCTCCTCTATGGCTACAGGCCCAGAACACAACCAGAAGCTGCTGCTTCCACTGGGGGGAAACAGGATCCCCTAGTCTCACACCTCCTGCCAGGCAATGTATGGCAGAAAACAGAACAAAACACAGTGGCCAGCCATGCTGGCAGGGTCGTGCCTCCAGCCTGGGCATCAGAGGGCAGACGGCATTGTGAGCAAAGACGGAGATTTTCAGGGGACAAAAGGTGACTCTGACAACAGGTCAGTGTCCTGGGCGCTCAGGGGCTGTGGGGGGCTGTGTTCTCTCTCCGCTGCGACTGTGATCCTTGTCAAAGGCCCAGATGCACCCCTGGGGCCTCAGTCTTTCCATCTGCGCAGTGACGTGTCATTACAAGACGATTAGTGGAAAGGGGGATAATGAATTGTGGATATTTGCAGCTGCATAAATGATGACAGGAGCAAACCTTCGTGCACAAATGTCACCCTTCATGGATTTTTTACATGGCGGGGAGAATGGCCAGAGTTTTGTTCTTTGCGGAGCGTAAACAAGATTTACTTCCTGAAGGATTTCATCTGTTTGTGCTTCACCTACTCCTTCCTGTGCACGTGCGTGCATCAGAGAGTTACGGCATGCCAGCCTCGGCTCAGTCCCTGCCTTTGCGGAGCCTCCACCAAGCTTATTTTCTTACCATGTGGCCCCTGGGTCACCAACGTCAGGGTTCCCTGAAAACATCTCATAACGCAGCTGCCGGACCTCTGCCTCAGACTGGCCAAGTCAGAGCCTAGGGGGAGCGGTGCTGAGGAAGCTACATTTCCGCAAAGCCGCTGCCTTGGGGGCCGGGGGTCGGGGGGTGCGGTGCTGAGGAACCTGCATTTCCCCAGACTCCCCGGTGAGGCTGCTGCATCCGAATGTTTGGGACCTGCTAGTGAAGGAAGGCTGTTTCTGGCCAGGGTCTCTGCAGGCCCGTGTGGTGGGGTGGGTATGCCAAGGCTCTCTCCACAGCCCTGTCTCGGCTGGGTGGGCATTGGCATCAGGATCAGCTGTGGAACTTGCTCCAAAGAGTGGGGCCTAAGCACCTGCCTGGAGATTCTGATTCCTGAGGTCTGGCAAGGCCCTGGGCGCCTCACTTTTATCAAGGCCCCCAGCCGTCTCAGATTCAATCAGGGAACACGGCTGCAGACTAAATTCCCCCATGAAACTGCCCTAGACTAGAAGCCCCATGAAAGCATCCACAGGTGAGTCTCAGGAACTCATGGTCTCTGCTGATGAAGAGGTCAGGTCTGGCTGAGAGGCAGGGACTTGTCCAAGGCCATGGTTACTGAGGGGCCTGGCTGGAAGGCAGGTGTCCAGAGCCAAATCTGCCATCTCCCGGCGCTGCAGACGGCCTCTCTGCCTCCCTCCCTCTCCCTCCCTCCAGAGCCTGGCAGGCCAACCCCCAGCTCCAGGTGCCCCTCCTGGCTGGCAGTGAGATGGGGGCCTGATGTGTGTAAACCACAGGACTGGCTTTGTTTCTGGCTGAGAAATTAGTTGTAAACACGTGTCTCCTCAATCAACAGGGCCTTCCATGTCCCCAGAACTCTTTTAGGTGATGGAGACACAGAGCTGAAATGTTCCAGTTCCCCGCCCGGCCAGAGCACACGGGTAAGAGAGAGAGATGACATGGAACTCAGAGCCGACCTGGAGATGACTCATGACACTTGAAAGTTCGTCTCAGATGGGCGTGAGATTTGCAGAGAAGCTGCCAAGATGCTACAGAAAGTCCCTGTGTACCCCACACTGTGTCCCACGATGTTAAGCCCTTATATTGGGATGATACATTTGACTTAACTGAGGGACCCGTGTTGATACTTTGTTATTAACTAAAATTCACACTTTTCTACTTTTCTTCCTTTTGATACCAATTTCCTTTTTTCTATTTCTGGGTGCCGTTGACTTTTTCTTAAAACCTTGCAGTGGCTGAGTTGCCAGGCACTAATGCTTCACATGCATGTTGAAAACATTATTCCTTCAAGGCCCTGATGTGGGGACCTGAGTGACTTGCTCAGAGATGAACCCTGATGTGCGTCAGAGCTGAATACGAGGCTCGGTTTGTGTTGGTCCAGGGCCCGCATTCTTAGTGCAGCTGCTTCTTGGGAGGGTGTGGAGGGGAGCAGGGAGGCAGTGGTGCTGATGCTGCTTCCAATGCAGAACGCCCAGTGCAGGATCCCAAATAAGGGACCCCCGATGTGGGACCCCCAAAACAGAATCCAAAATGCAGGAGCCCCAGTGTGGGACCCCAATGCAGAACCTTCAGTACAGGATCCTTAATGTGGGACCCCAATGCAGAAGCCCCAGTGCAGATCCCCCGGTGGTTACAGATGGCCCATCTTCTCTGTGTCCACATGCGGTTCCCACTGTGTGCCTGTGTCCTGATCTCCTCCCGTTAGGACTCCACTCAGACTGGATCAAGGTCCACCCCAATGACCTCACTTTATCTTCATCGCCTCGATGAGGGCTCTATCTCCAAATACAGTGGTATTCTTAGGTACTGTGGCTTAGAACTTCAACACATGAACTCCAGGGGAATACAGTCTAGCCATAACAGCAGCCTTCCCTCTCCTGCCCCCGCCATGTGATAGTAGGAAAGAGGGTGTTTGGGAACCCAAGAGGGGCTGCATTCTGCAGTGAGGCTGCAAGCCAATGCTGCCAGTCACCGTGCCTCATCCTCACGACTTTGCTCTCGTTACCAGCCTCATCTTATCCATGAGAACCTGACTCTGTTTTCAAATGTCTAAAAAAAGCCTCATGTTTCATTTTAGGGTTTACATACATTTTTCATAATTTAAAATCACGATAAGCTTAAATCATTAAATGTTTTCAAAATCAGAAAACTGTCCTGAGGAATTTGGAGCCTTGGTCGTTTTTAATCACTCTACATGCGCCTTTCCCTGGGTGTGTTTAGGAGACAGGCTGCCCTTCACTCTACCTGCGCCTTTGGGTGTGTTTAGGATGCAGGCTGCCCTTCACTCCACCTGTGCCTTTCCTGGGTGTGTTCAGAAGGCAGGCTGCCCCTCACTCCACCTGTGCCTTTCCTGGGTGTGTTTAGGAGACAGGCTGCCCTTCACTCCACCTGTGCCTTTCTGGGGGTGTGTTCAGGATGCAGGCTGCCCTTCACTCCACCTGTGCCTTTCCTGGGTGTGTTCAGGATGCAGGCTGCCCTTCACTCCACCTGTGCCTTTCCTGGGTGTGTTTAGGAGACAGGCTGCCCTTCACTCCACCGGTGCCTTTCCTGGGTGTGTTCAGGATGCAGCCTGCCCTTCACTCCACCTGTGCCTTTCTGGGGGTGTGTTCAGGATGCAGGCTGCCCTTCACTCCACCTGTGCCTTTCCTGGGTGTGTTTAGAAGGCAGGCTGCCCTTCACTCCACCTGTGCCTTTCCTGGGTGTGTTTAGGAGACAGGCTGTCCTTCACTCCACCGGTGCCTTTCCTGGGTGTGTTCAGGATGCAGGCTGTCCCGGCTGGCTTCTTCCTGTTTCTGTGCCTCCTTCCCACCCATTCCTGTCATCCACCTTCAACAGATCTCAGTAGGGACACCTGTCCTATAGTTAAGATAGACTGAGAGGACCAATCTGCTTTGTGTGACCATGTCAGAGGCATGACACTGTCATCCAGCTGTTGATTGAAATGCAATTCTCACTCCCTCTTCCCGGTCTGGGCAAGGCTGGTTGCCCGTGCTCTGCCTTCCTAACCCCCGGATCAGAGAGGACGGCATAATTGATTTCCAGGCCTTTCCTGGGGTTTTGAAATTGCCTTATTTGGTGGTTGGTTGAGGTAGTCACATGTTGGGGATGAAAGAAAAGCCAAGCCAGGATTCCTTCTGCCCAGACCTGTCCAACAGCTGCATTCCTGGCTGCAGACAGCGGCTCCCCATGGACAGCTATGGATGATGGTCACTGCCAGGGAATTGTCACATGTGACACACGGTTGCTGGTGTTTTCATGTGAGCTCATCCCCCTTCCATCTTGGAGCATCTTCTAGAAAATGCCTTGTTCTGATGCACTTGATGAAGAGGGCCCTGTGTATTCTCCTGTAATGACTCAGAGCTTCTAAAGATGTCTATGAAGCAGGATTTCTGTAGACCTTGATCCTTTTTGGTGGTAAGTACTAAGATGGAGCCTGAGCTGGCTTCGATGTCTCACAGCTGGTATGCAGAGCTAAATGACAACTGAAATACACCAAATATGCATCTCTCCTCTGGCCTCCTTCCCACGTTTAGGATGTGGTCACGTGACTACACGGACAGGGGCTGCATTGTACCGTGCGTCTTCCGCCTGGGCTTCCTAGTGTGTAAGCTCCTTCCCCCTTTAGCACCTGCTGCACTTGGCGGAGGATTTTCTAGATGCAGAGTTTTAGCAAATGCCCAGGGCCGGACAGGCTGTGAGTGGGGCACAAGATTCACTACCACCTCCGTTCTGCCACACCCTCCTCCTGAATTGGGCATGGATCTGGACAATCCTGGGCTTACATGGCTTTACAAATGGCTGTTTCAGAGAGAAGACTAGACAGGCGAAACGTGCCTTTGTGTACCAGGCACACTGACTGACTGGTTGTGTGAACCCGGTTTTTCTCCTGAGGATATTTTGGGACCTTTTCTTTAAATGGCTTGACAGGGCTGGGTTCCCGGAATACAGATTCTGAGACACAGATCTGGAGGTAGGAAGTTTGTTGATGATTCTCCTCTTCTTGGGAGAGACGAGGGCCGACCTGGGTGTAAGGGCTGTTGAATGGCAGGCTGGGGTACCCAGGGCCTCGCCAGCCTCACAAAGAGCCCTGCAGCAGGGGCACCCTACAGTGAGGTCACTTTGTGTCCTGCACTATCAGTTGGTCCTAAGGGACCCTCCCCATGGGGTGGGCTGAGGGGGTGGCGTTAGTGCCACCATGGGGCTGTCTTGGGGTTAGGACCACCTGCCTAGCCGCTCACACGCTCCCATCCCATGTCCACAGAGGAAAGTCTTGCTGGGGCATCTGGACCCTGTGCCCCTTCCTGTCCCCAGCTCCTGCAGTTCTGATGATGCTGTCACCTGATGTCCACTGAAAAGCACTTCGTCTCCGCAGAGGCCCTGCCGTGTGCCTCAGGCCTTCTGCAAGTGGCACTCAGTTCTTTAAAGCAGCAGGCAGCATGGCCTCACTGTGGGCCTAGCTGGAGCCTCCCTCTGGCTGGCTGAAAACTCAACATGACGTTTTCCCACCAGGTGTTCTTTTAGGTCTGTAGGGTCTTTCAGGCAGAGGGCACGGAGGGGACCACACGCGCCGCTCCCAGGTCCCCTGCCTGCCCTTGTCCTCCTCTGGGTCTCACCCACAGCTGGGAGCGTCTCCTGTCACTGCGTATATGTTGAAACCACATTCCCGAGGCTGCAGCATGAGGTATCTATGACCCAAAGCAGCCCCCACGGTTCCCCTGGAGGAGGTGGAGATGGAGGATGATGACTTCTTTGTTTTAGAGGCCTCCTGGCATAGCCACACTAATGTGGTGTCCCTGACCCTCCTGGGGCTGACCTCCCACCGTTGGAGAGCTTGCTTCTAGCACAGCCTCTCTCGTCCGGCCCTTGAAGTCTGATGACCTTGACCCATCAGCACAGGGGGACAAGGGGATGCTCTGTGGAGACCTGGGATGTGGGGGTCCCTGAGGATGGAAGGCACGGGGTTCACACACCCCTGTAGCGAGACCACAATGGCATCCCACATCCCCCATTGGTGTCACTGTTTCTGGTCCTACTTCCTGTGAGAGATGGGGACCCACATGCTTTTAAGGTCAGTGCTGGTCCCATGTCCCCAACACCACGGGACCCTTCCAGCACTGATGCCAGGGCAGGCGCAGGCTGCGCCCAGGCGCACACCGTTGGCTTGGTCATTGCTCCAGGCTTCCTGGTGATCTCCGTGGATGTGGCAGGGGGGCCCATGTCGCTTTAGGCCCTTCTGGAATTTGTCTGCGTTTGCTAATTCATCTGGCAAAGGGGCAGCTTTGAGGCTTCCATCCGACTCTTCACACTGAGGGTTCTTGCCCCACAGGCCAGGAGCCACAGGGGCCATTCAGATCTCATTGAACATTTCGATCCCAGGTGCACTGCCAGGAAGTGGGAAGGCAGCCACTGTCCCGATCTGTGGGACCAGATGGGGTTGGATTCCATTTATTACCCAGCTCCCAGCGGGCCCACCCAGACACTGATGTTAAACGACACCCCATCCCTCTAAATCTCCACATGCTCCGTCTCCCTGAGGCACAGTGACCCCAGCCATGGCTGAAGGTCCACTTTGACAAGGTTGGGAATGAATCAGCGTCCACCTTGTGTGAATCCCCACTGTGCAAGCCACAGAGGTGTGTAGTTGACAGGCCACAGCAGCTGGCCTGGCTGGAGTCAGCTCAGCACGTCATAACCGCCTAACGGGGCTGCTTGACCACCTCATGGCTGAACCTCGGGGGAGTCAGGAGATGTCGAGTTGAGTGGTTTTGGAGTTTTTTGAGTTAGACTCTTTACGCTCATTGGTGTATGTTGCCCACACCTGTCCACCAGGGGATGCTGGGAACTCAGGGTGCACTAAGGGGCGCGTGCCCAGTCCTCAGGAAGTTGGCTAGGAGATCCCAGCACTCCCTCCCTCTCCCCTGTGCCTCGGTGTTCCCATCCCTGCCATCACTGGCTCCACCGGCACGGCCTCCATGTCAGCACAGAGGAGGACGTGGGAGGGCTGAAGGTGGCACCTCCGGGGCCGGTCCCTCTCTAACTCCAGTGATGACAGAACGTCTCCTGGTCAGCCTTTTCTTCCTGGTTCACCCAAGCCTGGCTCTCCCCAGTGGTAATTCCTGCCCCGCGTTTCCAGCTGCAGCTCCTCCAGGCCTCCTTGGCGACTGTGGCTCAGCAGCCTTCCTCCCTGGAGATGAGGGAGCTGCCAGCCTAGTGTGAGATTCTGGCAAATGTTTTGAAAAGGATCTTTGCAATTGTTCTGTTCAACTTTTAATTTTCAATTGCCACTGACTGAAGAAAGCAGAGGTCCTGAAAAGCGAGAGACTAGTGGCGTGGGTTCCCACTGCAACAAGTGCAGAGAATGTGGAATCACCGAAGACAGTGAAGGGCCAGGGAGAATGGATTCACCAGGCCGTCAGGCCTCAATCTAAAGCTGGGAATGGTGTTTCTGTTTGAGGGATCTCGTGTGTAAACATTTCAACCTAGTTACATTTGTTAGCTCGTGCCTTGAATTTTGGTTTCCAAATATAGCTATTGGACCAGCTGAGGAAATTTTTTAGAGGATGTGGGATTCGAACTGGCCTTTTGGGAGACTGGTTGAGTGTGGGGCAGTGGGAAGTTCCAAATGGGGACAACTCCGAGCACAGCCCGGGTGGGAGAGCAGGGGCAGGGTTTGGGAACTGACTCGCCTGCCGCTGCTCCCTCCTGGCCTTGGCTTTCCATGCAGACGGGCTAAGTGAGGCTGCCAGGATGTCCATTTCTTGTTTAAAATAAGGTTTTCTCTGTGGTGTTTGGCTGTTTCCTTATTGTTTCACATTCACTGGGTATGAGGATTGAGGGTGGGAGACACCCTGTGATCACAGGCGCCCTGGCTCTCGTCAGTTGCACATGAGCATCTGTGTGAGGAAGGCTGCACAAAGCTGTGTGGGTGCTGGGAGAGCCATAGCTGGGTTGCCCAGTGTGAGGGCACCGGCCTGGGTGTGTCCAGCATGCAAACAAAGGCAAACACTTTGCATGAACATGCCACACACATGCACATGTGCACACATAATACATAACGTGTGCACACGCATCTGGATGTTTGTATATCTATGCTCTGGAGTTAGTAGAGAACCTCTGATAATGGGTTGTCCATACTTAGCTGTACTTTGGGGTCAGTATTCTTTGGTCACTGCCGCTTGAACCTGAGCATGTGTGCCAGTCCCCAGGCACCTGGGTAGGATGCAGATTCTGATTCAAGGCGTCTGGAGCAGGCTGTGACATTCTGTGTTTCCAGCAAGCTCCCAGGAGATGCTGAGCTTCTGGTCCGTGGCCACACTTTGAGTAGCAAGGCTCTGTGCCTATTAGCGCGCAAGCTCTGGGGACGGTCAGGGATGTCCTCTGCCTGCTGCGGGGGAGGAGCCTGGTTATCGGAGCTGCCACCTCGGTGGGACCCACCCTCCCTGCTGTTGCTACCCTCTCCCTGGCAGGTCTGGTGTGAAGCTGGAGCATCTCAGGGGCTTGAGTCCAACGTTGACCTTTGGTCACCTGGGCAACCCCTCTGTTCCTGAGCCCTGCAGGGCCTCTGGCTCTCTGAAGGGTGCTTTGTGCTTCAGGGTCACTAGCAGCCCCCGAGGGATACATCCCATCTGGTGCTGGGATATCCCACCGCTGAGGCTGAAGGCTCTGGTTGCCGCTTTCATGACCCTGCAGCCCATCTCCCTGGAAGCCGACCCAAGACAGGACTTGGGTGCAGGCTCCTCTGAGAGGGTGGGTTAAAGGCGTGGGCGCTGAGCCTGCCACCCTCCTTTGCTCTCCTGAGGGGGAGAATCACCAGCTGCCCAGATGTCCAAGTCCGAAAACACTTTATTTCGCTAAACATGTCCAACCAGCCTCAATTCTACCTCCTTAGGAGCCCTTGGTGGCAACTTCTCGGAGGAGACTTCCCCACATCTGCTCCGGGCACCACCACTCCCACCTGGCCACTTGCATTTCCTAACTGGCCTCCACCCACCTGTCCTCCCCCTACCACCAGAGCGACCGCCCGAAAGCTTGAACTTCGTGCCCTTCTGTGCAGAAGCATCCAGGGTCTTCTCCCTGCCCTTGGGATGAAGTCCGAGGCCCTCAGTGGCTTATATGCTGTGGAACCTGGTCCTGCCTCATCAGACCTGGGCCACGCAGTCACCCTCTCTCCAGCCAAAAGAATAACAGAATGGCAGTGACTTATGACGGATTTTACTATACTACACTCATTATATAAGTTGTATGATGTATCAAAAAATTTAATAGAAATGTATTATAGGCCTTTTAATAGGATTGAATTATAGAAATGAACCCCATTTATTAATTTCTAAGTATCAGGCACTGAGCTGTGCGCTTCTCAAATATGTCCTTGAACCTTCCCACAGCTGAGTGATGCCGCCGTGATTGTCTTCATCACACGGGTGAGGACACTTTGACATGGAAAAGCGTTTCAATTGCATGAGGCCACACAGCGAATAAATAGGTTTGTTTCCATGCACAAGTCTCAGAATAGCCCAGTGAAATGGGTCTCCGAATTCTGTGTATCCACTTACGTGTGTGTGTCTGTGTGTGTGTCTATGTGCATATTTGTGTGTTTGTGTTGCTGTGTCTGTGTGTCTATGTCTGTGCATACATCACTCTGTGCGTCTGTGTGTGTGTCAGTCTGTGCATATTTCTGTGTGTGTCCCTATGTGTCTATGTGTGTCTGTGTGTGTCTGCGTGTATTTCTTGATGTGTGTGTCTATGTGTGTCAGTTTCTCTGTATGTGTCCATGTATGTCCATCTGTGTCTGTTTCTGTGCATGTGTCTGTATGTGTGTGTGTCTGTGTCTGTTTCTGTGTATGTGTCTGTGTATTTCTGTGTGTATGTCAGTCTGTGTGTGTCTGTATCTGTTTATGTCTGTCTGCATGTGTGTCTGTTTCTGTGTGTGTCCATATGTGTCTGTGTGTGTCTGTGTCACTTCTGTGTGTGTGTCTGTGTCTGTTTTTATGTGTATCTGTGTGTGTCTGTGTTTCTATGTGTGTATCCATGTGTGTGTATCTGTGTCTGTTTCTGTGTGTTCATGTGTGTCCATCTGTGTGTGTCTGTGTCTGTGTATATTTCTCTGTGTGTGTCTGTGTCTGTTTCTGTGTGTGTCCGTGTGTGTTTGTTTTTGCATGTTTCTGTGTCTGTATGTGTCTGTGTGTGTCTATGTCTGTGTGTGAGTCTGTTTCTGTGTGTTTTTGTGTGTGCGTCCATGTGTCTGTCTGTGTGTGTCTGTGTCAGGGGCAGGCAAGTCTGGCGTGCTGTTCCGGGAAGACAGGCACACCTCGGGATGTGAGGCCGGTTGCCCAGCCCCACCCTGCAAGGCGAGGTCTCCATCCTCCATGGACGTTTCTTCCATCAGCCTCCACGCAGAGCCAGGTATCTCCCCAGGTTGCCTTATTTGTCCCATGATGATTTAAATATCTATGGTCTACATTCCATGGGGAATTAGTTTTCCTAACTGGGTGAAGTTTAAGCTACTTAGGATTTAAGTGATGCTTACTTTCTCTGGGAGACGTGGTTGAATGCTGTTGCCCTAAGAGTGAGAATCAGGCTGCGCACGGTGGCTCAATCCTGCAATCCCAGCCACTCAGGAGGCTGAGGTGGGAGGGTCACTGGGCCCCAGAGTCCAAGGCTGCAGTGAGCTCTGATTGCACCACAGCACTCCAGCCTGGGTGACAGAGCAAGACCCTGTCTCAAAATAAATAAATAAATAAAATTAAAAAGAGGATCTTATTTGCTTTAAAAATGACAAAATTGAAATATTTGATTTGACATTCATAACCCACAAGTTTGAAGGAGAAAAATACCCTGTTAGCTTTTGTTCTCAAAACAGAAAAGTATGCAGCCTATTGGGTGTTTCTAGATCACCATTTCCCCTGAACCAGCAAGCTGAGGTCATGAGCCATTGCGGAGTGTCCTGCTGCTGGCCTGTCACCTGACGGACTCATGCTGCTCAATGGCACAATGAGAGGTATTTTGTCTAAATCAATATTTTTCAGAGATCCTAACTAAACGGTACAATATTTTTCCGGGTCTTCTTAGAGCAGTGCAGATGTTTCTGCGTATTTGGTAAGTGACAGGAAGATCACAGCTCCTCCCCTGTGAGATAACAGGCAAGGGAGTTTTTCTGCTTCTCTTAGTCAATCTTAGGAGTTCTCTGCAATCCAATTCACAGGTCTCTCTCACATGGGTTTTGTAGGTAAAAGTGAAAAGTGGTTCAAACGCGAGTTCAGAGTGAATTGTACAAATCATGACAAGGTAGGAGAAAGGTGTGTGACATAGTAGGAAACAATGTCTTTGGAAATACGTGAGAAACTTTTTCTTTCCTTCACTCCCAGCCTCACCTTAAAAACAGACAAACTCTTCTCATATCTATTCTGCCTTCAGGAAGAGCGAATTTCAGGTGTAAGGAGTGGAGAAGTGCAAAACTGATTTGTAAAACAAAGGAATTAGTATAGAGAAAAGCTTGCTTAAAAAAAAACAGAGTTAACTGATGCTATTTTGTACTTGGAGAAGCTGATAATACAGCTGCATCAATTAGACACCTCCGTTATGATAGGGGGTAGGGCATGCATATTATTTCTATTTATGATTCACACAAACTGCTTCTTACTGCCTTCTGTCTCCCACAAACAAAGGGTCCCTCTCCCTATGACCGTTGTTTCTCTTCTTAAATGTGAGAGGTATGTGTTATGCATTGTTAGGGTTGTGATTTTTGTTCCTTCCTGAAAGAAGGCGAGTATAGACCGTGGGACGGCGATGAATTTTCTCCTCTGTCTTTCTTTTCTCTCTTAATTTTATTGCAGTAAATTTCGGTGCATACGGTTTCCTCGGTTTCAAGGCACTTCTCCCCACAACCACCCCCAATCCCATTTCTTCTAAGCAGCCCCTGGTTGGGAAGCCCTTTGAGAACACCCAGCCTCTCTTGTGCCTGCAGCAGGCTCTCCACCTTGCATACAGCAGGTGCTTGGAGCTTGCTGGCGAGTCAGAGGGGGAAGCAGCGGTAAAGACGGAACCTGGCCAGTGCAGGTCCTGCCGGGCTCCCTGCCTCTGCTCCAAGGGGCCGCATACCTCTTCGGGGTAATGCGCAGGGGCAGCCTCCGCCCTCATCTGCTCTAGCGCTCAGTCGGCCTTCTTTCTTTTAAAAATATCTTTGTCAGTCTTATTTGTCTTTCTAATTTTTTTGTTTGTTTAACATTGATTTTCTGTTCCTAAATCCTAATCTCTCTTGTTCTTACACTTTTTCACTTTACAACTAGTGGATTTTAGACTTTTATCCTAATCTTCCCTCTCCTTCACCTTTCGAGCTTTTTATCTCAGTGGTTTTTGGATTCAACTTTTATTTAAATCTTATCAACTATATCTTCAACACTGACTTCTTTTTAAAAGTATTTATCCCACATGGGGTTGATGGCAAGGGTTTAGAATCATACAGTTCAAACTCGGAGCTGGGAAGCTGTTTGGTCACTGGGGTCTGGCTGCGTGCATCTGTACAATGGACTCACGAACAGCACTTGTCTCATGGAGATGCTCTCATAATTAGGAACATCAGGCATCTACCATGGCGAGCGCTGAAAAATTGTTACGTATTGTTAGGGTTGCGATTTTTGTCATCAGCATTTTCGGATTTTGATAGTTCTGCTTTTCATTTCTACTTTTTAAATTGCTACACTTAATCTTACTAAAATATCATTACAAGATAATTCATAAACAAAAATACTATAAAATAAATACACACATTTAAAAAATAAAACTAGCAATGATTGATTCACCACCCAGCTTGCGGTCACAGAATGTCCCGGTGTCCACGCCACTCCTCCAGGCTCTGGTGAAGTGTGGGTGCCCCTTCTGCAGAGGGAGCCACTTTGGTCCTGTGTGCGCGGCCACGCCTTTGCCGGTCTTCAGCGCTTCTGCAGCTGCAGGTGCATCCTCAGCGGCACACTCAATAGCACCGATGGTTTGCCGACCTCAACAGGGGTGACCTCAACCGTATGTAGAATGGTTCTCTATGACTCTCTGCCCTGTTGAGTTCAGTCGAAGTTGTGTTTTTGAGTCGTTCCCTTTTTTCACCGCTGTGTAATGCCATTCATCCCTTCCGAGTCCATGGACACATGGGCTTCGTGCGGTGATGTTGGTTTTGGTTTCCTGATCAGGACTTTGTTGTGCTTGTCTTATTGCACACGCTGCGGTGGTTTCTTCCACCGGTGTGGCCAGGTCCTCGGCATGAGCTTGCGCAACGCTGGTAGGCGGTGACCAGTGGTGTGTCAAATTTCCTCGCCCTCCAGTGGTGTAAAAGACTTGCAGCTGCTCTGCCTCTGTGAACACTGAATATCACCAGACTTTATATTTTAATTCATCCAGTAAGTGTGAATGGGATTTCACTGTGACTTAACTTTGCATTTACCCGGTTAGTACAGGAGATAGTGTGTCCTGTATTCACTGGTACCTCCTATTTTTGTTCCTATTCAGTGCCAGCTCTTATCTTTTATTCACTCTTCTATGAGGTTGATGATCCTTCTAACTGACTGCTTTAGAGTTCTTCATAGAGTCTGGATATGATTTCTTTGATGATTATGTGTTGCACTATCTTTGTGGCAAATAGAATTTCTAAGTATTAATGCAATTGAATTATCCATCTTTTCTGCTGTTCCTTAGTTTTCATGTCTTTATTTAAAAAACAGACTTTACCTAAAATATACAAAGTTTGTATCCTACATTTTTTTCTAAATTAAAATAATCATTTCACATGTAAACTACAAGTGTCTTGTTTTGTATATGTGCTGTAATGCTGTGAGGAAGGAAGCCCAGTTCTTGGTTTCATTGGGCTACCAGTTATGCATTTCAGTCTCCAATCACCGGCAATGCCAGCTTTGTTAGAAATTAAGTTTCTATATATGTGTGGGTCTGCTTCTAAATTCTGTATTCCGTTCTATTTGTTTGTCAGTCCTGTGCCAATACCATGCCATCCGGATTACCAAAACTATATAAAAAGTCTCAATATCTGGCATTTGGGTTTTCTTATGATCTGTTAATATAATAATTAATATAATTTTTAATGCAAAGGCAACCTTAAAGTCTTATAATAAACTCAATTTGGACCTAGATTCCATTTGCTTACAATGTTATGAGTATTTTTACATTTGTGTTCATGAGTGCTTTTGTTCATGTATGAAACTGGCTTGTCATCTTAAATTATTCTTGATTTTGATAACCAACACGATACATGAATTTGACAAATATTTATTCTGTCCTCTCTGGAATAGTTCTGTGGTAAAATTGTACAATGCCTGGCAAAACTCAACTGTAAAATCATCTGTATTTTCTCTGAAGGTAGATTTTAAATATTGATTCAGAGTATTTAATGATTGATTATAGGACCATTTGGTTTTATCTACATTAGTTTGGATAACTTGTGCTATGTAGGAATTCGGCATTTTCATATTTTTTTCCACGTTGGTTGGCTTAAATTTGTTTCTGATAACCCTAGAATATTTTAAATTTTTGTTGTATGTTCATTATTGCTAGCTTTTTAATTTGTGCAATACATATTTGACTTTTATCCTTTTTAATCTTGATTATATGCCAGAGATTTATTAATTTTGGTTCTTTGTCAAAGAACCAAATTTTGGTCTTGTTGATTCTTTCTCCCATTTCTTTATTTTCAACTATATAATATTTTGTTCTAATTTTCTTTCTTTTACTTTGTTGGGTCTATTCTGTTAAACTTGTAGTTCATTAACTTCCAGCTTTTTTCTTTTCTAATATAATAATTTAAGACTATAAATTTGCCTCTTATTATGACTTTGGCTGCATCCTGTAATTCTTGATACCTAGTAATTTTATCGCTCAGCCCTAAGTATTTACCGCTTTCCACTATAAGTGCTATTTTGACTTGGAGATTTTTGGAAATGTATTTTGTGTTTCACAAATATACAGATTTGTTTTAAAATTATTTTGTTAATTTTGAGCTTAATACATTATATTGAGTTTAGAGTGCTATTAATTCTAAAAATTATTTTGGTTTCAGAAATGCTAAAATATGGATAAAAAATGGCAACAGCAAGTATAAGAAGTCACTGATTTTAAGACATATGCCAACTTAAAGACACTAAAAATAAAAAAGAAAATTGGGTCTCAGAATCTAAAAAAATTGGGTGCAGTCAGAAACTTTTTGTCTGTTATACTAATTTGCTGAAACATGTTGCAATTGGCCTTATTTTCTAGTATATGGTCTGTATTTGTAAATATTTCTTGAGTGAGAAAAATCACATTTTATTCCTTACTTCTATGTATTTCTACTACATCAAACTATTTAATAGTAATATTCAAATATTTTATCTCCTGACTGTTTTTGCCTGCCTAGTCTTTCAAATATTTACAGAGGAGTTTTTAAAATATATCATATGATACTAGATTTACCAATATTTTTATAACTTTATCTATTTTTGTTTTATATATGTTGAAGCTATGTTAATAACAACAAAAATGCTTAGAATTATTACACTTCCCTAGTCAACTGAGCCTTCTATCAATATATAGTAACCTCTTTTAAAAAAAAAATCTCTAGTAAGGCCTTTGTCTTACTTTTTTTGTTATTTTGTGTTTTTCTTGTTTGTTTGTTTATTTTTGCTTTCAACTGATACTAATATATCTGTCATCTGTACCAGATTTTTAAAGTTATTTGTTTGAAATATCTTTTCCATCTATTTGCATTTTACCTGTCAATGCCTTTATGTTTTAGACATATCTCTTATAAGTGGCATACAGCTGGAATTTTGAAAATCCAGAGTAATAACTCTAATATTTAAATAAGGAAGTTGATTCATTTATATTTATCATGAGTACTAATGTATTTGAATTCCTGTCTACTATTTTATTTCACGCATTCGATTTCTGCTGCCTTTTCCAGGTTTTTTTTCCCCTTCTGTTCTTAACTTCTCTTAAATTGATTGAGACTTTTTTCCTCCCTATTTTGCAATTCAATTTAGAAGTAATACATTCAGCTTACATGATGTGATTGATTATCCTAGAAATATTAAGAAGCTATGGCCACTTAACAAAGTCTACTGCTAATATTTACCCTCTTCACAAATAATGCAGGCAATGTAGAGTTCTTTCACTTTAAATTATATGTTGTGTATATAATTTAGTTCCATCTTGTTATTTTTAACCACACAAATTATATGTTATTATTTCCATGGCTAATGCTTGTTTAGACTTACTCACATTTACTATTTTGTGTGCTAAACATTTCTTCTTGCATCTCAGAACCTTTTTTCTGGAATCCTTTCTCTCTTCATAGCGTTTGCCCTATAAAAGTTCCTTTAATAAAGATCAGTCATAGTTTAAAAAATGTCTTTAGTTCATCAGATTTTCAAAAATATAGTTTTAGTTCATCATCATTTTCAAAAATATAGTAAGCTGATTGACAACTTCAAATAAACATCTTTTTTCCCTTTTTTTGAAGATATTATTCCATTGTCTTCCAGCTTCTCCTATAACTATTGAGAAGCCAGCTACCTTTCTAATTATTGTTTAATTTTAGGACATCTATTTTTTTCCTTGATAATCATTTTTAAATGTTGATTTTATCATTTGTGTTTGGCAGTATTACTAGATTGTAGCTAAATACAGTGGATTTTAAATTTCTCTTCTTGGGATTTATTGGTCTCCCTAAATATGAAAATGTATGTCTTTTAAAAGTAAATTTTCTGGTATTTCCTCATATCATTCTACATGTCTCTTAAACTGTATTTTATATTTTCTTTTTCCCCATTCTTCATAAGTGATTGAGAATTGAAATGTATTTTCCAATCTTAAACTTCATATGGAACCAAAAGAGAGCCTGCATAGCCAAGTCAATTCTAAGCAAAAAGAAAAAAAGCAGGAGGCATCACACTACCGGACTTCAAACTATACTACAAGGCTACAGTAATCAAAACAGCATGGTACTGGTACCAAAACAGAGATATAGACCAATGGAACAGAACAGAGGCCTCAGAGGAAATACAACGTACCCACAACCATCTGATCTTTGACAAGCCTGACAAAAACAAGCAATGGGGAAAGGATTCCCTGTTTAATAAATGGTGTTGGGAAAACTGGCTAGCCATGTGCAGAAAGCAGAAACAGGACCCCTTCCTGACACCTTACACCAAAATTAACTCCAGATGGATTAAAGACTTAAACATCAGACCTAACACCATAAAAACCCTAGAAGAAAATCTAGGAAAAACCATTCAGGACATAGGCATAGGCAAGGACTTCATGACCAAAACGCCAAAAGCATTGGCAACAAAAGCCAAAATAGACAAATGGGACCTAATCAAACTCCACAGCTTCTGCATGGCAAAACAAACAGTCAGTAGAGTGAATCGGCAACCAACAGAATGGGAAAAAATTTTTGCAGTCTACCCATCTGACAAGGGGCTGATATCCAGAATCTACAATGAACTAAAACAGATCTACAAGAAAAAAACAAACAAGCCCATTCAAAAATGGGCGAAGGATATGAACAGACATTTTACAAAAGAAGACATACAGGAGGCCAACAAACATATGAAAAAATGCTCATCATCACTGGTCATCAGAGAAATGCAAATCAAAACCATATTGAGATACCATCTCACACCAGTAAGAATGGCGATCATTAAAAAATCTGGAGACAACAGATGCTGGAGAGGATGTGGAGAAATAGGAACACTTTTACACTGTTGGTGGGAATGTAAATTAATTCAACCATTGTGGAAGACAGTGTGGCGATTCCTCAAGGACCTAAAAATAGAAATCCCATTTGACCCAGCAATCCCATTACTGGGTATATATCCAAAGGATTATAAATCATTCTACTATAAGGACACATGCACATGAATGTTCATTGCAGCACTGTTTACAATAGCAAAGACCTGGAACCAACCCAAATGCCCACCGATGATAGACTGGATAGGGAAAATGTGGTACATATACACCATGGAATATTATGCAGCCATCAAAAATGATGAGTTCATGTCCTTTGTAGGGACATGGGTGAACCTGGAAACCATCATTCTCAGCAAACTGACACAAGAGCAGAAAATCAAACACCGCATATTCTCACTCATAGGTGGGTGTTGAACAATGAGAACACATGGACACAGGGAGGGGAGCACTACACACTGGGGTCCATTGGGGGGAAATGGGGGAGGGACTAGGGGGTGGGGAGGTGGGAAGAGATAGCATGGGGAGAAATGACAGATACAGGCAAGGGGACAGAAGGCAGAAAACCACACTGCCATGTGTGTACCTATGCAACAATCTTGCATGTTCTTCACATGTACCCCAAAACCTAAAATGCAATTAAAAAAATAAATAAAATAAAATAAAAGTAATAAAACCTTCCATCATTATCTTTTCAAATATTGTCTCTCATTCTATTTTTTCTCCTATAATTCTGATAGAAAATGTTTTACATTTATATATAATTTATGTTTTTCTTATATTTTTCTGATATTTCCTCATATCATTCTACATGTCTCTTAAACTGTATTTTATATTTTCTTCTTTTTCCCCATTCTTCATAAGTTATTGAGAATTGAAATGTATTTTCCAATCATATAATTCTCTCTTCAGCTGTATCTAGTCAGCTGCTTAGCCTTTCTTTTAAAGTTTCTATTTTCTATTAGTAATATTTTTCATCCTCTTAAAAATCTCTTTGATTCTAGGTCACTGTTATACATATGGTCAAGCAATATTCAAGCTAGTATTTGTCCAATCCATTCATTGTTATATTCATTATTACCTGTGAAAAATACGTTAAGAGGAGTATAAAGTGGCTGTTTAATATATTATTTACCTGTTCTTGGTCCTTGACTTTTTGGGCAGAAGTTGATCCGGGCACATGTTAACACTAGCTTGATATATATTGTAGATATTTATGTTTAAAGCCACCCTGTTCACTAACACTACTTTGAACTGTGGCCAGTTTGTCAATATAGGCAGGAATTCCAGTGGTGAAAAACAAAACTGTGTTATAAATCCCTTCTCTCTTAAATTATTAGTTAATAACTAGACACTGGTTTTATATGAGTTAGTTGATTACCTCCATGACAGAGAATATAAATATAAATATAAATATTCTCTCATTGCCTTTCATCTGATAGCATTTTCTAACAACCTCTGACTCAACTGATGTGAAGCTTTTTATAATCCTTATTCCATTTGATATTCATATACTTTACTGTGGAAATATTAATGTTCACTGACAGTCTGCTGCTGAGATCCCTTGGCATATGATATAATATATGGCATTTTACAAAACTACAGTAGACTGGTCTAAAATCTGAAAGTTATGAATTCTGAAAAACACCTGGGCCTGGGGATTTCAGATAAGAAGTTGTGGTCCTGTAATACTTAACCTGATTGTGTTCTGGGAAGGATTAAACAAGAGATAGCATAGTTCTTAATAGACTGTGTTTGGCACATAATAAACTCTCAATAATTAGTAATTGCAGTTTTCGTTGTCGAGTCTATGCAGATGTTTCCCCGATTACTGTACTTCAAAAAGTGGCCTTGGGGACAAAGAGACAGAAAATATGGATCTGACATTTTAATATGCATATGATGTTTTACCTTCCACATGTTCAGGTTGAAAGCTGGAAGACGTTTTGAAAGCTTGTAGGCAGCAATGTAGGTTAGAGCCAGCAGGACTGAGAGGTTACATCTGAACAGCTGGGTGGGGAGGGAAGGCAATGGGGACATAAAACAATTCCTCAGGCAATCACACGCCGTCCATGGACGTGAGAATTGTGTTGAAGTTTGCAGGGGCAGAGAGTGGGTTCATCGCTTTCTAGCAGGCGGATTGAATCTAAGGGACTTGGCAGCTTAGTGGGAGGTGATAGGGTAGGGATTTTTTTTCTTAAATGAGCAAATATCTTCAAAGATTGTACTAAATGCTGTCAGGTTTGTAGAGTTGAAAAATAGCTCTTTGTTATTCTTAAGCAGTCCTGCAATATTTATCAACACCCTGAAAAATGTTAGCACCCTTCAACCTACTTTCCCCACTTGCAGAATTTAGTTCCAAAGAAATAATGCAAAATAGAAAATAATAATAATCTTACGCAGGAAGATGTTCATTACCACTCTGGAAGATGTAATAGAGACAAGCTGGTAAATTCCTGTTGATTATGGAATGATTACATCATAGCATATCTGATTTGTGTACTGTTACAAAGCTAGCCAAGAATAATGCTTGTGAGGAGTGTTTTCTTTTTTATTTCATAGGAAATGCTGGCGATAAAATGTTAAGTGAAAAGCAGGATATATTTTATGTAATGCATGTTCTCACAATATGTAAAACACATTCATAGAAAAATAATGGAAGAAAGAGCCAAATAATGTTTACTCTGTGTATAATGATCGGATTACAATTTAAAAATGAAAATCCTCTCTCTGGTTTTGTATTTTACATTATGATAATGAATTAGCTTCTTAATTAAAAAAGCAGTAATAAGAAAAAAGTAAGATGTGGACAAAGTCGTGTCCATGGTGAAACTGCAGCAGCAAAGGTAGGCTGCGACCACCCTGGGGGCGGGGGTGACCCCGGTGGGGCCCTGCTGCTGTGCAGGGCTGTAGGGCACGGTGTGACAAGCAACAACCAAACACGCTGGTTTGGAGAGTCCAGGGCAGGGCCGGTGGAGGGAGTGTGTGGGCCTTGGGGTCCAGGAAAGGCGCCTGCAGGAGCGTGACCATTGAAAATGCACCCCGCCCGGATACAGAGTCTGCACTGTCTCCGCAGACGCCCCTTCTTGCAATTAGGGAAGCCAGGCTGCATCTGGAGAGACAGTTGCACCCAGGCCACAGTATTAGAGTGTTCTGATGATTTGTGAGTTAAATACATGTGTGTCTTCCTGCTGTCTTGCTGCCTCACGTATGTGGAATGATTTTGGGCTATTGAGACACATGGGGTTAAGAGCGCAGGTTTCTGTGTCAGGTGGATCTGAGTTCTAATTCTATTCTCACTGGTGCCAAACAGCTTCCTAACCTCTCCAAACCTGTTTCCTCATTTGGAAAGGAGCATGTGTGTTGACTGGCTGTTGTAGGGATGAAGTGAAACCATGCGAGGATCTCCAGCAGATGCCCGAGACCACACAGGTGTTCACAGGAACAGGGCTGTTACCTCTGGTACGAGTAAGGGAGCCGTTCACACGCATCACCCAGCAGGTGTGGCTGCCGCCACTTAGAAACACGAGAAGCAGCACAGCCTCAGTTTACAGAAACACCTTCTCACGGGGCTTTCTACAGTAGGCACTCTGCCTCCAGGCTTCCCATTCCTCAGCACGGCTCCTTCTGGGGGCTGGCGGTGGGTGCGCGTGCCTCTTCCACACCCTCCTCCATCTCTGCGTTGCCTGCTGCCCCAGACTAGGCGAGTTACTGAAACAAAGCACAGAATCGAGGTCTTGAGCATCGCCTCATGGGTTCTTTTTCCATTTTTCTCAGAATAAAAAGAAGAAATGAGAGAGAGGGAGGGAGGGGAGAAGAGAGAGAGACACAGAGAATATAGTACAAATAGCTTTCCACCCTAGCTTGTGAAAACCTCAAAGCTAGGAGCAGAGCCCCTGCTTCCCATCGCTGCCTTCATCCGTTTTCAGGACTGGTTTGTCTTCAGCCACTTGGTGTTAGGGATGAAACTAGTTCCATGCATTGATTCATACTTTCACTCTGTACTCACAGGATGAGGGATAAGGGATAGCTTTTAGGGATACTGAGGGTCAGTTAATCTGAGGAGACCATCCAGTCCCCCGTCTCCGGCGTAGGAAGGAGGATGGTGAGGGTGAGATGTCAAGGTCTTACCCGTCACCAGGACCCTGCTACTTCTCTCTAACCTATGAGATGTGTGGTTTATAGACTGTGTGGTATAGAAATTTAAAAATGCATTTAAATATCCGTCATTTTCTCTTTAACCTTTCCTGGTATTTAACTGCACCGTGGCCCACTCAGCTCTATTGAAGGACAAAATCGTGAACTGGACGAACCACTGGGTGGGGACATCTAGGACGGGCAGGTCTCGAGTTCTGGCCTAAACCCCAACTTGTATTTATCACATCGTTCCTTGAATCTCACAGACAGAGGTGAATCAAGGTTTCTAGGGAGATCTAAAGCTTATACAATATAGCCCCCATTAAGAAAAAATATTGAAATCTTAATATAAAATAGCCAGGACCCTTCTTGGGCACTTAAAGGGGGGCACATGTGAGAGGGGTCCGAGATTTCAGCTGGAGGGGCTTCATGAAGACCTGGGATGATGAGGTCTGTCCCTGTGCGGCGGGAGGTCCCAGGTTTCAGCTGGAGGGGCTTCGTGAAGACCTGGGATGACGAGGTCTGACTCACCCAAGTTTGGGCAGCTATGCGGGCCTGGCCTTCGCATTTCATCTTCCATGTCGCCTGCGGAGACCTTGCAGTGCTCTGCCATCTATACTGCAGGCTGCTCCTGGTCGGCAGTGCGGAACTAGCTGAATTCACCAGGGCAGCTTTAGCACTGTCTGTGAGAAACAAATTTTTTTTTCTTCCCAGGGACAATACAGTCGGTTTCAGCATTCTGGGGAGAAGATTGCAGTTGTGAGAGTGTTGCTTTCCGAAGATAGCTGTAAGCCCACCTGTTGATAACTAGGAAATAGACGGTCTTGAGTGGGGGTGGGGAGGCCATACTTCTGCTGGGAAGAAGAAACGCAGCCGGCATCGCTCCCCAGAGTAACTTCTATGTTCACTCTGACCTCCATAAGTATTTTCCTGCCTTCTCTTCTCCCTTTCTGCATATGTTTTGCACTGTCCTGCCATTATTCTAAAATGGGTGAAAAGGGCAGGAACGGAAATAGGAGAAAGTCAGAGATGCAGCAGGCTTCCCACGCACACGGTCCCCATCAACATGGGTAACGCGGCCGGCGACAAATGTCAGTGTTCTAAAAAGCAGAACACGGGCACATGCTCCACCAGTTCTCTAAATACGAGAGAAGTTTGGCTGTACTCTTTTTACCCTGTGTAAACATCAGAGCGGGGCTTTTTCCCGGTGTCGGGTGGAGCCCCCGCTGGCCTGAGTCCCCTGAAGCACCTGAGGTGTGAAGTGAGGGCCCCTCCTGGAGGAGGGCTCTGTGCATGGAGGCTCCTCTCAGGAAAGTGGCACCGGGTGGTGGGGGCTCCAGGTCCAAGCCCCCGGGGCAAGCCCAGGACAAGGCATAGGGAGCCACAGGCCCCCACTGGAAGGGGACTGCTGCGGGGCAGGGAGGCTCACTCTGTTCTATGCTGAAGCGCAGCGGCTGCCCCAGCCTGGTGCAGAGCGAACCTGACCTATTCGTTGATTGATAGATTTCTGGAATGATCGGGGCAGGATGGGAGCGTGACTTCAATGTGCAGGGCTGAACCCGGAGGAGAGAACTGGAAACAAACACCCGAGTGAAGGGACCGGTCTAGTTCTCCCTCCCCCAGGAGCAAAGGAGTTCTGCCATGAACACGTGCCCAGGGAGGCCGCCCATGCTGACCAGCTGCCTCCCTCGGCTGAAGGGTGGGAATGGAGCAGCCTGGAAAGGTTGACATTTGCGTCACAAGCAGGCAGGATGCTGCCACAATGGACTGGCGCCAAGGACAGGAATGGAGATCCCAGGAGCAGGCCTGAAGCTGGGCGGGCGTGCATAAAGAACAGGACACCAGCCTTGAAGCGATGATCGGGGTAGCGGCCTCCACCGCCACCACCACGGTGCCAGCGTGGCAGAGCACAGTGCAAAACAATTTAAAAACACTGCTGAGAGCAGTTTATATGATTCTGGAACAAGAGGAAGTTCTTTTTTTTTTTTTTTTTTGAGACGGAGTTTCGCTCTTGTTACCCAGGCTGGGGTGCAATGGCGCAATCTCAGCTCACCGCAACCTCCGCCTCCCGGGTTCAGGCAATTCTCCTGCCTCAGCCTCCTGAGTAGCTGGGATTACAGGCACGTGCCACCATGCCCAGCTAATTTTTTGTATTTTTTTTAGTAGATACGGGGTTTCACCATGTTGACCAGTATGGTCTCGATCTCTTGACCTCGTGATCCACCCGCCTCGACCTCCCAAAGTGCTGGGATTACAGACTTGAGCCACCGTGCCCGGCATAAGAGGAAGTTCTATCATGAAATAAGCATACTGAATTATAGGAGCATAAACTACAATCTACTATTTAACAACAAAAACAAAAACATTAAAAACGTCTCAATGGGTGGGAAGAACATGGCCTCTAAGAATTCAGACCTAAGGGCAGGCACCCAGTGTCCACGGAGCCAACGGTGAAGGAGCTGAAGTAGCCTTGACATGGAGGAGGCAGAAGCAGAACGTTTTTAATGTGGTGTAAAACTATGAGAGAGGAATCGTTTTCAGATGTCCAAACTATCGTTTTAGGAGAAAATAGATGTACGGCCCAGGATGAGAGGCTGCATCAAACACACCCACCCGCACGGCTGCTGGAGCAGGGTGCGTAAATCAACGTGCCCTCAGAAGAGAGCAGTGGAAACGTCCTGGAACCCCACTCGGGAAACCAGGTGCAAGAAAGCCTCCAGAAAAACTGAACGCACGCTCTTGGCACCGTACCTTGGGCGATTCTTGACTCAGAGAAGTCTGAAGAAGCTGCAGGCCGCGTCCCGCAGCTGCTCCTGAGTGAAGTGGGAATTTCCGCCCGCACCCCTGGTTTCCGGGGTCCTGTGTTGCCCTCACTGCTGCCTCCCAGTGGTTTCACCTTCAGTTATTTGCCTGCTTCTCTGTGCCCAAAGCTTCTCATCCTAACTCCACTGTAATGCGTGGGACGTCAGGGCAGGACATCCACTGGTCCCCACCATAGACCACCTTGCTGGGCACCGTCACATGCACCACTGCAATGAGAGGGACTCTCAGTGTACTCATCTGTTCTCACACTGCTCCAAAGAAATACCTGAAACTGAGTGATTTACATAGAAAAGAGGTTTCATTGAGTCACGGTTCTGCAGACTGTACGGGAGGCATGACTGGGGAGGTCTCGGGAAACTTTAATCGTGGTGGAAGATGAAGAGGGAGTAGGCACATCTTCCTGTGGCCAGAGAAGGGGGAGGGGCCGCACACTTTTAAACAGCCAGATGTCATGAGAACTCAGTATCACGAGAGCAGCGGGGGAATCTGTCCCCATGATCCCAACACCTCCCTCCAGGCCCCTCCTCCGACATTGGGGATTACAATTAATTAGGCATGAGACTGGGCAGGGAGGGGACACAGATCCAAACCACATCACTGAGTCACTGGTATATTTCATGGAGATAGAGGTAACCCCTGAGCCCAGCTAGAGCCCACGGGGGCACCCCCAGCACGCTCTGGAATTCAGCTGAGAGGGGAAGGGCTTCCAGCTCGACCCTCTGTGTTCCGATCCACAGTCTAAGGCGCGTCTCAGTATGCTGTGTCCTGACCCAAAATGCGTTTGGAGACGCTTCCTCCTTGTTTTTATTATTGTTTTTTAATGTTGAATATGATCATTCTAATTGGAAAAAATAAATGCACGTGGATTGTAGGAAAGTGCATATTTAAAGGGAAAACAGATCATACTATATGTAAAATCCCATATTCTGCATTTTTCACTTAGTATTACGTTGTGAGGACTTTTCCATATCATTAAGCGCTTCTCTAAAGTGATTTTCAATATTATGCAATGGTCCTTGAAAAATACGCATGGTTATTCATTTTAAGTTGACTTATTTTAAACTATTCTCTTGATGAATGTTGAATGTTTCCCCCCAGGCTTAATAATTTTTAAATAACAATTATATTCTTGGTAAAATTCTTCGTATCTATTTCTGATTGTTTCCATAGACGGGAGAGCCATAAAGCAGAATTGCGGAGCCAAAGGAGGTAACCCTTGAGGCATCTGAGACACGCCGGAAATCTGCAGTCTGGAAATTTCACACAAGTGGACACACTCGTGGACAAGGTAAGAGAGTGGTTCTTGATGCTTATTTCCACTTGGCAATTGGAGTATTGTGGATTTCTGGTCTTTGCCATTTTGACCGTTGAAACAATGGCAGCTGGTATCAGGCTGTGTGTGTTTGGCTGCAGTGAGGCTGCACTGCTCTCTTGCGGGAACTGGCTGTGTGTCCGTCTGCCTTTCCGAGCTGGCCGTTTGTATCCGGAGACCACTGTCCTTCCGTAGAGATCCTTTTTCGCTATTGCTCTGCAAGTGCTCTTTACATATGAGATATTTAATAGCCTTTGGGTACTGCATCTATTTTAAATGTTTTCCCCAATTTGTCATTTGCCCTTGTCTATTTTTTACTATTAAAAGATAAAAAAATGTTAGGTTGTCAAATCCATCAAAATTTTCCTTAGTGTTTCATCTTTGATGTCATGTTTACCAAATTTGTCTTCACACCGGATCTCTATACACATGACATTTCTTTCTGTAGTTCTTTAAGATTTTCTTGTTCTTCATTTGGAGTTTATTTAAACGCATGGTGTGAGTACAAGTGTCAAAATGTATTTATGTATTGTTCATAATTACTGCAGCAGAATTTATTGAATAATTATCTTTCTCCACCGATTTAAAATATGTTCTTACATTAAAGAATATACATAGTTTGGTTCTATTTCCACCTCTCTGTCTATGTCTCTTCACCTGTCAGTGCCACACGTCTGAGCTGGCACAACCTGATACAAGTGGAGCAGAAGGACATCCCTTTATTATTTTTCTTACTCATTTGTACTTCTGTATCAGCTTAATATGATTTGGTTAAGTTTGCAAAATTGTGTTGACTTTTTACTGGAATTTCATTAAATTTATTAAATAATTTAGGGTGAATTGACATCTTTCAATATATATAATGACTTTAGGATTATGATATGCTTCTTTACTTTATATCTGTTTCTTCTGTAAATATTTGCTTGATAAAGATATTTTTTCACAACATTTATTTCAATATATTTCATGTTTTGTGGTTATTCTGAAGTTTTTTCCTCATTGAAAATACATAAGAATTATATCAATTTTTGTATATGTATTCTGCTAATTGCTATCTAAATTGACAAAATAGTTAACTTTATTTTGCAACTTATCTATTTATTAAGAGAGAGGTAGAGGAGAAAAATCTTACGATTAAAAACAATAATTTCACCTTACAAAGTTTTAGATTTTACTTATCTCCTGGCAATGCTTCGGATCATCAAGTCATCATCATTAATGAGAAAGGAAAAGCAGTTTTAAAGATGTTTCACGGACTCCGCTATGCACAGCACATACTTTAAACCCTCCTGCGCCCTTGGGGTACATCTTTGTTATCTGTATTTCCTGTTCACTCAGATACTTGTTCTGATATTCTTGTGTGGAATGTGACCTTACCTTGAAGGGGAATGAGAGAGAGGGAGAGAGGGGGGGAAGGAGGGAGAGAGGAGCTAGATACATTTGATTAATGTTACTGTTTTTTTAGGGGAAAGGGGAGTGATGGGTCCTTCTTGGCCTGTTCGCGGCGAACTCTGTGCAGTAAGTCAGATCTGCGTCGCACACAGCACAGCCTTTCCTAAGCAAAGATGAAAACTACAATTTCCTTTAGTCTCCAAGGCATCGACGTGCCCAGAGCATGTGCTTATCTGTTGGTTTTGAGCTGGAAGTTGTCTTTGTTAATTGAAAACTTCCTAACATTGTTAAAGCGGCGTTTTAGGGCAGGTGGACTTGAGCGCTGACCTGGAGCCTGGGCACCAGAGTTGATTGTTTTTCCTAAATTGGCAACTCCATGTGAAGCACTGTGCCCCTGTCCGGCACATAGCCGGTGGCCCACAGCTCGTGGCTGCGGGGTGGCCTCTCCCGGCACTCGCTGCCTTCCCGGCACGTGGTGGGACTGCAATGCCTGGCCCTCTTTAGGCGAGGTGGGCTGGATGGCAGGTGTTGCTGCCATGTGGAAGACCTGCTTGCCGGCCCAAGGCCCTCCAGGACTCTGCTCTCCTCTGGGGGGACCTGGCGATGCTCGGAAGGCCACTGCTTCACAGGCCCGGGGTAAGCAGTCCCCACCCCACTCCGATGAGATCCTGTGGACACATGCTGTGGGCAAAGCCGAGGCTCCCTGTGGCGCTCCCTGGGGTGCTGACTGTCCATCTTGGAGGCAGCCAGCTGCCTGACTGGTGCATGAAGTTGTATCAGAGATTTTAACCAAATCCACAAAAGCCCCAATCCAGGGAAGCCCCGATTCACCTTACTGGAGGTAGAGCTGCCATGACTCTCTCAGCGAGGTGACGGAAGGTCCCTCGAAGATGTCTGCCCTGATTCCCGGAACCTGTGAAAATGTTGTGTTACCTGGCAAATGAGGCTCTACAGATGTGAGTCATGTTAGGAGCACACATGAGGACACTCCCCCGGATGCTGCAGTGGACCCATTAGAAGCATGGGAGCCCCAACCATCACCTGGAGAGCGGAGGCAGAAGGGGAGCTCAGAGACAGGAGGGTCAGGACTAGATACCCATTGTTCCTGGCTTGGAGGCTGCAGGAGGCCGTGGCGAGGGGAGTGGGCAGCTGCAGGCTCTGAGCTCAGCCCCGAGGACGACCAGCAAGGCAATGGGGCATCAGAGCCACACCTGCAGGGGCAGCACGCTGCCGGCCATCCCAGTGAGCCTGAAAGTGAATTCTCGCCTGGAGGTTCTGGGTCACAGCCTACAGGGCCTTGATCTCCACCTGGGGAGACCCAGAACAGAGAGACCATCTGAGCTGTCAGACTTCCCGCCGCTAGAAGCGTGCGGTGACCCATCTGCCTTGCTCTAAGGCAGGCATCCCCAAACTTTATACACAGGGGGCCAGTTCACTGTCCCTCAGACCGCTGGAGGGCCACCACATACTGTGCTCCTCTCACTGACCACCAATGAAAGAGGTGCCCCTTCCTGAAGTGCGGCGGGGGGCCGCATAAATGGCCTCAGGGGACCGCATGTGGCCCGCGGGCCGTAGTTTGGGGACGCCTGATCTAAGGCACCATTTGTGGGGATCTGCAGCAGCACCTGCAGGAAACAGAAGCCGACTGCCGTCAGCACCCATCACCATGCCACCTGTCCTTGTCCTTTAAAGCCAAGAGGCAGGACAGCCCGCGATTAGGTTTTCTCTCCTGAGGAGACAATTTTGGCAACTTGTGGCAGATGGAGGGGGCATTGCAGATGGAAAGACTGGCTGGGAGGGGACCGAGAAGCCCAGGGCAAGTCCAGGGCTCAGGGTCCAGTGGTACCAGCAGAGATGGAGCAGGACGAGCAAAACCATCCCCTGTCCTGGCAGGAGAGGTGGCAGCAGGTGGCAGCCAGTGGGACTCAGGGAGTCATCCCCCCCTTACCCTCAGCACTCACTTTCACGCTAAACACTCTGGTCCCAGACACGTCAACCCAGGAGGTCATTTTCTTGGGTGCACCTTGCATGAGTCACTGAGGTTAGAAGGCCCTAGAGCCCAAACGAGGGTCAGGCACCCATGTAGGCTGAGTTTTTAGGGAAACCGCGAGGGGGCTGGACTTCAGGGAAAATATTCCAATCAACAGAGTGAGAAGAAAGCATTCTGGCCATGGGCCGACTCTGCCTGAGTGAGGCGTGGGAAGAGAAGCTCCACTGACTTCTGTTGGGAACACTTTTACTCTCCCCTGAGGGGTCCCCGATCCACCCAACTGCACATGCTCCCTCCTCTCCGTGTTCTGGTGTCCTGGCCCACCTTACGTGCCCCACCCCCAATTCAGGTGAAATCAGTCGAGTCTGCAGCCCTGAAGCCCCTTCCTACAGGACAGCGCGTGCAGCGCACGTGGCCTGGCCTTCCTCTGCACAGAGCCTTGCACTGGGTGTGCGCTCACTGCCTGCAGATTGGTGGCCTCGCTTCCTTCCTGCCACGGCTTCTGTGGACCCCTCTGCCCAGAATGCCGTTCCCTCCACAGGGCAAGCGCAGCACAATACTGAGCTCTGAAGCTGCACCGTCCCTCCCAGGAAGCCTTCCTTGGCACTCTGGCCCCACAAGGGTTCCAGCCCAGCCCGCAGCTGGATGCAGCCACCCGAGTAGCCTAGGCAAGGCCAGCCGAGGGCCACCCAGCCAGCCCACGCCTTTGTGAAAAATAATACATCCTCCTCAGTGGCTGTTTTGAGGATAGGTTGTTATGGAGCAAATCCTAACCAGCACGGTGGGCTCACCTCTGGAGAGAGAACGATGTGGATGAACTGGTGACTGAGACGGTCTGAGCTGCTGGAATCACGGCAAGTTGACATCATTGATTTTCTAGCAGGTTCTCTCCTACCAGCGGATGCCCCTGGCTCCATCAGAAGCACAACTGAATCAGAAACACATAACTTGGCAGCCAGGTGTCTCTCCAGATCCGTGCGGAGCTACAGCTGAGACTTTAGACGCCGCTGACCTTGCTGGTGGAGCACCGGACACGCTCTGTGACTCCGTGACGAGCATCTCTCTCTCTCTGCAGTCTAAGCGGGACTGGACTGCAAAGCTCCACGGCAGTCGGGTGCTGTGCAGAGGCACTGCACTGGGACACTGGAGCACCCTGGCCCGGACCATCCTTGTTCTCAAGGCTGAAGGCGGTGGGAGTGCAGGCCACGTCTCTAGCCTGGCAGAGCCGGAAGGGAAGGTGTGTGTCGCATCCAGCTCTTCCCACCTATTGCTCCTAGAGAACAGCCTGCCTGAGCTGGGTTCAGGCAGGTCCTGGGAGAGCAGTGGGTTCTCTACTCTTAGAAGCAATTCATGCTGTTAATGCCAATTAATAACTGATTAGCTTAACAGTGCTTGCAAAGGCCCTGAAGGTCCATTTCCATTCTGCAAACACTTGCATCAGTAATAGTGTCAGCTCTGCAGCCCAGAGGATGAATGAGGCCCTGGGGAGTTCAAGCCCTAATGGGGAGAGTTAATTTGTTATGCTCAGTTAGCCTCTTTGCATTAGAAAGGTAGATAAATGCGTGCATATTTAAAAGCTACCTAAGCATATCTACATTGGGGAAGGAAGGCCTTGCTTACACTGGCCTTTTCTAGAAGAGTTTTGAATTTTGACCCAAGGCTGCACCCAGCTCTGGAACCTAAAGCATGAGTCTATGCTGAGCTTGTTCAGTGTGATGAGCTCCCTAAGCAGGTCACACTGACCCGGGACTCGAGGGCAGAGGAAATCCGGCCTCGGGACAACAGCACTGGAGGCGGGTGTGGGGTCCGGGGTTGCTGATTTGTCTTCTTAGCATAGGAACAAAGACGTTCTGTGTTTCCATGTGCTGCTGGATCTGGACTCCACGCTCTGAAGAGCTGAGGTGCTCCAGGGTGAATCCCTGCACTGGCCGTCGGGGGCGGATCCATCAGGATCCCATGGACTTCTGGAGAACGACAGAGTGGCCAATGCCGTGGCCCTTGTCCTTGTAGCCCCACGAGGAAGTTATTCGGGTTGGAGAAGACAGTTCCTTTCGGCTGCGTGGTCAGGCGTCCAGCCGTCAGCACGCTCAGGTGCCGGTCCTGCTGGCCTCTGCCCCCACACTGTCACTCACCTTTTCAGCAGGTGAGGCGGGGTGGCAGGTGGCCAGCCTCCTCTCAGCGGCACTCCCGCGGTGGTGTGGTGTCGCAGGCTTCACTGCTCTGGGACTCCCGCCCGCTGGCTTCCTGCTTCCTCTGGTGGCTGGCTGCATGTGCCTTTTCATCTTTGTGAAATTCCTCGTTGCCTCCGTTCCCTGGGGCTGCTGTCACAAACCAGCACAGACTGGGCAGTGGGCTGTGGTCTTCAGTAGTTCTGGAGGCTGGAAGTCCCAGACCAGGGGGTTGGCAGGGCTGTCCTGCAGGAGAGGACCCTTGTTGTGCCTTCCCGCCTCCGTGCCGGGGGCAGGCCTCGGAATTCCCTGCCTTGCAGAAGCATCGCCCTGGCATCCGCCTCCATCTTCACAGGCATTGTCCCTGTGTGGCTCTGTCCCTTCTCGTCTTCTTATATGGAGAGGCCACACTAGATGCAAGGCCCCCACCCCAGAGCAACCGCACCTCAACTAATTACATCTGCAAATGCCCCACCTCCAGATAACGTTGCTGTCTTAGGGCCTTTGTGCCGCTGTCACAGAATGCCGTGGATGGAGCGATTTACACAGAAGAGACGCTTCTTTTCACACAGTTCTGGAGGCTGGAAGTCCAAGATCCAGGCGTGGGTACCTGGTGTCCGGCGGGGGCCTTCTTGCTGCGTCCTCATGTGTCAATGAGTCATGGAGATGAGCTCCTGGTCATGCCCTTTTGTAAGGATACCCGGTTCCTCCAGGAGGAAAGAGCCCTCCGGGCCAAACCGCCCCAAAAGGGCCTACCTCCCGAACACCCACCGTCAGCTTGCCAGCTCCGCCGCTGGAGGAGGAGGGGACACGCTCACGCCGCAGCAGTGGTATTCACAGGAACCAGGAGGGACGTGGGTGTGGGGAGACGTGACTCAGCCAGCCCAGTGCACGGCGGACCAGCCTCTTAGGCTGTTGCTTTATCAGCCGTGCGCTTAACCTTTCTTCTGTGACTGGGCTGTGGGGGATGGGTGACGCCGCGGGGAGTGGAGCGGGGGATGGGTGACGCCGCGGGGAGTGGAGCGGGGGATGGGTGACGCCACGGGGAGTGGAGCAGGGGATGGGTGACACCGTGGGGAGTGGAGCAGGGGGTGGGTGACGCCGTGGGGAGTGGAGCAGGGGATGGGTGACGCCGCGGGGAGTGGAGCGGGGGATGGGTCCACGCCATTTGGCTCTCCCTCCCTCCTACTGCCTCCCCACTGCTTTGCCCTGTCTTTCCGCAGTGGCCCTGATTGGCTCAGCCCTGCACCTGCACACTCCTTCCAGCCTTCCGTTGCCACCCTGGCCTTATTGTCTGGATCAAATGAAGTATTTTCTGACTGATCAGCATTTTCTGCTGAGATGAATTAGTCAACTAGTTATGGCAGGGAGTATGCAGCAAGAGAGAAATTAACTCCCCAAATCAACATCTTATGTAGGTAATAGCTATCCCCTAAATTTGCAGCAACAGTAGTTAAGGCAGCTAATTCCTATAAACCCCCAAATAAGTTGTGGCTATCATGACTTATTCCCAGCCCTGTAACAGATGGCTGGAGGTTGTTCCAGGTGGGACGGTTCTTCTCCAGGTGGTGACTCAGGGATCCAAACTTCTTCTGTCTTGTGATCTGCCATCCCCCATAGGTTGCTCCTAAGGGCACCAAGATGTTGCCTCTATTCCAGGCAAATGGAAAGAGGGAAAATTCATGGAGATGGGCATTTGGAAGGTGCAAGTCACTTACTTTTATGTTCCATTGTACCTGCTCTGGAAATCCCCATACCAGGTACTGGAGAGGTGGTGTTGAGAAGACAGATCTTACCTGGTCCTCATGGACTTACAGGATTGCTGGGTTCATATCACAGTTCAGTTGCTCCCGTCAAAATTCCTGAATGCCAGTTTTCTCTCATTTTTTCTCAGTCTAGTTTCTAGCTGGAATTTCTATATCCAGCTGAAATCTTAATCACAATAGCATTGAGTTAAACATATTCTTTCTCTAAGTGTCTCTTCACTCCATTTTCTCGTTGCCACCAGAATGACTGTAGCAGCCTCATAGCTCAGCTTGCCTCTTGCTTGGCTGTCTTCAACCCTGTGCCATCTCACCAGCAGAGCCACACTAGGAAACTGTAAAACAGATTGGGCTCTGGTTTCCTGTACGATGATTTTCCTGGTGCTTAGCAGACAAGGTCCAAATTCCTTAGGCTAGAATACGAGATCCTCTGGAGGCAGGACTCTGTCAGTGTCTACATCCTCGTCCCTCAACACCGCCCTCGCCTCTCTTCTTCCAGCCCCATACACGCTGCAGCCGTTTCCACAGAAACACTCTTGGATGCACCTCCTGTGCCCTCAGATATGGTCCCTCTCTCTTACCTTCTTGGTTAACTCCAATTAAGTGTTTACTTTTAGTTATTGTTGTTGTTATTATTATTATTATTATTATTATTATTATTATTTTGGAGACAGAGGCTCAGTCTCGCCCAGGCTGGAGTGCAGTGGCACAATGTTGGTTCACTGCAGCCTCCGCCTCCTGGGTTCAAGCAATTCTCCTGACTTAGTCTCCCAAGTAGTTGAGACTACAGGTGCACACCGCCATGCCCAGCTAATTTTTTGTATTTTAGTAGAGACAGGGTTTCTCCGTGTTGCCCAGGCTGATCTCGAACTCCTGAGCTCAGGCAATCCACCTGCTTTGGTCTCCCAAAGTGCTAGGATTATAGGCATGAGCCACCGTGCCCAGCCTAGTTTTTATTTTTATCAAATATTAAGCATGCATATAGATAAAGGGTTAGGCCATTCTCGAGCATTTGCACAAATCACAAGAGTCCCTTGCCTCTCCTACTCGCATTAATCCCTCCTCAGACACAAACACTTTGAACTTTTTTTCTGTGATTCTTTTGGTATTACCTCCACATTTCTAAATAAAAGTGTTTAGATTGCTACTTCTTAGGGTTTTTGTTTTAGGCATTTATTTGTTGAGTTCATACTATGGAAAAGCAAATTAGCTTTCTTCCACTGTCCACCACCATCCTCCCAGTATTACAGTGCTACCTTATTTTAGAAATGTTTACATGGCTGTATCTATGTAATATAATTCACAGTACATGTAGTGTGCCATGATTGCATATCCTTCATGCACAAATTTCCTAGAATTAATCATTGTTTTTTAATTCCTTTGTTTTCTATGTACTTATAACTGCAATCCATACTCTAGTGATCTAATTCTTCAGTATTTTCCTGTAGACCCAGTATTTTATCATTTTCATCTTCTTGAAGAATCTCTCCTTGAGCCTCTAAGCATTTCTCATCTAGACTTGTTTCTAGTTTCTCCTTTGGCACATATAGCTTCCTGGGATCTCACACCACATTATCTAGTGATTCCCTTTGCCTTTCTCTTGTATTGGATCACTTCTTTGCTGGAATATGCAAACAAGTGATTTGCATATTGCAAATTTGTCCCTTTTCTGATTCACTTACTCTTTTTATTGGAGCACATCCTTCAGTAGCTTTCTGATAAGATGTGCACAAGAGGTAAATTTTTTGAGAACTTGTATATCCGAAGGTAATCTTTATCCTTTAAATTTGAGATTTGGGATAGATGTGAAAGTCTCAGCAGAAAACAATTTTCATCCGGGGTTGTGAAGCCGTTTCCCTATTGTTCTCTAGCTTCCTTAATTGCTGTTGAAAAGGATGATGCTGTTCTTATCCTTATTTCTTTTTTCGTATGTTTGGGAACCCCACTGAGCAATATTCTGATGCAGATTTGTATTCATCCATTGTTCTGGGCAATCGATGGGCTTCTTTAATTTGGAAATTTATGTCCTAGAAATTTTCTGGAATTACTCTATTGATGATTTCCTCCTCTTTGCTTTCTCTGTGACCTCTCTGAGCTGCTATCATTTGGTCACTGGACTTCCTGTACTAGTGCTGTGGTGTTATTGTCTCCCCTTCCTATTTTCTATTTCTATACTCCTATTTCTATTTTCGATTTCTTTGTTTATTTGCTATACTTTTTAAGAGGTTCATTTCACGTTATTTTCCACTCTCACTTCTGAGATTTTCATTTCTGCCATCGTATATTTAATTTCAGTCCAAATGGTCCCTTTCTGTAGCTTTCTGTTCTTGTTTCTTTGACGTAATATTGTCTCTTATCTCTAGTATCTAAAGAGACTACTGACAGTTTCTGTCAAGTTTGCTTCTTCCCATGTGTTCTCTGATCTACCTGAGTAAATGTGTTTCTGCTTGTTTATTCCTATGTCTGCAGTTCGCATGCCAGCTTTCGCTCCTGTGTCTGATGCCATTCGGTTCCTTGCTCATGTTTAAGAAGGAAGCACTACAGTGTCAACTGGGTGCTCTGGGCCAGGTTTGGATGATCGTGAGATTTACTGTAGGGAAGTCAGCTTCTCCTGTAAGTTGAGGGGCTTCAGTGTCAGTAGTTTTAGGTCACTTTTCTTTCTTGAGTCAGATGCAACAAGCTTTCAACTAGACTGTGTAACGCCTGGCAGTTTTGTTATGAGGACCACGCAAGGGAAAGAGCTGACGACGTCAACGCTCACTGACCGTTTCCTGCTTCTGTGGTGGTGCCCCTACGTGTAACTGCACTGCAGTCCCATCCTTGACCCCGCAGAGGTCACATCTCTGGCCTCCTGCTGGGTGGTGGGGAGGGCACCCTCCCACCTGCATGCATTGAGAATGGAGATCTAGGACTCTGACACTTCTAAAGAGATTTTTGATCCATCTGCCTGCTCTGATTTCAGTTGGATTTACAGCTCTCAAAGGTCCCTGGCACTGGCATCACTGGCTTTGAGAGCCTGTCCTGTGGAGTCAGCTATATCAGCTCTCCCACTGCTGGCCCAGATGCAGCCTTTCCTGGTCTTCCAAATTCACTGTCAATCATCTGTCTACTCTCTAGCTTCCAAAATTGTGTTACTGCTCTTTCCGCTTCTTTTCTCTTTATCCTGATGGGTTTATACCTTTAAAGGAAGCCCTGCCCTATCTTGGTGGGGATTCAGAGCCCCGTTCAATCTGCCATCCCTACAGGAAGAAAGCACAGCCTCACCCCTCCTTTGATACCTCCCACAGTCTCTCCCCAGCCACCTGGTGAAATCAACCACTTAACATTTTATTGTCACCTCTGACTTTAATCACGCTGTGTAGCCTCTGTCCTCAACTAGACAACGTGCTCCTTGAAAGCAGGGACTAGGTCAATTCATTTATCCCCAGCAACAGTACAGTGCCTGCCATTCAATCCATCACTCACTCATCAAGCATGTTATATATGTGAAGGTATTGGGAATTCAGAGATAAATGAGACATGGCTCCTGAGGTTGAGAGGTTTGCTTCAGCATTACAAGGCTGTAGGTGGAAACATACTTGAAATGTATCATTCAAGTAACTTGTGTGTATGTGAATATATGTGTGTCTGTTTATATACACACATACATGTTGAAACCTGTAACAGCCAATAAAATTTGTCTAACAATTGATACCATCATTTGAATACTGACTCCATTTCCAGAAGTTTAAGTGGCTGTGTGTGCGACCTTTGTTCATCACAGTCACCGTGTTACACAATGTAACAAGGTCACATGTGAAGTATGTGTTTGCTCACTAATCCATTGTCTATACCTTTCAAGAAGACAGAAACAAAGGTGAAGTAAATTTGTGTAGCCAAAGTTATTTCTGTATTGATTAAATTCCATGCTGCATGTAGCAGTCAGGTTTGATTCACCCTTTTCCCCTCTCCACACCAAGCTCGTCATTTTCTCCCCATGAATAGTACATGCTGAAGATTGACTAAATATTGAATACATGGATGGATGGATGGATGGATGGATGGATGGATGGATGGGTGAATAGATGCTAGATGGGTGGTGGGTCGGTGGGTGGGTGCGTGAGAGCCAAATGAGTGGACAGACAGACTTCGAGTTTGAACTAAAGATCTTGAAGTAGGGGCACCTTTATGAAAATTCAATGACATGATATCCTTGGATACATTTGGTAAACCCTAAAATTATATGCACAAATGACAGAGTTACTGTGAGATTTATATTCTTTATTCTGCACCTCTTCTCGAAAACATTGTGAGGCTCCTATGAGGTCTTCATCCTGGTGAATTTTGATTCCAGTGGGTCTGACTTGCCCACCTGGACAAAATGGGCTGGTGATCCCTGTCCTGCATCTCCCGTCTTCTGTTTTGTCTGGACTTCAAGGACATGAAGTGGGAAAATGGGCCAACATTCCACTCACTCTTTTATCCCACGGCGTTGAAGTTTACTGAGCAAGAGAGGACTGCAGAAAAGTCAGAGTTTTATCTATTAATCATTTCTGTATTATTCTTTATCTTATTATATGTCTGATATTTTCAGCTAATGTTAGCTCCAAAATTCATCTTGTCTGAAAGAAAGGAAATCCTTAGGAACACTAGGTGATTTTGAGCGTTTAAACTGTAGGCTGGATTAACCACACTGGGTCCCTGGCCGAGGAAAGGCTGTGGAGAGCTGTGCTGTCTTCTGCATCCTTGACCTCTAGACTAGTTCTCGAAGGTTCTCAACCAGGGTGGGGCTGGTTCACCCCAGGGGAATATGGCAATATGTGGAGAAATGTTTGATTGTCACTGCTGGGATGCGGGGGTGTTTGCTGTCTGCTGTGCCAAAGGCAGGAATGTTCCGAAGCATTTTACATGCATGAGATTTCTCCTTCCCTCCACCCCAAATACACACACACACACAACAAAGAATTGTCTGGTCCAAAATATCACTAGAGCAGGTGCAGAGAAACCCTAGTCCAGAGGCAGTAGAAACAGCCAAGGTCCTGAGAGGACCGTGAATCACAGAAAAGAAAGGAAGATTTTAGTGAGAAAGTGACATGTAGCGCACTGAACTTTTCCGGATCTCCAACGAGTATTCCGCCCTCTCCTTGCGTAACCTCGGACTAGTGGAACAATGGGTGTGGATTGCCGCCCCTTCTCTTCTCTTAGGAACTGCAATCGAATAAGACAAAACAGAAATGCCCTCTTGCTGAAGCAAAATATCAAGTTCACAGAAGGCTACGCTGGGAAAGAAAAAACCAAGAGCCGCATTGCTGGTGCCTCCTCGAAAAGGAGAAAGCCGGGTCATTTCGCTGCAGCTGATGCACACTTTGTGTGTCTGGAGCTGTCTGATTAAACTCGCCTTTCTGGTTAGAGAAATCTGCCTTACTGTCCGGTGATGACTTCCAGTGAGAAGCATTACTGGGATTAACTCACTGTCCAAGGATGGGAGTAAAATGCTTGGATCTTAAACGGGGGGGGGAATCACCATACTTTACCAAAAATCTCAAGTAGTCAATAAAACAATGAGCAGTGGAAGAAGGGCTTCCAAGGGACTCTGGACAGGTGATGGAAACCGGGGATGGCTGTAATTGGCTCTTTAATCATCCCCTATTTCTGTCTTCTGCCTCTTTTTTTTTTTTTTTTTTTTTTCCTGAGGGGGAAAAAACCCTTAAAACAGAAAGGTTAATCTAACTATACATTTTAAGCTTTTAAAGGCTCCATTACAAGACTGATTATGCGAAAGGAAACATACCTGCGGCCCTGCAGCTTCTAGATGCATGTAATGATTCACTTAAAACGCCGTGGTCAGGATTCTCTCACATTATTTCTATGTAAATTGGATGCTTCACAATTACTATAATATGTGTGAAATTTCACTTATTATTTCTTTTAACATAGAAACTTTTATCACTTAACTCACTGGACAGAATATTTGAGCCATTTGCAATCATTAGAGCATTTTTGTTTGGTCAAACCCTTATGGGATTATACTTCGGAAAAGACAGAGTGAATTATATTCATTGCAAGAAAACAGCAATTTTAAATATATAAGGGGCACCAGGAAACTTTTCATTTTAGTGCAAATTCAATATTATATCTTACTTCTTTTTACAGCGGGGTAAGCCTTTTATCTTTAAGCAATTTATAAAACCCAGCAGGTAATGGGAGTGAGTCTTGCAGGGAGAGATGAGCCTGATAGATAAATACACACTTTGGAGACAGAGGGGAGATGTGATATCCTTGGATTTAAGGTAATAGCTTTGTACTTTGCAAGTTTTTCCTTGTAATCTCAGTGGAGGTCACAGACTGTTTACTCATTCCCGAGATTGGCATGGAGCGTTTATCCGAACTCTCCACCCCCAGCCCCCCAGTGCTCTCCTTCCATAGCTGGGCAGAGCCCCGGGCTGGCCTGCGAGTGAGCTGGGGTGACATGCCTTCCTTCGGAAAATGAATGCTCAGCCTGCCTCTGCTGGGCCAGCTGGCTGCTCACGGGCCCTCACTTTGGAGAACATGCAATTGTTTCACACAGATTTGAGGAAGAAAAAAATCAGAAAAGAGAAGAGGCATTACTAGCTAGGAAGCTGACTTATTTTTGTGTGGAGGGGCCCTGTTGATGAAGCTAACCCGTGAGAGAAACACGACCCCGCATCTTTGGAGAATCTTTCTCTGCCTTAGTCATTTGGGAGGCTTCTCTTAACAGCAGAAAAAAACAGAACACAGAAACAGCAACTAAGTGGAGCTCTGTACAGACACATCCTGAATTTTAAGACAAAGTATAGGAATGTTTGTTTTTAATAAATGATCGAGAAAATTAAATTTAAACCTCGATTAATGTCTAGCTATGTAAACACATCAAAATTATTGAGGCTGGTTTATTTTTTCATATATTTTGTGGCATTTTAAAATGAGATGATTTCTGAGTGACATAAGAGATTTATTTCCCGAATTTTATTCTCCAAACTTTTAACAATTAAAGACAAGTTGAAAACTTTCAATTCTTTGGAGAGCACTTACATATGGAATAAGAATTATTATTTTTATTTGGATCTTGATTATCTTTTTTTAGCTGTATTCCTCAAAATGAAGGTATTTACATTCTCCCAGAAAGTGAATACAGAAGTGGTAATTTCTCTATTTATGTAATGTTACTTCACATTTTATTAGTAATCTTTTTAGACACACATAGAAAATTGAAATATGCCGTGTAATAAACCCACAGCTGAGTATTTGTGTGTGTGTGTGTGTGTGTGTGTGTGTGTGTGTGTGAGAGAGAGAGAGAGAGAAAGAGAGAGAGAGAGATTTAGGAAAGAATAGTAACATTGTGTTTTTTTCATCTGGAAGTTAACTTGCATAGACACTATTGGAAAGATATTAATGCTATAATATTAATAGTGAACCATATAATGGGTCCAACTCTGTTCTATAGGTAGATGTTTACTTGTAAACAAAAGATGGACCCTGGAATTCAAGGTCAAACCATGCTCCGGGGAAGAACAGTGGAGGCAGGCAGGCAGCAGTCCAGGGGGCCGCACCCTACCTCCACACGCAGGAGGGAAGACAGCGTTGGCAAAGCCCATGGTTCCTCCAGCCGGGTGGCAGCCACAAGCTGCAGGTACCTCACACACGGGCAGTTTAGGTCACGGGACTGCAGGTGTTACAGCCTCAGGAACGAAGGACGTGCACACACACGTGCATACACAGATAGCATGACTCCTGCCGACGCGTGGAAGAGGGTGGCTACCGAGTGCTGGGTAAGGTGTACTCGATGCCTAGCAGGCGAAATAAAATGCATGAACACTGCACATCTGCCGTCCCTTTGCTCTTCGGTGGAAATGAATGCATTGGAGACGCTGAGACTGTCTGCAGACTTCCAAATCGAGGTGGACACCCTAAGAGAACTAAAGAAAGAAACCTGAGAGACGGACCCTGCCTACCCGCTTTGGGTTGAATTATTAGAGCGAACTATTTTATACATTTTAAACTGATAATGTATTCATAGCTAAAGCACAGGAAAACCTGGTGCATTTTTTATTCCTTTTTTTTTTTTAGCCTGCATATTTTCAAAGACCTCCTATAGTTCACATTATAATATAGTTAGTTGCTACAAATAATCGGGGGTGATTATAGGAAAACTGTCAGTGTCTGCTCACGGTCTGAAAAGGCTGCAGCAAATAGCTTTTCTCTTTGCCATGGAGACTGGGGCCTGTTTTTACGGTTACTCTGGAAACCGGAGGCTTTCTGTTGTTCGTCCTTTTCAGTTACTTCAGCTATTAAACCCTCCGGTTGAGACAAAGGGAAGGAGGTATGCAGACGCGTCCTCGGAGAGAAAACCTCTGGGCCCGAAAAGAGCAGAACTCAGGATGAGAGGGAGGAACACGGTATCTGCTCCTCTCTCATTGTCACAGGGAGGTGGCCACCCTGCGCTCTATGGGAAGCTGCCTTTGAACCTTAGAATCCGAAACCAGGTTAGGGCAGCGCTGCCCCCTCCCTCCTTCTCTGTCCCCTCCCCAAAAGATGAAATGTGCACCCCGCTGTTGCTGCTGCACCCAGAAGTGGAGCCTCCCGCGGTGCCCAAGGCCTTACCACTCCCAGCACCCAAAGTTCCTCCGGCTACAGACTCAAGGACAGCACATTTCAGCACCAATGCAGGGCATCGCTGACTCCAGAGCGCAAGTTTCTGATGCCTGGAAACAATGCCATGTTTTTACGACGCACATTCGCACGTGGAGAGACTGTGTGCATTATAGTTTGCTTTGTTTTAAGAAACTGGAGCCAAAAATCATTAATATCTCCATTATATTAATAGGTCCAATAATAGCCTAAAAAGATGAAAGACATTGAGTTGTCAAATATTTTACAGAAAAAACGGGAAACAGTGATTTGGAATATGAAGTTGTAAACAGAATCCTGGCTTATGGGCAAGCTAGGTGGGTACCTCTCTTCCTTTTGTTTTTTTTCTTTTTCTTTCAAATAGGAATGCTTTTTCACCTTGGGTAACTGTTAATTGTTGCCAGCATTTATGTTCATCTTGCCTTTGGTTAAAGTGTTCTCTCAAGGAAAAGGAATTCTCCCTGGAAGAAACAGCACACGAACTAGACCCCAAATAAGACGCTTCCCAACAGACCTGTCCCTCCTGGCCTTGTCGCAGTGACACTGAGTAATGCTGAACACCGCACGGCCCCGTGGTGATAAATGAACTCCTCGGAGCCAGCAAAGTATTCCGTTATCCTCCATTTGAACAGTTAAATGCGTCACCCCAAAATCCCCACAACTGTTTCCCACCATCTGCCCATTCCCAAGGGTTCGTCTGTCAGCAGAGTTAAAACTAAAACACTTGGTCTTAAAAGTAGCAAGCAAATTAGTAACAGTGGATATTTGTTAACGAGAAGCACCATTAAGAAAAAGATAGGGAGAAAGAACTCTTCTTCATCTACTCACTGCTGTGCAGAGGTTTTAGTTATTTCGGACTGAAATGCAGAGCAGTAACATGGCCAGCAGGCCACCGCCCTCCTTCCCCATCCACCTGGGTCACAACAGAGAGTACCCATGCCAGGCGGCTCCCACAGAACAGCTGGCATGGGGGCCAGGCAGGAGGGCACCTCACATCACGCCAGGAGCCCACCCTGCCCTCTCAGTTTCAGTACATGGAAAACTGCAATAACAGAAACTTTGCAGTGAAGTAAAAATTGCAAAGCCCGTCTGCCTGGGAGGCCGTCACCAGCCCTTCAGGGATGCTCTGGGGTGGCGACGTCTTCCCGCTTGCCCTGTCCTTGCAGGATTTGGATTCTCAACAGCAGAAAACAAAGGATTCAAGATGGCAGCGGCGCTGCCCAGAAAGCCAGTGCGATATCCAGTAGTCCTGGGCCATCTTCATGCAAAATCCTGCTGATTTCTCTCCAAATGAAAATTCTATGGGAAGTGCCTGAAGGGCGACTGGCCCTCATCAAACGCATATTTAAAGAGATTTCTGATCCCGAATGGGTGCCATTAAGAATCTCTAATAATCATGAAAGTAGCTTTGGTAATGGACAAACATAAGTGTAAGGGGACTAACAAAACCATCCATTCCCCTCACCCCAGTTTATGGTGTCTTCTGGATAATGCCGTTCATTCATTCATTTGTTCATTCAGTTACTCTGGCGATATTAATCCATGCCTGCAATGTGTTAGAGCCTTTTTCTGGTGCGGGAAAGGGTGTCATGAGCAAACTCAGGCCGTCTTTAGGGAGGCTCTTCCCAGATGCTGCTCAGGGGCTGCGCTGCCATCTCTATCGTCTTGAAGGAGCAGAGGCAGGGAGGAGGAGTTCCCCCGATTAACTAACCTCTCGTCATGATGTGGTGAAAATTAGATTGACCCAGGCAGATTGCACTCGCTGCACGTCCCTTTTCTCTTCCCGTTGTCTCTGACCCATCAGGATGAGAAGAGCCCATGCCCTGTGTGAAGGCTGCCTTTTCTCAGTCCCGTGTGAAGTTGCAGTGTCTGTGCGGCTGCTTTTGGCCCTGGTGACGATGCTATGTCTTGGGTCAACTTCAACGTGAGGCTTATGGCTCGCTGTACACGTTTTCACCTTGATATCATACCAGACACCACTCTTCTAAAGACTCCTTTTGTTTCGGCCTCATTATTAAAATTGTGATTGAATTTTAGTTGACTATAAGTAAATTAGTATTTTCTGTAACTTTGTCAAAGTACATCGTTTCCCTAAGTGAATTTGGTGGCTGCTTCAGAGATGGATATAAATTCTTAATTTGAATTTTTTACTATTGTTTGAAAACGGTTATGTAATATGTATGTCCTTTGTGTCATGTCAGACATAACTCTAGGGGTTTATATATTAAAGGCTGCCATCTTTTATAAATTGCTATTTGAAAGCGAATTGTTGCTGCTTTGAAACTTGAGTTTTCCAAACGCTAGCTTGTCATCTATCAGCCTGAATGCCAGATTCATGCTGTAATTTTGTATCAAATTCAACCTTCCATTAAGAGGAATTCCATGGCTTTGCCTGTGTTCAGGAATGCCTGAGACGGAGCAGTCACCTTCATGTGCCACAAATGCCAAGTTCCAAGGCAATCCACTGACTGTTATGTTTTCGTGGTCACCCCACAGCTAAACATGAACCTTTTCCACCTGATTCATGGCAGGTGCTTCCTGTAAAGCTGATTTGACAGCTAAGAGTAGGGTGTCTATAGTAGACACTAAAATAGTCTTTAGGCCAGGTGTCGTGCCTCACACCTGTAATCCCAGCACTTTGGGAGGCTGAGGCAGGAGGATGGCTTGAGGTCACAAGTTTAAGACCAACCTGGCTAACATGGCAAAACCCCATCTCTACTAAAGTACAAAAGATTAGCTAGGCGTGGTGGTAGGCACTTGTCATCCCAGCTACTCAGGAGGCTGAGGCAGAAGAATCACTTGAACTTGGGAGGCAGAGGTTGCAGTGAGGTGAGATTGCACCACTGCACTCCAGCCTGGGCAACAGAGTGAGACTTGGTCTCTAAATAAATAAGTGAATTTAAATAGTATTTAGATTTTATTGTCATTTCAGTTCTCATGAGTTTATGTCTCATCTTCTTAACTAGACATTAACTCCTTGAGGTCAAGGCTTCTATTCCAAGCCCGTCTCTGCCTCCTTCCACTCCTATCTCCATCTCCATCAGTACATGGTGTTCTGCCCTGCTCAAAATATTTTTGTTGTTGTTATTGACGTTGAATCATCAATACTGGCTGACGTGCAAGCCTGAATTGAAATCACTTCTAATTTTAGAGGACACCAGGTTGGCGCTGTAGCCCAGCCCTTCTTCCCCACAGAGGCGTTCAAGCGAATCACATGGGTGCCGCTTCTGGTCTAGCGTGTCTGCGTGTGACGAATGACTCATTGACACAGGGGGAAGACTCACAGGAGAATGTGCCTAGGACAGACCTGGAAAGACTGTGGCCCATGTCTTACAGTGCAGGGAGCCAGGAATGGCCAAGGTGGCCAGGGCTCTGTCCTGGAGGGTGGGACCCATCCACTGTGTGAGCATCCCCCTCGGGGGTGCTGTCTGCTCCCCTTCCCTTTCTCCACTCCCATTTTCCTGCTATGCTGACATTGATGCTGAGCAGAACCCTGGACTCATCGGTCTAACCTGCTCCTTTATGGGGCAGACAGACCCCATCACATCAGAAACCCAGCACCTCGCACGAAAGGGGTTATTCGTAATGGGGAAGAAGTGGCCGATGTGGCAGGCCTTTCATTTCAGTTGCATATTAAATAATAGGATGCTGTCTGGGACAGTAGGGCTTTTCAGAAAATAAAGACACAGTTTATGAAGATGTTTAAAATTTCATTTTAAATAGAATCCTGTATTTTCTCCTGGCTTTATAACTTGTACAAAACGTATCAAAAATGTACAAAGTGAATGAACAACCCTGAAAGCCACAGATGTGCAGGATTAATCTGTATATTTTTATGCAAAGGCCATTTTATGCCAGGACAGACAATAAACACATCCGTTTTCCTCCTCTCCAGTCTATTATTTGAATGGCTTCAGTACCCAGAAATTGTATGCATTAATAGGTTGGTCGATCTAGTGGTTTATTCATTTGTCTGTTTGAGCCATAGACAATTGTTGGGGGGAGGCTCTGTAGGGAGATTGCCTTTGACAATTTTGTAAATACTTTGTTTATGTAAGTTTTATTTATTTGTGGGAAAGTACACAGTTTTCCAAGAGCCTCTTTGAGGTCAGAAATACTAGAAAAGAAGTGTCAGATATGAGAAGAGAAGGTCAAGTTAAGATTCAGAAGTCAATTCCAAAATAAAACATTACCCCAGTCACATGCACATGTGTAGGATGATAGAATGGAATTTGCCCAATATCTTAAACTGGTCTGAATACTTTCCAGAGAATTGCTATTAGTACAGAAAACTCTGGACTTTAGTCCCCAAACACTTCCTGGCTCTCTCTGACTTGTCACTTCACCGAATGCTTTTGGGCTCTTTTCCCCTGAGTTCTGACAGTGTCCCTCATCAGTCACCAAGTGCACACACACACACACACACATATACAAGCAAGAAAATAAAAGTAAATAAACAGAAAAAGGAATGCTCAGGCAGCTTGCTCCAAGCAGAAGCCGGCTGACAGGTTCAAGGTGAACATTCTGAGGCTGCATTTGTGGCACTGGAGTTTTGAAGGCAGGGGTTGTATCTGCACTACCACCACCAAGGAGCGGGGCTCTGCTTCCCCCACGGACCCACTGGAGAGCAGAGGTGGTGGCAGGTGCTGGAGGACACACACACTCTTTGAGTCCACGTAACTGGCACTTGAAGAGATACACAGGTCTGCAGCTCCTTCCCACAATTAAACAAGAAAGCCAGATGAAGAGGCCGGGTCGATTCTAAAGAAAGCCTAGGTAAGGGGGAGTTTTGGCGACAGCTGTTTCACGTAGCTGGCAGCCACGGCGCCACACACAACGCTTTGAAAAGGACAAAGAGTTTCCTTCGTGTTTACACTTTTTATTACTATATAAGATTAGGTCTGTTGCACACATAGAAGAGAAAGTCATTTTATTTTACACAAATCAGCTACTTAAAGTAAATTGAGATATATAGAATTTACCAATGAAATGAGTGATTTGATGTGAATAAAAGAGGTGGTGTGTTGTAAATCAACACTGACAGCCAAATGGGGAAAATTGACAGAGCACTGTAATCACTCCCAACATCCACTAAAGTTATTGATCCAGAACCTCTATAATCCCCTTCACATAACACAAGCAATTTCATATAATACCTGTAATAACGGCACATTCAACTCAAGTAGCCATCTGAAGCATTGCATGTAATGGTGAAGCAGGCCTCTGCTGAGTAAGTGTAGCAGCTAGAGTACAAAGCGCCAGAGCCTCTTGCCTTTCACAGGTAACAGCCTCCGATAAGAGCTAGTTTAGAAGAAAAACAGTTCCTGATGCCAAGGGAAATGAGCTATTAATTGCTGGCTTGCTAAATATGTTGTAAAAGATGGTGAGCGGTGGATGCAACATGGGGAGAATTTAACTGGATTTGGGGGTTGATAAACTTCTTAGGTTATCCACACGCCTGCTATCTGATGTTAATTACAACAGAGGGAAGACAGCTGACGGGCGTTTAGCTGCCGGGTCATTACATCCTTCCCAGGTGTCTTTCCCATGCAATGTTCCTCCAGTTTTACAAGCTCCTTCTCGCACTGATGGATTATTCCGCAGCCTTATCAAAGCTTTGCCAGCTCCTCATTAATATATAGAGCAAGCCGCACTGTTCTATATATCATTGTCTTCCTCTTGGGGAGGGCTAATCAGTCAGCCATTATCAACCAGTCAGCAGAAGGCAGGCAATCAGACCTGACAGCAAAGAATCATGGGAGATCAGGGAAGGTTAAATGAGGCTGACAGTTGTGATAATGATGATTATACTATAAATTAAGATATGATGATAAAGGAGAATAAAAGACACAATCTGAAGCAATATTTGGTTTAACATGTCTCTCTCTTTCGTTACTGCTAAATGGCCATAACATTTATCACACCGAACAAGAATGGACGTTTAACTACCATGATAAAATGGGACAGCATCAGATTGAAAACCCAACAAGTTGTGATTACAATGTCAGGCACTTTTCCACTGGTTGAGAAAAAAATGGGAGATAGAGCATATGTTATAATCATTCATGCATTATTCTGTAGAATGAAAAGAAAATAGATCTATTTTAGAAATGTCTTTCAGCCTTCTAGATGGAAAACCAAAGGAAACAGTTAATATATTCTTCTGCTTCCAAGATCATTTTTATCAATGAAACAATAGGAAGTTAAGTGATGTTCCTCCCATCATGCCTTCTCCCCGAAAATGTATGTTTATTAGTAGCTGATTCAAAGACTGCAAAAGGGAGCTCTGTGAATGTCGACTTCCCTGTTGAATTTTGAAATAAAGGCAGCTAAATCAACCAAATAGTTCCTGTATGTGACTTTTCATAGGCCTGCAATAAAACAAAAGTGAGGCACAATTTACTCTGCTTTCAAAAATTAAGGAGTGAAATGGCAGCACAGCGAAACAGATGATTCAATTGCCTTTACTAATACATTTCTTTAGGTAGAGAGTCTGGAAGCTTTGAAACCTGAAAGAGATTCTGACAGCTCTGTGTGAAAAAAAAAAAAATGAAAAAATGGGGTCAGATGTTCCTCTGCAGACTCACATGTTGAATCTCATCATTTCTGACCTTTAAGCTTACTACACATACAAAGACTGCAACTGTTACTCACAAAGAGCATATAACTTTCACAAGATTCAGACAATACCCGTGCGTTATGAACCCGTTTATGTGGCCAGGCCAACAGATGATATATTAGGAATTCCAGTGAAATTTGCATCCATTGAAAGGAAAACTTGGGTTTTTTTAATCTTGTTTTCAATTTTCTAGTAAAATCAGGGGTGGAGGAAAAAGAATCCCCTTAATTCTCATTCATCTTCTTTGAATATTTGTATTTTAGCTGGAAAAGGGGAAAAAAAAAACAATTAGTGTTGAAAATATTCCATTTTGCCCTTTTCTTGTTCTTGAATTTCAGAAGCTGGGACGTTGGGAGAACAAAAAGTTTCGTGGTCCATTCAGCTGCGTCTGGCATTGATGGGTGCATAGGCGAGATCTCAGGCTGTTTTTTCTTTTTCTTGTAACGAATATTTGCCCATTTAGCCAGGGTTTCTCAACCTCAGCACCACTGACAAATAATCCTTAGTTGAGGTGGGGAGTGTCTATCCTGCACATAGTGGGACGTTTGGCCACATCCCTGGGCTCCGTGTACACAGAGGATGGTAGCACCCGCTGCCTCCACAGCGTGACTGCTCAAAGGTCTCCAGACAGTCGAATGTGCACTCGTGGGCAGGGGGGTGCGTTTCCAGTTGAGAACATTGATTTAAGCCAATACAGTTAGCATGCAGCTAAACGGACACTAATATCTATTGCTCTGGGGCATCTTCCGGTGAGGTCGGGGCTTGCCCTTCCACTGTGTGGCGCAGAGGCAGTGTGTTCCAGCGCCTGGCTCTAAACGAACCTACGGCCAGTGCACTTTAAAGCAGCGTATTTATTACTCGAATTCTACTATTTAGCAGCCAAATGGAAAGTCTGCATGTTTACCTAACTGTGAAAGGAAGTTGCCAGACAAGCTTTATAAACCTGTCGGTCAGCAAGACGTAAGTGAATGCCATGGTCCGGCCCTGAAGTTCTCCCATGGGTACCACCAAGAAGGTAGTTCTGGGGTCTCCAAGAAGGGCCAAGGACACATTCAAGCATTAGCGGTAAAAGGTATTTCCTGTATATCCGTGAACGGTGATATAGGATCATCTACTCGCATGCTGTGTGTATCAAGTTTTCATCACACAGTTACACATTTTACACACAAGCATTCATGGTCAAAGATCACTTTGCTGCTTTCTCTGGAAGGCTTATTGCTTCAGAATCGCATCCACGGTCTTTATGAAGATGGGGGTTGTGCTTGGCCATTTATCCTCCCTGTGATCAGGCCTGCACCAGGCTTTTATTAAACAGGCGGAGCTGTCTGGCTTCGAGCTCCACGGCCTTCCCTGGGGCTCCTGGCAGATCAAGTACATGCCAAGGGCTCGGTCTGGAGAGGACAATGCAGTGATTGTCTGGACTTAAGATATTTTGAGATGGCATCTTTCTCCCAAAACCCGGGGTGTGCCTGGTGGGGCCTGGGGACAGAGAATCTGGAATGTGAGTTCTGCTCTCTTAGGGGGCATTTTGGTGGTTGTTGGAGCAGAGTGTTCTGTCTGGGTAGCAGCCTTCCCTGTCAGGTATTTCAAGGTCATCTCTACCACCATCTGCACGCATGCAAATGATGGAAAATGATTTACAAAGCCCTTAGGATTTAGGGTCCCGCACAATGAAAACCAAAACAGCCTCCTTTTTCCTGGTAAAAGGAGTCGTAGGTGAGTTTCACGTGCCTTCAAAACACCCAGGATGCGTCTGCACACCCAGCAGCTGCCTTCTGTGCCTGCAGAGGCTCAGAGAGCTCTCTCAATCCATTTATAGTCTGGCTCTCGGATGTGCAGTTTATCATTTGGCGGTCGGTGCTAATTTTGGCACATAAGCCGCAGGCAGGAAAATATCTTGCTCCTTAGTCCATTTTATTAACTTTGTTTTGTTCTCTTGAGCCTAGCACTGTATTAGCCTCTGAATAATCACAGCTGTACAGGTAGCTCCCAGAGAGTGAATGAGAGGCTTTTCCAAGGGCCCTGCTCCCTGCAGAAATGATTTGTACCTCTGGCTGATTGTCACTAACAGAAAATGAGAATGAGGAACATTCAATGCAAAGTAATGTGTTCTGTACAATTACTGGATTAATAATTTTATTCCATTACTGTGTGGGGAGAGAGGACATCAGCCTGAAGATCTGCAATTCTAGGATATTTCTAAGCGTCCTGTTAAAAGAGTGAGCAAGGGTCAGGAAACTTAATTATACTATAACTAGATAGAAATTGCCAAGTGATAAAAAGAAACATCCAGATAGATTCAGCAGGAAATTACAGCTTTAATAATATAGCATAATGCCTACTTCTATACAATTATTGGAGAGACCCTGAATGGTTCAGAATAACAGGCTTAGGTTTCTAGTAACTACCAAAAAAAAAAAAAAAAAAACCCCACTGAAAATGACATTTTGCATCTTGCTGTAAATATTTTTTTTCCAAAAAGAGAGTATTTGATCATCAAAAATCTTATACTCGCTTGCGATCGGATACTGTGGTCACACTGATGTTTTGGAGTGACGAGAGGGTTGGATTCTAAGGGGTAATTTATATTTGCAAATTAAATTTCCAGCATCATAATTTTAAGTTATATGTATATATGTCTACTGCATTTAGTCTTTCAGCAAAAAAAAAAAAAAAAAACGGGAAAGCAAATCAGTGCAACACGGAGGTATATTCAGATGTGCGTCAGCTCCGGGGACTGTTGGCAGGTGCATGACTGGCAGGTGTGTGACTGGCTACCTCCCCACATCCTGCCCCCTCTGAGCTCACGTGGAGGTTGATGGGGGAACAGTTTACTCTTGTTTACTCTTCAATATATGCCTGGGGAGGGGGAGATTAAAGAGGAGGAGTGTTGATATTGATAAGTGGGGATGCCTGATAGCTCTTCCATGATTTCAGAAACGAGGAAGGGAGAACTTTCTAAGGGTCGGGATAAGCGGGGCCTAAAGTGAGGCAGCTATGTTTTGCAAACATGACAAGCTGTCTTAAATATCAGAGCCTCACCACTCACAGACGCAGGCACGTGGTGCTGCGAGCCTCCGCCTCCTTGTGTTTGGCCCTTTTTCCCTCTCTTCTGGGGAGGGAAAAGCCATTTCTTGTGCTCGCCCAGGAGAGCCCAGCGTTTCATTTTGTATTCTGAGGACGCAGATTAATCAGCCAGCTCCCTTACCCAGAGATGGCCATTCTGCCCAGAAATCTGCATATCTGCATATTGCTGTTCTTCTCCGAATTTAATTTCCTACAGGAACTGATATTAATCACCCTGTTTAAACAGAGGGGATTTGGGGTCTATACAAATGTGACATTTTTTTCTTGCAGAACTTGCAGAATATTTTTCCTTTTTTCCCCCTAATTTAAAGGGACAATGGCCTTACTAGCTTAATCCTAAAGAGTTGCTGTTATTGCATTTTATTTTTATTTGACTGTTTATTATTTGGATGGCAACAGTGAACACAGATTTCACTTCTTAGACTTGAGAAAGGCATCCAGTCGATTCGGAAGTAGAAAGTCCCCTGTATTTCACCGACCATGACTTGGTTTTTCTGTGAGAAGTCCCTTTATCTCTCAGGCTAGAGCAAGGAGAAATTCACAGCAAGAACAACAAAACCTTCTAAATAGCCTGGCTGTGTCCCTGGCTGATTATGTGTCGGAAAGTTAAATTCGTTGGTGGCCAGTGTCCCTGCCAGAGTAATGTGGCATATTTTATTCAGGCTGCCTGTGGTGTGGGGGTGCCCGGGCTGAAGCGGGAGACAGACAAACAGGCGCTGAGGAAAACGTGTGGTACGCGTGGGGCTCGTGCCAGCTGGAAGCAGGGGCGCAGCTCTTGTGAAAATGGAGGCTGTGGTCCGGGGTATTGTTGAGATCATGGTTTGGTCTCTCTTGGCCACCGAGGTTAATTTGGGTTGGTCTTTCTTTCGCTGGGCCACGTGCGGTGGCCTTGGAGACCATGCGGCATGTAGGTAGGGACAGGTTTGAAAGGCGTATTCCATGACAGAGGAGCTGTGCCAGCCCCCTGCCAGCAGAAGAGCCTCCCCCTGGACTGCAGCGAGGCCAGGGGCTGGGCGGGTCACTCCCACAGAGGTCAGAACCTGGGTTTTGGACTTTCAAGGCTTGCTGCCATGATTAGCGATGTGAAGTGAGGATCCCTTAGGTTGAGAGGCATTCCCAGGGGCGGCGTCTTCCCTTCCCTCCCGCAGGGTCAGAAGGAGCCTTCCAGAAGGGATCAGAACTTCCGCAGCTCCGAGTTCACACCACCGGTGGCCGCCTCACTTACAAACCAAAGAAGAGGCAAAACCAAAACCCGGCTTTCTCCTTGCTCGACTGAAAACAGGATGTTTCTCACATTAAATGTTTTCTCCTCAAATTCGCATATGCCACAAAACGAAAACTGAGAGCTAGTTTTGGAGTCACCGCAATGAAATGGCTGCGGCGGGAGTGAGACGTTCATCAGGCGTGGGATGCAAAGGCCTGGCGTGGAGGCGCAGGGATTGTGGGACTCCTGCCATTCTCTCTGAACACCTAGGCTGCTGGATTTTCCTCGCCCATTGTAAATCACAAGGGTATCACCCCAGGCAAATAGCGGCTTAGATTGTTTATCTGCCCGTGCTAATAGCATTTTATTTGAAGTCTTAAAAGTCCCAAGTGGCTTAAAAGGGCACTATTACACGACTTCACGTTTTATTGCAAAATGACAAGGTCCCGTTTCATTTCCTTGGCTTTGAAGTCTTAATGCTGCTTGGCTGACAGAGCCACGTCTTTTCCAATTTAAACTTTAAGCAGGATCCCCTTGAAATAAGATGCTTTCTTCTGCAAGGAGTGAGGACCAGTTAACAACTTGTGAAAATCTTGTTTTCAAGGCAGTAATGTGACCGTCACCAGCGTGGTGCAGCTCACTGGCTGGTTTGTTGCCAGCCAGTAAGAGAAAGGCAATAACCAGTTTGATTATGCGTTTCTAATTCAGGGAGCATATCTGACAATATTGATGGATCTTCGTTTTCTGCTAATTATTAAAAAAAAAAAAATTCCCATTGCCTACCCCCTACCCTGACATCTCTACATGTACAGGAAAAGCGTTGGAAAGTTGCACATTCCTTGGAGCAATCAATATATTCATTCACTAAAAAGCAAAAACTGCACCCAAATGTTGGCATAGCTTCAAGCAGAGTTCTGGCCTGCGGAGTCTGTACAGGCCCCAGGGCAGACACAGCTGGGAGGGAGGGGAGGTAGTGGAGGAACAACCCACCTACTGTTGGCGCCGTGCACCGTGGGACCAGAACCCGACCCAGGTGTGGAGGAAGCAGAGCTGACAGCAGAGTTCGCCTGGCCTGGCCTCTGCAGAGCCGCCTGGTTGTCTTGCGCGTGTGTAGACAGAAAACACCTGTGATCATAGAGCAGCGGTAGTAAGGGAAACGTACAGGAAGCTCTTTCAGACTGGGTTACAGATCAGAACTGGTTGGGCCTGAGAAAGTTAAGGAGAGACTGTGTGTGCGTGCGTACACACGTATGGGTGTGCATGTATTGGCGTATGTATGTATATGTGTGCATTGTGTGTATATGTGTGTTTGCAGTGGCTGTATACCTATGTGTGTCTGTGTGTCTATGCACATGATATCCGTGTGTGTATATGAATGTGTGTGCGTATGCATGTGGTGTCTGCACTTTTATGAATGTGATGTGTGTGATTGTGTGTGTATGTGGTGACCGTGTGCATATACGGATGTGCATGTCTGTGTGTGTGCGTCTGGTGTCCATGTACGTGTATATGTGTGATTGTGTGTATATGTGGTGTCCATGTGTGTATTTGTCCATGTGCATGTAATGACCATATGCATATATGTTTGTGTGTGTGGTGTCCATGTGCATACGTAAATGTGTGTGATTGTGCATGTGTTGTCTGTGTGTATATAACTGTGTGTAATTGTGTGTGTGTGCATGTGATGCCCAAGTGCATAAATGGATGTGTGTGATTGTGCATGTGATATCTATGTGCATATATAGATGTGTGATTGTGTGTGTGTGTGTGATGTCCACGTGCATATGTGGATGTGTGTGTGTGTGCGTGTGATGTCCATGTGCGTATATGGATGTGTGTGTGATTGTGCGCATGTGATGTCCATGTGCATATATAGATGCATGATTGTGTGTGTGTGCACATGTGATGTCCATGTGCATATATGGATGTGTGTGTGTGTGTGTGTGTGTGATGGCCATGTGCATATATGGATGTGTGTGTGTGCGTGTGATGTCCATGTGCATATATGGATGTGTGTGATTGTGTGTGTGCCTGTGATGTTCATGTGCATATACGGATGTGTAGGACTGTGTGTGTGTGATGTCCATATGCGTATATGGATGTGTGTGATTGTGGGTGTGGGTGTGATGTCCTTGTGCATATATGGATGTGTGTGATTGTGTGTGTTCATGTGATGTCCATGTGCATTTATAGATGCATGTGTATGTGCATCTGGTGTCCATCTGTGTATATGGATTGTGTAATTGTTTGTGATTTTGCATGTGATGTCCATGTTCATATATAGATGTGTGTGTGTGTGTGTATGTGCCTGTGGTGCCCAGCTGTGTACATGGATGTGTGTTTGTTCATGTGCATATAGCACGTACTGTCCGTGTGCGTATGTAAATGTGTGTGATTGTGTGTGTTTGCATGTGTTGTCTCTGTGTGTATATGACTGTGTATAATTGTACTTCAGGATTAAATTAATGCACATTACTCCCATGTCACAGTTTCTAGAGAAGCTCCGTAGGTCTTCAGCTGGGTGCTGTAGGAACAGCCACCAAAGAGCATTTCTCTAATACCTGAGACTTTCAGGGTGCACCTGCCCCTGCCATGTGGCTGGCACTCCCTGGAGCTGTGTGGCTCAGCAGCCCAGCTTAACACACCAAATGTCAAGGGAAATGAACTCCTAGCTCCATACTGAGGACTCTTTCTTGATATTGCAATGGTGCCTGTTGGTAAAATTTGACTTTAAGTGGAGCTGCAATGTTTGAAGTCATGCTGAGCTCCTGGGGCAGCAGAGTGTCTGGGGGCCTTCTGGAGCCTTGATATCCTGGTAGTGGTCTCCAGATTCACCCCACAGACCCTGCCGGGGGTGACAAGTGCCCTCTGGGGTTCATTCCATTCATCCAACCCATACTGAGTGATCTTCATTTGCCTGGGTCAGTGGGATCTGGACAAAAGGGTGGCCCCGGTCCAAGAACTGCCCCAGCTGCAGGGCGTCTTCTCCGCGGCTGAGCTCTGAGGTGCTGGATGCACCCTCCAGCTGGTTGGTTCTACTGTCACTGGCCACAGAGGCAGCTGCTACATCTCAGGAGAGCCGGTGTTCCTCATGCCCTTCCTCTGTGCCAGGTGTGATGCTGAGGCTGGCCAGGGGTTACCTCGCTCCATTCCCACAGCAAGCCTGTTTCACAGAAAAAGAAATGGAAGCTCTGGCAGTTTAAGTGATTTTCTTAATTTGCTGGAAAGTGGCAGAACATGGATTCGAACTGAGGCCCGTGACATCCAAGCCTGGCATCAGTCATGACCGCATTCTTTCTTCATTTGTTGTTGAAAATTAGGGCAGATACGGAGAAGTGAAATTCTTGGGAGAATCTATCACTGACCCAGATGAAACTTGACTGATGCTCTTTGCTGGTCCGTCACAGACTGGCTCACCCCGTCACAACCGTGCGTTTAAACCTGCATCCCAGCCCTCTGTGTGCGGGGAGAGGGGAAACAGATTATTCCTGCACCCACAGTGAGGGAAATAGAAGCAGCATCTTTGAACACCAGTCCCCTGGTATGTGCCAAATCGGCATCCATGTTGAGATTCTATGGTGCCCGGGCATGGCTCCTTCTTAAGAAAGCAAGGGTATCACTGTCAGGAGGTGCAGACACGCAGAGCTGTTCTTTGCTTTTATTTCCTTTTTTTTGTCTTGCAATTCTATTTATTTTATCTAGAAGCCACTAGATAGCCCACTCTACAGATACTAGTGTAGGGGAGATGTTTGTCAGAAGAAAGGTAATTGACGGTAAATGTCAAATATTAAATCCTATCTGGTTATTACCCAGCGTATTAGCTATGTAAGTAGCTTAACAATTACAGCTGTGATTGACTAGGTGGGAACCAAAATCCTAAACATCAACTGCCAGAAGGGTAATTATAACACATTAGCACCTGCTTAGACAAGATTGACAACTCCAGTCTCACATCTGCTTCATATCACTTTCATACTTTTCATGCATTTTCTTCCCTTCTGAATGGAGCAACATAAGATTTCCTGGAGGATAACAAAAACCCCACATCCATGTGATTCATCCACCGCCGTCTTATGGCAGTTCCTCGTCTTTGGTCATGGTTTCCTGCTGACACATTTACAACTGAATTGAGTGCGTAGAGATGGGCTTTGGGGGACCAGGCAGGAACAGTGGTGGTACATTTCCAGCAAACATTCCTGTCAAACCAACGCATTGAAAGAAATCCCAAAATGTAATAGTTTGTTGGTTGACAACAAACCGTAGGCACACACACACACACGCACACACACACACACACACACACGTGTGTGTGTATGTGTTTTAAGTATAGCTTTCTTAAATATATCGAGACATATCTAAGAGAGGCATATTCATATACTATAGGGCTTTATATGCTTATATGCCTCTCAGATTGAAATGTACAAGAATGGTCTTCCAGTCCCACAGTTAACAGCTGGGGAGCGGCGTTAGCAGTCCTCGGAGACAGCACACTCGTCCCCAGGGGCTCATGCGGACCCAGGTGGCAGAGACAAAGGGGCATAGCACACACCTGCCTCCCCCTTCCACACACAAACACCTGAGCAGCACGTTGAATAAAAGGAGCTGGGCCATTTTGTGGCTGGGCCATATCTCTCTGGAGCTAAAAGGCATAGAGGAGTTCTTGCCTGTATATTAGAATGAGGGTTAGAAATTCATTTTAATAACTTCCTATCACCTAAGCAATTGTTCTTCATTGTCTGATGAAAATTGTTTTGTTATTTAATATTCTCACTTTCTTTCCCTAGGGTAGGGGCCCAGGGAAGATTATTTCTGCTGGATAATATTATCATCACATAGTTAATCTTTCTGACTTAGCTAGGTGAATCCACATGAATTCTCAGTGAGGGGGCATCAGACAGTCAGATGACCACAGGATCAAACATGCAGGAAGCAGATTCTTTGCAGAGGTGCATATTTATTCAGTAATTTAAAGATATACATCCAGCAGGGCTCGGTGGCTTATGCATGTAATCTCAGCACTTTGGAGGCCAAGGCAGGAGGATCACTTGAGGCCAGGAGTTCAAGTGACACTCCATCTCAAAATAAAATAATAAAATAATAAATTAAATATAGCCAGGCATGTTGGCTCAGACCTATAGTCCCAGCTACATGGGAGGGAGGTGGAGGCTGGAGGATCCCTGGAGCCCAGAAGTTAAAGTATAATAGCTATGATGGTGCCACTGCACTCTAGCCTCGGTGATAGATCACATGACTCTCTCTCAAAAAACTAATCACTAAAATAAAAAAAAAAGGAATGCATTTGTTTATTCACCCACTATCACTCATATACTCTTTTATTTAACAAACTTTTTTGAGCACCTGCTATGCATCAGACCCTCCGCCATTGCTAGACAGGTGTTCATACAAGTGAGCGTAAAAGCTGCTTTCTGACAGCATGAGTTCTGGAGAGGAAGGCAATATTTCAACAAATAGCTACAGCTCGATGGAAGGATACTGCAGGGAGTTATTAGAACTCGTTTGGACTGTGGAAGCCTTCACAGGAGAGAATCTGAGCTGGATCTTGGAGGAGGAAGACGATTTTCTGCAGGTGTTTAGAAGTTGGTGGGATTGGGGATCAGTATTCCAGGGAGGAGGAACAATGTGTAAAAAGACACTGACGCTCAATTAAGTCAACTGCATGCTCAGAAAACACCAGGAAGCCTGGCCTGGCCTGCGTGTCAGGGATGCCCTGTGGCTGACGAGTGGAACTGCAGGGCGGGAGAAGAACGGTGTCTGGGACTCGGGGGTCTCTTCCTGTCTAGGAAGCGCCATGAGAGCACTTTAAGCCAGGTGAGAACTGACCCAAGCTGTGTTTTCTAAGCTTTACGCTGGGTGCCATGTGCAGCTCTGCTTCGGGACAGAGCTGAAGTTGGAGGGCTGGAGCTTGTGGAAGTCCAGAGGAAAGGTGTGGGCAGTGGTGTGCAGCGGGGCAGGAGATGGGAGCAGGGTGCGGACCACGACCACAGAGGAATCGGGGACAGAAGGGGGCTGGGAAGTGCACAGTGTACCAGAGAGAAAATTCTGGAATGCCCCCGGCCTCTGGTGCTGGCCGCTGGATGAAGAGTGTGTGTCAACAGGCCAGAGTCCAAGCCGTGGAAAAGGTCCAGGATGGAAGAGAGCGTTTGGCTTTGGACACGTTGAGCTTGTTGTTTTTTTGTGGTTTTTTTTTTTTTTTTGGTTTGTGCTTAATATATAATGATGAAATATAATGATTACTTCTTGTTATTGATGGAAACATTAAGATTGAAAACCTAAAAACATATGGTTTAGTGCCAACGTTGTAAACAGGTCATCTGTTTCCTGGAAACAGGGGCCACAGGCCAACAGGTGTGAGACGTTCTCCTTCCGGAAGTGAGAACGCAGGGCATGGGAACTGAGCTGAGAGGTGGTGCTTGGAAAGCAGGGACAGATCCTATGGTGTCCTGCACCGAGGGCCATGGACAGAGCCTTCCGTGTGGGACACGTGTGGGGGAAGGTCCTGGCTTCAGCTAGTCCGTCCTGTCGTTTCCACGGGAGGCTCAGGAGGCTGCCCCTCCCCAAGGACATCACTACTCCTCTCAGTCACAGGGCACAGGGCCCTAGAACGTGAGGCACCACCTGCGTGCTTCCCACGCATCCAGTCCTCACTCAACAGACACGTATTGAGCACCTACTGTATGCCAGGCATGCTTCCAGGTACTAGGAACTCAGCAGTGAAAGAAACAGACAAAACGGTGCCTTCCTGGCCTTCTGTCTGGACGGGCCAGGGCAATTGATAAGCAATCAGAAGATGTGAGAGCCATGCACCGGGGACAGTATCATGAGCACAAGACAGCATGGGCTGGGGGTGCCTGGGGAGGGGTTGCCACTTCATGCTGGGATGTCCAGGTGGCTTTGGAGAAGACCTGAAGGGGGACAGCAAGGGAGCCATGTGGTTCCCACACCCAGAAGGTGCCCTCCTTGAGGTCCTTTGTGTTAGCTGGAGTCAGGGGGCCACCTGTGGGGGCCATAGGCTCTCTGGACAGCAGCCTCTGGCTCAGCCTGGTCCAGGCCCTTGGTGGGGGTCTTTGTGCCCAGCTGTGATCTGGTCCCCGTCCATATAGAGTTTACCACATATGAGGAGAAAGAGTCATTGAACAGAAATACAAATGAGGTGGGTGTCTCTGGGGGAGGAGGGGGTGGGGGCACCTGCAGTTGAGACCCCCAGTGTCACCTGGGCAGTCAGAAACTGCAGCCTTGGAAGGTGCTACCTTGACTGAATCCTGAGAGATGAGTAGGACTTAGTGAGGCAAACGAGTCATTTCCCTCACAAATGTAGCTTCTAAAACCTTGATTTTTAAAAAATCATCACAATCAAATAAATGATATTTACAGTAGTGGTCAAGCCGATAGCATAATAGCAGCCTTGGGAGTGTGCGTCGACATCTGCAGGAAAGGGACTGGACTTGCAAGTACAAAAATGAGTTCGTGCAAAAACAAAGCCTTCCCTTGTGCTTGCTCTCCTGTCGAAATTATGCTGTTTTATTGCAGAAGAACATACCTAGAGAATAAAGGAAAAGATTCTGTATGCAGATGCTATTAATAATCTTTATGTTAAGAAGGCATTCATTAAATAAGTCCCTGATGTTCCCAGGGCACAGTTTTGCTGGAATAAAGATTACCTAAGAGCGAGTATGGCTTCCTAGATTGGTCTGGTTAAAAGATACAAAGGAGGGGCACTGCCTTGATTGAAGAGTCACCAAATCCAGGCTAATTCTCCCGGAATTCGCCTCTGGGCCTGGGAACACAGGACCCGGGAACTGACCTGAGCAGTGGCACCTGGGAAGCAGGGGCAGATCTAGTGGTGTCCTGAACCGAGGGCCATGCACACAGCCCTCTGTGAGGGACTCGCATGGGAGCAGTCTTGGCTTCAGTGCATTGTGGGCTGCCTTTGTCTACATGCATGGGGCCCTCCAGGGTTGCTTCAGGGTGATGACCTCCTGTGGAAATCATGGAGCCTCTTCCCAGGGAGAATGATGATGGGGGAGGCAGCAGGTATGAGCTCCCAGAAATCCTGCTCCTTGGGAAGGAGGCTAAGTTGTGGAGCCCGCACCTCCAAACCTCTGATTCTTCCTCTGCCTGCAAGGTGCCTTGGGTTGGAGGTAGATGTGCCCTCAGCTCAGTCAAGTCCGTGGTGCTGAAAGAAAATAACATAGATGTAGACACACCTGCACTCCATCCGGACACACGGAGTGAACATGCTTCTTAGGACATGGAGCATGTTGTCTATGTTTAAAAAATACATGTGAGGCTGGGTGTGGTGGCTCACACCTGTAATCCCAGCACTTTGGGGTTGAGCCAAGGTGGGAGGATCACCTGAGATCAGGCAGAACCAGCCTGGCCAACATGATGGAACCCTGTCTCTACTAAAAACACAAAAATTAGACAGGTGTGGTGGTGGGTACCTGTAATCCCAGCTACTCTGGGGGCTAAGGCAGGAGAATTGCTTGAACCCAGGAGGCAGAGGTTGCAATGAGCTGAGATTGTGCCACTGCATTCCAGCCGAGGTGAGAGAGCAAGACTTCATCTGAAAAAAAAAATGTGATTGTCTTTCCTCTCTCTTTCTGTTTAGTAGCTCTGTCCTTCATGTTACATTTCTGCTTTCAGTTATGTTCTCAACAAGTGGTCCTGCCTAAAATTGCATGCACTTGGTTTTTGGCTATTCGTACTGGGAACTGTAGAAATCCAAGAGGTTGCTAAAAGTAAAAGAAATAACAGCTCATGAAAGTAAAACAGAATCCTCTCTTAGATATGAGAGTTAGAAATTAGATTTGGGGAACATGAACTATACAGACACCCAGTTGTGCGAAGAATTATGACTCCCTAGCAAAGACCCCATAGAGCTAATCATTGGTGAGCCTGTGTTACGCACCCTGTGCCACTGAGTAGATGTGATGAACGGGGTCCTCTGCCATCCTCATCTTCACATTGAAATCCTCTCTGGATGTTGCTTTACTATCTTGGGAGTATAATTTGCAGGTACACAGCAAGTGAGATGCAGAAATTAGCAAAATATTGACTATGACAACAAAGATGACAATCAAATTGCTATTACTAAAAATGCATACAGCAAGTAAAGAATCTGGCCAAGGCAGACATTGTCAGGACAGTGATGGAGGCATAGTGGGACCCTCTCTTTTCCAGTTGCCTGCTTCTGTACACGTGGAAATGCTGTTACTTTAGGAACAATGGTTCTCACACTGCGGGGGTGAATAATGCCAAGAAATCAATAGCAGCTCCAATTGAGGCTATTGCCACGACAGCTCCCCATCTCTTGTGGCAGTTATTTCTGAGAAATGATCCCACTCTTGATCATGTCTCTGAAGGAGAAGATTGGGAGCCCCCCTGGTGGATCCCTGCAACCCCCCGTGTCTGCCCCAGCAGTGACCCAGACGGTCTGTGAAGGTGTGCAGTGCTGAGTGTGCTGTGTGGCTAGATGCTGAGCCTCAGGGATCTGCTGAGGGACAATGTGGTCATGGGGGTGGAGAGGTCCTGTATTTGTTCAGGAGAACATCGTGAGTATAGAGATGATATAGAACAGGAGCATGAGAAAGAAATATATAAGTAGGTTCTTCCAAAAACAGCAGCAACAGCCTTTAAATGAAAGTGACAACCAAGTCCGCTCGGGGTGGCCACATACATCCCCTGTCTCTGGACTCCACTGGAGCTCTGGGTTTCCCGTTCCTCACGCCTCCCACCCCTGCTGTCAGCCCCTGCCTCTCATCTCCCCAAGAGCATGCAGGGAGAAGGCGGTAAGGCGGAACTCTGAGTGACAGACTCCATGTCCTACCTGAGGTCTCCTCCTGCTGCTGCCACAGAGCATGCACTTTGCTGCAACCCCATCCTCTCCTTGAGCTGACACACTGCTGTGTTCTGACTCACAAATCACCCTCATTTCTTCTTCTGCCCAGTACCTGTGGTGAACTGCATGGCTTCTCCCTGAGAAGTGGATGTCCTCAGCCTGCAGTGCCCTGGGTCTGTGTATGACCCTACTACCCAAATGATGAACGGTGGAACATTTGAGGCACCTAGAGATGCCCCCTGTGCTGTGCTGTAGAAATGGTCGCACACCCAGGGCTAAGTAGGAGACAGCCACACAGCGGGCTTCAGGAGAACGTGCCCATGGGTTTCCTCCCCACTCCACCGTCCTCTGCTAACCACGGATCTGTTTGCGTGCCTGCAGTGTTCCCTTTTCCAAAACGTCCTGTAAGTAGAATCTTGCAGTGTTGCAGCCTTTTGAGATTAGGTCTTTTCACTTAGCAAAATGAGTTCAAGATTTATCCATTTGTAGCATGAATCAACTTTGTGCCTTTTTATGACTACTATCAACATGCATGTAAAATTACGATTGCATTCACAGTTTTTTTGTGAAAATAAAAGTTTCGAGATTCACTTGGGCAAATACCTAGAACTAGGATTGCTGGGTTGTATTGCTCAAGTATATTTAACTGCATAAGAAACTATCAAACTGTTTTAGAAAGTAACTGTATACATTATCATGAGCAACGAATGAGAATTTCCATTTCTCTGCATCCTTGCTAGCAATTGCTGTTGTTAGTTTTTAAATTTTTATTCATTTCTTTTTATTTTAATCATTCCAATTGATGTGGAGTGAGCAGTATCTCATTGTGGTTTGGATTTGCATTTCCTTAATGACAGCTGATGTTGGGCATCTTTTTATAAATGTATTTGCCATTGATATATCCTCTTTAGTAAAGTATCTGATCAGGTCTTTTGTCTATTTTTTATTGGGTTGCTTTCTTGTTGAGTTTCAAGTATTCTTTATATGTTCTAGATAAAATTCATTCAGCAGATGTGTGACTTACAGATATTTTCTATCAGGCCTATAGCTTGTATTTTTATTCTCTTAATAAAGTGTTTTTCACCAAAGACAAATTTTTAATTTTGATGAATTGCAATTTACCCATTTCTTTTTTATGTATCACGCTTTTGGTGTATATCTTGAAACATCTCATAAACTGTGGGTCAAACAGGCTTTACTCTAGAAGTTTTATCATTTTATATTTAGGGATATGATCTGCTTTAATATAAACTTTCAGATAAAATATAAAGTGTATGTGAAGGTGTATTTCTTTGCACAGGAACGTTGAATATTTCAAACAACATTTAAAAAATGATCTTTTCTCCATTGTTGCTGTGACTTTGCACAAAATCAGTTTTGGGTCTATTTCTGAACTCTATTCTTTTGTTAATAACACATCATTATGATTACTATACCTCGATAGGAATGCCTTGAAATTGGGTAATGTGAGGTCTTTGTTTGAATCATCTTGGCTATTTTAGTTGCTTTGCCTTTGTACATAAATTTTAGAATCAGCTTGTCAATATCTACCAAAAAATCTTTGTTTAATCTTAACACCTTAATGATAAGTTTTCTGCTCCATGAACATGGTATGTCTTTTCATTTGTTTATGAAATAAATGTCTTTGATTTCTTTCATTGGTATTTTAAATTATTTATGACATATAGATTCTGAACACATTTTATTAGATTTATACTTATTACTTCACTTTGGGGTGTTATTTTTAAATAGATTTTTTTTTTAAATTTCAAATTCTAATTGCTTATTGGTGGTATCAAGAACTCAGCTGAGCTGGAGAGATCTCAGCCACCAGGCACAGAGTAGCTTCCTAAGATAGCAAGCCACTTTAAGAAGGCAGGACAGAGTCAGGCCTCTAACCACAAACTGCCAGAGCTGAGCAAGAGGCTAAATGGGAGAAGCGCTGGCTGCCTGGGTTCTATCTTTGCCCATAGAATGGCATAAAGAGAGGGTCAGACAGTGCAGATGTGGAGGTCCCTTCCCAACCAAGGGACCCTAAACAACATGTTACTGTTGTTCATGGACCTGAGGACTCAGAGACAAGGGGAAAGGGGAAGGAAGTCCTCAGGGGGAAAAGACTGAATGCTGAGAGTGGGGAAAAGGGTCTTCCAGGTTATCCCTCCTCCCTCCAGATAGGGATACGTGGGCTAGAAATTCAATTATTTATGAGGGTGGCTGGTTGGGGGCTGAGACACTGAAGGCAACTTCCCTGAGACCCTGCAGCACTGGCTGGCTGTGCACCGCACCCGCTGGGAGAGGGCAGCGTCTCCCTGGGCCTGTCAGGTGGAGCCTTTGCCACTGCCCAGGCTGGCCCTGAAGGATCACACAGAGGAGTTTGGCCAGGAACTGGACAGCTTCCTCTGCTGGTAGAAAGGTGGTTGGCTTTGCATGCTGCGTTGGGTCCTGTAACTTCGCTCCACTCACTCCTTAGTTCTTAGTAGTTTTTGCTCTTAGTAGTTTTTACACATTAAAAAAAAAAAATTCTACATAGACAGATCATCTGCAAATAGAAACAATTCTATTTCTTCCTTTCCAATCTGTAGGCTTGTATTTCTTTTTCTTGCCCCATGACACTGTGTGAAACAATACGATATTGAATAGGAGTGATGAGGGTAAAGGGCTTAACCTGGTCGCCATCTTAAGGGAAAGAACTGGGGGCCACATCTCTCTAGGATGTTAGGTACAGGTGACTGAAGGTGCCCTTTATTAAGATAACAGAAACTCCCTTCTGCTGCTCCTTTCCTGTGAGTCATGACTATTCCATTTTATTGATTGCTTTTCCTGCATGGATTGAGATGATCACATTGCTTTTCTTTCATGCTCTGTTCACATAGTAAATTACATGGACTAATTTTCCAATGTTGGACTAGCCTTGAATTCCTGAGATGAACCCCACCCAGCGAGTTGTGTTCCATTATCCTTCTTATATATTGCTAGTTTCCATTGTCTGTTTTCTATTTTTTCCATCTGAATTTATTTCTTTTTCCTTTTTTCCACATTCTCTTGTGTTAATTTGGTATATTTTTTTATGAGTTCATTTAACCTCATTTATTGACTTGTTACTTACACCACTCTTAAAACATGTTTAGCAGTTGTCCTAGGACTTAAAATATGTATCCATCTACCTTTACATAATTGTCTACCCATCTTTGTGGCATACCAGGCCATTTCAACAATGTCACCAATCCCTTCCTTCCCTCCTGTATGCTATTTTGTTATAACATTGACTTTTACAGATGCTATAAACACGTGACACATTACTACTATTTTTTTTTTTCTTTAGACCAAGGATCAGCAGCTTTTTTTAAAGAGTCTCACTCTGTCATCCAGGCTGGAGTGCAGTGGCAAGATCTCAGTTCACTGTAGCCTCCGTCTCCAGGGTTCAAGTGATTATCCTGCCTCAGCCTTCCTGGTATCTGGGATTACAGGCGTGTGCCACCACGCTTGGCTAATTTTTGTATTTTTAATACAAATCGAGTTTTACCATGTTGGCCAGGCTCATCTTGAACTCCTGACCTCAGGCAATCAGCCCCCCTAGGCCTCCCAAAGTTCTGGGATTACAAGCATGAGCCACCGTGCCTGGCTAGCAGCATTATTTATTAAAGGGTCAGCTATTAAATATTTAAGGTTTTCCAGGCCATATGGCCTTTCTTGCAACTACTCAATTTTGTTGTTGCGCATGGGAACAACCATGGGTCATATGGAAGCAAGAGGGTGTGAGTGGGTGTGTGGGGGTGTGAGTGGGTGTCACTGGGTGTGAGAGTGGGTGTGAGCAGGTGTGAGAGTGGGTGTGACTGAGTGGCTGTGAGTGGGTGTGAGAGGGTGTGAGTGGGTGTGAATGGATGTGAGTGGGTGTGAGTGGGTGTCAGTGGGTGAGAGTGGATGTGTGTGTGAGAATGGGTGTGTGTGTGTGAGTGGGTGTGAATGGGTGTGTGAGTGGGTGTGAATGGGTGTGTGTGAGTGGGTGTGAGCGTGTGTGTGAACATGTATGTGGGTGTGTGTGAGTGGGTGTGAGAATGGGCATGAGTGTGTGAGTGTGTGTGAAGGTGTGTGAGCATGTATGTGGATGTGACGGTGTGAGAATGGGCATGAGTGGATGTGTGAGTGGGTGAGAGAGGGTGTGTGAGTGGCTTCGTTAATGGGCGTGAGAGGGTGTGAGTGGGTGTGGCTGCTTTCTAGTGTAGTTTTATTTCTGGAGACAGGTGGGTCAGACTCAACCAGCAGGACCCTGCTTTAGACTTTTATCTTTCTGATAAAGTAAACGATAGATTTCAATTTACCTTCACTTCATCTGTTTCTAGCGTTCTTCACTTGTTTTTGCAGATTCAAGTTTTAGTCCAGCATATTTATTCTGACTCAAAAACTTCTAACGATTTTTTGTAGAGTACATCTGCTGATATTGAATTTCCTACAGTTTTTGTTTTGTTTTGTTTTGTGTGTGAGAACATATTTCTCCTTCGTTTTTGAAATGTGAAGTATTTCTCTGAGTATACAATTCTGGATGAAGCATTTTCTTTCTCCCGTAGTTTCCAGGTGTCGCCCATTGTCTTCTTTCTTCTGGCCTCTGGTTCTCCTTGTCTAAGGAATCTTCTTTCTCTGGATACCTTGAAGATTTTCTCTGTGTCTATTGTCTGTCTTCAGCAATTTAATATGATATCTGCACTGTTTGTGTGTGTGTGTGTGTGTGTGTGTGTGTGTGTGTGTGTGTGTATTACCTTACTTTGTGTTCTCTGAGCTTATTGGATCTGTGTTTGGTGTTTGCCCCTAATTTCTAGGAAGACTTCGCCATTATAACATCCAGCATTTCCTCTGCCCTGTTCTGTCTCTTTGTTCTGGTTTTCCAGTTGTGCATAGTCGGGATGCTTGATGTGGCCCCCAGCTCTTGGATGCTCTGTTCTAGTTGGGTTTTTGTTTCGTTTTTTCTTATTTCTTTTGCTCTTGTATTTTAACTTAAGTAATTTCTCTGACCCATCTTTGGGTTTGCTGACTCTTCTATGCCTGTGTCAAATCCACAGATGTGTCTTTCAAGCACACTCTTCATCTCTGTTACAGTGTTTGTTTTATTTCTAGCATTTCCATTTGATTTTTTTCTCATACTTTCCATCTCTTTGCTGAAATTCCCATTTGATGTTGCATGCGACCCACTTTTTCTGTTACAGCCTTTAACATACTAATTATAGTTATTTTAAATTCCCTGACAGATAGTTCCAACAACTGCTTCATATCGGAGTCGAGTTCTGATGATGGCTCCTTTGAGAATTGCTGGCTTTCCTTGTCTTTTTATTCATCTCATGATGTTTTTTTTTTTTTTTTTTTCCTTGAAAGCCGCATGCCTAGAGGTCAGCAGAGGATGAGAAGGCTTCAGGCGTGGACATGGGCCTGCCTTCTTCCTGCCAGGCCTGCAGTGTGAGGACTGCTTCAACCTGCTGAAGACCTGGGGGTTGTAATTTACTGCTGCTGCAGCTACTCTCAGCTCACCTGGGCTTCACATTCCCACGAGGTCGCTTAGGGAGGTGCTGGTGGGGAAGGAGAGTGGACAGAGGATGCCTGGGTTCAAGTTCAAGCACTCCCACCCCTTAGCTCTGCCTCAGAGCTGGTGCCTGGCAGCCTTGGCTCCTTCCTAACCCCTCTCAGCAGGGTTCTCAGTATTGTGGTGCTGTTTGTACCCAGAAGCTGTGAGCAGTGGAGGTGGTTTCTGCTCTGATGAGGCTCTTTCCTGGGGACCCGCCTCTCTGGGTTTGGGGAGCAGCCTTCTCAGGGCTCCTGGCACTGCCCCCAGTAGCAGCTGTGGATGGAGAGCTTCACCTGGCCCTCCTCAGGAGTAGCTTCTCTAGTTCTGCTCCTTTCTGCCTCTCTGGTCAGGAACAAAGACAGCTGGTGTTTTCTCTAGGTTGTCTTCATGGTCCTGCACACCCTGAAGGAATATGTGAAACCTCATGTCATGTTCTAGAACAAAGCTTCTGGAACCCTGGTGTGTATCCTGTTCACTCTGGAGTCTCTTGAACTGCAGACTGATTGATGAGGTCTGGATCCCACCCTCCATACAAGATCCTGGGTGATTCAGTGGGTCTGGATCCCACACTCCTTACAAGCTCCTGGGTGATTGAGGGGTTCTGGATCCCACACTCCATACAAGCTCCTGGGTGATTGACGGGGTCTGGATCCCACCCTCCATACAAGCTCCTGGGTGATTGACAGGGTCTGGATCCCACCCTCCATACAAGCTCCTGGGTGCTGCTGCTGTTGCTTCTCCCTGGGCCACACTTCAACTATAAGGCTCTAGAGGAGCTGAACGAAATGCACAAAACCACATTTTATCATTTTCTAGAACTTTTTTTCTCTTAATTTTTAACAAAAGGCACTAGCTCAGTTTATAAGTTTCAAATTAGTGTCACGTAATCTGCTCCCCTGACCTTAGTCCAGGGATTTCCCTGCAGTGCCATGAGGTCAGGAGCCCAGCCCACCGGCCTGGACAGGGCCTGGAATGGAAGCTCAGTATTTATCAGTTGATGAGTCTGTGAACTACTCGAATGGAAAGAGAGATGAGTTGAGAAGGTAGGCAGGACCTCAAGCTGTGCAATAAAATCGCACTTCTTTTTGGCTACTTTTGTAAGCAGGAAATCACCACTGCGAGTCGGCGCCCTCCACACAGGGCGCAGGGCAATCCCGAGCACTGCAGAGGCTCTGTGTGGAGCACGAAGACGGCAGCATGGTGGTTTCATTCTTCTTCTTTCCATTTTCTCTCCTGCCCAGCCCCCACTGTATCCCCCAAATGACAGAGGACAGATTTGCCCACAGGGGCTGGGACAATGTCAGACACCTTGCTAGATGGCCTGACATTTCTCAGAGGCCTGAAGACCCCTCAAAGTGTGGGGGCCCTGGCATAGCGTCAGCCACACCAGGGCACTTCTGCACGGCTCTTCCTGGGGGCATCTCATGGTCCTTGTGTGTATTCAGCCTTCTCATTTCCCAGCCAAACCCTGGGGACTGTCCCGGTGAATCTTTGCGGGAGGGTTGGGATGGGCTTGGCAGTGCTCCGGGCCTTTCCGGATCTGGCCCTGCCACACCCTCCCAGAGATGCGCAGTGGGACCCTTCCTTCTGCGTCTCGTGGCTGTGCTTGCGAATCATAGCACCAAGAAAACCATGTTTGTATGCTTTCGTTAACTCTCTTCTCCTCCTACTGCAATATTTTTGGATATTCACTAAAATGGGAAAATAAGTAGATGATACTCTTCCGATCTTCTACGTGAGAGAACAGTCCAGGGAAAACTGACCTCCATTCACTGACCCTTGATGTTTCCCTTAATTTCTTTTTCAAAGGAACTTGTAATCTAATTGATTTCAGAACTGTGGGCATAAATTCACCCTCTGAGAATATTGTGACCCTCCAATAAAAAGAGCATAGTGTGTGTTAACCCACTTAGCTACTCACCCATCACCCAACCTCACGAGCACACATGGACATGCAAGGCACGGTGCTAAGATGAGGCTATCAATGGCGACTGCCGTGTGGTCTCTTCTGCTAACGACTTGGGATCTGCTGGGATCCACACACACTGGTCATTTGTGAACCTCTCAGTGAGGTGGTTTGGGAGTGAGAGACAGGAACAAGCAGATGGTCCAAGAGCGTTTGGAAGGTGCAGACGAGCAGTGACAGCCGTGGCATGCCACCCCTTCCTGGAGTAGAATGGAGATGAAGTTTCAGTCATGCAAGGGAGGGCAAAGGATGCCATGTCTGAGATCATGGCTGCGCTCTTCTGGTCTCCTTGTGTGCTGTGCGGCACTCACGCCATCTTCATGCTGACTCATTTGTATGCCAGGACAACCCTATGTGGCCTTGCTACACTGGAATTCAGTCCAGTGTCGTTTCATTTACAGTTGGCAGGGGCACGCCATAATGGAATTTGGCCCATAGCGTTCTTTTGCTGTTAGGTTTTCATTAGATTTCAATGCTGGGAAAATGAGGAGTTAATGGTATAATTGGGTGGCTTTCCATCTAAGCATGCGGGACCTAGAAATTTCCTTCTCTCGTTGCCATGAAATGCACAAACCCCTCAAATCAAACAGAGTACATTACTTTGCTTACACCCTTGCTGATGTGCTGTTTACCTCTTTGCGTTTTCACACACGCACCATCCGTATCCGCCGTGCACACGTATAGAGGGCTTATTTGGCTTTGATAGGATGGCTCCAGTGGACAAGAAATCTGCTGTTATTTTATATTTCTTTTATTATTGTTGTTGTTACCTTTTATATTCAGCCAAGTACTGAATATAGATTGCTTTAGCTAATGTGGCATTTTTCCAGGACCAGTTAAGTTCCAAGAAAGAGTCTGATGGTGACAAAATAAATGCCACGAGACTTCTCCTACATTGTTCAGATGTCCCCACTGTTGAGCTGTGGTGGGAGAGGACTGGCCTCTGGAACTGACAGGTCTGGGAACGGGTCCCCGCTAGAAGGGTGGCTCCGGGTTCTCCCTCCCTGCTTGCGCTATTCAGCGTCTTCCCTAAAAACAGTGCTTACAGCTTCGTTTGCCAAATGCACTCACCAATATAACCTGTTTGGGTCCTGGGACACTCTTGAGTCAGGCAGTCCCTAAGCCCTGCAATGCATCCTTGTGAAGCTCCTGTTGGGGAACTGCTGTTGCAGAGGGTGCTGTGAGTTCCTCAGGGCCATAGACTTGTTAGTAGCAGTCAGCCACTGGCAGAGCAGATGCTCACTCAGGAGCAGCAGAACAGCTGCCGCCTGCCCAGACGTTGGTCTCTGTGCCCCGCCCCAGTCCCCTCCTGGGTCATCCTGTGAGCAGGACGCTCACAGGCTCTGCTGGCTCTGAGAGGAAGCGGGATCAGGTGCTGCTGCAGCTTGTTTTGCAGGGTGTTCAGGACACAGGAAGATGTCCCGTGTGTCTCGGGGCCCACAGCTGTCACAGGAGGGCCCACTCAGTGCACCTTCTAGGAGAGAATCAGCCACATGTTGCTCTAATTTATTTTCTTTCTTTCTTTCTTTCTTTCTTTCTTTCTTTCTTTCTTTCTTTCTTTCTTTCTTTCTTTTTTTTTTTTTTTTGAGACAGGGTCTCACTCTGTCACCCAGGCTGGAGTGCAGTGGTGCAGTCATGGCTCACGTCACCCCTGACCTCCCAGGATCAAGTGATCCTCTTGCCTTAGCCTCCCAAGTAGCTGGGACCACAGGCATGTTCCACCATATCTGGATAATTTTTGAAAAATTGTTTGTAGAGATGGTGTCTGGCCATGTTGCCCAAGCTGGTCTCAAACTCCTGGGCTCAAGCCATCCTTCCACCTCAGCCTCCCAAAGTATTGAGACTACAGGCACGAGCCACTGCGCCCAGCCTCCTGCTCTTAAAATACCATTATTCATAGGCAACAATAGCAGAAGAGATAATTTAAAAACAACAGAATATAATTGAACTTCACCAAAATCAAAACCCGCTATGCATCAAGGACACAGCAACCACAGTAAGAGAGAGTCAGCAGAGGCAACCCAGGGAGAGAGGAAATATGTGCAAGTCATATACCTGATTGGGGTTAACGTCCAGAATATGTAAAGGACCCCTACAACTCAACGACAAAAGCAAACACCTCGGCTACAAAAGGGGCACAGCACTAGAACAGACATTTCTCTGAAGAAGATACACAGGTGGCCAGGAAGCACAGGGCCAGGTACCCCGCAGCACTCCTCCCGGGGAAGTGCAGGACCCCCAGGAGCTGCCGCCTCACCTGCAGGGATGGCGACTATAAAACAATACAAAGCACAGTGTTACCAGCGGAGGGTGTCCAGGTTCTTGGTGTATTGAACAAAGAATTGGACAAAACACACAAACAAAGCAATGAAAGAAAAGCACAGGTGTATTGAAAGTACACTCCACAGAGCGGGAGCGGGCTCCAGCAAGCAGCTCTAGAGCAGCCATCGCAGAATTTTCTGGGGTTTCAATATCCTCTAGAAGTTTCCCACTGGTTGCTTTGTTTACACCCTATGTAAATGGAGTAGTGGCTCACGGCCAGTCTGATTGGTTGCAGAAGGTAACCAATCAGAGGCTGAAGTTGAATTACAAAGGGACACAGGAAGGCTTGGCCGATGACCAGTCTGACTGGTTTCAGGACCAGAGGTACTTTCATCTGTGGTGCAGCAAAAGCGTGGGGGTGTTGCAAAGGGCGTAGCCTCCGATCCTTTTGCCACTTTGGATTTGGAGAGGTGGGGCCTTTCTTTTGATTCAGTTCTAGGAAGTCAGTGTGAATCGGCCTTAGTTTCCCTGCCTGCAGACCCCATTCTGCTGCTTCAAAAGAACATAACAGGTGTTGGGCACATACAGAGAAAGAGGACCCCTGTGCACTTGAAGTGAGGCTATGAAATGGTGCTTTGTTATGGAAGGCAGTATGGCAGCTCCTTAGAAGAAAATCAACCATAGAATTGGCACACGACCCAGAAATTCCTGTACTGAGTGCATGTCTAAAAAAGAAAAAAAAAAAAAAAGAAAAAAAAAAGAAAGCAGGAGCTCAGACTAATATTACTTCCTAGGAGCACTATTCACAGTCACAAAAACATGGAAACAACCCAAATGAATGAATAAACTAAGGGTGGAATATCTGTACAGTGGCGTGTGATTCAGCCTTAAAAATGAAGGAGATTCTGACACACAGGACCACACGGGGTCCTGGAGGATGTTATGTAACATGAAATAAGCCAGTCACCAGGACAGAAACTGCATGGTTTCACTTACATGGCAGACCTAGAGTCGTCACATTCATAGAGACAGGGAGACGTGGGTTGCTGCCCGGGGCTGGGGGAGGGAATGAGGAGTGAGTGTTTAATGGGGAGGAAGTTTCAGGTTGGGAAGATGAGAAAGTTCTGGAGATGGTGGTGGTGATGCCAACACTATGTTATGTTATGTTACGTTACGTTATGCGTATTTTACCTCAATTTTTTTAAAATATCTTGATGGTGCTGGCTATTGGGCATGCCTTCTCAAAATAAGACACCTGTATCTTGCCAACACAGGGCTTTTTCTTGGGTGATTGCAATTCATGTCTTATTAAAAAAAGAAAAAAAGAAAACATAGGATACACAAGATTCTCAGGTTATTTTGCTCAGATTTTTTTCTAAGATATCCTAAGAGTTGCCTCAGACGTGGATTATTGCTTTCGGTGTGGAAAATATATAAAAATATGATCGTATCTTGGGTTGGAAGGAATCCTAGGAGGTCATGCTGCATCTCTTCGGTCTGCAGATACCATATCACTTCAATCACCCCAGGTGGAAGAGAATTTATTCTTCTTAGGAAAAAGATCTCTTCTTACCCGTTTCAGTTTTTAGCTTTTCACTGACAGGGGAATGTTCTTTATAGCTCCTCCAACAGTCGCTCCTTTCAGAAGAGTGTCTGCAGAGCACCTGCCTCGACTCACTCTCTCCTAGTCAGGTGGAGACCCAGGGGCAAATGAAGCCACGTCTTCCTCATGACTCACAGGCCCAGGAGGGGCAGGCACAGTTCAACTGTCCTTTGCAATCCATGTATCATCCACCTGCGGGATTCTATTGTTTTCCATCTCCTGCTCTCCTGCTCCACCCCCATGGCCGGGGAGAGCTCCAGGCAGAAGCATCTGTAAGATGAGAGACCAAAGCTCACCTCACTGCCTTCCCCTTCCCACTGCCTTCCCCTCCCCACCTTCCCTCCCGCCTCCTTCCAGGCACCTTTCCTCCCAGTGTGGTGTTCTCTGGAGCCCTCCTTTGTGAGCCTGGGTTCCTTGGGAGCCTCCCGTGACCTACTGGAACCCTCCCGTGTCTGTATATTCCCCTTTTGCTGTGTTCCTTGCAACAGGACCCTGTCTTCTAGAAAGGCTTTGTAAGTTGTAAAAATAACGGAGCCAGTGTGTATGCGATGTAGTTATTAAAATAAAATTGGACTCGTATTCTGCTGCACTAGAACACTTATAGAACTTACCAAATTGACCACTTTTATCTTCAATTCCAGAGATCCCCTAACCTTCAGAGGCAGGCAGACACTAGAATCACGGTATCGTCAGCCTTTCGGTTGGGATTCACCTTCTGCTGAGCCGTGCAGCAAACAGACATCTGGCTTACAGACGAGGGAGCATGCAGGTTGCTGACAGCCTGCAGATGGTTCTTTCCAGGGTTAATAGCCGCCTGCATTATTTCATTATCTAATCACTGATCAAAAATGTTTAGCTGGAACCGGAACTGATGCTTTGGGTGACGCAACCGTTGGTTCTCCGGGCTTGTCACGCTGTTTGTTGTTCTGCTGGTGGCTGTCCTCGCCAATCCATGTGTTCGTCCACCTACAGGATTCCAGCACGCGCACCTCTGCGGTGGATCCGGCACCATTCTGTAGAGGAAGAAACTGAAGCTCAGAGAGATTATTGTCCCAGATAAAGCCACCCATGTCTTTGCAGTGCAGCTCCACGGTACCACTATCGAGTCAGTACAGGCACAGGAACTCCAAGGCTAAAATAAAGTCAGGGATACAGTTGGGCCTCTCCTAAGGGTCTTGGGACCAGAAGCAACAGGGAGGACGAGATCAGCTCCCTTCCCGGTCCTCCTGACTGTGTGGGACCAGTGTCTCCCCACTACTTGCTCTGGCTAAGCTGATGGCCCTAACTATCGAAAGGAAATCCAGAAAAGTGGATATCGATGTAAAGACTAAGTGAAATGCCGTTATAGTATGCAGCCTATAGTTGAACTGTTTAATCTGTCGTTGCTATCTGTCACATTGCTCGATGACTGAAAGCAATTGCATTACCAATCTATAAAGCTGGAGTTGCTCCCTTGGTGATAATTGACCAGATTTGTATTTCTATTCATGGGGTTTTAAAAAGGAGGTAAAAGTGGGTTGTGTCCAAGTGCAGCATTTGATTGTGTTAATAAATGTGATAATCAGGTTCGGGTGTACAACAAAGTGCCTCCCACAAGTAGCATGGAAGCCAGCACCGCTGGGGGCTTGTAACCTGATAAAACCCCAGGCCATTGTCCCTGAATTACTGCATTTATCGTACAAGCATTATTTCAACTGTATCCACTGGAATTATTTGTTCTAAAAGAAAGTTTTAGGCAAAGAGTCATTTAAGAAAAACACATTCTACTTCCTCTACCCTCACCCTCCTGTCAATCAGTGCCCTGCGCATCGGAGCACGACTGGGCTGTACCCCGCAGAATCACAGGAGGGGCTTTCTGGACTTGCGGTGAGGGTCTGCAGTGCAGCCACTGAGCCCAGCCTGGGTGGAGACCAGGCCCTGGCAGGTGGAAGGAGGTGGGAGGGACAGCGTTCTATGACAAGATACACAGAAAAAGGGGACTATGGAGACATGGAGGGTTCCGGAGGGTCACATGGCGGTGGTGGGGGGGGCGGCTCCCAAGGAACCCAGCTCACACGGGAGGGCTGCAGAGAACACCACACTATGAGGAAAGGGGCCTGGAGGGAGGTGGGAGGGAAAGTAGGGAGCAATCGCTATCTTTAACCTTAGCTCCAGAGACGTTGCTCGGTTCATGACAGCTTGACCATTTTACCTGGAACTCAAGCCAATGGCTCACCCATCGGAGGACCTGAAATGGGACTGGCCCACGGTGAAAGGCGCCAGGTGTCAGAGCAGCCAGACCCGAGTTTAGAGCTCTTCCCTGCCACTCCTACACGTGTACTCTCGGGAGGCCCCCAGGCTCTTGATATTAGCACGGTATCTAAGTGCTGCTCATGTCTCCATCTGCAAAGGGAAGCTCATGCTAACCCCATGTGTGTTTACTTCCAACAAAGCAATCAGCGCCCAGAACAGCCACGCCAACACCAGGAAGAGTTATTAATATTTATAATATTGACTGCAGCTTTCTTCCTTAGGTTTTGAATTTTGGAAGTCCGATTTCCAACTGGGGTACAGCAGAAGTGTGCAAATAAAGTGGGTTATGTGGGAGGAGCTGGTTCTTTGACGCTCACCCTCGTGTCTCAGACTCACTCTTGTGCATTCAGGCATCACTGTCTGCTTGAGGGCCAGGACAGCAGCGCCTAGGGGAAGCTGCTAGCCTGTTGACAGCCCATTGTCTGTCGTAGCTTGGCCTTTGGGATGGCGATTGCTAGGGGCCTGTGTCACAGAGCACAAGCATGCTTGGAGACACCATGTACACCCCCAGAGCATCTTCAAGTTACTTTCTTTACATGAACGCCTGCTTCCTGAGAGTCTGTCCACCCCTGAAGCTCCCCAGCACCCTGCAGCCCACACTGGCTCCCAGGCAAGGACCCTCAGGGCTTTTCTGGAGGTGGAGGGAAATGAATTCAGGAGCAGCAACTGCTGTCCTCAGCCTTTGCTCCGCTCCTCTTGGGCGGCCTGAGAGCTCCAGGAAAGCCTGTCCGCCACGTGGGCTGGCCTAGGCTCTGCTCTCAGGTCCCTTTGCTCTGTTCAGACTCCTCCGAGAGCAAATGGCAAATGACTGGAGAACACTTTGCAGCCTCCTGTGGGGCCCCTCCTGCCATGCAGGGAGCACAGAACGCAGGGCCTTTTTGGCAAGTGATCTCCTGTCTCTATTTCTGTGGCTCCTATCACCATGGTATCCAAGATCCCGGCAGGCATGAGGCTAAAAACAGAACCCGGGGGTGGGGGAGTGTGCCCTTTCTGACTTCAGAGTTACGTTCTTCAGGGAACAAACTAAAAGCAGAAAACTGACTCCCTCCTCCCCGCTGGGCACCCCAGAAGGCTGCCTTTCCGTTCTTAGGGTGCAGGGGTAGTGGGTGTGCCCTTTGAAGTGGGAGAGCACCCCAGGCCTTGCAACCCCAGCCTGGGTGTCTCTCAGAAGCTGCTCAGAACCTGGGTGGCTGGATTCCCACACCATCCACATGCCTCTAGGGTTGGCCAAGAGGCCAGACGCTGTGCTGGGTCTGGGGGTCAGAATGAAGGCAGGGCCCCCGTCCTCAGGCAGAGGGCAGGTCATCTGAATCGAGCCTCACGGGAAGCCATGGCTGAGTCAGGTGAAAGGTGCCAAGTGACTGGCAGAACCACTACAAATGCATCAGAGGGCCCGGGAGGGGTTCCAGATGGCTTCCTGGAGGGAGTGGTCCTGGCTGGGCTGGGTTGCGCCTGAGAAACGGGCCAAGACTTTGGCAAGGAGAAAGGAGGTGGAAGCCACGTGGAGTGAGTGGGTACCCTCCTGGGACCGGGGGATCGTGGCATCGCAGACGCAGCCTCCATGCCCCACCTAGGGGTGCGACTTTCAGCAAGCACTTAAAGAGCACTCCCTGCCAGGCCCTGAGGATGCAAATAAAGGCAGAGTCAGATTGGGGGACACGGGGGTGTCTCGGTGTGGGCTTGGTTCTAGGCAATGTGGAGCCAAGGAAAATTCTATTCAGGGATGTCACTGACCAAAGGTTTTTTAGTGTTTTACATGTGGGGATTCAGTCACCAAATATTCTTCTCGTGATGAGGACTTATTTCCAGCAATAGGTTAGCGGCTAACACCACACACAGAAATGCCTTTCTGCGTACCGTGTGCACTCATAGAAATTCACAGTTTAGTTCTCTCATGTGAGAAAGCCTGTCTCCAGGCAAAGTCTGCTTCATAGTTCTTTATCATTTACAAAGCATTTCAGACTCATGGTTTCGGTGGATTCTGGGTGGTGTGGCTGGCAGGTGGGTATTCCTAGTGTGGTGGATTCTGGGTGGTGTGGCTGGTGGGTGGGTATTCCCAACGTGGTGGATTCTGGGTGGTGTGGCTGGCGGGTGGGTATTCCCAGCCTGGTGGATTCTGGGTGGTGTGGCTGGCAGGCGGGTATTGCCAGCTGGTATGTGGTGGTCCAGACCCCGTTCATCTGATGTTCTCCTCTGTGAGCTGAGGGCATGTGAGAGCAGGCCCTGCAGCACCCATGGGGTCTAGGGGCTCGCGCTGTGCTGGGAAGGAAGGGAACCTCATTCCGAGTTGACAAGGTGGGGCTTGTCAGGCTGTGCCCAGGCTCTGCGATCCAGGGCCCTGCCTTGAAGTCACACCTTGCAGATGACCTTGGACCTTACAACCCTCTGTGTACCCTCATGGGAAGCTATCATGTTCTTCACTAGGGTTTGGAGGAAGGTTTATGGACTGGTGGAGCCTCTGTCTGATTTGGCCAACCTGGGGCTTGTCAGGTCATCTGAATCGAGCCTCAGGGGAACCATGGCTACGTCTGGATGAAATGTGCCCAGCTGTGCCCAGGCCCTGCAACCCAGGCCTCTGCGTTGAAGTCACACCTTGCAGAAGACCCTGGACTCTGCGACCCTCCCTGTTCCCTCATGGGAAGCTATCACGTTCTTCACTAGCTTTTGGAGGGAGGTTTTATGGACTGGCTCCCCTGATGCTACACGATTGTCTGTACTTTTTGCTTTCATATTTTAACCTTGGAGCATTTACTAACTGGAAGAACCCGCTCTCCGGAGACGGCATTTCTCCACATTTCAGGGTAACGTGGCAGAGTCCTCTCTTCTGTTTCCTGAACGCTATCACGTGGCAGTCACTGGCTCTTCCTCCTCATAAGATAATTGCAAGTTAGGAATATATGAAAAGCCATTTCTGTTTGGTCAAAATTTCCTGCAAAGGGATTTTGTTGAATCTTTTATGACAAATGTCTTAATGGACTTCTGGGTTGAAACTTGGCCAGTGCAGCCAACCATGTGAAACGAGGTGACGGATATGGGTTGAATGGTGCCCCTCTTTAAAAAAACGCTGAAGTTCTAGCTCCAAGTGCCTGTGACTGTGGCCTCATTTGGAAATAAGACCTTTGCAGAGGATCAGGTTGAGTTGAGGGCCCCGGGGTGGCTCTGATCCAATGGGACTGCTGTTCTTTTGCAGAGGGGAGTTGGGGCACAGACATCCATGAAGGAAGGCTGTGGAGGTGGGCGGGAGGACGGCCACCTGCAAGCAGAGACATCTGAGGCCATCAGAAGCCTGGGAGAGGCAGAAACAGATGCTCCCTCGCAGCCCTCCTAGGACCCAGCCCTGCTGACAACTTCATCTTGGATTTCTGGCCTCCAGAACCTTGAAGCAATAAATCCGCGTTGTTTTGAGCTGCCCGGTTTGTGACACTTTGTGATTGTGGCACAGGAAAGAATACGCTGACTTCAGTGACACAAACCAGGTTGGTTCGGAGCCAACTGACTCCTTTGGTCACTTAGAAGAACATTTTATGAATGCTTTATGAATGTATCTCTTTCACATTTCTATTTAAGAAACCTCTTAAAGGAAAGAGGTGCCCTGTGTTCAGAACGCACTGCTGCAGCCTCTTAGAGAAAATGACCATAGACAACTGTGATCTCCTCGTCAGCCAGTCAGCATCGAGCAGGGACAACACAGGATGGAAGCTGGAGCTTTCCATGAGCGGCGACAGGGCTGGCTTCTCTAGGAGCTCCCCGGGGGCAGTGACGGGGCGGCTTCTCCATGCCTTTACATTTCTGATCTGTCATCAGTTTAAATATCTCCTATGTGATAGCTTTTCATCAAATCTGGCTTTATTCTGGCTTTGTTAAAGTGTTCAACTATGATCACTTTCAGTTACATGTCTTGGAAAGCCCTGATAATTAGATTTAAATCATAAAATATGCTAATGCATGCAGATAGTAGCAAGATAAAGATTTCAAAGGCAACTTAATGTATTATTCCCTTGGCAGAAATAGTCGAGTGCTGTGTAGCTGATAGGCTACAGGGTGCTATGAGACACAGGAAGGTTAACTAAGAAGAGCCTAAGAACCTACCAGACCCGTACCTGAGAAGCCAAGGGCTAGGATCGCTGTTAGATCTAGCAATTGATTATCTTTTAGTTCTGAAAATCTTTCTGAATTTGTTCCTTGCCATGTGCATGTGTCCATCTGGTGCTGCCGAACCTTCCAGCTGCGTGTTTACTAAGTGTCTACTCTCTGGAGTGCATGCCATCAAGTGTTGGGGGCATTTCAGAGTTTCAACGTGACTGCACTCTCAGAAAAGAGACAACAGACGTACAAGTAACGCTTGCTGCGTGTCCTGGCGTTCCTACACTCCGAGACGTGTGGAGGGAAGGAAGAAGCAACTCACAGAGCAAATCGTCTACACCCAGGGGAGTGGACATGAGCCCCACTGGGGGCCACACAGCAAGGCATGGCCTCCCAGCCACCCCTCTTGCTCCATCTCCCAAGCAAGGAGACGGCCCCCCGTGGTTTGGGGATGTGACATTGCCAGGACAGCAGGTTTTCTGACGGAAGAAGCAGAGGGACTGTAGGATTAGGAAGGTGGCTTGGTACCCTGTTCACCACCTTTAACGGAGAAGGACTAGAACCCATGTGAGGAGATCTGGAATTTCCTATCACCTGGTTATGAAGTTTCATGAGAAAAGGCTCATGAAGCTGGGAGACAATGACAGTCACAACTCACACAAAGAGAGAGCCGGGGGGGTGCCCGGGGCTGGGGCATCCGGGTCCCCTCCACTCGGTGCCAGCTCAGGACGGCTCATGGGGTGTGCTGGAGGAAGTCGACTCCATCTGTAATTTTGCCGGCCTCCTGGGTGATGTATGACAGGGAGTCAAGTCGTTTTTGTCAAAGAAAACGGGGGAGAGAGGTGCTGCGTCAGCTTCCTAGCCTGGGAGGATGTAACGAAGAAGGATCTTCATGGCATTCTGCACAAGAACTCACTCCACCCACGCGCAGCCTCCCCGGCCACTCCACATGAAGTCCTGGCTACCCCGCTACCCCGCTGCCCCGCCTCCCTGCAGTCCCTGCACCTGCCACATGCTGCGGGGTGCCCTGCTCACAGTGTGCCTGGGCTCTGCTGGTCACCACCCTGCCAGTCTGAGCACAGGGCTCAGGAGAGATGGGTCCTTTGTCTTGTACACTGATGGGGCCCCAGTGCTTAAAACAGGTCCTGCCACACAGTAGGGGCCGCATCAATGTTTGTGCAGTGAATGCAGGAGAATGGGGAGAGAGTTGAGATTCTGTGGCTGGCTGAGTGTGCAAAGGTAGGGGCAGCCAGGGGAGGGATGCTGACGCCTGCCCTGGGCCCGCACACCAGCATGGTCTCTGGTCATATCAAATTGAGCTTCAAATTCAAAGGAACAAAGACTGGTTGCCTTGCCTAATATTTATTAGGCAGACATTTCCCAATGTGTGTCTCTGTTTCGGGAGCAGCCGGACACATTAATGGAAACCATCGGCTGCCTCCTGGAATCATTGAACACATCAACATTTGACATCCACAGTCGGTGCCTTGGAGCAGCAAGTCGGGGCCCTCCAGGGTTTCTTACAAAGCCCTTTCTGTCGCTGTCCATTCCGATTGTCTGACTTCCTGTTGAGCTAGAAAGGACAACTTCAGAAAGTCACTTGCACTGATGTGGGGACCAGGGACTTCCATCTTTTCTTTTTCACCCTTTAAATGAAGAATTGACAATATTGTATTGATGTGTTAATATCCCGATTTCTTCTAAATACATTTTGTTCTCTTCGTTTCATGAAAATGGTCAGATCTGACCACGTCACGTCCTTAGCAGGTATGCAGGAAGCGCTGGGTGACTGGGTGCTCCCTGGGGCAAGCGTGGTCTCCCACGAGTTCCTCGGGATGCCTGGGTGCTGCGGTCATCTGGGTGAGCGAGGGAGTGAAGCCAGGTGTGAGGAAATGATGGGCTGTGGGATGTAAGTTACTGAATTCTGGGGTATAAAACAAGTCCCTGTGCAGCCTGCAGGACTCAAGCCTTTGCTTTAAGTTGCTACACGTCTTTCCATGTTGCCTTCTGACCAAGCGTTGCTTTATAAAATTACTTTTCATGACATTAGGCAACCGAAAAAGGTTTTGTTTTTCAGGCATGGCTGTGATCGTTTTGAAATGCCACTCTGCCTCCCTGTTAAGGTTTAATTATCTGTTATGAATAGCATCTGTGGAATTCATGATGCCCAACTTGTTTTGGAATAGAAACCATCAAATATTTTGGTAGCAAGAAAGCCAAGTGATGATAGTTATATCACACAGCTCTGCGCTCTTCCTCTCATCAAAAGACACATCACGCAGCATGTCGGGGAGAACAGCACAGAGCTACGGACTGATGACCGCCTCGCATGGCCTCACTCCCTCACAGGCTTTTCTCAGCAATGTTGCCTCGTGGAGCACACACATGCACACACATGCACATGCGTGACCACGCAGACACACGCACATTCTGGCCTCAAGAACGCCTTCCAGCTCCTTCAGGCACCTGAACTCCAGCTGAAACGTCACCTTCCGCCGGAGCTGCCATCTCAGGAGATTTGCTCCTGCAGAGTCAGGGGTCTCCATGCCCAAGGGCACTTGTCTCCACGTTGAGGGAGTATTTGACTTTCTCCCCAGCCACCTGGCACCTCTCTTTTGAATGATGGTGTTGAACGCTGAGGCTCCCCTCACTTGAAACCTCTATGGTTCATGCAAAGTTTGCTGCCTTCTGCCGCGGTGATGTGGGTTGGAACACCGCTTAGTGTTCGCCTCCCTCTTTCCTGTCACGGCTCTGTAAGCGCTGTCTCATTAAGAGTAATGTTTTCTCTGTCGTGGGTATTCTGCTAGAGTTGTTCCATCTCCAAATATGTTTTTTTCCCATATCCACATGTCAATCAGCAACTTGTCTTAAGCTCGAAGATGATAGTTGGGAGAATTGCAGTCACTAGCACTTTTAACACCAAAATTCAGCTATTCCAGGCTCAGAATGACTGCAGAATAAATGGTTGCATTCAAGATGGGCCACATTGCAAAGGCAGGTGCCCGGGTTGTTCTAGAGTAATCTTGGAAGTTGCAAGTCAAGTCAGTCTGGTTTTCTTGAATGAGTGAAAACCCAAGCTTCTCCACACAAGGTCTCATGGAAGCCTTGGGCTCACTTGTTTAAGCTCAGGTTAGCGACTGGATTGGACACACATTTTTGCTGGAATTGGGCTCCTACAACTTTTCCAAAGAAGGAAACATCCCAGGTATGCATGGGCAGCAGCAAGATGTGGGGATGGTTTGCACGTGTGGAAACAAGAGGAAGGGATGGCCCGGAGGGCCCGAAGGACGAAGAGTCTCCAGGCAAGAGGATTCTGTAGACATGAGGCTGGGTTCCTTTTAATTTTGGGTGGCTCTAGGCCTAGGGACTTAGCTTATTCCATAGAAGGTTCTCACAAGGCAAGATTCAGGTGCTCAGCTTTCCATCTCGCACAGGCTTGGAGGGTGGGCAGGACTTCAGGGAGAGACCCAACCACAGCTCGGATGAAATGTGCCAGGCTGTGCCCAGGCCCTTTGATCCAGGGCCCTGCCTTGAAGTCACACCTTGCAGTTGACCTTGGACCTCACAACCCTCTGTGTTCCCTCATGGGAAGCGCTCACGTTCTTCACTAGCGTTTGGAGGGCGGCTTTATGGACTGGTTCCCCTAATGCTGCACGATTGTCTCTATGTTTTACTTTCATATTTTAACCTTGGAGCATTGCTTGAGGCAGGTGGCATCCAAGCTCCAAACAGTGGCAGACGGAGTTCCAGAAGGGTCTGTGAGGCAGCTGTCAGGGCGCAGGGCTTTCCCACGGGTGAGCTGGGGATACTGGAGGTTGTGAGACAGTGGGAAAGAAGACAGTCTAGCGACAGGGATGGGGCCACGGTGCTGATCTACAGGGTGCAGGGCTCGGTTTACAGGGAGCGGGGAACTGCTTTACCCCATGCTGCAGGACTGGCAAGAGCCAGGACTTGGATCGTATTACCTCCAGGCGGAAATGTGAAAAAGGCCTTCAGAAACAAAGTGCTCATTTGGGGCCTGGACGCAGGCTCAGTTCCTGACGTCTGCCTGCTCCCCAGTCCCAGGATGGTCTGTTGCAAACCTGGGTTAGGACCCATGTTTTGTGCTTGCAAGCCACAGATGTGCCATGGAGAATGACTGAGTTTGACCCTAGGCCCTCGATCTCAGCCCTCTGGCCCAGGACTCTGGCCACTTCCTTTGTCCTTCCTGTGACCACACCCTGCTGACCAGGGACTCAGCCATGGGGACCGGGAGGGTCTCCCCATGGCTGGACTGCTTGGCTCTCACTCCAGCTTAGGTGGAACCTGGTTGCCCGAGTAGCCTGGATGCCTCAACATAGAAGACTAGGAATGTCCAGAAGTCACTGGGGTCATCGTCAGAACAGCTCTTTACATTGACAACGGCCAGTTCCAGGCTTTTTCCCAGGGCCAGAGCAGAGCGGGCTGTGAGGAGAGGGAAGGGCACCGTGGCCTCACCCTGGAAGCACCATGGGAAGCGTGGGGCTGGATCTTTGGGTGAAATGTCATTTTGCAAGACGGCTCTTTCCAGAAAGCTCAGGTGTGTGTTTCCCGGTGGGTTGGTGACGCTGGAGTGTGAACCTGGTGGACTTTTGTGTGTTTCCCGGTGGGTTGGTGACGCTGGGGTGTGAACCTGGAGGACTTTCATGTGTTTCCTGGTGAGTTGGTGACTCTGGGGTGTGAACCTGGAGGACTTTCGTGTGTTTCCCGGTGGGTTGGTGACGCTGGAGTGTGAACCTGGAGGACTTTCGTGTGTTTCCTGGTGGGTTGGTGACGCTGGGGTGTGAACCTGGAGGACTTTCATGTGTTTCCTGGTGGGTTGGTGACTCTGGGGTGTGAACCTGGAGGACTTTCGTGTGTTTCCCGGTGGGTTGGTGACGCTGGAGTGTGAACCTGGAGGACTTTCGTGTGTTTCCTGGTGGGTTGGTGACGCTGGGGTGTGAACCTGGAGGACTTTCATGTGTTTCCTGGTGGGTTGGTGACGCTGGGGTGTGAACCTGCTGGGTTTCTGCTTCTGGTCTACAGTCTAGAAAGCAGGAATTAAGGAGGGAAAGGGAAAGAGAAAAATGAGCTATGAAAACTCAGTGACGACTTGATAATGACAAAGCTGACGGAAGTACAGTGACAATCATGGCAAACACAGGTGTGGTTTAGCGCGAAGATTCCCAGAGGAAGGGTGCCGATGGGTCTGGCAGTGAACGCACCACAGATCCTCAGCTTAGAGAGAAGCATTGGTGACGGTGAGTCAGGATGACAGGGTCCCCATGGGACTGGTAAGCACAAAAGGCGTGTGCTTCTGCTGCCTGACTTTGCACTGCCCCAGAGCGTCAAGGAGGCCAGGGGCCCAGGCCTGGCTCTCGTCTGAAAGAGGCCATTGGAGACCAGGGGGCCAGATGTGCCAGGAGGGAGGGGCCTCAGCCAGCTGGGACTCAACAGGGCATGGACAGCCACACACAGTTGACCCGCCACGGCTGCTTGGAGGGGCCTCCCTCCTGCATGCCATCCACATCCACCTGGGCAGAGGTGGCCCAGACCTCACACCAACCCCCACTGGGAGAGCCTGGAGCCCCTCCCTCCATGGGAGAAAGTCCCCTGGCATGCTGGCCCCTGCAGACAGAACCACGACAAGAGCACATGGGCTACGTGTCCAAAGACAAATCAGACAAAACTGGCATTCCTGTCTCTCCGATACCCTTAGCAAGACCCTGCTTTGATCATTATCAATATCTTGAAAACGGCACGATTTGTGTACGAATGAAATACAAACCTGAGGTCGTCACTCCCCTGATGAGGCTCCCTCTTCCTCCGAGCACAGGCGCCCGGCCTGACGCTGACCTTCTGCAGTTCACCCTCTGTCTCCCCTCCCTGCATTTCCTTGGCAGTCCTGAGGGAACAGAGCAGCCTGAGCTACAGTGTGTGGCGGATCTCCTCCACACCACCGCCTCCTCGTGCGAGCGCGGGAACAATCTCAGGCGCATTTTCAGTTACTGATCCCCGAGCAGCTGGACTCTGTTCCTCTAAACGCTGACAATGGTCCCAGCACGAGGCTGATGGTTATCTCCCACCTCTGAGTCTCATTCACGGCGACCATGCGCCCGTCATTATTTTAACCACGCGCCCTTTCCCGTTTCTCCCTAATCTCATTATCTTCCCTTTTTCTCTGCTTAATTGCATTCAGCACTTACCCCCCTGGCAGCTCATCCCTCCCAGTGACACCGTCTCACCTCTGTCTTTGTTGACTGGCCCTGACGAGCCACTGTCATTATCAGAGGTCCACGCCGTCCTGGCGTCTCTTCTCTTAGGACTAAACGGGTCCTTTCCTCTCCCTACCCCCTTGCAGCCTCCAGCAGCGCTCAGCGCCCATTCCTGGGCCCCGTTTCTCTCTCCAGGTCTCAGCACCTCTTTTTCCTGCACTGTCCACTTCGGGCACCTGGTGTTACTTCTAGTTAAATGTTTTATAAAGCTGCGGAGTGGGGCATCCTAAGGGTAGTTACTTCTAGTTTTTTCTTTCTTTCATGTCTTCAAAACAAACCAAATGGAGAAAAACCCATTTATTAAGCCATAGTCTATGGCGTATAGCACGACAAAGCCGTTTAGTCTGAGCTGATCTCAATGGCCCGTTCCTTTTACCAACCGGGGCTGGTCAGTTTCCCTGAGATGCTATTAACTACAACAGCAGAGGCTGCAGGAGCTTAGCCCCGGCGTGTTACTCTGTGTGTGTCTGCCATGCCTGTGAGTGACATGCTCGTGTGTGTGTGTGTGTGTGTGTGTGTGTGTGTGTGTGTGTGTGTCTTTCTCTAGGCACACTATCTTCATGCAGTAGAATCTGAACATTCATTTCTATCCACCAGGAAATATGCCTCATCCAGCTGAAATAAATACGCCCATGATCCTTATCTTTTCTGTAGGCCCGAAACGTGGAAGGCATTTGCTGGTGACTCCTGAGGGCTGCACATTTCACTAGCCCTGGTGTTTCCTGCAGGGTCTGGGATGGGAACTGCTCCGTCAGCAGGTTCATCGGTGGCCGAACGTGCTGATTTCCCAGTCGCCCGTGTTGATGCCATCGTGGGTTCCTTCGCCACCCTTGTTCCTCCCTCAGGAAGTGCACGTTGCCCTCGTCTGCTCCAGCCTGCTTTGTGAGATCAGAGAAAATATCAATTGACTTTTTAAAGAAATGAATGATTGTTGCCCTGTTTCAGAATCCCCATTGTGTATCTGGCTCTATAAAGTCGTGCTAAATTGCCTGACTAACTGCTTCACGGGGCTTTCCTTTCGCTTCCAAGCAGGACTTTCTCACCTCTTGTTTTAAAACTGTTTAAACTTCAGTCTGAGATAATTTTCTCATTTTGCTCTGGCCCGGCACTTCCTACTTATAGGTGCCCTTTCCTGAGGAGTCATCATTTCTACCCTGGCTGTGTGCAGATGATGATAATGCTTAGCATTTATATGTGCTGTTCATCTTCAAACGCTCCACCAACCAGCGAGGTTTAATTGTCTCGCCCTTTCAGGCACCGCTGCACCAGCCACCGAGGCCCAGACACAGCCCTAGGGGCCCAGGGAGGACAGTCCCCCTGTCTCGCTGACCTCCTGGCTAATTCTACCTGCAGGGGCCTTCTCTGGGAAGGAATGAGCACGGCCGTGTTCTCCAGAGGCTGATGGCAGTGCACACGTAGCATTTCACCCCATTAAAACCGCCACACCCCGGCACCATTAGTGGGAAGCCCGGCACACTCCACACAGAGGAAGACGGAAAACAGGGGGGCTGTGTTGAGTGTCTGACTTGTTCCTGTGACCGGTTAGGCCCGTGGGGAAAACGAGCTCCCGGTAATGCTGGGAAGTCAGGACCCGGGCAAGATGCTGTTTCACGCAGTGACCAGTTTCGCAGTTAACAACAGTCTTCCCTGTGGCAGCCCTGGGGTGCAATGTCTAGCACAACCTCGGGAATCCCGTCAGAGTCGCTGTAGAAGAAGCTGCTGAGAGTCATTTAATAGCTTTTCCTGTAAGAATTCAGGGCAACATCACCGTCAGAGATGGGCGATGAAGAACAGGTGGTGGGTTTGGAGTGCTTCAACTTATGCTTTATCTAGGGCAGTTTCATTTCCAGTAGATTTCATGTCCTCTTTCTGGAACCTTGTGACACCTTCCACTCTAGAACTGTCAACCCAGCTTCCCAGAAAACCATTTCTAGTGGCTACTTCTGTGACACCTCTTGAGCTGCATTAAAAACAAGGTTTGTGCGGTGACTCACCCCTGTAATCCCAGCACTTTGGGAGGCTGAGGATGACTTGAGCCCGGGAGTTCAAGACCAGCCTGGGCAATATGGTGAGACCCCATCTCTACTAAAAATACAAAAAATTAGCCACGTGGGGTGCACCCACCTGTAGTCCTAGCTACCAGGGAGGCTGAGGGGGGAGGATTGGTTGTGCGTGGGAGGTGGAGGTTGCAGTGAGCCGAGACTGTGCCATTGCCCTTCAGCCTGGGCAACAGAATTAGATTCTGTCTCAATTTTAAAAAAAGGTTTATTTAGTAATTCATCAGCTGAAACCTCAATTTATTAGGAAACATTCATTCCTTTGTAGAGTATGATGATATCGACAAACATGTTGATAACTCCGAGACATGGCAAGTTCTGAAGAGACATCAGAATCATCAAAGAAACAGTAAATTATATTCAGACACATTTTATTGCCAGCTGTATCTTTATTCTAACAACACTGAAATTAACAATTCAGTTACAGTATAGCTATGACAAGCTTATTAACCAATATTACTTTATGCCTACGCTACTGTGTAAACTGTGTACCCTTGAACAAATAAATGACATCATGCTCCTCTAACTGAATATTTATTTTTACCAAGTATGTGGCTATTCCAGGGAAACTGTGATATAATGAGAATATGTAGGGCTCAGGAGTTACTGCTGATATCAAGATAATCAGATCTGGATGTCCTAATGGTTTTGTGGCCCTGGAAGGTCACCTAGTTGCCAGGACACAACAATCAGATGAATCATTGCATATGACCTGTGATTAAATTGCTTGCAAAGACTATAAGTGCATTGCAAAGTTTATTGATTTCTCAGAAAATAATAATTATCTTGACCTTGTGGCTCTCAAATGGCATTAAATAATTCTTCCCAGCAGAGGCAATGAGAAAAGCAAACAGGCTTTCTCTCCCAACAGGAATTTGCTAAACTTTCCTTTAATATACTGACCGACCTTATTCACTTGGCCACAAGAGGAGTGGCGGTGAGATGTTCTTTCCCAGTGAATCTTGATTGGAATAGGACTTTTTCCTACAGTTTTATCTCCGGAACCATGAATATTTGTGACAAAATGTTCTCAAATTTTAGTCTCATTCAAACTCTCAGTTAATACTGAATGCCCAAGCACGGAAGTTTTGCTTAAGAGCAAGGCCAGACACCATCCAGTCCTCACGTCCTGTTGCGGGTGCTGCTCTAGGAGTGTGGAGGTGCGCGTACAGGTGTGTGTGCACACGTGTGTGTTGCTGGTTTGAGCGGAAAGTTGGGAAGCCGGTTCACAAGCCTGTTTATGATTTCTCCTAAGCAGAAAGAAGGGAGAGAAAATAGCTATCTTTGGAGGGAAAGCAGAAATACAGTTACCAAAACACAGTCCCACCCCAGGAGAGTTAGCAAGAAACGCTGAGTAATTCTACAGTCAGTATGCAGGAAGCTGCTGACCCGAGGCCCCTGAGTGAGAGGAAGAGGGTCTTGTAAACTGCGTGACAAAGGGACTCTGGTGTCAGGGCGGGCTTTCCAGAGGATGCACACCTTGACCTGGGGTCACAACGAATCCACAGGAGGAGACACAGTAACAGTGGAGACCTGTGGAATGTGTGTGCAAGGTGAGTGTGCAAGCATGCCTGCCTTTGTGTGTCTGTGCAAAGGGAGCATGTGCACACGTGCAGATTCATTTGTGCTCATGTGCGTGTGCGTGCGTGATAGGTGTGTGTGCGTGACAGGTGTGTGTGCGTTTGTGCATGTGTGTGACAGGTGTGTGTGTGTGTGTGCGTCTGTGTGCACAGTGTGTGTGACAGGTGTGTGCGCGTGTGTGTGCGTGTGTGACAGGTGTGCATGTGTGACAGGTGTGTGTGTGTGTGGCAGGTGTGTGCATGTATGTGGCAGGTGTGTGTTTGTGTGTGTTTGCAATGCATATTTCTGTGTGACAGGTGTGTGTGTTTGGCAGGTGTGTGTTTGCATGTGTTTGGCATGCATGTCTGTCTGTGGCAGGTGCGTGTGTGTGGCAGGTGTGTGTGTGACAGGTGTGTGTGTACACGTGTGCGTGTGTGACAGGTGTGTGTGCACCTGTGTGTGTGTGTGTCTGTGCATGTGTGTGTGTGACAGGTGTGCATGGGTGTCTGTGGCAGGTGTGTGCATGTGTTTGGCATGCATGTCTGTGTGACGTGTGTTTGGCAGGTGTGTGTTTGCATGCGTTTGGCATGCATGTCTGTGTGACGTGTGTGTGTCTGGTAGGTGTGTGTTTGTGTTTGGCATGGATGTCTGTGTGTGACAGGTGTGTGTGTGGCAGGTGTGTGTGTGGCAGGTGTGTGTGTGTGGCAGGTGTGTGCATGTGTGCGTGTGTGTGACAGGTATGTGTGCATGTGTGTGTGTCTGTGCGTGTGTGTGACAGGTGTGTGCGTGTGTCTGTGTGTGGCAGGTGTGTGCGCGTGTTTGGAATGCATGTCTGTGTGTGACAGGTGTGTGTGTGTGTGTTTGGCAGGTGTGTGTGTGCACATGTGTGTGTGTGACAGGTGTGTGCATGTGTGGCAGGTGTGTGTTTGCGTGTGTTTGGCATGCATATCTGTGTGTGACAGGTGTGTGTGTGGCAGGTGTGTGTGGCAGGTGTGTGTGTGCATGTGTGTGTGTAAGAGGTGTGTGTGTACATGTGTGCATGTGCATGTGTCTGTGTGTGTGTGTGACAGGTGTGTGCGTGTCTGTGTGTGTGGCAGGTGTGTGTGTGTTTGGAATGCATGTTTGTGACAGGTGTGTGTGTGTGTTTGGCACATGTGTGTTTGGCATGCATGTCTGTGTGACAGATGTGTGTGTGTGTGTTTGGCAGGTGTGTGCTTGCATGTGTTTGGAATGCATGTCTGTGTATGACAGGTGTGTGTGTTTGTGTTTACCATGTGTGCTTGTCAGTGACAGTTGTGTTTGCGTTTGACAGATGTGTATGTTTGTGTGTGTGTTTGCCATGTGTGTTTGTGTTTCACAGGTGTGTGTGTGTGTGTGTGTGTGTATGTTTATGTGTGTTTGGAAGGTGTGGATGTTGATGTGTATGTTTGGCATTTGTGTTTGTGTGTGTCTGTGTGTGTTTGGCAGCTGTGTGTGTGGCATGTGTGTGTTTGGCAGGTGTGGATGTTGTGTGTGGCATGTGTGTGTGTGTGTCTGGCAGGTATGGATGTTGGTGTTTGTGGTGTATGTATGTGTGGCAGGTGTGGATTTTGATGTTTGTGGCATGTGTGTGTGTCTGGCAGGTTCGAATGTTGGTATTTGTGGCGTGTGTGTGTGTGTGGCAGGTGAGTTGCAGGTGTATGTCTGTCTTTGTGTACCTTGCTGTGCTTGCACACACTTGTGTGTGCGTGTGTATGTGCATGCATTGTGTGTTGGGTGTGTGCATGCCTGTGGGTGTGCAGCAGGTGGCGTACGATCAGGCTGGGGGCTGAGCCAGCACAAGGCCCTAGAGGGAGAACCCCGATTGCATCCCCAAGGTCAGAGGATCAGAGCAGCAGGGGCCAGGAGGCGAGGGGTGTGCACTGCCCCTGGGCAGGGCATGGAAGCCACATGAAGGGCGTGGCAGGGTGGACTGAATGTCTCTGGAAGCACCTGCGTGGCCTGGTCAGCGGGATCAGACCCATGTGTGTCAGGGTCACCGTGGGTCAGTGAGGAGGGCGGAGAGGGACGGGTGGCCGCAGCTGCCTGCTTACACACACGTGTTGAGGAGGACAGGGTCTGTAAAAGGGAACCTTTCAAAGTCGAGTGAAAGGCAGCCCACTCGGCATGCCTGATTCCACCAATGAGTCAGTTAAAGGGGAGCAAGTGCCACACAGAAGCCACTGGTGTCGCATGTCTGTGTCCCAGGGGACAAAGCCGCTTTGGCCCCGTCGTTCAAGTCTGCTTTTCCCGTAATCTTTGCTCCTCCGCCCGGTCATTATCCCAAGCAGCGTCACACTCCCTCCTCAGATTCCCTGCTTCTGAAAGGAGCTGCGCCCTCAGAGACCAGAAAACCTGGTGACCTGAACCCTCTCTGGAGATGAACGAATGAGGGCTCAGGGAGGAACCATGCGGCTTGGTGTCATGCACGTTCCATCCTTACTTTGATTTCCTAAGGACTTTTTGGACCGTGTCTCTGGGCAGCTGTCACAAGCACCACACCCCGGGGAGCTTCATCAACAGAAACGACCTCTCCGCGGTTCTGAGGCTGGCAGTCGCACAGAGCTGGCACCTTCTGAGGCTCTGGGTGAGCTGCTGGGGGCCTCCCTCCGGTGGCTGCTGGTATGGCCGGAGCCCCGTGGTCTTCCTCTGCTTGTGGAAGCATCGCCCCAAGTGTGTCTGCCGGCCTGTGGCCATCCTCCCGCTCTGTGTCACCCTCCTCTTCTTATAAGGACACAGTCATACTGGATCAGGAGCCCAACTCTTAGGTATGACCCAGGCTGACCAACTGCAATGCAGAGGTCCTGTGCCCAAGTGAGCTCCTGGGAAGTGGGGCTTCACTCCCCCGCTGTGTTTGGGAACACAGTTCCACCCATGACAGCTGGTTTTCAGTCGCTGAAATTCAGGGACCAGATCCTGGAACGAAGCCCCTTTACGGGATGGTCGTGACTAAGTCGCTCCAGGCAAATGTGAGAAGAGGAACAGGCCATCGTCCCTGAGGAGCCCACAGCTCAGGCCCGGGCTGGATTTCCTTCCTAAGCCCTGACTACGAGTATCTGCCCTGTGACCGCCAAGGCCCCGGCATCCACACGCATGTGGATCTGTCCCCCAGCCCCGAGGTGACTCATTCCCGTGACTTAGCTGCAGACGCCATCCCGCGTGAACTCTCAGACGTGCACGGGACCTTCCCTGCAGAGCACGCTTCGCTACCGTGAACTCGTGAGAACCAAAGCCGTGGGCGGCCGTGTCTCAGTGGCCGACTGCCGTGCGCCTGCTGTTACGAGAATTTTAAAAGTAAGCATTGGACGTCCCTCCCCGAGCCAACCACGGTCCTGGCTACATGACCTGTAATAACAGCTCCAGGTGGCTTACGTTCTGGTTCCGGTGGTAGATTGATAACTGGTTCCTGCCCAGAGATTTATCCGGTGCCGTGGTGGCTGTGCCTGCCCTGGCAAAGGCGGACACTTCTGGGATGTGGCTTCCTGTGTCCTCCTCCTCCCACAGAAGCTGCAGGTGCATCTGCACGCCTCCCCATTAGATCTAGTGTCTCCATAATGTGTCTGTCTCCATACTGTCTCCATAAGGCATCTGTCGTTAGCTCGTTTGCCCAGGGAGAGATGTGTATGGTAACCAGGAGGGTGGTTCACGGACAGGGTTCGCCAGCAGCAGGAATAAGGCTCCAATCACCAGCTAAGTGGGGAACTGCAGCTCCCGAGCCCAGCATCTTCCCCGTCAGGCGCTGCCACCTATTTCTTGTCCATACGGAACCTCCTAGATCTCATTCTTCAATTAAAAATCACAGCGGTTAGCGCACAAGCTTCGTCGCCATCTGCCTGGTGAAGAGATGCCACCCCTCTCTGCATGTGAGTTTTACAAGCCAGGAAATTCACAGTGGAGGGAAGGACACGTCTTCAGCACACCTGCACCTGTCTCAGCCACTGTTGTCCCAGCAAGTTTTTGAGCCAGGGCAACAGTGGCTGAGAGAGGTGCAGGTGTGCTGAAGACGTGTCCTTCCCTCCCCTTCCCTGAAATGCCAGACGGGGCCTCAAGGAGCTGCTGGCCCCAGGAGTTAGCTGGAAGCTTCTACAGCTCACTCCAGTGTGCTGGGAAAACATGGTCATCATTTTTCTGTGTCTGTGGCTTGTAAAAAAGCACCCCAGAAGAGTGGAGATGGGCACCCTTTGAGATGAATGCTTTTTGTTTAATCCCAAGCTAACATCTTGGAGGCCTGATGGAAAGCCCCCAGGATGTTGACCTCCTGCTTGGTCCACCCCGTACATTAAACAAACGTCAAGGACCGACTGTGCCCAGGTCCCATCTGGATGCAGATGGTGCTGGGATTCCCAAAACAGAGGAGTTCTTCTCTAGAGAGATCAACAAGGAAACAAAAGGTGATCAGAGCTTCAGGTCCGTGCAGTGGAGCTGAGAAGGGCAGTGCCACCCACGGCAGCTCAGGAGGAGCAGACAGCCGCTCTGGGCGCAGCGAGCCGGGCGAAGCCCCGAGGACCGGCACGTGACCTGTGACTGGAGCAGTGAGGACCGCTCAGCGTGGACAGCAGCAGCGGTGACAGCATGGGGAAGAAGCCCCGGCAAGTCACACGTCCTGCGGCAGCGGCCAGCTCCGGGTATTGGAAGGTCGGTAATGAGGCCACTGTCTGCTCGGCTTTGAAAGCTTCTTGATACTCACCTGATTGCAGAAAAGACTTGGGTGAATCTATTGAACATTTTTATCCCTGCCTGAGAGCAACAACTGTACCATAAAATGCCTGACACCCTCTTAACACACACCTAACTCGTCCTGGGGGGTCAGGTGGCTGCCACGGTCACCCCGAGCGCGTCATCCACCCGTGTGTTCAGGTCAGGTTCTCGCTGGCAGCATTCCGCCCACGGGGAAAGCGTGTTCCGTGACTGAGTAAATAATGTGCTTGGAAATAGGATGTGAAATATGGAATTGAGATTGACGATAATAACGTGTATTTGTGACTGCTTTTCCTCCTCGACCTCAGACTTTTCTCACTAGCGTATGAAAGCGTGCATGCCCTTTAAACATCCTCACCACAGCCCACCGGGAAAGTGGCTAATGACGGTAATCGGAGGAGGGACGGCCCTTGGCGTTTGCTGAGTGTGTGACCACGGCCGGCCACACGCATGCCCCAGGCAAGGGATATTTTCTATTCATTAGTAAACTTTCGGTATAATGGCTATAAGAAGTCTATCAAGCTAATTAATAGGTTATCATTCAACAGATTGTCCAGCACCTGCTAAGTGTAGACCCCGCCTCAGACCCAGAGAGGGAGCAGTGAACAGAGCCCGTAAAGTCTCTGCTGTCATGAACCTTCCCTCCCTCCAAACCTCAACACCCCGGCAGGGAGCTACTGCTCCTATCCCAGATGGTGCTTTCATCCGTAAAATCACAGGAATAGTAATAGAGTTAAAGAATAAGTAATGGTAATGGTTTAATAGTATCATCAAAAGCACTAGTGATAGTTACTGTAACTATGAATTTACAGACAAAATCACAGATCTGGAGACATGAAGGAGCGTGCTCAGAGTCACACACTCACTGGAACAACCGCTTTCCCAGCCACTCACAGACCGGGGGCCCTCCCAGTGCTGAGGCCATGAGGCTGTGATGGGAATTACCTTCGTTCCCTCGGGATTGCTGCAGCCACGTGCAGAGAGGATGTGGGGCTGCTGGCCACCCTCCAGCCAGGCCTCACTCCCCACGGGAGACCTCACTGCCCCCACGACACGAGTGAGTGTGACTGTGTACTGAAGTCACTGTGTACTTAAAGAAGTGGGTGTACAGGAAGTGGGTGTGCACCTCACCCGAAGCCTGACCACGGGACGCAGGGAGCGAGTGTGAACCGCGCACTTGTGTTATTGCAAAGACGCAGGAGGTGGGCATGTGCCTCAGGCCAGGGCCCTTGTCACGGATGCGGTGCCGATGGCCCAGGAGTCCAGGGCAAGGGCTGTGGGACTCCACCCGATTCTCTTGTCTCTAGTGCAGAGGTGTCGCACTGCACACTCACCTGCAGTGCAAAAAGAACAGAACCTTTCGAGGGAAACAGCCACATCAGACCAACACGCCGAGGAGCCCGAGGAAAGAAGGCAGGTGTGTGTCACGCCCAGAGAGAGCTGCCTGCCTTCCCCACGACCGGGGCTTGGCCCATGAGCGTCTTCCTGTGGGATGATTCAGAACCCTCCAGGTCTCCCCTGCCTAATGACTCCTGGTAATTAGATGCACAGAAAAAACACCAGCCTCCTGTCTCTCAGGATTCTCAGGAGTTCTGCTTGGGTGAATGGAAGCCTTCTCAGACTGCAAAACTGAGTAACCAGGAGGTAACGCGGTCGTGAGACACTCTCTGCTCAGAGGCAGAGTGCACGGCGAGGCCCATTCAGGCGCTTTCAGGATCAGAAGCCCGTGTCCCTGTCCTGCAGAGGCAGATGTGGCTCTGAGTTCTTTCTCAGCAGCCCTTAGCTGGTTCCGCCGGGATCGCTGAGCTCGCGCGGGGTGTCTCCAACCGCGCTGCTCTCCTATGCCTTAGACTCTAAGGCTTAGAGGTTTAAAGCAGCACGTTTATGTAGCTCCTTGCCCTGTGGGTGGGCAGTGTGACCTGGGGCGGGCTCAGGGTCCACTGGGCCTGGCTGCCCCTCTCACGTGTCTAGTCAGGTACCGGGGGTCTGGTTCTCCACGTCTGCATCTTGGCAGGGACCCTCCACTGACTCGGCCTCAGGGCCGTGTCCTCTCAGCCTCCAGCCAGCTGGTCTGGCTGTTCACACGCAATGGGCAGAAGGTCACCTGTGAGGAGCAGCACGCAGGGCCCTGGGTCACAGGGCTGGCATGGGGCGTCCGCCCAGGTGACGTTTGCCCAGGTGGAAGCCAAGGTCTGTGTACGCTCAGCAGAGGACATGTCCCGTAGCCACACGCTAAGCATCCTGGTGGGGACTGGGTGCTGTGGCGTCTCCCTCCTGCCCCACCCTGTGTTCCTCCCCCAGCCACGGTGTCTGAAAACACAGTCCCTTGGGCTGCAGCCATTATGTGGGTGTGCTATTTACATGATACCATGACCTTTGTTTCCTGGAGCCAACTCACCTCTCTCATCTTTTTCTGTTTGTTTTGGAGATGGAGTTTCCCTCTTGTCGCCTACTTTGAAGTGCAATGGCGCCATCTCAGCTCGCTGCAACCTCCACCTCCCAGGTTCAGGCAATTCTCCCGCCTCAGCCTCCTGAGTAGCTGGGATTATAGGCATGCACCACCCCTAGCCATTTTTTGTATTAGTAGAGATGGGGGTTTCACCATGTTGGCCAGGCTGGCCTTGAACTCCTGACCTCAGATGATCCACCCACCTCAGACTCCCCAAGTGCTGGGATTACAGGAGTGAACCACTGCTCCCAGCCTGCCTCTCTCATCTTGACTGGGTTCAGGACACACTCGGGTATCCTTGACAGATATTCCTAAAACGTGACCTGAATCCAAGTCCAATAGGCTTTGGCCAAAACCCCTGGAGGCAAATGTTTTCAGAATTTGTGAGATTTCAGAATAATGCATACATTGGCTACATATATTGCACAGGGTCTGAACGAGCCTTCCAAATAAAACCCATTAATATTTCTATGTTAAAATGTCCAGTCTGCACACTTACGGGGGTACAGACTAGAAACAGCCTCCACAGTTGAGCAAGGTTCTGCTGCCCAGTGAGTGGTCAGCTGGCGCTGACCCCAGACATGTGATACCTGGTCACCAGCCACCAAATGAACAGCAAGACCTTTGTTCTCAGGACCTCCAGACCTCAGAGCTGCAGATAGGGGGTTAGGACCTTTGGCAGTTTCCAAAACAGACCGTCACCTCCTTGAGGGCAGAGCCCGCTGTGTCCTCGTTCCATTGCTCCTCAGTTCAGAGCAGTGTCTGAGGCAGAAACACCCAACAGAAGCTTGGAGGCATGAACAGGCTCAGCTTTCCCTGGAGGGGGCTCCTTCTGCAGGGCGCCAGTCTCTCCTGTCTGAGGCTGATTTTTATTAACCTCACTTTCAGCAGATAACCCTTGTCACCTGGTCCTGTAGTCTCTTCCTCTTAACACTCCTGCACATCCCTAAAAATCTTCAAACAACCACGAAATGAACAAATTGCATGGGACACGGCATAGGAAAGTGAGGCAGGTGATCCAGGACTGGAGAAGGAGCTGGGAGACCCGGCAGCAAGAGGCTACGGTTTTTCTAAGCATCTTCTGAGTGGCCACACGGGAATGGATACTATTCTTAGTTCAGGGATTCCCGGTGGAGGAGACAAATTTATGCAAATTGATATTTATGATGCACATAATTGAAAAGCAGCTTGAATAGATGCTATGGGAACATTCCAGAAGGAGCTATCCCTTCTGCCCTAGGTAATCAGAGGTGCTTTCACAACGGAGTCATTTTAGAACTAGGCTTTAAGGCTTGTATAGGAGTTTGCAAGTCAGGTAAGGGTTGAAACGTTTTTCCAAGTCAAAAGAAAGGTATGCAGAAAGATTTTAAACCAGTGTGGATGCTTGAAGCATGCCAGGTACATAGAGACAGTAGCTGGAGGTAGTTTAATACACAGATTGAATACAGAACTACATAAAAATATAAAACATGTCTAAGGCTAAATAAAAATTAGCCGGGCGCGGTGGCTCAAGCCTGTAATCCCAGCACTTTGGGAGGCCAAGGCGGGTGGATCACGAGGTCGAGAGATCGAGACCATCCTGGTCAACATGGTGAAACCCCGTCTCTACTAAAAGTGCAAAAAATTAGCTGGGCGTGGTGGCACGTGCCTGTAATCCCAGCTACTCAGGAGGCTGAGGCAGGAGAATTGCCTGAGCCCAGGAGGCGGAGGGTGCAGTGAGCCGAGATCGCGCCATTGCACTCCAGCCTGGGTAACAAGGGCGAAACTCCGTCTCAAAAAAAAAAAAAAATATTTTTAAGTAATCTGACATCGACTCAGTAAAACTGCCAAGTGACATGAAGCATATAAAAAATATTCAAGTCCTTGTCCCAAATAGCAACAGGTAAAATGCATTCCAGGACTCTGATTTGCCAGGAGCTCTGCTATTGCCTGGTACATACTGGGTCACTGAATCCTCATCCCAACTCTAAGGGTCTGTATAAAAATTGTAACAACCCCTGATGAGCAGATGAGGAAACCGAGGTTCAAAGAGGCTAAAGTTTTCCAAGGTCACATAGATGGTAGATGACCTGGGATCTGAGCCGAACCCTCTGGCTCCAGAATGAACACGATTCTTACGAGGGTATCAGCAGCAACACCACAGGCAGCTCTTCCAGGAGGACAAGACCCACCATGTCCTAGATGCCCCCTCGACCCCAGAGCGAGAGGCCCAGCAGTACCAGCGGTGAGGGGGGAAGGAGCGGAAAACAGCGCCGAAGCCCTCGACCGAGCGGGCCCTGTCGTCCCAGGATCACGGCTTTAGAATCACTGTTCTGTTAGTGCAGCGCGTTTTCCTGGAGTCACGTGTGAAGTGCAGAGCCATGAGGAGGTGACTGACATAAACCACACCCTGCTTTTCCTGTGCCGGCGTGTGTGTCTGTGTGCACATGGGTGTGTGTTAAGTTGGGACGAGGCAATAAAGACTGGTCCCAGAAGAGCGTCCGCAGGAGCCCTGGGGGCGGGAGAAGCATCCGCAGTGCACGGTGGTTTCTCTGCCTGCTTTCCTGGTTGCGGAAAACACGTGTGCACTCCTCATCCAGGGCAACTTCCTGACGGTGGAAACGTTCCTGCCCCGCCTCTGTCCTGGTTAACAGCACACCCACGGGTCCTGGTGGGGCTTGAGGACTTAAAATGTGTCCAGTCAAAGTGAAGAGTGCAAGTTTAATAGAGTGACATTTTAGTTCAGATTTCCCGAGGGCTGCCGACCGCCACGCTCTCCGCCTGACTCTAGAAAAGGAGCCTGTGAGGACGGGCCTGTGTTTCCCTCCCCTCTCTTCATCCAGCCTGGGGCTTTCAACACGTTTTAGTAAATGAAGAAATCAACGGCCAAAGGCTAGAGCAACAGGAAGAAGTCCTGAAGCTGTCAGCTCGCAGCCGCCCCTGAATGCCCAGCACGGAGAAGTTACTCTCTAGAGAAAGAGACGAACTCAATGGTGAGGAACTTGTTGCCTCTGGATGATGACTCTGTCCCTCACACGTGTCCTGAGGACTTTCAGTTCACGCTACTTCCTATCTGTGCAGCCCCTTGCGGCCCTGAGGTCCTTCGAATGTCCGCCGGCGGGAGAGGTGGCGTCCGGCACCGTCTGCCCTGTGCTCAGAGTCTTCCTGTGTCTGGGCTCTGCCGGCCAGGCCTGCGGCCACCCTGTTCTTGCCAGTGTGCTGCTTTCCACACACCTGCCCCCTCCCCTCCCACCTCTCCAGGATGAGGTGGCATCTTTCACTCAGAGAAGGGCCCCGAGCATCTCTGCAACACTCGCCCTTTCAGCTGCTCCAGGCTTTTCTGATTTTAAGATATCTGCTTAGGATGTGGCAGCCACGTTGACATCTGTCATTGTGGGTAAGGGACACTGCCATTGTCATTGCTGTCGTAAGGAAAAAGGTGTTGTTGGTTACCTTTGTGATAGGCCCTCACCTGTGTGTGCGGTTGTTTTTGGCCACCGTGCCCCAAGGGAGCTCAGGCAGCAGATACGCCCTGAGCGGCTGGGTCCTCCTTGCCCAGCGAGTGCGGCGGGAGGTGACATGTGCCTCATCGGGATGGAGTCTCAGGGTCGGAGGCCAGTGCTTGACACGGAGAACGTCATCACTGGAAGGGCTGGGCAGGCAGAGCCCCAAGGCCACGTCAGTCACAGTTAAGCGGCGTTGGGCAACACTACGTTCCCGGTGAAAACTCCCAGGCAGACTGGGCAGATCCCACATCTGGGACGTGGGTGACAAGGTGGGCCCGGTGCGCCGTCACGTCATTCAGCCTGGCCCGCGTGCCCAACAGCTGCCCCAGCAGAACACCCGGCACGCAGAGCAGGATAAACAGGCCCAGCTGTGCTGACTCTCCTGGTCATGCTGCCCGGGATGCGCCACCCTGCCTGAGTCCCCGGGAAGCCAAGTCTCCCAGTGGGGCCTGGGGGAGGAGAAGGGAGATGGCACCTCCGCAGGGCATTTCCAGGGCCTCCTGCCTGCTCCGGGCTCGTCGTGCTGCTGGCGTGGCCCAGGGTGTCGAGGCCCCACCTCCCCTCTTCCTGTGCTGGGTCCGGCCTCTCCCTCCCTCACCGAAGCCCCCCAAGCCCGCGGAGCTCCGAGAGTGACAGGGCCTCCGCTGGGGCGCTGCAAGGCCCTCGTGCTCACAATGGCCTGGGTCTGGTGACTGGCAGCTACTTTCCCGCAGCTTCCCACTGAGCTATTGGCGAGTGTGCTTGCTCTCTGCAATTTTAAACGGTTCCTGGCCTGAATATTAATAGGTAAGGTCCAGTATGTGGAAAAAATAATGGCATTTAAATCCCTTAACATGGAATCTGCATACAGGGAATGATTCTTAAGTCTCCCCAGAAAGCTGTTAATGTAGGGGTAGCTGAGCCGGGGATGAGGGTTGCATTGTTCCCCACTTCTCCGGGCACATTGCTGTTCTCTATTCGGCAGTATCAGGCCTCACTTCCACGCAGAAGCTGGGAACGGCCCCACTCGAATTCAAAGAAACCCTGATCACCGTTCCGCCTTTTCCCTTTATCCATCCGGATACATTCAGGCTATTATGAGACTTTTTTTCTTAAAGCTTGTCATGAAAGAGGGACAATTTGGAACCAATTATTCCTAACAGATCATTTCACACATGCTCATATAATTATACACAACAGAGCAGTTCACACACCTCCACCTGCGATACAAAACAACACTTGCTTTCAATATTATCTCACTGTGTAGTTTTTTTAAGGTAAATTATTCAGAATGTAAGAAAACACGTTTTGTTTTGTTTTGTTTTGTTTTTCTGGTTTAAATAGGTGAGGTCTTATCTTGCTGCCTACATCATGGATAGGATTAAACTCCAAATGACAGGTGTGTGTCGTCAGGGGAGGACACTGATCAGGACAGAAGCCAAGGCTGGCCCCCAGTCCCTGCAGTTGAACCCGAGGCTTCTGCTAAATTCCACCTTTATTTAATCCTTAAGAAAGTCAATCCTTGGGCCGGTGCCATAGATCACGCCTCAAATCCCAGCACTTTGGGAGGCTGAGACAGGCAGCTAACTCGAGGTCAGGAGTTCGAGACCAGCCTGGCCAACGTGACGAAAACCCGTCTCTACTAAAAATACAAAAATTAGCTAGGCATGGTGGCAGGTGCCTGTAATCCCAGCTGCTCAGGAAGCTGAGGCAGAAGAGTTGCTTGAACCTGGGAGGTGGAGGTTGTGGTGAGCAGAGATGGTGCCACTACACTCCAGCTTGGGTGACAGAGCAAGACTGTGTCTCAAAAATAAAAAAAATTAAAAAAAGGAAAGGAAAAGAAAAATGAATCATTGGATTCCTTGGCTGCATTGGGGCTGCACACATCAGCGGGACTCCTCCCTGCGGATCCTCCGTCCATGCCCTGGCCAACGGGGTTGTCCAGCCCCCCTTCTCCCTGCTCCCATCCTCCACTCTTCGGTAGGAAGCCGCTGTGCGCAGCCCACACTCAAGGTTGGGGATCTGCTCTTGTCTTTGAAAGAGAAGAAGCGACATAAACTGTTTGCAGTTCGGCACAAGGGATTTTCCTCTTCTCCCGTTTATCAGTTTATTCTATCACTTATTTATGTCCAGTCAGGCTTATGGACCTAGGGTCATTTGTTTGTGATTTCATATCTTACAAAAATTACCCATAAGTGCTCCCTATGAGGTGTATGGCCTGCACTTTAAAATCATCTTTCTTTCACTGTAACACAGCAGGAATGTAAGAGATGCTTCCTAGATAAAAGTATACATTGATTTTATTATGTTCTTTAGAATGAAATAATACATAGTTAATGCCACGTAGCCCCTTCTGTAATTTATTTTCTTTCTATATTTTTAATTTAGTTGTTGTCTTGTGACTTAAAGCTTGTCATGAGAGAGGGACAATTTGGAACCAATTATTCCTAAGATCATTTCACCCATACATATATAATTATACACAGCAGAGCAGTTCACACGCCTCTGCCTGAGATATAAAACAACACTTGCTTTCAATATGACCTCATTGTGTTGTTTCTTGTGAGATGGGATCTTGCTGTGCTGCCCTGGCTGGTCTCAAACTCCTGGGCTCAATGATCCTCCTGCCACAGCCTCTCACGGTGCTGGGCTTACAGGCATGAGCCACCATGTCCAGTCCCTTTCGGTAATTCATTTTACTCACTAATTTATTCATTCACACCATTAAAACTAATCTTGGGGACATTTTCTTGATATCTTTTTCTGACCTATAATTCAGTTGCTCTTGTTGGCTCTTGACACTTAACGTAACTTAGAAATAAACCAGCAAGACTTGACCTCGTCAGTCCATGGCTCCCACCCACGGGAATGCGTTCTTGGTGACGGAATTCAGGACGGAGCAACACAGGCGACGTGTGTCACCTCAGAAGCCGCACTCCTGGCCGGCAGACTCGCCATCCGGAACTCACAAGCCGAGGAGTAAATCTGGGAATTTTCTGCAGGAATAATTGCCAGAGAGAAAATGCAGCAGTCAGGCGATGGCACTGTGGGAAGGATGATCGTTTCGATGAGGGCCACCAAAGGTCTTTCTGAGGAGATGTTGGCGCTGTTGTATGAATTTCAAAGCCATCGTACTATTGAGTCCCAGGAGAAGGTATTAACATATAATTTCTTGATACTGGCAATTGTAGAAATGCGCATAATTTGTTGGTATAGCATAAGGTGCTATAGATGTTTTCCACTTATATAATAATTAGCAGCTTTGTAGTGGCTACTCACATCTGTTATGACATGTTCCCACACTTCCTCCTTCCCTCCCCATGGGGAGCATTCACTCCACCACTGTCCACCCGGGGAGCCCTAACCTGAGAACCTGCATTCCTCGAGTCACACCGTCAGCAGCAGCAGTCAGCCCATCAGCACAAATCAGCCCACCAATTCCAAGCTCTGCAGATGCAGAGGTTGACTGGCAGGGCCCCTCCACCTCACAGAGCGCATGCCTGGTCTCGGGGGAAATTGCCCTGTCCTGTAGAGCAAACAGGAAGGGACTTCTGAAAAGAGAAGGGCCAGTGATGTCCCACTGCTGCTGGAAACTTCTTAAACTTCCTACACGACTAAGGTCAGACAAATGTCCCCACAGACAATTATTGAGTTGCTATGACTCAGGAGTTCTCAAAGATGGCCCACAAATCCCCCAGGGTCTTTGGGACCTTTCGAGGTGTCTGCAAGACCAAAACTGTTGGTGAATAAGTCGGGGCCAGGTTCCTAAGCCTGTGACCCAGGCAGGCAACCAGGATCCTGTGCGTAGAAGGGGCTGTGCTTGTTTTAATGCTTGGCTTCTAGTCTTCAAATCCGTAATAGATTTTGAAGAAGAGCCGCCACATTTTCATTTTGCACTGAGCCCTGGATATTACATAACCAGTCCTGACAGTAATGTCAAGACTTAAGACTTGTGGTGGGCCAGGTTCCAGGAGGTCCCTTCGGTTCTTGCACCCTGCACCCTGCTGCAGGCTCCCTGAAGAGTCCCTTCCCTTTGAGTCAGGGCTGGAACCAGGGAATGATGAGATAGCATTCCCGTGATTATATGAAGTGGCAAAATATCGCAGATGTAATCAGGGCCCCAAATCAGTTGACTTTTAATTCATCAAAGAGAGATTATTTGGCATGAGCGTCAACTCATCAGGTGAGCCCTTTGAAAGCAGAGCTTTTCTTTGGATTCTCTTGGATGGAGAAGGTAAATAACCACGATGTGAGCCATCTACAGGGAGGGGTGCCTCAGAGTGGGCAGGGGCCCCAAGCTCACAGCTCTCAAGAGGACAGGGTCCTCAGTCATCACCCAATGAGCTGAGATCTGCCCACCGTCCATGTGATTTTGGAAGCGCACCTGAGACCTGATGAGTGTCACAGCCCAATGCCACTTTGATTGCAGCCGGGGGAGACCTGCAGAGGATGTGGCCAAGCCTCAGCCACCCATACAAAGGCCGTGAGATGGCAACCACGTGTTGTTTTAAGTCAGTACGTTTGTGGAAATTTGCTGTGCAGCAATGTTGCTTCAACATGTGTTTTTTCATTGACTTGGCATTTGCACCAATGGCACCAAAGCATCTGCCAAGTTAGTGGAACCTGACTGCTCCAGGAGCCGCTGCACGGTCCCCACCACGGAGGCGCGCACGTGAGGTCGTTCTGGCTGGAGCTGGCACTGTCCACTCTCCAGTCTCCGTGAAATACCATCTTTGTCTGGAAGGATGCTTGACAAACAAACACTGTGTATTTTCTCAAAAACATCTCTTCAAATACAATCACTGGCAGTATTTGCTGCCAATAATAAATTTTCATCATTCAAGTGAAAATTAGAATTTTGGAAAACATACCTGCCACAATGAGCTTGAAATGTTTCCTTACTCAAAGACTTTTCTGATGAGATTTGTGGTATTAACAAATGTAATTTTCAAAATATTGCGTAGGCTGGATGAGGTGGCTTACACCCATAATCCCAGTACTTTGGGAGGCAGAGGCAGTAGGATTGCTTGAGCCCAGGAGTTCAAGGCTGCAGTGAGGTATGATCACACCATTGTACCACTCCACCGGAGCCTCGGCGACGGGGCAAAATCCCATCTGTCTCTTAGCTCATGTCTCTCTCTCTCTCTCTCTCTCTGTGTGTGTGTGTGTGTATGTGTAAAATTTAGTGAACCCATATTGTTTCAAAGATATTATCCAAGTACAAAATCATGCATGCAAACAGATGGATGGCTTATGATGTGACAGAATAAAAAGGTAACTCGTGTGGCCTTAAGTTCCACAACTAACATTTTAACAACTGCCATGAGTAGAGTTTTGTTGTGGCTGCAAAGAATATCCATAATTATTGAAAAAGGCTATAAAAATACTCATTCCCTTTCCATGTACATCTACCAGAGGCTGCCTTTCTCCCTATACTTCACCCAAAACAATGTTTTGCAAGAGATTGAAAGAAGCCGTTATGGTAATTCGGCCGACTTCTATGAAGCCAGATATTAAAGAGATTTCTAAAAATGTGGCACCATGTTGCTCTCTTCACTCCTTTTCAAACAATAGAGTTACTTCTACACAGGTGTTCACCAACTTGACCATAATTCAACTTAAGATTTTTCAACTTTGGGATGGTTTAAAGTGACAGGCACTCAGTAGAAACCGTACCATGAGTACCGATAGGACCATTCTGTTTTTTTACTTTAGTTCAATATTCAATAAATTATTTGAGCTATTCAACACTTTATTATAAAATAGGCTTTGTGTGAGATAATTTTGCCCAATTGTAGACTAATGTGGGTATTCCGAGCACCTTTAAGGGAGACTGAGCTAAGTAAGCTGTGATGTGCAATACTCTAGATGTATTAAATGCATTTGCCACTTATAATTTTAACTCACAATGGTTTTATTAGGATTAACCCCATTAAAAGTCAAGGGGCATCTGTAATGGGTTTATTATAATTATTTTTAAATTAATTGAAAATTGATATTTAAATTTTTTCCATGTTTTATTTCTACCCTGGTAAATATCAATAGATATATTCCACAGGGGAAAATCAAGCTTTATGTTTCACACTGATTTTTAATAGTGTAAAAAGTTCTTCGGACAAAAAAGTTTGAGAAGCTGTGATGTCACCCGACCTCAGTGCACATTGTTTTGGGTAGGTGGGGAGAGGAACATGTTAAGGTTGGTCAGGGAGCCAGTCATGATGCGTTGAACTGCAACCCCTCCCAAAAAGTTATGTTGAAGTCCTCACCCGCAGAACCTGTGCATAGGACCTTATTTGAAGGTAAGGACTTTACAGAGATAATCAAGCTAAAAGGCGGTCTCTAAGGCAGGTGCTGACCCAGTGTGACTGGTGTCTTACAAAGAGGGAAATCTGGACACAGGAACAGAAAGAAGACCATGTGAAGACACAGGGAGAAGATGCCGCCCAGCAGCAGAAGAATGCCAAGGCTCGCTGGCCAATGTGGGAAGCCAGAAGAGGCAAGACGATATTCTCCCCCAGGGGCTCAGAGAGGGCATGGCCCTGCTGACACCTTAATTTTGGACTTCCAGCCTCCAGAACTCTAAGATGATAAATTTCTGGTTTGTGCTTTGACAGGACAGCCCAGGGAATGAAATCCACCCTGCACGTGGAATGGGTACTTGTATCCACGAGTCACTGAGGCCTCCAGGATGGACAGGAAAGGTGGAGTCCGATCCAGCCTGCATGTTAGGAACCTGAGGATGAGAAGGAATCTCTACACCAGAATCTGTGATTTCTCTATTTCTCTGTGCGACCCTCCCGGAATGGAGGGTCTGCCCCAGCTACACGGCATCACAAGACTAAGACTGACTTTGGCTAAAAACACTCAATTTGCTGATCCAGAGTTTATCCTTTAATTGTGATGTGCATGGCAAGGAGGAAATTATTTAATCGTATTGCCCAAGTACTTAACCATAAAGTTAGTGATTATTCATTTTACTGCTGATCGTTGAGTCAGTTGTTGCTGCCCATCAGTTTCATCATTGAACACAATAATGCGATTCAACAGGCATCCAGAGTTCCCACTGCACGGGGCAGAGGGGAAGGGTGGCCAGGCAGAGAAGGTGACAGCCAAGATAGACACCCAGATGGGTGGCCTGGGGGATTCAGCACACGGGGCTGGCTGGAGCGAGCAGGAAACGGAATGGGAGAAGAGGGGAGTTGAGCTGTGCTCAAGGCAGCAGGTGCAGGAGCATTGACAGCGTCCGCCCCACTCTGAGTGGCCTCTGGAGACCTCAGAGAGGACCTGCTGTCAGCGGGGCGGGGTGGGGGCTGTGGCCTGTGGCAGGCGTACAGGACTGGCCCATCGTCAAGCGCTTTGGTTCTCCCCATGGATATGTACCAAGGAGCGTCCTGGTTGAGGTGTATTTTCCTGGAGGTGTGCCTGCATCTTTTTTCCTACTCTTTGACATTTTGGGGTTGCTGTGCCTCCCTCCTCCCAACCCCCAGCCTTGGAAACCCAGAATTTTCTATTTTTTTTTTTTCCTTTTTTTCTTCTAAGAAAGTCTGTCTTTCAAGCAAGATTCTGAAAATCTTTTAGATTAATCTGTTAATGATTCTCCTCAGGGGAAGAGAAAATCTCATTTAAAGTGAGTCAAAGTCGTGGCTCTCTGAGGACAGACTGCGGCAGCCTGGAAGGGGAGGAGCCCCGTTTCGTGGGAAGAGGGTTTCCTCCACCTGCAGAGCCACGCGCCCCCACCACGCTGGACACAGGCTGGGAGAAGAATCGCTCCCCCAAGATACACTCAGCTCCTGGGAAATTCTGCCTTCTCCACTTTATTCTCACAATTTAGCCTCAAGTACGTAACTCCCAGGATGAAGGTCTTTGGCGCAGAGCGATGGGAACAGCTTGGGAAGCGGAACAGGAGAACAGGAGCCCCATCCAGTGTGAGTCCCGGGCGCGCCCACCCTGTGCGCTCGCTCTGTGACCCTCCATCTCTAGTTCAAAACACGTGAAGTGATTAGGAATCCAGAAGTTTACTCTTCTCCGCTTGGCTAACAATGCTCGCGCGACCTGACCATGAGGCCCCCAGAGCTTCTTGCAGGGGTCACTGGGCCTCGTGCTGCTGCCGGGGCCGGGCTGGGCTCTGGGGAGACACACCCCCCGGGTCCCGCGCCAGGCGGTCTGCACAGGGTCCGGGCTGGCTGCTCCGTGGGCTGCTAGGCCACACTCAGCCGGGTGTTCCGTGGTTCTGTCATGGAAGTGACATGGCGTGGGGGAAATAATAAGCACCTGATAGAATCGGAGAAGCTGGTTGATGAGATGACTCCCTGGCGATGCGTGCGAAGTGCAGGAAGCCTAGCTGTCCTCTTGTGCAGTGCGGGGGCTGCTCTCACAGTGGACGAAATCTTTCCACGCCTGACAATTAACTTACAGAAGATGAGTCGCCTCTCGGCTCTCCAGAGGGCAGGTGGAGCCGCCGGAGGATTCCCCGGGTCCCCTTCCTCCTCCCGCTGGCGCCCGCCTTCACGCCACCTTCCACACCAGAGCTGACCCCTCCTTCCTGCGGCCCGAACACAGATGTGCAGCTCAGCATCCCAACGTGGGTTCAAGGGCCAATGGGAAGTGTAAGGCAGGAAGGGAGGGGGCAGAAGAACGTGGCGTGCGGGGCCTGTGGTGTAAAAGGAAGGGGGAAGCTCTGGGAAACACCGGGAGATTTGCGCTTACAATGAAACCTGAGATGTTAGGGAGGAAGGTCGCGGCCACACGCATGCTGTGCTGCAGGGCTGCTTCGTTACTGCACAGCAGATTTTCTGTCAGTCACCCCTCCCGTGTCCCGCCCAGTGGCTGTGTTGATAACAGAGGTTGGGAGAAGGCCAGATAACACAGGCCACAGGTTATCCCCTGAGAACTGACCCCAAATCCTCATCTTACAGGTTAACACAGACATTTCTCTTGGCTGCTTCCTCTGCACTAAAGACAAGAAAATGAAATTCCAACTCTGAAATCCGGGTACTTACGAAGCGTTTGCTTTGGAACACACTGATAATCTCTGTGTTCTGAAGTTTGCCTTTTTAGATTTTCTGTCTATTTCGGCCACCCATTCTCGTCTTTCTGAAGACAGAATCCAGCACTGGCTGTTGACTTAGCCACCACGTTTTCCTCTTGGTTGAAGGAAAGTGTGTCCGGCACGCGTGGAGAGCCACAGAGGATGCCGCATGTGCTAAGCAGCATGCTGTCTGTCAGTTTCGGGATGAGCCGAAGTTTTGGTCACCTGTGAATAGCTCCTTCACAGAGGACAAAGTCACTGACGGATTGATTCAGCCTTATGGCTCAAAGGGCTTCGCCCACCTTCCACAGCCCCTAAGCAGCTCAGGCATGACATGAGTGCAGGAATACAGGGTGTGGACCCCTCCAGCCTTGGATGGCCTCTTATAGAGGCCAGAGTTCAATTGCTGAAGCCAAAATCAACAGGAACTGAAAACCTGCCTTGCAGCCTATACATCTGTGTGTGGTAGTTCCGCTGTCTGTGATCCAGGCTGAGCACAGAGGTCAGTGGCTATCGCCAACCTGAACACATGACTGTCCTTGTCTTTAGGCTGTGGGTCGTGGTTAACCAAATCATTAGGCTCCTGATGGCTTGGGTCCAGCTGGTTTGCTGTGAGTTGAAGTCTGTCCTCCTCTCATTTGGCTCGGCCGTGGGGACTCTGGTTAGATGGACCCTGAAGCTGCACACGCCTCGTCACAGAAGGTGAGACGAGCCCTCCCGTGTGCTTTCCATGGCATCGGGAAATTCAACCAGTTCTACCTCAATAAGAAATCTGATTTTAGTTAGTACAGAAGGAAACTGAATAACCAGGGTGTGGGAAGGCAGGGTGGTTTCTCAGGTCAACAGCATGGTTCTGCCCAGGTGCATTTTCCGAGTGATAAGCTTCCTGAACCATGTCAGCCCTGGTGTCTTCCCATCCAGTGACTGAGAATCAGTGCAGATCATCTTACCGCAAAGAGGCCTCTCATTGATGAGCAGGAGCCTGACAGTGGGGTGGGAGTGTTCTCCGTGGACTTTCCACACGGGTGCTTCGTGGATGGGACTTTCATGGGCACTGTTGACGCTGAGGAGCCTTCACGGAGAATAGGTTGCACATGAATGTTGAAGGAGGGCAGATGATACTGTTCTGGATGAAATGTTCAGACCATGGAGAACAGCATTAGAAAATGCTGGAAAACGACAAAAGCCTGTAGCCCAGAATAAGAGAAGGAAAATGTCATCAAAGGCCCAGCTCAGAAGAGCAGGTGAGGGCGCCGGGAAGCTGGCCGTGAACTGGAGTGTGGGGCCTGCCACCTAATGACAAGGGATGCCAGTCAGACCTTGCCTGGATGGAGGGGCACTGCCAGAGGGCAGTGCCCAGAACACCAAGGGAAGGGCTTTCATGGGGACCACAGCCCGAACACAGATGTGCAGCTCAGCATCCCAACGTGGGTTCAAGGGCCAATGGGAAGTGTAAGGCAGGAAGGGAGGGGGCAGAAGAACGTGGCGTGCGGGGCCTGTGGTGTAAAAGGAAGGGGGAAGCTTTGGGAAACACCAGGAGATTTGCACTTAAAATGAAACTCGAGATGTTAGGGAGGAAGGTCGCGGCCACACGCATGCTGCGAATGACAAGAGGAGATGCTTCCGCGTGCTTGCTGTAATACCAATGAGCAAAGGAAATCCTGCCAAATGAGCTACTGGTCTTTTTTCAGGGCCCATGAGTAGCTGGGGGAGTCAGTACACATGAGTCCTCCGTATCGAGACTAGCGGTGTGAGCGCGTTCCTGAGTGGTGGGCATTTACCGCCTCCTGATAAGACTCCAGCCACTCGTCCAGCCTGGCCTCAGCCAGACCTTGCTCCGTACCTGAGGTCGGGGGGTTGTGGGTACAGGTGGGAGTGGGAGAGGAGCTGGGGCTGGCAAGGTGGGGCACAGCTCCAGGATCACAAGCCCCTGACAACTGGTCTTCAGCCAAAGGAGCAATGCATGGTCTAGTAGAGGTCATAATTACGGAACTCCGGTTCTTGTGCGGTGAGCCTGGCAGTGAGCTCTCGGGAGAGACCTGGGGGCTGACGTGCAGGACCAACCTTGGTGCTGCTCAGGCTCCTGCTGGGCCTTGTCTCCTCACGCAGAGAACCGCATGTCTCAGCTGGGCCTGAGCTGGCAGGATGGGACCGGTGTGGCTCCCGCGTGGACATGCTGGGGACCTGGAGGGTGGGGGTGCCCACAGCACCTTGCTTACCGCCTTGATGATCCAGGGTTCATCTGACACGGGGCAGCCCAAGGCCTCCAGAGGTTGAGCCAGTGTGGGAAGCACAGCTCCGACGGCCATCTTGGCTCTGAGGTTCTGACCTTGGGGTCACTACAACATAACCAAAACTCCCCTGACCAAAGCAAAACACCTGCGTCATTCTCCTTTTGGGGAAGACATGTTTGCTGTGAGTTTCTACCGGCCCGCCTGGGGACCAGCTTGAGGCTGGAGACCTCCCAGAGTGTGATGCTTAACAAAAATCTGCAAAGAATGTCTCTGTGGCCTCCTGCGGAAATGACGCTGAGCTCATGACCGCCTGCGCTCATTTAACGCAGAAATCCACACAGTTCCTCCTGGCCTCTGCCGGGCATCACGTGTGCACCCAGGACCTTGCATCTGGCAGAAGGCAGGGGCATTTCACAGCGAGGCAGCAGCACGTCACACACCGTGGTTCTGGGACCGGAGGGTCCATGGCGCAGGCTGCCTGGTGCATTCTCTCCCACGGCACTAGCCGCATGGGCAGAACCGTGGGCGTGGCTGCTTCCCAGCCCCCCAGCCTTGGCACTGTCTGGACCCGCACGGTAATGGCGGGAGAGAGGACATGGGAACACGAATACAGCAAAGTGCATCCTCGCGCAGGAAAACGGAGCTCACACCTAAGAAAGCAAGCTGAGGGTGCCGGCTCTCCGCAGGCTTCCAAATACTGGAGCATGGAGCCAAGTCCCCACACAGCCAGCCTGACTGCCAGTGGCTTTCCAGGGAGAGGAGGCTTCCTGCTGCCTGGCCTCAGAGGCGCTCAGGTGGAGCCGGGGGCAAGGACGGGGTTGTCCGGCCCCGATGCTGGCCTCAGCGGTGCACCTTTCTCTCTAGCCTCTGAAGCTGGACCCAGCGCAGCTCAGTTCTGCAGGCACGGAAGCTTTCTTTGGGCGATGCTATGGTGTTTCAGGGGTGTGGATCGTAGAGGACACCTGGGCTTGGCTCTGCCCTCTCTTGCTCTGATTCTGCACAGGCTGTGCCATGTCTCAGCTGCAACGTGGAGATGGGATGCCTGGAGTCCTGGCACCCATGGGGTGACGCACAGGCTCATCTTGAGTGAGCTCTCAAGAATGTCCTGAATCTGTGCTCCTGGCACTCTGAGAGCCCACAGCCCAGCAATCCTGCCTGGCATCACAGCCCAGCACACACCCCACTTTCCAGCAGGCAGCGTCAGACTGTCTGTAGGCACCAGGGCAGCCTGATCCTGCAGGAATGGCTGACACCATTGCAGGTGTGTGGAGCCTCATGGGGACAGAAGCCATTTGAGTCCTGAAGCAGCTTCCAGCTTGTCTGGGAAGTGGGCGTGTGCCCGGCTGTGCATCAGGGAAGCTTGCCGGATGGTCCCCGGCAGCTCCTCTCACATCCTGCAGTCTGGTGATGCCCATGCTTGGCGGGCCCTCCTCTGGGGCCCCTGTCATCTGTCTTGAAGACCAGCCTCTACAGGGAGCCCTGAGACACAGCGTGGGGGCCTTGACAGGACCGGGGCAAGGCTGAGATCAGCTCTTTTCTTCCTAGTGAGCTCAGGGCTTGAAGCACGTCGTCACTGACCAGGAGCACACTCTCTGGAGGGGCCCGGGCAGCTGTGGGTACCTGCGTGTTCTGGACCCACGGCCCTCACCCTGCGCCCAGCTCCGTGGCCTCTGGCAGGGGCAAGGTCACCGCGGGCAGGTTCAGCGCAGCCCCCACCCAGTGCTCTTTTGGTTCAGTGTCACAAACACTCCCCATGCAACCAATGCTGAGTCCTGAAAGCTTTTTTTTTTTTTTTTTTTTTTTTTTTTTTAATTTCTCTCGTTTCTGTTGAAATGTGACATTCAAATTTGAGATAGGAGCAGAGATCAACAAACCCTGTCAACGTTGTCAACCAGGTGTGACAGAGCCGTCTTCCTAAATTGCTGCTAATCTACTAAAGGCCTCTCTGCAACCTCCATCGTGCTGTTTGCTCACACACTGTTAACACTTTAGACTTCGCCCTCTGAGGTGTCACTGTGTGCCACTGAGTGAGTAGGGAGAGCCGTGTGAGCAGCCTCCAGCACGAGGATTTGGGGAGCCGGAGAAAGCTGATTAGCTATTCAGGGAGAATAATCTTATTGAGAGTGGTAAGAGCTGCATGAAGAACGCGCTTCCCTTCCCAGGAACAATCTCCTCATTATGTTGTCAAGCTTGCTGTTGAGTTCCCCCCTGTGCCATTAAGAAACCGTTTTCCATGTTAAGAAAGAGATTTCCAGATTGTGATGCTGTTTGCTGATTTTTTTTTTATTGTGTAAGGAATCTGTATGTATCAAACCAAACATTAGATGACTCATGTGCAGCATAATTATTTGCCACGAGGCACTCCGGACCGGGTGGCTTGGATGGGGAGGAAGGGCTGCGAGGGGCACCGGTGGCCAGGAGGGAGCAGGCGGGGCAGATTCGAATTCTGCATCAGCGCGCGGCACTTTCACCTCCGTGTGAAATGCAGTTGCAGATCGATAAGGCTTGATGGGTGAGGAGCGAGGAGCGCGCGAGAGGAGGTGCCGCTGCAGGCTTCTGAGTGCAGCAAACATTTCCGCTCTGTCGATGCTCTCGGTGGAGGGGGTACCAGAAGTTTGAGCTGCGCACACACCTGCCCTCCTGAACCCCTCTCCTAGCTGGAAAGGGAAGAATCTCCGCAACAGGAAATGGGTCGTGCACCGAGAGGGGCTTCCAGGGGTGTGAGCGCCCCCAAAGGCCCGCCCTGCCCCCAGGCCCGCCTCTAGTGGGGAGGCATGAGGGCGGCTGGGCCGGCATTGTTCTTCACTGGCGGGCGCAGGGTCTTCCAGCCGTTGCCAACCAGCTAATTTAAATAATGAACAGTAAGGAGCTTTTTCGTAATCTCTGCATGAGCCAGGGCACAAGGCGTGGGTGTCACAAGATTTCCCGGGAACGATTCCCATCAGCAGGAGAACGCTGACGCCAAGGCCTGAACCCCAGGCTGCCTGCGCACCAGTGGGGAGCGGATGCGCCCGCTGGGCCGCACGCGCTCCTCCTGGTGACTCCGCGGTCGCCGTTCCTTTCACCACCCTGGGACTTGAGGCTGACTGTGGCAGATCCCGTTGTTAAGCAGTTTGGAATGGAGGTGTTTCGGAGCTTTGTCTGAAAACCCCCGGTGTGTTTTACAGAAGTGGAAATTATTGAAGGGGCTTCTTTCTTAGGTAGCAACCTGCATGATAAGGTGACTCCATCCTACCCAAAACCGAAAGTAAGTTTCAAGGCTTAGACTTCATTTGCTGGTAGCTTCTGCTTTTTGGAAGGTTCCACCAAATACCCAAGAGCTCCGAAATATGCCGTCAGCAGGCCGCCCCTCGCAGCCCTTCCTGGGAAGGTGGCTGCCCACCGCACAGCTTCACCAGCCTTGGCGTGACTGGGAGGGTGCCCCCAACCTCCAGCAGTGGAACTCTCATGCTCCCTCAGCCGGCTCCTACACCACTGCACTGTAAACACTGTTGGGTGCCCGTCACGCAGAGGTGAGGAGGCAGGTGCATCCCTTCCTCATGGAGAGCTTACCTTCCTGCGGCAACAGCACCGTGAGGGAGCCATTGTGCCTGCCTGTGTTTCCAGGGGTGTCGGGGCATCCTGGGGTAGACGGGGATGGAGTGCTCCAATTGTGGAGGCCAAGTGAGCTGCTTTGCAGGACACGGGAGAGGGTGTATGCGGCCCAGTGCCTCATCTGCACTTCTCCTGAAGGCTGCAGGAAGCTCCAGAATAGAGCCTTGGTTAGTTTTCACTGGCTTAGTGTGGGATTGGTGCTAGAGAAGGAAGCCTGGATGAGGGGCCTGGCGACCCCCACTCCGGCCCAGGCCACAGAGATGGAGCTCCTGGTACTGCCGGGGAAGGAAGGGGATGGACTTTGGAGTAGGATGGCCCCAACGTGGTGCTGGGCTGCACATCCAGAATCAGCACCAGGCAGCGTCTCCCGTCTCTGCCCAGAGCAAAGTGCAGAACCTTCTGCTGGGGTGCAGCGGGGGACAGCACCCTCGATGTGATGGGATGCGAGACTCGCCAACAGTGACTTCGTCGGTGTGACCCTACAAGAACTCATTGCACCATCATTAGGGCCAGACCCTGGAGCAGGCATCAGGGAAACAAGTACCAGTAAAGCTTTGTGTGTGTGCAGGAAGTCAGAAGTAAAGCTTCCTAGGCAGGTGGAGGCAGAACTGAGCCACCTCGAGCAAGTCTCTACTCTCTCAACCTGGGCTTCCGATGATAAAGAATAACTCGCATGTATTGCAGGGTTGTTGGGAGGCTTAGAAGAAAGTGCCTCCACATAGTTGGGATGAATAGTTGCATTTTCTTTAATCATTGTGCATTCTTCTTTCAGTGTGCTCACAGTCTGAAAGCACTTCCTAAATAAATGCTGGTTTCCATTGTATTCCCCCCCCCCTTTAAATATAGGGTCTTGCTGTGTCACCCTGGCTGGAATGCAGTGGCACAGTCACAGCTCACTGATACATCAAACTTCTGGGCAATCCTCCCACCTCGGCCTCCTGAAGTTCTGGGATTTTAGGCATGAACCACTGCACCCAGCCAGTTTTGCTTTGTTTTGAATGACAGCACATTCACAAAACTCGAAAGGTGCCGGAGAACCTCCTGGAAGTGTGTCTTCTAATGTGTCCATTTGTGAAGCTGAGCCCCTTTCTCTTTTTTAATTGGGGGTTGGGACAGAAAGCCAGACAGGGGGCTTACTACACATTGAAACCTGAGCCTGAGAAGGGGAGGACACTCCCCCAGCAACGTCCCATTGTCTGATTGTATGAATCAGCCACATGCTACCTGAAGAATCTCCGGCTGATGGATTTCTTTCAACGTTTTGCATTTACCCACTGCTGCGATGGGTATCTTAGCACACGCATATCTTGCACATGAGTCAGTATATGCAAAAGATAAATTTCCTGAAGTGCAATTTTGTGTAAAAAAGAATGTGCATTAATGATAGGTAATTGACTAATGGCTCTCTGTAGATTCTGTTCTGGCACATGCTCCATCAGACCCTGTGAGAAAGTCCACCCTCTACCCCCTGCCTCGTCACCAACCCAGTGGCCAGCCAACTTTCTGATCTCTGCCCACCTGAGGGGCAAGTCAGTGGAATCTTGTTGTAGTCTTAATTTGCGTTTCTCTTTTTATGAGTAAAGTTAAGAGTTTCCTGTGGAAGAGACATTTGTATTTTCTTTTCTATAAACTGTCTGCTTGTATTTCTTGGCAATGTATTCTGTTACATGGCTGGCCTTTTGCTTATTGATTTGTGAAAGTTCTTTATCTACTAGACAATTTAGCACTTTATACTATGAATTCAAATATATATATACATATATTTTTTAATATTTTATCACACTTTAGGTTCTGGGGTGCATGTGCTGAACACACAGGATTGTTGCATAGGTACATACATGGCAATGTGGTTTGCTGCCTCCATCCCTGTCACCTGTATCTGGCATTTGTCCCCATGTTATCCCTCCCAAACTCCCTACCCGCCACTGTCCCTTCCCTAGTCCCCCAAAACAGACCCCGGTGTGTGATGCTCCCCTCCCTATGTCCATGTGTTCTCATTGTTCAACACCAACCTATGAGTGAGAACATGTGGTATTTGATTTTCTATTCTTGTGTCAGCTTGCTGAGAATTATGGTTTCCGGATTCATCCATGCCCCTGCAAAGGACACGAACTCCTCCTTTTATATGGCTGCATAGTATTCCATGGTGTATATGTGCTACATTTTCCCATCCAGTCTATCATCAATGGACATTTGGCTTGGTTCCAGGTCATTGCTATTGTAAACAGTGCCACAATGAACATACATGTGCATGTATCTTTATAATAAAATGCTTTATAATCCTTCGGGTATATACCCAGTAATGGGATTGCTGGGTCAAATGGAATTTCTATTTCTAGGTCCTTGAGGAATCGCCACACTGTCTTCCACAATGGTTGAACTAATTTACACTCCCACCAACAGCGTAAAAGTGTTTCTGTTTCTCCACATCCTCTCCAGCATCTGTTGTCTTCAGATTTTTTAATGATCAGCATTCTAACTGGCGTGAGATGGTATCTCAATGTGGTTTTGATTTGCATTTCCCTAATGACCAGTGATGATGAGCATTTTTTTGTATGTTTGATGGCCTCATATATGTCTTCTTTTGAAAAGTGTCTGTCGATATCCTTCACCCACTTTTGAATGGGTTTGTTTTTTTCTTGTAAACCTATTTTAGTTCTGTGTAGATTGTGAATATTAGTCCTTTGTCAGTTGGGTAGATTGCAAAAAATTTTTTCCCATTCTGTTGGTTGCCAGTTCACTATAATGATTGTTTCTTTTGCTGTGCAGAAGCTCTGGAGTTTAATTAGGTCCCATTTGTCTATTTTGGCTTTTGTTGCCAATGCTTTTGGTGTTTTGGTCATGAAGTCCTCGCCTATGCCTATGTCCTGAATGGTTTCACCTAGGTTTTCTTTTTGAGTTTTTATGGTGTTAGGTCTTATGTTTAAGTCTTTAATCCATCTGGAGTTACTTTTAGTGTAAGGTGTCAGGAAGGGGTCCTGTTTCTTCTTTCTGCACATGGGTAGCCAGTTTTGCCAACACCATTTATTAAACAGGGAATTCTTTCCCCATTGCTTGTTTTTTTTCAGGTTTGTCAAAGATCAGATGGTTGTAGATGTGTGGCATTGCCTCCGAGGCCTCTGTTCTGTTCTATTGGTCTATATCTCTGTTTGGATATTAGTACCATGCTGTTTTGATTACTGTAGCCCTGTAGTATAGTTTGAAGTCAGGTAGTGTGATGCCTCCAGCTTTGTTCTTTTTGCTTAGAATTGACTTGGCTATGTGGGCTCTCTTTTGGTCCCCTTTAAAGTTTAAGGTGGTTTTTCCCAGTTCTGTGAAGAGGGTCATAGGTAGCTTGATGGGGATAGCATTGAATCCATAAACTACTTTGGGCAGTATGGCCATTTTCCCAATATTGCTTCTTCCTAATCATGAGCATGGAATGTTTTCCATCTGTTTGTGTCCTCTCTTATTTCCTTGAGCAGTAGCTTGTAGTTCTCCTTGAAGAGCTCCTTTACGTTCCTTGTTCGTTGTATTCCTAGGTATTTAATTATCTTTGTAGCAATTGTGAATGGGAGTTCGCTCTTGATTTGGCTCTCTTTAAGTCTGTTATTGGTGTATAGGAATGCTTGTGACTTCTGCACATTGATTTTGTATCCTGAGACTTTGCTGAAGTTGCTTAGCAGTTTAAGGAGATTTTGGGCTGAGATGATGGGATCTTCTAAATATACAATCATGTCGTCTGCAAATAGAGGCAATTTGACTTCCTCCTTTCCTGATTGAACACCCTTTATTTCTTTTTCTTGCCTGATTGCTCTGGCTAGAATTTCCAATACTATCTTGAATAGGAGTGGTGAGAGAGGGCATCCTTGTGTAGTGCCGGATTTCAAAGGACATGTTTCCAGTTTTTGCCCATTCGGTATCATACTGGCTGTTGGTTTGTCGTAAACAGCTTTTATTATTTTGAGACACGTTGTTTTGATACCTAGTTTATTGAGAATTTTTAGCATAAAGGGCTGTTGAATTTTGTCAAAGGCCTTCTCTGCATCTATTGAGATAATCATGTGGTTTTTGTCTTTGGTTCTGTTTATGTGATGAATTATGTTTATAGATTTGCATATGTTGAGCCATCCTTGCATCCCCAGGATGAAGCCTACCTGATCGTGATGGATAAGCTTATTGATATGCTGTTGCAGTCGGTTTGCCAGTATTTTATTGAAGATTTTTGCATCTATGTTCATCATGGATATTGGCCTGAAGTTTTCTTTTCTTGTCGAGTCTCTGCTGGGTTTTGGTATCAGCATGATGTTGGTCTCATAAAATGATGTGGGAAGGATTCCTTCTTTTTGTAATGTTTGGAATAGTTTCAGAAGGAGTGATACCAGCTCCTCTTTGTATGTCTGGTGGAATTCAGCTGTGAACCCATCTGGACCTGGACTTTTTTTTGGTTAGTAGGCTATTAATTGCTCCCTCAACTTCAGCCCTTGTTATTGGTCTATTCAGGGTTTCGACTTCTTCCTGGTTTAGGCTTGTGCAGGTGCAAGTGTCCAGGAATTTATCAATTTCTTCCAGGTTTACTGGTTTATGTGAATAGAGTTATTTGTAGTAATCTCTGATGGTGGTTTGTATTTCTCTGGAATCTGTAGTGATATCCCCTTTATTGTTTTTTAATTGCATCTATTTGATTCTTCTCTCTTTCTATTTTATTAATCTGGCTAGTGGTCTATTTTGTTGATCTTTTCAAAAAAATAGCTCCTGGATTTATTAATTTTTTGAAGGTTTTTTGTGTCTCTATCTCTTTCAGTACTGCTCTGATCTTAGTTATTTCTTGTCTTCTGCTAGCTTTTCAGGTTTTTTTTTTTTTTTTTAATCTTGCTCCTCTAGCTCTTTCAATTTTGGTGATAGGGTGTTGATTTTAGATCTTTCCTTGCTTCTCATGTGGGCATTTATTGCTATAAACTTTCCTGTAATCACTGCTTTAAATGTGTCCCAGAGATTCAGATACGTTGTGTCTTCACTCTCAGTGGTTTCAAAGGACATCTTTATTTCTGCCTTCATTTCATTGTTTATCCAGTCAACATTCAAGAGCCAGTTGTTGAGATTCCATTAAGTTGTGCGGTTCTGAGTTAGTTTTTTAATCCTGAATTCTAATTTGATTGCACTGTGGTCTGAGAGACTGTTATGATTTCCGTTCTTTTGCATTTGCTGAGGAGTGATTTACTTCCAATTATGTGGTCAGTTTTAGAGTAGGTGTGATGTGGTGCTGAGAAGAATGTATATTCTGTGGATTTGGGGCGGAGAGTTCTGTAAATGTCTATTAGGTTTGCTTGGTACAGATCTGAGCTCAAGTCCTGGATATCCTTGTTAATTTTCTGTCTCATTGATCTCTCTAATATCGACAGTGGAGTGTTAAAGTCTGCCACTATTATTGTGTAGGAGTCTTAAGTCTCTTTGTAGGTCATTAAGAACTTGCTTTATGTATCTGGGTGCTCCTATATTGGGTGCATATATATTTAGGATCGTTAGCTCTTCTTGTTGCATTGATCCTTTTACCAGTATTTAATGCCCTTCGTCTCTTTCGATCTTTATTGGTTTAAAGCAGGCGTCCCAAAACTATGGCCCGTGGGCTGCATGCGGCCCCCTGAGGCCATTTATCCGGCCCCCTGCTGCACTTCAGGAAGGGGCAACTCTTTCATTGGTGGTCAGTGAGAGGAGCACAGTATGTGGCAGCCCTCCAACGGTCTGAGGGACAGTGAACTGGCCCCCTGTGTAAAAAGTTTGGGGACGCCTGGTTTAAAGTCTATTTTATCAGAGATAGGATTGCAACTCCCGCTTTTTTTTGCTCTTCATTTGCTTGGTAAATCTTCCTCCATCCCTTTATTTTGAGCCTATGTGTATCCTTGCATGTGAGATGGGTTTCCTGGATATAGCACACTGATGGGTTTTGTCTTTTTATTGAATTTGCCAGTCTGTATGTTTTGACTGGGGCATTTAGCCTATTTACATTTAAGGTTAATATTATTATGTGTGAATTTGGTCTTGCCATTTTGAGGCTAGCTGGTTGTTTTGCCCGTGAGTTGATGCAGTTTCTTCATTGTGTGAATGCTTTTACCATTTGGTATGTTTTTGGAGTGGCTGGTACTGGTTGTTCCTTTTTATGTTTAGTGCTTCTTTCAGGAGCTCTTGTAAGGCAGGCCTGGTGGTGATGACATCTCTGAGCAATTGCTTGTTCATAAAGGATTTTATTTCTGCATTGCTTATGAAGCTTAGTTTGGCTGGATATGTAATTCTAGGTTGAAAGTTCTTTTCTTTAAGGTTGTTGAATATTGGCCCCCACTCTCTTCTGGCTCCCTCCCTCCACCACGCCCCTCCCTCCCTCCACCACGCCCCTCCCTCCACCACGCCCCTCCCTCCACCACACCTTTCTCCCTCTGCCGCTTGTGGTTTTGTTATTGACTCCCTGAGGCACTGTCCACGCCCACTGGTGGGAAGCCTCACAGTAAGGGTGGTTGGAGGTGACTTCCACTGGGCCAGAAAGACAGATCCCAGGCCTTCTGTGCTTACAGCCAGCACTTAGCCGGACCTCACTGCACATGAGCCATTCTGTGTAGCTCATTCGATATCTTGGCAAGTCTGTGAGACAGGCACGACTGCATTTCACAGAGGAAGAAACTCAGGCACGGAGAGGTGAAGTGACTAATAGTTGAGCTGGATTTGAACTCAAGCATTTTAGCCCCAGGGTCCTCTCATCAGAAAGCTTTTTGATCCATTATCACCCATTTCAAGCAACGGAAGGGAAGGTTCTGAGGCTGACCAGGAGCAGGTGGGCATGGCAGGGAATGTTCTGGGTGCTTAGAGGCTCAGAGGCGGCTTTTCTGGGGCGGTGGGCAAAGCAGGAACGGGTGGCCTGTCCCTCACAACAAAAGGGGTCCAGTGCCATGGCTCTGCATGGCTCATGGCAACCTCTGTGTCACCAAATCCTTCTCCCATCAATGGACTTATTTTTTCAATGCCCCAAGCGTTGACCTGGGAGTGGATGTGGTCAGCAATGTAACACAGGGAAATGAGCCAGCTACTTGCCCCAAATGGGTATTCTGTGGGTAGAGGGAAAGTGTGAAGAAGCCAAGCAGGAGGGCATGGGAACCAGCTTGATTTCCTCACGTGCTGCGTTGTGTGGACCCAGATGGGATGGGCGAGCAGGGTGGGGTCAGGGCACTATAGCCAGGGAGACAAAGAGGCCCTATTCACCTTTGCCAGGGCTTTGCCTATTCCAAAAAGTGGTCTTCCTGAGTACAGAAAGCTAAGAAGAAAGGAAGGAAAATAAAAGAATTGGATCAGAACAAAACCAGACCCTTGCGCGTCTCAGAGTTGCTGAAGCGTCTCAGAAGGTGTCACCAGGCACAGGTATAATTAATAAAGCATTACACATCATTCTAGTAGTGCTAATCTTGCCCTACGCTGTGAAAACCCTGGTTATGTAAAGCTCTCAGAGTAAGAAGAGGAGGAGAGGTGAAAAGCTCTGTTGTCATACCAGACCTCGTCACCCACAGAATGAAGGTGCTCCCCGCAGATGCACTACGCATCACAGAGGCAGAGCGTGGCTTCGCTGGGGGCCGGCGCCCTCCTGCCTGGCTCTGGGAATGTCTGCTTTGAAGGCTGCAGGATCTGATGAGGTGGGGCTTTCTAGCTGGTGCAGCCTTCATTCCCTCTCTCCCTGACACTCTCTGAAGCACACCCGCTGCAGAATGTCTCTGTCCTTTGCCCAGAGGAAAGGAGGAAGTGGATTAAGTGGATGCAGTGCCTGCCTCTCGTGAGCTGCCTGCTTGTGGATCCCACGTTCTCCTCCTGGGTGAGAACCACAGGAGGATAGAGGTTGAAGGCCAAAAGAGACCCTGGGAACCCGCAGGGCCTCTGGGCTGTGTGCCCCGGTGCCCTTTGCTCCTCCGACCTGCAGGGCCTCCGGGCCGTGTGCCCTGATGCCCTCCGCTCCTCCGACCAGCTCCTGGGTGCTGTTGTGCTTCCTTCCAGCCCACTGAGACTTGCTCATTGCAAGTACTCCACTAAGACGTCACTAGCAGGGAGGACAGAGGCCTTGACTGTGACCACGGCGTGTGTGGCTTCACTTCTTTGAGCTGATTCTTCTGTAGAAAGGCTTCGTCCCACCACCCTGCATTTCTCTGCAAGCCCTGGGAGCTCCCACCAGGCTGGGGTGGGTGAAAACACTCCATAAACCAGAGGGTTTCAAACGAGGCCAAGGCAAGCGTCGTCTCCTGCCTGAGGCATGTACTGGCGTTTCCCCGGGAGAGCGCCTGCGTCTCAGCAGATCTCACGAGAATTCACTCAGTATTCCCAGGACGGAACCAAGGGGATGGCGCTAAAGTGTTCATGAGAAATCCATCCCATGGTCTGGTCACCTCCCACCAGCCCCGCCTCCAACACGGAGGTTACATTTCAACCCAGGCTTTAGAGGGGACAACGTCCATGCTGTAGTATCAGAGGCCCTGTGGCTTTCGTGGGTGAAATGTCAGCCTGGAAGCGTCTGTGCTCACTCATCTCCTCCAGCGACCCCTCCTCATCAGCTCCCCCAGCCCCCACTACCCGTGTGTACTCAGCCCTCTCTGCTTTACTTCCCCGAGGAGCACCCACCACCCCTGCAGAACATGTGTGTGGCTTCTCTGTAGGGAGAGATGCATTTCCCGGGCAGAACATAAGCTCCAAGAGGGCAGGGGATTCTGCTGGTGTCCCTGGAATGGAGAGGATCACTGGGATGTGCAGGTGCCTGATAGAGATTGTTAAAGAAAAAGATGGAAGCAGAAGAGAGAAAGAAGGAGAGGCGGGAGGGAGGAGGGGAGGGAGGGAGGAGGGAGGAAGAAAGGGCAGGAGGGCAGGAGGAAGGGAGGGAGCAGAGGGCAGCATCTGAGGGGCCAGGCGCTGGCACCACACACAGCAGGCGGGTGGGAGCAGCTATGCGTCAGCACCCGGCTTCGTGTCAGCCCATTTCAGGGTTCAAGTTCATCGACTCCATCAGGGGACTCCAGTGTGCAATTACAGTCAGAAGTGCTTTTCACTAAGGTACATAATGATTCATGCTGAGAATGTAATTAAAATGTTGTGGTAGTTTAAAAATAATACTCTATTAGGATAATACACCAAAATGGCTAATTCAGAATGAGTGCTTCCTGCTTTGATTGCACTCCGGTGAGTTCTGTGCATCAAATACTTTCACCTGAAGCATGATGTATATAAATGCTTCCCTCGGCTGTGCGCCAGACTCTGGCCAGGTGACATTTGAGAATTTCTTTGCGCCACAGAAGTGTCTGAGAGCAGCATCGCGTGCTGACTCTGGTTTTTGAAGTTCTGGCCTTGGATGCTGCAAAGATCCTCTAAATATCATCACTAGATGGTCCCTGCAAAGATCGGGGCTGGACACCTGCCTGGCAACCTTTGCCTCTGTCCTTCTGCAAATTGCGTGGGTCGGGATCCTGAGTTCTGAAAGCAGACAGAGCCCCACACTGTGAGAGTGGAGAGGGGTCTCTCTGGAGCAGCCCCGGTGAGGACACGGGCAGTTCATGCCCAGACCGCTGCTTCCCCCAGGCCCAGGCAGGACAGGTGGGCATTTCGCATAAGCAGAGGCTGCATCCTAGGCCAGAGCTCTCCGCTGTGGCAGGGCTTCCCAGGGCGGCCGCCCCAACACTCCACAGGCCGGAAGGCCGAGGCAGCAGAAACAGACTCCCTGCCATTCTAGAGGCCAGAGGTCCCAACTCCGTGGGTAGACAGGGCTGGTTTCTTCTGAGGTCCTGCCAGGAACCTGCTCCAGCCGCTGTCCAGCCTCTGGCGGTGCTGACGTTCCCGGTGGTCCTCAGCTTGCAGGAGGGTCACCGCCTCTCTGCCTCTATCCTCCCATGGGCAGCCTCTCCCTGGGAGCCCGTCTCTACGTGTTCACCTCCTCCTCCTGTGACACTGGTCGTGTGGGACTAGGGCTCTCCTACTGCAGGACAACCTCGCCTTCACTTTACTCATGATACCGGCAGTCACCATCTCGCCAAGCGTGGGTGAATTCTGAGGTGGTAAAGAGAACCCTCCCCTGCGGCGGGTGCTGATGACCCAGCCAGCTCCTCTGTGCCAGTATTGACCAGAGAACTCAGTGTGGCGGGCGCTGGGCCAGCCCCGCACTCCTGCTAGCACCAGCATCTCAGCCTCTTTATTTCAGAGCTGCTTGTTCTGTACTGCTGAACTTTCTCAGAGAAAAGAAAAAAAATCCTTTCCAGGTGGGCGGAGCCTCCCCAGAACCAGCACCCTCACGGGCACCCTCACTGCAGGCACTAATGAGCTCCCGGGGCTTCGGGCTCAGCAGCACAGAGGCGAGTAAAGGAGCGGTCCCACCAGGTCACGGCTGAGCAGAGGGACACGGCCGCCCTGTAGACCACCCTTCTGCCAGCAAGCACACCGCAAGAAGAGACTGTGAGGCCGGCACCCGAGCCAAGCCCACCTCAGCGTTCCCTGGCACCGCCTTCCACATCTCCCTGGCACCTGCCAGCCTGACCGTGGGGTGCGCTGGGCCTGGCCTTGGGCCTTCTCCTCGGCAGCGGCTGCACTCCTGGGAGAGAGGGCGTGCTGTGTTGCCGCGTGTCTGCACTCACGGGGGAGATTTTCGCAGAGTTGAATTCAGAGACAAGAAGTGCAGCTGGTTTCCTTGCTGGTGGCTGTTTTGCTTTGTTTTGAGAAGAAGTCTCGCTCGGTGGCCCAGGCTGGAGAGCAGTGGCACAGTCTCTGCTCACCACAACCTCCACTTCCTGGGGTCAAGCAGTTCTCCTGCCTTAGCCTCCCAAGTAGCTGGGATTACAGGCACCTACCACCACAAACAGCTAATTTTTGTATTTTTAGTAGAGATGGGGTTTCACCACGTTGGCCAGGCTGGTCTCGAACTCCTGACATCAAGTGATCCACTTGCCTTGGCCTCGCAAAGTGCTGGGATTACAGGTGTGAGCCACGGCGCCTAGCCAGCTGCTTTCTCGGAAATCGTTCATTCCCACACCCGAGGTAGGTTGAGAAGACTGATGTCTTAGGAGGCGTGAGTAGAAGTCCTGAGCTTCTTACGGTCAGTGGGCTGTGGCCTCTGACCAGGTGTGGTGCTGTAGGCCTGTCGTGGCTGTGGCGCTGTGTGTGAGAGGAGAATATTCTCAGGGCACTTCCATTCCAGACAGAAACAGGACCATGAGATGCCCAAGCCAGGGCCACAGCAGTCAGCCCACACCCCCGGGGGGCTGAAGGGCAGGACCTGTGGGTGGGTCCAGGGATGGTATGGCGCAGGGCTCGGAATTACAGAGGCACTGCCCGGCTCTGCCCGGCAGCTGGGGGAAGGGAGGCAGATCCTAGGTAAAAAGTGATGTTGATGGCTTCACAGCACAGGCACTTCTGTCCAAAGGGTGGAAAACACGTTGCAGAAATAGCCTTTAGGCCAGCAGTCACCTCTAGCTGTCAGCGATACTCAGTGCCCCACTGTCCCCCGCCCCCACCCAGCCCCCACACCTGCTGTGCTTTCTCCAGACGGGCACAGCGGGCTCCGTTCCTCTGCGTTTCTTCTCCCTGTGTGTCTGGTCTTATCCCCTCGGCCTCCCTGGAAAATGCCACCAGCCCAGCCTGACACTCAGATGTCTCTAGGTGCATGGTGGAGGGGACCTGGGGATTGTGGCCAGGCTCGTTATTTCTGAAAAGAGCTTTCACTCCTGGGGTGGCCGGGCTGACCAAGGAAGCCTGAGCGTGGCACGGCGGAGCAGACACAGACGGAGGGTGGCGGTCACTCGGATCTCCCTGCCGCGGCTCTACGGGTAAAGGGGGCTTTCGTGTGTTTTCTTTCTGTCTGTTTTGTCTTGGAAGGAGAATTTCTGGGTTCAGCTTTGGTTTGTTTCGAAGATGAATGTAGAAAGAAGGAAAAATCCGAGGTCAGAAAAGATGGAGGCAAGTCCACCTGCCCACCAGGCAAACTGCTGTGAAACTTATAAATATTGCACCTCGTTCTCTGTGAAGCCGCACTTCTTGGAGGGGCCTCGGGTTCACGTGCACGTTCTGTGCAGTGGGGGACCGGCTGGTGCCTTCGCAGAAATCCGCTGTTAAAAGGGAGCTCTCAGGAGCTGTGTAGAAACCAGCTTCTTCTACCCCTTTGTGCCGATGCAACATTAAAGAGCGTTTGGGGGCTGATGGAAGAGCCTCGGTCTCTCATCATCCACCTTGAAGGAAATAGATTTCTGGGGAGGAGCCGAGTTTTTTCAGCTAGCAAGTTGGCCTCTTTGCTCCATGGAAGGGAAAGACCATTTGACTCCAGGACTGAGCCTGGAGCCGCTGCTGTTTCATGGGTGGAGAGGGTGGCAGGGGTGGTGGGGGCACCTGCAGTGTCAGGGTGGCATCCAGAGAGGCTGGGATGTGCCCACTGCCGCGGGCAGGTGGAGCCAGAGCCACACACCAGGTCGCCCTCACTGCTGAAGCTGCCCCCAACCTCTGCCCGCCCCAAGCCTGTCTGTCTTGTTCTCTCACAAAAGAAAAGACCTTGCCCAGTGCAAAGGGCGGGAGCCCAGCCACCTGCTCTTCATTCAGACTAGAAATGACCATCGACGTTGTCCTCAGCATCACCATCATTCGCTTCCTGCACTAAGCAGGATCCTCACCCCAGCCAGGAAGCAGGTAGTGTCCTTCTTACTTCACTGGACAGAACTGAAAGTCAGGACTTTGAAGTCACTCTCCTGGGAGCACGCAGATTTCTTGAGTCAACTGGAGACTCGGGTCGGCCTGCATCAGGAAACGTTGCCTGCAGTCTCCCTCCAGGGAAGCCCACCCGCCCCCCGCACCCCTCTCTGTCCCTCCTCCCCCCATTCTCCACTTCGTGTGGGTCTTCTGGGCTCTTTACTGATGACAACCACACAGAAGAGAAAGGCATCTTTTAATATTTATTCATCAATGCCAAAAAGCAGGTGAATCAGAAGGCTTGCGTTTCTCCTGGAAAACTCATGTTTAAAATATAATTCTTTGTTCTTTCTCTGTGGACCATGGAGCCCAGCTAGGATGCAGGTTGGCTGAGCTTCTGCAAATACACAGGGCCTTCTGATCTGAGGGTGTGAGTCAACGAGATAATTCCACCCACTAATTGTTCATCTTTAAAGGCTGAACTACAGCTGGGAAAACATTGACATACACAGGCCCACCGCCACAGGGCGGCTGCAGCCTTTATTCCAGCTCACCTGCCGGGGTGCTGCTGAGAGCTGGCCACCCTCCCTGTCACCTGCCACACGCCAGCAATTCCCGGTCATTCACTCGGAGATTCTTCCACCTGCCTGAGGAGGGGTACTAGTATGCTTCCCATTGCACAGATGGAGTAACCGGCCCGGGTTCCCACCCTGGCCAACGTGTGCTCCCAGGCACCGCTGCAAGGCCTGGTGCTGCGGAGGAGCATGACAGGAAATGAGACGGGGACACCCATAGCTTTGCCACATCTCCTCCCAGAAATACTGGTGAAAAGGTAAAAATGAAGTCAAGCAATCAGTAAGCGACCGTGCCGCACACACAGAGGAGCACCTGCGCAGGCAGCGTTTCCACTGGCCGAAGTGAGTCGGCTGCTGGTTTGGTGGCCTGCACGTACAAGCAGGGTCGTTACTGTGACTCCTCAGGAAATTCCCTCCCCATGAGCCAATGGCAAGGGAATGGGCTTTGCCCCGCCATGGAAGATCAATGGCACCCTTCGGTTTGCTTGAATCTTGGTAGAAAAGCACCTGAAACCTTCATCATCTTTGTCTACAGTAATTTACTGACTCATACTGGCCAGAAGATCCTCCTGTAGACTCATCTCCCTCCTGCTGTGAGACCAGAGAGCGGCTCAGGCCCTGGCTGCCCACCCACCCCCTCCCCCAGGCCGCTCCCTTGGGAATCGGCAGAGGGGCCAGGCTTACTTTTAATGCCGTCTTTGTAAACAGGGCCTTTGAGGGTATATTTGTCAGCCCGTCTTACACAGCGCTCACCACCTTGCCTCCTGGGTAGCTGAGAACATAGGTGGGTGCCACCATGCCTGGCAAAGTTTTTAATTCTTTGTAGAAATGGGGTCTCTCTACATTGCCCAGGCTGGTTACAAACTCCTGGCCTCAATCAGTTCTCTCGCCTCCGCCTCCCAAAGTGCTGGGACGACAGGTGTGAGCTACTGTGCCTGGCCTCCTTCTGTTCTTTTTGTCTTTTGGTCTTTCATTTACCTGGTATTACTTTACTCATTCCTTTTTTTTCAGGCTTTCTTTATTCTATTATGTTAAGTATGTTTCTTGCCTGTCCATCTAGAGCAGGCGTCCCCAAACTGTTTACACAGGGGGCCAGTTCACTGTCCCTCAGACCGTTGGAGGGCCGCCACCTACTGTGCTCCTCTCACTGACCACCAATGAAAGAGGTGCCCCTTCCTGAGTGCGGCGGGGGGCCGGATAAATGGCCTCAGGGGGCCGCGTGCGGCCCGCGGGCCATAGTTTGGGGATGCCTGATCTAGAGTAACAGTTTCTTCTTTGAAGGAAACAAGTCAGCCTGCTGGATGTAGTGACACGGCTGATTACCTGGTTTATTGCTGTCATTTTTAAGTTGATGATTGAGTTTTCTTTTCTCTGTTTCCTGGGTTGTCCAGACATTGCTGCTTCCTTCTGCTCTTCCTGTTGGACTTCAGTTCCTTTGCAGGGTTGTTGACGGTATCTTCCCTTCGCAGTCGTCAGGGTTCATTGTAAGGTTCTTTACAGTTTTATGGAAACTCGGGACTAGGGGCTTCCCCCACCGGGTCGCTCCAGTGCCCACCTGGGCAGCCTGAGTCCCGTGAGAAGTGGGTTCACATCATGCCCTTTTGCCCCTCCCCCCCACTCCCGGCCTCTTCAGGTGACGTGTGTGACTGCCTCACCCCTGCCCCAGCCCTGCATGCTGGCTCGTAGATTCTGCAGAATGAATACTTTGACTTCTGGGCTATCATTTTAGACTTTGCTTGTGGTTCAGTTCGGAAATGTTTCCATTTCTGGATTATTTACATGGCCCCTGTATTCTTCCTCTCAAGTCACCACTGTTGTGTAGGCTCGTCTGGGAGCTCAGGGTTTGTGGACTTCATGGCTCGCCACTGCTTCCTCAAACACTTTCCCAAGACAGGTCTCGAAATGCTCTCCCCTCCCTGCACCCGCCGTGGCACCCCAAGGGCAGGGCTCGTGGGCTGAGTGGGTCTCTTCCCAGGTGCCATGCTCGCTCGCTGGCTGCGCCGTGGAGGGGAACCCCGACGCCAGCCCCGATCCTCCTTTGGACGTTGATTTGTTCTTCACTGCCTTGTTCTCTTCCTCTTCCCACTGGGAGATTTCCCTGAACACCCTGCCAGGGGCTTTTCCCCTCAGCTCCTCCGGATCTGCGGGGCTCTGGCCTCTGCCTTGGGCTCTGCTGAGATGTGCTCGGTAGGCTGCCCCTCCCTCTGGAGCTGCCGTCCTGTAGGGCGGGAACGGGGCCCTGTCCCCTCCTGTCCCACGGCTTCCCATCACATGCTCTGAGCAGGTTTTCTTTCCCATCCACTGCAGGCTCATTTAGGTCTCAACAGAGCCCATGCTCTACTTGAGGTTACCTAGGGAGTTTTTTCCAGAAGGAAATTGGGCACTTTCTATAAAGCCAGGCACGTGTGGGACTCGAATCTCTATTCTCCCTGTCCTTGTTCAAGCCCCTGGTCTCGACCTCTGTCTCCAACTGCTGTTTCCTTGGGTGTCCATTCCCAGCGCTTGCCTGCCAGCCGCTGCACCTCTGATGTCCTGGATGGACAGGCCCGGGAAAGCGGAGGGGCTCTGGCCTTGGCAGCCCCTGCCTGGCCCCAGTCCGCCCAAAGTCTCCTCAAACTCAGGGTCAGGAATAGAGGGCGCAGCTGCCACCACCTCCCTCAGCTCCTGGGCCCAGGAGACCCAGCCCCCCAGGCACTGTGGCCTCCATCCAGGGGTCTCTGTCCAGACCCTGTCCTGGTCTCTGTACAGCTGCAATTGTTGCTAGAGTCCACCAGTGCCCATCCCAGGCTCCTGTCAGGTCCTGAGTGGGAGGCAAGAAAGCCCTTCATTCATTCCCTAGGACCCCAGCAGAGCTGGAGCCCGCCCTCCTCCAGGCCCACCCCCGCCCTCCGACCGCTCCCTCCCAGACCCACCCCCACCTTCCAGCCCACTCCCTCCCAAGCCCACCCCCACCCTCCAGCCCACTCCCTCCCAAGCCCACCCTCCCGCCGTCCAGCCCACAGGAGCTGCTGGGCTCAGAGAAGCACTGGCTGGAGCTGTAAGGGGAGGCGACAGGCACAGCCCTCCCGGCTTCCAGAAGCCTGTTGCACGGCTCATTCCACAGGAGCCCCGAGCCACTGGCATTAACAGGACAATCACATTAAGGGTGTTCCTGCCAAGGCCTCTCGGAAGTAGTCAGTCACAGCTGCAGATGGCCATTTACTTTCATAATCCCGTGTGGATTAGGATGTAGGAGAGGGGCAGATACAGGCTTGATGAGTAGCAGCCGCCGCTCCCGACAGCATTTGTGCCGTTGACACTTGCCCTGTCTGGGCTCTGCTAAGGGACCGTGCGTTTTCGCTACATTATCCCCACAGTCCTCATAACTCTGGCAAACTTGGCATGATTGTTTTTCTTTTTCAGGTGGGAAAATAAATGCCTCAAGAAGCTCCACAGATTGCCCGGAGACTCTGAGGAGGTAAGTGCCGAGGGGCGCGGGTCTGGTGGCGCCGAAGCCTGCTGTGTCTTCGTGGTGTGTTCGTTTGCAGCTCTCTGCCTGGTAGCCACCTGTCCCTGGACTGCGAGGCGTGGGAAGACAGATGTCCTGTGCGTTTTCTTCACCACGTGGCCCTCTGTAAACACTAGCGAATGAGCAACCACCTCGCCCACAGAAGAGCCTCTCTTCCATCCTCCAACGACCAGGGTGTTCCTCTTCATCATCTCTGGCCACTTGCTGGCTTTGCCCATGAACGTGGGATGAGCAGAGGGAGGCGTGGAGGTGCAGGGGGTGAGCGAGTGCTCTGAGGATAACGCTGGACCCTGGGTCTCATGGGCAGAGGAAATGGAGGTGGGCTGGGCTCAGGCAGGGCAGGGCTAGGAGAGCTGGCTCAGCCACGTGGCCGGCCCTCCCACGAGTGGCTTCAGCAGAAGCCTCGGCTCAACCCAAGACACTGAATTGGAATGCAGACATCTCCTGGGGCATTCACAGGTGGGATCCGCAGACCCCAGAGGGCAGAAAGGGTTGCTGTGCTGACAGGAGCCAGCAGGTGCAAGGGCAGGAGGAACACAAGCCCAGGATATCCGGGCATGGTAAAGGGAGCCCAGCCCAAGCCCACGCTGCAGGCTGAGCCCACGGAGCCCCTGTGAGGAGGTCGGGGTGGGCGGAGCCCTGTGAGGAGGTCGGGGTGGGCGGAGCCGTGTGAGGGGGTCGGGATGGGCGGAGCCGCGTGAGGGGGTCGGGGTGGGCGGAGCCGTGTGAGGAGGTCGGGATGGGCGGAGCCGTGTGAGGGGGTCGGGGTGGGCGGAGCCGTGTGAGGGGTCGGGGTGGGCGGAGCCTGTGTCAGGGGTCGGGGTGGGCGGAGCCGTGTGAGGGGGTCGGGATGGGCGGAGCCGTGTGAGGGGGTCGGGGTGGGCGGAGCCGTGTGAGGAGGTCGGGGTGGGCGGAGCCGTGTGAGGGGGTCGGGATGGGCGGAGCCGCGTGAGGGGGTCGGGGTGGGCGGAGCCGTGTGAGGAGGTCGGGATGGGCGGAGCCGTGTGAGGGGGTCGGGGTGGGCGGAGCCGTGTGAGGGGTCGGGGTGGGCGGAGCCTGTGTCAGGGGTCGGGGTGGGCGGAGCCGTGTGAGGGGGTCGGGATGGGCGGAGCCGTGTGAGGGGGTCGGGGTGGGCGGAGCCGTGTGAGGGGGTCGGGATGGGCGGAGCCGTGTGAGGGGGTCGGGGTGGGCGGAGTCCGTGTGACGGGGTCGGGGTGGGCGGAGCCTGTGTCAGGGGTCGGGTGGGCGGAGCCTGTGTCAGGGGTCGGGGTGGGTGGAGTCCGCGGGCCCCGTTGTGAGGAGGCGGAGGTGGGCTGAGCCAAGGGAACCGTAAGGCACCAGAGCCTGGCACAGCTCTTTGCTCACTCTCCTGACTCCTGGGCATCCATCCGTGTTCATGGGGTCTTCCAGAAGACCCACCCTGGGCCATAAGCCAGGGGCCCCCCAGGAGGGGCTGCACCCTGCAGCTCTCACCCCCGCACCGGGCACACGCTGCCAGTGAAGTGAGTTCAGAGGTGAAGGAAGACCTGTGCGTTGAAAAGATGGGATGAAAAAGTTCTGTTTTCCGATTGTACGTTTCCTCCCGGAGGGAGAACCTTTCAGGAAGAATAATGATTGTGGTGACAAATAGATCTTAAGATGAGGGCTGGCACGTCTTTCCTCATCAATTTCTATTCTTTGGGTCATTAAACCCTGAGTGTGAAGTGGAAAGCTCTCACGGAATGGAGGTGGACCTTTGGGGCCATGTAGGGGAGGCGACCCCAGGCCTTCCTAGCATCCAGCGATAGCAGTGTTTTGTCAAATCTTTGCACATCTGCTTACAAATGGTTTTTAAAGCGGCCTGCAACTTTGACAGGACACACTTGTCAACCCACGTCCGGTCTGCTCTCCAGCCGCACGGTTTACCACGGCTCTGGCGTGAGGACCTTGCACACATCATGTATCCAGAGCCCTCTCTGCCCACCACACGCAGCCACGGGCAGCAGACACGCCCTGGAAAGCCGCTGTAACGTGTCTGAACAAAAAGGACATCTGAGAGTCACAGAGCCTGGGCCTTCTTTTCTCGTAAAAATCCCGTGTCCATGCTCCTACAAGCATCTGGTGGTCACTTGGCTGGCACCTCTGCAGAGCTGATGAGAAGCAGCAGCTCCCCTCACTTGAAGCCCCACTTGCAATGCATTGGCCTCACCCCTGCCAGAGGTGCAGGCCCTCCCTTGAAGGCTGGGACAGGATCGGTGCCCAGCCCCGTCAGCTTCCTCCCATGCTTTAGCCCACTGCCCTCCCACTCCCCCAGACCTGGGCAGAGACGCTTCTGAAGAAGGTTCTGTTGGCCTCAATTCACCCGTGTCAGCTCCCTTGCTTCAATTTGAGTTGAATTCTGGAAATGCCTCAGGGCTCTGGATCCCTGCGTCACCCTGTGCTGTGGGTTGTGTTGTATCTCGAGGGCTAGGTGCTCCTGGGGACCCAGAGTTCAGGCTGGCAGCTGGCCCCCAATGGCATCCTCCACATTGTGTTGGGGCAGTGCTTAGGCAGGCAGGAAGCACCTCCAGAATATGCTGGAAGGAATGTCCTCACAGCTCACAGGAGACCCTTAAGCTTCCTCAGCCATCCCCCAGAGAACCCTTAGGCATCGTCTTTGGGAGTGGCAGGTGAAGTCCTAGGGTTCTCTTTGTGTAACCGCAGGCATCTGGAGTCACGACTGCTGCCCTATGCCACCCTAAGGCACGTACCCATCATCAGCAAGTGTGAATGGCCCCGTCTTTCCCTCCTTTGTAATGTTGGGGTGGGTGGCAGAACAGCCACATGTTTCATCAAGGTCACATGCAAACCCAGGAAGTCCTCAGAGCAGCAGAGTCTGACCTCCTGATTCACCTGCTACTGTCTCCTGAGGCCTCAATAAAATGATAGTAGGGAGATTTTTTTTAAAGGACACAAACCCAGGACAGAAAATGGTGGCAAAGAGGCAATAGGAACGCATTTGGAAGCTACACAGCAGATGCATGAGGAGGGACTGACTTAGCCAAGGTGAGCTGCTGGGAGCTGAGCTGCAGAGGCAATCACGACCCAGAGGATGTGGATTTATCCTGGGCTCTCTAGGAGGGTAAGGGACAGGGCTCCCAGGGTTCCAGGTGGACAGTGGGATAGGAAGACTATTTCAGAAACAGGTGCGTGGCCAGGTGTTCCTCCACCTCCAGGTAGCCCACCACACCCCTCTCAGGTGGAGGCTAGAGGATGGGGTAGAGACTTCAGATGGAGGGCACTGGGCAAGCCAAAGGCAAGAGGATTCAGGGTTTCTTTGTTGTCACAGGATGGAGGGGGGCTGTCCCCTTTTTTGGGTGGTTTCCCAGGTCACTGGCTGAAAGCACATTAGACCCCTGGCAAGAGGTTGGAGGATTCCTTTTTGGGGAGACTTATGGACTCAAGAAAAATGATTATATACATTTCCAGATATTTAAAAACAAATGACGGACTAGAATCAAGGTTCATCGTTTTTTTCAACAGCAACGTTTGATGCCAGGAGGTAATGGAAAATCGTCTCAAAATTTTATGGGAAAAGTAGTTTTCTACTAGAATTTTAACCCAAATGAACAAACTATCAATCAAGACAATTTAGACACAATTGTTCAAAAACCACATCTCTCACTCTTTCAGTGAGGTGCTGGGGGATATACCCCATAAAATGAGACACAAAGACTTGGGATTCAAGAAACCAAGAATCCAGAAGGAAAGAGACGATGGGAATCCCCAGAGTGAAAGGGAGGGGAAGCCAAGGAATCTGGTGCCAAAGAGGAAAGCAGCCTGCAAGAGGGGCTTCTTCCAGAGAAGATGAAAACACAGAGGGCTTTTTAGGAGGAGATTTACAATTCTCACAGAGATTTTAGGGCTGAGTTAGTGATATGTATATGAAAAATGACTTCAATGAAAAATTAATTAAGTCCAGGGAAAACAAACTAAAAAAAAGTTGTTTAATGAAGAAACCATAATTATAGTACACTACATGGCTCAGCTGTCAGTGATATTTACACAATGTCATGGCATTTAACTGATCTGCTGGAATACAGATGTGTTCAAAAGTTACAAACAGAAGTGGGTATGTGGGGGAAGAAAGACCTTGATAATAAGTAGGGGTGTGATACAGAAACACTGAATTCTCATTTTTCATTATATGAAGTTAGTAGCCAAAACTGAACTAAAGAAAGTCAGGAAATAGAAATATAAGCATGCTATTTAGAAATGTGGGGACAAACAGATGCAGCTTTAGCTTTTAAGCGGATTGCCTCTGGGGAGTGGAACGGACACTGCCCTGCAGATCTGTTGGTGAGTTTTTGTGATTTGTATGCGTGTGTGAGAGATGGGAGTCTCACTCTTCACCCAGGGCGGAGTGCAGTGGCATGATCTTGGCTCACTGCAGCATCCGCCTCCTGGGTCCAAGCGATTCTCTTGCCTCTGCCTTCTGAGTAGCTGGGATTACAGACATGTGCCACCATGCCCAGCTAATTTTTGTGTTTTTAGAAGAGATAGTTTTCACCACGTTGGCCAGGCTGATCTCAAACTCCTGACCTCAAGTGATCTGTACACTTTGGCCTCACAGTGTGTTGGGTTTACAGGCATGAGCAACTGCACCTGTCCTGTGTTTGTTTTTAAGATTAGTCAAGTGCAGTAGTGAGAAGGGCAGAAAGAGTAGAACCAAGTTGAGATTTATTTTCCTGTTTTTATACTGTTTTAGATAAAGCGTCTCACTCCATTGCCCAGGCTGCAATGTAGTGGCAAGATCCCAGCTCACCACAGCCTCAAACTGCTGGCTTTAAGCAGTTCTCCCGCCTCAGCCTCCAAGTAGTTAGGACAACAGGCATGTACCACCACACCCAGCCTGGGCTTTTAACTTAGCTAAATTAAACGTGTAACTGATTTTTAAGAAAATCTTTTGCAATTTAAAGAAAGAGTGAAAGGATGTGCTGAGTTTCTGGCATTTTCCAGCATTCATACAATTGATGGGTATGAATAATTCAAGACCAGAAATGGGTATTTTTTTGCAATTAGGTTTAAAAAAACTGATTTTCACCTCATTATCTAATTATTCCCTATTCCCTAATTATCTGTGTGGACTTTGCAATAATTGGAAATGGTAAAAGATGAGATAGAAAAAAAGTCAAGATGTATGTGTAACGGGCTGTGGTGCTATTTCTGGTCTTAACTGGGCAACAAGGAAAACTGTGTCTTTCCCTGAGCAGGGCTCTGCTCCTCTAAGCTGTATTCTCTATCTAGGTGTCTGAGTGAAAATTCCACTCGGATAGTTTAAATGCATTCATGCTCAATTTAATGCTGTTTGGAATATCTGTTTAACCAGAAAGGTGATTTCACCTCTTCCGTTATCTCTGCTTCTCACCTGAAAAGAGAGTCATGGTGTTGGTCCTGCCCCTCGAGTTGCTGCCTTGGTCCAGCCGGGGACCACACAGGAGCTCCGTAGGAGTCACCGGGTCTGGGTCTCAGACACTGCTGGTGCTCTTTCCTTCCCGCGTGCCCTCACCCACAGTCACCGCTCCACACAGCTCCTGGGGGGCACAGCCGCGGGGCAGCGAAGCGGGGGCCTGTGCTCGTGTGACCCTTGGCGCATCCGTCCCCCTCGTCCCAGTTTGCTCACAGGGCCAATCCCAGTCTGCGGTGGGGATCAGTGTCAGCCTGGGAAGTTCGGGGAGCACCAGGCAAGCGTGAGGGTCACCGGCCTTCCTCACTTTCACTGTCCTTGATGTCACTGTCCAGTCCCCGGCTTCTCGCAGTGGCTGTGCTTTAAAATGAAGAGACACATTTGGATTCTGTGTGGCTGGGCATGGCCAAGCCGACAGGGCAGTGTCCCAGGAGCTCGGTGGCTGTCAGGGCCCTAGCAGAAGAGGCTGATGGCCTGGAGAGGCACGTGACGTGTTCCCAGGCCTCATCCTGCACCGAGATCTGCAAAGAGAAGACACAGGGAATGGGCTGAGGGCAGACCCGACTCTGCGCCTTCCTAAGATGGAGAAGCCAAAGCTGGCTCCAGAAGTAGAGAATCCAGCGGAGCCCGGAGCCGCAGGGGCAGCTTGGGAGCACAGGTGGGGCGGGTGGCGCCTCACGGGGTTTGAGTGGGCCGCACTTGCCAGACAAGGGCCACCTTCTCTTTTAATAGTGGCTCCGTTGCCCAACCCTGAAGGGACGCCTGTCCTAGGCATCCCTGACTGCACGAGGGCACTGAGGTACAGGAGCCCATGCCAGGAGCTTCGACCACCCCAGGCTCCGCCAGGTACCCGGGACACCAGCAGGTCCCAAATGTGAGGGGACGCTGGGGCTGCCGTCCGGGTCCCATCCCTTCTGCCGGCTCAGGGCGGCCTCACGGCTGCCAGGTGACCCCAGCTATGCTCTGGGGGTGACAGAGCAGGGAGCCCCACCTGAGCATCACAGATGTGAGGGGGGAAGGCACCCTAGAACTCAGCTGGCCTCCATAGGGGGGCATCTTTGTTTAAGCCAAGGCTAGCGAGGGTCTGATGGGTAAACTGAGGACATGGCTGTGCTCAAGTCATGAGTGGGGCAGGATCTGCTTCCCCCACGCTGGACGGGGCCTGGGACACCAGAGCACCAGAAAGTGAGTCCAGGCCTCCCCGACACTGGACGAGCCCTGGGATCCCAGAGGCCACTGGAAAGTGAGTCCAGGCCTGAGTGTGGCACAAGGATGTAAGCCCAGAGGGACACGCCTCTCCCAGGTGCGCGGGGATGTGCAGGCAGTTAGATCAGGTGCGGGGAGGGTCAGTGGGCCAGGCTGCCAGGTGGCCGCTGCCTTGCTTCCCCAACACACACCAGTTTCCAGGGGAGCTTCTGTGAGCATTTTGGTTCCCCACGCAGCCCACAGCGGGTTCTGTTCCCAGGTCCTGGAGAGAGCCCATGGCTCTGGTCAGCAAGAAAATATGCTCCAGACGAGGCTGTGCTTCCTCTTCTGTGGCTTCAGACCTGCACGCTGTCTGCCCTGTGGCCCCATGTCTGTTGGTGCAGACAGGCTCTGTTCTGGTTAAAATATCGCTTCTGTTCCCTCCAGAGAGCATGGCTTCCCTCCAGTGCCTCGGCCCACAGACCAGGGCATCTCAAACTGCAGCGTCCGCCAGAACACCCTGCAGGATTTGCTGAGACACAGGGGCTGGGTCCCACCCCTGAGTCCCCAACAGAGAACGCAGATGCAGCAGCGGAACTCGCTGAGCTTTTGAGTTCCCAGGTGATGCTGATGGTGTGGACCTGTCTGAGAACCACTGGCCGGGCTCGTACGGAGTTGGGACAGTGGGAGATGGCACAGGAGGCTGCAGTTGTCCCTAAACAGCCTCGGATGGAGCCAGCATTCAGCTTACATCTTTCCCCTCCTGGTAAACAGGGTTAGAACCTGCACACCTCCCGCTCCGTCTCAGAAAGGCGCGTCTGAGCCCCGCTGGCCCCAGGTGCTGTCCTCTGCCCGTGTGCAGCCTCAATGCCATCTCATCTGGACCTTTGTCAAGAAAGTGGTTTTCAATTAGAGCCGGTGCTGTCTGCCCGCCAGGGCACTCCCCAGGCGGCCGAGCGAGAGGCCCATCTCTCAAGGGCCGGGTGAAGCACCCTCCTCCAGATGTCAGCACGGTCCCTCGGTGGCTGCAGCGGCCGCGTCCTGGAGGGAGCATCTGTGTTGCAGTGAGAACACCGTAATGCTTCCCTGCTGGATGGGTCCTCACTGAGAGACTCAGGGAGCCAAGTCCCCCTCACTCCCGGCCTGCGGGAAGGAGGGAGCGCCGGCCAGGAAAAGCAGGCATCACCGCAGCGGATCACGGCGTCTTCAGGCAGGCCAGCCTCCGGCGCGCAGTGTTGGATGTGGGGAGGCTGTAAACATGCCTGTGTCCTCCAGAGGGTGGGAGCCTCCGCCATCCTGCCAGCCTGGTCACCAGACACCCAGCAGTGGGACGTGCTGCCAGAGGGGTTGCAAAAGGACGGAAAAATGAATAGAAAAAAGAGAAGGCTTTTTTATATGTGACCGTATAAAATATAAGTCTATGGCATTCCAGTCACCCAAGAGTCAGAAATGTGAGGCAGGCTGGGCACGGTGGCTCACACCTGCAATCCTGGCACTTTGTGAGGTGGAGGCGGGCAGATCACCTGAGCTCAGGGGTTCAAGACCAGCCTGGCCAACATGACCAAACCCGGTCTGTACTAAAAATACACAAATTAGCTGGGCATGGTGGCACATGCCTGTAATCCTAGCTACTCAGGAGGCTGAAGCAGGAGAATCACTTGAACCCAGGAGGCGGAGGTTGCAGTGAGCCGAGATTGCACTGATACACTTTAGCCTGGACGACAGAGTGAGACTCCATCTCAAAAAAAAAAAAAAAAAGAAAAAAAAAAAGAAAAAAGAAAGAAAGAAAGAAATATGAGGCAAAAAGAGGCAGTGTTCCTGGCAGGGCAGAGCCTGGGCTGGAATCTGGGCACCCTTCCTCCGGCTGCTCTGAGGTCCTGGCCTCTCCCGGGGTGGGGGAGCGGAGGGGTGGGCGTCAAAGGCAGGTGTCTGCTCGCTGGAAAAGTTCCCTCTGGAATCCCGGTCTCCCTTGCCACATGTCTGCTGAGCACCCTGCCGGGGGATCCATCAGAAACTGCAGCCGCAGCGCAGCCTCTCAGGCCTGAGAAGCCCTTCTGGTGTTCCAGCCAACTCGGAACGCCCCTCCCAGAAAGGAGTGGAGGCTGCTGGTTGTATCCAGACCAGAAACAGTGAGGAAGCAAACTCCTTCTGTTTATGGGATTTCTCACCCTCTGTTTGCTCTAAACATGAAGCTACATTTTGAGGTTGCCTCAGGCTCCCTTTTGCAGACGCCATATACCATCCTACACTTATAAAGCTCAGTTAGGTACATACGCTATTTATTTGACTAACGTATCATGTCTGTAATCATACCATGATGGCACACATTTCCAGGGCATCGGTAAAGCAGCTGGTTGATTTTACAGATCTGATAATCCAGAGAGAAAAAGGCAAACTAACTCCTTTACTTCAGGCTGTGATCGTCTGTGTTTGGGAGGGCATGAGATGCTGAAGCTTTCAGCGCGTTTCCTCCTTCCTTGACAAGGTTTTCCGTCTTCATTGCACATTTAATGACTGGGTTCTGTTTCTGTTAAGATACCAAATAGTAAAGATTAATTTCGTTCACATATTTGTATAATCTCACATCTAAATTGGCATATAATTTGGAGTGACAAATGGCACTTTTCAGATGAAAAAAGACACTCAAAAGGCATTTAAAGAAACTGTGTTGACTGATTCAGTGCAATTTTTAGATAAAATTTCCCTCATGATGAACTCCTGTCCCTGGACCTGCTGTGTATAGAAGGAAACATCAACTTTCTCCACTGTCCCTGGAAAATCCTGTGTGACCACTCCGGGTAGGGTCACATCAGCGAGAGCCCCAAAGCGAAGCTGGTGCAGGGGCCTGGATGTACCCCGTGAGGAGGTGTCGGCCCTTCTTGCCCATCATGGGCACAGGCCTGTGCAAGTCAGAGTGGACCGTAAGCCCAGCCAGCCTGAAGACACCCCACAAGACCCCCCAAGACCTCCACTAATGATCCCGTCCCCAAGGCTGCAAGGCTGCCCCATCAGTCCAGCGGGCTGCAGGCCCCCCACCCTGATTTTGCATTTTCACAAGTCAGCGGTGGGCCAGTGTCAGAGGACTGTGTAAGTCACTGAGTCACCTGCCGGGCATTTTGCGTTTTGTTCCCTATTGTATTACTGGAGCCTGGAATAGTGCCTGGCATACAGCAGGTGCTCAATAGATGTTATTGCCAATCATTGCCTCAGAGCACAGCCCGTGTGAGTAGCCCACAGACGGCCCCCTTCTGCCTTCTACTTCCTTGGAGATGCCTTCAGGCAGCGGCCAGCCCTGGGCTTCTCAAGGCCACGCTGTGTTTGCGCAGAGGCAGCTCAGGGCCTGCTGTGCCGCCATGTCCCACCCCAGGGGACCTCTTCTAGCCTGGAGTAAAATGTCATGGCTAGACCTCAGTGGATCTGATGTCCACGTTCAGCACAGCCTCCCCGGCCGGATCTGCATTTGCCTCGTGGGAGGGGTGTGAGCTGCTCCCTGCTCCCAGCTGCCAGGGCTCCCCCAGCTTCCTGACTCCTGAGTTGGGCCTTGAGCCTCCCCTGTGTTCACTCAGATGTCATGGTTGCAGGAAACAGAAGCTTGCCCATGTGATCCCCACACACTTGGCTGGTGGAGGCGGTGTGAAGATGGGAATGGACAGAAGAAACCCAGGCTTCGGCCACTCAGAGGATCTCTCTTGGAAGGCAGGAGGGCCATCAGGTCAGAGTCCTGGCCAGCCTCAGCCTGGACTCTTAGTCCCCACCAGCAGTGCTCCTGGGACCCCCGGTGACTCCCCTGAGAACCCACGGTGGCTGGGGGTGCCTGCTGTCTGGGCTGGAGGATGCACCTGGCCACACTGGGCACCAGGGCCTGGGCTGGCACCGGGTTTCATGGCCACTTCCCGCGGCCACCCTGGGGAGGATGCACACACGTGGCCCCCAGCAGCATCTCCACAGCCGGCGGGCACGGCTGTTCCTCTGGACGCAGAGACGATGCAGAAAGCACCGAAAACAAGCGTCCTGAGACAGCAAGGGCAGCATAGGCAGCATCGGGGAAGCCTCCAGAAAGGGAAGCTGCTAAGCTGGGGGCTGCCCTGGAGGGCTCCGTATTAAAACTCTAGTTTGCAGCATATTTTAACACCTCTGTCTTGTTTATGGTCTTAGGGGCACTTTTTTAAACAATAGCTACCGTGGACCCCAAAAGCATGTACTGTGGTTTGGCTTCCTAAAACTCCGATTTCAGTGGCTGCATTGTATAATTTGTGTGAGGGGAACTCCCAGCTTCATCCTCCACGTCTGCCTCTACTGTCTGCTTGTGAGACAAACCTGACCTGACGGGAGAAGCAGGAGCATGGCCTGAGGCAGGCGTCCCTGACCCTGGGGAATGCAGAGGAAGCGGGCTGTGGCCCTGGAGACCTCACAGAGCCAGTGAAGCAGGACCTGGGACGTAGCCTGTGGGACACCTGCCATCTCAGCATAGTACACGGCACACGGTCCAGACCCTGACCAACCAGGAAGGCAGAAGAGTGCCCTGGGGGTGTCGGCCGGTGCAGGCACAAGCCGGGCAGCAGACAGCGTGGGCCTGTCCCCACAGACACTGCTCCATGCTGTGCCCAGGGCATTGGCACCCAGGCCCAGAATTTCCCCTTCACTCCTGAACGTGAGGCCAAAGAAGGCAGGAAGCCAGGCCCGAGCCATCCACCCGGACATGACAGCAGCCGGCCCAGTCCGAGGGGTGGTTCATGCCCTCGGACCCGGGACGTGCCCTGGGTTCCTTGTTCGGCGCGATACCCGCCAAGGGCTGGCCCACCAGCAACCGCACAGCCTCCTGTGTGTTGTTTGGGTCCTTGCCCCTTTCAGGCCTCTGGGCATGGCTGCCCGGAGCTGCCTGCCGGTCACCGCTGTGCCACCTCTGCCCAGTGTCCTGCCCTTCCCACTCCAAACTGGGCTCTGGTCTGTTAAGTGGGCTGTGGTGTTAAGGCGAACAGCCGCTGAGGGGGTGACGGCCACCACTCCCCTGGTGGAATCTGGCGCCAAGGCCATTGGACGAGGAGAAAGGTAGAGTTCAGGGGGCTCTTCCCACACCCCTCAGGTGGGCCCTGACGGACGGGACATAGACAAGGGGCCGGGCTTTCGCAGATTGAGGGGATGCCAACGAGGATGTGCCAGGAAGGTGCGGGCCCAGGCGGGACCGCCCGGGAGAGACTCTGCTGTAGCTCACTGCCTCAGATTTGCCACAGAAACCGGCTGTGGCTGCCAGGTATGGTTGGGGCCGAGCCGCATGTTTTTCTGAATCCAACATCCCTGCCATCCCGGACCTACCCACCAATGGGAGTGAGGAAGGTTCCAGATCATTCAGGCGAGAGCAGGCGCTTGGCCACCACCCCGCCCTGCAGGCAGCCCCTGCCTACATGGCCGTGCCTGCTGCATCCACACCGCTCATGGACACGCTCACTCAGGCCTAGAACACTCTCCACATTCTGCGCCTTCTGGGGACCTCTCTTAGAAAGTGCCAGATACCACCGTCTGTGCGGCCCCTGAGCCTCCTCTGCCCACACGCCTGCTGGGTGCATGCTGCCAGCCTCAGCTCCCATTTCCGCCTGCGCCTGCCCACTGGGGCCCTGGCCCATTCTGGGGCCCTGGGCTGTGTATTTGCCTGACTCTGCCTGAATTGCCTGAAGGCAGAGGCTATGCTGTGTCTGCAAAACAAAAACAGAGCCCTGCCCCTGCCCAGCTGAGCCCTGCCCCACCTGACTGAGTCCTGCCCCACCTGACTGAGCCCTGCCCCTGCCCAGCTGAGCCCTGCCCCACCTGACTGAGTCCTGCCCCACCTGACTGAGCCCTGCCCCACCTGACTGAGCCCTGCCCCTCCTGACTGAGCCCTGCCCCCGCCTGGCTGAGCCCTGCCCCCGCCTGGCTGAGCCCTGCCCCGCCTGACTGAGCCCTGCCCCCGCCTGACTGAGTCCTGCCCCACCTGACTGAGTCCTGCCCCACCTGACTGAGTCCTGCCCCACCTGACTGAGCCCTGCCCCCGCCTGGCTGAGCCCTGCCCCGCCTGACTGAGTCCTGCCCCCGCCTGACTGAGTCCTGCCCCACCTGACTGAGTCCTGCCCCCGCCTGACTGAGCCCTGCCCCGCCTGACTGAGCCCTGCCCCACCTGACTGAGTCCTGCCCCACCTGACTGAGCCCTGCCCCACCTGACTGAGCCCTGCCCCCGCCTGGCTGAGCCCTGCCCCCGCCTGACTGAGCCCTGCCCCGCCTGACTGAGTCCTGCCCCACCTGACTGAGCCCTGCCCCGCCTGACTGAGTCCTGCCCCACTGCTCTCTGGCACCTTCCCCTCCTCCCAGTGCCCGATCTAAGGCTGCCAGGGCCCCGGCGCCCTTGCTCTCTGCCCACCTCGACCAGTCCGTGTGTTCCATGGGGTCTGCCGTCTGGACTTTGCAGTGCTGCTGGCCCCTCGCAGAGGATGGCATCGCCCCCTCCCTGCACACACTGCACTTCCCTTGATTCAAATCCTGCAGCGACATCACATTCCACTCAGATTAAAAGCAAAGTTGGCAGCACTGGCCTGTGGCCCACGCGGCCTGCATGGTGGCTGCCCTCCCGGCTTATCTCCCGCCATCTCCTCTTCGCTGAGCGGCTCTGGCCACCAGCCCGTGCCCCAATCAAGACCAGCCGGCCTCCGACTCGCACCCTCCTCCCCGCAAGTCTGGGCTGTAGGGTCCTCCCATGAAGGAGTCCTCCCTGGTGTCTCCACGAAAGCCACGCCCCCGGTCGTCGCCCGCTGCCCTGGAGCTCACAGTGGACGTCCCGCGCATGGGCCTGGCACAGCTCTCTGCCGTCCATCCTTCCACCTGCACAAATGCGGTGCCACGCAGGGATCTCGGTAACCAGGCCTTTCTGGACGAGTTCACCGCCACCCTCCGCTGTGTTGCTTCGACTCTCAGGCTGAATGTGCCAGGGATGTGTTGGGACCATCAGCCCTGATGATTTGTGTGTGTGCCATGCATGATGTACAGTTGTATGACATTTACACCTGTCCGCTGAGAGCCAGGGCTGACAGGCCTGCATGCGGCCTCAACCATCTTTGCAACTAAGTCCTGGGTTCTGCTGGGCTTTCCTGCTTCTATCTGATCTGTCTCTGAGCCCAACGTACCAGGCCGCAGATGCATCTCCATGGGCAGTCAGACACGGAGCAAGCAAAGACCAAGACAGAGAGCCATGCGGCTTGGGCAGGTGGCGGGCCCTGCTGGTCCTGGTACCAGCCGGGGGGACAATCCCCCTGCAGAACCTGGGACCCAGGCAGTCCCAGACAGCACCTCTGACCCTGCTACCCAGGGCATGGGCAGCTTGACAGTCACTGGGGAAGCATCACCCGCCCAGTCCTGGAGGTTGTACGTTGGTAAATCTGTGTGTGGTACCTAGACAATTTAACTGACAAACATGAGTCATGGCCAGAAGCTGGAAGGAGTGTCTGGTCTAGAGGCTCTTGCCTACAGACGTACCTGAAGAACAACACAGGTGTGCATCCCACGTGATAGGAACAGCAAGTTCATGTTCCACAGAGACGTCATAAGGGGCATCTGTGTACAGTACGGTTGAGAGTAAATGTAATGTGATGACTGCACTCATGGCTATGAATATGATCCACGTCATTTCCACAAAACTGCAAAACTTACAGCAAGGTTTTGTTCTGGGCCACGGACGCTGCCACTTGGACTGAAATGGGAAAAGCCACAGTGCAGGCATTCATTGCAAATGATAGTGGTGGTGGGAGTCCAGGGCAGGGGCTCCGGTGGGGGATACACCAAGGCACGGGGGCTGGGGCTGGCTCCTCCCTTCTAGCTCCGGGGCCACTGAGGTCACCCTGGCTGCCCAAAATCAGCCACTGTGCGAGTGTTTACACTCGAGAAATAAGGGAACCCTACAGATCGGGAAAATTTCCTGGTCTTTTTTTCCCCCTTTTTGAAAACCAATTGTCAAACGTTTACCATCACAACACTGCCTGTGTCCAGCCTAAACCATCTTCACATCCACGCGCTGGTTTCTGGGGCCTTCCCTGCTCGGTTCCAATCTGCCTCTGAGCTCGGCATCCCAGTCCACACAGGGAGAAACTGAGGTTGAGAGAGACGAGAAGCTTGCCTGAGATGACACAACTGACCACGGCAAAGCGAAGGGAAGACAGACCCAGTCTGCTTATTGCTGTGCTGGCCTGGGAGTGCCGGATGGGAGAGGTTTCCGTTCAGTATCACTTTACATCTGGAATCTGGGACTGTGGAGCTCAGGTGCTTCCGTGGAGTTGCCCTTTATACGGAGTGTCTCAAAGAGGACACTTGCAAAAATTATTAGCGTGTTGCCCAGCTGTGGTGGTGATCACTTACTAGCAGTGAAAACATTCTCCCGATCATTCAAAATCATCTCTGGACTGAGAAGTATGACATATAAATATTTTACAGATGTAACTCAATTAATCTCCACAGAAAAGTATCTGTTGGATGCGTGTCAGCATACTGTTAAACTTGGGCTCCTTCACTTCTTCCACTCCAGCGGCTGTGACTGCGGACAACAGACTCTAAAACCTGCAGCAAAGCACTTATTCTTTTTTTAATCACCTGTCAAATTATTGCTGTGACGCCCATATGTGGTGGTGAAACATTGTGATCCACAGCTAGCTAGCAACGAGACGCCAGGTGTGAGTTGTGCTTTGAGTTTAGGTAATGTACCAGAAAACACGGCATGAAAACACTAATTTTCTCAATATATATTAGTAGACACGGTGTTTACCAATGAGAAGTGAAGATGTTTTTAAACAGAGTTTGTTAACTCCAAGTCTCGGCCAAGCTGCACGACGGTGTTCTCTAGCTGGTATTCTAACACAAGGGTGGGGGGCTCCCCGAGGCTGGCAAGGTCGTGGTCATACCACTCTAGCCCACATATCCCAGGGAGCGTCCCAGGCCACAGGGACTCAGCCTCGAACATAATCATCCCGTGCTGCCCAGGCACCTCCAGATTCCTAGGATTGAGTCGGATGTAAATAGCTCCTCCCGTCTCCTCCAGCCCGTGGCTACCCAGCCTTCCACCAGTCATGCACGCCCACCTTGGGAAGTGGGACCCCCACGCCCATGCACCCTTGAGCCAGCCACACTACTGAGGGAGAGCAGTGAGCTATTATTAAACACGCGTGTCAAGCTGTTGAGCAAGGAGCTAGTTTAATTTAATTTATCTGGCCTATAAAAATAAAATAAAGAGAAGTACGTGCTATGTTATTAGCAGCCTTAGATGACACTGGCATTCAAACATTTTATTATCTTATTATTGAACAGCGTCTCCAGCAAGGGCCTCTTTGTCTCTTTTGCCACACTTAGGAAACCTATTCTTCAGTTTTAAGGAATAATTGTTGTCTAAGAGCCCGAGGAAAAGATGGTATCGAGTGGATTCTAAAAGTGGTTGATCTCAATGTGGTCGTGAAGAGCTCGCTCCAGCTTCACCCTCTTTGCCTCTCCACTGGGCTGCTCCCCAGCTTTCCATGCCGTGGTTAGTCCCTATTTAGTGGGCTTCATACATCGTGAGAAATGTATAAAATGTTCTTAATTCATTAAATCCCATTCAGATAGAATTCTCTTTGCCTTCCTGCTCAAACCCTTTAGATATTTTCCAGTCCGACCCAGCTCTTTGGGTCCTCAGGGCATCACTGTGAAGTGGGAAAACATGTATCCAATGTCTGGGTACGTTTCTGATTGTTGCAGCTGGGGAAGTGCACCTGGTTTCTAGTGGGTGGAGAGCAGGGGTGCTGCTAAATGCCCCACAGCACTCAGGGCAGCCCTCGAAAAGCACCCATCCGACACACGTGCACTGTGCAGAGACAGAGAAACCTGGCCCACGTCTCCCTCCTGAAGGCCCCAACAAGACCTCACCTTCTCTGTGATGTGCCATTCATAACTCCTGCCCCGTCCTCCCCATTACTGATTCATTTGTTCCTGTTTTCATTTGGTCATCTGCAGACATATCTCAAGTAGCCATTTGATGCCTCCATGGCATGGCCCCATGGAGGATTCCATAGTCCAGAGAAGAAGGCAGTATCAACCATATAATCAATATCAACCACACAAACAGCATCAATGGCACAAACAGCATCAACCATACCATCAACATCAACCATACCAACAGCATCATCAGTGACACTAACATCAACCACATCAACAGACCAACAACAGCATCAGCCATACCAACATCCTCACCATACCAACACCATCAACCATACCAACACCAACAACCATACCAACACCAACAACCATACCAACAATATCAACCATACCAATACCATCATCAACCATACCAACACCAGCAACATCAACCATACCAATATCAACTATACCAACAGCATCAACCATAACCAACACCATCAACCATACCAACACCAACAACCATACCAACAACATCAACCATACCAACACCATCAACCATACTAACAACCATACCAACACCATCAAACACACCAACAGCATCAACCATACCAATAGCATCATCCATGATACCAACAGCATGAACCATACCAATACCAATAACATCAACCACACCAACAGCATCAATCATACCAACACCGTCAACCATACCAATAGCATCATCAACCATACCAAAACCAACAACATCAACCATACCAACATCAACTATACCAACAGCACCAACCGTACCAATGACATCAACCATACCAACACCAACAACATCAATCATACCACCAGCATCATCAACCATAGCAACACCAACAGCATCAGTCATACCATCAACATCAAACACATCAACAGCATCAACCATAGCAACACCAACAGCATCAGCCATACCATCAACATCAAACACATCAACAGCATCAACCATACCAACATCAACCATGCTCACATCATCAATCATACCAACATCAACCTTACCAACAGCATCAACCATACCAATAGCATCAACCATACAACCTACATCAACCACACCAACATCAACCATACCATCAACATCAACCATACCAACATCACCAACCACACCAACAGCATCAACCATACCAACAGCATCAACCATACCAATGACATCAACCATACCAATACCAACATCAACCATACCACCAGCATCATCAACCATAACAACACCAACAGCATCAACCATACCATCAACATCAACCATACCAACATCATCAACCACACCAACAGCATCAACCATACCAACAGCATCAACCTTACCAACAGCATCAACCATACCAATGGCATCAACCATACGAACAGCATCAGTGTACTTTATCCACTAACTGATGTGATTTTACCACAACCACATCAGAAAGTCCAAATACAATTTTTTTTGAGACAGAGTCTCACTCTGTCACCAGACTGGTATGCAGTGGCACAATCTCAGCTCACTGCAACCTCCACCTCCTGAGTTCAAGAGATTCTCCTGCCTTAGCCTCCCAAGTAACTGGGACTTACAGGCATGTGCCACCATGCCCAGCTAATTTTTGTATTTTTAGTAGAGATGGGATTTCACCATGTTGGCCAGGATGGTCTAGATCTCCTGACCTTGCTATCTACCCACCTTGGCCTCCCAAAGTGCTGGGATTACAGGCGTGAGCCACCATGCCCAGTCAGTCCAAATATCATTTTATTTTACAGAGGCAGAATTTGGCACATAGACAATTACAATAAATCAGAGTACCAATATTGGCATGTAAATTATGCTGTAGGATGACAGCAAGTATTCACTGAATTCTTTCCATGCCAAGAGCTGTGGGTGACACTGGGAGCACAAACACTGACTTTTTAATGACATAATTCGTGACAGCAAGAGGTAGTTTTAACATGATATGCCAAAATCCAAATAAAATTTATTTTGTAATGTTCATGTTTTAAAAATTATTTTTCAAAAACCTGACATTTTATTTTTAAAGGATAAAAATATTGCTAATTGTATTTATATTGATCTGTGGCTTCTGAAAAAAAATGGCATGTGCAATTGTCCCATAAGAGCATTTTAAAGGAAATGACAACATCTAAATTAAAAAACTATCCCTAAGGACATCAGCAGAAGCAATGAATTGATAGTGATGAATTTTGTTTCTCTCAAGTTTCTAGGGATATATTTCATGCTCTATCAATGATAATAAAAAAAGAAAATTAGCATTTCAAGTCATGAAAATTATTTTCCTGAGAGTCAGTGCCACAATGCAAGTGTTTATTTTTACATAACCGTTTCGGTGTGTGGTGGGGACGTGGAATTAGGTAGCAATAAACACACAGAAAAGAACCTTATCAGCACTTTCCAATATGGTAGCCACTAACCACTTGTGGCTTTTTAAATTTAAATTTGAATTTAATGTGTTCGAAATAAAATTAAATTAAAAACTCAATTCTTTCTCCTCACTGGCCACTTTTCAGGTGCCCAACAGCCCTGCGTGGTTGGTGGCCACCATCGTGCGTGGGGCAGATGTAGGGTGTTTCTGTTGTCACACAAAGGCCTGTCGTCAGAGCCGTCCTGGGTACAAAGCTGTCCTGAAAACAGAGCCATCCCCAATATAACACCATCCCACATACAGAGCCGCCCTGGGCCCAGACCCTTCCTGGACACAAAGCCATCCCAGGTGCAGAGCTGTTCTGGGTGCAGTGCTGTCCTGGTACAGAGCCATCCTGGGTACAGAGCCGTCCGGGGCACAGACCCTTCCTGGACACAAAGCCCTCCTGGTACAGAGCTGCCCCAGGTACAGAGCTGTCCTGGATGGGCGTCTGTGCTTTCAGCTGGCATCCAGCCCAGCATCAGATCTGACAGGCAACTCTGACCCTTCACGTAGCAGCCATTGTGTGTCCGAGGCACTCTCTTGTGTCAAATGCCATTTTTGAGATTATAAGCATTGTGTCAGGTTTGATGCCTTCAGAGAAAATTACTCGAACTTTATATAAGTGTGTGTTCAAATTTGGTTTTGAAAAGTTTGCTGACTCTGAACCGTTCGGTGAACCGTGAACTGTTCGGAGGTCCCTGAGACCGCGCAGCCATGCCCCAGGGTATGTGGCATCTGTGGGACGGGGCTGGACAGATCCCAGTTCCACGTGTCTCCATCTTCAGATCTACCATGGCAACGAATTAGAAACAAAACATCACTGCCATCAGACGCGTCGAGACCCATGGGCTCCACAAGATTGTCCGCAGGTTTTACGTGGGCATGGTGTGGACTTGCTACAACAGGGCGTGGAACCAAAAGCGGGAGTCTCTTCCCTTAGGAAATGCCAGGGTTGGAACCAACAAGTTGACCTGGAATCACTGTCCAGTAAGGAAGGAGGAACTGTTCCCGCCAATAGCTGCCCACCTCCCTTCTGGACCTCAAAGTCCTCTGTTGAAGCTGGCAGGCCTCAGAGTTATTAAGCGTGCTCTGAAGGAAGAGACCACCTAGACAGGCTTTGTGTGAGCAGCAAGACCATTTCTGATGGATGAGGTGGGGCGTTGCCTGCCCTTGCTGGTCCTGTTTTCAGTCTGGCTTCCTGCTGCAGCAAGCCCCGGTGGGACCCACAGCCTTGAATGATGAAAATCACAGGCATGGGAGGCAGCCACCACGCTGCAGAATGGGCACACGCTTTGCTCGGTGGTGCCTTTCACACCAGACCGCATGTGTGCCCTGTGTGGGTGTTCTTGGGGTGTGTCGCGGGCCGTGTACCCCACGTGGGTGCGCACAGGGTGTGCCACGGGCTGCGTGCCCTGCGTGGGTGTGCACTGGGTGTGCCACGGGCCACGGGCCCTGCGTGGGTGTGCACAGGGTGTGCCACGGGCCGCGTGCCCTGCGTGGGTGCACGCCAGCCTGCGGCAGGCAGCTGCTGGCTGCTCACATTCTACACTTGCTTTGTTCCTCACAACCTCTTTGCACTGAAACCCAGATGCAAGTGAAATGGTCACAAAAGAAGTATCTGGGTTAAATGCGTGCTAAACAGGTTTAAAATTACAGCTCATTGTTTGGAAGCAGATGCAAGCCTCAAACAAATGCAAAACATCAATGCAGATGCGAACGGGAGGGCAATTTGAAAATTCAGTCCTAAGTGCCTGATACTGTCAGGGGCGAGACAGGCTGGCTTCCCTGGGGGCCGTGGGGCCAGCAAGGCCGGGCCCAGGAAGGACAGCGAGGGTGCTGTCTACTCAGCAAGGGAAGGGTTGGTAAGAGCGAAATCCACACGGGTCTTTGGCTTCTTTGCATTTCTCTAATTTCTCGAAAAGCAATGTTGATATTTCTGCTATCTTGGGAATGCCTGATAAAAAGCTTCAAGCACATTCCTGTGACTTCCTTTGTGAGTCCCTTTACGGGGGTACCCGGAAGTGTCAGCTTTCTCCACGCACCCGGAAGCTTCCATGCTTTCAGCAAGGAATGACCCGTGGTTATCTTGGGTTGGCTTCCTAGGCATCTCGTCTTTGTCTCTTCCCTGAATACATTTTGCACACCAGTATTGCTCACATGATTCCCAAGTCACTCACGGCAGGCTCGTATTTCCGCAGCTGGCCCTCAAGCCTGGCTTCATGCACAAACACATGGAACATAGTACCTGTGTTTTATGATGGCCACAGCGATTACAGAGCCTGGATCTGCCGTCGTGGAGTATTCCTGGCAAGTTCTCCATTTTATGACCGCCCAATGGAGGCGGGGATCTAACGTTGATTATTGTGCGCTTGGCATTTTAATAAGCACTTGACTCTTTCTATGGGGTAGACATTGTTCTTTGCACTGGCCAGTCAGGGCACTGCAGCTTGAGACAGGAAGCAGCTTGCCCCGGGCAGCCTGAGTGGGAAGCAGAGCCCCCCGGACCCAACGCCAGATCTGAGGTGGTCGCATCACGCTGACCCCTCTGCCCACCGGGAAGGCAAGGGGTCACACCACACCATTGGCAACTCATTCTTTTGTGTTTTCAGTGTTTTAGTGTCAAGTCAATATTTGAAAAAAAAAAAAAAAAAGGTCATGTTTTACTTTTGCTATGTGACTTTTGATTAATTGAATGCTTTCTTTTTTTATTTTTAAAATTTTTTAATTGACAAAAGATGCATATATTGTATACATGTTGTTTGGAAAGATGTATATATTGTGAAATATTTAAATAGGCTAATTATCATATGCATGATCTCATACCAGCTTTTGTAGAACTAAAATCTACTCTTAGTAACTGTCAAGAATATAACACATTGTTACTAACAATGTAGTCACCACCCTTGTATAATAGATCTCTTGAACTTGTTCTTCCTGTCTAGCTGAAATGTATCTCTCCAGCCCTCACCTCCCACCCCACCCCACAATCCCTCCGTCCCAGCCCCTAATAAACACTGTTCTATCCTCTGCTTCTGTGACTCCAACTCTTTCAGCTTTCACAAGTAAGCGAGACTGTGCAGTATTGATCTTTCTGTGCTTGGCTAATTTCACTTAATATAATGTCCTTCTGGTTCATCCATGTTGTCTCAAGTGAGAGGATCTCCTTTTTTAAGGCTGAATAGTATTCCATTGCGTGTTTGTGCCACATTTTCTTTACTCATTCGTCCCTTGAAAGACACTTAAGCTGATCATATACTGGCTATGTAGGCACTATTAAAGCAGGGCAGGAACCTGGGAGTGCAGACACCACTTCCTATGGGTATATGCCTGGCTTTGAGGTTGCTGAATCATATGGTGGTTGTATTTTTAGTTTTTGAGGAATCTCCATACTGTTCTCCATAATGGCTGTAGTAATTTACATCCCACCAACAGGGTACAAGAGTCCCCTTTTCTCTGCATCCTCACCAACACTTGTCTTTTGTCTTTGAAAATGGCATTCTAACAGGTGGGAGGTGATGTGGTATTGTGGTTTTAATGTGCATTTCTCTGATGATAAGTGATTTTGAGCATTTTTCATATACCTATGGAACATTTGTCTGTCTTCTTTTGAGAAATGTCTATTCAGATCTTTTGGTTGCTTTTTGATTGGGCTATTTATTTTCTTACTATTGAGTTGTTTGATGTTCTTACATATCTTGGCTATTAGCCACTTATCAGATGTGTGGTTTGCAGGTACATTTCCCATCTGTAGGCTGTCTCTTCACTCTGTTGATTGTTTCCTTTGCTGTGAAGATGCTTTTTATTAATATTTTGATGAAATCCCATTTGTCTTTGTTGCATTTGCTTCCGGTGGTGTTGGGGTCATATCCAAAAAAACTTATCATTTTTCCTCTATGTTATCTTTTAGTAGTTTCACAACTTCAGATCTTAAGTTGAAATATTTAATCCATTCAAGTTGATATTTATATATGGTGTGAGGTAAGGATGCAATTTCGTTCTTCTGCAGGTAGATATTTAGTTATCCCAATACCATGACATATATTCTTATTTCATGTAAGCTCCATAACTGTTTTGCCAAAAATACTGAAACTTAGCTCCTAGACCAATGGACTGCTTTAAATTTTCTTCCCCTTTGCTACTTACTACAGTTTAATATAAAGAGAAATCTTAAAATACCTAAGTGCTGCTTAAAAACATAAACCTCCCTACCTTTTGTAGATCATTCATACAGCTCCTCTTCCTGGGGAGAAAGAGGGAAGAGGTGGGTTCCAAAAGGCATTCTTCCCCAGCTATCTTTTGTTAATAGCAGGCTCCTGATTATCAAGCTGGAAGTGGAAGGGGCTGTGATGCCATCAAAACTTATGAACTATTAGTGTCTTAATGATAATACATACTATCTGTTACTATTATACACAATAATCTATACTAGTGAGTTTCCTAATGATATTGACTATTTCATTTAACACATGATACCAATATTTTACTTATTCAATACCTAATTAAGATTCTACTGCAGATCAGTCACCTTTCTAGGTAAAGAACATACAGCAGTGAACTGTGCCCTGTTGTATTAAAAGGGGAAGATGACACTAGTGAATCAACAAGCTCGAGGACAGCAGATGCACACACAGGTTTAGGCGCCACTGGAAAATTCAAAATGATATATGGCTAACGTTTTCTGTATGTGTATATGTGTGTATGTATACACACATATATATATCTATAGTGTGTGTATATATACACATATATATATCTATAGTGTGTGTATATGTATATACACTAGTATATATTATTGTGTATTATAGTAGCAGATGTTATAAAGAGATGAGATGAGGGAGAGAGAGAGAGAGAGAGAGAGAGAGAGAGAGAGAGAGAGAGAGAGATGGGGTTTTGCTGTGTTGCCCTTGCTGGTCTGGAATTCCTGGCCTCAAGCAATCCTCTTGCCTCAGTCTCCTAAGTAGCTGGGACTATAGGTGTGAGCCATCACACTGGCTTCACATTATATTTTTAACAGCACAGCCTCAATCTCAAGAGGCAACAGTGCTTTTCCATTGTTATTTAACTGCAAAGCATCCCAAAGTACTGTGTACCATCTGGCTTGGCCTCACCCTCCTGGCTCTGACCTGGTGTTTGCCTAACACTGTATCTGTGAAAAAAATCAGCCTTCCTGACATCGACTGGCTTTAAAAAAAAGCTTCTGATAAAAATATGATTACTTTTATTACCTAGAAAAATGTTAAAATAGGCTGGGCATGGTGGTTCACACCTGTTACCCTAGTACCTCAGGAAGCTAAGGCAGGCACATCACTCAAGCTCAGGAGTTTGAGCCTGGACAACATGGCAAATCCCATCTCTACAAAAGAGAGCTGGCCATAGTGGCCTGTAGTCCCAGCTACTTGAGGAGCTGAGACAGGAGGATCACCTGAGCCTGGCAGGTCAAGATTGCAGTTAGCCAAAATCATGCCACTGCACTCCAGCCTGGTGACAAAGAGAGACCCTGTCTTGAAAAAAAGAAAAGAAAAGAAAAGAAAAAGAAAAAGAAAAATGTTAAAATATGTATGAACATAAAACTATATAGTACTATAAAAAGCACATTTTAGGCTGGGCATGGTGGCTCATGTCTGCAATCCCAGCACTTTGGGAGGCCAAGGTGGGAGAATCACGAGGTCAGGAGTTCGAGACCAGCCTGACTAACATGGTGCAACCCCACCTCTACTAAAAGTACAAAAATTAGCTGGGCATGGTGGTGCACACCTGCAGTCCCAGCTACTCAGGAGGCTGAGACAGGAGAAGTGCTTGAATCCGGGAGGCGGAGTTCGCAGTGAGCCAGGATTGTGCCACTGCACTCCAGCCTGGGTGACAGAGAAAGAATCCATCTAAAAAAAAAAAAATCACATTTTATATTTTAACCCGAGTAATTATGTTATCCCTGCTAGATATAGTGAACCTCAAGTTTCTCTTCAAAGGCTCTAGATGTCAGCACGTTCAGCTCTCTTATTCTTTAATTCTCCATTTTAATGCTTAACTTCCTGGTTCTCTGTGCTCCCTTGCCTCTAGTTTTGGTAAATAAATTTCCCACCAGTTCTAATCAGTAGTTCACATCTGTACCCCAGATCACCTGCTCTGACCTGTTCCATATCCATCCTTCCCACCAAACTACCCACCCCGCCACTCTGGCTGGTACCCCTGCTCTCTTTAAAATAGCCAGTTGGAATTTGCTTAGACTGTGTGGTCCAACCGTAGCCAATAGGGGAACAACACAGCAGTAGGGGCTACCTGCATCAGGAATAAGAACCCCTGCCCTCCCTTGCCCAGGTGTGCTCTTGCCATTGCTCCATCGGTGGGGCGCACCTTTCTGTAGAAGTAAATTGCCTTGCTGAGAACATTCCTATTCGAGTGCTACTCCTTTTGCAGCACTGAAAATTTACACGTAACATCCCCATGCTAAGTGCTGTCATATCTTACTTCCCAATTTTGAGCTTTTATTGTTTCAGTGTTCTCCTTCACAAAATTAGCTCTGCTTTCTATGTGCTTAGTAACTGCTTTCTGGGAAAATATTTCTTTGGGGTACATTACCATGTGCTGGGAACAAGAAAACAAGGAGAAAGCTTATCCTTCCCTCCTGCCCTGGGGTGCCCGTGTCCCTGAGCCTGGGTAGGCCCCTGGGCAGGCAAGGGGAGTGTGGGTGCCTGGGAGGCTGGGGCTGTCTCCAAGGGCTGTTCCAAGCGTACATAAAAACATTCCAATAGTGCTTGGAAGGAGACAAACATATTCTACAAAATAGTTTTGCAAAATCTTTAAAAGATGCAGAAATTCACTGTAGGATTTGTACTCCTTCTGCTCTGTGGCAACCCTGAAACCTGCTTTCCTTTGGAGGAAAAAAAAGATGATGGGAAGTTGGTTCCACGCTATTCTTCTTACCTTAATTTCAAGGCACCTTGAAGAAAAAAATATACACTCTCCCCTCTGTGAAAGGAAAATATTGAGGCCCCAAAATTACTAAGCCAGAGGAAAAAGTCAAGCTGGAAACTGCTCAGGGTAATAAACCTGCCTCCCATTCCATTCAAAGCCATCCCTCCACTCACTGAGATAGATGCATATCTGATTTCTTCCTTTGGAAAGGCTGATCAGAAACTCAAAAGAATGCAACCATTTGTCTGTCACCTTCCTGTGACCTGGAGGCCCCCTCCCCGACTCGAGTTGCCCCCCTTTCTGGATGGAACCAATGTACTTCTTACACGTACGGATTGATGTCTCCTGTCTCCCTAAAATGTGTAACACCAAGCTGTGCCCCGACCACCTCGGGCACATGTCGTCAGGACCCCTGAGCCTGGGTCATGGGTGCACAGCCTCAACCTCCGCAAAATACACTTTCTAAATTAACCGAGGCCTGTCTCAGATTTTCGGGCTTCACACCCCAAAATATTTATTTGCATGCAAAAGATCTCTAACTGGAGGAAAAGCATCCCTCTGTGTAAGAGACACAGAAACAGCATTTGTGGGGTCAGATTACCATAAGGCCAACCCCGTTCCACATTCAATTTCCCAAACATTTACAGAATGACTGCTAATTACCCTAGCACTAGTTGGCTAGTGCATCACCCCTTAAAAATAAAAGCAGTGTCTGCTAATTACCCTAGCATTGGTTGGATAGTCCATCTCCCCTTAAAAATAAAAGTGGAGTGTCTGCCAATTACCCTAGCACTGATGGGTTAGTACATCTCCTCTTAAAAATAAAAGCAGAGTGTCTGCCAATTACCCTAGCACTGATGGGCTAGTACATCTCCTCTTAAAAATAAAAGTATTAACAGTTCGGATAAAAACATGGTTAAAAATTCATTGAATTAATTGCTAAACATCTTTACAAATGCCAGCAGCATAGCCAATATTGAAGAGAGAATTTGGTTTCCTGGTCTAAGAACCCAAATTGATTACACTTGCCTGCACTTACCACAGAGATCTTTTCCTGAGGAAACATTTCCGTATGTGAAAGCTTTTGGAGGCTAAGTTCATTAAATTCCCTTGGACCCAGGTGGAGAGGGAGCACCCTCAGGTGCCAGCGCCAGTGGCCTACCTAACTTCTTGGCCTGCACCAGTACCTTCCTCTCCACCCTTTATCGAGACCATGGCGTTGAGTCCCAGGACTTTGGGAAGCTGAGGCAGGAGGATCACTTAAGCCCAGGTGTTTGAGAACAGCCTGGGCAACAAAATGAGACCCCATCTCTACAAGAACACAAAAAATTAGCCAGACATGGTGGCATGAACCTGTGATTCCAGCTATATGGAGGCTGAGGCAGGAGGACTGACCTTGGGATGTTGAGGCTGCAGTGAGCTGTGATCAAACCACTGGATCAAACCACTGCACTCCAGCCTGGTTGACAGAGTAAGACCTGTTTCAAAAAAAAAAAAAAAAAAGGCCAGCTCAGGTACCCTGCCTGCCACGAAGTGCCCTCTGCAGGGACCTTACTGCCCAGTGCATTCTCACTTGCCAGACGGGGCTGGCTTAGGGTTCCTTTGGAAATGCTACAGCCTGGGGCTCACAGTCAATAATGAGTTGGTTGCCCATGAAGCCACTGAGGATGGACACATGCTGCTGCTCGAACTCAGGCCTTGCTGCAGATGACAGTGTCCTTGAAGGGAAGGACTGCTGGCTTCTAGGTGACGGTGCCAGTCCCAAGAGATGCTAAGCTCATGGACTAGGGGACTGGGGAAGGCTCACCCCCAGGGGCAGCTGCGTGTTTTTCTCCCTGTGAAGCACAGGGAGGAACAGAAATTCCTGCGGTGACAAAGGAAGGATACGAAGATGCCTCGGTAGGAAGCTGGCTGCAAACCCAGTGGGTCTGGAAGATGAGGGCGTTCCCTTCGTGGGGCCCCAAAAACCAGTTTCTCAGCACCTTGGATGTTTAAGAGGCAAAGTTACCTGAGAAAAAAAGCAACTTGCAGGCTAAAGCTGTGCTTTTAATTCAGAAGTGTGAGATTCAGGACGACTTAGGGCAGGGGTCTTCAGTCCCTGGGTACCCATCTGTGGCCTGTTAGGAACCGGGCCGCGCAGCAGGAAGGGAGTGAGCCTCCTCTGTGTTTCCAGCTGCTCCCGTCACTCCCACTGCCGCCTCCGATCAGCAGCCGCGTTCAAGTCTTTCTCACAGGAGCGCAAACCCCACTGGGAACAGCGTGTGGAGGGCTCTAGGCTGCGCGCTGTTTATGAGAATCGAACGCCCGATCGCCAGAGGTGGAACCGTTTCACCCCAACACCGTCCCCCAGCCCCACCCGCCGTCTGCGGAGAAATCGTCTTCCACAAGGCTGGTCCCTGGTGCCAAAAAGGTTGGGGGCTACGGATCTAGAATGTTGATGTGGCGGCATCGACCTGCTGGCCTTCAGTCGACAGTGTGCCGGCACCCGGCGCTGTCCACACCTGCAGAGAAGACGGGCCAAGCGTGGGTGTGAACTGCCCCCTCCCGAACAGCAGGGGCACGTCCTGGAGCGCGGGCGGGGGCTGTGGGCCTGCCATGCCTCAGTTTCCTCGTGGTGTGGAGGGGTGCCACTGTTTCTGTTTCTGGGGCTGGGCAGCCCTCTGCAACCCTCCAAAGCCATTCTTCCTGGTCGTGACAGTCTCAACACTGGAAGGAAACCACCGGAAACGTATGTCCTGTATCAGTGAAATCACAATTTTCCGCAAAAGAGAGTTGGGCCCTCGGGCCGTGGGGACCGTGTGACGCTGTGCTGCTCCGCATCCTATTAAAGCCAAAAGGTGTCTTTTGTGAACCTTCTGTCGTCACCTGGGGAAACTGGAGCACCATTAAACTCGTGAGCTGTTTGCCGTGTACGGGGTGCCAAGCAGAAAATTGAACCCGGATGACTGCAGAAGACACATTGTAGCCAGCTGTACGTCCCCATTATTCCTCCTTTATTAAGTCCAGACATGATAAAGCGCCCGCTCCTCCCTGGGGTGTGGACAAGTGGATGTCTAGAACCCTTGCAGGCAGCAATTATCTTGATAAATAGCCCAGTGGACGCGCAGCCTCCCCGTCCCCCGCCACCGAGCGCCGGAGTGCGGGTCCCACCCCACAAACAGCACTTGAGCCCTCACGAACGAGGCCGCACAATACCTCCAGGTATTAGTCACACAACTCGGGTCTACGGGAGAAAGGCTGAGACGCAACGAGAGGTTAATCAATAGCAACCCCTCCTGAAAAACGTGTTTTCAAAAACATCTTCACTTCCCACACTCCACTTTCCATTAGCAGAGCGCAGATGGAGCCCAGACGCCGGCCGTGTTGAACTCAGCCCGGGAAGGGGGTGGAGAGGGAGGATTTCTGGGAATTAGCAAGGTGCAAGGCCTTCTGTTTTCACGTGGGCTCTGGCCGCACAGAGCGCCCGGAGAATCTAACTTGCTCTAGGATAAAGGCGTTTCTCCAGTCGCCTCCTGCTTCACTGATAGGCTCCTTCTGTTCCTGTAACCTTGAAACGGCCAGTCTTCCTCCCAGGTGAGGCCGTGGCCAGCAGGCATCGGGGTGGCAGAGAGGGGCCATCGGCCTCCCCAGGGCTGGGATGAGTCAAGGGACATCATGACTCCACACAAATAGGTCAACGTCATGGAAGAAATTCACCAGCTCAGCACAGCTCACTGCTCAACAGCGAACCATCGCAAAGCCTCGGGCTCCTTATCCAAGCACGAGAAAAAAGCAGCCAGAAGCCAAGGCCAGTGGCCGGCGGGGAGCCACAGGCTTCCGTGGCTCTGTGGAGCTGTGTGTGCTCCATCACACCCTGTGTCAGACACTCAACGTCTAGTATGGCGGTGAGCCGGGACGGAGCGGCTTTGACGGAGAGGGGCCGCAGAGACCGCCTCGGCCAGAGGTTTCCTTCCAGGGAGACTCTGTGCCGCCTGGGGGCATCTGGGACTGGGGGTGGAAGGCACAGAGGGCATGACTCCTGGCACATAGTGGGTGGAAGCAAGGATGCTGAAGGGCCTGTGAGCTGGGGCCAAACCTGCCCAAAATGCCAGCTGAGCAAACCACGGGCAAACCTCTGCATTTTACATGGGAGAAACTGAGGCTCGGGGAAGTACAGTGGAGATTCTCGAATTGCTCCCAGAGAAAGATCAGCTTTGGAGGGCAGACAGAGGGCACCCGGGCACCCAGGGAGAGCAGCTTTGGAGGGCGGACGGGGGGCACGCAGGCACCCAGATGGAGAGGAACTGGAGCTCGCGCCTCCTAGTGCCTGACACTCACAGGGTCCTGAGCCCATGCACCTGATTGATTGTTGTTATTTGGGGCTTTTAGGAGACAGTCTTGCTCTGTCCCCCAGGCTGGAGTGCAGTGGTGTGACCGCAGCTCGCTGCAGCCTCGACCCTGGACCTGAGCTCCAGGGACTCTCCCACCTGAGGCTCCCAGGTAGCTCTGACCACGGACACATGACACCAAGCCTGGATCATTTTTGTTTTTATTATAGAGACAGGGTCTCCCTATGTTGCCCAGTCTGGTCTCAAACCCCTGGGATCAAGCGATCCTCCTGCCTCACGTCCCAAAGTGCTGGGATTACAGGTGTGAGCCACTGCACCTGACCACCACGTATCTTGTGAGGGGGTCTTACCACCCCCACATTAGTCACAGAACTGAGGCTGGAGATGTAGCTAATTTCACCATGTCACACGGCTGGGAAGGGCAGAGTGTGGATCTAAAGTCCCTGCCCCTTTCACCAAAAGCAGACACACTTCAAAGAAGCTTTTTCTATCTCCGTGTCTGCTCAAAGCCCGGGCTTGTTTTTAAATTAAGGCAGCAATTTCCTAAATCACCAGGATCAGGGCAGGGGAGTTGTGGTGGTGAATTATGTGACCAAACATGACTAGGAAATACAGCCTAGTATATCCCCCTTGGAGATTTAAAAAGTTCTGTGAAGTTCTGAGCCGTCTGCAGTGAAGGCGTCATGTGATTCGGTGTTCCACTCATCCCGTGAATCATGAAAAGTGCTACGAGAAACCCAAGTGCCCGCGGCAGTGCCTGTCAGCACTGACTCAGCCACAGGAACAGCAAAGCTGAGCGTGGTGCACACACACGAGTGTGTTTTTCTCATGCACCAGAGATCCTGAGGCTGCGGCGCTGGTGTCTGGACAGCATGGTGGCCCCGACCCTGCAAATCTTCTGAGTCACCTCATGGCCATGAGAGGGCTGTGGCATTGCCAGTGCCTCCATGCCATCCACATGCAAGGCCGGAGCGGGAGGCATGGCCAAGGGGACAGAAGGCGACGTGGGTGAGGTACTGGCCACTTCCTGCATGGATGGGACACAGGCTGCGTGGTGCTCCTGCCGGAGAGCAGGTGCTGGGAAGTGTCACGGCAGTGGGGGACAGTCTGACCACTCCACACAGTCTCTCTTCCCATGGAATGTACAGGGATATGAGGTATTGTTACTATTGAGATTTCTATAACTTAATCTGTGTATTTATGTCAACATGGCGTGTACATTATGTATGTTATTCGTATTTGTAGGTGACACATCGAAGGTACTACAAAGTATGAGTGATTTTCTGCAGCCTGGAGACTCCCTTTGTCCACCCTCCTTGGTGGAGGGGAGGGCACTCAATGTGTCTTTTGAAGCAGGAGCCCCCCCAGGGCACTCCCGTGACTGTTGGTGGTACGTCTAGATAAGGCGTTCCTGGGGCACTTCTCTGGGGTTCTCTAAAGGCTGTGCAGGCAGAACCATGCTGTGTCAGTGATGGGCTGCGGCTGGAGGAAAGGGGTGGGCACAGCCCTCAGCTGCCCTGAAGGCCCCGGTGTGGACGCCGTGGGGCTGATCCACATGGAGGCTCTCAGCTGCCCTGGAGGCCCCAGTGTGGACGCCGTGGGGCTGATCCACGCAGAGGCTCTCAGCTGCCCTGGAGGCCCCAGTGTAGATGCCATGGGGCTGATCCACATGGAGGCTCTCAGCTGCCCTGGAGGCCCCAGTGTAGACGCCATGGGGCTGATCCACATGGAGGGTCTCAGCTGCCCTGGAGGCCCTGAGTGCACTCGGCAGGAGTTGAGGGCATCCTGCTGTTTGGAGCCAGATGAGATCCTCTATCCTTCCAGGGGTCTGTGGTGCCAAGACAAAGCGGGATCATACCTGAGGCTAATGTACATGCCCAGTGCTGCCTGGGGAGTCAGGGTGGACAGGGCTGCAGCCAGGCCAGCCCCGGGGCAATTCATCCGGGCCACGCCCTCGTTGCCTCTCCCCTCCTCCTTCCCCAGCTGCCCACTGAGGGCATCGCCTGCCAGTCCTGGGAAATCCATGCCAGAGCAGGAGGAGGGGAGGGAAGATAGTGGTTCTGAGCATTGGGAAAAGCACGAGGATGAAGAGGCTTCAGTTTCACTTTGTTATATGACTCAACTGTTCATACATGTTATGGTGCATAGGACAGGGAGCGGAGAAGAAGTTTTCTTGAGGGAATCAGGAGTCCTCTGGAACCTGGAGCCCTGCTCTGGCTGTGCTGAAGTGAAGGTGCCATTGGACACTCGGGGGCACATGTGCAGCAGTCGTGAGGAGGCTTTCCATGGGTGGTTAAGGGACAGGGGACGCGGGACATTTCTGGTGGTCATTGGGGGACAGGAGACATCTCCAGCAGTCATTAGGGGCTGGGGGGACTTTCCAGTGGTCGCTAGGGAACGAGGGATGGGGCCTGCCTCCAGCGGTCGTCAGGACAGCATAGCAGCCGTGGCTTGAGCTATTGATCTGGCGTCGTCAGTGCCGGGAAGCCTCTGGGGCTGCCTAGCACACAGTATGGGGTCTTAAGCCACCGAAATGCCTTTTCTCCCGATGCTGGAGGCCAGGGGTCTGAGGTCCGCGTGTGGGCAGGGCCGGTTTCTGTCAAGGCCTTTCTCCCCGACATGTGGACGCTGTCTTCCCCCAGGGGTTCCACCCGCCGTCCCTCTGTGCGTGTCTGTGTTCTAATTTTCTCTTCTCATAAGGAAACGAGCCAGATTGGCTTAGGGCACCCTGGTGCCCTCATTTTTCATGAGTTATCTCTTTAAGGCCCTATCTCCAAACAGTGACATTCCGAAGTGTGGGGCTTGGACCTTCAGCGTGTGGACTGTGGGAGAAGTGAGTCAGCTGCGATGGTGTCTAGAGCCACGGAGTGGGTGGACACGGGGCCTTGTTCACCAGGACACGTCACCCGTCACCGCCTCTGTGCTCCCAGCACCCCTGTCTCTACGTCCTCAGAAGCGGGTGGGTCACAGCTCCGGAACAGCGCTGTGTGGAGCTCACCTCAATTCCTCCTTCCTGCGTCTTGCTCTGGAGAGGAGGTTTTGCTCTCCATTGGCTTGAAAACTTATTTCCTGACTTACCCCCTCCCATCTCAGGAAGTCCCCAGATCTATCGGAATCACAAGGCCTTGTGTCTTCACCCTGCTCAGCTGTCAGAGGCCTCTTTATTCCCTGTGCCGGGAGGGACGGGTTAGAAGGATCTGGGGACCTGAGTCCCAGCTCCCAGCGCGGCTGCTCCCAGTCCTCATGCTCCCTGCAGAAGGAGCCTCTGGACCCCCATGACTGCCCCACACCGCGGCAGTGCTGGTGAGAAGCAAATAGACCTGAAAGTAGGCACTGGGAGGCGGTCTCAGGCACGGCCAATTCCTCTTTCGCAGTAGTTATGGTCTGTAAGGACCCACAGACACTGCGTTAGCGGATCCCAAGCCTTTTCTCCAAAGGAAATCTGGGTTCAGGTTCCTGCCGGCCTCTGGTGAACCAATTGCTATAGAACCTGACTTAAAGACACCTTGTTCAATGCACTGTTGATTCATTAACACTGACCCCGCACCCAGCAGCACCATGGCTGCCCCCTGAATGAAGCTCCTCTGAGGCCCCCCAGCCTCTCCCGCTCAGGACTCCACACGGCACCAGGCACAGGGCCATTCCAAACAGCCAGGTCATCGGCGAAAAGCACCAGGTGTGGAAAGCTGGGCACTCAGGAGGCCTTGGAATGGCCCTGTTTACAGCAAGCGCCGGAATGGGGTGGCAGTGTGCCCTGGCTCTCCGTCAGTGGGAGGGACACACGTGTACCTCAAGTTCCTCTCCAGCCTGCCCACCTCTGCAAAGGACCACGCGTCGTTTTAGTGGGCAGGTGAATTCACAAATGCAGAACTTGTGAATAATGAGGCTCTGCTAAATACACGTCCTGGGAGATCAGAGATTTCTCCAAAGGCAGGCAGCCAGGCAGCAGGTCTCAGAGAGAGGGCTCTGGTTCATGCCCTGGCCCTGCCCTGTGACTGCATGGCCTTGCTGAGGCGCTAAACCTCTCTGCACGCCCCTGTCCCCATCTGTAAGATGGAATGATTTACGTAACTGCAGGACACAGTGTCAAGGTGAGGTTTGAGTGGCATCAGGCCTACAGAGCGTGCCAGGTACCTGAAGCAGCCTCACTTCCGCAAGGGTTAATTGCCGTTATTGCTGCTGTTTTGTTATTATCGTCCACTGCCGAACCTCGGGCCCACCTAAGGGAGCGGACTCGTTGACCGCCACGTCCAGGGCCCTTCCACGCCTAGGCAGGCGCTTGTTGAAGACAGAGCACCTGATGTTTCTGTCCTGATTCAAGGGCAAAGCAAATCTGTGAATCTTCAGGCTGAACATTTTCCTATTTGAGATCTGAACTAAATACAGACAGCCTGTTTCTAAATTTAGTACGATGAATCTCTCTGTTCAATTCTGGAGCTTTTCACTGTCACCAACCAGCACTCCCCAGTGAGGTTTAACGACGCAGACCTTTGATGGGAGCTGAAAGAGAGTGTCCTCTGTCAGGCCTGGGAGTCAGGGAACAGGACAGGAGGGAAGAGGCCCTGAGACCCTCTGCAGAGGAGACAGGGAAAGACTACGTGAGAAGGGAGGAGCTCCCCCACCTGCATTTCACTTGCCCTGGCTTCTCCTGGTGGAAAAGGCATGTGAACCATGGTGGGAAAAACAGCACTAGCCAAAGAATCAAAATTAATGATGCATATTTGGTGAGAAGGTGACATGGGGTAGAGCAACTCTGATTTGTCCTGGAGAGACATAGAAATCGCCGTGAATTTAAGAAAAGACTGAGCCAAACAGCCTTTGGAAAAGGGACTAATCAGGCACTCATTGGGAAAAGCACTTACCCATTATGATTAGGGTTATCACCTCAAAAATAAGAAACAGCTGAACTAGAGCTGGTGCGATAGACAGATAGTCTACAGGAATAAAACCTTCCCTGATTTCTGCTTTACTATTCCTGGCGGGTACAGGGGCAGGGTAGCTCTTACTCTCCTGGTCCAGAAGGGCTGCTGATGCTCCAGCCATCAAGTCATGCTCCCAGCAGCAGGATGGAGGGGACCAGAACAATGGCATACTCCTTCCCTTTTCAAGAGACTGCTCCGAGGCCTCATGCAACACACAACTTTTGCTTACACCTCATTGGAAAAAACCTGGTCACATGGTCACATAGAGTTGCACGGGAGACCAGGAAATGTTGCCGCAACATGCTCACTGAAAAACTGTGGCTTAATTAATTTTAGAAAAAGGGGAAAGGATATTTGGAAGGGAAATTGATTTTTTTTTTTTAAAGGAAACGGGTATTTGTAAGAGAAATAGATGTTTAGAAAAAAGGGAACGGATATTTGGAATGGCACATCAGGCACTCTGCAGAATGAAGACGTAACTAGGTGAGCGTTCACGACCCCCTGAGAAGGAATCTGGCACTGCCTCAGGACCACCACAGTCACGTCTTTGTGTGCAGTCGGGGGAGAAAGCACAGGAATGGGCTGTGTGGAAATGTCTGCAGTGACACCCTCTAGGTGAATCAGTGACCACATGGCACCACGCACTGGGGAGGTGGCCGGCCTTCCTAACAGGACATGGAGTTTTCCTCTTGCTTAAAAGAAGGATGAGGGCGGGGTTGACCTGTAATGGAAGTGGTCACGGGAAGATGGCTCCCCAGGAGGAATGAGTGTGCTGCCCAGAGAGGCTGCTTTCAAGAGAGAAGCCATCCTTACACTTGCTCTGTGGCCCTGAGTCCCAAAGAACAGCCCGTTTCACACAGGTGTGTGCCATGCGTGCAGAGGAGGGTTGTGCTATGTCGGCGTCCAGGCAGGATCCACCGTGTGCTTCCAGCACCTATAAAAATGACCCAAGAGGGAAGACACGGAGATTACCAGATAGAGCACAGTCCCAGATTCCCTATGGTGTTCGAGCTGTGCGGGGAGAATGAGGGAGTGGAGGCAAAGAAGGCCACGGGGTGGGACACAGGTGCAGGAATAGGGCACCAGGAAGACACAGGAGCAGCGTCCCCCAAAGGCTGGGACACATGGCCCTGTGGCCCACTGAGCCCCCAGCTTTTCCCTCCTCCACAGCTTTCCTCTGGTCTCACTGCCCTCCTAGTTGGGCTCAGACTACTGCTGTGCTGGGAAATATTTAAAATCCAGCCCAGGGGCTGGACGTGGTGGCTCAAGCCTGTAATCCCAGCACTTTGGGAGTCTGAGGCAGGTAGATCACAAGATCAAGAGATCGAGACCATTCTGGCCAACATGGTGAAACCCCATATCTACTAAAATACAAAAACTAGCCAGGCATGGTGGTGCACACCTGTAGTCCCAGCTACTTGGGAGGCCGAGGCAGGAGGATCGCTTGAACCCCAGAGGCGGAGGTTGCAGTGAGCTGAGACTGTGCCATTGCACTCCAGAAAAAAAAAATCCAGCTCGGGGAGTGGGGTTGCTGATGTGCATGTTTGCCAATTTCTCTGGTGTAAATGCTCCCGGAGGCAGATTTCCTTCAGCCAGTGCATCACTGAGCTTGCAATAGCTGCCACTGTGCAAGGGGTCAGCCTTCCAGACAGCATGACTCAAAACAACCCCCATTCCAGCATGGGCAACTTGGTGAACCCCATCCTGCAAAGAATACAAAAACTAGCCAGGTGTGGTGGCACATGCCTGTAGTCCCATTACTGAGGAGGATTGTCTGAGCCTGGGGGGCAGAGGTTGCCCTGAGCAGAGATTTTACCAATGCCCTCCAGCCTGGGCAACATAGTGAGACCCTGTCTCAAAAAGCAAATAACCTCAAGACCACAGATAGTAGTAAAATGCTCTAATATAACCAGAAGGTAATACTTTCTGAATGTTTATTACCTTTTTTAAAAAATACCATTTATTTAATATAAAGTTGTGTGGCTTGACTTTTGTTTTTAATAATGGTGAAGTTCTGATGAGAGGCCTGGCTGCTCTGACAGCTTCAGGAGTATCTGTTCATTTGTGCTTTGAATGTACGTTCACTTATGTATCAGCATACCTGAAGAAATGGCCCTCTTACTCCATGGGTGAGGCCTCTTCTCCACGGGATTAAAGTGTCATTAGTAACTTCACCTCTTGTTAAAGAAGAGCTAGGTGAACTTGCCACCAAAATGACTTTTTCACTCTCACCACCTTTGGTCTTCTCTCTGCAGGCCCTGCCATCGCCACAGCACAGCCCGACCACGGCTGGAGCGTCCTGAGCTGTCCATCACCCTTCGACCGCACGTCCGGTGTTGCACCATCTTCAAGGGTGTGTGGGGCTGGGGAGCATCCAGGAGGCCCGGGCCCAGCCTTCGGGAACCCAGGGTCTTTCCTCCGCATCTACCTCTGACCTCCAGCGCACACAGCAGCTGCAGGTGCTGGAAGTCAGCACCTAAGACACCTGAGGACATCTCCTGCCTTGAATGCCAGAGTGGACTGCATCTTGGACTGATCTTGTGGAGATTTCTGGTCTCTTGTATCCAATGCACGCGGGTCCCCGCCGCTGCTGGAGTCAGGCTGGTTGTCGGAGTGGACTCCGCACCCTCATCACACCTGATGGCTCTCTTTTCCACTCCAAGCTCACCACGCTGGGACCTGCACCACAGACAGCCCCAGGACCATGCTTGCAAGACCACATGGCTGGCTCGCCATTTCTGCCTTTCAGTGTCTGGGAGTTTTTCTTTTGTCTTTACTTGCTTATCGATGAATGAAGAGGAAATGAAGACTGATCAAGACCCTGCCTGGAACGTTTCCTCGGCAAAGAACAAAAGCAAAGCAAAGGATTCATCCAGTCAAGGAGTTGAGGCTCTTCCCCTGTGCGGGAGGAGAGCGGGAGGATGTGGCCCGGGACTAGCTGGGCCCCGCCATGCACATGTCCTGAGAGCTGGAAGCATCATGCAGCCACCACGAAGCAGCCCAGGCACCAGCACCCATCCCTGTGCTTGGGGATCAGCGAATCTAGTTCACCAATGGGCCATCCGTGGGGAAGGGATGGGCCCGCAGACCTGGCTGCTTAGCTAACTGCAGTCAGTCAGACCTCGTGCACGATGAATGCCAGATTGAAACTCATCACAGCAAATGCCTAATCTCTGAGAACAATATAATGTATTTACAAGGAGCTTATTAGATATTAGATGCACCTTTCCTAAACAAGGTGTTCTCTCACGAGGCTGATTTCTAGCCTCCTGAAGAGCAAAACCTGTCACCGACCCCAGAGCAGCAGGCAGAAGAGAAATTCCAAAATGCCCTAAAGAGCGAAAGGCTCTGTGGAAAAGACCAGGGCTTGTGCAGGTGGGGAGCTCACCGCCCTGGGAAAGAAGCCCTCACCTGGATGCCACAGGTGCCGGCCTGAGCCAGGGCTGGTGCTGATAGAGGAGCTCACTGCCCTGGGATAAAAGCCCCTCACCTAGAGGCCGCGGGTGCCACTCTGAGCCAGGGCCCATGGGAAGCTTCCGGGCACAGATACACACAGACTTAGCAGACAGGGTCCTGCTGGAATGCTCTGACATTTCTGGGATCTGGACTGTCCATGGGGAGTGTCCAGGAGGGCATGAGAAATACGCTGAGTTGGGGCCAGGCGTGGTGGCTCACACTTGTTTTCCTAACACTTTGGGGGACCAGCCTGGCCAGCATGACAAAACCCTGTCTCTACTAAAATAGAAAAGTTAGCTGGGCATGATGGTGCATGCCTGTAGTCCCAGCTACTTGGGAGGCTGAGGTAGGGGCGGAGGAGGTTGCAGTGAGCAGAGATCGCACCGCTGCTCTCCAGCCTGGGCTACAGAGTGAGACTCTATCTTGGGAAAAAAAGAAACACACTACTTTGGAACTCACTGTATCACATGCATCAAGGCCTATTTGCATAAAACAGTTATTCCAAGCAGCAAACATCACCAAATGCGTACAGTGTCGCCCAGTGTGACGTTCTCAGGTGACTGAACAATGCAACGAAGTGGACGCCTGTGCTGAGCACGTGGTCTGTGCTGCGCACCCCCCATAGCCACGCCTTTTCCTTTCTTCCGCCAACTCTCCGCATAGCCCGTGACTTTGGGGGAATAATTATTTACCAAATTTTTAAATCTATTTTTTCTCCCACAATCAACCCTGATTTCTCAGGTCTGAGGCTTGGGAAGCTTCATCGCCCAGGCCACTGAACTGCACTCCTGGAGAGGAGGCCAGTGCTGTGAATGCTTCTGGGGCCGTTTGAACCTGGAGCTGCCTTTTCTCTCCTACTAAAATCCAAAAAAACAAGAGATGAATAAACGAAGCTCCCGCAGACAGCATAGGGCAATGGACCTATTTCCTGAAGCCCCAGCGACCTCGCAGCTGACCCTTGCCAGCTTCTCATCAAACTCTCAGCCCAAGAGCAATTAGCCACAATCCACATATCAGCAAAGTTTTTTGGGGCTTGGATTACAAATTGCCATCGTCTCTGAGAAGAAGAGAGGGAATCTGAGAAGAATGTTTCTCCGCGGCTGAGGATTCACAGGCGCCCGCGAGCCCACCCTGCAGGGATCTTCGAAAGGTAAGGTGCGAGCCGGCGTCCTGGGTCTGCTGCGGAAAGGGCCTCTTTGGGGTGCATCCGGGTGGATGGTTCTGTGGAGCACCTGCTTCCGTGAGGATGACTGCTTTGTGCTCCCTCAGGATGGGGGTTTTGTCTCCAGAACTCACAGAAAGTTGCTGCCATTTTCTGTGCCTTCCAATCTCCCAGTTGCTCAGGTGAGGAGCCCTGGATGCATCGCAAATTGACCTGGGCCCGTGAGTCTAACTGATAGAGAAGAATCTCACCTGTTTGTTTCATGATTTGGAGCGCACAGGGCTCTGGGAAACAAACCAACACTATTAGGACAAATTGAGTCATAAAGAAGAATGTTATAAATGGGATCCAATTCGTTTTAGAAAGCATTTCAGTTTAGAGTACACAGCTTAAATAAACCGGCTTTTCCTGGATCTGAGAAAGAACGAGGGTTGGAAGGTGTAGGGTCCCCATGAATAGCCACTGCCGCCTTGGGGAAAACAGAGCATCTGAAACGGTGGGGGAAGGGATGTGGATGGGCCTTACATGTTCCATGTGGAACAGAAGACCCGTGCGGTGAGGGGGTTCCCCTTGGCTCCCCTTGGCTCCCCTGCTGCAGGCACCCCCCGGGCTCCTGCTCAGCTTCCTCGGGCCGGGAGCAAGGATGAGAAGCCCCCAGTATAGCCCTCAGACTTCAGGAGATGGATAGTGGGGCTGAGGGTGGGTTCTTTTAAGCTTTCACGATGGCAAACTTTTCCAAAGTCAAAGGTGAGAAGCAAAGCCTCCTATGTCTCTAGAACTGGCTATAATATTTCTAGTTTTGTGCATTCTTGTTCAGTTAACAAAATCATGTTTAAAAGTATAAAGCAATTATTTTCGGGTAAAAGTGGCCATACCCGGTACACTCGATACTTCCACACGGTAGTGCGGGCGTGGACACTCTCAGTGGGGAATCTCACTGTGTTTCCAGAGTCACCAAAATGATGATAACCTTTGACCCTCTAATTCCAGTCTCAGAAATTTCTCTCATTATTTCGTACGAAGCTAAATAATGTGCGTGAAAAGATACATAATAATGGACAGTGATTGGCAAGAAAAGGGTGATGAGGGAGGTGTCTGTAAACTGGTGCATAACTGTTGGACTTTTGTTGTGAAACCATTTAACCATATGGAAATCATGAATGACAATGTAAAATGACCAAGGCGGACACGGACGTGTATGGTACATGTGGATTACATGGATGAGAAAAATTAATTCACACAGAAAGGAAAGCCAGAAAGAAATGAGCGGCCTTTTTTAAGTCTGGTAATGAGGTGTATTCGATATTTTAGAGCAATTTTGGATATATTTGAATTTGTGTTTAGCCTCTTATTTTATGCCTTCTACTTATTCCACCTGTGCCGGGCAGAATTCCAAGTGTCCTCCGGTTCCCTCCCCAGCGTGAAGCTCCCTCTCCCGGTGTGTGGGTGGGGCTGTGAACAGCGGGCGGGCGGCCACTTTGATTAGGCCACATCACCCAGGACCATCTTACAGCCTCTATGCTGCCTTGTCTGAGAGGCCACAACGTGGGGAACTTCCAGAGCTGAGAGCAGCCCCCAGCCAGCAAACAGCCAGAAGAAAATTCCACTTCAATCTTGGAACCTCAGGGAGCTCAATTCTCACTGCAACCCGTGAGCTCGGAAGAGGTCCTGAGCCTCACATGCTATCACAGCCCCGGCTGCTGTGCTTACAGCCTGGTGAGACCCTGAGCGGAGGACCCAGCCCACCCACCTCCAGACTCGTGGCCCGCTGAGAGAACGAGATGATGTGTGTGTGCTGTTGAAAGGCGCTAAGTTTGTGATGATTTGTCATGCAGTATCATAGCACACAACACAATACACACCTGCTTCACGGTTGTTTGTTTTTTCTTGAATTATTTTAGATTTGTTGGATTTTTTTCTCTGAGTTTATTTTTCTCCCTCTACTGGTATAGCAGTTATCAACTGTATTTCTATTTCTTTAGTAGTTGTGGTGATTAACACAGAAAAGTAACATATCAGAGTCTGAAGGTAGTCCATAGATTTAGCATTGGTAGGTGACTTTAGAAATAGAACAATTCCATTCATCTCCTTCATCTTGACTTTTATGCTATTGCTGCTACTTATTGGTATCCAGCCTTGATTATTTTCCTTATAACTTACTAGACATGATTATTACTGCTTTATACAGTCAGTGTTTACTTGGGTTCCCCATGGGTTTACCATGCTTCACACCTCCACGATATCTTTCACTTCAGACCACACAGCTGGAATCACACACCCTTCTGCTTAATACCACACTCCCCGTTTCTGGCTTTCTGCAGGTGCCTTTCCTCCTCTGCATCTGAAGGATGATTTAGCTGGGTATAGGATTTGAAGCAGTCACTTTCTGTGCATTTGTCAGGATATAACTCTGCCTTTTCTGGTTTCCATTGCTGATGAGTCAGCTGTTGGTTTTTCCTTGTTTGAAGTACTTTATCCTTTCTCATTGGATGCTTTGAAGAGGTACTCTTCCTCTCATTACGTGCATTAGTTTGCTGTGCTGTATCTAGGTATGCCTTTTTCTTCATTATGATGCTTATGAATCGTGGGCATTTTTCAGCCTGTGCAGTCTTATCTTCTGTGAATTATGGAAAATCTCAGCTACTATTTATTGTCTCTGACCCAGTCTTACTCTTTCATTTTTCTTTCAAGATTCTGGACAGATGTATGCCATAACTAAATAATACCCTTTCTGGTTTTTAAGCCTTCGTTTGTATTTTCTGTCTTTTTATTTCTCTGTGCTGCCTTCTTTATAATGTCTTCACATCTGTCTCTTCCAGGTCATTAACATTTTCGTCAGCTGAGCTAATCTGCTTTTAATGCTGTCAATTATGCTTTTAATTATTATATTATCTTAAAAATTGTTTTAGGTTTCCAGTTTTCATGTCACCTGTCCTTTTACCCATATTTTAGATCTTTATTTAAACATATTAAACAGTCTATTTTCTGTGTCTCATATTTAACATCTTCATCTGTTGCCATTTTAAAGTTTTCATCTCTCTGCTGAAATTTCCCATCTGTCCATGAATAGTGTTCATCATTTCCACTAGTGCCTTTAAAGTATTAATCATAGTTATTTAAAGTCTCTGTGTGTGGTGGTTCTGAGTCTTGGGTCATATCTGAATCTGGTTCTAATGATTGCTTTATTTTTTAACAGTAAGCCTCCTCTGCTGCCTCCCTGCCTTCCTCCTTCCCCCACCCTCCATTTCTCTCTCTCTTTTTATTTCTCTTACATGTTTGGTTGAAAATGATACAATATGTGGGGGCAATACTGAGTACATATTCATGCATGGGAAACTGCAGGTCCTTTCTGCTTGGCCATTGAAGGCTGAGTCCGTCTAGCTGGGAGTTGAGCTGAGTCTGGGATTTCTTGCCTCAGCTGCAAATCCTCAAGTTTCACTAGAGGGGAGGGACTGCTTTGCCAGGTGATTTTTCTTCAGGTTTGCTTCATTCTCTGTTTTGGGCTTTTTGTTCTTACCATGCCCCATGCGCTTGCCTGTCCCACGGTAGTCTCCTGTGGTTCCCACACGGCTCCTGCTGGCCTTGGTGGATGCCAAAGACCTTCTCTGTTGTCCTGGGGCAGATTCAGCCTTGGGCAGGCATGGCCTCCCTGGTCTTGGGAGGAGAGACTTCTCTCAGCCACTCTTTCTGTCTCTGGGCAACAGGAAATCTGTGATGATTCAGACCCAGGATGGTTTCCTGCCCCTCACCCAGGGGTAGAGGGATTTTCTTTTCCCTTCTTCCAGCCACAACGGGTTTTCATCTGTGCTTTCACGGGGAGCGACAGTGTTTGCTGGAGAAGGGTCCAGGTGAGGCTTCCTGCAAACGCCCTCATACCTGTGACTCCTGCAGGCTTTCTGATCTCACATTAACCCACTCTTGGCTAAATTCCTCTGGCTTGTCTCTAACCAATGGGCAGCCCACCCTCCTCCTGTGTCGCAAGCCAGGTGAGGCAACACTCTTGCCCATCTCTTCTTGCAGGCACCTGTCTCTAGATTTCAGTCTAGTTGGATGACCTGCACCCTCAGCTGCTTGAGTTCCGGGGAAAGACATGAGGGTGGGTCATCAGCTTTGCCTTGTTGACAGGCATGAGCGGCTGTCTCTCCCAGCTGTCTGGATCTGCTCTTCAGCTTCCAGCAACTGCTCTCTATGGTACCTTGAGCCAGTTCCCTCTGAGTGCACTCCATTTTTTCTCCAGTCCTTTGCTATTCCAAACACCTTTGTGAAAAATAACGTTATTTCTCACACCTGGGAGTATCCCTGAATAAACAGCTAGAAGTGGAGTTGCTGAGTGGAAGGGATGTCGCATCCGCAGTGTTGATGTGAGTTGCCACGTTGCTCCTGCAAAGGCTGTAGGGGCCCCTGACACACAGCGCTCGTCCACACACCCTCACCATGCTTCCTTGATCTGTACCTGCCTAAGAAATGAAGTTCGTTTCTATGTAGTTTTAGTTCACTTTTCTCTTATTAAAATGTGGTCCAGCTTCCTTTCATATGTTAAAGCTATTTGCATTGAACTATACACCCAAAAAGAGTGAAGTTTTTTGATTTTTTTTTACTACAGTAAAAAGCTATTTACATTATCATCTATGAACTAAATATTCATATTTTTAACCACTTTACAATTGATGTGTTGGTCTTTGTTCTGTTTCAGTTGTTTCTTCTGGGTTTCTTTGATGATATTTTTCTAACGTCGTATTCTCCTTTAAATAATATTGGGAGGTGTGGGCATTCTTGTTTTCCCCTTGACTTTACCAGAAATCCTTTGCTACTCTCAGTTAGCTGTAGCGTTGGCTGTGGGTTTGATGTGGTCAGTCTTTATTAGAAGAAATACTTCTATTCCTACTTCTTAAAAACATCTTTTTGTCATGAAGCATGTTGTTTTCTCCCCCCAAAATGTAATGAAAATTAAGATTAGCATTGCATTTAATTTACGAATTTGTTTCAGGAGAATATGGCTACATATGTTGCTGTCATTTCATCCTATGCATAAATGGGTTAAAAGTTTACCGCCAGTCCTATATACCATGGCACTCCCATTCCTGAGTCCCTACTTAGATTCTTCTTTTACTTAGTGAATCCATATATTTGAGTATTTTTTCAGGAACAATATGTGGGCATATGCTTTCTGAATTCTTAAGTAAGAATATCTTTCTCTTGCATTCCCCCATGAACAATAATGTGGCTGGACAATGAATTCCCAGCCCCAGATTTTTACCCTCAGAATCCCGTAGTCTTTGCTCTATTGTGGCCTCACATCAAAACCGGCCTGATGGTTTTTCTGTTGAATATTTTATAAGTATCTACTTGGTTGCCTGTCAACATTTTTATGCTTGGAAATCAAATATTTAACTGGGCTGTGTCTGCTTACAAGTCTTCCTTTTATTGTTCATTTTACTTGGTGCATGGTATGTCATTTCAAACTAAAGGCACATGTACCCCAGAACCTAAAGTACAATTAAAAAAAAAAAGATTCAGGACTTCAGCTTACAAGTGCTTTCTTAAGTTATAACTTTGACTCTTGCGTCTCTTCCACATATTCCAGCCTCTTCTTCAGAAAGCCCAGTCCCTTGTATGTTTAATGTTGGCTGCGTGTCCTCTGAACCCACTGCCTCCTTCCCACAGCGTTTGTGACTTTGTTCATTTCGTTACTTTCATCCTCTGTATCATTGAGCCAGTGTTCTGCAGCTTCGTCTGTGATTTTAGTTTTCTAACACTGTTTGAAATTTTGCCACGATAATATTTCTCTTATTCCCTTCTTTCCATAATTGTTCCAGCTACTAGGTAAGACTAGCTGGTTATCTTATCACATCCTTCAGCTCAAGTTCATAGACTTCATGTTGTCCTTATATTTTATGGAGAGAGCAAAGCAGGTATATAAAACTCCCTTCTTATTCCTGTAGTTAATCTTTTTCAAAACTATGCTAGTCTTCTCCCTCAAATATTAGGTTTGTCCCTTTTGTATGGAAAACTGTTTCCATAGATGCTGCACAAAGAGTTGGTTCTGCTTTCTGTAAACTTGCCTTTGGGTCAGGGGAGGTTTACATCAGCCTGGTATTTGCCTTGAGTATTGTCTCTTAGTTTGTTCACCGTTGACCCGCATGCTCTTAAAATCCTGTTATCCACTTTTAAGCCAGTAAATCACTTGATGACAAGGCATATCATTTGTTTGGTAATCTAACAGCGTGGCGGGGCAGAGGTGCTGCGGAGCTGGGAAACCTGCGTGTTAGCAGCTCTGTTTTTTCAGTACGGAAGTGAGGTTTTGTCGCTTCCATTCTTTCTACAGAGTGTGGCTGGGTCTGAGTTTGTTACTGTTGTTACCATTTCTCACATCTGGCAGGATTGCTGTATTTCCTAGGAAGAAGCCTGTGCATCAGAAAGAATAGAAACAGGAGACGCTCTCACCACCCATGCTTGTTCTTGGGTCTTCTGACCGCGGTGTTTCAGATGCTCTGCTGCACAGCCATGAGCTGTTCCAAACAGGAGTGCGGCATCTCTCCATCTAACAAGGAGATGTTTTTTGGTAGGTGAAGCCAAAATGGTTCTTGCTTGCATTCCATGGCATTGCACATCTTCTCAAGAAAATCAGCTTGGTGTTCCACTGGGTACCAGGTACACTGTGATTGCTAAAAGGGTTTCAGAACTTCCATTTCTTACTGCAACACCTTAGCATGCAGCAGACCAGCCTTCCCATCAAGAGCCTGTGGAAGCGCATCACAGAATTGCTTTGACCTATGCCTGAGGGCGTTGAAGAGCCACCAGGCCAGCTGGAGGTACCGGGCCAGCGCCCTCACGCAACTTCCCGAGGCAAGCCCCTGTTCTCTATGGCTCTTGCTCTGGGCCTTGGCTGATCTATAAACACCACAGTCCACGAAATGGAAACTCTCAGCAGAGCTCAGACCTCTGAGGAGCTAAGGGTGCTAAGGGAGAACTTCTAGAAGTTTCATGGAACTCATGAGACTGAAAGTGGAGGTCAGGTGGCAGAGGTCCTTGTGACTGGAGGGACTAAGGGCCCAGACAAAAGAGGCAGACACAGGAGCGCAGGTGGCCCTTCAGCTCGAGGTACTGCTGAATCCTCGACGTTAAACGCGAGAAGCCCAGCTGGGCCAAAGAGCCTGGTGGTCTAAGAGTGCTTGGAAGACAATGGTTTGAGTTCAGGGCCCACTGAGGAGGAATGAGGGGAACACTCTGGACTACCCCAAATCAATGTTTTACTCAAGAGACCGGGGGCTGAAGGAGATTCCCCAACCTCGTACACAGGCGTTCCCATCTAGTAAGACAGCTGTACAAAACCTGGACAAGTGTGCCCGAGGGCCACTCCTGTGGCCAAAGCAGAGTCAGCTTTTGAGCTGACACTCCTGTTCTGCAAAGCCCTCTAAGGGCTGCTGATTTTTGGATGCCAATCATCTTCCAACAGGAATCAGAAGAAAAGAGGTGTGGTGGGAAGGGTTACAAATGCTTTGACTCTGCAGTGGGGATGCTCTAGTGTGGAGAGGCCGTGGCTGGGGTTTGATCCCAGCTCCGACACCAGCAGCTTTGTTCCCCCAGGGCAATGACTTTCTTGTCTGAAGGGAGTGGACTGCCCAGCTCTCTCTGGAGATCCGTTTGGCTCTGAATTGGGGTGCTGGGGACTGCAGTAGAATTAAGTTTCATTGCTATGCATGCAGTGATGCCATCATTAAGCTTGACATGAGGCTGGACAGTTATGGCGTTGGGCTAGTATAAAAGATATCCAGATGTGGCAGATTTGCATATTTATGCCTCACTGCTATTCTCAGGGAATCTGAAATGTGGGAATTGTATTCACGCCAGTTGTGGGCCTGCAGTGTCATGGTGCAGGGTCTGCTGGTCATGTGGAGGAGCGCGTTGCACAGCCCAAGTCCAGCGGTTGGCATTATTGTTGTCTCCTTGAACCTCCAAATCCCTGAAATGCCTCATCAGCCATTAAATACTTGGGAAATGTCTGTGTATTTAGTGAAATTGGTGAAGTAATCACATTAATTTCAAGTGCAGAATGAAGGTAGCCTCAGCCATGGTGCAATTAAGAGGTGGAAAAATTGCTTACATCCAGGAAAACCATTGAGACAGGAGCATGCATAAATTGTGCCTGCGTCAAGTTAGGCCCAGGGTGTCTCCAGGCCCAGCTGCCTCCAGTGCTCAGCTCCACCACCTCCTTAAGACTAACCTACTCCAGTCCATGGTTGTGTAGAAATAGAGGAAGCTCATCCAGAGGAGAAAAGCAGAGCTCCCTGACTTGCTGTAGCAGGGGCCAGCCATCATCACTGCATGTGGAAGAGTCTCTCACGCAGGCGGAGGATCAGGAAAGCTTCAGAATGGAAGAGGGCAGGGCTCAGGTGTGCCCGCATGGAAGGCTGTTGGCCTGAGGACGCTGGCAGCGGCAGACTCAAAGCAGGGATCCTGTGTGGGTGGCGAGGGGTACGTGTTGGCTTTCTCTATTGGTGCTGAGTTAGAGGCAGGGACAGAAGTTACAAAGGCCAGCTATAAACCAAGTGCTGAACACGAGGGGCTGAGTGTTATGGGGTGGTTGTCGGATTCCCTGCATGGTTCCTAGAGGCTGGCAGCAGCCTGGCTTCCTGGGTCAGGTGCTGTGGGTAATGGATGGGTTCCGGGAAGGCTGCTGCGGCTGTGGGTGAGATTTCCATCTTTCTGACGACCGGGCCATTGTCTGTTGGTCTACTCGGTCTCTCCATTTGTAAACGTAGACGGTGAGACCAAGGTCTTTCCAAAACTTTAGGGAAATCAAGATCGTGCCCAGTTCAGTCAACTCATTGAAGTATCCTAAAAATCTTTGTAGGATGAAAGAAACACTCACATCTGAGCAGGGAGAGTGGGATGACATTCCGTTCTCGTGTAAAGGACACACACTCTAGTGGGTTATACGTGATCCCATAACAAAGGGGCAGAGGTCTGGGGGGCCTAGACCCTGGGGACAAAAGATCAGGCTTGAGGCTTCCAATGAGATTTTGGGTGATAGAAACAGTGGGCGGGGGAGGACGAACGAGCACCCCAGACTACCCAGCACCTACCGTGCGGACAGTGTCATGTCCGAGCACACTTTGATGAATGACATGACTTGATTTTAAGATGACTTAACTCTGGTGAGGGTGTGCCCTGGAGAGCATGGACGGGAATATCTCAGTTACCGAAAAGTGCAGACATGGTCTTCCTGTCCTCTGTGAAGTTGGGTTGCCTGAGGGCAGACGGGTAAAGCCCAGTTTATGGGCATCCAGAAGACCAGACAGGTCCTTCCTCAAGGAGATCTTGATCCAGGGGTCCCTGGGAGCTTGGCCCTCAGGCGTCACCCTCAGCCTCTCTCTGGTGCCTTTGAAGCAATACCACAGCCCTCTTGGGGTGGCCATAGAATCCCTCAGCCATGCTGTGCTGAGCCACATGGGCGCTCGAGGGAAAAGAAAAGTCAGTGATTCTCATGCTATCTTTATTCCCCATTTTGATATTTTGCTTTTCACGGATTTTTCCACTGACATATGTAAACACTGCATTAAGATATTCTTTCTCTCAGTGCCGTTTTGCACCCAAGTGACTGTCTGGCCTGAGCCTGGTCCTGCCCACAGTGTCCTGAAGGCCATGACAGAATGCTGGGTCTCTTCCTCCCTGAGATGTACCTCTCTTTAATGTATGCGTTCCAAAGCCAGCTGCTCAGCCAAGCCCTGATGAGAGGGAAAATGCGTGGTTGAAAATTCATGGTAAGCGAGAACATAATGAAATACAAATCGAGCGATGCGACATTGCTCCACATTTTAGAAGTCACAGCAGCAGAGAGACCCACTTAACATTCTGTTACTGGGGGCAGATGCCTTCCTGCTTTTGAGCTTGGGAAACGCAGGGGCTGCTAGACAGAGTTTCAGACACAGCAGGCCCTGTTACCAAGTGAGAACAGAGCAAGACGGGTGGGTGCTGGCCACATGGACCAGGAAGTGACAGCCTCGTGCACAGGAGGCCACCCTGTCCACCCGGCAACCTCACTGTCCGATGCAGGGAAGCTGTTCTCAGACTGAATTGAACCCTCCTCCTCCTTGTGTGTCATTCTCGGGTGGTCAGTGGCAGATCAGCAGAGGCCACCTCTGTGCAGGGCACGTGGTGAAGAATCGATGATGCCAAGGATGACAGGGATATTTCAATGCCCTGGAAGGAGAAAAGTGTAGAAAGAGCCTGACGGGGTGGACACTGGTCTGTGCAGGGCATAGGCCTCTAGGAAGAATGGCACTGCCCCCCCGAAAGTGGCTCCAGTGCGGGCCGCTGCACGGGAGGGAGGTTCCCCGGCTGCTTCCAGGGGACACTGCGGAGAACACGGGCGGCAGGGTGAGTCCGCTGGCTGCTGTGTAATGTGCAGGATGCCTGGCCAACTCTCCATTTTGGATAAGCAATTGAAGGCTTTTCTAGTCTAAGTGTGACCCAAACGGTACACGAGCATCCTGTAATTTTACTTGCTGCCTCTGGCCATCCCAAGTGTCAAGGCTCTGAAAGCAGAGGACATGAAAGCCCCCACGTGTGTCTCCCATGCAAGATGGCTGGCAGCTGTTGAGAGCCCGGGCGGGGACACGTGGGTGTCCCAGCAGGGCCGTCGGGAGCCCGGGAACCTGGGTGGCTTTAGCTCCAGGTCTTTGTCATTTCCCAAGAAAAGCTTCCAAGTCAGAAAGAGGCAGGAGGAGGGAGGAGTTTCAGAGAAAAGGGAAGGGGATGATTAAGGGGCTGTGGGGCTGCTTGATTTATGGCTTATGGGTAGAAACAGAAAGAGCTAGATAGGATTTACCTTAATTGTACATTGACTAGTTGCTCAAAGATTTGTGACAGAGATGAATGCCAGTAAATATCTTTCTGGGCAAAAGCGTCCAAGGTGATTAAACTCTGCTAGAATCAAGGACAATGCAACACGGTTAAGAAAAGAGAGGAGAACATTAATACGATGAGGGATTTTTCTCCGAAAACTTACTGTACGCTTATCCGTCATGGGTCCCGCACGCCACATTGATCTCTGATGCTTCACTTGCTAACTGGCTCTTTGGATGTTTTCCCTGTTTCTGAAAACTTTGTTCCAGTCCTTTGGAAGTCACTGTGGAGTGGGGGTTTGGTGAAGGAAAGAGGTCTCCAGGGATGTTTCTCTTTCTGAGACACGAAGTAAACACTGTGTCGGGAGAAGTGCAGAATTTTAGGGAAGGGTGAAAACACCCTGGGAAAGAGGGGCGGGCAGGCAGGAGGCGGCAGCACCGGGGTAGCTACAGTTTGCTCACGGACACACATCTTTGGGACTTACTTCATGCTAGGGTCTCCAGGGAAGGAACCGGACAAAGGTGCCAGGGAGAAGCTTCTATTTTGAAGGTCTTTCTTAGTGGCAAGCACGTGGTTCTGAACCTGGGCCGCTACTGCAGGATCCAATTTTGCTCTCATCAGGGCTTGGCGGAGAGCTTCCTGCACCGCATGGCTGGCGGGTGAGAGCAGGGCTGACGCCACAGTGCGTGAACCGGCCCCGCAGCCACCCCGCACCCCATCTGCAGCAGCTCCGTTGACCCAGGTAAAGTGATGAACGCTGGGCGCCTTCATGAGAGGGGCCTTCAAAGAATGCCCTGGCTTCTGGTGCTGGTGCCAGAAATGGTCTAGGAAAGTTACTCTTCCAGACAACAGCTTCGTCAACCATTTTGAACCCATGAGCTATTTCAATTTTTGAAACATGTCATTTATTGCACGTTCTTAGGAATACAGTGTTGTTTGAGAATTTGGAGAGGGAAATTCTTAGGATATGCACATTACACGTTTTGGGATGTACCGTCATGATTTTTCTTGAGAGCAATAAAGGCAAGAAAAAGAACCCCTCAGCTGGAGTTGCTGCAACTCACCTAGCAGGCCGACTCGCTGTGGTTTCCGGCCGGGAGACAGTTGCTCCTACCTGCCTGTGTGCTGGAAGGTTCGAGGCTGAGTGGCCCTTCCAGCGTGGAGAAGCGAGTTTGATGCACGTTTCCTTCACGTCCATTGGTTAGCAGGTATGAGCTTGCTGAAGGCTGCCCCAGGGACAGGACTGATACAGAATCAGAATCTTGGTTTTATAGAAAATGCAGCTAATAATCCTCTGTGTAGAAATGGGTTTGTAAGAATGTTGTAATATGTATTATGTGTGCACCACTAATTCTTCTCAGAACAACTGTGAATATGTCCGTCTTTTATTTGCTGGGTTGTTTTTATTATTTGTCACTTACTTAGTTCGGCAATTAGAATATAAGCTTCGAGGCAAGAACGTATATTAATAATTATAATTAGGTTTCAGAAAAATTAAAGCCAAGTGAAAATAAATGGCTCCATCGCTAGAAGAAAATTGCTGCTTTGCCATCAAGTCAGCACCGAAGCATTAAGAACTGTAGACGGCTTACGACCCACTCTGATTTGTGTAATAGGAGATACAGGAGCAGACACTGTGTGGGGCTCCTCTGCACATCTGTTCCTACGAGGTGACCTGAACATTTGTTCTGTGTCTGGTGCCTGAAGTCCAGGCATATTTAGAAGTGATATTTTAGAGCCAATGGGCAAGGACTCAAAGCTGGCACATTGAAATGCGTGACTTTCTCTGGTATTATCCTGCTGGCTGGTGACGCTGGTCTTGCAGATTCGCTGGGCTGCATCAGGAGCAGGCAAAATGGCAACTTTAACACATTATAAGATGGTCTGGAAGCTCTAGAGAAAGCAATCCTCTGAGATACTGGCCGTTTTCTGCCTTTTGGAAAGAATTAAAATCAGCCTGAAGCAGGCTTCTGTGGTTCAGCAAACATGGAACCCAGCAGCCTCCTGGAAGCCCCCTCAGAGCTGTGTGGAGGCCGAAATGTTGCTCGTAGGGGTGGGGGATTCTTTCTGCCTCCTCGGTGCTGACGGAACTATTTCACTTTCTTGCCTGAATAAGAAATGTTGCTGTTGTTTAATGCAAGTAGCAGGAGCAGAGCCCGGCACAGCAGGTGCATGGTATCCAAAGGCTCTCTGGAGAGACTGGAGTTTTCTTTGCTGATGCTTTCTCTTTCTGCAGTGTCTCAGAGCTAACTCTGTGCTTACCAGGTGACCTGTGATCTGTCTACCACCGGGCAAGCTGATGTCCACTCTGCATAAGCAAATAGCCCCTCCAGAGGGCCACTGGGAAACAGTGCTCACTGCAGGAACCCTGCTGGGGACTCAGGAGACGGGGCTTAATTCCTTGAAAACGGTAGAACCCTGGCGAGTTGCTTGACTTCTCTAGACCTTGGTTTCTTTATTTTCAAAACAAGTTTGGACTTGGTCTTTTCTATCTTTTCAGTTTTACAATTCTGTTTCATTGATATAAAAATGTATTCTAAGCTCAAGAATTTTCTGACAGGAGTTCAGGCTCAGTTTTCCCCAATCACTCTCTAGAACCAGAAGCCAAAAATTAGGGCAGTTTGTGTGCGTGTGTCCTCCTTCGGCCAGAGTACCTGCCACCCAGCCGCTGCTCCCACGGGCAGATGGAGAGGGTCCCTGAACTCCATGGGCTTGTTACCCAGGACTGCTCCCACGGGCAGATGGAGAGGGCCTCTGAACTCCATGGGCTTGTTACCTAGGACTGCTTCCACGGGCGGATGGAGGAGAGCCAATCCCACATCCCACGGACTTTGGGATATGCTCCCGTGCATATGACTGCCTAGAAAACAAGCCACTCATTACGATTAAGTTGATCTCATTACCAAGCAATAAATTGGAAATTGCAATGAAATGAGGTTGATTTCTGACTGGCAAATTTTGGTTTGGGGCACAAGGGAAATAATCATATTTAAAGCTGCAACAGCTGTTTTACCCTTTATTATATTTTAAACCCTTTTAGAGAAATTAGTTAATTAATTTTAACATTGTTAAACTCTCCTTAATAGTGTTCCAAAATACCTAGCAGTGATTAATCATGATTGGAATTTTTATCAGTCATGATCTAATACATTTTCCCAAAAAGATTTTATTGAACATTAAAATTACTTAGTTCAAATTCTTTAATTGTAGATCTTAATCTTGTTTGAAAATATCATCTTTATCCATTCAGTGTCATGTAAAGTTAGTGCTTCTCCTCAAAAAAACATTTTCAAACTTTGCTTGGATTCTTTTCTTCCTTTTTGCTAACCCATATCATTTAATTTCATGTGGCTTTAATGAGTAATTGTTTTCAACAGTTTCTAAGAGTTTCAGTCAGCAATATTTCACTCCAGAATAAAAGGTAATGATCCGTAAATTCCTAATGCCATATTTTTATAGCCAGTAAATTAGTCTTTAATGGATTCAATAAGTTCTGTGATGTATGTCATTAATTGTTAATGGTGTTTTAACTAGATAATTGTTAGGAAGGGCTGTTTATCATCACCACCGGCGAATGACTGATCCGTGGTTGTGGTTCCGCTTCATATCGTGGAGCTTGTTTTATCTGGCTTTGTGTGCTGAGAGCCGATCAGGTGCCCACAACGCACAGACCAAGCATCCCTTTCCCGTGTTAGCATATCCTGCGCTGAGACACGTCACTACGGCCTTCCATGCCAGCGTACTTTGCCTTCTGTAGCAGTTAGCTATCGGTCCTGTTACGCTGGGTAACAGACCATGCCAAGACGCGGTGGCCAAAACAGCCATCGTCCTTACTTCCTGTGACGGCTGGTCCCACGTGTCACACTGGTGAGGCTACAGTATTCAGTTACTCAGTCAAACAAGAATCTCATGTGACCTCGAAGAGATTTTGTACATGTTTTTCCATTCAGGGAACTTTATGTGGGTCGACAAACGGGATTTACTTTTGGAGTTTTTGTAAGTTTTGTAAGCTTTTGGAGTTCTGGAGCAGTTGTAAAAACGCTACAGTGAGCACATTCTCTCTCCTTTCTGTGTTTATGACTATTTCAGTTAGATGGTGTTCGATGCTACTGTCAGGAGAAGTCAGCAGTTATGTCTGCATGGGGATGTTGGGTGGGGAAGGGGGGCACAGAGGGGACATGGCAGGACCCCCTGGAGGGAAGGGCACGGCTTTGCCAGTGAAGACGGATGAGCATTGAAACAGGAGTTCCTGGCCACAGAAAAACCATGAGCGGATTCAGAGAAAATGATAATTGGTGATAAATGATCATGACTTCAGCTTAACCATGCCTAACTCAGCTGATACACATTCCACATATTAACATCTGGGCATGGATGCCTTTGGTAATCTGTGTAATCTAGAAAAAAATACCCTAAAAAATGTGCACAGACACCCACAAGACATACTTCCAAAGTCTTCAATAGCATAACACACGATTACAGAACCCGCAATTTTAAGGAGTTTGTGGGATGCAATACTACCATAGAAGGGTATTTAGGAAGCAGAATTCATAGGATAATTGCTCAACTGAGCATGTGAGATCAGGGAAGGAGAAAAATCAAGAATGGCCGAGTTTTCCAAGTTGATGGATGAAGTGAAAGCAAGGGTGCTGGCTGCCCCGGGGCACATGGAGAGCGGGATCTCTGGAAGGGGAGGATTTCGGGTGGAGCCTGTGCAGCTTATCCATGTCCAGGAGGCAGCTGCATATCCCCACCTGTGGCCCAGGAGAGAACTGGGCTCTGAAAATAGAAACCAGGCATCGCTAACACAGGTATGACTGGAAGTGTTTGGGACATTCCTGTGTGGCCTCAACGCTCCTGGGTAGCAGGCAGAGACTGTGCCAGGCCATGGGAGGCAGGCAGGAGAAGTGGAAGTGCAGAGAGCAGTGTGTCAGACTCAGGATGGAAGGGCATGCTGAGGGCAGGGAGTGATGGGAGAGGCAAATGCCAGGGTGAGAAGAGCACTGAGCAAAGGCCGTGGATTTAGCACAGAGATCACTCGTTTTTAGATGAAACCACTAAAGCCCTTCGGAGACACCTGCACTACTTGCCTGCCCCACCTGCTTTCACTGGAATTGAGCTGAGGAATGGCAGCAGGCTCTGGCAGTGGGTCCTGGGGTCCCTGGGAGCAGGCAGAGTTAACGAAGGGTCCCGGAGGCTGTGAAAGGCACCCACGCTCACCTCCCACTGAGAACCACTGCTCTTGCGGATGGTGTCGTGTCCAGAGTTAAAATCCTGGACACACTGTTCCATGAAGTCCTCCTTTCTTGAAATTCGCAAGAATGGGATCTGGATTCCAATTCATAAAAAGTATCTGTTCTATATCACCCTTGCAGAGAGTACCTTCTGGGCCCAGTGACGGCGGGCACAGCGCTTACACAGATTATCCCTGCTCTCCGAGCCTGCCATCCAGAGAGGCTACAGATTGTCCTGGGATAAAACGCAGCTGCTCTGAGTTACCCTAAATGAATTCTGTGCAGAGTGGGATGGAAAACCAGCAGCGCTTTTCTGTTCATGCTAATACCTAAAATATCCCTGAGCTTAGCTCGTGTGCTCATAGATTATTGAAACACAGCGTATTGCACTGCCGACATGAGAGCGCTGGTATCATGGGGCGTCTAAGTCGTGCTCATAAAACAAAAGTAACGTAGCCTACAGAAACCCCACAATTCAGGCAATAACCGGAAGTACTGCCGTTCAAATCAGAACAAATGTAATGAAGATAGCATCAGGTCTTGAAAAATAACCTCCTCGTGTTATATGTGATAATAACAACAGTCACAAGAATCAGTGGAAAGGAAGGTTGACTAAAGAGTAGAAAAAACATGAAACCACCTCAACAGTATCATCTCTAGTTTCAAAATGCATACAAACTTTCTCACACGTAGAAGTTCATACAGATCCAACATAACCGCTACAGCCAAGAAACAATGCAGGTTGAAAAAAGGAAGAAATAACTGTAAGATTCATTCAGCACACTTGTAGCTACTATGGGCCAGGCAATATGTGAGGTTCCAGCACGCAGAGATGAGTCATAGCTCATTGCTGCCACTGAAGAGCTAGCATCTTAATAAGTGAAATAACCTAAGGAAAGTATTTCAGTGTTTATAGCAATCTATTGATCAATACATCGCTGTTCATCTCTCAATACTTTTCCTTCCTTAGTTTTTTAAAATTTTGTTTTAATTTGTGTGTAGTGAGGTCCACCCTTTTTGGTGTACAGTTACGCGGTTGGCCCATATCTATGGTCATGTACCACCACCACACTCAGGGCGCAGAACCCTTTCAGCACCCCTTGAACCTACCCCCACTGCAGCTTCGTGTCACACCTCCCTTTACTCTGATTCCCTGACAACCACAGATCACATCTTTTCCAGAATGTCATAGGAATTGGATAGTACAATGTGTAACCTTTGGAGACTTTTTTTTTTTTTTCCTGAGACAGAGTCTTGCTCTGTCACCCAGACTGAAGTGCAGTGGCATGATCTCAGCTCACTGCAGTCTCGACCTCCCCAGCTTAAGGAATCCTCCCACCTCAGCCTCCCGAATAGCTGGGACCACAGGCACATGTCACCATGACTGGCTAATTTTTGTCTTATCTGTATGGACAGGGTCTCACCTTGTTGCCCAGGCTGCCTCAAACTCCTGAGCTCAAGCCATTCACTGACCTCAGCTTCCCAAAGTGCTGGATGACAGGTGGAGCCACCATGCCCGGCCTACCTTCTCTTATCATAAAACACTTGAGAGTCACCGTGTTGGTGCTTGTGTGTTGCTTGGCACTCTGTGGTGTGGTGAAATACACATTCCCCAAATGAGAACGTTTGGCGGGTGACTAACTTTTGGTAATTATGGCAAGAGCTACTGTACACATTCATGTACAGGTCTCTGTGCAAACCAGTTTTCATGTCACTTAGATAAATATCAGGAGTGGGACTGCTGTCTTGTATGGTAAGTGCATACCCATTAGAAGAAAAGATAGGAGAACATATTCATGATCTTAGTGAGGCAAAGAAATAAGTTTTGGCAGTGGCACCCAAAACAAGATGTTTTAAACAAAGAATATAAATTAGACTTTATCCAGATTAAAAGATTTTGCCATTTGGAAGATTGTGCTAAGAGAAAGAAAAGCAAACCAAAGGCTAGGAGAAAATATTTGCAAATTATCTGACAAAGGACTTAGAATACATAAAGAACAGTCAAAACTCAACAATAGGTAGTAAACAATCCAATAAAAAATGAGCAAAAACTAAGCATATTACTATGGTAAGTAAGCACATAAATTGCTCAACATCAGGCTGGGCAACGTGGCTCACGCCTGTAATCCCAGCACTTTGGGAGGCTGCAGCAGGCAGATCACCTGAGATCAGGAGTTTGAGACCAGCCTGGCCAGCATGGTGAAACCCTGTCTCTATTTAAAATACACAAAAGTTCACCAGGCATGGTGGTGGGTGCTTGTAATCCCAGCTACTTGGGTTTGGGAGGCTAAGGCAGGAGAATTGCTTGAACCCAGCAGGAGGAGGTTTCATTGAGCCCAGATTGCGCCATTGTGCTCCAGCCTGGGGACAAAAGTGAGACTGTATCTCCAAAAAACCAAAAAGCAAAAAACGATGCTCAACATCATTAGTCATCACAGTAATGCAAAATAAAACCACAAAAACAAACCACTAGCCACCCTTCAGACCCTTCGGAATATCTGGAAAAGAAGCAAACTGACCACAGCACACGTTGGTGGGATGAGAGTGGGAATGAAATGGTGAATTCTCATTGGAAGATGGTTTATTCACTCATCAACTCATAGAGCTTTGGATTTTTTTTTTTTACTTTTAGGTTATGAATAATGCTGCTGTGAATATATATGTACAGATTTTTTGTGTCTGTTTCCAATCGTCTTGAGTATATGCCTACAAGTACCATTTCTGGGTCACACAGTGACTCCATGTTTAAGTTTTGAGTCACTGCCATGCTGTTTCCCACAGCAGCTGCCACATTCCCACCAGGCAAGAATTGGAATTCCAACTTTCCACATCCTCATCAACACTTACTATCTTTGTGATCACAGTGAGCTGGCAGGCATGAGGCGACATCTTTCTGTGCATGTGATAAGCATTTTCCCCTGACTAATAATGTTGAGCGTGTCTGCATATGTTTGTTGGTCATTTGTATATGTTCTTTGAAGAAATTCTATTTAAATCCTTTGACCGTTTTGTATATTAGGTGACTGGTCTTTTTGTTGAGCTGTAAGAGTACTTTACATATTCTGGTTACTAGACCTGTGTCAGGTATACAATTTGAAAATCTTCTCCCATACTGTAGATTGTCTTTGCGCTTTCTTGGTGGTGCCCCTGCGAAGGGCAGGAGATTATAATTTCATTAATATCCAGTTTATCTGTTTTTAAAATTTTGTTGCTTGTACTTTTGTTGCCATATCTAAGAAACCATTGCCTACTCCAAGGTCATGAAGATTTGTGCGTAAGTTTTCTTCCAAGAGTTTTACAGTTTTAGTGCTTACGTTGAGGTCTTTGATCCCTTTTCAGTTGAACTTTGTATAGGGTATCAGGTAAAGGTCCAACTTTACTTGTTTGCATTTGGATATCCAGTGTTCCCAGCACCACTTGCTGAAAAGACAGTTCTTTGCCCGTTGAATTGTCTTGGCAACTTGGTTGAAAATCGATTGACTCTAAATGTGATGGTTGATTTTTGGACTCTCAATTTTCTTTCATTGATCTGTGAGTCTATTCTTATGCTCAGACGACACTGCCTTGTTTATTTTAGCTTTGTAGTAAGTTTTGAAATCAAGAAATGTATCATCCAACTTTCTTTTGAAGATTGCCTTGGCAGTTTGGGGTCTCTTGCATTTCCATATATGTTTTAGGATTATCTTAAAATGTCTACAAAAAAGCCAGCTGGGACTTTGACGGCATCAGATCTGGGGCATATTCCCATCTTAATACTATTAAGTCTCTGTTCTGTAAACAATTGGATGTCTTTTTATTTTTTTTATGTCTTCTTTAATTGTTTTCGGTAACATTGTATAGCTTTTAGCGTACAAGTTTTGCATTTATTTTGCTAAATTTTTATGCTATTGTAAATGTAATTAGTATTGAATTTTATTTTTAGATAGTTCATTGGGAGTATATGGAAATATAATTGATATTTGCTTGTAACTTGAAACATGGCAGAATTTGTTTATTCTAATTTTTGTGTGTGTGGATTTACTTCTTTCTTTACAATTTGAATGTTTTTCTCCCCTTACCCAGTTGCTCTGGCTGGAATCTCCAGTACAACGTTGAATAAAATTGTCGAAAACACTTCTACTTTGGTCTCGTTCCTGATTTTAGTAGAAAAGATTTTAGTATTTCATTATTATACATGATATTAACTGTGGATTTATATATATAGGTCTTCTCTAAGGTTGAGGAAATTTCTTTCTATTCATAATTTGCTGATTGTTTTTTGTCAGCAAAGGATGTTGGGATTTGTCTAATGATTTATCTTGTGAGTTAACCATGTAGCATTTATTCTTTATCTCATCAGTATGATCAATTTTCATGTGCAGGTACTTCTTTTTTATTGTGATGTCTTTGCCTGGCTTTGAGATCAGACTAATACTGGCCTCATCCAATGAGTTAAGAATTATTCCCTTCTCTTCTGTTTTTTTGAAGCATATATAAAGAAAAAGTATTCATTATTCTTTAACTGTTTGGTAAAATTTACCATCGAAATAATTTGGTCTTTGTGGGAAATTATTTGATTATCAATTAAATCTCTTGTTATAGGTCTATTCAGATTTGTAATTCCTTCTTGAATCGACTTCAGTAGCTTGTTTCTTTCTAGGCATTTGTACATTTTATCTAAGTTGTCTAGTTCATTGGCATGTAACTGATCATAGCATTCATTTGTAATCTTTTTTACTTTTGTTAAGAGTATTTTCCCTTGTTTCCATTCCTGATTTTAGTGATTCGAGTCTTCTCTCTTTTTTTTTCTTAGCAGTCTGAAGTATATCAATTTTACTGATATTTGAAAAGAGAAAATCTTTTGCTTTTGTTGATTTTCTCTATTGGTTTTAATTTCTGATTTCATTTGTTTCTACTCTCATCTTTACTATTTTCTTCCTTTTGCTTGCTTTAGATCTATTTTGCTCTAGATTTTTCAATGTGTTAATGTAAGAGTGTTAGCTCAATGATTTGAAATTTTTCTTTTTAATAAAAAGTCCATGTTTACAGCTCTAAATACTTTGAAAAGCACTGGTTTGGTTGCATCCCGTAAGTTTTGGTATGCTGTGTCCTTGTTTTCAGTCATCTCAGTGTACTTCCTAATGTCCTTTGTGATTTCTTCTTTGACTCACGGGTTATTTAGGAGGGTACAAATTTGTTTCCACCTTTTAATTTTCCCGAATTTCCTTTTGTTATTGATTTCATTCCACTGTGATCAGAAATCATACTCTTTATTGTCTTAATCATTTTAAATTTATTGAATTTTAAATTTAAATTTAAATCCTTTTAAAAGAATTTAAATCAATAAATTTAGAGTTACTAAATACGCTATGGCCTAACATTTAGTCTATTCTGAAGAGTGTTCCATGTTTATTTGGGAAAAGTGTGTATTCTACTGTCAGATAAAATGTTCTGAACATATTGGTTAGGTCTAGTTGATTTATAATGTTTTCTAGACTATTTATCAATTGATCTAATGTCTAATTGTTCTATTCATTATTAAAAGTCAGATGTTGAAGTCTTCGAATATTATTATTATTTCTACCTTCAATTCTGTCACTTGTTGCTTCGTGTATTTCAGCCTTTGTTTTTAAATGCATATTGTCAATAGTTGTTATATCTTCTTGATAGATTGATCTTTTTATCATTAAAATTGTCCTATCTTGTCTTTGGTAACAATTTTGTCTTAAAGTTTATTTTTAGTATAGCTATGCCAGCTCTTTTTTGGTTATTGTCTGCATGGTATATCTTTTTGTGTCCCTTCACTTTCAACCTACTTATGTCTTTGGAAGTAAAGTTTATTACTGATGACAGCATATAGATGAATCATGTCATTTTAATTCATCCTGCCAATATCTACCTTTTGACTAGAGCATTTAATTCATTCATATGTTATGTAGTTATTTGTAAGATCTGGTTTACATCTGCCATTTCACTAATTGTTTTCTATCTGCCTGACATCTCTTGGGTTCCATATCCCATCACTATTGTTACCTTTCATGCTAATTGTATATTTTCTAGTGTACTATTTTAGGTCCCTTGTTTCTTTTAGTATATTTTTGAGTTATTTTCTTAGTAGTTGATTGAGGATTACCATTAACATCTTAAAATCATCTAGTTTGGATTAATACCAATTTAATTCTCACTGTACACAAAACTTTGCTCCTCTGCAGCTGCATCCTCCCTCATTTATGCTGTTATTGTCCTCTAATTGGCATCTTTACAGATTACATGGCTGTCATCACAGATCTATAACTGTTGCTTTATCCTATTTTCTTTTAAATCAGATAGGAGAAAAAAGGTACAAACAAAAAATACTTTTATGCTGTGCTTTATATTTAGCAATGTTACGTTTACTGGTGGTACTTTAGAAAAAATTGCTGTATTTGGATTTGAGTTTCAGTCTAATGTTCTTTCATTTCAACCTGAGAGACTCTAGTATTTCTTGTAGGGCAGATCCGATAGTGATAAACTGTCTCAGGTTTTTGTTTATTTGGGAATGTCTTTATTTCGCCTTCATTTTTGAACAACAGTTTTGCTGGAAACAGAATTCTTACTTGACTTTCTTTTCTTTTGGCATTTTATAAATGTTATTCCACTGCCTTCTAGCCTTTATAGTTTCTGTTGTAAAACCAGCTGTTGATCTTATTGAGAATCCCTCATATGTAATGAAGCACTTCCCTGTTGCTGCTTTCAAGAGTTTCTTTGAAAATTTGTGTTTGTTGAAAGATATCTTACTTAGAATTTGGAGAGCTCCTTGATTATATGGATTAATGTTTTTATTCAGTTTGGCAAGTTTTTTTGCCATTATTTCTTTAAATATTCTTTCTTCCACTTTCCATCTTTCCTTTCATTCTGAGACTCCCATTACACATATGTTCATTTTCATTTTCCATAGGTCTCTGAGGCACTGTTTATTTCTCTTCATTTTCTTTCTGATATTTCTCAGAACGAATAATCTCAATTGATGTATCTCTAAGTTTGCCAGTCTTTAACCTACTGAAGTTCACTATTGGTTCCTTCTGGTGAGGTTTTAATTTCAGTTACTGTAGTTTTTAACTCCAGGCTTGCTATTTGGTTATTTTCTTATAATTTCTGTCTCTCTATTGATATTTTTGATTTGTTGAGACAATGTTCTCATACCTTCCATTGGTTCTTTGAGCATATTTACAACAGCAGATTTAAAGGCTTTGTCTAGAAAGTTTTATGTCTGGGTTTCCCCAGGGAGAGTTTGTGTCAAATACCCTTTTATTTGTGCGTGGGTCACACTTTCTTGCCTCTGTCCTTGTCTGATAGCTTTCTGTTGAGAGTTAGACGTTTTATGTGATATAACATGCCAACTCTGGAAATCAGATTCTTCCCCTTCCTCCAGGTTTGTCATTCCTCTTTGTTTAGTAAATCTTCTAAACAAATTTTATAGTCTGTAATTTTTAAAATCATATGTGGCCACTGAAGTCTCTGCTCAGTTATCTTAGTGGTCAACTAATGATTAGACCAAAATGTCCTTAAATGTCTGGAACCAAAAAGTCTCCCATGTTTGCTGAGGGTCCAGGCTGAGTGTTCTCACTGTTCTTATAGATCCTGCCTTTAACCTACATTTCATTGATTGCAGTTCTGAACTGTTTCTGATATTAGGGTTAATTTTTTCTAACAGTAAGTTTTCTATTTGTTTCTTCAATAAGGAAGCATTTTAGAAGCTTTTCTTTTTTTCCAGATATTTGCCTAGAGAATTTTATATAGCTTAGATATAACAGAAAATAGACATGATGTGATAATCTCAAGAATTATTATTTTTTAATAAGGATGTTTTTAAAAAACAGTCGGGTAGAGCAAGATAGACATGGAAGGTCTTCCTGGATCTGGAACAAGACCCCTTCCTCCGTTACCCTGTGAGCCCTGCGCTATGCATTGCTTATCTGCTGCAGTCAGCACGGGCATCCTGACATTCAGTTCGCAGGTATATGCACTTGTGTTTCACTAGCTTGGGAACCATGGAGCACAGAGGCCTCTGACATCTCCTGTCACCCAAAGCATGTGACCTACACGGAGCTTATAGGGCATCTCAACGCATTTTTTGATGGTGATAACAAGAGATTGGATTTCCATGCCCAGGTCTATCCCAGGTTTGTTCAGAGACTGGAATATTTATTTACTCTCATTCTTCAAAATGGATGAATTCATTCTTGTAAATGTAAGGTATGTAGAAGGTACTCTGGCAATTAGTTAAGGCTATCATTCACTCTGCAGAAATCGTTTTCTAAATCAGCTTGTTTATTTGGCTCAGTTTATATTTGAAAATTTTGATATGGGAGAATCCATTGCTCAACTGAAGACATACACCCTATTCAGATGCACAGACAAATGCAGACCTCACAGAATAAAACAAACGCACTCCCTGTACTGTCCCTTTAGACCACCGGTCTCCGATTCCAAGCTTTAGTGGAAATAATGAAATGTCAGCTCTTGCACGCCACAACATTCAAATCACAACGAGAAAGAGGAAAAAGCTCTTTGCCATTTGCTTCAATACATAGAGAACACAAAATAGTGGTTTGGACACCGCAATTTATGGCAAGGCAAGCAAACAAACACACGCACAAGTCCGCAGGTGGGTTTATTTTTAAGGCCCCTCCACGACAGCAGCAAACAGCCTTGGGCACTGGAAAGCTCCAGACCCACCTCTCATCTTGCATGAGTCCCGGAGGAGGGAACGTGGCTGTTTGAGGTTCAAAGACCTGCACCCTAATTACCAGCATAATTAGAATAAGAACATGTTGGCTGCTCCAGAGGGGCCAGCCCCGCGCCTCTGCTGCTCTGGGAGAAAGCACGTTTCAGAATTCCCATGGAGCTGCATGTGAGGAAAGGCGACCCCACGCTGAGCTGCCAACATGGTCGTCAGCGCGCCCCATGTAATTTCGTGCCACTGCTTTGAATGTGCTAACAAGGCGCATTATTCTTGGCCACGTCAGGGAGGGGATCAGATCCCTGCACGGTTGTGCTGCTTGCGGAAGTGACTTGTTTTCTAACGACCCTCATGACAGCCAGAGAATGTCCATTTCTCAGAGTGCAGCTCAGGCTGTCCCCTCGAGAAGCCTGGGGTGCGGGGCCTGCAGGCAGCTGGGGGGCTGTGGGAGAGACGCTGACTCCCCACTCCTGGTGACGAAGGGCACACAAAGCAGAATCCTCTTCTGAGGGCAGTCTGGGGTTGAGATGAGTAAGCCCGATGACTGGTTAGAAGTAGGTTAGGAAGAAGGGGAGTGGGGTTCTGGGACGGAACCGTTCACCGAGACAGGATCGTTGGGAGAGATGTGGTGTCTCCCTGGAGGCTCGGTGGAAATGCGCAAAGGGTGGCTGGAACCCATCGGGGCTGGACACAGGGGCTCTGGCCTGGGGTGTAGGTCTGGGAGCATTCGGCCCACAGGTAGTTCACTGACACCATGAGTTTGGAGGGGCAGCCCCGGCTGTTGGAGGTGGCGCAGGGGCTGGGAGCAGTGACAGTGAGGAGGTGGGACGGGAAGGGACCATAGAGCAGGCCAGGGAGGGACCTGGGGTGCCGGGGACCCCAGCACTGGAGCCATGGTCCCAGGAGAGCCATCTGCCTGGGGCCTGAGGGAGTCAGCGGCACCCACTGGGAGTCATCACCATGGGATCCAGGCAAGGCTGGCTCATGGGCTGGGAGAGGAAGCCAGACTTGGGTGACTGGAAGAGCAGAAAAGTAAGAAGTCGGGGAGAGGGGCTGGTAGCAGGAGGGTCTTAGGTGCAGGAAAAGACTTTGCAAAACACCCTGCGGGAGACGGGAAGAGGAAATCCAGAGGCCTGGGGGGGGCTCGGTGGGGGTCCTGATGGGTGTGCAACTTCTCCAGCTTCCCAGACACCGTGACAAAAGACATCATTTTATGCTGCACAAAAGCAGCCAGAGGCGGCCTCTCCGCAGCGCTCCACGGCCACTGAGTCCTGCTCTCCAGCCGGCCTCCAGCACTTGCCCACGGGTCACTCTGGGCAGATCACCTGACTCTCTGAACCGCTCTGAACATCAGTCTCCATCTCTAAAATGAGGGTGCTGGCCATGTGGACCCACAGGTATATCCTGAGGTTTGACACATACAAAATGCTTAGGACAGTACATACTATTAGACTGGAGTAAATAAATTGCATTTTTGTCACTAAAAGAAGTGGCAAAACCCACAATTGCTTTTGCACCGAGAGTAAGGAAATGAGAATGACTGAGTCAACTTCACGCAGCTTTTCGATCCCTGCTTAATCTGCTACCAGCTTCTAGGAGGACAGGAGTGGCCTGCAGGGGTGGGTCTTAAGGGCAAGAGAAAAACAGAGCGATGTTTCTGGCCCCTCATGTGTGAAATGAAGACTTTTTAATGTGAATTTAGAAGTAAGTCCTGAGAGCAAAAACAAAATCAGACCCTGGAGAATGGCAGAAACTCCAAAGGAGATGAAGGCTGGGGAATCCCAGGCAAAGTTAAATAAACCCAACAGAAGAGCACGGATGGGTGATGGGGTGTGAGGTGGGGGTGACGGGAACATGAGCTGCCTTCTTGGGTAATGGAATCTCCTGTAGTGTGCTCGATGTATAGGGTACTTGGGAATGAGCATTGGTCAGAACTCACTGAATGGTAGCACTTGAGATCTGACTAGTTCATCAAATGCTCACTAGACCACAAGCTGAAAAAGAAAAATGAGGAAAAAAAAGAGTTAAGCTAAGGGCTAGAGGAAATAGGTGGCAAAGAAAGGCTTATGCGACCAGAATATGTCTTTTTCTCAGGGAAATATGAAAGATATGTCTATACACATGTGCACATATAAACATGAATCTGAATGTACATACACATGCATACACATGCACATGCACATGTATGCACAAATACATGTGTGTACACCTGCGTGGGGGCATATTATAGCTATGTGTACATGTGTACATGAATACATGTGTGTGCATGTGTATGCACGCATACATGTACACACATATGGGCATGCGTCTGTATAAACCCAAGGCACACAGATGAAAGAGTCAAAGGAGAGACAGAGGAGAGGATCTGGGCTTTTCCCAACTCACTCTTCTGCTTGAACAAGTTAACTGTGGTCCCAGCCTGGTGCACATCACAGAGGCCTGTGCCTCCCTTACAGTCCACCCCCTGCATGGACACTCGGCATTTCCCAAAGGAGCCGGGCCCCTTGGGAAACGCAGATTGGGTTCAGAGGCTGGTTTCCACTGGGTCCTGCCATGTGCAGCTGCTGGGCTTGCACGTGGCCGTCTAACTTCCTCACACACCGGCCATCCTCCTACAGCTGGGGACAAGCAGAGCAAGGAGCGAACACGTGGGTAAGGAACTTATCCCGTGCCCAAAGCAGACGCGCTTAGTACAGGATGGCTCACATAGTCACCGTCATTATTACTGTCATTGTCACCATGAAGGAGAACAGCTCTGCCTTCTCCAGGATCCCTTCCTTAGCTGCGATCGTCTTTTGACCCTAATGGAACAGAAGACAGCGTTACAAAGGCAAGCTCCAGGCCACACACAGTGGGCGGGCCCGGGAATCCAGGGACCTCCCCCATTTCCACTGGGCCCTCAGCTCAGAGAGCAGGAGGCTGGGAAGGCTTGTGCTGGTTGCAGGGCTAGGTGGGTCCCGCAGGTGTGAACGGGCTCAGAGGTGGGAATGCCATCTAGGGTGGGAGGAGCCGCACAAACAAAGGCCCTGAGCTGGGAAAGGGTAGACGGCTAGCTGAGTTCACATGGAGGCCTCTGCAGGTTGCAGCTGGTGCCAGCTCAGACACCCTGTGTCAGGTCTGAACAGAGGAGACACACCCCCTCTCTGCGTTAGTCCATTCTCACACTGCTGGAAAGAACCTTCCAAGACTGGGTAATTTATAAACAAAGGAGGTTTAATTGACACAGTTCTGCACGGCTGGGAGGCCTCGGGAAACTGAAACGGGAAGGAGGCAGGTCTTACACTGTGGCAGGCAGAGAGCATGTGTGAAGGAAGAGCTGTTAGACAAGACACCTAAAACCATCAGATCTGGTGAGAACTCACTCACTATCACGAGAACAGCGTGGCGGAAAGCGCCCCCATGATCCAGGCGCCTCCCACCAGCTTCCTCCTTCAGCATGTGGGGATTATGGGGATTACAGTTCAAGATGAGATTTGGGTGGGGACACAGCTGAGCCCTATCACCATTCTCCCGTGGTGTGCGTCACAGTGGGCGAAGCTCGCTGTATGCAAATACAAGCACACGCAAACAGTGCTAATGTCTGCGGTGGTCAGTGCCACAGGTCAGAAGCCACTGCTCTGGGAGGGGCCGCTTGAGCGTTTCCAGGCTCTCTGAGGAAGCCTCACGCAGCGTCTGAGCACCTTTGCAAGGATGGAGGCCGGGTTCCAGCTCTACCCAGCTTCTGTGCTGAAACCTAGCCTCCAATGCAGTAGGAACAAGAGGTGGAGGTTTGGAAGGGGATAAGGGCAGGAGGGCGGAACCTGCGTACACGGGATGAATGACTTACGAAAGAGGCACCATTTATGAAGCAGAAAAAAAGCCATGGAACCTGCCAGCACCTTGATCTTGGACTTCTCAGTTTCCGGACCGGTGAGCAGCACATCACTGGTGTTGAAGAATCCTCTGTCTGAGATGTTTTGTTATCGCAGCTTCGGCAAAGTAAGACGGCTGCTCCCAAGTACAAGCTGCAGGATGCCCTCTGTGCGAGCTGGGTGCCTGCTCGCTGATCCTCAGAGCGTAGCTGTGGCAGGCATGCCCCCATGGCCCGCAGTCCCCATGGTGTGATGGAGTTGGGGGGTCATGCTTCCTGGGCTCCTCACTCCCAGGAGAAAGGAGGGTCCGGATAAACATGCCCAGCGTTCCTCCCAGATGCACCAGGTCAGGCTCCCACCTCCCCAGGGTAGATGGAGGCCGGAGTTACACTGGGAGCCTCTTCAGGGAAGGGCCATCCCCCCAGGAAAGAGAAGGCTAAGATGTGGTTGGTGGTGAAGTAGGAGGTGGGCAGAGGATGTGTGTCCTAGAGCCCTCAGGCCTGAGAGCAAGTCCTGCACTGGAACGAGTGAGAGGGGTCCCCAAGGTTGGGCCCAGAAAATGGAGTACAGAACAGAAAGGAACACAACAGCCAGGGGAGGGCCAGGCAGGGGACTCGGCTCCGACTCGGCCTCCACATGTGTTTCAGAAGGAAACTCCTCACGTTTTTAAACAACTTCTGGGGAAGATAAGGAGGGGACTGTGGGCAGTCCGTCTCCATAGATAGATTGGGGGATTTTTGTAAGGGTACGTGAGACAGGATGGCACCCTGGCTGCTCCGGGATCTGGTGGTGGCTTGAGAAGGAAGTCGAGGGAACAGCTAGGTGCTGAGCCACAAAGAAGGAGAGTGACTCAGGGAGGAGCAGGAGGGACCTCAGGCTGCGGGAAGCTCTGGAGTGCATTTGGGACCGCGGCTCTCAGATGCCTGGGAACTGCGTCAGGGACCCGGGGGAGGCACCAACTCTGCATCAGAAACTGATTCTAAAATGTCCAGATGCGCCTTCCTGAAGACCAATTTTTATTAGTATTATTTTTATTTTTTTGAGACCGAGTCTTGCTCTGTCGCCCAGACTGGAGTGCAAAGTACGATCCGGGCTCACTGCAACCTCTGCCTCCAGGTTCCAGTGATTCTTCTGCCTCAGCCCCCAAGTATCTGGGAATTACAGGCGTGCATCACCACACCCGGTTAATTTTTATAGTTTTAGCTGAGACAGGGTTTCCCCAAATTGGCCAGGCTGGTGTTGAACTCCTGACCCCAGGTGATCTGCTCACCTTGGCCTCCCAAAGTGCTGGGATTACAGGTGCAAGCCACTGCACCTGGCCAAAAGCAATCCTGAAACGCAATTTTTAAATGACATTAAAATGTATCACAGAAGTCAAACAGGCATATTAAAAAGATACTCTGCATAATCAGGTTGCTAGATCTAAAATCCAAAAACTGGACAGTTTAACACAGGAGACAACTGGCTTCCATGAGGCCTTTGGGTTGGAGAGATCCCCTCTGAGCATTTCCTGCCACCGGGACCACACAGCTGTGGGGCTAACGGAATTCACCACTTTAAACAGGAATACGGAAAAGCTCTAGCTGAGCCTAAGAACCCACGTTAAAGCAGGTTTCAGCCAATTTATCTCATTCTGCAATTTCACCCTGAGTCACGCTGCATATTCCACAGATGAACCTCAGAGTATAAACATCTGCTTTGACATCCTCAGAGAGAACGCAGACACAGGCGTGCAAAAGCTTGGGTCTCATCCTATGCTGGGAAAGGTGGGGAAAGAACAGAAGGTGGCATGTGCGAGATTTCATTTGGGGTCAAGGACAGTTGCTAGGTGAGCAACCACCACACACAACATGGCCCACCCACATCCCAGTGGCAGCCCGGGTCCTCCCTGCCACGTCTCTGCCCGGCTGATCACAGCAAGGGTTGGTGTTACTGGGATGCGCTCTTATGTTCACGCTGATTTCATGACCACCAGGTGGTAGGTCATCGTTATCATAGGGTTTCCTTTCTTCGCTGGTTGAACCCAGCATGGCCGGTAGGCTTGGTTTGTCATTGTCGCTCATGATGTACTTTGGAGCAGCTTCTCTGACCTCCACGTCAGCCTCGCAGTCAGAAATGCCTTTCGTCCCTGAAACAGCGACAGGTGCACTGTGTGTGGGAGACAAATGACTGGAGATGTGTCCTGTTCCTCCAAAGCCAGCCTTGACTGGCGGCGTGGCTCTGTGAGGCACTATGTCACTCTTTCTCAGCCACCTTTTGTACCTTTCTGTGGTCGTGGGCTCCGTGGAAGTCTGAGCCACCAGGGGCTTCCCTGGGGCAGCACCAATGTGCACAGGCCCACAGGAAACTCCCAGGGCTCCTGGGTAAGGGAGACACAGCAAGAGCTGGCCTCTGCCGCACCTGCCTTTGTCACCGGAAGCCCGTCTTTAGGGTCCCCCTCTCTCCACTGCTTGAGTTTTAGGGCCTTGCCATAAAACTGCATCAGGGCTGCCGGGACGAGGGTCAGAGCACCCTGCCCTGTGTAGGAACAGGCTCAGAGCACACAGAGAACGCAACGCTGCACCCCAAAGAGTGACAGGCAGGGACGCAGATGCTGGCTCAGCCACTCTGACTCCATTCCCCGGGTGGCCGAGAGGGACGCGTGGTCAGTCTTATGAGGGTGGAAGTCACCTGCGTCACCCGAGGGACGCTGCACCCATGCCACTGCTGGCAGTTTACCCTAAGGAGTCGACGTTTTTAGATGAACGCAAAGTCTCTGCTCTTCAGAGTGTGACCGGCTGCCCCTGCCCGTGGAAGCGCTCCGGAATTGGCTTTCTCTGCGCTTGTGACACTGGAGGGCTGGGCCTGCTTCTAATGGGCCCCTTCACCGGGCTGCCCGCCGCTGGCTGCGGAAAGTGTGGGTTTGGCTGCGTGATGGCCTCATAATGGCTGTGGTGCCACCCTCCGCGTCTTCTCCCAGCGCCAGCCTTTCAGCAGAGCCGCGCATTATGCCTGGATAAGACTCAAAGAGCAGCTTAATACCAGGTTCTCAGGGGCTGTAATCACCGGTTCGGGGTGGGGCAGACACCGCCGCAGCACGGCCTCTGCACGGCCCCGGCTGAAAACACAGCAGCGCATCCGTGGGCACTTTTCTGAGTTAAAGCTCAACTTTACACATCTGCCTGTATCCATGGGAAATGAATGAAAATAAACAAACAAATTCCTTGCATTCAACACGGCGTAAGAGAAACCACATCCTGCTCCTGGCGGCCCAGGAAACCGGCTCAGAAGAGCAGACGGGAGGCCGGCTGTGTGGCTGCCAGCAGAGCTCACATGTATGTCCAGTGCAGCCTTTCTGTTAGCTCATTAGCTCATTACGGTTTGTTTGTTTGTTTGTTTGTTTGTTTGTTAACACTCCTGTGTCTACTGGGATCTCCTGTTTGTATTGTTTTGGGATGAGATTTTTACAAAAACACCATTTAATGTGGCCTGTGTGCTCTTGTACATTAAACCGAAAGGAAACCCCAGATCACCACACAGGAGACTGTCCTCCCATTCTCTAGGGAGGCGTCTTCATGGGAACCTCGTTTCTCATGGTCTTTGACGTGCTCTGTGGGAGGAAGCAGCATGTTCACACACACACACGTTTCTGCAGCGTGGCTCAGGGCTGCACCGCCGGGGCTTGGCTCACCCATGTCGCAACCTAGAGGGAGGAGGGTGCTGGCTGTTTCCTGTCTGCTGCCTCGGTTTCCCCACCAGAAGGTGCGAGGGGATACTTGGGTGGGCCGTGATGCCGTCCCGGCATGAGCCCCCCAACTGGCATCGGAGTCTGGAGGTTAAAGGACATAGTTGCCCGCATGGCATTTGCTTCAATGCCAGTAACAAGTCTGCGGCTCCCCAGGGCTCCCAGAGTTCACTAGAACGACCCGCAGAACTCAGAAAAGCTCTGTCCTCACAGCTGCAGCTCTGCTACCCAGGCCGCACTGAGGACCCGCCGACAGAGACGCACCCAGGGCTGGGCGAGGTCAGGACGGTCCCGACACAGGGCTCCCGGGCCCTGTCCCTGTGGAAGGGGGCACTTCCGCTACCACACATCCATGAGTTCTCACCAGGGCCTCCTTCTGTAGGATCACTGCCGGCTCACTGCCCAGGTGCTGAGCTCCATGTCAAGCCTCCTCCCTTTTGGGAGGTCAGAGGTCAGCTATACCATGTGGCCCCACCCTGTAATCACATGGTTGGCCTTTCTGGTGTGGCCGGGCCCAGGCAGACCCTAAGATGCATAGGGACCACGTTGAGTAAGAAATTCCTGTCACTCAGGAAATCCCACAGGCTCAGAAGTTACCTCCCAGGAACCCAGGACAGAGACCAGGTACATTTCTTACTCTGCAGCAGTGGCGGTCGGCTAGGGCAGGTGTGTCGTGAGGATGAAGTGGGAAGAGGCAGCTCAAGCATGTGTGTTGGGGCCTGCGATCCGTGCTGCGCACATGGAGTGCCTAACACATGCCAGCTGCTGCCATCACGCCACCACTCACACTCCTGAGGCCAGGCCAGGCCAGGCCCACGACATTCAGCGAAGGTGCCAGCACACTTAGATTACAGGGTCCATTCGATAAATTCGCTGTACACCTATCTATAAATAAACATTTCTGCATGAGCTAAGACATAGGCAAACCATTTTGGTCAATGTTTAAAATTTTAACTGCTTCTCAAAAAAAGAGTATGTCAGAATCTTAAACTGTATTTTACTTATCACACACAAATAATGTGATATTCTGGTGTGTTTTATGGAAGAGTGATTCGTTGGCACTAAAAACTCACAGGCAAATCAATAAATGCAAGTCATTCTCACACTTACTATCTGTAACTGTGTGATACTTTGGAATTAGTATTATTGTCCATAGTTTCTAAGTAATGATTCTGACGAGGCTCAGAAAGGCCATGTGACTACCCAAGTTCACAGAGCTGGCCAATGATGAAACATTTCAGCAAACCAACAGTCATTGGATAGAAAGAAGTACACGTGGCGGCCTCTGGTTCAAGATACCCCATGCTGTCCTTGGGTCGGGAGCAGTGGAGTCACCTCCCATCCACCATCCAGCGCGATGCTTGCCCTGCTCCAGAGTGGGGACGGGGTCATGTTCTGTTGCTCCAGCATTTACACGGGTAAGGTGAGGTACCAAGACACATTTCAGGTACCAAAGCAGATTGGGGGACGGACTGAAATTCTGTAGAAATTTCAAGTTGGATGGTGAAGAACTAGTGAAACAATTCACTTGCATTAGGGATATAAACGGTTCACTCAGTGGTGTGCTCGACAAATGTCTTGCAACTGGCTCTCCAGAGAGCAGAAAGAGAGCTGCTTCGAGCGCACCAATGTCCATAGTGTAAATGCCCTCACCGTGGCAGATTCTAGAAAGCAGAAAGAGCTGACTCACAGTGTGCCAACATCCAGGGTGCAATGCCCTCAACATGGCAGGTTCCAGCCCCCCAGTGCAGTGTTGGTGAATGCAGACTTAGGAAAGATGGGCACATCAGTTCTTGCAAGACACTCAGCGTACCTCTGGTTTCAGTCTGGGGCTCCTACCCCTCATGATGATTTTGATTCTTGATTTTGTTCTCAATCATGTTTATGTTAGTGACCTGTCCCAGTCACCTCCAGTGTTGTCAGGGTGCCCTGTGGATAGGATGGTGATCAGGGCAGACGGAAGGCAGTCTTAGGGCACCTGTAGAGCCCTCCCAGGCAGGTATCACCTATTCAACTTTGAGCAAAATTCTCGGCTCCACCGAGAATAAATCCACCTACCAACATTCTTACCTAAATCATATTTCTGCACTCTCAGTGTTAAATAAAGAATAAATAATTACACTTAGGTCATTTTCCAGCTGGCAAACCTCTGTTTCATTCTGACACTGGTTTCATCAATCTCTCTTGTAAATTTGGGTTTTCTGCAGATGTGTAAGAATGCCCTCTAGGACCTTATGTGGCCAGATGCCAGATTCCCAAGTTCAGGAAGGGCAGGGCTGGCTTTATAGCAATGGACAGCGAATAAAAGTTTGTGCTGATCGAGTTACCCAAACCAGGTAAATAGGACCTTGGAGAAGCAAAACTTCGGTGGAGGATATTGAGGCATGTGGATGAATGAATGAGAGGGTCCGACGGATGCAGCTGAGGGGGAAGAGCAGGACGAGACTGTGCATTAGACGGTAGGACACGGGGGAAGGGGAGGGACCCCAGACCTGGAACCCGGGAGAGGGGAACCTGGAGCAGCCAGTGGGAAGCATGTGGTGAAAAGCCTAGCAGAGACTCCAACTAACCCAAAGTGCATCATCAATACCGTCAGAGAACAACACACCGTGGGGGAAATCTATAAAAGCCTGTTGTTTGAAACACAAGAATCTGCAACAGCCAGGAGACCACAGCCTTTCCCAGCTCCACGTTTGAAGGTTTCCGTGGGAATTTCACCTTGTTTTCACCGGCTGTGCTTTCTGTGCCTTTGGAAATGATGCCACCCGCATGTATCTGTGTGGCAGCAAAATAGCCTTCCATCATTTTCCCGCCAGAAGCCTGCAGAGCCTGCTTCAGCCCAGCACCTCCCGCCAGGCCCTAGAGGCCGCCCGTGGCACCCCTGGGGCTAACTGCCCACCGCTGGTGCTGCTGGAAGTCAGGAGTGGCCACCACCCCTCCTTCCTCTGTATTTTTTGTGCCTTTTCTCTGCCAGCCCAACTCACAGTCTTGCCACACGCGTTCGCCTGCAGGAGCAGTTTGAATACTCTGCTGTTAAATATCCTTAGCACGCACGCAGACCCCAGAGCAGGATTTCATGGCTGGATACAGTGGCAATGCCCAGGGGCAGAACACACTACAGGTCAGCTGCTGGCAGCTGCCGGGTGTGGGCAGTGTCCACTCTTTTTTTTTTTTTTTTGAGACAGAGTCTCACTCCAACACCAGGCGCCAGGCTGAAGTGCAGTGGTGCGACCTCGGCTCACTGCAACCTCCGCCTCCCGGGTTCAAGCAATTCTCTTGCCTCAGCCTCCCGAGTAGCTGGGACTACAGGTGCGCACCACCATGCCCGGCTAATTTTTTTTTTTTTTTTTTTTTTTTGTATTTTTAGTAGAGACGGGGTTTCACCATGTTGGCCAGGATGCAATCTCTTGACCTCATGATCTGCCCACCTCAGCCTCCCAAAGTGCTGGGATTACAGGCTTGAGCCACCACGCCCGGCCGGGCAGTGTCCACTCTTATGAGCATTGGTTCCATTGGAAACCTGATCCTATCTTTTTTTTTTTTTTTTTGAGATGGAGTCTCACTCCATCCCCCGGGCTGGAGTGCAGTGGTGCAATCTCGGCTCACTGCAACCTCCACCTCTTGGGTTCAAGCAATTTTTGTGCCTCAGCCTCCCGAGTAGCTGGAATTACAGGCACCTGCTGCCATGCCAGGCTAATTTTTGTATTTTTAGTAGAGATGGGTTTCACTATGTTGGCCAGGATGGTCTCAAACTCCTGACCTCAGGTGATCTGCCCACCTCAGCCTCCCCAAGTGCTGGGATTACAGGTGTGAGCCACCGCACCCCACAGGAAACCTGATCCTATGTTAATAATATGGCGCTGCTGGGCTCCAAGAAGATTCCTGCCTTTTAAGGCATTTTTCTTGCGCAGCCCGTCATGGCATGACAAATAAGCCGTCCATGCACCTTTGTGTGTTTAGAGAGGGTGCCTGGCAGTGGACGTGGCTTCTGTGGGTCAGGTCAGAACCCAGCCTCGGTCCCTGTCCATCTGTGTTCTAGCTCACCATGGTTTCCCAGACTTTAGCAGGGGGACCAGCAAGGTGGCAGAGCACGTGTTTGGGGTGCAGCCCGTGTCCCGTCCCCTTTGGCGTTCTCACCCCCACCCCCACCTCCCATGACTGCCACTTTCTTTCTCTTGCTGCCCTCTCACTCCTGTGTGCCAGTGAAGGCAGGGTCGGCTCTGCCCACAGCACCCATGCTCCAGTGGCTTCACATGACAAAAGTTGTATTTGTCCTCACTTCACAGTGCCATTTGCTGGTTTTGGGGGTGGAAGAGAGACCCTACTCCATTCAATGGTTCAGAGACTGTTGGCTGGAACTCAGCCTCACAGCTGCACTGACGGTGTCTTAGGGACCTAAAGTCACTGTTGGGCCAGAGGATGGGGGCATGCGTGTCAGGGGCATCAAGCCAGGACCACACACCAGAGAGCGTGGCATGAGAAACAGCTCCCAACCCCATCAGCGAGGAGTCAGCCCGGCCTGGGGCCTCTCGCTGGTTCTCTGACGTGCATGGTCAACCTCCAGGAACCCTCAACACTGCTGAGGGGCCACCCAGGGAGGGAGATCTGGTGGGGGGACCCACAGCCCTGGTCCCCACCTTCTCCAGCGCTGTGGCTGCTCCACTCCTGAGGGGGTCCAGGCAGCCTCACACTCTGCATTTTATGGAGGAAGAACAGAGGTTCCAGCAACACAAGCCTGGCCACTGTTTCCGCAAGCTTCATTTGCTCGGCCCGTGAGTCTAGGGGCCAATCGTCCGAGAGTAACGGTAACTCCATCCCTGTCACATGTGAAACTGACACGGGGTGTTTGTTTTATTCTTCCTGTTGAACCGAATGGTGGCTGCAGCCGCTCACCTCCTCAGTATCTGCAGTGCTCCAGTTTCGAATCTCTAAGATTTCATCTTGCTCCTGACGCTGAGTCCTAGAAGTCCTCCAAATGTACGAATATTTTATTTTGTCCAAAAGACTCAGGGTTCTCTTGGCAGATCTGACACTGCAGTGCCTCTGGAGAGAAAGAGTTGGTGTCTTCGAGTGCCTCCTGCGGAGAGCCCAGCCTGATTCTCTGTAGGACCAGACTCCTCAAACTGCAGAATGCCTGGACAGATCAAGGAGGAGCTGCTGAAGCACGCTTTTCAGAGACAGGGATTTCACGCTCATCCTGCAGAAACTGGCAGGAGCCCAGCAGCCTAGGACCGTCACATCCAAGGAGCAGAGGGGACCAGCACTGCTCAGTGGGAATCAGAGCTGTTAGGGAGAAATTGCAGCAAGTCACACACAGACACGGGTCCTGCCGCTTTCTCTGGAGGGAGGGAGTCTGCCCTGGAAGGCCCGCGTCGCATGGGCAGAACTCTGGCTTCACCTCTTGTCTTGAAGGTGGTGTCGTTCGTGTGCCAGTGAAGTATGCCACGAGGCATCCTGCGTACTCTCTGAGCAACAGTGAGCTGCTGTTAGGATACTTATTTCAAGGTTGTCCTGGGTACGAGGTCGTCATGACCTGCAGAACCAATTACATTGAAACTATCACGGAACCATAGGTGCCCTCCCAACAGCGAGTTTCCCGGAACAGGAGCCCACGTTCTTGGCCCCGCCTCATTTCTGATGGCCTTGCATCTGCGTACGTTAGGGTCCCGCTGGAGAGGTTCTTGGATTAATTCTGCCGCTGAGAGAGGAGCTGCTGGCTGAGCGTTTGCTCCCGGAAATCTTTAATCCACAACAGTGTGTTCATGCTACATCTGCCTGCATCCATTATTTGGGTCCTTGGTTCAGCCTGCATCATGTCCTGCCTGAATGTGCATGGCAGTCTTTAGCTGGTCAGCTGCCCGGGCTCTCGCGCGGGTCCAGGGCAGCCCTGCTCAGGCATCACAGTCCACTCACCACAGGCCAGCCTGACTCTGGGCTCCTAGCTCGAACCTCTTCAACGACGTCCTGTGGCCAAGAAATTATCCACATGACCTACAAAGCCCAGCAGCATGTGGCCCTGCAGGCCTCCCTAGATGCTTCTCCCACTCCCCTCCCCTAGATCTCCAGGGCCCTGCACACCATTCCTGTAAGTGGTCTGCCTCCCCACACTGCCTTCGCCACTAGCCTCTGATGAACGTGTCAGCATCTACTTACAGATGGATCCCCCACCCGGCAGCCTGGTGTGGGTTAGTAGCCCCTCTGTGTGTTCATAGTCTTCGATCCTCGTCCCCAAAGCACTTTTTTTACACAGGGTCTCACTCTGTGGCCCAGGCTGGAATGCGTTCGTGTGATCGCGGCTCACTGCAGCCTCCAACTCCTAGGCGCAAGTCATCCTCCCACCTCGCCCTCTCTGAGTGTTGGGATTTTAGGCGTGCATCACTGCATCTAGCCCCAAAGCACACTGACATTGTCCATTTCTCCTCCCTAAACCACGAACACCCGTGTATGAGGGGTGGTCCGTGCCTGAATCCTCTCAGAGTGCACCCATGTGGCTAATTACTGCCACGCCTGTGACTCCCTGGAGCACGTATCGAGGTTACAGGGGTAAAATGACTCCCTGGGGCACGTCTCAAGCCTGCAGGGGTAAACAGCCGGCATGTGGGGCAGGCTGGAAGCAGCCTTGCAAGCAGCTCTGGCCAGAACTGATGGGGACCTGGGGATGAGCGCCAGCCTCCTTGTCCCTTCACAAGGGCAATTCTGGGCTGGGTTCCATGCTGCCTCCTGGAGTCCCGTCCTGGGGTTAGGCTGCAGTGGACCACAGCTGTTACTTGTCTGCTGGGCACCATTGCTCAGCCCATCCCTCACCTCTCCGTGCCAGCAAGGGGCTGCTTCTCTCCAGGGATCACTTTCCACTGAAGCCTCTTGCCCTCAAGTCCCTGTCTAGGGTCTCCTCTGGGAGGAGCACACACTAAGGCCACCTAGGAGGCAGGTGTGCATAGGCTTAGGAAATACTCAAGGCAGGTGTGCGTAGGCTTAGGAAATACTCAAGGCAGGTGTGCGTAGGCTTAGGAAATACTCAAGGCAGGGGTGGGTAGGCTTAGGAAGTACTCAAAGCGAATGTGGGTAGACTTAGGAAATACTCAAGGCAGGTGTGTGTAGGCTTAGGAAATACTCAAGGCAGGTGTGTGTAGGCTTAGGAAATACTCAAGGCAGGAAATACTCAAGGCAGGTGTGGGTAGGCTTAGGAAGTACTCAAGGCAGGTGTGCATAGGCTTAGAAATACCCAAGGCAGGTGTGTGTGGGCTTAGGAAATAAATACTCAGGTATGGGTAGGCTAAGGAAATACTCAAGACAGGTGTGGATAGGCTTAGGAAATAAATACTCAGGGTGGGTGTGGGTAGGCTTAGGAAATACCCAAGGCAGGTGTGCGTAGGCTTAGGAAATAAATACTCAGGCAGGTATTGGTAGGCTAAGGAAATACCCAAGACAGGTGTGGGTAGGCTCAGGAAATAAATACTCGGGGTGGGTGTGAGTAGGCTTAGGAAATACCCAAGGCAGGTGTGGGTAGGCTTAGGAAATAAATACTCAGGCAGGTATGGGTAGGCTAAGGAAATACCCAAGGCAGGTGCGGGTTGACTTCAGGAAATACTCAAGGCGGGTGTGGGTAGGCTTCTGGAAATACTAAGTAAAATATGATTCACTTCAAATAGGTCTATTTTGTCGGTGTCTCTAAGGAAGGGTCTGGTATGAGGGAAGTGTGGAGACAAATCCTGGCCACAGTGAGATCACGGGCGAATGACAAGACTTGTAATCCTCGCAGGAATGGGGATGCTTCACTCCCACTCTAAGAGACGGAGCCTCTGCATGCAGTGACGGGACCTGTGGCTCCTGCAGCCAGAAGGCAGTGAGAGTTCCTGTTTCTTCTCTGCACACCACAGGCCCCTTTCTTCCACCCCCAGCCCTGCCACAGTGGCACCCGTGAAGCTCCCCATGCCGAACCTCAACTTAGATCTCAGACTCAGGTTCTACCAAAGCAGCGGCTGCTGGGCGCAGAAGTGGAGGAGCAAGGGGTGCTCAGGGGGTGGGGACCCTGGGAAGAGTGCACAGGGCCAGGGGTCTCCTCCTCCCTCTGCCACCTTAGAGGTGAGATGCAAGGGTTCAGTTCCTCAGGTTCCCATATTCAAAGGCTTCCAAGGACCACGCTGACCAGCTGTCCAGCTCGTCATGTGAGGTTCGAACACTTGCTCCCTTCCCGCCTCCGCCTCCCGTGCCGCTGCCACCCTGCCCTGCTCCGTCTCCACTCCCTGTAGCTCCGCTAAGTGCAGAGCGTGGCGGGCTCAGCCAGCACTGCTGTTCCTCAGCGTGAGGCTCCGGGGGTCAGGCCGTGCACGTGTTTAACCCGCCGGCTCAGTGCAGCTGTGAGCGACCCACCGAGACCTGGTGGGAAGACGGCCTGGGAAATTGAACCGTAATGTATATGAACCCTTCCTGCTGCCAACAGGAGCAATTTGAGAAGAAAACGCTCCTGTTCTCAGTGAAAGCTTCAGGGCACCTTTCTCCCTCATGGGTGCCCTTTCCTGGAAGCTCTGCGTCAGGACAACTGCCGCCTCAGCAGTGATGACATGACGCAATTGTTGAGACTTCTCACAACTAAACACAGACTCTTACACAAAGCATCCAGGCCACTCAGCCACCTGGGGGCGGGGGACCTGGCCAGTCACTGTCTCAGCTTTGGAGATGAAGATGCTGGCACTCTGGGGGGTGGCATTGCGCCTTCAGGGAGTGACCATAGAATCCACAGACGGGCTCTGAGACGAACGTGTTAGTTGATTAAGGCCAGAAGTGAACACCTGCCTAGCATGAGTTGCCAATGCTTCAGTTACTGGAGTCACACGTGGTGGAATACGCAGTCTGTAGGACTGGAACTTAGAGTGAGCGCATTTACAAAGAGCTGGAAAGCAAATCATCTCTGTCTGCTCTATCCGATCAAATAGAGGATGGGGTGGGAAAGTGTTCCTGGGACTTTCTGCTAGAACAGGCTGGAACCTGCAGGGTACGCCCAGCCTCTCCCCACCGTGATGCGTGCAGTGCGCAGGCAGCCCAGGCCTCAGCATTCCCCTGTGTCAGGCTGGGGGAGGCTCTCTCTGTCCCCAGCCCACCCAGCGTGGTTCTGGGACCGGCTGGGCTGGAGGTTCCCTTCGTTCATGGATCTGATTCTATGTCATGCTCCTCCTCCACCCAATGTCGTGAGGCTGGCCAGCCCACGTGGCTCAGGACGCCAAGACTGTCCGCCACCCTTTAGTAGCAACTTGAATCTTAGATCAAGTTCAGACAAGACATTTGTGAATTCGTGACTTTATATACTACTGGGGACGGTAACTTTTATCTAACACCGACGCCATCGCCTTTTTGATAAGAGGGTGCTCTTTAAAAGTAAATTAGAACACAGAAATACAATCAAATACTCATGATAGACCAAAACAAACAAAAAACCACAGGGAACTTCATAGACTCATAAGACATGAGGTGTTACAAGTACTTCCACCCAGCGCGTGCTGACTCCACACTTTGTCTGTTTGATGTTTACATGGACCTGTGCTTGGAGCCAACCCCAGTACACTTGCTGTGGAGATGTTTATTAACGCTTCATTTTGTCCTCTTGGAAAAAATACACAAATACATAGAGATACGATGACTGTGTGTCTTGTGGGCCAGTTAGAATTTCTGAGCAGTAGCCGGGCGCGGTGGCTCAAGCCTGTAATCCCAGCACTTTGGGAGGCCGAGGCGGGTGGATCACGAGGTCAAGAGATCGAGACCGTCCTGGTCAACATGGTGAAACCCCGTCTCTACTAAAAGTACAAAAAATTAGCTGGGCATGGTGGTGCGTGCCTGTAATCCCAGCTATTCAGGAGGCTGAGGCAGGAGAATTGCCTGAACCCAGGAGGCCGAGGTTGCGGTGAGCCGAGATCGCGCCATTGCACTCCAGCCTGGGTAACAAGAGCGAAACTCCGTCTCAAAAAAAAAAAAAGAATTTCTGAGCAGTTCATAGGCGAGGTAGAATCTCTGAGCATCTTGTGGGCCAGGTAGAATTTCTGTGGGATCCGTGGTTTTTGAAAGCTACTCACCAGGTTAGACCCCCATGCTCTTACTCACTGGCCTGGCCATGGCACGAAGGACGTTTTCTGGAGTAGAGAGAGATGCTGTACCTAGCATCCGGACATCAAGCTTCTCCCCAAACCCGTGCATGGAAAGCACGTCATGCCTCATGATGACCACACGACTGAAAACCTGCCCTTGCTGGGGACTTCATGAGAGTTCCCACTGTGGCCCGGCCTGGGGGGTGGGTATTGTACCCGGTGTAAGAAGGAGACTATTTGGCAGACCTAAGCCTGTCTGATTGCAAAGCCCTGGCCCTTCCTTGAGTGCCTTGGGACTGCTTCTCTACCCTGCCATGGGGTTCTCTTGGGCACATCTGTTTCTAGCACCCAGGAAAAGTGAAGCTTCCAGCAGCCAGGCACCCTCCATCATGCAGAGCCTAGAGTCACTCGCACCGGGATGCCCATTGGGTCAGAAGGTTGCATTTGAACTTGAGGAGTTTTAAAACACTAAATGTTTCATGTCCTGTTAATTAAAAACGTAAAAATTTGAGGGCTACACCTTCCCAGTCTTTCTCCAGCCCTGAGTGAGACGGCCCAGGCGTTAACACGCCCTATTCTCTCCAGTGCTCCCTTTCAACGCAGTGTCTCTCCTTTGCTCTTAGGATGTCAGCAAAATGCTGACACTTAGTGCAGCTCAGAGTGTGCTCCACACAGCTCCAGGCCATGTTCTCAGGGGCCTCCAGAAGCCCGGTGAAGATGGTGTCCCCACCCCTAGTCTCCGCCCCAGCCCAGTCTCATCTGCAGTTAGAGTTGGACAACGTGAGCCCTGGACAGTTGGGTGCACCTGAAGTCGGCGTCCGTGTGCTGGATCCCCCAGCAGGGCCAGCCCTGCGCCTGTGCAGAGGCGCCTCTGAGCCATGGAGCTGGGCCCAGCCAAGGACCGGGTTCCCACGGAGCCTCTGGTGTTAGATGTCCAGTTCCCAGGGTCCCAGGAGCTGTCAGGTCCCACATGGGCAGCACAATCATTCAAATGAGCTGAAATCCATCATATAATGAGTCCCATATGATACTCATCTTTGAGGGAAAATGAATAAATCATTGTGCCCAACAGGAGACTTACTTATGCGCAGCCTGCCCTGGGAAGCGGCGTGGGGCGCCGTGATGAGCAGTGCCGGGAGACAGCAGCAATTCAGGAATGAATGCACCTTTCTGTCCTGGCCCCCCGAGGCCCTGGCACCTGCTGAAAGTAGATCTGGGCACAGGGCACAGCCCCACAGCTAAAGAAAGGCAGTGGGAACAAAGCCGTCTGCCCTGGCCCCACTCGCCGGGCTGGGGACACACCGCGGCCGCACAGACGCCTCCAGAAGCGCCCTCGCCCTCCCGGCCTCTCCTCCTGGGGCCCGGCTCTCCTGCGTGGGGCCCCATCTGTGGAGGCAGTGGGGCCAGGTGGCCCCTCGCTCTGTTCGTTCTGCCTTTCTTCAACAGGACTCTCATTTCTATCCGAGATTTCCTGCTCCATCTGGGGACAGGCAGCATGGCACGGTGCCGGGCCGGGGCTGGGGTCACAGCTGCTGACCGACCTCCCCTCTCCCCAGCCGTGACGTTAGGAACAGACACCGTGCTGCAGAGTCTCCGGGTGCTGAGGATAAAACCCTTGGCGGGGCCCCACTTGGTCACAGTGGCTGCACTAGGAGCGGGATGGTGAAGTGACCATGCTCAGAAACGCTGCGGGGACCTCCAGCATCTCCCCTTTATGAGCCGGGATACGACGCCATCAGCTGATGTGCAGGCCCAGCACGTGGGAGCCTCCAAGGCCCTGCCGACTCTTGGACACAGCAAAGGGGACGGGAAGAGAGAGGAAAGCAAGAGGGCTTCCTGGCGTTGGCGTCTTGACCTGCGTGTTCGTGGTGGTGATAATCCAGTGTGAAATCCAATCAGACGAACAAGCCTCAGCTATCTGGGAAGCAGACGCCCCCCCAGGGCTGGTGGACAGGCGTCCTGAGCACTGAAAGGCTCTCAGGGAAGGACACCACACGTCACCCACAGGTTTCAGCAAATGACTGCTTCCTTAATGAGAGAATAGCTCATCAGAAGGATCAGCTTTTCTTTCCCTCTCTCTGTTTCTTTTTATAGAAATAAAATCTAGAAACAGAAATGTTCATCAGAAAGAAACCGTGATCCAGGGCACAGGGTTGGGGGTGGTTCCTGAGGACACGGAAAGGGTGTGTCATAGTTTCGGCACCAGACGCTGAGGCAGAAGACGCAGCGGCCACCCTTGGGGACCCCACATCTACAGCTGGAGAGCCAGGTGGGATATTCTCCAAGGAGGGTGGATGGAGTTCTCGTCCCCAGCCCTCCCGTTCCTGTTTCCTTCAGGGTCACCGTGCTGTGCCTACACAGAACACCGTGGGAAGGCCCTGCTGGGTTGCCTGATGCTCCCCCACGTAGCTTCACTCTGTGTGCCGGGGGCTCACTCTGTTCCCTTGGTGCCTGTATCCGTTCCCTGAAGCTTCCTCGATCCACTGCACCGAGCATGTTGGACAAGACTGTATTCCAGACAGAGGCACGGGGTGAGGACTCCAACCCATGAATTCGGAAGCAGTTTGACCGCAGCATCCTTTAGCCTGTGTGCTGGTTCTGGCTGCTCTAGACCGGGGGTCCCCAGGCTTTAACCATCTGCACTTACAATAGTTTTGTAAAGCCGTGTGCCAGCTCACACATCCATAGGTTGACATTTCCAGTTTTATAGCATTCTTTTCTATACTGTAGCTGCACTGGATATGGTTTCTAATACAAGTTGAAGCGACAGCATTTGGCTTATTTATTTTGTAGAAATGTTCACCTTAGACATTAATTAGAAAATTCAATCCTCATTTTCAAGTCAACGTGCCAATTGCATCTAATTTCCTCATTGGTCAGGGCACGCTGGGTTATACATAATAGCACAAGCCTCCACAACCTCTCACAAGGCCTCCAGGTTCAAGGCAGCTCAGTCAGGGTGCCCGGGTTGGCAGAGGTTGGCCCAGCTGCCCCAGGGACACAGAGCTCAGCGGAGAGAGGCTTCTCAACATGCTGCTGTGATCACCACGTTCACGAGTAGAATGCTCATGCCGGAAGTATCATGCTTTGCTTCTGCTCACGGCTTTGCAGTACCCAAGAGTGGTCATACGACCAGCCCTGGCTTTAGAGAGGAAGGAAAGTGAAATGTCATCCAATGCCCAGGAGAAGGACTTGATTATTTGAAAACAGCCCTAACGATTACAGTCTGACTTCATTTTTACTTAATGTGTATTAATACATGATCCTGGCAGGCTTCTTTGAATTCTAACTCTGAGATACAGACAGACAGACGGGTGGATGGATAGGTGGGTGGGTGGTTAGGTAAGATGATAGACAGACAGACCGATAGAAAACTGGATGGTGATGGGCAGACAGAAGGGTCATAGCCTTCCAGCCTCCGGTATTTTTGTCTGCTCCATGGGCTTTCCCTCAGGAGCGACGCAGCCTCTAGTCACCCACCCCCCAGAGGTTTTTGCTGCCCGAAATGCTGCCCTACGGTGAACTAAGGGCAGGTGAGAGACTCGCCTTCTTTGTAGTGTGAGAGAAGGGGGAGCTGGCAGACAGCAGCTGCCTTTCCAAGCACATTGGCCTTAGTAAAGAAAGCATGAGTCACTGGAAGACCCAGAACTTTATTTTATGAATGTCACTGGCCTGTCCTTGCCGCAGGGAGCTTGGAGGTCACGGCTCTGGCCCACACCAGCAGCACCAACTTGCTCCTGGCTGTACTGATGACCTTCTGGGTTTCACTTGGGGCCTCCCTAACCCTGGGGACATGCATTCTTTCCAGAGCAGCCCTCGTTCCTACCCTCCTTGGCCCAGTTTTAGCTCCAAACTTGTGTAATCCGATAATGATCCCTGCAAATAACAGCAATGTTTGAATATTTTCGGCACCCACATTCCTCCTCCTGATGAGATTATACGGGAAGTCCAATACAAGGCTGGGAAGGGCGAAGCTGCTTTGGCTGAGAAAGGACAGTGGTGCTGGGGGCCCAGGCCCCACCCACAGGATCCTCGAGGCACCCAGAACAGCCCCTGAGGCAATTCTGCTGGCCTAGGAGTTCTGGGAGGCCCCTTCGGAGAACCCCCACCCTACTTCAGGATGTTTACAGGGATCCACTGGGAAGAGCAGGGGTACCTTCTGCCCAGCCACTTCACACAAAAGCAACTGGATTAAAGCCGTGTAGACAGGCCCTCCTCCCAGAGAACCGGCTGCAGCATTTCTGCCCAAGTAGACACGCCGAATGCTGTCATGTGGTCACATTCAGGAATCTGGCGGTACTTAAGGCCCTCATTTGCAATAAAGGATTGTGTCAGCATTTCTGTTGTGAATTCCTATTTTCAATGATTTATAATGAAGCATCTTTTTAAAATGGTTTCAGCTGTTGGAGCTATATGCAGCCAAGAGAATAGCTCCTAGGGCTTTTTTAGCACTCCACTAACTATGAAATTGTTTGATTTTTACAAAACATATTTAGCAAATTGTTAAAAGTATTGGCTAAACACAGCATTTCATAAATGAAATGTTGAAGTGATCAAGATGTTGAACTTTAAAATCAGCTGCTTTCGCTGAACAGTGTCTTTTTTTACAAAGTTCAATAAGAATTTCTAACATAATTTTATACAACATCATAAGTGCATTGCTACATGTTGTAAATATCACGCCATTACACATTCTAATTACCTGATTACATTCATTTACATTAAATTTGTAATTAAATGTAATTTCGTGCCTATTGAGTGAAAATCCTTTTGAAACATTGCGATCGTCCTCTCCATCGCAATGTGTGAAACCAACAGCAGCCCTGACCTGGGATGTCTGCAAAAGCAATTCGTGATTCCCATCCATTAAATCATCGTTGCTTAAAAACAGTGCAGAGAGCAAGATCGCACATTGAAGTTACCTTACGGTGAAGGTGCTGTTGGAACAGAGATTCCTGTTTCTGCAGCTTTGGTCTTCTGGGCTAAGGTAGATGCTGCTTTGGATTACACATCAGAAAATTTACATCTGAGTTATGATGACAGTTTTGTCATGGACAGTAGACAACAAAAGTCACCTGCCCGTCTTCTAACCAGGGATTTTTAAGTCCTAAGAATCCTTTCTTCATCTGCAACGTCTTACAGTCTTTCTCCAAACTCTGTCTCCCACCATCACCATGGCAACCACAGCTTATGGCAAGCCTGGCGACACGATCAGATCAACTCGGAGGAGGCTCAGCCCTGGATTTGGCCTTGAATGACTAATTTCATCTTCTCCTTGTGAACATTTGGCATCACGCGACAGGCCAGCAGCCACGCTCATGCAGCGCAAGGTTTCTCGATGGATCTCAGCACGCCTTGGTGCTGAAGGGGGTGTCTGAGTCCTCCCCTGTGTCTGGCCTGGAAAGATCAGGACAAACCAAAACCACTGATGTCTTGAACGCTAACAACGGAAGAGGGCAGGAAGAGGCAGCACTCTTGGAGAGAGGGGGAAGAGCTTCCTATCCAGCAGCCTGAGAGCAGGCTCCGCCCGGGGCCGGCGGCTCACGGGAGGCCTGGGGCGACCTCTTTGGTTCTGATGGAAGTCCCTCTTCAAACAAACAAAGCAAAATACAAATCACTCTCCTTGAAGGAGGGAATGAGGGCAGACTGAGCCTCGGGTATGCAGCAGAATGACCCGGCAGGCTTCGGGAAAACCCAGATTGCTGGGCCCTTTCCCCAGAGCTGCTGACTCAGGGGTGGGCCTGAGAACGTGCATGTCCCACGAGCTCCTGGGGAAGCTGCTGCTCCTGGCCCAGGAACCACACACTGCAAACCTCCCTGCTGGTCGGAGCCTCCTCTCCGTCATGATATTTTCACATTTTGAGCGACTCCCAGTACAGAGTCCCACTGGTCTCAGGAGCAGGGTGGGATCTGAACTGTAGACTGTCCGCTTGGACCACGGCCTCTGCTCCTCTCTGGATCACTGTGCAGCTCCGGGGTCTGCAGGCTGAGCTCACCACCTGGGCTGTGCCTGCCCACAGTTCTGTAAGTTCCAAAGAAGAAAGGTCTGGGGGATGCAGGGCGGGAGAGAGTGCCCATTCTATCTGCACACCACACCCCACCAGGATGGGCAGCTGTGCTTTAGAAAGAGCCATGTGTCCAAGCATTCACCTGGGAAGAGAAAGGAAATGTCCTGTCTGAGCCACATTCCACCCAGAAACCGATTTATGGGACAGAAGCAGAGATGACCAGACTGCGGGATTCTGTTCAGCAGAGCCAGCCCCATGAACGCTCACTGCCAGCATGTTACACAGTGCCCAGGACGAGGCCTGGACAAAGGAGGCCACCAGGTCTCCAGCGGATGTCCCTGGGCACAGAGCTGGGCAGAGCCATGGCAGGAGTAGAAGGGACCCTGAAGACTGCTGGAGTGGAGACCCTTTCCCCAAGGGACCCACGCATCGAGGCTTCTAGGACCAATTCCGCGTCCAAAGCTCGCTCTTGCGCAGTAGAGAAGTCCGCTCCGGGAGTCGTATTTTAAAGTGTGAATTGCTCACCTGACCTCATCACAAGTATAGCAGGGAACTGAGCAACTCCATCTTCGTCACATTTTGTTTTGATACTGGAAGTCAATGGTTTATTTCTTAACCCAGTATGCAAGATTCCTTGAAGTTAAAGACATTCTGTCGGTATTAAAAATAAGCAAAAAGACATCACTATCAAAAGAAGCACTATTTCTGGAAGCAGAAGGGGGTGGCCGGTGGCAGGTAAACTCCCGTATAGAATACTAAGTGCCATTTTACCTTTTCGGCGTATGGGAAGGAGCCGCTGAGGAATGAATGCAAGGATATCATTTCAAAACGGAGCGATTTCTGACAGTGCCAGCAGACTCACAAATACCCAGTAGTCTGCAAACACGGGAACATCAGTGCTCACCGTCCACCCCGCTCACACCGGAGTGCTCCCAGTGTGTGGAGAACATCCCTACGCTGCGGCATCTGCGCCTGGCTCGGTGTTTATGGCTCGTGATTTGCTCTCTGTGCCTGTTCCCTGCCATAGAGAGGGAAGGGGAGATCCCTGTAAGTGCCCCTTCCTATCAGATAGCTGTGGCTGAGACCTCCCAAGGTCACTGCCTTTCACAAACAGGGCCCACGTGTATCTAATGATTAATTTTTACAGTATTTTCAGGCAAGCTCAGCGAGTGTATTGTACCCAACAGGCAAAGGAAGGAAAAGTGAGACTCCAGGGGCAACATGAGGCTTCCACCCTTAAGGGAAGAAATAACATCATGCATGTAACATAAATATATAAACATCAGCAACACAGAGCCTACGGGGCCGCCGCCCCCTGAGTGGAGAAAGGGCCAAGGACGGGCAGCTGGGAGGAGGCTGGGGACCCAAGAGGCCACCTGAGTCTCCAGGGTATGTCCCTGGACATAGAGCGGGGCAGGGTCCCAGCAGGGGTGGAAGGGGTACAGCTGACTGACATCTCTGAGGTTCCTGAGAAAATAATTTGATCAAAATCTTTGAAGTTTCATAGTAAGACAACCCTGAATTTCTTGAATAGGTTTGCAATCTAAAGAGGAAATCAGGTGTACAGAGCAAGTGTGCGATGGCAAGGTCAGGGAGAATGTGCCCGTACCTCTGCAGGTGGGCGGGCTGATGCCAGGGCTCCCTGCGAACAGGCACAACCCCCACCCCTCTGCTCTCAGGCCTTCGGGCAGGCCCACTGGAAGGACCTGGCCTCTCCTCAGGGTGCACTCCTGCACCTCCCAACCCCCCATCTCCAGCCCCTACCTCAGTCTCCCAGTGCGTGCCCGTCTCCTCCTCCCCATCTACCATTCTGTGTTCCGTGCATAGGGCTTCTGTTCTTATCTATCGCTTTTAAAGTAAGCAATTCGATCCTTTTATGCTTGTGTTTAGGAAAACGAAAAATTGAAACTCCACTAGGTTTCCTGTTGGTTATTACAGCCCGTGAGTAGCTCAGGGCCCTTTAGAGAAAGCTTTCTTGTTTCTCCTTAGGTAAATGGGAATGACGTTCGTGTTGGGGGCCTTGGCCTTGAGCAGAACATGCATGCCATCATTATTTTCTCTAAAATATCAAATCCTTAAAGAAAGATGGCTGCCACTACAGCTGTGGCCGGAGCTACAGCCCCAGCAGCTGTTGATTCCGAGTGCCGTTTGTAGCCCTGGTGAGGACTTCATCACCAGCCCCATCACAGCCCCACGTGGGAGGAGCTGCAAATGACCCCATTTTACCGACCGGGAGGTTAAGGCTCATCATACTGCAGCAACGTTCCCAAGATCATACGGACTGAAGATCTGAGAGGTATATTCATTCTGTGGCTTGAATATGTGTGGAAAATACATTCCCTCCTCTGTGACGCTCACTTTAAGTGTTAATTCATCCTGGGGAACACTTTGCATCAACAGGAGAAATTTTCATCCAGCTTAGGATCCAGGGCTTCTTTTCCATCTGGAACCTTTACTATGCTTGAAGCTCCCCTAATCTCCAGTCTCAAAGCACATTCTTAATGCGTCGGCTCTCCGCGAGCGGGGATGACGGTGGCGAACGGGGCCATTTCCTTGGCGCGGGCACCAAGGCCCCGGTTGTTGGTTCCCCTGTGCTTTCTGCCCGGGGCCCATCTGCGCGGGTCCGACCCTCCCTCCTCCCAAACCTCACTTTCTCCTGGTGCACTGCATTGTCAGTTGATTGCGGCTCCAGCATCAGACTGAACTGTCTGAGACGTGCGTCTGACATTTCTGAAGCTAGGCAGGTGCAGGAGGGAAAAAAAGGCGCAGCCGCTTTTTAGGGAGTCAGGTGGCATTGTGCAGCAAACAGAAGGCACACAGCAGATTCTGCAGCCCAAATCAGGTCCTTTTATTTGCGTAGAATATATCAATTTGGAACGCACAGTTTGAAATTGCTGGTTATAGAATGTGATCCGCTTTATTGGAGTGTAATTTCCCAGGGGCTGCAATATCCAAATCCCAGCCTAGGGATGACACGCTCCTCCTCCGGGAATCATCACCCGTGTTCTAAGAACGGGGGTCTGTAGGACACGCCATTCCGCCGTTCCCACTCTCTGTTTTAACGGGGAAAACACTCTGGGGGCCTTGGGTCTTCTGAACGCCTGCCTGGCTGCTTCATGCTGCTGCTTAGGACCTTTCAGAATGGGTTTGTATTTATGTTCTCACTCCCTGCTTACTGGTTTCTGCTTAACTAAACTTCCATGCCAACAAAAGAGTGGAAAGATCCTACATCGTAGCACCTGTCCCATCTCTCTTGTGCTCAGAGGCCACAGTTGGTTGGACTTTGCCTGCCTGCCTTGAACCTGCACCCAGCTCAGAAGGGATGGTTCAGCATCACAGCCCCCCACGAAAGTGCCCGTGGCACATGTGATGGCTGTGGCCATGGAGTCCACTCACAGATAAAAAGGCAGGCCTTGGTTCATATGGCCAAGAAAGCTGCAGCCAAGACATCATCATCAGGGGAGGCAGGGAGGGGTGCTCCCTGGGGGAACGGCAGAGACAGAAGGGACTGTCTCAGGGAGAGCAGGAGGATCCTGATCTCTGGGCTGCTCCTGGTCTCTCCAGCCCAGTGTGAAGAGGGAGCTTGAGTGTCATCCCAGTGGCCGCAGGTCAGGAGTCAGCCCTCCTAGGCTGGGAAGGCACTTTGCCATCTGTGTCTCTGGGATCACGGCGTCCACCTGTGGATCACTGTGGGGGTGGGGCCAGAAACGAGCGCTCAGCCCCTGCTCCCTCCACAGCTCACTGTGTGTCATCTCAGGGGCAGCGCTCCATGCGGCCACGGCCACAGCCACTGGGGAGTGTGACCCTGGATGCGCTCACAGGAGTGGACTCCAGGGACAATTTCTTTTCCATTTCCTCTTTCACTGCCATTTTTGAATCAACAGGAGAAAAACATGCATAGAAGGCTTTCTTAGAAAGAAAGAAAGAAAGAAATAGGGAAGGGGGAAGAAGGAAGGGAAGACAGGCAAGTAGCCAAAGGGAGGCGTGGAGGGAGGAAGGAAGGGAAGAAGGGAAAAGAGAAAGGGAGAGTGAATTTTCACTGATTCTTTCAGTCATTAAAGTAAAGAAACATCATACCAAATAAGATACACAAGTCAAAATGCTTACTAGCTCTGCTTCTAATTTTCCCATGACTCGTGACTTTCGTTATAAACTGCAGCCCTCAGTGGTTAAGGTAGCGCTCAACACCCAGCCTTTCCTTTGTTTCTTCTGAGTTTTTCCTTCAGACCCTCATGCTCCTTGTAGACATCGATTTCTTTCCGTGAGGCAAACACCATCCTGTTTTTTCACAGGTAGAGTAAACATGAGTCACAAGATCCCTCAGAGGAGTCACAGAATTAAAATTCAGAAAGTGTTCCGTGGCCCCGCGTGTGGACCCCGCTGTGGACTGTTATCCTAGGTTCCTCATCTCATGTGCATCCCTTCAAATCTTTTCCCTGTCTGTTTGCTACCCTATCTTACCACTTTTTATTTTTATTTTTATTTTATTTTATTTTATTTTATTTTATTTTATTTTTGAGCCGGAGTTTCGCTCTTGTTACCCAGGCTGGAGTGCAATGGCGCGATCTCGGCTCACCGCAACCTCCGCCTCCTGGGCTCAGGCAATTCTCCTATCTCGGCCTCCTGAGTAGCTGGGATTACAGGCATGTGCCACCATGCCCAGCTAATTTTTTGTATCTTTAGTAGAGACGGGGTTTCACCATGTTGACCAGGATGGTCTCGATCCCTCGACCTCGTGATCCACCCGCCTCAGCCTCCCAAAGTGCTGGGATTACAGGCTTGAGCCACCGCGCTCGGCTCACTTTTTAAACAAAAATGGCATTGCCTCCTCCACACGGCTTCACAACCTGATTTTTTACTTCACCGCACCTTGCGGTGGTCCTGGTCCTTCCACATCAGCCCGTTGGTCCACTTTACCCTTTTCCCTTTTAATGGCTGCATTCTATTTCTTGTTGGAACGATTTTATAATTTTTTTGTTTTGTTTTTATTATTGTTACCTTTTTATTTTGAAATAGTTATAGAATCACATGAAGCTATGACAGTAATACAGAAAGGTGCCATGTACCCTTCACTCAGTTTCCCCCAATGATTACATTTCACCTAATTGTAGTCCAGTATCAAAGCCAGGAAATTCGTATGGGCGCAGTACACGTGTGTGTCTATGCGACTTTTATCCCATGTGTACGTTCATGCAGCCCCCACTCAATCAAGATACAGAACGATTCCATTGTCACAAAATCTCCCTCACACTAGCTCCTTATACTCACAGCCATGCCTAACCCCTGACCACTCATCTAGTCTCCATCTCTGTAATCTCGTCATTTTGAGAATGTTATGTAAATGGAATCTAACAGCACATGACCGTTGAGACTGGCTTTTTTGACTCAGTTTATTATCCTTGAGGTCTCTCTGTCCAAGTTTTGGACTGTATCAAGAGTTTGTTTCTTTTTATTGCTGAGTAGTATTCATTGTACAGATGTACCCACCGTCTCTTTTTAAATGACCCAAGAACTCAAAGTTATTTTTACATTTTTAATTTTTTTTATTTCCATAGGTTATTGGGGAACAGGTGGTGTTTTGTTATGTGACTAAGTTATTTAGTGGTGATTTGTAAGAAAAAAAAAATCTATATATAGCGCCAACTGATCTTTGACAAAGCAAACAAAAAAACTGTGCATGTGTGTGTATGTGTGTATATATATGTATATGTATATGTATATGTATATGTATATGTATATGTATATGTATATGTATCTCACAGTTTCTTTATCCACGCATTAGTTGATGGGCATTTGGGTTGGCTTCAAATTTTTGCAATTGCAAAATGTGCTGCTATAAACATGCATGTACAAGTATCTTTTTTGTATAATGACTCTTTTCCTCTGAGTAGATAGCCAGTAGTGGGATTGCTGAATCAAATAGTTCTGCTATTAGTTCTTTAAAGAATCTTCACACTGTTTTCCACAATGGTTGTACTAGTTTACATTCTCACCAGCAGCGTAGAAGTTTCCCTGTTCACCACATTTATGCCAACATCTATTATTTTTTTATTATGGCCATTCTTATAGAAGTAAGGTGGTATCACATTGTGGTTTTGATTTGCATTTCCCTGATCATTAGTGATGTTGAGCATTTTTCCATAGGCTTGTTGGCCATTTGTATATCTTCTTTTGAGAATTGTCTATTCATATTCTCAGTCTACTTTTTGATGGAATTGTTTTTCTTGCTAATTTGCTTGAATTCCTTGTAAATTCTAGATATTAGTTCTTTGTCAGATGTATAGATTGTGAGGATTTTCTCCCACTCTGTGGATTGTCTGTTAACTCTGTTGGCTGTTCATTTTGTTCTGCAAAAGCCCTTTAGTTTAATTATGTCCCAGCTATTAATCTTTGTTTTTATTGAATTTGCTTTTGGATTCTTGGTCATTAAATCCTTGCCTAAGTTAACAAGGGTTTTTCTGAAGTTATTATCTAGAATTTTTGTAGTTTGAGGTCTTAGGTTTAAGTCCTTAATCCATCTTGTGTAAGGTAAGAGATGAAGATCCAGTTTTATTCTCCTACATGTGACTTGCCAATTATCCTGGCAGCATTTGTTGAATAGGGTGTCCTTTCCTCAATGTATGTTTTCATTTGCTTTGTCAAAGATCAGTTGGCTGTAAGTATTTGGGTTTATTTCGGGGTTATTGATTCTGTTCCATTGGTCTATGTGTCTATTTTTATACCAGTACCATGCTGTTTTGGTGACTATGTCTTTATAGTATACTTTGAAATCAGATAATGTGACTCCTCCAGATTTGTTCCTTTTGCTTAGTTTTGCTTTGGCTATGCAGGCTCTTTTGGGAATCCATATGAATTTTAGGATTGTTTTTTCTAGTTCTGTGAAGCATGATGGTAGTATTTTGATGGGAATTGCATTGAATCTGCAGATTGCTTTTGGCAGTATGGTCATTTTCACCATATTGGTTGTACCCATCCATGAGCATGGTATGTGTTTCCATTTATTTGTGTCATCTATAATTTCTTTCAGCAGTGTTTTGTACTTTTCCTTATAGAGGTCTTTCACCTCCTTGGTTAGGTATATTCCTAAGTATTTTATTGTTTTACAGCTATTGTAAAAGGGGTTAAGTTCTCGATTTGATTCTCAGCTTGGTCACTGTTGGTGTATAGAGAGCTACTGATTTGTGTACATTAATTTTGTACCTGGAAACTTTGATGAATTATTTTATCAGTTCTAGGAGCTTTTTGGAAGAGTCTTTAGGGATTTCTAGGTATACAATCACATCATCAGCAAACAGTGACAGTTTGATTTCTTCATTACCGATTTGGATGCCCTTTATTTATTTCTTTTGTCTGATTGCTCTGGCTAGGACTTCCAGTGCTATGTTGAAAAGAAGTGGTGAGGGTGGGTATCCTCGTCTTGTTCTAGTTCTCAAAGGAAATCTTTCAACATTTCCCTACTCAGTACTATGTTGGCTGTGGGTTTGTCATAGATGACTTTTATTACATTGAGTTATGTCCCTTGTATGCCGATTTTGCTGATAGTTTTCATCATAAAGGAACACTGAATTTTGTCAAATGTTTTTTCTGCATCTATTGACATGATCATGTGATTTTTGTTTTTGATTTTTGTTTCTAATCCTGTTTATGTGGTGTATCACATTTATTGACTTGCCTATCTTAAACTAATCCTTCATCACTGGTATGAAGCCCACTTGATCGTGGTGGATTATCTTTTTGATACGTTGTTGGATTCGGTTGGCTAGTATTTTGTTAAAGATGATTGCACCTATGTTCATCAGGGATATTGGTCTGTAGTTTTCTTTTTTAGTTATGTCCTTTCCTGGTTTTGGCATTAGGGAGATATTGGCTTAATAGAATTATTTACAGAGGATTTCCTCTTTTTCTATCTTGTAGAATAGTGTCAATAGGATTGGTGCCAATTCTTTCTTGAATATCTGGTAGAATTCAGTTGTGAATCTATCCAGTCTTGGACTTTTTCTTGTTGGTGATTTTTGTGTTACCATTTCAATCTTGCTGCTTGTTATTGATCAGGACATGTAGTTCTTCCTGGTTTAAGCTAGGAGGTTTGTATCTTTCCAGAAATTTATCCATCTCCTCTAGGTTTTTTAGTTTACATGTGTAAAGGTGTTCATAGTAACTTTGAATGATCTTTTGTATTTCTGTAGTCTCAGTTGTAGTATCTCTCATTTTGTTTCTAATTGAGCTTATTTGTGTTTTCTCTCTTCTTGGTAAATCTTGCAAAAGTCTATCAATTTTATTTTTTTAAACAACCAGCTTTTTAAAAACGTATCTTTTGTATTTTTTTGTTTCAATTTCATTTAGTTCTGCTCTGATCTTGGTTATTTCCTTTCTTCTGCTGGGTTTGGGTTTGGTTTGTTCTTGTTTCTCTAATTTCTTGAGATGTGACCTTGGATTGTCTGTTCTCTTTCAGACTTTTTGATGTAGGCATTTAGGGCTGTGAACTTTCCTCTTAGCACTGCCTTTGCTGTATCCCAGAGGTTTTGATAGGTTGTGTCACTATTGTCATTCAGTTTGAACAGTATTTAAATTTTCATCTTGATTTTATTGTGGCCCAATGGTCATTCAAGGGCAGGTTATTTAATTTCCATGTATTTGCATAGTTTTGAAGGTTTTTTTGGAATTGATTTCCATGTTTATTCCACTGTGGTCTGAGAGAATGCTTGATATAATTTCAATTTTCTTAAATTTAATGAGGTTTGTTTGTGTCCTATCACATGTTCTATCTTGGAGAAAGTTCCATGTGCTGATGAATAGAAAATATATTCTGTATTCTATGGTTGTTGGGTAGATGTTTTGTAAATATCTGTTAAATCTGTTTGTTCCAGGGTATAGTTTAAATCCATGTTTCTTTTTTGACTTTTTGTCTTGATGACCTGTCTAGTGTTGTCAGTGGAGTATTGAAGTCCCCCACTATTATTGTGTTGCTGTCTATATCATTTCTTAGGTCTAGTAGCAACTGTTTTGTACATTTGAGAGCTCAGTGTTAGATGCATATATATTTAGGATTATTATATTTTCCTGTTGGACAAGACCTTTTATCATCATATAATTTCACTCTTTGTCTTTTTAAACTACTGTTGCTCTAAAATTTGTCTCATAGAAAAATAGCTATACCTGCTTGCTTTTGTTGTTCGTTTACATGGAATGTCTTTTTCTATCCCTTTACCTTAAGTTTATGTGAGTCCTTATGTGTTAAGTTGAGTCTCTAGAAGGCAGCAGAAAGTTGGCTGGCAAATTCTTATCCACTCTGTTCTGCATCTTTTAGGTGGCTCATTTAGGCTATTTACATTCAACATTAGTATTGAGATGTGAGGTACTATTCCATACATCATGCTATTTGTTGCCTGCATACACTGGTCTTTTGTGTGATTTTTTTACATTAGTATTTTTGTTTTATAGGTCCTGTGAGATTTATGCTTTTAAAATGTTCTGTTTTGATGTCTCTCTGGGACTTGTTTCAAGATTTAGTGCTCCCTTTAGCAGTTCTGGTAGTGCTGGCGTGGTAGTGGCAAATTCTTTCAGCATTTTTTGCCTGAAGAAGACTATATCTTTCCTTCATTTATGAAGCTTAATTTCACTGGATACAAAATTCTTGACTATAAGTGTGTTGTTTAAGGAGACTGAAGATAGGGCCCTAATCCCTTCTAGCTTGTAAGGTTTTGCTGATAAATCTGCTGTTAGTCTGATAGATTTTACTTTATAGGTTACCTGGTGCTTTTGCCTCACAGCTCTTAAGATTCTTTCCCTCATCTTAACTTTACCTAACCCAATGACAATGTGCCCAGGCAATCATCTTTTTTGCAATGCATTTCCCGGGTGTTCTTTGAGATTCTTATATTTTGATGTCTAGGTCTCTAGCAAGACCAGGGAAGTTTTCCTTAATTATTACTCACCCATGGCCAGCATGGGTTACTACTCACCCATGGCCAGCACGGGTTACTACTCACTGACGGTCAGCACAGGTTACTACTCACCCATGGCCAGCACTGGTTACTACTCATTGACGATCAGCATGGGTTACTACTCACTGATGGTCCACATGGTTTATTACTCACTGGCACAGCCACAGGGAAGACGCACACCCCATGCAGGCTACACCAGGCTGCATGCAGGACAGACACAGCTGCAGGCACCACAGGAGGTGGGCTCCATAGGAACAAGAGAGGGGTCCCCAGTCCTTGCAGAGGGTGAGATGGGCTTGTCTGAGTCATTCTGTGGCTGACCACACAGAGGCGGCTTCTCTGGGACCAGCAGGCCCTATGGCCGTCCCTGGGGAGGGGTGGCTGTCCATCCCCTCATCTACAATGGCAGCGTGGAAAGGAGCTTGCAGCTGAGCCTCTGGAGGACTTCCAAGTCCCACCAGATGTCAAGGCAGCACATAAGATTGGGCCTTGGTTTTAGGCACCGACAACACAAAACGGCATTTATCTTTCAAACAAGACACAGGTCGCTAGCCCTACCTGCCATCTGCTGTGCTCTGGTCAGCACAGCCGCCTGCCCGCATCCCTGGATGGGGCACTCGGCCCAACAGTGACATCAGGTGAGCCTGGAAGGGTCACATCCAGTACACACACTGGAGAAAGCACTCCCATGCCATCCTTGCCCTACTTTGCCTGGACTCACACCAGCTGCCCAGCATGTTAATTATGCAAATGACTGCACAGGTGGTTCTGAGCCCATCCAGCCTCCTCCGAGGCCATCTACACGGAGTGTGGTCTACACTGTGGTCTTACATTTTGTTGAATTTTTTTAAGGCACGTAGCGTTTGTACCTGGCACATGTTCCTCGGGCACTGAGTATACACTGGTAATCCCCTTCCAGCCTGTCGTCCCCAGCAGGCGCCTCCCCCCAGGAGAGCCAGTATGTGTGCTATGGCATTTGCAAGGATTCATGAAAGGCGATTTGCTGCAGTCAGGTGAGCGCCACCATGTCCTAACATCGTCATTTTTTCAGCGCCACCTGCTAACCCACATGTCACTGAGGGGCACTCAGAATTGACTGAAATGCAGCCCACACGTGGCTGGGCTCACAGGTAAACGTAGCCTGTGAAAGACCGGCCTGTCTTAACCTGAGCAGTCCCCAGTCCACTCACTGGTCAAGAATCTCTGATCCTGCCTGCTACTTTCTAAGGTGATATGTGACCCGCCCTGAGGAGCTGCCATGTGCTGATCTGACACCAGCTCACTGGCAGGGTGCTCTCACGTTTCCGCTCATTCTCACGGCTGTGCCCAGCGCACCGTGGCTTCCGTGGAGGGAAAAGGACAGGGCGCTCCACGTAGGTGGTCAAAGCACACACACGGCGTCACGCGGGTTTGTCTTTGCTTTTAAAAAGAAATAATTAAGGCTGTTTATTGCCTGGAGAATCATGGCTGACAACTGAGAGTAATGTGGGAAGAGAACCCTCTCTGGCCTGAGCCCAGAGGAAACAACCAACACTGGGCAGTGGTTGTGGCTTCTTGGGAGCCCAGCAGCGTTCTCAAATGTAGGCAGCCCAGGGATGCTGGGGCATCGACGATTAAAGACCCCAAACTCACCCGAGTGTTTTTAAAACTACTTCCCCGTTCTCTTCTGCCTTTTAGTTTTGCACGTTCTTTCTCCTGACGGTGCCGTCTGCTTCTCTCCCTGGGACCCCTCTCCAGTGAGGACCGCAGCGTCTGTTTCTAACCCCGCTTCCTCTAAGTGAGGAGTTTCTTTAATGAACTGATGTGAGGGAACATGTGATAAAATTGCTGGGATTTCAAAAGGCAGAGCCGGGAGGACATGGAGGAGTCATGTGCCCAGACTCCTTCATTTGCGCGCCCATTCAGCAATCGCCAGACTCGCCGCCGACCCTCTGTACCGTGATGACTTGGTCTCGGTCAGAGTCAGACAGGAGGTGGTTGTCGGGAGGTCTGTGATGCTCAGCTTTCCTGAGAGACGAAAGAAGGGAGGGAATGAAAGTTGTCTTCCCGCTGTTGATCTTGTCAAAGCCAATGTGTGATTCATTCTCTGCCTCATGGTCTGCGAAGGCGGTTCCCAGGCACTGGGAGCCTGAGGCTACTCCTGCAAGGGAAGCACAGGGAGCTTCTCTGTCTCTCCAGCCAACACACACTGGGGTCCGGATTCTGGAGCCATTTCCCACCCATCGTCCTAAGGCTTCCACCAGGGCCTCCCTAGAGGGGTCCTGTGGGCCGGTGCAGTGGGGCCACAAGTTCAGCTGCAGCAGAGAACCTCCCCATGCCACCTCCCACCACCTCTCCATCCCCCGGAAACTGCAAGCTCTGGGGATCTCAGTGTTTTGAGACTAGAGAATCTGGAGAACTTTCGTATCAAAAATAAAAGTATAGGTCAGGTGCCGTGGCTCACGTACGCAATCCCAGCACTTTGGGAGGCCAAGGGAGGCAGATCACCTGAAGTCAGGAGTTCAACACCAGCTGGGCCAACATGGTGAAACCCTGTCTCTACTGAAAATACAAAAATTAGCTGGGCATAGTGGCACACACCTGTAATTCCAGCTACTCAGGAGGCTGAGGCAGAAGAATCACTTGAACCTGGGAGGCAGAGGTTGCAGTAAGCCAACATTGTGCCACTGTACTCCAGCCTGGGCAACAGGGCAAGACTGTGTCATAAATAAATAAATAAATGGCCGGGCGCGGTGGCTCAAGCCTGTAATCCCAGCACTTTGGGAGGCCGAGGCGTGTGGATCACGAGGTCAAGGGATTGAGACCATCCTGGTCAACATGGTGAAACCCCGTCTCTACTCAAAATACAAAAAAATTAGCTGGGCATGGTGGCGCGTGCCTGTAATCCCACCTACTCAGGAGGCTGAGGCAGGAGAATTGCCTGAACCCAGGAGGCGGAGGTTGCGGTGAGCTGAGATCGCGCCATTGCACTCCATCCTGGGTAACAAGAGCGAAACTCCGTCTAAAAAAATAAATAAATAAAAAATAAAATAAAATAAAATAAATAAATAAATAAATGTACAATCATTGTAAGGTATTTTGGAATAATCTGAAGAAGTGTAGCCTCTTGGAAGCATGTCACGCAGCCTTCTAGGAGATGGATACAGAGGTGGGAGCTGCTGCTGCAGGTGGAACTGCACCCCCAGAAAGATGCTGAAGCCCTAACCCCCAGTGACTGCAAATGTGACCCTAGGCAGAAACAGGGTCAAAGCCAGATGATCAAGCTAAGAAGAGGTTCTTGGTGGGCCTCCATCCATTATGATGTTAGCCTTGTAAATCGAGATACATACCCGGTGAGCTGGCCCTTGGAGGGTACAGGCAGAGATTGGGGTGACGTGTCTACAAGCTGAGGCATGCCAGTGGTTGCTGGTGCCCAGCAGAAGCTGGAGGGAGCCCTGGAAGAGATCTTTGCACAGCCTCAGAAAGAACCAACTTCACAGTCACCTGGATCTCAGACTTCTGGCCTCTAGAGCCGAGACAATAAATACCTATTATTAAACCACCCAGTTAGGAAGCTGCCATTCCTGCACCCACCACCCCTGCAGTAGACTTAGAGCTGCATCAGGACACACAGGCTTTGGTCTAATTTTCATTATCTGTAGAAAAAAAGAGCTGGGTAGGAAAGGGATTGCAAGGGAAAGAGCACTTTGAACCCGATGTGAAGAACAGATCATAGTGGTAGGGAAGCAGAGGTCCGCCTGCCACAGCCTCTCGCCTGGCGGTGTCTTCAGAGAACGCAGGAGCAAAGCCCTTACTGGCCATTGCACAGTCACGGAGACAGGCGAGACTCCAGCTCATGGAATGATGAATTAATTCACTGTCAAAGTGCATCACAGCACAAAATACTATAGGAGAGGTAGGGGTGTGTGTGTGTGTGTGTGTGTGTTTGTGTGTGTAGTAACTGGCATCTAAAAGGTTTTCTTTACTGCAAGGTGTTGTTTCATGTTTGTGCATCTGCCAGTGTGTGTATATGTATAAGAGGGATGATATTATCACATCTTTTTGTTAATGTAAGTCAGTTTGGAAGCCCTGGAATCCCTGGCAGGTGTGAATGTGTCTGTAGCCATGTTCATCCATGTGCGGAATTTACAAAAGTCCAGTCCCAAGTGAAGGAGAGGAGCTGTGTGAGTGGGGAGACCTGGCTAACCTGCAAGCAGCAGGCCACAGCAGCCTCAGCCAGAGACGCTTCCTGAAAACGCATTCTCCTAGACACACCTTCTCCTGGACACACCTTCTCCTGGACACGCCCTCTCCTGGACACGCCCTCTCCTGGACACGCCCTCTCCTGGACACGCCCTCTCCTGGACACGCCCTCTCCTGGACACGTTTTATGGTTGTTTTCCGTGTCTTCAGTCTCTTTCCACTCAGTTCCTCCTCCAGCATTCTTATTGGAAAGAGGTGAAGGGGGAAGGTTCACAGAACCATCCGAAAGTTCTACCACATGACCACTGTGTCTCAACTGACGACATGTGCAGCAATCCTACAGCCTCCATTGACAGGACCTGAGACGCCTGCGTAGGCTGAACACCACGTCTAAAATCAAGTCTTGGCTATTATAATATTGCCTATGGTTTCTGAGGCACTGCGTGGCCACGTGCTTCTGATGTACTGGTGGATGGGGTACGGGGAGGCTTGGTGCCTGGATGTGCATCAGCAACCCCTGTGATGAAAGATCCTTTTTGATGCTATGGGCACAGGCCCCGAAGTCAAGATTGTTCGCATTTTGCCACGTGATGGTCATAATAGTCGCATTTCACTGGAGAACATCACACCAGTGTCCCGCCTGAGCCTTCCATGCCTCAAGTGACTGGCAGATGTGTCTGCTTTAAACAAACTCGGCATTCGTGAAATTGAAATCTGCAAAATGGTTAAATGGGGAAGAAGCCACGTTACTGTTTGTCATATATAAATGTTTCTCACCACTTTTCCTTACAAAGTAAGCTCCCCTTGTGAATTGAAAATAGGACTTGAGAAAACTCTGATAGAAACACCTGTATACTTGTTTCCATGTGAATTGTTATCTGCCCATATATGCCTGCAATCAACTCTTCCATCTGAGCTAAGGAAAGCCATCCCACTGTGCAAAATGTGTTCCTGTCTCGAGGCCCAGTGTGATGGACAGACTGTGATACCTCAAGCAGTGGCCGTGCCGTGCCGCTGGGACCACGGGGAACAGTCATGATGAACCGCCACAGTAGGGGTTTGGAAGATGTGCTGTGAGATCACAAAGGAGGGTGGGAATCCTCCTGAAATTGACACAAAGTCTTGCAGAGAAGGTAACATCAAAATCTCACCTAGCCGTGGTGACTGAGCCACTCGCCACGAGGAGAGGAAGAGGGAGAGGCGTGGCAAAGGATGCTAGTCATCAAAGAGCAAGAGAAGAACACAGAATGAGGCTGGGCTTGTGGGGCGGGAGGCCAATGGCATATTGGGAAGGGTCTGCAGTGCTGTGGTGAAGGGTGTGGTGCTCTCATGCCTGCCCAGTTCCCCCAGCTTTCCTTACCCACCAAAGGCTTCCTGCTGCAACGCCCTAAACCCTGGCCCGAGGGCTTCTCCGGCAACAAGAGGGTGTCCACCGCGTGGAGCACCCTGCTCACACCAGAGCTCTCCCCATGCTGTCCTCCAGCCGTGCTGTGTGGAAGTGGGCGATGGAGCCCACAACCACCCCAGCCTTCAGGGAGATGCCCAAGGCATGCTCTGCCATCTCCCTGAGGTCCCTAGTGGACTGGAGCCCCAGTGGTCACAGCAGCAACCCCTCACAAAGACACTTGGAGTCGTCTTCTTTCTGTTCTCTGAATGTGCTTTCCTGCTATGGATGTGCACTTTTGGGATTGCTTCCCAAAGGGGCCACCCCAACTCAAAACTGATGGATCTGCTTCCGGAAGAGTCCAACCTGAAACAGCATGGACTTGACTTTGGAGATGAGAGAGTCAAAGATGATGAGGCAAACAAGTGACAAGCTGGGAACACAGCTTTGGAAAGATGACACTGGCCACAGGGAGGAAGGGATGAGCCAGGAGGTGGGAGGCCCAACAGCAACCGTGACCCAGCGAGAGCGTGAGCAGCTGGGAAGACAAGGCTGAGAATGCACCTGGTCGATACTGGAGGTTACAGAAGAAGGGATCGGAGAGACCGTGCAGGGAGGTGAGGGCAGCCAGAAGGCTCTCCTTCCAGTGTCTCCAAAACCAGCGTGAGGGACGCACACCCAGGAGTCCCAGTGTGTTTGAGACAAGGCAGGCCTGGCTGTAAGGCCACTGTGGACCAGCGAGCAGACAGCGAGGTCCCTGACAGGCAAGAGAGGATGATGGGGTGAGAACTCCCAGCGTCAGAACGGCAGCCACTGTGCACAGGGGAGTTGGTGGAGAGGTCGTGGAAAGCAGCATGGAGAGCCGCCTGCAGGAGCTCCCAGCTTTTCCGGAATCCTGACTGACAGGTCTGACACCTTGGTAGAGGCCCCAGGGCAGGGTGGCGTTTAGACAAAATGCAACTCTTTTCATATAGTCTGCTTTAATCCATGTATATGAAATTTAATTGAACTTCTGGTTAGGCTGAAGTTGGTGGTCTCTCGTTATCTGTCTTCAACTCTGAGACAAAGCTTTGAACCAGCATGGTTCTGAAAACACAAATTCAAATGCGTAAAGTAGTCTTACTGAGATTGGTTCTGGTGGCTAATGCCAAACATTTGAAGTATTTTACAGAATACTGTTAGCTGATTCTACATTTTCTGTTCTTTGTAACTACTGGAAGACAGATACAACAAATAATCTCATGTTCATTCAACAACCATTTATTTTATACTTGAAACAAAATAGAGAAAATCATTTTCCTCAAAATTCTGCTTGGGGAGAACAGGGTATCCGTTGGAAGACATGATTTGCTGAATCACTTGGGGTGGAGGATGAGGCATCAAGGGAAAGTCCAGGGACTGAAGTCATGTCGCTAAGCTGCTCTGCTTGATAAAGAGGTGTGATGCTGAAAGTTCCTAAGAGCAGCAGAGAAGATACGACAGACACCAAAGTGCCAGAGAGCTGGTGGAGCAGGAGCGGTGGACAGGGGATAGGAGAAGGCTGGAAAATGCGCATTGTGTGCCTGGATGTCTCCCCAGGATCCCAGAGATCATCAGCAGAAACAGGAAACATCACGAGAGGCTTCCTGTGATTGACTTGGCATAGCTACGTTCAAATGTGTAGGTGAGGCCAGGTGTGGTGGTGCTTGGCCGGGCACGGTCACCCGGGCTGAGTGACAGTGAATGGAACCTCCCATTACAAGGCACAGAACATTCCTTTGTTCCATGCCGCATGGTTCCCGTTTCATTAGAGCCTATGAACTTCAGGACTGAACCAAGATAGCCAATCAGCACCTGGAGAGCCACAGGCACGGGACAGAGTTGGAGACCCCAAAACAAACTCACTGTGTCTGCGGCCGGCATGACCTTTGCCCATGAGGCCCTCAGGTGTGGTCTCTGAGTTATTCTGGGTTGGCTTCTACAGCACTGTTTGCTGAGGCCTGGGATCCCTGGTGTCTCCTACGGAGCCATCAGCTAGGGCAAATGAGGCCGCCGAAACACCCGGCCTATCCTGGGAGCCAGAAGTTCCCTTCCAATAGTGCCAGTCCCAGTGCTGGCTCCAGAGTGGCCCTGTGCCCTCTCCCCACGGAGAAGCAGCAGGATCCAGCCAAGGGAGGCATCTGACCCTCTTCCTGGCTCAAGAGGAATCACTCCTCGAGAGCACCTGAGATCCCAGAGCAACCAGAAGCAAGGTGAACCAGGCACTGCGTCTCCGCTGGTTTTGAGTGTGTGGGGTCTTGGGTTAGAAAGCAGGAAACCAGTGGGATCTGAAAGCCCTTTCTTTTGTGGGTGCATGTCGTGAAAAAGGGTGAGAAGTCTACCGTGGAAGGCTAGGTTCAGAGATGAAAAGAAAGCCCTTTTTTCTCTTATTTGGTCCAAGCCCATTTTTACACACATTTGGTGAAAATGTTCTGTGATTTTATCCTTTTCACTCATCAAGGGGCAGGCATGGCAGCTTTTTTTTTTTCTTTTGAGATGCGCAGAACATTCTTGGCAGAGCACTTCAACATTAGTAACTATTCCATTTCTCTTGTGAGCTTACACATTCCTGTTCAATGCTGTGTTGATAGGTTAGTACCTAGTACTTCCTCAGGAATGGGTAGGACAGGTCCCCCCAGGAACTGTTGGGAGCTGAGGGTCCCAGGAGCAGCCCACACGCCCCTGAAGGATGTGGGTCAGGTGTGCGGCCAGCTGGGCTGCAGCAGGACGGTGGGCAGGCCCAGCAGGAAGGGAGCCGAGGAAGTCAGCGGTGCTGAGTTGGACGAGGCTGTGTGAGCGGCTGGTCAGTGTGATGCAGGCACCTGCTCCTTGTGGGGGAGAGGGGATCCATGGGCCACCTCGAATTAATCAGTTAGCAGGTGCAATCACTGTCAGAGGGCTGAGCCAGCAACTCCGTTTTAGTCCCAGCTGTGGAAACATCAGCATGGAAGGCTCCTGCCCCTCTTTCCTGCATTATTTTTCAAAGATAACTGAGCATCCCTGGAGGCTCAGGAGCTGGGTCTTTCCTTCCAAACCTTGCCTCAGTTTCCAGCTGCTGGGACAGGCTGGATGAATGTGTGTCACGCACAGTGGGCAGCACAGCCCGGGAGAGGCGGGGCTTCACCCACTCCCACTCAGGGGCTGCGTCCGGGCCCTTCACATGGTGCACCCCCTAAATATGTGCTGAGCCAGTTAAGCAATTGAACTGTTTCCAAGGCTCAGGTGTGTTCCTTTGAACACTAGAAAATACAACAGACAAGCAAAAAATAGGCTGACTGAATTAATACTGCACTCGTGACACACGGTGGGGATTCATTCATTCCGTATTCATGTAATACATATGGGTTGACAGTGCCAAGGAGCTGGAAAACAAACCAGACACCTGACCCTCCACGGGGAAAAGTCAGAGGCCAAGCGCGGGTGGAGGGGGCGGGACAGGAAGAAGCCCCGTGGAGAGAGCACAGCAGGGTCAGAGGACGCCGCGAGGGGCGCAGGGGGCATGAAGGGCAGCAGGGGCAGTGGGGGTGGTGGGGACCGGGAAGGTGAGTTGAGCAGATTGGAGGGAGGGGAGATGGGCCGGGCCAACCTGGTAGCAGCTGGCAGGAGGGTGAGCAAGGCCTAGGAGAAGCTGCCGCTGCCACTCCTGGATGTTTTTAGTGCTTTATTTTGTTCTCAGTGTTTTGACTCTTTCTCCAAAAATCAAGAGGAGGAGAAAATGTCTGCCTAACCACAGACTCCAGGTATCTCTTGCATGTCCAAGCTTGCGCCGTGAACAGCTCTTGTACCCACCATGTGTGTCTGGCTTTCCGACTGGGGTGGGGTGGGGGGTGGTGACTGGGTCCCGGGCAGCCTGAAAGCAGCAGTGCAGCTGCAGGTGAGGCTCTGTGGCTCTCGGGGACATGCTGAGCCGCCAGTCACAGGGCGTGGAGAGGGAGAAGAACACGCAGCGGGCACCCAGGCTCTGAGAGCACACGTAGCTCATGAGGCTCTCCTTCCAGGTCTCTCCAAGTAATAGCAATACAAATGCGATTACAGAAACCATTAGAAAGCACACGTTCCTGGAAACAGACAGGACTAGAGTTGAGACCAACCAGGAGGGTCCATCCGTGCCTTGAACACCGAGGCCTGAGCACTGAGGCCTGTGTCCTGTCTGGCCTCAGCCCGGCAGGTTCCTGGGCTTGCTGTTTTCTTTCTCGCTAAGGCTCAGGTGGCGGATATGACCCTCTGCACCCTCACATGGTTCTGCATAAGGATGGAAGACTTACCCCAGGGTGACGCTCTGGGGACAGGGTCGTCGTGGCTGTCAGTGGGAAGGAAGGTGGGAGGGCAGGCCTCGGCTTCCACACCACCCGGGGTTGTGCGTGTCTGTGGCTCACTAACAAGGGGATGGGGCCTCCTGTGTCACCGTGGGATGAACAGAGGCACTCGGAGAGACCCGATTCCGTCACTTGTCACCTGCAGGCAGGTCCCTCACCCCAGGCTCTTCGCAGCTGCAGGAACTCTTCCCTCTGGTTCTGCAGTGTGTTCCTTCTCACCACCCGACAGATGATAACACGCCCGGCTGTTCATTCACACGTGCCCCTTCAGCAGGGCGGAAGCCCGGGGACACAGGGCCCTGTCCGTGTCCAGGAGGGTTTCTCAGGGCCATATTAAAGATCCTCGGTGCTGGTACGGCAGGAGCAGATGCTGCTGGGAATGTCCGTGCGGCTGTACCGGGTGCTCCAGCCCGGCCAGCCTGCCATGAAGGCTCCGTGAACCGTGGCCCTCGGGTACAGAGTGAAAGGCCCCCCATCCTCCCAGGCCTGCTGCCAGCTGCAGATGAGCGGAGGTGTGTGTGGCATCTTCAGGCTGCTCCTGGGCCGGTGGCCATGCACAGCTCCCAAGATTTCAAAACAAGCCCCCCATCCCATAATTACCTAGAATAAAGAACGCATCAAACTCTGAAGGGTAGGATTTCGGATCCAAGCCGTTCTACAACTCTGGGGTCACAGGGCTTGGCCCGGTCTGTGGGACATTGAAGGCTTTTGTGAGGGAAAGTTTCAGAGAACGACCCTCAGCTCCCAAAAACAAATACGTCCTGCCAAAAAGTTAAGAACCAGCTCTCCCCCCGCTTTTTTTTTTACTGTGGCAAAATACACATAAAATCTTCACCATTTTTAAGTGGACAGTTGAGTGGTGTTAAGTGGATTCACATCATCCGCAGCCACCACCACGGTTCACTTCCAAGACTTCCCAGTTTGCAAAAGGGAAACCATCCTGGTTCAACATCTCCTCCCCACTGCCCCTCCCCCAGGCCTCACAGCCCCCATTCGCCATCTGCCTCTAGGACCCTCACATGAGTGAGTCAGACGGTATTTGCCATTTTGTGGCTGGCTTATTTCACTTGGCAGTGTCCTCAAGGCTTCCCCCTGCTGCGTGTGGCACGTGGCGGGACTCCCTTCTTCTTAGGACTGGTAATGTCCGTTGGACAGGCGGCCACATACGGCTTCCCCACTCATCCACGGCTGCACGCTCGGGCGGCCTCCGTCTTTTGGTTACTGCGAACGATGCGGCTGTGAACATGGTGTGCACACGTGAACCAATTTCCTTTGAAGACTCACGGACCTTTGCAGTGAGGCATGAACGATTCAACCTCGCATCGTCTCGCGAGGGAGGGATGATGACCCCTGTGTCGGCCACTCCCCAGTCCCCGAATGCTCCTCCTGCTGTGACGGTGTCAAATCCCGTTATCTTTACTGGAGATGTTGGTGTAGGGGTGTTTTGGCTGGTGGTAGGAAGCAAAATAAACTCCCCGGCCAGTTGGAGACGCCGCCTCCAAGAACCAGCGATGTTCCTGGGGCTGCCGGTGGTTTGGCCGATGCCCTGTGGTTGTTTATGTCTTCAGGAGCAGGTGTCAGGCCCGAGCCTCCACCGGGCACCTGCATGTGTTGGGAGGAGGAGGGGAGGGAGCCCGTGGTCGCTGGGCAGGCAGAGCTGGGACAGGAGGGCCGGCTGGCTTCTTGGTGCATCTTCATCTTCAGTGTTCTTTGCCTGAAGTGATCGGGGCCAGGCTGTCCCCTCCGTTCAGGCAGCCTGGCGAGTCTCTGTGGAAACAAGCCCTGTGCGCCACCCCAGACATGCCAGCAGACATGGCTTCTTCTCTATCTTCATCCCGGGCTGTTTCTGAGACTCGCAGCCCTGAGAGTGGGCTTCCTGACGATGCTATCCATTACACTGTCAGCAAAGCGGGGGACCTTGCAGAGGCCAAGTGTCAACAGAAGGTGAGGAAGAAAATCAACCACAATCTCAAGCTAATTACCCTGCCTAGAAGTTAATTAAATACTTGTTGGAAGCAGCAGGGTAGATCCTAATTAAACTTGTCTAATAACAGTGCCCTGACACTCCCTGACGCTGGGAATTCCTGCCAGGCTTAAATAATTCCACAGAGGGCAATCATACCTGTCACACGCGGCGTGCTGTGGGCTAGAGAGGGGCACGGGCCTCCGTATTTTCTGTACTAATCTGCCACATATCAGGCACTTTGTGCATGTTTCATTTACACACACTTTAATTGGGGGGAGCCTGGATGGCTCCTAATGATTCTGTCGATTTTCCCTTTTTCCAAGAGGAAAAGAAAAGGAACAAAAAATAACCGATGTGCCGCGGAAGCGGTCAGCAGCACCATTTTGCATGATTTGGTGTAATGATCATGATTAATGCTTGTTTATTGTGATATCTCTTGTGTTATGTAAATAAAGCTGTGGCCTTCTCCTTCCCGTTCCTGGGCGGTGGGGCTGCTTTTATTTGGAAGCTAGCGGAGGGAGGGCTAGGAGGGTCCTGCCAGCCAGCCGCGTGCACTCGGGGACGCGGGTGCCTCTGAGCCGTGCTCGGCGGTGCCCACCCCGGAGTCACCGGCCGGAGGATGGGTGCCGTACAGGAGCCAAGAAGCCCCCTCAGCTTCTCTCTTCTCTCCCTCCCTCTGCTCTCAGCTGTGCCTAGGAGTTCAGGAAAACAGGAACCACCCCCCAAAATGCAGCATCCCTGCTAAACACTGGCGGGAGGCTGTGACAGGCTTAGAGGCCACAGGCCCGACCGCCCTCGAAAGTCCTGTCTGTGCTATCTAAGCCTGCGGGGAAAGAAGTGGAGGGCGTGAGAGATGTGGGGGCTGTGTGCAAGTGTGGGGCGGTTTGGGGATAAGAACAGCACGGACGCATCACGCCTGCATTGGGGGTCGGAAATGGTCATCTCCGGAGACAGAATTGTGCTGCATGGCAGGAGAACCAGACAGACTCACGGTCCTCCTGACGCCACAGAAGCTTGGCACTTTTCCTGTCCCTGTAGGAAACATGCTAATGCCTGCACAATCTGAATGCCTGTTACAAAAAACCCTGACTCCTGACCGAGCTCTGCTGTTCAATCGGTGGGCCGTGGCACGGGTCTGTGTGATCAGGGACACCCCCGCCCTGGTCATGCCCATCACGCTTATGGGTTGCTGGTACACCTCGTCCTCAGCCCCAGGCAGCCCTGGTCAGCCTTGGTCCAATGCCAAAGGTCTGTAGGCACGATCGCCAGGCTTAGGAAGACTTGAAATAAAGTCCGTTGTCTTCACGGCGGCATGAACGCCCACCCGAGTCCTCCTGTAACTCAGCTGGGGCCTGTGAAGACTGTGTACTAATCTGTTTTGCTTCCGCCCACGAGGCTGTGGTTTCACCCAGAGGGCGAGCCCCAGACCTGTTTCTCCATCTTCCCTGGAGGCTGGGCAATGAAAGGGTTAACTCAAACAACCCCTTCGTATTTTTCACCTTCTCACCAAACAGCATGAATTAATGAAAAGATGTGAGCACTCAGATCTTTTCTGGCAAGAATGCTTGTTGAAATAATCAATTAACCTTGGAAGATCAAATTGACAGGGCTTAAGTGCAAAGTTATTTAAGATGCCAGATTAGCCAGATGATTGCATTTGTGGCAATGCAAGAAAGCAGCAAGAATGCTTTTGAGAAATTTCCAGGCTTCAGAAAGATTTAATGTTATTTCCCCGCAGAATTAATCTGCCCATTAGAACACACTTTAACCTCTTACGAGTGATATCCTGGGCCAGCTCTCATACCCCTCTCCTTTAGTCATATAGTGAAAATGACCCAGAGACAGTAAGCATGTAAATGAATTTCAAGCCTTTGCTTGTATTTATTTTTAATGGGTTTAAAATAATTAAATCAAATCTCAATTGGCATCACCTTTCTATCTGAATGCAGGTATTCTAGATTCACCAGAGTGCCACGTCGATATCCTTTATTTTGCTGTCCGTGGCACAAACAAGGTGAGAACGTCTTACTCAGCCAGTGCCCGTAGGATCAAAGCCATCATTTTAATAACTTCCTGGCCAGCCCGATCGTTTTTGCAGAAAATAATTATACACTTCCTGGGGCAGGGGGGGGGGGGGGAATCCCTGAGAAATGGTGTCACTGGGTACAGCTTTGGTCAAGTCAGGACACACCAGGGCCAGGGCTGTTAGCGCTCAGCCAGACACAAGAGAAACAATGTTTCCTCTAGACTCATGCTTGTGAAATACTGTTAGAAGCACTCGGTTTTTACGTGGTGTTTAACTTACTCCGCGTTAAGATGTCATTCACAAGATGTGAGTATTGCTATAATTTGGAACAGCGACTCTGGAGAAGAGTATAATTCATACTCCACGTACTCCGACCCCGGCCAGCTCCATGACAGTTTTTGTTTCTTATGAAAGCAGCCTGCTTATTGGTAATTCCTTTAAATAAAGGAATTATTTTCCTAAGCAATTTGTTTTGATTGTGTTATTTCCTAGCTCATCCTCTGCTGTGATGGAAGAAAAGCTCATCTGCTGGTTTACTATCTTTCCGCACATAAAAGACAAGTGGAAAATGAAATTTTCGAAAAGCTAAACTCCTAATTTTTGTGACAAAATGTGAATGAAAATGATGAACTTATTCATAAGGGATGAGAATTTTGAAATGAATGATTTATGGGTATAAGCCTTAAAATATATTAATTTAGCATGGAGGCAGTAAATTTAAATGTAACTTGGTTGCTGAACAAAAAGCGTGTACAATTGCACAGAGGTAGAAACAAAGCCCTCGGTGGTGCTGGCTGAGGGAGGGTCATGCGGAGAGCTTGAGGGGCTGCAGGTGCCAGTGGGTGGTGGCCACCCACAGAACCCAGCCCACATTCGCATGGGCACCTAGATGAGTCTGAGTTTGCAAATGCAGCTCATAAACTATATTTTGAGCACTCGAGCTGGAATCGACTGATCTGTGGCTGGGCATCTGTGATGACACATCTCTAGCTATAACTCAGGGCCTCTTGGCCTCAGTACTGTTGACACCTTGGGCTGGGAAAGTCTCTGTTTTTGGGGCCTGTCCTGAGCATTATCAGACGTTTAGCAGCATCCCTGGCCTCTACCCACTAGATGCCAGTAGCATCCCCTCTGTCCCCTGGTCTGGACAGTCAAAATTGGCTTCAGACATTTCCAGATGTCTTTGGGGAAAGAACAGTCTCCAAGTGAGAGCTGCTGCCATAACCTACAACAGCCTGAGGGCACGGGGGCACTTCGCTGAGACCTACAACAGCCTGAGGGCACGGGGACACTGTGCTGAGACCTACAACAGCCTGAGGGCACGGGGGCACTGTGCTGAGACCTACAACAGCCTGAGGGAACGGGGGCACTGTGCTGAGACCTACAACAGCCTGAGGGCACGGGGGCACTGCGCTGAGACCTACAACAGCCTGAGGGCACGGGGGCACTGCACTAAGACCTACAACAGCCTGCAAGCACGGGGGCACTGTGCTGAGACCTTGGCAGAGGTTGTGAAAATGGCCAGGGAGCCAGTGAAACATCAGGGCCTAGGTACAAGGCTCTGTACCTAATTTTGTATTCATATTTCATGATTGCAACTTTTATGTCTTTATTAAAGAGGGCACCCAAAATTCTAGAAGTTCAGGGCCCATAAAATATAGACCTGCACCTGGGTCTCAACATGATTGTTATTCATTAACTTACTTTTCTAAGCCAAACTCTATCCAGAATGGCCTCCTACCCCTGCTCATTTTAGTTAGTTTGCTTAAACCTTCAGTTAATCTGCACTAACTGGCTGTCCTTACACTGGGCAAAACATGCCTGCCCTCATGGAACCCAAGGAGTTTTGAGCAAAAGAGTCAAGGCCACCCCCTGACATCATCCCCTGTGTTCAGAGGACTCCAGGATAGAGTCAAACTTTTGCAATCAAGGGAGTGGCAGGGTCCTCTCTTCATGCTTGTGAAGATTTCACAAAAATACAGGTTAGCAACAAAAAAACCCTACTTATGTTTATTTACAAAGCTACCTTCAAGTTAAAAATTATTTGAGAAATAATCCCAGTGCCTGCCAATATCTTCTGGATGGATAGATGGATGAATGGATAATGGGTGGAGGAAGAGATAAATGGATAGATGGGTGGATGATGAATTGCTAGAGAGATGCATAGATGGATGGATGGATGGATGGATGGATGGATAGATGGATGTACGGACGGATGGATAGTGAGATGGATGAATGGGTGGATGGATGGATGGATGGATGGATGGATGGATGGATGGACGGACGGGCAGATAGTGAAATGGATGAATGGGTGGATGGAGAGATGGATGAATGGGTGGATGGATGGATGGATGGACAGATTGATGGATGGATAAATAGTGAGATGAATGCATGGATGGACAGATGGATGGATGGATGGATGGATGGATGGACAGATGGATGGATGGTGAGATGGATGGATGGGTGGATAGAATGATGGATGAATGGGTAGATGAATGGATAGAGAGATGGATGGATGGAGAGATGAATGGATGGATAAATGGATGGATGAATGGATGGTGAGATGGATGGATGAATGAATAAATGGATGGATGGATAGATGAATAGGTAACTAGATAAATGCATGAATGAATGGGTGGACAGATGGATGGATGGATGGATGAATGGTTATACAGACAGATGGATAGAGATTAATAAATAGAGGTGGGTGATGAGTGGATAGAGGGATGGACAAATGAATGAGTAGATGGATGGATAGAGAGGGAGATGAATGAATGGATGGCTAGATAGAGGGAATGGATGGATAAATACAGAATGCATGGAGAGATTAATAAACAGACCGATGGATAAACGGATGGATGGTTATGGTTATAGAGATAGATGGATAGAGATAGATGAATGAATAGAGGTGGATGGATGAGTGGATAGAAGGATGGACAGATGAATGAGTAGATACAGAGATGGATGGATAGAGATATGAATAGATGGATGGATAGAGGGAATGGATGGATAAATACAGAAATAGATGGATAGATGAGTAAATAGAAGGATGGCTGGATGGAGGGATGAATAGATAGAGTGAATGGATAGAGAGGATGGATGGATAGATAAATATGGATGGATGGATAGACAAATAGATGGATTGATGGATTAGCAGATGGATAGAGAGGTAGATGGATGGATGGTTAGCTGGATGGATGAATGGATGGATGGATAGATAAATGGATGGATGAGGCCGGGCGCGGTGGCTCAAGCCTGTAATCCCAGCACTTTGGGAGGCCGAGGCGGGTGGATCACGAGGTCAAGAGATCGAGACCATCCTGGTCAACATGGTGAAACCCCGTCTCTACTAAAAATACAAAAAATTAGCTGGGCATGGTGGCACATGCCTGTAATCGCAGCTACTCAGGAGGCTGAGGCAGGAGAATTGCTTGAACCCAGGAGGCGGAGGTTGCGGTGAGCCGAGATCGCGTCATTGCACTCCAGACTGGGTAACAAGAGCAACACTCTGTCTCAAAAAAAAAAAAAAAAAAAAAAAAAAAAAAAAAAAAAAAAAAAAAATGGATGGATGGATGGATAAGTGGATGGATGGATGAATAGATGGATGGATGAATGAATAGATAAGTAGATGGATAAAAGACAGTATGAAGATTCTACTCTTTCTCTGTTCTCTCCTTAAAAAGAACACAAGAAGCTGTCATCAGTGGTTAGCTATTAGCAAAGAAGCTGAGAATTTGAGGAGTATTAGCTTGGCTTTAAGGGATTTTCATTTTTATTCTGTGCTTTCCCGTAATGTGTGCATTTCCTTGCAATATATGTAAATTATTTTTACATAATTGGGATTATCTGGTTGTTTTCCTCTTTGTGTTTTCTATATTTTTAATGGCTACACTTTAAGGTTCGGGTCCCTCTGGGAGCTCCCTGCTGTGTACTGCGATTTGCCCTCTTGCCTCATTTAGGCTGCGCTCCATGGACACACGTCCTCCTCATCTGAGGCCTATCCCTGCCTCCCACCCTGCACCCCACCGGTCTCTCTGGAGCAGTGTATTTCTGCTGTGCCTCTGGCGGTGCTCTGCCATGGCCCTGTGTGTTTGTCACCCTGTTTCTGCTCCTGGCCTTGCCAGTGAGCTGCTCCTGCTGGTGGCCAGTGAGCCTCTCCTAGCCCTGATCTTCCTCCTCAGCTGGGCATCCATGGATGCAGAAAGTAGGGAGCTCTGGTGAGACATGCAAAGGGAGCTGCCATCCAGCTGCCCTCCCACCTCCACGTGGCCCGCATTCACCTCAGTCTTGCTGGGCCCTGAATGGAAACTGTGCACATTACCCTGCACATTGCTGCTCCCTCTTGCCGGGACAGACTCCACCCCAGTCCACTCATGCAAGCCGGAAAACACCAGCATTCACAGGCCAGTAGCAAAATGACATACCGTAGGCCCCCCCATCCTCTCGGGGTGTCAAGCAAGTACGTCAGGGAGCGCCACATTGCTGTGCAGAGGAGAGAACTGTTTGACTTACACGTTGATCATGGAAGGTGTTTCTGTGCCTGGAGAACAGGCCGTGTCGGGAGTGCCTGCCTGCTGACGGGTGCTGGCTGCCGGCTACCACGTGCTCAATCTTCCTTTCGAAATCTCAGTTCTTCATTGGCAACACAGTGCACACTCTGCTTCTGGTGATTCTATCAAAGACAATGTGATGATTCCTCACATCCATCCTAAGTACAAAGCCACAACGCAGGTGCACAGGGAGTCAGACGTGAAACCAGGACTCCTGATACAACTTAAAGCCTCACAAATCACAACCATGCCGCGCAACACTGTCTGCAGGGCAGATCAGTTTCTCAAGCTCCTTATTGCTTTGGCTGAAACTGTACAGCCTTAAAATACCAGCCTGAAGTGGAAACCCTCTGTCCGTATTCACAGGCTTTGGTGTGCAATGCCGGAGACACCATCTCAGCTCAGGAGGTGTGCTTGTGCTGTTGTTTGCATCCATCATTCTCATCCCCGCGAGGGAACGAAAGGAAATGTCTTTTATACCCTGTTAGGGACGTAAGTAATCATTGGAAATAGACACACAGAAAATGGTGGACAAAATCGCTTCCAAAGTGGGCCGTTTGGTGCTGCTCTATGCAAAGCCCCACTCAGTGGCTCTACCCACGTGGGCTCCTGGGTCTTAGCCACGGTGCACCTTCATCCTGAGCCCATCAGACCTCACGAAGCCGGCACCAATGGCATTTCCCCAGCGCTTCCACAGCACCAGCTGTGAGCCCAGCCCCGCCCCCGCGCCCTCACAGACATTGGCTCCCATGGGCCTAATAGCAGCCCTACGTGGGAGGGTGCATCTCTCATTATAGAGGAGGAAACTGAGGCAAGAGGCAGTCAGTGACTTCACCTAGGTCCCACAGCTCTAAGGAGCAGAGTGATGAGATGAAGGAGGAGGAGTCTGGCTGCAGAGTTCACACTGGGGACCACGACAGGCGATGTCTAAACCCAGCGGAGCACTTACTGAACAGTCACTCCCTGTCCACACACGCGGAGTGCAGACCTGCGTGCACACAGGAAGCTGGCGCGGCCCAGGCCAGCCTGGCTGAAGACCGCAAAGCACTTCCTCCGTCTCGGACCCCGGACCCTCCCTTTGCCGCTGCAGCAAGTTGCTCTCTTCTGAGCCTCTTCACTCAGATTAGATGCCGGTCACACAGTGTGGTCTATTGGAAGTCGCACAGCTGAAATATGAACTGAAACCCTGCTGTGGCTGGACGAGGTTTGGTGCGTACCAGTGGTCCCGGCTACTCAGGAGGCTGAGGTGGGAGGGCTGACCGAGCCCGCGAGGTCGACGCAGCCGTGAGCCGTGGTCACACTGAGGCACCCCACCCTGGATGACAGAGTGAGACCCTGTCTCAAGAAATAAATGGGTTCATAATGTGTGTAAAATAACAGCATTCAATGGATGAGCTACGAAACGTCTCAACTCCCTGTTGAGGCAGAAAGAAGTTAATAAAGCAAGTGTCTTTTCCTGATTTCACTTTTTCTTTCTAAAACACACCAGCAGGCAAGCCACTGACATTTGGGTGTTCAGCTCTTACTGTCTGATGCTTGCAGTATTTCCCTGTTTCATTGCACGATGGAGTCTGTACTGAAGTGGTGGTGGCTTGCATATGTCTGCTGCATATTCACTGAACTGAGTGGATAACTATTATTTTTAAAAAGGCCTATGTTTTAGGCAATTACATAAATAGATATCGGAAACTTTCTTACTTTACTATATAATAAGGTGGGAAGTTAGTTTTAAAATAGAGCTTTAGAAAAAATAGAAATCATAAAACATCAATTATTTTATGTGAGAATAGAGTGCTTTACATCTAAAAGCCTTTTATGAAGCATTTTAACCATCCACTGCTCCACCGAAAATTAAGCTCATTCCTAATGAATAAATCTTACATAACTCCAATGTAGTCGCTCTGTGATGAGCAGTGTTCACGCTGACCCCAAACTCACACTCCACAAGACTCTGAGGGTGTAAATCCCTTCCTCACCCCGCAGCTCCCCAGCCCTCAGGACAACCCTGTGTGACTGGGGTCGGGGGTGGGGGTTTGCACAGCACAGGCCATCTGGTCGACCCTGAGTGTGGGCTGGATAGCACTGCAGTCCAGGGATGAAGGTCCCAGGGGAGCTCTCTCCACCGTCATAGGAAGGCTGTGGTAAAACTGTGGGCTCAGCTTAGCAAGGTGGGAGTCATGCTTCGGGGTGGCACAGGGCAGCCATCACCGGAGGCTCCCTTGGGCCACCTTGGGAGTAGACTCCCAGTTGAATGGGTTGTTATGGAGGGTAAAGTCAGTTTTTCCTTCTATATTGCATGGGGCTAGTAGCAGCATTTCTGCATCGAGTTCTGGAGGCTTCTGAGAGAAAGTTCACAGAGATGCATGCAGCATCACACACGGCCTGTGCTCAGGATGCAGCTTTGGTGCTGGGAGCTCACCCTGGCTGGGGGCACCAGCACTGGGCCGCTGCCGGCAACAGAGTGAGGCAGAGAAAGAATGGGTTTATTTTTAGAGGGTGGAGAGAAAAAAATGACAGTGAAATGGAGAATTTTCTTAATGAAGAAAGAACCTGAGAAGGCCCAGGAGGAGGAGGAGGATATGGCAAAGGAGAAAAGAAGCAGGCATCATGGAAGCAGAGGAAGGGGGACGCCGGCGGGCACAGGAGAGGGCCAGACGCCAGATTCTGTAATAAATAAGTGATTAATTGGGGCAGCTAGAGAGGATCAGAACAGAGAGCTTTTGATATGGTGCAGTTAGGAAGGAAGGCTGCAAAGAATGTTAAAGCTTATGAAAAAAAAAAGGAGAAAGAAGAGCTGAAAAAAATTAAAGACTGGAGAACTGATTTTTTTGAAATGGGTTTGCTGCTTAATTCAGCAAAGTGGGCAGTACTCTGCTAATAATGTGAATTTCTCCTCTTTTGGAAGCAAACCCTGGTTTGAAAATCAGAACGGATCAGGACCCAACCATGTGAAATAAAGTTCAAGAAATGCAGCATGGGACAGTCACGCTCCTTAACCTCCTAAAGGATTTCCAAAGGCAGAGTGATGGTGGATCAATTCCATTTTCTGTGCATTCGTCGCGAAAACCCAGATTCTTGCACATGGTGGAAAAGCCCAGGGTGAAATAGACTCCAGACCTGCAATGCCTAGTTGGGACTGCAACGTAAACTTGTTGAGTGAAAGACTTTAAATGCTGAAGGTCACGTGGGGTAACTGGATGGGTGGTCACGCATAATGACAGCATTTCAGCCCTGGGTGACTTCCCTTCCAATGTAGGCTGGAATCACCTAGAATTCATGCAGGACTTTTCTTCCTGAGAACCTGCAGTGAGGGCATATTTCTCACTCTCTTTAAGGTTTCTGTGGATTAAAATTTGGGGGACATTCCCATCTCTAGGAAATATGTGCGTGTGTTGAGGTTGTATTAAGTCCCTGAACTGGCATGGCCGTTTCAAAGCTGGCAAATGAGGAGATCAGAGGTAACATAACTCCCCTCAGGAGCCCAGAACCTGGAGGCAAATCCAGACACGCTTCCTAGCCCCTGGCCAACGTTCCCTCTGCAGAATCTTGGACTGATGCGCTTACCGTTTACCGGGTCATGAGGCAGTGGAAACTGCCTTCTGTAGGCCACGCCAGCGGCTTAGGGCAGGCGTCCCCAAACTACGGCCCGCGGGCTGCATGCGGCCCCCTGAGGCCATTTATCCGGCCCCCCCCTGCTGCACTTCAGGAAGGGGCACCTCTTTCGTTGGTGGTCAGTGAGAGGAGCACAGTAGGTGGCGGCCCTCCAACGGTCTGAGGGACAGTGAACTGGCCCCGTGTGTAAAAAGTTTGGGGACGCCTGGCTTAGGGGATGCAGCTGAATTGAAGGATGAGAAGGAAATGCAACAGCTGCCCTCACCTTCCTCACCTGCCCATTAGCCCAGGTGCCTCCTCTGCCATCTGCAGCCCGGGGGAAGCAAGCTGGGAAGACTTAGAGGAAGTTGAGACGCCCTGAGCACATGACCAGGAGCCTACACCACTGAGTGAATGGTGCATGTTACTTCATTGTGAAAGAGGACACAGAAACGGAAGATTCATCAAAGTGGGGAGCCTCTGAGTTCTCGCTAACTGGACAATAGTCAGCCATGTCATTCACTGTCTGAGAATCTGTGTACCGGGGAAAATTCGTGTATGTAATCATAGATGTTGACTGAAAAGTCTTTTTTCCTTTTCTTCTTTTTTTTTTTTTTTGAGACAGAGTTTTGCTCTGTTGCGCAGGGTGGAGTACAGTGGCTTCACTGCAGCCTCCGCCTCCTAGGTTCAAGTGATTCTCCTGCCTCAGCCTCCCAAGTAGCTGAGATTACAGGTGCATGCCACCATGCCTGGCTAATTTTGTATTTTTAGTAGAGACAGAGTTTCACCAGGTTTGCTAGGCTGGTCTTGAACTTCTGACCTCCCAGGTTCAAGTGATTCACCTGCCTCGGCCTCCCACAGTACGGGGATTACAGGTGTGAGTCACCATGACTGGCTGACTGAAAAGTCTTTATACCAAAAGTAATTATATTAATATCTTTTACAATTGCTCTTCACAGACCACTGTGTTTAAAATTTAATGTACCTAGGTGGCCCAGCAGACCTGAGACCTAGCCCCAGTTCAACTGCTCGCTATTCTTGAGCAATCAGATTTCCTTGGGTCTCAGCTTCTCCCTCTGTGAGACGAGCATGTGAGACCAGTGGACCTGATATTCCTGCCAGGTTCTGCCGCTGCCTGTGCCCCCAGAGCCCGCACTCTCTGGAGGCTCAGGCTCTCCGTCTGTGGAATGACATGGTTGAACCGTTGGCCCTGAGGCTCCAGGGCTCCTGGGAAAGCCAATGGTGTGAATTTAATCAACTCATCGGGATGCCATTGCAGTGGTACTTACAAAACCTGGAAATGTCCAAGCTTCAGTCAAGTACTAGAAATATGTGCTGTCTTCACGTGGCAGATGGGTCCTCATCAGCCTTTGCACAGCCAGTGAGCAGAGGGGTGGCCCGGTGCAGGCGGATGATGGCTGCTAAGGAAGAGCAGAGGTGAGCCACCCCTGCCCCTGCCCTAGTGCCAGCCAGGTGGGGCTCACACTGTCCTTTCCGATTGCAGAGGCCTGAGATTGCTCACGCAGGTACAACGTGGTGTGCCCCTGATCAGACTCCACCACACGGCCCTCATTCTTTTCAGTGGCAACACTCGGGTCCCAATTTCTAAAGGCAAGCTGAGGCTCTCTCGGCCAGGCCTGGGGTGCAGGACTCAGCATGCCTGACCCATGCTTGCATTGCCCTGTCTACTTGCACGGTGTCAACAAATTGTATCACTTGTTCACTTTTTCCTGAGCAGACGTTTAGAGCATTTCACTATAATGTCAGTCTTATAACCTTTACACATGCAGAACTCTCCAGAATGTGTCAAAATGCTGGCTTTAGAGCCATTCAAAGAATCCAAACTTTAGAATCTATACACTGGTGTTGATTTCTATTTCTGTCATGGTGAATAAATAATTTTAAAAGGGATTTTTACAAATGTCCCATGACAAAATCTAAATCACAGAAATCCCACAGCGAGGTGACTGTGTCTGTGACATTTGCAAGGTCTCCTGGAGCTGCACAGGGAAGGGCCTCTGAGATGTGCACATGACGGGAGGCGTGTCCCGAGCTGAGGAAGCTCCTGTGGCCCATTCTCCACTCCAGGCATGCTGGGACTCACTGGCAGCAAGCAGGGGACACACTAGCAGGCAAAGGGTATGCAGACCCCTAAAACATTAGAGCCACATGTGCTGCCATCACACAAACACTGCTGGGGGTATCAGCTGTCAGGTTTTTCAGACTAAGGTAAAATATAGTAACTTGCTAAGTTGGAATGGAAAATGAAAACATGACACCAGGTAACTAGATAAACCACACGCAGCAAAACACGGAGCCAGGTGTGTAGATAAACCACACGCAGGAAAACACGGAGCCAGGTGTGTAGATAAACCACACGCAGGAAAACACGGAGCCAGGTGTGTAGATAAACCACACGCAGGAAAACACGGAGCCAGGGGTGTAGATAAACCACACGCAGGAAAACACGGAGCCAGGGGTGTAGATAAACCACACGCAGGAAAACACGGAGCCAGGTGTGTAGATAAACCACACGCAGGAAAACACGGAGCCAGGTGTGTAGATAAACCACCGGCAGGAAAACATGGCACCTGGGGTCTAGGTGAACTAAATGCAGGAAAACACAGAGCCTGGTGCCTAAATAAACCACCCGCAGGAAAACATGGCGCCAGGTGTCTAGGTAAGCTAAACGCAGGCTGTCACCATGCCAGGGCCACATGCTTCCACATCCCCACTCAGCTGGGCTGTGTGGCCTAGGGAAGCTCCTGCTTATCTGTGAGACGTGGGCTGCTATGGCACCTTCTGCACCATGGGGCCTGGGTGAGCCTCCGCCTGGGACACAGTGAGGCCTTGGTGTGTCTTTGTGAGCCATCAGGAACACTGGCGTCACATCTTGCGCCACAGACACAGTGCATGCTGACCTTTCCTGTAACCAAAACACTCAGTGCAGTCAAACCACAGCTTGCATCGCAAAAAGCCCAACATCCTTCTTGGGTGTATTTCCTGACTAAGCAGGCCTGCCATCCTGTTTAGGTGTGGTCCGTCCCGCCACGGCAATACTGTTACGGGGTGAGGGCACTGGCTTCATTGAGGACGTGGGGACGGTTTGAGGTGTTCCCTGAGAAATGTGAGCAGACACACGTGAGTGAGAGACAGCGGCCTTGTGATTCCCACAACAGGACGAGAAGCAGAGCTGAAGAACTGTCCTCCTCCCTGCTGGCAAGAGAGTCTCAAAACGTTTTACCAGGAGAAAACCAATATTCGAAGTGTGCTTGTACATCAGATTAACAAGGGAAGCAGAAGTTTACAGTTTATAAACAGCAGGGCCCTTTTTTCTCCAGTGCAGTGAAGTTGTTTCACTAGAGCAGTACCTGGCCGCTGAACCTGAAAGGTGAAACTGGAGGGCACTGCCCACGTGCAGGGAATTCAGGGTCCAGCTGCTCCGGCGGACGCACTGCACGACCCTCAGAGTCGGACAGTCTCGGGCCAGGGAGGAAGCCTCACGCCGACTGTCAGGATCTCCTGTGCACAGTGCAGAGGCTGTCATGAAGTGGGCTGAAACTCATGGAAGTGGCTGTTACTGCAGGAGAGAACAATGTCCTCCCGATGGAAGATTCTGGAAATCGTCAGGTTTAGGACTCAGCATCCGCCTGCAGTGTAATTGGTGGAGATATTCCAGGCAGTGCTTCCCAGGAGAACCTTCTAGAAGCCTTTCCAGCCCCCAGTCAGGGCTGACGGACAAAGGGGAGAAAGTGGGGGTTGAGCCCTCATCAAACTGACTCCGCTGGGGCTTCCATTGACGGGTTTTCCCTCTCCAGAACCGGGGATGCCTGGCTCCTGCGTGGCCTCACTGCCCATAAGCCATTCAGCCCGTCTGCCTTTCTGTTTACACTGAGAACACAATAGCAGCTATAGTCCTTCCAATACATCATTTATAAGTGTGTCCTACCTCTGAATGCGCAGGCAGAACTGGCTGTGGGTGAATAAGCTCTGTGAATCTTGCCAAGACACTGCTTTGTTCAGCATTATTCTTCACAATAGATACCACACTTTGGAAGTAATTTTAAAAAGGGAATCAAAATAGTGGTACTTTTAGCCTTTGTTTCTTTTATACCACACTGCATTCTCTGTCTTTCATTCAGCCGCTCCCATTATTCTGACAAATTAAATAAACCACTCCATTGCAGAAAAGCGTGGGCAGGCAGGGCTTCACTCCACTGCAGCCCAGGAAGTCGAATAAACATTGAGGTGGGTTCTGCTGGCCATTTCAGCTAACTTTAGTCCAGGAGAGAAAAGAATCGGGGCGAGACCTCAGAACTCGAGTGGGTCAGTAGCCCCCGAGAGCCGGCCTCTGCAGAGGTCGAGGCCACGGCGTGGAGGGCAGCGGTTTCCAGGAGCACTGGGAAGTCCTTCCCACGGCGTGGTCGTGGGAGCCTGGACGGTAAGTCCCGGGAGGCTGGGGCGCTGCAAAGGCGATCGTCAGGCTGCCCTGACGCCCAGGCCCACTCCTGCAGGCAGCTGGCTCTTCTCTCCTTTTACAAACGGCCTTCTTACCTTTATTGAACTGCTTCCTCAAGAGGGAGTGATTCCAGGAGGAGGAGGACTTCTCTCTCTCTGTCTCTGTCTCTGCCTCTGCCTCTCTCTCTCTTTTAAGCTCTGCTTTGACTCTGAGAAGTTTTGGACTTGTGCAATCACAGTCGATTTGTGAAATTCAGGCAAGGAGGAAGCTAAAGAGGAGGAGGAGGAAGAGACGGACGGGATGTTGGAGTGTGGTTCGCCTTTGGTTTTCCTAAGGTCCAGGGCTGCCCTGCAAAGCTGACGGGTGGCACCCTTCTAACTTCTGGCCTTAACGCATTTGTATTTGCACAGGAGAAAAAACAAAAACTGTGTTTGGAAAGGAATCTCTTTGAAATTTATGACTGATTTGAACTAGAATATACCTGACAGTCCTTTTAGTTACAGCTGCCTCTGTCATCGTTAGTCTGGTGTGAAACGGGGTGTCGCTGTGTCTCTGAGAGTAGCTCCATCTGGATTTGGAGAAATCCTCCTGTCTTAAAAATCGTCTCCCATCACCGGTGCCGGGACCCTACCCTCCTTCCGTTCCTTTTCCCGAACCCTCTCTTGACTGAACAGGTGGAACTGGCAGAAAGGACAGCATCAGGCGCGCTTGTCGTCAGGGGTCTCGGAGGCAGCCTGATTTCCTTATGAAAACAGGGCTCTGGTAAATGCCAGTTACGGGGGCGGCTTTGAAGGCTGCAGCCACCAGCTAAGATGGCCTCATCTAAAATGCAGGCGTCTGCGGCGTGGAGGGGGCTCTGTGTTCCAACAGAGACGTCCCCCGGCTTCAGAGTCAGAGGGCACTACAGGCACAGGGAAATATTGAGCCACAGTAGTTTGAACAGAACCATCGGGGCTCATCTTTTATTACCAAAGAAAGACTTGAAAAAGCCCAGGTGAAATTTTCTTCCATTGTCTAGGAAAATTCTCTGTAATTTGCCCCCTGGGAAATCCAAGTGCCTTGTGGCCGGGGGCCCCCACCCCACTCCCCTCTGTCCATCTCTCTCCTCCTCTCTCTGCGTAAATGTCTCCGGGGTCCCTGGAGAACTGAGGGGCCGAGCAGGGGACGCTGAAGGTCAGGGTTGCCCACTGTGGCCTGACTTTTAAGCTAAAGAGGTTTTTCTTTCTCTTGTTGCCCTGTCAGGTCTAATTTGGTGGCATTATGCTGAGGGGGCGGGCCTGCTCCTGACAGGAGGGGGTTAAATGAGATTACAAGCTTTGGAGGCTGTCAGCAGCCACTGCTGCCCGGGGATGTTAAATTGCGATTTAATGGTCAGCTTTATCTGGATAGTATCAGTGCAAATCTGCTGTTTTCAGCAACTTAATTGGCACAGTGTTTGCAGGAGTTTTTAGGGGCAGTAGGAGAGCTGACCAGATTTTAATGCTGAATTATTTAGAGATCAAACTGGCAGAATGTCAGTGGAAATCTGTAGCGTGTTTTGTTTTTCTGAAGCACAGAAAGCTTATGAATGGGCAAGATGCTGAATTCCGCTGTGATGCCCAAAACTTTCTAAAAATATTCACAGGGTCTGATGCAGCTCCGAGTTTATTTATAGAGGGAATAAACAAAGAGTAACAGTTGCTATCACAACATATGTGCAGTGTCTGATTTGTGAGGGGGCAGCAAGAACGGAGAGGCAGCCGCTCCCAACAGAGCCAGCGTGGGCTGTCTTTTCAAAATTGTCGCAGATGGACTCTGCCTGTGGAGCTGCATGTTCCCGGGGTGGCTCACAGGGGACACCACACCACTGCAGGACAGACGGTGCATGCTTGTGTATGCGTGAGGCATACACACATGCACACCTGTTTATGTGTGTGCTAGGTGTGTGTGCAAGTGTTCGTGGATGTGTGCGCATGTGTGCATGTGTGTGTGTGTGTACACAGATGTGGGTGTCATGTAGAGTATGAGTGTGTGTGTGCACATGTGTACATTTGTGCAGGTATGCATGCATGTGTGTGTACACAGATGTGGGTGTCATGTAGAGTATGAGTGTGTGTGCACATGTGTGCAGGTATGTGTGCGAGTGTGCATACACAGCTGTGGATGTCGTGTACATGTGTGTGGGTGTCTGAGTGTGTACAGATACAGTGTCAGGTACATGTGTGTGGGTGTGTGATTGTGCATACACAGATGTAGATGTGTATATGTGTGCAGGTATGTGTATGTGTGTACACAGAGACAGTGTGATGTACGTATGTGTGGGGGTGTGTGCGTACACAGATGCGGGTGTCGTCTACATGTGTGTGGGTATGTGTGTGTGTACAGAGCTGCGGGTATCATCTACATATGTATGGATATGCGTGTGAGTGCACACACAGATGCGGGTGTCATGTACATGTGAGTGTGAGTGTGCATACACAAATGTGTCATGTACACATGTGAGGGTATGCATGTGAGTGTGCATACACAGATGCAGGTGTCATGTACATGTGTGCTGGTATGTGAGTGTGCATATACAGAGGCAGATGTGTATATGCGTGTGGGTATATATGTGTGTACACAGATGTGGGTGTCATGTACATGTGTATGGGTGTGTATGCATACACAGATGTGTACCTGTGTGGGTATGTGTGTGTGCAAACAGATGTGGGTGTCATGTACATGTGTGGCTGTGTGAGTGTGCATACACAGCTGTGTCGTGTACATGTGGGGGGTGTGCATGCATAGATGTGGGTGTCGTGTACGTGTGTGGGGATGCGTGTGAGTGTGCATACGCAGCTGTGGGCACTGTGTACACACGTATAGAGTGTGTGTGTGCGCGCGTGTGCATGTGGAGGGAGTATGCCTGTGTGGGGTGCGTGTGTGTAGGATGCGTGTGATCTGTGACAAGTGTGCTGGCCTGTCTGTCTGTGCCAGGCTGGCCCCACACACGTACACGACATGCAGATGCGGGTGCCGTGTACATGCGGGCAGGCCGGGCGGTGCCCTGGAGCGTGTGTGGCTGCCCTTCCGTGGGCGCCTGCAGGGAGGAGGGGCCTGGGGCACAGGTGCTGCAGGTGGGCTGGAGGCCTGCGGGGGAGGCTCGTTCTCACTGGGGACGTGAAGCGGGGGACCCGCGGGGGGTCGTTGGAGGAAACAGAAATTGCCTCCCCGGCAGACAGCGGCATTGTCTGCGCCCAGTTAGGGGTCAGTCCGGGAAGTTCAGGATTAGTAAATTTAATATCCTGTCAAAATCCCCGTGATAATGAGCCCCGGCTGGCCGGGCGGGCCCCGCGGCTCCAGCTCTGCAGCGGGCGAGATAGCGCGGCTGACGGATGGGCCGGGCACCGACGCGGGCGCGGGGGCGGGGCTGCCAGGGGCCTCGCGGGGGCCTCACTGGGGTCTCGCTGGGGTGTCGTGGGGTGTCGTGGGGTCTCTCCGGGGTCTCGCTGGGGCCTCGCCGGAGCCTTCCTAGGGCCTCGCTGGGACCTCGCTGGGGTCTTGTTGGGGTCACGTGGGCCTTGCTGGCGCCTTACTGAGACTTCGTTTGGGTCTCGCTGGGGTCTCCCCGGGGTCTCTCCTGGGTCTCCCCGGGGTCTCTTCTGGGTCTCTCCGGGGTCTCACTGGGGTCTCTCCCGGGGTCTCTCCCGGGGTCTCTCCGGGGTCTCCCCTGGGTCTCTCTGGGGTCTCCCCGGCGTCTCTCCTGAGTCTCTCCGGGGTCTCTCCGGGGTCTCGCTGGGGTCTCTCCCGGGGTCTCTCCGGGGTCTCCCCTGGGTCTCTCCGGGGTCTCCCCGGGGTCTCTCCTGAGTCTCTCCGGGGTCTCTCCGGGGTCTCGCTGGGGTCTCTCCCGGGGTCTCTCCGGGGTCTCCCCTGGATCTCTCCTGGGTCTCTCCAGGGTCTCTCCGGGGTCTCCCCGGGGTCTCTTCTGGGTCTCTCCGGGGTCTCACCGGGCCCTCGCCGGGGCCTCCCTGGGGCCTCCCTGGAGCCTGGCTGGACCCTCGCAGCCACCTCCGGAGCGGCCCGGCCACGGCACAGGGGACCACGGCGTGGCTGGATCCCACGGGCCCTGGGGTTTCTTTAGCACCATCGGGAAGAGGCCTTGTAGAATCTGGTCCTGCAGGGATCCTCCCCCGGCCTGTTGGGGTGCCGTAACACCCCGGCGTCTCAGAAGGCACCGGAGCGCGGAGCGCGTGGGAGCCGGAAGCAGACGGTGGGGCCGGGGCGCGCTCTGGGGAGGAGCTGGGCGCGCGGGGCGCAGCCCGGGCCGGGGTGGGGTCAGGCCGCGAGGGCGACGCCGAGCAGGACGGGCCTCGCCGAGGAACAGAAACCAGAAAGTTCCCGGGCGATTTGTCCAAGGCTCGGCACCTCTCTAAGCAGCTGTCAGATCTGTACATTATGGTACATTGAATCTGAATGAGCCTCTCAACATCAAAACCCTGCATCCATTATGATATCATCTCCCGCTCTAGGCTGTAATGCTTATTAATTCTGCACCCATACTCTCCCGGCTTCGGCAAATGTATTCCATCAGCCTAGCATTTAATTTAATTAGTACAGCTGGGCTCTCATTCTCCTTTCTGTGTCAGAGGTATTGTCAGCACGTTCTGCTGTAACACAATTACTGATTGCTTTTAGATAGGCAGAAATATGATTAGGGTATTGGGTGACTGTATCATAAGCCTTATTAGATTCATTTGAAATCTGGAGATAAATAGGAAACTTTTATTTGCAGTGTAATGAGATTATGCTTATTAGGCCAAGGCCTCGCAACCTTTTGCAAAGAACACAGTGTATCCGCCGGATTATGCTCTGGAAACACACTTTCTGCTCCCAGCCTCCGAGCCATTGCTCTGCGCCCCGACACTGAACTGTTGTGCCCTGTGTGTGTTTAGGATTATGGCCGCCTAGGTGTCTTCCGCGCGATAAGGACCTGAGTAACCCTTTCCTTCTTCAAGTCTGATGGAATACATACGTCGTGAAATGAGATTTCTTTTTTTTAAGAAATGTTTCTGAAAAACCAGTGTGCAGGCTGAAAGGAATTATTATTCTTTTAAAAGTATTTATTTGCTTTAAAAGATGTTTGCATTTATTAGATGTCGCTTACTGAGACTGGCATGTAATGAATGTCTTAAAAGTTCCTAGTGCTCAATCTCTAAAAGGTTTATCGCTGCTGTTACTGTTAAATCCAGAAACATGTATTTTTTTAATTGGCATTTATTTGATATGCTCAAATTTCTAATATTTATGGAGGACAAGAACTTTCTCCAACCCAAAGTACATCAGTTCTGAACAGTGTGGGGCCAGCATGAAGGGCAAGCATGATCTGAGGAAGTCGCTTGACGCAGAATTTTGGGTGATAGTTTATTTCACTGAGCTGAAATTGGCCAAATATATTTATTGGTTATAAAATACAGTATTTTTATACATGAGAAAAATGATCATGATTTTTCCTGGATACAAAAGTTTTGGAATGATATATAAATCTTGCTTTAGGAAAAATCCAAGATATAAAATATAAATTTGCAAAACACATGCAATTTCTCAAACTCTGAATGATTTTCTATATCACCCTCACTCCATTTTCACCAGATCATGTATAACATTATTGGATTTCAAAGAATCTAAGTAGATTACTTTCATGAACTCATCTACTGCATAATGCCGGTCCCACAGGTAAAGTGGTTGTGTCTTGGTGTCACTTACCCAAAAGCAGGAGTATTTATTTCTTAGTTAAACATAGGATCAAATCACAGTATGTAAAAAGGCATACCTCTGCTGGCTCACCAAAACCCAAAGCTAAGAAGGAGATGGCAGGGATCTGGGGGCTTCTTGTTTAATGGGCACAGAGTTTCCCTTTGGGATAACGGAAAGTTTTGGCAGCAGACAGACAGTGGTGATGTTTGTCCAACATTGTGAATATGATGCATGCTACTGAACTGTCCGCTTAAAATGGCTAAGGCAGAAAATTTTATGTTCTTCATATTTTATCCCAAAATAATGAAAAGAAAGGAAAAAGAGAGTCCAGGCCTGTGTGAGAGCCGTCAGCACGAGCTGCATGGGGTCACTGGCTGCTGCCCGTGGGTTTCCCCACCGTGGGGAGAGCATCTTAGACTTTCCTTCAGGTCTTGATTTGGTGACCTGGTCACTCACTTCTGCCAGTTCGATTTTATCAGTTCCCACCAAATCAAATCTATGGAACTCTAGTGAAGACATGGGTTCTCTCCCCAAAATAGTACATAGCAAAGAGCTTGCTTGGCCTTGGACAGAATTCTTGGCAGCATAATTTGCAGCCGGAATTAAAATCAGCTGACTCTGGCCAAGCATTAATATTCAGCGAGGGACTGGATGAATAAGAGATGAGCAATGCCAAGAAACACCCAAACTGTTCCAGTGACGTTTTACTTTTCCGATGGCCCCGAGGAGAAGGCAGCCAGCAATCCTGCCAGCTGCCACCTTAGAACGGGAGGCGCGGCAGGGGTGTCCAGACTCCAAGTGGCAGCGTCGACACCAAGGAAAGGAGAGAGGTGGCGGCCGAGGGTGGCCACTGCCAGGGCAGGCCTTCCACACCCACCCCACCTCCACCGACCCGCCGGGAGCGGCGTCCGCCTTCCCTCGGCCAGGCTCACAAACACACTGCTCTCCTACCAGATGGATTGCTGTTTGCCCCAGTGCTTTTTTTAAATACCATTTGCAATCGCTGTTCTAATTTTGTAATTTAAATTTTATGTGAGCCACTGAAATATGAGTGCAAGAAAAAAGAATGAATTTTTGTGTGTGTGAAAATTAAAATGAGTATTTTGAATGACTAGATAAAATCAAATGGTTTTTAAAAATATAGAATTGCCTATGGGTAAGACCAGTGTAAATTATTGAGGAAAATCATTGACACCTAAGACAACGTTCAGATTGTTTCACAGGCGGTTTTAGTTCATTATTTCACTTTGAGGAACCTTAGAAGATGCATCTTAGATAAGTGTTATTTATGTAAGAAAAAAGACCCCATAAGCCAGTCAGCAACCTGAAATGCAAAGAAAAGTCTTTGGCCTTGAGAGGCTGAGGCAGGAGGATTGCTTCAGGCCAGGAGTTCAAGACCAGCCTGGGCAACATAATGAGACCTCATCTCTACAAATCATTTTTTTAATTAGCCAGACATGGTGATTCACTTGTAGTCCCAGCTACTAGGGAGGCTGAGGTGGGAAAATCACTTGAGTTCTGGAGTTCGAAGCTGCAGTGAGCTATGATCGCATACTGTACCCCAGCATGGGCAACAAAGCAAGAACCCGTCAGGAGACATTGGCCTTACAGCAAAGTATGTACATATTTTACATTAAAGTGCTTGCAGCGTAGATCTGTGGGGGTTTTTGTTGTTGTTGTTGTTTGTTTGTTTGTTTGTTTGTTTTGATTTCTTACCCTAACACACGGACCAATTCCCAGTCCCAAGATCACAACCCAGAAGCCGTCTGTGCCAGCAGGGGTCAGAGTGGAGGAGAGGAGAGGAGTGGAGGGGAGGGGAGGGAAGCTGTTCTGGACCCTCCTGACTCAAGGTTTTGACTCTGAAGAACTTGCTGACTTCAAGATATTCCATGGAGGTAATAGAGGTTGCTATTAAGGTAGAATAGGCAAGATTGCATGAACAAATGCTCTACAGAAGCCTTGGAGGACAAGGGGCCAGATCCAGCTGCTGTGATGCTGAGGACAGGGACAGAGAGGGGACTGGGATGGACAGGAGCATCACGGGAGAGAAGCATGAGTGGGGCGGTTTTCTGAGCAAGGCTTGGCCTCTCCTCTACAGAGTGAGGCATCTCCAGGTGCACAGAGGCACCTAGAGCAGCAGAGATGTCCTCAGTCTCTCCAAGAGCCTGGGGAAGAGGGTGGCCTGAGTATGGCCTGGAACCAACTGTCAGTTCCGGTCCCTGAGCTCCAGTCCTTACGGCCCAGGGGACAGGGCTGTGGTCAAGCTCCAGAGCCCTCCCTGCCTCCCCAAGCTCATGGCAAGAGTAAAAAATGACTGAGCCTCTTCCTTACTCAGACTTCTTCTACCACTGAATTCTGCCGGTGGTCCCTGGGCCCAGGCGCTAGTGTCCCTGCTGTGCTTTGCTCACCGGTGAAATGAGGTCACAGTAACAGCTTGTTCCTGGCACGGCTAGGGTTTCATGGTGGTGTGGGGGACAGGGGTGCACGTGCTTATTTTCACAACCACAGGATGTGGAGCACATGAGGCATACATGAGCACACAGGATGCATGCAGCCAGTGTGTCTAGGCACCGCGCCCTCGCCCACTGTCCCACCTACGGGGGTTTCGTCCCCTGGCTCTGCTGTGGTCCTGTCGCTGCTCCTGCACTGACTCAGAATTAACAACTCCATCTCCAGACTCAGTTTTCTCTTCATATTCACACCAGAAAGCGTCTCACAGGCCATGTGACTTTTAATGTAATCCTGTCAAGCCGATCCGTGTGAACATCTACAACATGGTCTTTCTACTCTTTTGACCAGAAAAGTTGGAGAAAAAAAGAGAGAGGAGAGGCCATGGGTAGGAGCCTGTATTTGTTTCCTGGGGCTGCTGTAACAAAGTGTCATGGCCCAGGAGGCTTGAACAGCAGCAGTGTGTCCCCTGTGGCTCTGGAGGCTGCACGCCCGAGGTCCGGGTGTGGGCAGAGCCGGCTCCTCCTGAGGCTGTGGGGGTCTCCGCTCCAGGCTCTCTCCCGCTTCTCTCCCACTTCTGCGGTTCGCTGCAGCCACAGACGCGCACCTCGGCTGGCACGTGCGTGATCGCAGCTTCCGCCTTGGTCATGTCCTGGCGTCCTCCCTGCATGGTGTGTGGGTCCAGATCTTCCCCCTCCATGAGGACATGGTCTTATTGGATTAGGGCCACCTACTCCACTGTGACCTCATCTTAACTAATGACATCTGCAAAGACTGATTTCCACTAGGCAATGTGGTTACATCCACTAATTTTGTAGGGGACACACAATTCAGCCTAAAAAAAGCAGAAAATGCTTCACACGTAAATGAAAGAAAGAGACCAGGAAGAATCGCCACATCTTAGACGCACCAGCACCATGGAGCAGCCCTGAGCAAAGTGGGCAGGGCCCAGGGCTTGTCCTGGATGCCCCGTGTCAGCGAGTGCGGCTCCGGCCTTCCGCTTGATCGTAAAGTACCTGGTGGCTTGTCACCACTTTACCTCTGAAATAAACTGGCACACTCGCTCTATTTCTGACTAAGGGAATCAGCTTTGTGTGTGGCCTCAGGAGAAAAGGACAATTGGACAGAAGTAGGAACGGAGCCACACAGACCCCAGGTTACCCGGCGAACAGGGCAGAGCCAGAAAACTTGGTTGGTGACTTTGCAGTCCGCACCTAGTGTAGATGCCCAAGCTGGGATCCTCCCTGCCAGGAAATCCCCAAGGCAACTTTCCAGCAGTCTCAGATGCAGGGCTGGTCTCACCCAGGAAGCCAGAGCCCATGCCAGCACAGGCTTCCCAGGGGCTTCTGACCTACAGCCAAGGTGAGAATCACAGCTCTGGCAGGGAGAGGGCAGGTGCCCTTACACGCCTGGCTCCCAGTGGCAGAATTCAGGGGGTAAGGCTTGCCCACAGCACACCCTGCCTCTCACAGAAGGGTCTGCCTGCCCTCTGGCAGCAACTAGAGATCGGGGCCACCTGGCCTTCCAGGGCCTCCATATCCCCATCTCGTTTTTCCTTCCTTCCTTCACCGGCAGCCCCGTCATCTGAAATTTCCTAGCAACTTTCCTTCATCAGAGCTTAGCCACAACATCACAAAATTCACAGGATACCGCAGAAGCATTTCTAAGAAGGTGGTTTATAGCAATAAATGTTCATAACAAAAAAGACCCCAAGTGAACAACCTAACATTGCATCCCAAGGAACCAGAAAAAGAACAAATGAAGCCCAAAGTCAGCAGAAGGAAGAAAATAAGAAAGATTAGAGCAGAAATAAATGACGTAGAGACAGAAGAGCAACAGAAAACTCGACGAAGACTTTCATGTAGAAATTATTTTACAATGCATATCAAAACCTCACTTTGTACATTTTAAACATATATGATTTTTGTTTCTTAGAAAATGCAATGAGATATTGCCTCACACCTGTTAGAACAGCTAATATCAAAAAGCCAAAAGGTTGCCAAGCACAGTGGCTCACACCTATAATCCTAGCACTTCGGGAGGCCCAGGTAGGCAGATCACCTGAGGTCAGAATTCAAGACCAGCCTGGCCAATATGATGAAACTCCATCTCTACAAAAATACAAAAATATTTAGCCAGGCAGTGTGGCGGGTGCCTGTAATCCCAGCTACTCAGGAGGCTGAGGCAGGAGAATCACTTGAACCCAGGAGAAGGATGTTGCAGTGAGCCAAGATTGTGCCACTGCACTCCAGCCTGGGTGACAGAGTGAGATGCCATCTCAAAAAAAAAGTCAAAAGGTAACAAGTGTTGGTGAAGATGTGGAGAAAAGGGAGCCTTGGGCACTGTTGGTGGGGATGTAAATTAGTACAGCCATTATAGAAAACAGTATGGAGGCTCTTCAAAGATTTGAAAATAGAAATACCATACGACCCTGCAATCCCACCTCTGGGTATAAATTCAGAGGCATTGAAATAAGCATCTCAAAGAGATATCTGCACCTCCATGCTCTTAGCAGCTTTATTCACAACGGCAAAGCCATGGAAACAACCTAAGTGCCCATCAACACATAAATTAATGAGAAAAATGTCGTATACACAAGGGAATACTGCTCAGCCTTAAAAAGAAGGAAATCCCATCATTGGCAGCATGATACCAGTTCCACGATTAATCTGAAATGGTCCGATTCATCAAAGCAGAGAGTGGCATGGTGATGGCCAGGGGCTTGGTATGGGGGAGAAGAATTAGTTAAAGGTACAACATTTTAGTTTACAGTAGCATAAATTCTAAAGACCTGCTGTACAGTATAGTTCCTATAATTAAAAATACTCTATTGTATACTTAAACATTTGCTAAGGGAATAGATCTTACGTTAAGTGTTTTTATCATCATCATCATCATAACGATAAAAATAAAAGATGAGAGGCGACTTTGGGAGGTGATTGCTAGGTTTATGGCACAGATTGTGGTCATCGTTTTCTAGGCCTATCCCTATCTCTAAATTCATCAGTGTTTATATATCAATTATGTACAGCTTTTTGTATGTCAAAAAGGATTCAATGAAAAAGGTATTGAGGCATTTTCCTCCCCCTGTATTTTCCCTGTGGTTTTATAGGTTCAGACCTTACACTTAATCCATTTTGAGCTTATTTTTGTATATAGTGAAAGTTAGAGATCTAAGGGGGAAAAAAAGTTGAAAAAAAAATGTAGCCTAGCTTGATTGTATTCCCTCAGGGCTATATTCCCTACAAGTAGATGAACAGATAAGTGGCTGGTTATCTAGCTCCCACTGGGAAGTTAACAGGGACTGGTATGCCAAGTGCATGCCATTTTAGGAGACTCCTAACTCTATCTATTGAGAACTTGCTGAAGGGAGCCCTTTACTTCTCTCTTATATCCTAGAATTGTTCTGCGTTGCTTGTTAAACATACAGATTCTCACCCTTTCTGCACTCTCTAAGACTCTATGAACTGAGATCCCTAGAGAAGAGCTGGAAAGTATATATTTTTCAAAAGCATCTTTGTTATTTGTAGCAATTCAGCAAGTTTGGAAAATGCCATATTCTGTCTTTTAATTCCCACCACAACATTTTGAAGAAGGGAACTACTATTACTCTTGGTTACTGATGAAGAAACTTGGCTTGGAAGAGTGACCTGTCCATGGTCGTGCAGCTAGTGAGCTATGGAGGCCATTTTAGACACTGTGGCAGCCATTTTAGACACAGTGGCAGGACAGATGGACGAGACGATGGTGGGGCAGGGGAGGTTCAGAGTCTCTAATGTTTTGGTTCGTGTGCATACACACGTACGTTCCTCATTTTGCAGCCCTAGTGAAAAGCAAGCTTACTTTTCTGGAAAAATATCTGAAAGTATGTCAGATCACGAGGCAGCTGTCACGACTTCATGCGTGACACAAAAGGAATTATGGGAAATGTCTCATAATTATGGGAAATGTCTGAATTATGGGAAATGTCTCATCAGTCACCTGTGGGATTCATGGGTTGTATCAAGGCAGGCAGTGTGGCTGTGGCTTCCAGAATAGACAGTACACTAAAATTCTGTGTAGAGGAAAACTGCACTATTAGGTGCTAAATACGTGTTTATCGCCAAATATAAAAATTTTATCTCTGACCTTGTTTGACAAATGAAAGCATATAAGAAGGAAATAAAGAGAGTCAGTTTTTCTACAATGAGTGGATTAAATGCAAGTGTAATACTTGCTAAGTGTTTGTTTGATGTAGACTCAAAGGTAGAATCACAACAGAAACAATTAGAGTAATTATTAGGTCTGCTTTGAGTCCAAAAGCCCTAGGGAGTATTATGTGTTCATTCATCTGAGGCTGCTATGCTTCCCACTAATATACACGCTGCCTCCGGAATCTTCTACCCTCTGTTCTTCGGTGGTCGCCAGTGTGAGATAATACTGTGCTTCACGGTGGTCGTGTCTCACTGTGATGCTATCTGTAAAGCTACTTGAGGATACAATTCCAGGAAGCTAAAAAAAAAAAAATACTAGCAAGTATTAATGCTTCTAGGATTATCTTCCTTGGCATTCATAATAACCATGTATTCCCTTGAATTCTGCCCCAAGGTTAGAATGCTGGAGGCAAAGCATTCTCAGTGAATGACTCAACTCTTGATGGTTTCTCCTGTCAGATCTCACAGAGCCAGATGCCTTCAGGATAGAGTAATTAAGTTGAGACCACTGCAATGGACTTTTATTATTATCTTCTAGAGCCCAAGCTCACTTCTGGGTTATCCTGTCTTAAAAATAAATGTAGACAAAAATACCCAATGCCACAGTGGGCTTTGATTTATTCTTAGCTTTTTGAGTTTTGATCATTTGATAGACACCTACGGGCGTCTGTAGTAAGGGTAATGGTTTCCTCCATCTTGAAGGAAAAGGATGACCAGTGGCACTCACTCCCAGTGGTCTGCAGACACTAAGTGAGCTAAGGTGAACTCACACACTCTCACATTCCCACTCGTGTTCACACTGCTACTGTGTGATAAAACCGAAACTAGACTTACCATCTTCAATTGTATTTTTATTTATATAGGAAAGAAACCGATTCAATAGCACGTCAAGTAGGGTCACTTGGGGATTCAAGCAATTTATTCATTAATTAAAACACCTATCTATATAATATGTACATGAAGACGGCATGTGTAGGACTTATGATCGAATTAAAGAGAAAAATAAGTTAAGTATACAAGCACCTTTGCAAAACAGTTTGTGTCACAGAAGAGTCAATGCCATCTTCCACCATGCAACCTGAATACCAGTTCTAGCATTTCCTGGTCTTGTGGCCTTAGGCAAGTTACTTAACTGCCCTACATCCTGTTTCTCTCGTGATAAGGCGGGCTAACACTGTACCTGTGTCACAGGGCTGTTGAGAGGAACCGTTGAGATATACTTGATGAGCTTAGCACAGGGCCTTCACGTACCAAATACTCAAGAAACGGGACGCGTAGGCACTAATGAAGCAGCTTATATCAATGGGCAACTAGTTCCCACGCTAAGTACAAGTTAAGCATAAGAATTGTTAGAAGAGAAACACCCTCTTTTTCTATTAAAAGAAGGAGAGCCTCTGCAGGTTGAATTAAGAAAAAGTTTGAAGGAACCTAATCGTTTTTTTCTAGCTATGGACTGCATAGTGTCATTGCTAAACAAGGCAGCAATTCAGCTCCAACGTCCTGACCCAGTCTCTGTAACAGTCATTTGCAGACCAGCTGGCCAAATGCACCTGGAGAGAAGCTCATGTGCCCTGGGGCTTCCCTATGCCGGACTCATTATGACCAGGAGACATGGCTGGGAACAGTAAAACAAGGTTAATGACAGGCTGACCAACATGGTGAAGCCCTGTCTTTACTAAAGGAACAAAAACTAGCCAGGTATGCTGGTGCGCACCTGTAATTTCAGCTACTCGGGAGGCTGAGTCAAGAGGATTGCTTGAACCCGGGATGCAGAGGTTGCAGTGAGCCCAGGTTGCACCACTGCTCTCCAACCTGGGCGACAGAGCAAGATTCCACCTAAAAGAAAAAAAACAAGAGGTTGACGGATGGTCACTGAGACTTATTGTCAAATAGTTTTATAAAAAACTAGTAATTGTAATCAAAGCAAGTTTCAAATAATAACGCTTAGGTTTACCTGCTGTTCTCCATACAAATGTTCAAGAATGACGACAGCATACACACTTATTCTAGGTATTCTCAACTAAATTTTTCATGCAAAAGGGAGGCTCGAACTGTGTGACTTGAGAAGCACTACACCTGTCTCACTGGCAAACGGGCTTGACAATTCAGCTTCACATAGCAGCGATCAGTACAGCAAATAACTTCTTTTCTTCATATCCAAACTCAAGAAAATCAAATGCCTGTCTTTATCCAGTGCCCTGAGTTGACTGAAACTTCAAAAGCATTTGAAATTATGAACGAACAGATTCTAGATTCTAGCGGGTACTAGAAGCAAAGTTGGCTGCCCCACGTCAATAAACTCCAGGATCGAACGGTTGGTTGTTTTCAAGTTAATAGGTCCCTAGATGGCCCATTTCTGCATCAGGTGCCAAGAAGAAGGCTCACAAGGTAGTCATCTCAGAAGCAGAGATGTGCCCACTGCTCTCGAAGCACTTTTTATCTGCACCTCTAAAAGCCTCTGGACACCACTAAATGACAAAGGAAAAAAAAGTCACCGCCCAAAAGATCCGGGAAAGGCACAGCAGCATTGAGGTCACATCCGTCACTTTCACCAACACGTGCAGGGAGAGATGGAGAGGGAAGCGCAGTGAGTGATTGTAATCGTGCTCCATGATGTTGTGAATGCAGCAAAGCTGGAGTGTCCTGAGAAACCGAAGCAGAGCGTTGCAGCCTGGAACGCAGAGATTGGGGGATGGAGACAGGATTCTCTGGAGAAGAACTGTCGGGTCAGTTGTGAGTCTGAGTGGCAGACCGGCTGTCCAGATGTGGCTTCTGACCCATCTGTCTGAAGGCCTGTGTGGCGTAAAGGACCTCTGTCATGTCCATAGGTCTTGCTTCAATGCAAATGGATGAGCCAAGCAGCAAGGGTTGAGAGAGCACCTTTGACTTGGAGAGATGAAGAAAATGGAAAAGCAGGGAACAGTTGTTGCCCTGAAGACAAGAAGAAGGTGGGGAGTTTGGGCATATGCATATTACACATAACACAGACATCCAATTTCAGTGGCATGTGCCTGTAGTCCTAGCTACTCAAGAGGCTGAGGCAGGAGGATCACTTGAGCCCAGGAATTAGAGGCCAACTGGACAATACAGCAAGACCCCCATCTCAAAATTTTTTCAAGTATGACACAAAGGCACATGAGGACCTGATGTCTATAAACCAATGCCCCAAAACTGAAGAAAACTACTAATCTGTCCTTCATTCTCTCACTCCCCTGAACCTGCAGAGACAACTGTTTTTGTTTCAATGAGCTCCACAGTCACACAGACATGGGACCTCATTGAGGGAGTGAGGTCTTCCCCTGTGCCAGCGAGTACCTGGCTCTCATAGCTCAAATTCTTCCAAGCAGCCATTTAAATGTGGTCATTAAGTCATTTCAAATGTGGTCTGAGTTCAGGATTTGGCCTAAGAATCAAAAGCCACACATGACACCATTTTGGGAAGAGCATGAAAAAGCCTGTGGAAATAGATTAGTGGTCAATAAATCTTATGCTCTTGGCCAATATGATGTTGCTGTAGTAAGTCCAGAACCCACTTAATAAAGATGTTTTCCTATTTTAAACACACAAAATAAAGCAGCACAATGATCTGTTTAGTTAAATGAGGCTGAGGACTTAGGAAATCTTTAAACTAAAGGATGTGATATGGTAGATACTGGTTAAATTTCATGTTTCACCTGAATCTGCTAAGCATTGGAAATCCTTCAAGAGCAGCGAAGGGACACATAGAATGAACCCTCCTCAACATACTCTACCCATTGCAGGGAACTTTTTTGTTTAAAAACATACTTTAAAATGCAAAAATCTAAATTTCTCAGTCAGATCTCCAATAATGAGAATTGGGGTGAAACCCAGTTGGCTGCTGCCTCCTGCCTCCTGCCAGCTGCCACTCTCACACTGAGAAGGGGTGAGCTTGAAGAGAACAGGAGCAGGCTGGGCAGCCCTCTTTCCCGAGGCAGAGGTGGGGAGGGTCCATCCTTCACCCTGGCCCCAGCAGTCTACTCCAATCTCCCCGTGATAGGCCAATAAAACCGATGCACTTTCCCAGAAGTTCCTAGAAGTGCTGCCTCTGTCCTGAAAATTCTCCCCAGAATTGTCCCCACATATATGTAAAGCAGGGTTGATAACTGTCATCTGGCTCAGAACATTCCATTAACTTCACAATGACTAGACCTCTCATTTTATTCCATCGACTCTTCCGACTTGAGGATTAGTTACTTTCCATGTGGCAGAGACTGGCCAACTGAAAAGATAAAAGTTTCCAGGGACAGGTGAGGTGGATTTGAGGGGGTGCCCATCCCAGGGCCCCACCCTGGTACATGGCACTGTACAACCAGAGAAAGATGAAGGACCTGAGTGCTGAAGAAAATGGGCCAGTCAGGGGGTCAGAAACATAAATGGACCAATGGGAGGTCAGAAACACGAATGGGCCAATGGGAGGACAGAAATCTGCTGGGACCAATGAGAAGTTAGAAATGTGAATGGACCCGTGGGAGGCTAGAAATGTGAATGGGCCAATGGAAGATTAGAAATGTGAATGGACCAATAGGAGATTAGAACTGTGAATGGGCCAATAGAAAGTCAGAAATGTGAATGGACCAATGGGAGATTAGAAACGTGAATGGACCAATGGGGGATCAGAAATGTGAACCGACCAAAGAAAGGTTGGAAACCTACAAGGACAAATGGGAGTTTAGAAACGTGAATGGGCCAACGAGAGGACAGAAACCTGCCTGCACCAATGGGAAGTCAAAAATGTGAAGGGATTAGTGGTAGGTCAAAATGTAAATAGGTCATTGGGAGGTCAGAAATTTACAAGGATCAATGGGAGGTAAGAAATATTAATGAACCAACGGAGGTGAGAAATGTGAATGGACCTTTGAGGGGTCAGAGTGTGGCATGAAGAATGGCATATGACGAAGTACCAGGGCAGCTCATCTCCCTTGCTTAGGAACCTGGTAGGAGGTGGGCTTGGAGGAAGATAATTCATGAGAAACAGAGTATCTTCTAAGAGACAGGAGAAGAGAGGGCTGTACCTAGGGGTGCCCCTGTCCAGTCCCCCCCCCCACCAGTGCCACCTGAATATACACCTTGAGAGTGTATATTCTCTCGGAATACCTTCTCCCCAGAGCTTGGAGGGGACTCCAGAGTCTCTGCCTCTCACCAGCAACTCAGCTTTCATCTAACGCTGTCTTTTTTAAAATCTCATGAGAATTTTACATGGAGAATCCTTTTATTATATAAACCGGCATCATCATGCCCTAATTCAGGCCCTATTCAAACTTTTTTTAAACCACAGAACCTTCTAATCAAGCAAGATCTTATTTGTAAGTCCATAGTTAAAGAGGCAAACTCCTTGTTGGAGCAATGTGATGCTCAGTACCTAGCTCAACACCTGATCCCCAGACTACAGGAGGCTCAGAGAAACCACTAATCCACTTTTCCAAAAGTGGAGGAATCGCGTTTAAAGAATCTGGGATTCCAGCTGAGCACAGTGGTTCACACTCACAGGCTGGGAGAATTTGGAAGAAGAGGCCTGAAAATGTCTAGATTACTGTAAGTGGAGAGTAATAAAGGTGATTCTAGTGAGGTATCAGAAGAAGAAGACCGCTGTAGGAAAAGTCTGAATCTTCCTAGTGATTGCTTCTGTGTTCGTGATCAAAATGCTCATGGAAATATGGGGAGCATAAGCTATTCTGATGAGCTCTCAGATGGAAAAGAGAAATACCTTATTAGAAACTGGAGTAAAGACCATCCTTGTTATGACGAGGCAAAGAATTCACTGAATTGTGTCCACGGCCTAGACAAAACTTAAAAGCAATAAACTAGGATATCTGGCTGAATAAATTTCTAAGCAAAATATGGAAAGAACTCTGTGGCTTATTTTAACTGCCTATGGCAAGATGTGGAGAGAATAGAAATGACTTAAAGATAATATTTGTCATTGAAAGATAAGCAAATACAATGATTTTGACATTTTTCAGCCTGGCCAAGTAAAGAATTTTAAAAAGCGTGTTTGGGAGAAAACTAAAGGCAAGCAACCATTTCTAAGCAGAAAAGAATGAATAGAAGAGACCATTAAGACAATAGGAAAACGACCCCAAAGGCATTCCAGAGATCTTTGAGGCTGCCCCTCTCACCATGGGCCCAGATCTCTGAAGGGCAGAATGGTTTCAGAGGACCGGTCTAGGACACTCTCCACCACGGTCACTGCCCAGAGCTGCCTTGTGTTGCTGCTCCCTAAATTCTCATGCATGGCTCCTTGCCCCCCCCAGCAATGGCTAATGGGGGCCTTTGTGTGGCTTGACCTGCTACTCCGGAAGGTACAAGCTATATGCCTTGGCAGCATCCTTGCTGCACTAATTCTTCAAGCCTGCAAATGTAGGAATTGCAGGATGTGTCCCTTGGCCTCTCCAAATGCTGAGGCTACCCATGTCTTCCCTCTCTCTGGGAAGTATCTTGTATCTTAGCAATAACTCCCTTGTTTTTGGTTTCACAGGCTCATAGGTGGAAGGGACTTGCCTTGTCTTAGATGAGACTTTGGCCTTCAACTTTTGAGTTAATGCTGGGATGAGATAAGACTTTGGAGGATTCTTGATGGGCTTTTGTGAGGCCATGAGAGCTTTCCTCTTGCAAATGGCTCCTCTCTGTCACGAAACCTCCGTTCACCTACCTCTTCAAATGTGGGAGAAGAGGCTCCTAAACACGTGGTGTTGGGCCCACTTCCCACCCATAGGAGTGTGCTGGAGTTGCTGTAATGAAATACCACGTACGCTCGGTGGCTTAGATGACAGGAAGTGATTGAATGACAACTTTGTAGGCTAAAAGTCCAGGACCAAGACGTCTGCAGGGTTGGGTCCCCCGAGGGCTGTGAGGAAAGAACATGTTCAGGACATCTGCACTTGGCTTGAGCACGCTGCCGTTTCCCTGTCTCTCTTCACATTGTCTTTTCTCCATGCTGTCTGCCTTTGCACCCCAGTCTTCCCTTTTGAGGACACCAGTCCTGGTGGATCAGGGACCCACCCTAGTCCAGCGTGACCTCATCTTAACTAATTACACCTGCAGTGGCCCTATTTCCAAATAAAGCCACATTCTGAAGTGCCGAAGGTGAGGACTTCAACATGGGAATTTGTGGGGAGGGCAGAAAACGTAACCCATAACACTCCCTGCCTCCCAGACTCGGAAACCGCATCCCCGATCATTTTCAGAGCATTTCCCCAGAAATGTCCTTCCATCACCATAGATGTAACGTGTCTCAACAAAAGGCACTCTGTCCTCAAATCATCTCAGCCATTCTGACTGCTATTAATTGTACCTTGTTCTCTCTTTTGAGCCTTTCTCTGCTCAAGATCAGTCGCTAATCTACCAAATATTCTTGCTCTTTACTTTTTCTCATCTTTCAAGCTCATCCTTTTCCTATTCCCTAATTGAAATTATGTCTTTCCGTTCTCTTGCTTTTGAAATCAATTTCTGCTTCCTCCAGGAAGCCTTCAGGGCCTGCCCCACAGAAGACCTTCTCCCACCATGGAATCCCTGAAACATTCTTGCCTGCATCACAGAGCTAGCTCTTGTCCTGTTGTTTTGATGTTGTTACCTTTTCCTGTAGCTCTGTCTTCTCTCCCAGCTCTGCTGTAAGCTCTTGAGAAGAGGGACATGTCTAACATGGCTTTATGCATCCAACAGCACTCAGAACCATGAGCTATACTCAGGAGGTGCACGGTCATTATCTGCTAATGGGGATGATGGAGACAGTGATGATGGAAGATGGAGTGGGTGGAAGGGGAAATGTTCAACCCACTGAATCCCATCAGAGGCAGCGGGGCTGTTCTGGGCTCTCTCTTCTCCTTTATTAACTTTCCTTATCTTTCAACTCGTTAAATGCAGGTCTCTCAAGATGCCCAACTTTCTAACGATCAGCTGGTCATTTCCACAGGAATGTTTCACCATCTCCTAAATATGGCACCTCTAAAGCCAACTTGCCATCTTGGGTTTAATTCTGGGAGCTCATCCAAGTCTTTCTTCCCTCCTTCCTGTTGCAGGGCAAATACTCTCCAGCCTGCTCCCTGGGACTCAAAGAGGGAATAAAGAGCCTGCTGCTATAGCAGAGTAACGGTTGTCTTCAAATTTGTCAGGGGAGGAATGGCTTTGCTTTTGTATATTTCCTTAAGCCTTTCATATCTGTAAGCAATAGCAGAAAATCAAGGGAATGAAAAAAATGCACACAAACTCAGTGGAAAGCCCAGGTTTCTGCTGAACACACTGAATGTGCCATCTCGTCTTCTTTCGTTCGTTCTTTCTTTCTTTCCTTCTTTTTTTTTTTTTTTTGTTGTTGTTGTTGTTTTTGTTGTTTGTTTGTTTCATGGGTCTCTGTTCTCTAAGCTTTTGTCTTACATTGGCTACAAATACTCAGCTTGTATTTACTGAAGACTCCATAACCTTGACGCTGGGGCCACAGGTTCTAGCTCTGACTCTGCTACTTGCCTGCTGGGGAGCCGGAGATGAGTCTGTGAATGCTTCTGATCCTACGTGTCCGCGTTCTGTCGTGAGGGTTTACACTCTGCCCCCCACCCAGAGTCATCGTGAGGACCCAAGGAGGTGTTGACACAGGCAGGATGAAGCACAGCTCAGATGCAACAGGCGGGAGGGCCAGCAGAAGCGCGAGTGTAGCGGGTATTCCTGTAATGCCGGTTCTGAACCCAGGAACTTGTTCCAGGGCAATGGATAGGTTAAGCAAAAGGTAAATGGGGTGTCTGCTTATGTGTGGTTTTCTCTGCAGGAAACGTTACATGGATGTAAAAACCCACATCCAGCTGAAAGAACCACATAGGAGCACATAGATCACACACACACGCTCCAAGGCCCACCAGCCCCTCCCTCACCGCGAGTTGCTGTGACCTCACCCCTGCGCGATGGCGTCACAGCTTTCTGATCAACTTCAAGCCCTTCCATAAGTCAGGATGATGCAGGAGCTGCTACGTTCCACTGCCCAGTTTCACAGGCAAGCACTAGGGCTTTCTTAAGGTGGAGAAGTCTTGTGTTACTACCAGCATTTATGTATTTCTTAACCACTTAACATGGGAAGACCTGTGTTAACGTTTCATTAAGCTTCCCTCTTTTTTAATGTGCCAGTGTCGAGGTTTGCGAGTGTTGTATTCTGAACCTCCTTCTCCGTAAAGCCCTAGGGTTTTTATCGCCTGGCTTTGCACAGCACCAGGGGTTTTAGACACACATGTGCCACGTTACAGCATTCAGGGTAAACTAGACCTGATTGGACCATCACTTCGCACGGCTGGTATGAGAACGGCATGGCTGTCTTGTAGGATATTGGGAGGTGAAATCCAAAGGCACAGCAGTCTCTGACCCGGGATCCGACATACGGTACTGCAAGCATTTGTTGGTTTTTCACACTCAAATCAACTCTATCCTCTGCTGGAAAGAGCAGCCTGCCCACCCAGGGCACTGTTTTTTGACAATGTTTGAGGAACTCTGGGCTGGAGGCTGTCTTAAGTTGGGAAGATGTAGGAAGACTAAGCTATAAGCATTATGAGGGTGACCGCTGCAAAAGCAAACTTGTTGTTACTGTTGTATGTATTTTTAGAGTTTGACTGTCTACCTTTGAGGTCAGCTCAAAGGTCCAGTTATACAACAAATGAGTTGTTCTATAACAAATTAACCTAATTTCTACTAATCAAATTTTAAATATCAGGAAATACCCTAATAGAGTTTATTAATAAATCCAAAGTCCGTCGCTTCAGGGGAAAAATTGGTGTTACATTCTCATCCAGCTTATCACAAATTTTCCTTTTTGTTAAATAATCTAACCATTCATGTATTAATTCAACATATGCTTATGTTGCATCTATTTCTGTGAAAAGTAAAAGCTCAACACTATGGAAACACATATTGTTAAGGAACTTAAAGTGAAAAGAGTCACATTGAAATTAAAACAACAGTACTATGAGATTATGAAGTTAAGGAGACCAGGAAATGGCTCTGGGGAAGGAAAGACCACACTGGTTCGTGAGGTCAAGAGGGGTCGGCACAGCCTCCTTGTTGAGCTGCTGTTCCAGATGCTGCCAGGAGTAAGTGGCCTATTTCATTGCAGGACTGCTGCTAAACCACACTTGGGTTTAATCAGGATTGTAACTATAAGTATTGTCTCTGAAATGTTTCTTCTGCACATTTTCCTCTGCTATATAGAAAGAGATTTATTTAAATATACTAGGCAGACCACAGCCAAAATTCCCCATACTCACACAGGACACACCTCCATTCCCAAAATACCACATGAGAGTCCTCCATTCCCCATCATACACATGACCCTCCCCATTCCCAATGCTCCTATGAATCTCTCCACTACTCACATTCCCACAGGACCCTCCCCGTTCCCCACAGTCCCACAGGACCCTCCCCACTACCCACATTCCCACAGGACCCTCCCCACTCCCCACAGTCCCGCAGGACCCTCCCCACTCCCCACAGTCCCGCCGGACCCTCCCCACTCCCCACAGTCTCACAGGACCCTCCCCACTCCCCACAGTCCCCCATGGCTTTTCTTCTGCTCCTCATTCTTCCTCATGACTGTTTCCCCATTCTGCAGACTCCCGTAGAACTCTACACAGAGCAGCAGGGTTTTTCTTCTCTCCTCCCATCCACTTCCAAATCGCTCACCTTGTCAATTAGTAGCAGGTCCTAGCTGTACATGCGGGAGGTTTCGGTGCCTTTCAGTCTAAATTCCAGTTGATTTGACATCCGAGTTTGTACTGTTATTTTGTAGTACAAGCAACAGGGGTGATTTAATTTCAGAAAATTTCATCCATAGGTGCCCCATTTGCATTTCCTGCACAGTTCCCAGTGAATAGAGCGTCCGCACTCCCTCTTGAGTGAACACAGCAGCCGCCAAGGCAGCCCCAAAGGTGTCGGTGAGGATGCCCAGGCCACCGCATAGCAACTGCCAGGTTTCCAAGGGCAAATAGCTCCTTTCGACCCTAAGCAACTCGATGAGAACATCAAAACATGCCTTATACAAGAGCGCTAATAACCATTAGTGTTAGGGCCTGTTACCTCAATCGTGAGTGACAGAGCCCTAATTATTAAGGTAATTAGAAGTTATAACACTGGCAATATTAAAGCGAGAACTTCTAGAGCCCATTAACAATGTTACTTTAAGTGATCTGGCTGTGAACTGTTCAAATCTCTAATTACATTATACGTCTGTCTTAAAGCGTGATGTGATTAACTGAGGGGAGAGGGGATTAATGTATAGTGACTACTGTGTAACCGCCGTAAGTACTATTTTCACAGGAATGGGCTCCCGTCTTGTCATTTCGTTTTCTTCCACTTGCTGTATACAGTATGTAGCTGAAAAGAACATCCCGATCTTGGCATACTTATCTGCATTTGTATGCACAAACGTTGTGGTGCTTTCTTTTTTCTATTTGTTTCTTCGCATTTCTAGCATATTCACCAAAACCTAGTTAAAGTGAAACAGAGAGAACTTTAGTTTGTACATCTATTTACATCCTTCTTTTGGTGCATATAAACATTTAAACATTGTACCTTTCTATCTTTTGTAGCACCAATTTATTCTGATCATATAAAATTAGAAAGAAGTCCTCAACTAATTAATATAGTATTAAATGTTTTGTGACCCAAGGAATAAATTTTATAGTGTACATATCATTCATTATATCTTGGTTTCCTAGAATAATTTATCTTGAAATCCAAACGGTTTTCTATTTAAGATCTGGTAAAATGTGTTTATTTATTATAAGCCATATTTGATTATGATGTTTAAATGGGGTCATTTTTTAAGAATTAGCCTTCCAGAAAGGACAATATTTCAAGTTGCCTTTATTGACAGCTTTGCTTTTTATTCTATGAATCATTTTTTATTTGAAAATCATCTACTTTTTCATTATACAACATACAATTTGTGAATATTGAAAATGGCGTTCTTTCCCCTAAAATCAGCTCTCTCCTTACACCATTGCTGCTGTGTTAAGGTCGTTGCTACAATTTCTCTTTCTTCTTAAAATCGGCGATGCCCTTCACCCTCCTTTCCAGTCTCACAATACCTTTCCGTTGATCTCTGCTTGCACCAGATACTGAGAAGCAAAGGGAACGTGATCTCCCGAGGGGCCTCTCCTCCTTCCCCTCCCCTCGCCACAGCCTGGGCCGCTCCCCGCTCTTATTTCAAGTGCTCCCTCACATTTACGCACGCAGTCACAGATTCTCCATCCACACAGAGGCACTGGGCTGGACCCTGAAGTCAGTCCTTTAAAGCATTCGGGTTGGCCACAGCAGCCCTGGGGAGACCTATAGAGAGGCAGAGGGAACGTGGAACCCTCCTTTGGCCTCATGCTATAATTCATGCCGAAGGAATGACGATGGGGAACCTGTGTCTGCAAAGTCCCTTCCTTTACTAACAACTGATGCCATGGTGCCCATGGAAGCCCTGAGAAATAATGAGGAAGGAGAGCAGAGATCTGTTGTGGAGACTGGGAGGGATTGGAGTTTCAGGGCCTAATGATTCACAGAAGCCGACCACATCTGTAGCCCACGTTTCCAGGGTCTAATGATTCACAGAAGCCGACCACATCTGTAGCCCACGTTTCCAGGATGTAATGATTCACGTAAGCCGACCACGTCTGTAGCCCACGTTTCCAGGGGCTAATGATTCACATAAGCCGACCACATCTGTAGCCCACATTTCCAGGGTTTAATGATTCACATAAGCCGACTACATCTGTAGCCCACGTTTCCAGGGTCTAATGATTCACGTAAGCCGACCACATCTGTAGCCCACGTTTCCAGGGGCTAATGACTCACATAAGCTGACCACATCTATAAGCCCACATTTCCAGGGTCTGATGATTCACATAAGGTGACCACATCTGTAGCCCACATTTCCAGGGTCTAATGATTCACATAAGCCGACCACATCTGTAGCCCACATTTCCAGGGTTTAATGATTCACATAAGCTGACCGTGTCTGTAGCCCACGTTTCCAGGGTCTAATGATTCACATGAGATGACCATGTTCATGGCCCGTATTTCTAGCAGGGGCCCTTCCCAAAGGTCTTTGGATGCCCCTCCAAAATTAGAAAAAGTATGAATGCTGATAGAGGTTGTTCCCTGTCCCTGGATCACACACAGCGAGTTCCTGTTCAGGTTGCACATCTCTTTCCCTTTCTAATGAAAATCCAGTCTTCTTGAGGTGTTCACCCTCCTCCCTGTGACCTTAAGCTTCAAAGTTAGCAGCTCATCCCAACTCCAAAGAAGTCCAAATTGTCACGGCCTTCATTCCTGGCAGACAGAGGCATAGACCTAAGCATAAGAGGCAACTCCAGCTGGCAGGACCCAAGGAGAAGTGTCTGATGGTAACTTCTTTGCTGATGAGGTGCAAAACAGAGAAAGATTTTTCAAACTTTTACTTGAATATTGTCAAGGGAGAGCTGGTTGTGCTTCGGTGTGGTGAGTGTGGAGGGTTCAGCCTAAGGAAACACAAGCCTGAGGCCAAAGCAGTGCCCAGGAAAAGCAGGAAGGAGAGAAGAAAAGAGAAGGCTTTGTGCAAAATGCCTTAAAGCCTGGGAACCAGCATTCTTTAGGACATCTTCTCAATTGAGAGTAACACAAATAATTTCACTGACTGTGGAAGACAGTTAGAAGGGCATTTGCTGTGACAGACGGACTATTAAAACGTGCTGCTGTTGCTGCCGTGGCTGATCTTCCATCGGCTTGTGAGGAAAGAGGCTCAAAGGCCATACTGGACCATTTGTTCAGGGATACAGGGCGGCTGGAACCTGCCATTCTGGAAGACAAGTCCCAAAATGAACTAGAATCCAGGCACATAATAATCTAGATGAAAAAGCATTAATGATCCAAAATGACCAACAAAGCAAAACACGCAAAACACATCAGATTAAATGAAGGATAATAGGGTTGTGTGGCAATGAACAAAGAATAGACAACCTTGCACGAACCCCAGAACCTAACACTAACCTTACCCTAATGCTAACCCTAAACCTATGATAACCCTAACCCCACCATAACCCTGACCCTAACCGTAACCCTAACCCTAGCACTAACCTTACCCTAATGCTAACCCTAAACCTATGATAACCCTAACCCCACCATAACCCTGACCCTGACCCTAACCCTAACCCTAACCCTAACTATGTGAGATGCAGAAATCAGCTCCTTGCTTTGCATTCTTTGCCTGCAGGACACGGCACCTTTCACCCCCTTGTTAGCCTTCGCAATGACTTTCCACATGAGGGAGGGGTCTGTAACAGCAATTCTTTATTATCAAAGACACAACTTTACACATTCATGTAGGCCCAGCAGGGTCCCAGGGCCTGTTTGTGGCACAGGACGGGGCCTGTGCTGACCCCACACGGAGTCCCCATGTCTCCTGCGTGGCATGGTCTCACACGCCTGTGTTTGGAAACTCAGGTTTGTTTCCTCAGTGATTTTCACTTAATCAAGGGCTTAGCTCCTTAGACCCAAAAGCTGAGCCTTTGCCTGGCCTGGCTTTAGAAGCCTGTGTACTTCCTGATATGTTTTCTCCTCTGTTTGCTTCTAATGTCTCTGGATGAAATCAGTGAGTCGTTTTTAATCACTATAAAAATCAGAGAATTAACTCGGAGCATGTGGGAAGACCTTGGTGAAAAAGGAAATCCTGCAACGTGTAAAGAATTTTTTAGCTAAAATTCGTGAGATTATTAATGTTTAAAAATCATGAACTAAGCAGGAGCACTAAAACATTTTCGTTTTTGAGAGCATTACCAGAAACACACTCTGAAAACACACGCGGAACTCAGGACCTTACCGTGAATAAAACTGAAATTGAACGAAGGCATTTATCCCCTCAGGAGGGTTTTTGTTCACCTTTGTTAATTGTTTTTCCTTCTTCCTAGTGAGTATTGAGTTCAAAATTTACTACAACAAAACTAACTCATGCAGCATTGTACACCTCTGTCATAATTTCTGACTGCCCGTGAGATAGCAAGTGTGTCGCAGTACACACGCACACACTTGTATGCACGACCGAACTATAATTTAGCTTGACAAAATGTGACTTCAATCCCCAGTAAAGAGTTTCAGCTGTTACAGGTTGTCTGTCTTGCTCTGTTTAGGTTTTTAAGGTTGAAGTGTTTCCACGATCTCCAGTTGTTTGGAGATTGTGCTCGTAGACTCAACTTTCAACTTTCCGTAAAGGGAGTCAGGATGAGGGTGTGGGACCCTGAATGTCCTGAATCAGGAGATGGCTGGTGACCAGGGCTGGCTCTAGAAGCACGATGCCAGCACAAAGAGGAAAGAGCAGGAAAGCGATGGCCCTTTCCGTGCAGTTGTTTCTGTCTGACTTCTGGGCGGCTCCTGTGAACAAAGCTGGAAGCCCACACAGACTCCACTCTCCCGACACTTGGCTTCTGAATCTGATTTTTTAAATGTCAACAGCTTCCACTCTCCCAGCTGATCTTAACAAAAGATTCTTATAATCAATGTGCTTGAATCCTGCACACACTCCTGTCTGTTGAGGAGGGGCTCAGCAGTGCTCCCGAGGACACTCAGACCGCAGTGGGACTGCCTTCATCCTGAGGATGTTTTATGATGTAACAATATGGTGTCTTTTCTTTTTCAATTCTGGAAATAAGGGGAATTGAAATTGGATTCTAATTTGTTTAACTTCTTCACCAACCTCAATATCAAAATAAGGAATGTTTTTGTCTTTGGGTCATCATATATTTTTAAAATATATTGAAGACCCTATGAGCTTTTGTCTGTGTGAGTTATACCTATAAATATTTACCATATTAAAGTTAAAGCTGATATGATCTTAGAATATTTTTTAATCCATTTAAGAATAACAGCAATAAATTATTACTTTTTAAGCTCTCCATGAGAAATCACAATATTTTTTTAAAAAAAGAAAATTCCATGAAAAGAGCCGCGTTCCTTTGGCCCCGGCTTGCGGGGAGACAGCTGGGTCTTCACAGTCCTTCTGTATAAAATCTCATACAGTCTGTTGTTTCAGCTGAAACATATGAAGGAAGCCAAGGACTTAAACAAACAGGTAGTTGGAAAAGGAAGAAGCATATCAATTGCCTTTTCACATAGTTGTGAATATTCCCCTTTGATACTACACTAAAACACGACAAGTGTTTGCATCTTAAAGGTTACTTACACACAATGTGAAATCTAAAACCATGTCAACCAACATTTTGTGAGCCCTTGGTTTTTCTTGCACTTGGAATAAACCTTTCACCCATTAGTGATGATTTTGTAATGTCATGCATGAGTCATCTGGAAAATACTAGTGCTGAGTCCTGAAGTGGACACGTGTCATTACACCATGTTCCATCATTGCATTCATCAGTATCGCCACCAGTTCTGTCTGGAAGACTGTTAAGCTCATGATGGTAGGTGCAAGTTTCAAAAATTCAAATTTTTACTGGAAAAATCATATCATTGGCAACAAATATTCCAGTTTTTCCTCAAAGTAAGAAGCCATGTCTTTCACTTTTTTTTTTTTTTTTTTAAAGACAGAGTCTTACTGTGTTACCCAGGCTGGAGTGCAGTGACGTGAACTCAGCTCACTGCAACCTCTGTCTCCTGGGTTCAAGTGATTCTCCTGCCTCAATCTCCTGAGTGGCTGGGATTACAGGTGCCCACCACCATGCCCAGCTAATCTTTGTATTTTTCAGTAGAGACAGGGTTTCGTCATGTTGGCCAGGCTGATCTTGAACTCCTGACCTCAGGTGATCCACCCGCCTTGGCCTCCCAAAGTGTTGGGATTACAGGTGTAAGCCACCGCACCCGCTTGTCTTTCACTTTCAAGGAAGCCTTTGCCATGTACCCTCATCTCAACAACCACGGTTTGTCAGGTGTCCTTTCCAGAAGATGGCATTCCACGGAAAAGGAACTGGCTAGTTTGGTTTCCAACTCAGACGATCTTACAGGTGTCCTCATGGAGATGCCCTGCCCTCTGTGCAGACACCGTGTGGCACCACAGAGAATCTTAGAAGACGTGTGCTCAAGAGTGAGAGGTCGAAACACTAACCATTTTCACTGCGTTGCCAAGTCCACTCTCAAGTGAAACTGCCCTTGGACTCTTTTCACTGGGAACAGGCTGTGATCACCCATCCTGGTGGGTCCTGCTGCCTTGATTTGGGATCAGGGAAACTGCAGCCACCACTGACTTTGCACCATTGGTGCAGACATCAACACTGTTAGAAGGGCAACGAGCGTCCTGGCATGATTATGAAATACTTCTGATCTTGGAACCCTTTGTAAATGTGTTGGGGGCCCCAGCTTGAGAACTGCTGATCATGGGTGAGGGGGAAGAAAAGCAGTTGCATTACTAAAACTCTTTCAGAACTTCAAGAAAAAGAAAAATAACTTGGGCATAAGCCCAGTGATGCTGGGGAGTTCTTCCAGCTACTGAAGTGCCTACAATGTGTGATGTACTTTGCTAGCGTGGCCTAGACATAGCTGGTATGTAACTTACAAAAGGCTTAGTAGCATCTGCAGTTTGAGGGAGTGTGTCTACCAAATTGCAAGTCAAGACGGAAGAGCTGGGCGTCTAAGCTGACACCAGTGTGCTTCTGGTCGGGTGAAGCGATGTGTTTGCCTGACTTAAAGGGCTGAACCTGTACCTTCCACACTCAGTGCCTCTGGCCCCACTGATAGTGACTGGGAAAGAGTACGTGCATCTCAGAACATTTGGAATTGTTGGTCATTTTAATAAAAAACATTATTCAATTAAAAACATGAGGAATATAGCTTGGATCCTACAGAAAACAAAATAGTTTAATTAAAATTTTAGAGAGTAAGATAAATGTCATGAGGTAAAAATGAGTAAAATTTCTGAAACGTTAGTATGCAGGCAATACACATTTCAGACCATAAATCCATTTTTTAAGCAAACGAAAACAATGAAAGATAACAATGGCTAGAGCCGCCGTGAATCTTTAGAATTCAATTTATGCCTTGGCAGTTTGCACTGTTTTTGGTGAACGCAGCTTTCTGAAAGCTTTTTGGCTTCAATTCAGGCAAAAGCAAAACAAGCCTGGAAGTGCACAGCGTTATGAGACCCTCAGATTCCTGCCAGCTACAGCGACTCTCAGCTCATTTGTTTTAAAGGTTGTGCATCTGATTATAAGTATCTTTAATAAGCTTTTTTGGGAACCGAATAGAGTAGGTCTGAAAAGAGAAAGTAAATGCAACACTAATGTGTATTGATATTCTAAGAATATTGATATTTCATAACTAGTTTATTCAGAAAATGCCTTACACATTATTTGTAAGGTATTTTTAAGTCCTGTTTAGACCCGTTGTTGATTGCTTTATTGCTGTTTAATAAGCCATTAAGGGAAGTACAGAACTGCAATATAATTATTTATTAAACCTCGTACAATGAAATGAGCACTTAGAAAGAGAGAACTGTCTTGGCTTTATCTTAACCAATAATTATAATGTATTTCCCATGTGTTTCTTTATGTCATTGATGCATGGCAAATTGTACATATGGTGGTTTCACATTTTATCCGTAAGGTGGTTATTCTATAAATGTGCTAAATCTAATTAGAATACACATAGCCAAGAAAACCAACCCCCAGCACAAAGCCGCACCCGCCCGGCCATTTGTTGCCCATTTTATTCCCTTTTTTCCCAAGGCAGACAGGGTCGGTGTCAGGGTGGAAGATGTGTGCCAGATTCAGGACCCAAACCAGACTTCTTTCCTGGGGAAGCTGCCGGCGAGAAGACCGTGCGCCCTCCCCTGGCACTGACCCGTGAGTTGGTGCCCTGCTGCGCTCTGTGCTCTCCTGTGCCAGCCGTGCACACTCGTGGGCCGCCAGGCTCACCGTGCTAATTTTTGCGATACTCGGGGCCCCGTGGGCTTCCTGGAGAGACCCTCCCTAGTGCTGTACATCTGAGAAGGCCAGTCTCACCGCTCACATCTGCACCTCACAGTGGGTGTGCTGTGAATCGACACAGAAGAAAATGAATATGTCAGGTGGAGAAACTAAGAGAACCCCCAAAGCCTATACTATTGTTAGAGCTAAAGATTTAAGGGTCTTTTCAAAACTAGGTAAAGGCAAACTAATGATTCATCACATACATCCGTAGTCAGGAAGAGACAGGGTAACCTGTGCGTGCATCTCAGCTTTGACACGTAGGAGCTGTGTGATCCTGGGGAAGTTACATGACCTTTCTGAGCCCTTGCTTCCTCATCTGTAAAATGAGATGATGCTCACAGGGCTTTTAGGAGGATGAAGGGAATGTGTGCCTGGGAAGAGAGCTTAGCTTTATTGATCACTCATTGATTGTGCCTGGTCAATAATCGGTGATCAATAAATAGCAGCAATAGGTCTCCCTGCCGCCTTTCGAAACCGCAACGTGTGAATCCTAACGTCCCCCTTGTCCTCACTATGCGGCAAGCACTACTGAGGCAAGCCGGGCGAGCTAACGTACCAGCGCTCAAGGCGGGGCAGGGAGCCGTGATGCCTCTTAGATCCCACTGGCCAGGCAGGCTTCCAATTTTTCTTTTAAGTTTCTTAACTGTGAAAATTTTTAAACATATGCTAAAGTAGAAAGACTCGCTTAATAACCTTTCCTGAGTCCCTCGGCCAACACAATTGTTAACATCTGGCCAGTCTCGTTTCAACATGGCTGCTCCTACGTTTCACCCCTGCGGAGTTGTGAAGCCCATCCCTGGCCTCATCATGCATCTGCAGTAACATTTCAGTGTGTGTTTTTAAAAGATTAGGGGTTTCAGAAAATATATAAGCAGTATCACTATTGCACCTAAAAATTAACAGCATTCATTGGTGATTTCTTGGCTATGACACCAAAAACACAGACAACAAAAGAAAAAATTGATAAACTGGACTACACCAAATTTAGAAACTTTTGTGCATCAAAAGATATCAGCAGAGTGAAAGGGCAACATATGGAATAGGAGAAAGTATTTATAACTCATATAACTGACAAGGGATTAGTATCCAGAATATATAAAGAACTCCTACGGGTCAACAACAAAAACCACAACTGATTAAAACATGGGCAAAGGATGTGAATAGATATTTCTCCAAAGAAGATATACAAATTTCCAATAAGCACATGAGAAAATGCTCCACACCACTAATTATTAGAGAAGTGCATATCAGAACCACAGTGAGACATCACCTCACATCCACTAGGATGACTTTTATCAAGAAAAAAAAAAAAAGACAAGAAGCGTTGATGAGGAGGTGGAGGAACTGGAGTGGGGATGGGAAATGTGACTGTTGCTGCAGAACCTAGCACAGCCATTCCTCAAAAACCTGAAAACAGAAGTACCCTATGATCCAGCCGTCTTACTTTTAGGTACATACTCAGAAGAACTGTACTAGGATATTGAAGCAACAGCTGTACCCACGTTCACCACATCATTAGTCCCAGTAGCCAAAATGCAGACGTTACCCAGTGTGTGAATGATGTGATGTATACATAGAGTATTATTCAGCCTCCAAAAGGAAGAAAATTCTGACATGTGCTGTAATGCAGATGACCCTTGAGGACATTGTGTTAAGTGAAACAGGCCAGCCACAAATGACACTGTATGAGTCCACTCACATGGCTTCCCTAGAATAGTCACATTCTAAGAGACAGAAAGTAGAACGGGGCCAGCTGCAGTGCCTCACGCCTGAGGTGGGTGGATCACCTGAGGTGATCCTGGCCAACACGATGAAACCCCATCTCTACTGAAAATACAAAACATTCGCCGGGCATGGTGGTAAGCACCTGTAATCCCAGCTGCTCAGGAGGTTGCGGCAGGAGAATCACTTGAACCCAGGACAGAGCTTGCAGTGAGTCAAGATAGTGCCATTGTACTCCAGCCTGGGCAACAAGAGGGAAACTCTGTCTAAAAAAAAAAAGAAAAGAAAAGAAAGAAAGAAAGAAAAAGGAAAGTAGAAAAGGGGGCACCAGGGGCAGGTGGGGAGGGGGATGGGGAGTCAGTGCTTAGCAGGGACAGAGTTTCCATTTAGGTGAGCTGTAAGATTCTGGAGATGGTGGTGACGAACAGCAATGCCACTGGTCTTCCTGCCATTGAACCGTACACTGAAAACGATTAAACACTAAACTTATATATTACCAGCATTTTTTTTTTCTTTTTTTTTAAGATGGGGTTTCACCATGTTGGTCAGGCTGGTCTTGAACTCCCGACCTCAGGTGATCCACCCTCCTTGGCCTCCAAAGTGCTTGAATTACAGGCGTGAGCCACCACGCCTGGCCTATTACCAGCATTTTAAAAATGAAATAAAAATTATGCAATGCAGTAATGTATCAAATATGCAGCCGGTGCTCTCAATTTCCCAGTTGTCTTATAAATGCCTTTTTTGCCCACTGGTTTGTTCAAATTGAGACGCAGCAAGGCACGCAGTCTCCCGCAGCTGGTGCACCCTGAGGAGTCTCCTCACCGCCGTGGCCCGTTAGTGGAAGAAACGAAGTCGTTTTCCTGCACAGGTCTCCCTCCCCTGCGTGCTGCTGATCACATCCCCAAACAGTTCCCGCTCATATGCCGCCATCCTCGGTGCTGTCTACACACCCATCCCCACTTGGCGAGCAAGGCTGCCCGCAGGCTTTCCGCAGGGGTGAGAACATGCCACATCTCTGTCCATGCAGTAGCCAGCAGCCACGCGTGGCCAATGAGCCCTCGAAATGTGGCTGGTGCAGCTAACGGACTGAGTTTGAATGCAATCTAATTTAGAGGAATTTGATTTTAAATACCTTCGAAAAGCCAGTTCCAGGGCAGCGCAGGCTGGAGGCATGACAGGACTGGAGCTCCAAGAAGCCTTGTGCTGGGCCATTTACTCGGGTGAGCTCAGATCCGTCCTCCCCCCCATGACGCTGTGCTCAGATCCGTCCCCCCCATGACGCTGTGCTCAGATCCATCCCCCCCCATGACGCTGTGCTCAGATCCGTCCCCCCCATGACGCTGTGCTCAGATCCATCCCCCCCATGACGCTGTGCTCAGATCCGTCCCCCCCATGACGCTGTGCTCAGATCCATCCCCCCCCATGACGCTGTGCTCAGATCCATCCCCCCCATGACGCTGTGCTCAGATCCGTCCCCCCCATGACGCTGTGCTCAGATCCATCCCCCCCCATGACGCTGTGCTCAGATCCGTCCCCCCCATGACGCTGTGCTCAGATCCGTCCCCCCCATGACGCTGTGCTCAGATCCGTCCCCCCCATGACGCTGTGCTCAGATCCGTCCCCCCCATGACGCTGTGCTCAGATCCGTCCCCCCCATGACGCTGTGCTCAGATCCGTCCCATGACGCTGTGCTCAGATCTGTTCCCCCCCCATGACACTGTGCTCAGATTTGTCCCCCCCATGGCATTGTGCTCAGATCTGTCCCCCCACCATGGCGCTGGGCTGTGAGCAGATGCTGGAGTCCCCCCTGGGGAGGCACCCTCACGGTTATGGCTCATTTGTACGCCCTGTTCATGCTCACAGTCCCTCTCTGGGTATCTGGTTGTAAAGTCTCCATGGCACGGTTGAAAAGCCAAGGTACCAACGTTAAAATGCACACGCCAGTCAGTGCTGACGACAGCATCAATCCCGGCTGTCTCACTCCAGCCCCAAGCTCTCAGCCACTGGTCTCCTGCCTGGTTTAATCTGGTTTCCAGCCAGATGCGGTGGCTCATGCCTGTAATACCAGCACTTTAGGAGGCTGAGGCAGGCGGATCACCTGAGGCCAGGAGTTCAAGATTAGCCTGACCAACATGAAGAAACCCCATCCCTACTAAAAATACAAAATTAGCCAGATGTGGTGGTGCATGCCTGCAATCCCAGCTACTAGGGAAGCTGAGGCAGGAAAATTGCTTAAAACCCAGGAAGTGGAGGTTGTGGTGAGCCGAGAAGGTGCCATTGCACTCCAGCCTGGGTGACAAGAGTGAAACTGGGTCTCAAAAAACATCCGGCTTCCTCCCAGAGTGCTTATCTTTGGTGGCGCACCAGCAAGACCAGGGGCTTCTCGTCTTCATGTTTACGTCAGTCTCATAATTTCCTGAAGTTTGGGAGTACACGAACGTCCGAAGATGCCTCTTCCCTCTTCCTCTCTGCATCTACCCATTTCCCCAGCCTGCTGTTGGACTAAAATTCTGATATATGTTAATATTGACTTATTGTTACCAGCCATCTGTTCTGTTAAAAAGAAAATTAACTCCTCAAGATTTTTTTTTTTTTTTTTTTGGCATAAGTGGGTTGATTGATTTTCTTTTCTTGTCATTTTGCTTTGTTTTGAATGGCGGAACTGACATGACAAAGATGAGCTAGCGCTATGTGCCATCAAGGTGGGCTGCGAGACCTCTGCCACCAGTCCGCTCTTCCCGGGTAGCACACTGCTTGGCAGCCCCAGCCGAGCCTGCACACAGAGGTGCATCCATAAACACACAGGGGTTGCGTGCCGGGGCTCACAGCTGTCTCGTTGGAGACGTGACGTTTGGTGCAAAAAGCAAAATCATTTCACATGAGCTTCAGCTCTCTCTTATACATGTTCAGAAAGCAAAATGCAGGCCCTTCTTTTCCTGGGCAGTGGCCATGTGGCACCATGTCCCTCAGAAGTACATTGGCGCCAGGGCACTGTGCTGGGGCAGGTCGTGTCTGCTTCCTGAGCCTAGGCTGTCTCACCCGTTGTGTGGAGGTCATGTGCCATGCTACACTGTTTATAATGCTACCTCCCAGGAAGGACAGGGCGAGTGGTTTTATTCTGCAGAAGAAGGACGTTACTGAAGCAAACAGAAAGGCCTGGTCCAGCAATTACCAGCTCAAGTGGCTTCATCAAAGGAAAATGCTCCCCTGTGCGGAGGGTCATAGGGCTGATGGCACAGCAAGGACGTAACTCAGGGTGGTCGCCACCTCCACAGCAGGACTGGGGCGGGGTCAGCATGGAGGAATCTGGGCTGCCATGCAGCAGGTGACCCTGCAGTGGGAGAACCACACGGTGTTACGGACTGACTCTGCTCCTAAAATTCCTATGTAGAAGTTTCAACCCCCAGTACCTCAGATTGTGGCCTCGTTTGGAGACAGGATCCCTACAGAGGTAGTCCAGGTAGAATGAGATCATTTCGGAATAAACTTTCCACAAAAGACATACAAAGGGCCAGAAGCCTGAAAAATGTGCTCAACATCAATGACTGGAGAAGCGCAAATCAAAAGCACGATGCGGTCCCACCTCACACCTGCAAGATGACCAGTATCCGGAAGACAGGGCGTAGCAGGTGCTGGTGGGAATGCGGGGAGAGGGAAGCTCGCACACTGTTGCTGGGAAGGTGAATCGGGACACGCAGCCTTGATGGAAACAGCGTGGAGGTTCCTGAAAACGTCAAAAATAGAACTGATATGATCCAGCCATCCCACTACTGGGTGGCAGCCAAACAAAATGAAATGAGCAGCTCAGGGAGGCAGCTCCGCCCTCGTGTTCGCTGCAGCCGTGGCAAGTGCTGTGGTCCAAAGGCCTGGGTCCCTCCAAAGGCCGTGCACTGGAACCTAATGCCAGTGTGACCAGGCAAAGAGGTGGGGCCTTCTGCGAAGTGGTTAAGTCACGAAGGCCTGGAGCTCAGGAGCGGGATCTGTGCCTCATAAAAGAGGCAGAGGACAGGTGCCTTGCCCTCCGGCCACATGAGGACCCAGCCACAGGGCTTCAGTCATGGGGCAGAGAGCAGCCCTCAGCAGACTCCACATCTGCGGGCACCTTGGTTTTGAACTTCTCCATGACCAGAACTGTGTAAAATAAATTTCTATTTATATTAATAAAGTACCCCATCGGGTATTTTGTCATAGCAGCCTAAATAGACTCAGACAGCATGAAAGCCAACTAAGTGTCCGTGAACGGACACATGGATAGTACAGATGCAATGGCCGTTATCCAGCCTGAAACGTGAGTAGAAGGCCATGTGTCACGCGCGGCGACGCAGATGAACCCGAAGACACGCTAAGTGACTAGGCCAGGACGCAGAACGGGCCCTGCATGGCACCCCCTCTATGTTACATTTAAAACAGTCCAGCCCACAGGAGCAGAGGGCGGCACGGGGGCCGCTGGGTCCAGGAGGAGGGAGACGGGGAGACGCCGGGCGAGTGAGCCCTGGAGAACTGTGGTGCGTAGAGTTAACAGTGCTTCGTGGCACACTGGAAATCCGCCCAGAGAGAACTTCTTGAGTGTTCTCACCACCAGAAACACAGAAAATGGTGACTGTGTAAGGACATGGATATGTGAATTCGCTTGATTGTGGTGATTATTTCACAATCTACATTAAGATACCAAATTATACACTGTGAGTATATAAATTTTTATTTGTCAATTATACCTGAAAAAAGATGGGGGACATAAAACAAATAAAATGAGGTTGTCAGAGTGGCCTAAGTCAATAAGCCTCATGTCCTTCTCAGAAGAGGGCACCTGGGCAGGTGCATGCAGGGAGGTCACAGGAACCTGAGGACGGCCACCCGCAGCTGTGCAGGGGCCTCCGCGGCAGCACCCTGCAGACATCTTGATCCTGGACTTCCAGCCGCCAGCACCGAGAGGCAATCAATGCCTGCTGCTCCAGCCGTGCCAACGGTGGCACTTCATTACCGGGGCCCCGGGAAACTCACAGTGGTCAAGTCAGAGAGGACGCCTGGCTTAGCACACAAGTCAGAGCTGAAAGGGCAGGTTGCAGAAAAAGCTTCTGGGCGGGGGTAGCACAGGCTCTGCCACCCCCGCTCTGCCGACACCACTGGGTCCCAAGACCTGTGGCTCAGCCTGTCCGCTTCCTCACCACCATGCAGCTGGCAGCCGGCACTGGGACTTCTGCCACAGCCCGAGATTGGCACAGCCTGGGTGGTCCCCGGGACCAGCTGCACCACAGGGGACCCAGGGCCCTGAGACTGCTGAGCCCTGGACAGCCCCTCTGCCCCGGGCCTGGCCCCGGCGCCAGCAGCAGTAGGAAGGCCCTCTGAGAGGGAAGGCACCCGCTGGAAACAGCCCGACAGCGTCCGCGGAGGAGCCTCACAGACAAATCCGTGGGAGGGGGCCCACCCTGCACGGGTCCAGCCTCCAGGCACAAGCCCCACAGCCCATGTCACCCCCGATGGAGACCCCCAGCCTCGCTCTCCCTTTCCCCAGCATGTTACTCAAGTCACCCTTATACAGCGTCTCTTCCTCCAGCTTGGATTCCTTCATTTTTTTCTGTTCTTTCTTCCTGCTCCTCCTCCTCAGCCCTTCTCTTTCTTCTCCTTTTTTTTTCTTTTTTTTGAGACAGTCTTACTCCGTCAACAGGCTCTAGGCTGGAGTGCAATGGCACGATCTCTGCTCACTGCAACCTCTGCCTCCCGGGTTCAAGCAATTCTCCTGCCACAGCCTCCCAAGTAACTGGGACTACAGGCGCACGCCACCACGCCCAGCTATTTTTTTGTATTTGTTAGTAGAGACGGGGTTTCACCACGTTGGCCTGGATGGTCTCGAACTCCTGACCTTGTGATCCACCTGCCTCGGCCTCCCAAAGTGCTGGGATTACAGGCGTGAGCCACCGCGCCCGGCCTCTTCTCCTTCCTTAAGCACACTTTGCCTTAAACAATATTAGAGACTTCTAGATAACAAGACCATGTCTTATTTTCCTTCAGTGTCCCATAGAGCAGGGGCCTCAGAAACACTTGTATTGATGTTGACCTTGCTGATCGGATGTTTGCCTTGCAAAGCCCTGGCACTCCAGGCAGAGCTGGCCGTGCCTAGTGGCCAGGAGGGTGTGCCTGGAAGGTGCTGGTCCCCATGCTTTGCCCCCTCTGCCGAGGTCCTGTGTGGAATACCACCCCCACCCCCACAAAGCAGCCAGGCCCCACCTTCCCACACCCATCACCCTCCTCCCCAGCCCGAGCTTTGCTGCTGCCCCCACACTCCCTGGAGTGCTCGGGGTGCTCAGAACTGGTGGCTCTTGGCCAGATCTGGAGCCTGAGGTTGAGACAGTTAGGTGCTGGTGCTGGAGTTACTCTGTGGCAGGTGCCCCTCCGGGCAGGGACGCAGCACCCATTGCATAGACCCATGTCTTCATGCCGCCTTGGAAAACGCCCTGTCTGAGTCCCTAACAACTAACGCCTGTCCCATCTGAGTCCCTAACTCACTCCTGTCCATCTGAGTCCTTCACTCACGCCTGTCCCATCTGAGTCCCTAACTCACTCCTGTCCATCTGAGTCCTTCACTCACGCCTGTCCCATCTGAGTCCCTAACTCACGCCTGTCCATCTGAGTCCTTCACTCACGCCTGTCCCATCTGAGTCCTTCACTCACGCCTGTCCCATCTGAATCCCTCACTCACGCCTGTCCTATCTGAATCCCTCACTCACGCCTGTCCCATCTGAGTCCTTCACTCACGCCTGTCCCATCTGAATCCCTCACTCACGCCTGTCCCATCTGAGTCCTTCACTCACGCCTGTCCCATCAGAGTACCTCACTCACGCCTGTCCATCTGAGTCCTTCACTCACGCCTGCCCCATCTGAGTCCTTCACTCACGCCTGTCCCATCAGAGTCCCTTACTCAACGCCTGTCCCATCTGAATCCCTCACTCACACCTGTCCATCTGAGTCCTTCACTCACGCCTGTCCCATCAAAGTCCCTCACTCATGCCTGTCCCATCTGAATCCCTCACTCACGCCTGTCCCATCTGAGTCCTTCACTCACGCCTGTCCCATCAGAGTCCCTTACTCACGCCTGTCCCATCTGAATCCCTCACTCACACCTGTCCATCTGAGTCCTTCACTCATGCCTGTCCCATCAGAGTCCCTCACTCATGCCTGTCCCATCTGAGTCCCTAATAACTCAGGCCTGTGCCATCTGAGTCCCTAACAACCCACTCCTGTCCCATCAGAGTCCCTAACTCACGCCTGTCCCATCTGAGTCCCTAACAACTCAAGCCTCTCCCATCTGAGTCCCTAACAACCCACATCTGTGGATAGTTCTTCTTTGACCGCCCACGTGGGACTCTCGGAGCCAGGACACAGGTGAAGACTGAAACGCGAGCTTCCAGGAGGAGTATTTCAGCACCTTTAGTTCTCCTGAGAAGAGCCAGTTAGCCTGGATCAGCATGGGTTTTAGTGACTTTTGTGTGGGATGCATTCGCGATTCCAGAAGCACAGCCCCTTTCAACACGGTGCCTCCCACGGTTGCTTTCCTTGTGTTAGGCCCAGATAGCGCCCGTGCTGAGCGTGGGGCCTGACCCAGAGGCGAGGCCTGCCCTCCTCCCGCACTGAGGACCCACGCACCTCACCTAACTTTCAGGAGGACACCTCCCTCCCCGGGGCCCAGGGCTGCCCGCACTCAAAAGGTGGCTCACCAGAGTCTTTCCCCACTGCCTGTCGGAAGGTGTGTGATCCTATAGAGATGCTGCATCTCAAAAGGCTCTCTACAGTGCATCAGAATGTCCTCTAGAAGGTTGTAGATGGTTCCACCCATGCAGAGAGTCAAGGGCTCGGAGAACACATCCAAGACATTTCCTGAGAGTGGCAATTTCCTAACAAAGCTTCTTAAAAGAAAGGGGTCCTCATACCTTATGTAGCATCTGTGTTATTGAGCAAAGGTGTTTTCCAGAACAAATCAACCTAGCCTCCCAGCCTCCCAGCCTCCCAGCCTCCAGTGAAGTGAGTGTGAAACGGTCTCTTTTCTGAAGATTCACAAGAGAAGATTGTGACATTCCCAGGAAACGGTGAGCGGACAGGCCAGGAGCAGGGGAGGCAGAGTCACCACAGCAAGTGCACTGGTCCCCCTTGTCCTGGGGGTGACAGTCCAAGACCCCCAGGGGATGCCTGAAATGATGGAGAGTACCCAGCCCTACTTGTGCGACGTTTTCCATATCCCCACACCCCCTCCATAAAGTTTAATGTATAAATTAGGCACAGTAAGAGATTAACAATAACTTGTAATAAAATAGAACAATCATCACAATATGCTGTTCCCAATGTCACAGATAAAAGATTCGATCTGACTGGAGATCTTGGCAACGTGAGTGTACCATTCTTCTTTCCTTTTTAAGCCGAGAACTGTCACTTCTCACTTAAAGGAGCACCTTATAGCTTCTCTTAGGTGAGCCCGTGTTCCCAGCCTCACTGCTCTTGTGCTCTGGCGCCATGAGGTCAAATGAGGGTTCCTTGCACACGAGCGCTGCAACCCCACAACTGTGGATCTGATAACAGAGAGGGCCCTAAGTGACCGAAGGGCGGGGAGCGCCCACAGCCTGGAGTCGCTGGGCAAAGGGAGGGTTCAGTCCCGGGCGGGGCAGAGCGGGCAAGGCCAGATTTCACCATGCTCCCCTGAAGGGTGCACAAGTTACAACTTGTGAATTGTTTATTTCTGGAAATTCGTTATTTAGTATTTTCTGACTGCACTTGTGACTGCAGGTGACTGAGACCTTGGAAAGCAAAATTGAGGCTAAGCGGGAATGACCGTTCTTCCCCCGAAGTGGGATTGTTGCCAGTTCCTGAACCACCGCCTGATTCTGCTTCCACTCATGTCGCGCACTCACGAGGAGCCTCAGCTTCCATCCCGGGCCCCACGCCATCATTCCGCTGAGAAAACCTCAGATCCGTAGCCTTTCTAGTCTTGTGCTTGCTTTAAAGAAAAAACAAAAGTCCTTTCAAAGATTTCTGGGGAAGGATGAGGTTTTAAAATAACATCGAATGCATCAACTTACATGCAGACAAAATACCTGTGTTGATGCGTTCCAGTCGGAAGTGGATTATTCTGGTCATTCACTCACCCTGAGAGAGGCGGTTATTTCACACCTATGTAAGCCCACACTCACTTGCCGGGCATCAGACGCTCTGCTGCTTTCTTTTTTGTAATAGAATACAACTTTATCAAATGTAGTCCTCATGTGGGACCTTAGGTCTCTGGACTTAATCTCCCTGTAGCTCTACCACTTTGATTGCGTTGACTCCCTTCTCCCGTGCCTGCCCCTGCCCCCGCACCCCCGGCCCTGGAAGACACTGTTCTATTCTCTATCTCTGTATATTTGAGCTTTATTTTTTTTAAGGGTTCCCCATGTATGTGAGATCATGTGTTACTTTTCTGTGTCTGGCTTATTTCACTTAGCATCATGGCCTCCAGGTCTATTCAGGTTGTGGCAAACAGCACGATCTCCTTTTCCTAAAGTTCATGCTGCTCCGCTGTGTGTATAGACCATGGTCTCCTTGTCCCTGCACCCTCAGTGCTGACGGACACCTGCGCCATGCCGGCACCCTGCCCACTGCAGGAAGTGCGGGCTGTGAGAGGCGGCGATTTCATCTCCTTGGGGTTTTCACCCACTTGCAGAAGAGCATTCGTTTCTTCAGCCTATGACACATGATCCTGACTTCCAGGCCCCCAACTTAGGGGCACAGGAGGGTGGGCAGAGCACCCACAAGACGGATTGCTGGGTCACATGGTAGTCAGTGCTGTTTTGTAATTTATTTAGGAAGCTCTGTGCTATTTCCCGTAAGGGGTGTGCCAATCTATATTCCCACTTGGGGTGTGCTAGGCTTCCCTTTACACTCTCGCCAACACTTATCACCTCTCGTCCTTTGTAAAATAACCATCCTGATGGGTGCCAGGTGGTATCTCAATGATTTTAATTTGCTTGCTTCTGATGACTAGTGAAGTGGAGCACCTTCTCATAATACCTGTTGGCCACTTTTCTGTCATTTTTAGAGAAATGTCTGTTCAGGTTCTTGGTCCATGTTTTAAATTGGGTACTTGTTTTTTGACTGTTGAATTGTATGAGTTCTTATAAGTTTTGTATAAATTAACCCTTGTTTAGGTAAGTGGTCAGCAGTTTTTCTTCCTGGTCGGTAGGCGCCTTTTCATTTTGAGTTGGTCCCTTTGCTGTGCAGAAGGATTTTAGTTGTATGTAGTCCTGCTTGAGCTTTTAGTGCAATACCCAGAAACATCACGGCAAGGCCAATACCCAGGGGGGTTTTCTCTGTTCTTTTTAGGGGATTTTATTGTATCTGGTCTTATGTTGAAGTCTTTTATCCATTTTAAGTTGATTTTTTCTAACTACGTAAGATGAGGACCCAATGTCTTTCTCGTCTTTTCTTTCCTTGTTGCTCTTGTTGTTTTTGTGTGTCTGCTTTTGCATGTGGGAAAAAAGGCCACTGGAAAGCCAGTGTTCCCAGCAGCGCTACTGACTGACAAAGACGCCCCTTTCCCCACTGCACCCTCTTGATGCTCTGGCTGAAAATTCATTCACCATGTTGTTTGGATTTATACCTGGGCCCTTCATTCTGTTCCATTGGTCTATGTTTCTGTTTTTATTCCAGAATGATTGCTGTACCTTTGTAACATAGTTTAAAATCAGAAAGTGTGATGCCTCCAAATTTGTTTTTATTTTTCAGTATTGCCTTGGTTTTTTGTGTTTTTTCCACACAAACTTAGGACATTTTTTTATGTTTCTGTAATGAATGCCATTGGAATTTTAATAGCGATTATGCTAAATCTGTATATTGCTTAGAAGCATGGCCATCTTAACAATATTAATGCTTCTGATCCACAAACAGGAGCTATCTTTCTATCCACTTGTGTCTTCTTCAATTTCTTTCATCAGTGTTTTATAGTTTTTAGTGTAAAACTTTGACCTCCTTGACTAAGTTTATTCCTAAGTATTTTACTTTTAGATGTTGTCATAAAGTAGATTGTTTCTTTGATTTCTTCGTGAGCTAGGTTGTTGTCTGTGTACATAAATACAACTGATTTTTGTATGTTGATTTTTTATCAGAGGCTATCATCTGCAGGACCAATCAGACAAGATAAAGAAATGAAGAAGTCAAATTATCTTTATTTGCAGATGACATGACCCCATATGTAGGAAACCCTAAAGCTTTTTTCTGTCTTTTGCTCGTCTGATTGCTCCTGCAGTCAACATCTGATTGCTCTTCCAGTACTGTGTTGAGTAGAAGTGGCAAGAGTGGGCCTCTCTGCCTTGTACCAGATCTTAGTGGAAATGCTTTCAGTTGTTCCCTGTTGTTTATGATGTTAACTACAGGGTCTTCATAAATGGCCCTTATAGTAAGGACCTTTCCTTCTGTACTTAAACTGTTAAGAGTTTTTATCAAGAAAAGATGCTAAACTTTGTCAAGTACCTTTTCTGTGTAAATTGATCACATGGTTTTTATTGTTCATTCTGTTAATGTGGTGTATCACATTGATTGATTTGTGTACATTAAATCAGCCTTGCATGCCAGGGATAAATCCCACTTGGTCATGATGAATAACCTTCATGCTGTCACACTGGATTTTGTTTACTACTATTATATTGAGGATTTTTGCATTAATGTCCATCAGAGAGACTGACCTGCAATTCCCTTTTCTTACACTGTCCTTGACTTAGGGATTAAGGTGATACTGACCTCATAAAAGATATTGGGAAGTATTCCCTTCAGATCTGTGTTTTGGAAAACTTTGAGATGTATTGGTAATAATCCTTCCCTGAATATTTGGGAGAAGTCAGCCATGAAGCCATGTGGTCCTGAGCTTTTGTGTGTTGGAAGGTTTGTAATTGCTTTGTGGCTGTCTTTATTATTGGCCAAGCTTTTGTTCTTTTTTTTTTTTTAATTGTATTTGGGCTCTGGGGTACATGTGCACATCCTGCATCCTCCAGGATTGTTGCATAGGTATATATAGGTATATACATGCCATGGTGGTTGGCTGTCTCCATCCGCACCCCACCATTGCCTGCATCAAGTATTTCTCCAGATGTTATCCCTCCCCCTCCTTCCCACCTCCCCCCCACACTGTGCCCCCCTCCCCTCCATCCTCCCACCTAGCTCTGTGAGTGTTGTTCCCTTCCCTGTGCCCAAGCGTTCTCATTGTTCATCACCCGCCTATGACTGAAAACATGTGGTGTTTGGTTTTCTGTTCTTGTGTCAGTTTGCTGAGAATGATGGTTTCTAGGTTCATCCATGTCTCTACAAAGGACATGAACTCATCATTTTTTACAGCTGCATAGTATTCCATGGTGCATATGTGCCATATTTTTTTTTGTTCCAGTCTATCATTGATGGGCATTTGGGTTGGTGCCAGGTCTTTGCTATTGTAAACAGTGCTGCAATAAACATACGTGTGCATGTGTCTTTATAATAAAACAATTTATAATCCTTTGGGCATATACCCAGTAATGAGATTGCTAAGTGAAATGGAATTTCTATTTCTAGATCCTTGAGGAATTGCCACACTGTCTTCCACAATGGTTGAACTAATTTACACTCCCACCAACAGTGTAAAAGTGTTCCTTTTTCTCCACATCCTCTCCGACATCTGTTGTCTCCAGATTTTTTAATGATCACCATTCTAACTGGCATGAGATGGTATCTCAGTGTGGTCTTGATTTGCATTTATCTAACGACCAATGATGAGCATTTTTTCTTATGTTTGTTGGCCGCATAAATGTCTTCTTTTGAAAATGCCTGTTCATATCCTTTGCCCACTTTTGAATGGGTTTATTTGTTTTTTTCTTGTAAATCTGTTTTAGTTCTTTGTAGATTCTGGATATTAGCCCTTAGTCAGATGGGTAGATTGGGAAAATTTTTTCCCATTCTGTTGGTTGCCGCTTTACTGTAAGGCTTGTTTCTTTTGCTGTGCAGAAGGTCTTAAGTTTAATTGGGTCCCATTTGTCTATTTTGGCTTTTGTCGCCATTGCTTTTGGTGTTTTAGTCACAAAGTCCTTGCCCATGCCTATGTCCTGAATGATTTTACCTAGGTTTTCTTCTAGGGTTTTTATGGTGTTCGTTCTTATGTTTAAATCTTTAATCCATGTGAAGTTAATTTTTGTATAAGATGTAAGGAAGGATCTTTTTGCTTTTTCATGTAGGCATTGTTGCTATAAACTTCCCTCTTAGAACTACTTTCACTGTGTCCCAGAAGGTTTCCTATGTTAAGTTTCTACTGTCACTTGTCTTGACATACTTTTTAATTTCACTTTTGATTTATTCTTGGACCCACTGGTTGTTCAGGAGCATGTTGTTTAATCTTTACATATTTATGAATTTTCTGAGTTTCCTCCTGTTATTGATTTCTAGTTTTATGCCTTTGTGGTCAGAAACAACACTAGATACAAATCCAATCTTCTTGAATTGGTTCTGTTAGGCTTTAAAATCACCTAGATCAATGCATGAAGATACTCTCTCTCTAGCTCACACAGCTCGCTATCCCACATAAGAAGCCCCACTCTAGCCATGGAGGAAACTGCCATGAATGCTAGCTCCTTATTAATCCCATGAACTTCTCAAATTCCCATGAATTGCCACTCTGTTTAAATTAGAAATAAACAATAGTTTATAGTGCTTATACCCAATAGATAGACTCAAATATGCATAAAGGCCCAAACACAATGGAAAGAGACTTGAGTAAACAAGATGATTGAAATGACAAAATTACAGAGGTGGGGAACAGATGTGCAGTTTCCAGGGGCTGGGGGGGCGCGGAATCTGCGGGATAAGGGCAAAGCCTGAGGAACCAAGTTCTCTATCCTGATTGTGGTTTGGTGACACAAAGCTACACATAAAATAAAATTGCATAGAGCTGTGTAGACATGCACATGTGTGCACACACACACACACAAGAACCTCTATAACTGGCAAAAACTGAAAAAGCCCTGTGGGTTTTTCAGATTCAGCTTCCTGAGATTAATACTATACTGTAGTTACAAAGGGGACCTCCCTTTGCATTTCTTTGCAACTTTCTGTGAATCAGTCATGATTCCAAAATAAAATATCAAAAGAGTGATGAAGACAGAGAGAGCGCTGTGCCAGGACATAGAGCATGAGCTCACCTCAGGAAAACTCTGGTCTTCTTTTATTTTTTCATTGAGGTAAGATATCTTATACATCCTGTACAGTCTCAAAGTGCATGAATTGTACATGATGGCTGGAAATATCTGCACAGGATAAGACCCATGTAGCCACCAGCACTTTACAAAGCTTCCTTCCTGGCCCTCCCCCTCATTGTCACTCCCTCAGAAAAAACCACCATGCTCACTCCATGGCTAATGATTCGTTTTCCCTGATCTTAAACTTTATACACGCAGAATCAGAGTATGCGGAATAATAGTATGCAGAATCAGGCTCACCCATTCCTGGCTTTCTCAACTTAGCATGTTGGAGGTTCATCCATTAGTTGCTTGTAATAATCATCTGTTCTTTTTTATTCCTCAGTTGTGTTCCATTCTAAGAACACCCCACAGTTTACTTAGCCATTCTCTTGCCAACACATATTTGTGTTATTTTCAGTTGTTCATGCTCATTTCTCTGACATAAGTCCCAGGGTTTAGGATGGACTTAGCTTTTTAGTAAACACAGGGATATCTCATTTTATTGCACTTTGCAGATGTTACTTTTTTTTAATTGAAGTTTTGTGGCAGTCTTGCATCGAATAGGTCTTTTGGCTCCATTTTCCCAACAGTATGTACTCACTTTGTGTCTCAATGTTACATTTTGATATTTTTTGCAATATTTCAAACTTTATTATTATTATTATTATTATTATTATTATATCTGTTATGATCCTTGATCAATGACCTTTGATGTTATCACTGTTAACTATTTTGGGGCACCACAAACCATGCCCATATAGGAGCAAACTTCATCAATCAATGTTAACGTGTGTTCTGACTGCTCTGTGATCAGCTGTTCCTGGCCTCTCTCCCTCTCCTCAGACCTCCATATTCCCTAACACAAAATAATATTTTAAAATGAAGTCAATTCATAGCCCAACAGTGGCCTCTAAGTGTTCAAGTGAAAGGAAGGGTTGCACATGTCTCACTTTAAACTAAAAGCTAAAAATCATTAAGCTTAGTGAAGTTTGACATAAGCTTAAAGAATTCAACTTATGTCAGAAGCCAAGACAGTCCAAAAATGAGGCCAGTGGCACCAAAGTGCTAACCAACTTATAAATGCAAAGGAAAGGTTCTCAAAGGAAATGAAAACTGCTACTCAGTGAACACAGGAATGATAAGAAAACAAAATACCCTCATTGCTGATATAGAGAAAGTCTGATGGTCTAGAGAGAAGATCAGAACAGCCACAACATTCCCTCAAGCCAAAGCCTAATCCAGAGCATGGTCCCAGCTCTCTTTAGTTCTGTGAAGGCTGAGACAAGTGAGGAAGCTTCAGAAGAAAAGTTGGAAGCTAACAGCGGTTTCATTCCTGAGGTTGAAGGAAAGAAGCCATCTCCAGAACATAAAAGTACAAGGTGAGGAAACACGTTCTGATGGAGAAGCTGCAGCAAGTCATCCAGAAGATCCAGCCAAGATCACTGATGAAGGTGGTTAGACAAACAACAGATTTTCAGTGTAGATGAAGCAACCTTACATTGGGAGAAGATGCCATCTAGGACTTTCATAGCTAGAGAGGAGAAGTCAATGCCTTGCTTCAAAGCTTCAAAGTCCAGGCTGACCCTCTTCTCTAAGGCTAATGCAGCTGGTGACTTTAAGTTGAGACCAATTCTGATTTGCCATTCCAAAAATCTTAGGGCCATTAATTGCTAAGTGTACTCTGTGGTGTATACATGAAACATATCTGTTTACAGCATGGTTAACTGAATACTTAGAGTCCGTTGTTCAGACCTACTGCTCAGAAAAAAATGATTTCTTTCTAAAATATTAACACTCATTGACAATGCACCTCAAGAGCTCTGATGGAGATGTACAAGATTCATGTTGTATTCATATCTGCTAACATAACATCCATTCTGAAGCCCATGGATCAGAGAGTCGCTTCAACTTTCATGTCTTAATATTTAAGAAATACATTGTATAAGACTATAGCTGCCATAGATAATGATTCTTCAGATGGTTCTGCGCAAAGTAAATTGAAAACCTTCTGGAAAGGATTCATCATTCTAGATGCCATTAAGATCATTTGCAATTCATGGAAGGAAGTCAAGATATCAGCTTTACCAGGAGTTTGGAAGAAGGTGATTCCAACCCTTCTGGATGATTTTGAGGGTTCAAGACTTCAGTAGAGGAAGGAAGTGTAGATGGAGTGGAAATAGCAAGAGAAGTAGAATTCGAAGAGGAGTGTGAAGATGTGACTGAACTGCTGCACTCTCATGATAAAACTTGAATGGGTGAAGTGCTGCTGCTTGTGGATGAGCAAAGAAAGTGGCCTCCTGAGATGGAATTTACTCCTGGTGAAGATGTTGTGAACATTGCTGAAATTACAACAAAGGACTTAGAATATTCCATAAACTTGGTTGATAAAGCAGCAGCAGGGTTAGAGAAGACTGACTCCAATTGTGAAAGACGTTCTATGTTGGTAAAATGCTTTCAAACAGTATCACATGCTACAGAGAACTCTTTCATAAAAAGAAGAGTCCATTGATGCAGTGAATCTCATTTTCTTAGATTAAAAAATTCCCACAGTCACCCCAGCCTTCAGCAATTACCACCCTAATCAGTCAGTAGCCATCAACATCCAGGCAAGACCAGAAAAGATTACAATTTGCTACAAGCTAAGATGATCATTACCATTTTTTAGCAATAAATGTAATTTTTAACTGAGGTGTATACATTGTTTTTTAGACACAATGCAATTGCACACTTAACAAACTACAGTATAATTTAAACATAGCTTTAATAGGCACTGAGAGTCAGGCACAGTTGCTCACACCTGTAATCCCAGCACTTTGGGAGACTGAGAAAGGTGGATCGCTTGAGGTCAGGAATGTGAGACCAGCCTGGCCAACATGGCAAAACCCCTTCTCTAATAAAAATACAAAAACTAGCCAAGTGTGGTGTCGCATGCCTGTAATCCCAGCTACTTCAGAGGCTAAGGCAGAAGAATCACTTGAACTCAGGAGGCAGAGGTTGCAGTACGCCAAGACTGTGCCATTGCACTCCAGCCTGAGCAACAGAGCAAGACTCCATCTCAAAAAAAAAAAAAAAGGCACTGGGAAACCAAAACATTCAAGTGACTCCTTTTCCTATGATACTTGCTTTATCACCGTGGTCTGGAACTAAACCTGAGAATCGCTGAGGTCTGCCTGAATTGCCAAACAGGCTGTCAAGGCAACTGTCCCACTTTACACTGTACTCTGTGTGTGTGAGTGTGTGTGTTTCAAAATAAGTTATATGTTCACATGCTTCTGTATCAAAATGATGTCAAAAGGCAGAGGTGAAAAATGTTGCAACTCTTATCATGTTCACACCCACCCCTGCCCCCACCCTCAGGTTACCACTCAGTTTCCTATGCATCCTTCTTGAATTTTTTGGTGGAAACAGGAGGAAATATAAATATTTATTCTTATTTTCCCCACTTCCTTCCTTTCTGTACTATCCTAGTCCACTAAACATTATATTCCAGAGATTCATCTGTGTTTCCAGCAGAGAGCCTTCTCATTCATTTTTACAGCTTCGTATTTTGTTTATAATAAAATATACTACTCAATCATCTGTTATTCATGACACTAGGTGTATTAGTTTTCACGCTGCTGATAAAGACATACATGAGACTGGGTAATTCATAAAGAAAAGAGGTTTAATGGACTCACAGTTCCACATGGCTGGAGAGGCCTCACAATGATGGTGAAAGGCAAAAGGCACTTCTCACATGGCAGCATGCAAGAGAGAAATGAGAATCAGGTGACAGAGGCTTCCCCTGTAAAACCGTCAGATCTCATGAGACTCACCACGAGAACAGTATGGGGAAACCAGACCGCTCCCATGATTCAGTGACCTCCCATCAGGTCCCTCCTATAACACATGGGAATTACGGGGGCTACAATTCAAGATGAGATTTGGGTGGGGACAGAGCCAAACCATATCACTAGGACTGTTTCTAATGATTCACTAATTCACACAATGCTGCAGTGGACACCGTTACGCCCGTGAAGGTGTATTGTTAGGATACATCCCCAGAGGTGGATTTGCATCCGTAATTAAATAGACATCACTGAATCACCCTTCAGCGTGCACTCTCACCCACAATGGACACATTGCCTTCCCAAGATGAAGGGCATGTTGTCCACATTTTTCATTTCTGTTGTGCTTGTAAGTGAAAGAAACGGTATCTCAGTCAGCTGAGCACCTTCTCTCGTATTTTAGAGGCATTTGCCTTTGCCCTTCTCTGGGCCAATTTGTTCATTTCCACTGCCCATGTTCTTCTGGCTTGTTGTTCTTATTGATTTGTAAGGCACTTTACGTATTAGAGGTATTTGTCTTTTATAATACGAGCTGCATTTCTTTTAACTCCAGTTGAATTTGTGTGCCTTAGTTTCTCTAATTCGGGTGAAAAGGGATTTTCCTGTGCTTTATCTAGTATCACCATGGTTTCTCTCACTTACATTTTTTGTGTGACCCGTTTGCCATCCACTCCAGTGTGTGCTGTGCTATGTGGCTCCAAAGTTGTTTTCTCCGCCAGTGGTAAAAAAAATACAGGTATTCGACGTTGTATTGAAAATCACATCTTTTCCTCTCACTTGAGCTGCCACCTTTATCGCCTGTTCACCCCCACAGTGCTGTCTTCTGTGCCTGGACCCTCCTCTGTCCCACTGCCTCTGCTGTGCGAGCCGGCACCAGGAGGCTTTCACTGCTGTGTCGTCGTGTTTCATATCTAGCAGGGTGAGGGCCTCTGCTGCTCTTCCTTTTCAGAGTTTCTTGACTGTTACTTATTTTTCCTTATGAACTTTGAAATTAGCTTGCTTGGTTCAAACAAATCACTGTGGGTAATTTTATTGGGATCATATTATGTTTTTAGGATAACCTAAAGAGAATTTATAGCTAGGTGGTGTTGAGACTTCTTCATCAAGTGTTCAAGTCTCCCTGCACCTCCATGGCATCTGAAAACTTTCCTCATAGATCTTGCCAATTCCTCATTGAATTTACGTCTAGTTCTTGCTGTTATTTTTGCTGTGATCAACAGGAGTCTTTTCTTCCTCAGATGTTGTAATTTGTTGTTTGTATCTATGAGGGATATTGGTTTTAAGATACCTATATAAGACAGCTGACCTGAACACCTCAAAACCAGCAGTGTCATGAAAACCAAAACAGAAACAAAAAACGCAAAAGCAAAGCAGATGGGGCAGGGGTGGGGTTTGCTCTAGATTAAAAAGAAACAAGAGAGCTTCAGCCAGCAGGGACGTGTGTGTTTCTCCTGTGGATCTGTCTTCTTTAAAAACCTACCAAGGACACTTTGAGGATGTCTGGGGACACTTGAAGGGAGACTCTCTAACTAGAGGTATAGCACCAAGTCAACCATTCTGACAGGTGATTCAGCATCCACACTGAGTCATCGCTAAACTGCTTGGCTTGGCCCAGCATTGGGTTATTTCAGAAAATGTCCATGTTCTTGGATGACACAGGCAGAAGTGTTGGGGCAAGGGGGCTGAGTCCATGCTGTACCCTCAGATGGGTTAGCAAGGAGCAGATCCAAAACAAAACTTCATGCATGTACATACACGCACATGTGGAGAGCGGGAGAATACAGACATGGAAACACGTTAGCAACCGGTGACTTTAGAGTGCTTGTGATGTAATTATCTCAGCTTCGTGTAAGTGTGAAATTTTTCCAAATAACACGCTGGGGTCAAAAGAATCTACGTAAAATGCTGGATGTGCACCACACCCATGGTGGGCACTGTGTTGCTGGTTCATATGCCCAGGGAGCCCAGAATCCTGTGCAGAAGGCTGAGGGTTGTGATCCTACGCGTCCGATGACACCTGCCGCCCCTGCTCCCAGCGGCCCTAAGTGGGTGGGGCTTGCTCTTCCTCCCTGAAGGAGACCTGCAGCCTCTGAGCTCCTCTCAGGCCTAGGGGATAATGTAAAGTCCTCCTGGAATCATGCTGTACTTGAAATGTCCTGGCCCACTACCTTCTAAAATCCGTCCAGCATTGAAGCGTCCCCCCTCCACCGCACCCCACATATCCAGCCTAGAAGCCTGAAGTGGGGGGCTGTGGCCAGCCCCTCCCCTATTTCTTCTGTCCTCAGTTCCTCCCTCCCTGCTTCCCTGTGGGTTCCAGTGAGGCGGCCCGACCAGCCCCACCTGCCCTCCCGAGTGTGACAGACAAGGCCCTGTGGACAAGCCCTGGACCACAGAGCAAGAGAGAAGCTCAGTCAACCAAAGGCACAAGAACGCCTCGGTGCAAGGGGCAGGAGGCGTCTGCCCTATGCCCAGGAGCAGAGTGGGTGCTGAAGAAGGAGAGTGAGGGGAACAAGACTCCTGCACCCAAGGAACCTCTCAGGCAAGGGCCAGGTCCCCAGGGTCTGGAACACCCAGAGGCCTCCCATGGGTGCCATCCAGAAGGCACCTGTCACATGGAGTGGATCCAGGGGGTCCCTCTGCTGAGGGAGGACAGATGGGGACCCTTGGGAGAACACCCCTGAGAGGACAAGTGAGGCCAGTGGGGCTGCCTCTCAGGCTCCACAGAAAAGCAGATGGCAGCAGACAGACTTTCCCTCGCAGGGACTCCGCGGGCGCCTATGCCCCCGAGTTGCAGGCTTACAGAACAAGTCGCACATCTTCCAAATGGCCCCACAGAGCCCATCGGACTTGACTTGAGGTGAGGGGTGTGAGCAGTAAGGCCTGACATCTGTCCTCAAGAGCTGACAGTCTGAGTGAGAAAGAAATCACAGCCTTTTTGCGGGTGTGACCAAAGTCAACCCACGGTTTGCAGAAAGAAAACAGAGCGTGGTCGGCCCATCCTGGAGGCCGCCGGTTCCCCGAGGGGTCCGCATCTGAGAGCAGAGGAAGGACTGCCCAGGTGGAACCGGATCCCAGCTGCTCCACAGAATCTTCAAATGGAACATTCAGCCACAGTGAAAAGCAGAACTCAGTAGGGGCGCATGGGAGGGGCCATAAGCCGTACCTCCTCGGCCCTATCCTGCAGAAATAGATAGGGAGCCGCGGAGAGTGAGGTGGGGCCGAACTGCCCATCTGCACTTAGAAAGATCGTCACATAGAAAGAGCATTCCAGCAACAGCCTGGAACATGAGCAGCGCTGGGACAGGCTGAGACCTGGGCTCCCAGGAGTCGGGTGGAGGACAGGCTGAGGCCCGGGGTCCCAGGAGTCGGGTGGGGGACAGTCTGAGACCCGGGGTCCTAGGAGTCGGGTGGGGACAGGCTGAGACCCGGGATCCCAGGAGTCGGGTGGGGAACAGGCTGAGACCCAGGGTCCCAAGAGTCGGGTGGGGGACAGGTTGAGACCTGGGGTCCCAGGAGTTGGGTGGAGGACAGATGGCCCCCCATAGACATGGGGCCGGGGCTAGAAGGACCTGGCACTGACCTTGGCATGTGAAGTGGGTGACAGCAAATGGACATGGGAAGGCTTGCCCTGTGCCCTTCTTGCAAGAGAGTCTTCAGAACCCTGATTGGGGAGAGATGGGATGAGGGTCGGAAGGTGAAATGCCAGGCTGTGTGGGTCCATTTGGAACAGGGTGAGAAATGTGTGGCACAAAGGCATCAAAGCTCCTTGCAGCCCGCCCAAAACACAGCTGAGTGCTCAGGAAGTTAGGGACCTGTGCGGAAGGACTTGGGGTGCAGGGGACTCTAACGTGGATGGGGCCAGCCCCATGGCACCAGGGGTGTCTCCTGAAGGCACAGGGGCATGGACCCAGCCAGGAAGGAGGATGAACCAGCCGTGAGGGAGGACGGCCCAGCCAGGAGGAAAGATGGCCCAGCAGGAGGGAAGGGGATCACACAGAGGAAGGGAGGACGGGCCAGCAGGAAGGAGGGCAGCTCAGAGGGAGGGAGGACAGTCCAGCACCGTGGGCCAGTGCAAGCGAAGCAGCCAGCATTGTCCACTGGGGGGAGCATCAAAGGAGTTGGGAGCACCGGAGGAGGAGGGAGCACCAGAGGAGTTGGGAGCACCGGAGGAGGAGGGAGCACCAGAGGAGTTGGGAGCACCAGAAGAGATGGGAGCATTGGAGGAGTTGAGAGCACCAGAGGAGGCGGGAGCACCAGAGGAGGCGGGAGCACCGGAGGAGATGGGAGCACCAGAGGAGGTAGGAGCATCGGAGGAGGAGGGAGCACCAGAGGAGATGGGAGCACCAGAGGAGTTAGGAGCACTGAAGGAAGAGGGAGCACCGGAGGAGTTGGGAGCATCAGAGGAGATGGGAGCATCGGAGGAGATGGGAGCACCGGAGGAGGCAGGAGCACCGGAGGAGGCGGGAGCACCAGAGGAGATGGGAGGTAGGAGCACCAGAGGAGATGGGAGCACCAGAGGAGGTGGGAGCACTAGGGGAGGTGGTAACAGCAGGGGAGGTGGGAGCACCAGAGGAGATGGGAGCCCTGGAGGAGGCGGGAGCACCGCTGTGCCCTCGGGTCTGGTGCTGTCCCAAGAGCTGGGGGGAAATTCCTGAGAACGGAACCATAATCGGCCTAAACTTAGAAAGGAGCGCAGCAAGTGTCTACAGAGGCTGTAAGGAAGGAGTCTCTCCGCGGGACACTGGGCATTGAATCCCCACAAGCGCCACCGTCAGGAACCTGTGGGTTCAGCGGAGACTGTGCGGGCACCGGAGCCCTCGCTTCTGTGTGCAGAAGCATTTCCGACCAGCTGCCTGGTGGGAGCTCGGCAGAAGATTTGGAAGGATGGGTACATTCTCCAAGAGGAGGAGCTGTATCTGGAGAGAGAAACGACCCACAGACCTTCCGGGTTACTCTGCATGCGAGATCGAAGAGCCCCTGAAACTTTTGGCATTGCTTCCAGGATAAAATTAACCAGTTTTGTGTGCAGATTAATTCTCCTCTGTCTCAGGGGTTGTGTCTACATTTTCACTCATGGGTGACTGGCCACTTGTGTGGGTCTCGTCTGCATAGCTCCCCTGTGCTCACGCTGCCCCGAGTGTCCTTTCCTTCAGAGATTCCACCCAGCGGTTTCCGGGCTGCTCAGTGAGCAGGACCTGGGCTGCAGGGGAAGGGGGCCGGTGCCGGGGGGAGAGGGCCCTGCTGAAGTCGGGGCCACCCGGGTGAAGAGAGACGTCAGGGAAACCCGGCATGGCTGGGAAAGACAGCGGGGGCTGGCGTGGTCAGAGCTTCGGAAGCCGTGAAGGTCATCTGTGTGCGGCCAGCTCAGAGGACAGCAAAGGCCTGCCAGGGACCAGCGGGCACCAGCAGACGCCCTCCATTTGGAGCGGAGCTGGCCAAATATCCTGGGAAAATGTTACCCTAAAGTCACACACCCCTCCCGGTAAACCAGCCATGACTAGATGTTTCATGACCAGCCAAGGCCGTTCACAGGGTCGTACCCGTCCCTTGACCCAGGCTGCCCACAGAGCAGGTAGTTCAGCTCCTTCAAAAACATATGAAGAAACTGATGCTTTTAAGAAATGATGTTATCAGATGAACAAGAAAAGTCTCCTTTCTTTTTTGAAGGATAGAACTGTCTAGAGGGAAACTATGCAGATACAAACATGAGACAGCCCATTATAAATGAACCTCTCGATAAAAATGGCTTCTGCACCCAAACGGATGTATTGGCATCGATCGGAGTGGTGGGGGAGGGGGGCAAAAACCAGTGTCCTTTACACTTGAAACCTTTTTCTACATCTGACCCAGTAAACCCATTGCCTGTGTATTCTGCCTGTTCCGCAGGACTTAACTCAGCCCTGCAATGCTGTTTATTTCCCTCCGCCGCACCAGCTCCCTAGGAAACTGCCAATGATTTGGAACAGGGACTGAAAACGCCTGTCCTGATGTGACATGGAGAGAAGCCGGAAACCCTGGTGCTGGGCGTCAAGGCTGCCCAAACATCCTGGAGATGTCAGAGGCCTCTACTGAGACTTGATGTGGGTTAGACGTTGTTTAAAAGAGCAAGTAAATTTTAAGAAGCGGACCCTCATGCTTCATGCCTGAGAGGGCACCATTCCCTGAGACAGATCCAGAAGGTCACAAAGGCGGCTCTTGCCCGGGGGTGTGGCTGGAGCCATGGGGCGTGGAACAGGCCGGGGAGAGGGCCCAGGTGGACGGCTACCTTCTGGAAGCATCCCTCACTGCCATGCGCAGAATTGTGACTCGTTCCCCCAAAACTGGAACCACCAGCAAGAAGATGACGGAGATGGATTCTCAGCATTTACTGTTGTTCACATTTCCCCAGAGTTTCTAAAGATCCAAACTTCACCCCACCTGTCCAGGAGAAACCGCCTGATTTTATCACGCAGGTGAGATTTCCATGCCTGTTAGCAAAGGCCTCATTCTCAAGACAACAATGATTGACATATTTTCTCACCCATGGTGTTTCCAATGAAGTCAGAGTCCAAGCAAAATGCCACAGTCGCCCAACCCCAGGAGCTAAAATCAATGAGGAGCTTCGGCACCGTTCCGTGCACGGTGGGCGGGAAAGGCTGTGCGTGTGTGTGCTTTGTTTTCACTGCTCCCTGGGAGGGTAAGGGTTATGCACCCCAAAGCCATGCTGGGCCCTGAGAAGACTGTCGGCATCTTGTGAGTTGTGGCCTCTCCTCTGCTCACAGGCCTGGCTGGAGAGCGCAAGAGATCAATACGAGAGGAGCGGAACCCTTTGCATGTAGCAAAAAGAAAAGCCATCGATACGTCCGAGAAGCTTCTGCACAAGCCCATGAGATGGCCGAGACGGGCAGGCACCGACTCCAGCATCCTTGAGAGTTGGGGGCTGTTTTCCACCTGCCCTGCCCACAGGTCCATGTTAACTCAAGGTTTATGGAGCTCAGAAAGCAGGAAACGCTAAATTCAGTAAATTCCCATAGGGTTCCCACAGGGAGGGGTGAACCCATAGAGGGAGAACCATGTGTGGGTAAATCTGCTCTTGTTTTGTGATCTCTGCTGGTTCTTAAATTTCATGGGAGTAACAAACAGCATTATCACTTACCGGAAAGATGTAAGATGGTAGGAATAAAAGCCACAGCGTGAGAGTCCTCTGTGAGCTTCAGATTGGAGACGGGCCTGCAGGAGTGGCTCTCACCCCGTCACAGGGCTTCCCCGTGCCCTGGGGAGCTGTGTGCGGAGTGCAGGATGTTAACTGTGTACACTTGTCGAGAGCCACTGTTTGCCAGGCACTGTGCAACTGCTCCATACATACTGTCTGTGACCCGCAAGACAATGCCACAGAGTATGTATGTTACTCGTGATTTGTAGCTGGGGAAACTGAGGCTCGGGGTAGTCAGTTTTGTCAAAGGTTTCAACACTGTAAGTGGCAATGTGACAATCTGGACAGGATGAGACATGCCCAGCCCGCGAGCCTTTTGCTCTCGCTCATGGCTCCTCTCAGAACCTGCAGCAGACACCCTGAGCCACTGTGGACAGACACCCTGAGCCACTGTGGAGCACACGCCCCGAGCCACTGTGGACACACAGCCCAAGCGACTGTGGACAGACGCCCCGAGCCACTGTGGAGCACACAGCCCAAGCCACTGTGGACAGACGCCCCGAGCCACTGTGGACACACGCCCCGAGCCACTGTGGAGCACATGCCCTGAGCCACTGTGGACATACGCCCCTAGCCACTGTGGAGCAGACGCCCCGAGCCACTGTGGACACACGCCCCGAGCCACTGTGGCTGGCAGAGCATCAGCGTTGCTGGGCACCCACCGTGCACCCTGAACTCTGCAGACATGGGGAGCCATCATCCCCCGACTTGTGTTGGCTTCCCCTGTCCCGGCCTCCTCACTTTGCACCTGCTCTTCCCTCTCCTTCCTCACCACCCACCTGGGAGCTCTTCCTGCTCCAGGACTCGGACAGAACAGCTCTCGATCAAACACTCCTCTGTTTCCTTCCTGCACACCTGAGTGAGTTCCTGAGCCTGCGTGTGCCTCTGTTTCCTCATCTGTGAGATACAGAGAGATCCACCATGGGTGTCAGCGGAGACTGTGACTCTACAGGCTCCTTGACGCCGAAACCTACCACCGGCTCTTACTGCCTTGTTCTTGGTGTCAGAGGCCGTTGGTCCCTCCCTACACAGAGGAAAGAGCCCCATGCCAGCTCCTGCCACCCGGATTAAATGGCTCACCCTTCTGCTGTCTGCACCAGATGGTCACCCTCCTGGATTATCACCTGGATTCCCCAGGTCCATACCAACAGAAAAGAGCCTCCCTCTACTCAATGAAACATCCATGCCTGCGCGTGGCAGGGCCACAGCGAATGCCTGTGAAGTGCGTGGCTTGTGCTGAGTACTCAGGCACATGGTCATCCCACACAGTGCAGATGTGCCAGGCAGGATGAAATCGTGACAGACGGGCTCTCTGCAGGGCTGGCCGTCAAGGGCCAAGTCAGAACACACAAAACGATGACAGCCATAGCAGTGGGCCCAGAGCCAGGGGTCTGCCAGGGCTGGCCAGGAGGAACTCAGAAAGGAAGGCTACCCAGGTGTGGCCTGGCCCAGAAGAGCCCATGGGAGCTTCGTGGAAACGGAAGGAGGATTTGGAGTTGGTGGAGAGAAGAGACACAGAGGAGCAACCACGGAGCGTGGCATGGAGGAGACCTCGGAGGTGCCCCTGCAGCTCCTCCTGTGGCCTGGATCTGATCCCGGGCGGCAGCCCAGAAGGCTGGTGTACATGGAAGAGTGTGGCTGCAGGGAACAGCCTGGCATGAGAATCGGCTGCTTCTGTGGCCTCGTCCTTGAACCCAGGATGAGGGAAGAGTTAAAATATCTTGAGCACAGTGAGTGATGGCCACAGCTGCCATTTCCTGCGTCTGCACCAACCTGCAGCTCTCCCTCCCTTCAGCCGTCACTCAAGCATGACCTTCGCGAAGCCTTTGAAAGTCAGCCTCGCCCTTCCAGGACTCCACTGCACCCTCTAACAGAGCCTCTCCCTTACCCCGGTGCTTCTGTGTAGATGTCCTGATAGTGTTCCCCTGGGATGGTTCCCAGAAACTTTCCCTGGCAGCCCACCTTCAGCACCCAGCAGGACTGGGCTCCACCATTGCCGGTGACATGTTCCGTGACAGGGTGACTGCCGTGACATGTTCCGTGATGGGGTGACTGCTGTGACATGTTCAGAGATGGGGTGACTGCCACGATATGTTCAGTGATGGGGTGACTGCTGTGACATGTTCCGTGACGGGGTGACTGCCGGGGTGACTGCCGTGACATGTTCCATGACGGGGTGACTGCCATGACATGTTCCGTGACGGGGTGACTGCCGTGATATGTTCAGTGATGGGGTGACTGCTGTGACATGTTCCGTGACGGGGTGACTGCTGTGACATGTTCAGTGATGGGGTGACTGCCGTGATATGTTCCATGATGGGGTGACTGCCGTGACATGTTCAGAGACGGGATGACTGCCGTGATATGTTCCATGATGGGGTGACTGCCGTGACATGTTCCATGATGGGGTGACTGCCGTGACATGTTCCATGACGGGGTGACTGCCGTGACATGTTCTGTGATGGGGTGACTGCCGTGATATGTTCCGTGATGGGGTGACTGCTGTGACATGTTCAGTGATGGGGTGACTGCCATGACATGTTCAGAGACGGGGTGACTGCCGTGACATGTTCAGTGACGGGGTGACTGCCGTGATATGTTCCGTGATGGGGTGACTGCCGTGACATGTTCAGTGATGGGGTGACTGCCGTGACATGTTCAGTGATGGGGTGACTGCCGTGACATGTTCAGAGATAGGGTGACTGCCGTGATATGTTCCGTGATGGGGTGACTGCCGTGACATGTTCAGTGATGGGGTGACTGCCGTGACATGTTCAGAGACAGGGTGACTGCCGTGACATGTTCAGTGACGGGGTGACTGCCATGATATGTTCCATGATGGGGTGACTGCCGTGACATGTTCAGTGATGGGGTGACTGCCGTGACATGTTCAGAGACGGGGTGACTGCTGTGATCCCCCACTAGCTTGTCATCTCATCAAAGATCAGGTCTTACTTATTTTTAGGTCCCCAGAGCTTGGGAAAGTGCCGACAAGTCATAGATGTTCAGTGTTAGTAATAAAAGATATTACTATTAAATAGTTCTCTTGTTTAACTATAACATAAATAACTATATTACATATATAAAACTATATATTATATATAACTATATTATATGGCTAAATATATTAATACATAACTATATTATAGTTAAATAAAGTTAAAAGAACTAATATAGTTATTTATCTATAATATAGTTAAACAAAAGAACTAATGAATCAATGAATGAATGAATAAATAAATGAGCAAAGGTATTCCACCTCCTCAGGGAAGAGTGAGTTGTACCAGCGATGTTGCAGCAAAAGAAACAGAAACCACCCGGGCCTCCAGGGCAAGCTGAAGACCCTTTGGAGCAGGGCTGGTAGACAGGGCTTTGGTGGGACCGCAGGATGGGTTCTAAGAACCCCAAAGACCTGACCCACCAACAGCCTTTGCCACAAGTTGAACATGCAGGAGCAGGTGCACCACAACCACCAGATTCAGGTAAAGACAGGCAGGACCAGGGGGCTGCAGGTGCCACCCCGCCGTTCAGCTGGGCCTCCCAACCTTTCTGCACAAACCCTGCTCCGCAGCACGGGGCTGTGGGCGTTTCCGAAGGTGCAGCAGGAAATGGCCATACACAGCAAGGAGACGGGGCCCACCTTGCTTCTGCTTTGACGTCTCCACAGGTAAGAGAAGCTAGTGGGGAAACGGAAGTGGTGTGCAGAATCCCAGCTGCGGAGAGGTCAGGAGCTGGGACTCCTGCGAGCTCTCCAGCCTCCGAGGTCGAGGAAGACACACCGGACGAGGAGAGAAGGCATGCTTTGTGAAAAGGGCCATTTCCAACCCAATGTGTGTACAAATGCACACAGCCCACGACCTCGTAAGCAGAGCCCTCCGTATCCCTAAACCTGGAACATCCCAAAGCTAAAGAGGCCGATTCTGCCTCGCACTCCGTCTGAGTTCACGGTGATTGGTGAGGCATCAGTTCCCCCAGGCCCAGGAGATACCAATCCGTTTGCGCAGCGACGATGGGAGTGGCCTCTGTGCATCCGGGGGCGGCACACCCCTCCCCTGTCGGCACTCACAGCTCAGGCCCCTCACTCACAGCTCATTGGCACAATGGCCAGAAGCCCGCGTGACTGTCGCCTCTCCCCCACTTCAGGCGCTCCTGCTGTAGCCTCTTCTCTGGAATTCTCCTCATGACCCATTAAAATCAAAAAGCAACACCAGGAATCATTTCTGATGTTCGGAGTCCAAATGGAGACAGGCCAGCTTTCGCACATTCAGTGCTGCTAGGCAGAGGAAACGGCTTGGCCACCGGGCATCTCAGCCTGGGCCTCAGGCCTGCACACTCCAAGTCCCCCGGGAATCCCGGGCTCTTCCCTAGGGCTGCTGTTCTGCCTGGAAGCATCCTCTGGCACACGCTCTGGTCTCGGGTTCCACTGCTCGTAGATGACCCACACACCAGCTCATTCACTGACCCTCTCCAGGGGACTCCTGGGAGTTCCCCTGGACGATTTCACTATGGAAGCGGAGACTTTAAAAGCAAATATTCATTTTTTGCTTCTTTTTTGGTCACTACTCCTTGCCTAGAGAAGTTTGTTGGCATAGGTGGAAATCTAACAGCTAGGTAAAGCTATTTTAATCTAGGCCTTAGTGTTATGTTTGGATTCTAAACAGTAACTGACTTCTAATTGGGTAAAGTTTTAGGGATGAGTGAGTTATTTGTTATTCGCCGCTGGTGTGCGAAGATCTGGGCTCCTGTGGTAAGCAAGGCCACGGGAGGCGTCCCTCCAGGACAGCCCCAGGCTGCAGGACGGGCCCGGGGTCTCCGCTGCCCTGGTGGCCCGTCCCGGCTAATGGAATGTCCTTCTCCCTACGGAAGGAGACCTAGTTCCTGGAAGCTGCAGGCAGTCAGAATGACCCATGACCCATGCACCCTCAGGGCAGCTGCCAGGAGAAGCAGGAAGCAGTGACCCTCAGGCCTGTCTGATGAGGGCTCTGCATTTTCTGCCTCACAGGGTCTGAGGGAAGCAGAAATGCATTGGAGCGTGCCCCTGATCACCTGTGTGTGTGTCTGGGTCCCAAGAACGGGGAAGAGCGCTTGCTTCTAGCACCAAACGAGAACCAAGAGAAAAGTTCTTCCCAACCTAGTGGGTGAGCCACTGCCCCACTGTCCCCAACCTAGAGGGTTAGCCCTGTCCCCCTGTCCCCAGCCTAGAGGGTGAAGCCTGAGATGCCACCTCCCATCTCCTTCATACCCAGGCTGTTCTCCTTCATGTCTTAGAGACCGAAAGGGACCTGTCCAGTGTCTTCTGGGCAAGGGGTCCTGCTGCCCTTCCCTGCAATGCAGAGCATATCAGAACTGGAGCCTCCAGATTGCCTCGTCCTGTCCAAATACTTTATTCCACTGACAACGCCTTCGGAGAACCAGCAAGAGATTTTCCCAGGGTCAGAAATTGAGTAGCTCAATGATACCAGGTTCATGGCTTCCAACAACGCATCAGCCACTGCATTTGTTATTGGGAGACAGACTTGTTCCTGTTGAACCAACAGTAAAACAGAGGCTATTTCTTGGTGCTTAACAGGGATCAGAGACTGTGCCGATTCTCACAGCAAGATTATCCATTTATTCCAATGAAAAGCTGAAGCTGAGAAGTAGCGTGCCTCAGGTCACCCAGCGACTAAGTGGCAGGGAGGCTCAGCCCATGTGTTGAGGATCTGAGGCCCTTGCCGAGAGCCAGTCGGCCAGGTCGTGACGCCTTTCCCGAGGTGGTTGCATGGGGCACCGCTGCTCCGGCCTGAAAAAGGCCTCAGTAATACAGACGGCTCGGGGCGCAGGAGATCTCTCTGAATCTGTCAGATGAGAGCTAAAGCCCCCTGCAGCCGCACACACGCAGCCTGGGGCCTGCATCTTCCTCCGCGGCAGGCCAGGCCCGCCGTGATGGCTCCATGCTGATGCACCCTTCCCAGGGCAAGACCAACACAGAGTGATCTCCAGGGCCACCTAGAGACGCCCTGCCTCCAGCCCCGCCTCCAGCGCCCGCCTCCAGCCCCCCTGTCTGGACAGCAGGTCTCAGAGCAGGACATGCTTCTTCTGTGTGGCCGTCACGTCCCTGAGTGGCACCTGCCCAGGCTGTATGTGCCCATGTCCATGAATCCTAGGGTGTACGTCATTTCCCCTGCCCTACCCCACCCAGCACCAAGGGAGGGGAAGGGGGTCCAGCTCCCTCACATGGCCAGGTTGGGCACTCTGCAGCCCCCTCTCCTCCCTCCCCTGTCCTCCTGGAAGCTGAGTTCCAGAGCACTCTGGCCGGTGGGTGGGTTTGGTCACTGGGAAGAACAGCAGGGGCCTGGGGGGCAGGAATAGTGGGGAGTCAGGACCGGCGTCCCCCGGGCTCTCCTGGGGCTGCAGGCCAGCAGCTCCGTGTCTCCACCAGTGGCCGTGGCGCAGAGGAGCCGCTCCTTGCACAAAGCTCTCTCCACACCTCAGGGCAGCTGCCCTTCTCCCTGAGGGGAGGCAGCGACGCCCACTCACCGACACCAGCCCCAGGGGGCTTCCTCGCTGGTCGTGGTTCTCCCTAGTTCTGCCCATGTATTCGTAAATGTTTCCTTTATCTATTTTTTTTTTCATTTTCATTTTTTAATTGCATTTTAGGTTTTGGGGTACATGTGAAGAACATGCAAGTTTGCTGCATAGGTACACACGTGGCAGTGTGATTTGCTGCCTTCTTCCCCATCACCTATATCTGGCATTTCTCCCCATGCTATCTCTCCCCACCTCCCCACCTGCTGCTGTCCCTCCCCTATTTCCCCCGAACAAACCCCAGTGTGTAGTGCTCCCCTCCCTGTGACCATGTGTTCTCATTGTTCAACACCCGCCTATGAGTGAGAACATGCAGTGTTTGATTTTCTTCTCTTGTGTCAGTTTGCTAAGAATGATGGCTTCCAGTTTCATCCATGTCCCTACAAAGGACATGAACTCATCGTTTTTGATGGCTGCATAATATTCCATGGTGTATATGTGCCACATTTTCCCTGTCCAGTCTATCATCGATGGGCATTTGGGTTGGTTCCAGGTCTTTGCTATTGTAAACTGTGCTGCAATGAACATTTGTGTGCATGTGTCCTTATAGTAGAGTGATCTATAATCCTTTGGATATATACCCAGTAATGGGATTGCTGGGTCAAATGGAATTTCTATTTCTAGGTCCTTGAGGAATCGCCACACTGTCTTCCACGAGGGTTGAACTAATTTACATTCCCATAAACAGTGGGAGTGTACTTCTCCACATCCTCTCCAGCATCTGTTGTCTCCAGATTTTTTAATCATCACCATTCTAACTGTCATGACGTGGTATCTCAATGTGGTTTTGATTTGCATTTCTCTGATGACCAGTGATGATGAGCATTTTTTCATGTTTGTTGGCCTCCTGTATGTCTTCTTTTGTAAAGTGTCTGTTCATATCCTTTGCCCACTTTTGAATGGGCTTGTTTGTTTTTTTCTTGTAAATCTGTTTTAGTTCTTTGTAAATTCTGGATATCAACCCTTTGTCAGATGGGTAAACTGCAAAAATTTTTTCCCATTCTGTTGGTTGCCGATTCACTCTAATGACAGTTTCTTTTGCCATGCAGAAGCTGTGGAGTTTGATTAGGTCCCATTTGCCTATCTTCACTTTTGTTGCCGATGCTTTTGGTGTTTTGGTCATGAAGTCCTTGCCTACGCCTATGTCCTGAATGGTTTTTCCTAGATTTTCTTCTAGGGTTTTTATGGTGTTAGGTCTTATGTTTAAGTCTTTAATCCATCTGGAGTTAATTTTAGTGTAAGGTTTCAGGAAGCAGTCCAGTTTCTGCTTTCTGCGCATGGCTAGCCAGTTTCCCAACACCATTTATTAAACAGGGAATCCTTTCCCCATTGCTTGTTTTTGTCAAGTTTGTCGAAGATCGGATGGTTGTAGATGCGTGGTGTTGCTTCCGAGGCCTCTGTTCTGGTCCATTGGTCTATATCTCTGTTTTGGTACCAGTACCATGCTGTTTTGATTACTGCAGCACATGATTATCTCAAGTGATGCAGAGAAGGCCTTTGACAAAATTCAACAGCGCTTTATGCTAAAAACCCTCAATAAACTAGGTATTGACGGGACATATCTCAAAATAATAAAAGCTGTTTATAACAAATCCATAGCCAATATCATACTGAATGGGCAAAAACTGGAAGCATTCTCTTTGAAATCTGGCACTAGACAAGGATGCCCTCTCTCACCACTCCTATTCAAGATAGTACTGAAGGTTCTAGCCAGAGCAATCAGGCAAGAAAAAGAAATAAAGGGTATTCAATTAGGAAAGGAGGAAGTCAAATTGTCTCTATTTGCAGATGACATGATTGTATATCTAGAAGACCCCATCGTCTCAGCCCAAAATCTCCTGAAACTGATTAGCAACTTCGGCAAAGTCTCAGGATACAAAATCAATGTGCAAAAATCACAAGCATTCCTATACACCAATAACAGACTAACAGAGAGCCAAATCAAGAACGAACTCCCATTCACAATTGCTACAAAGAGAATAAAATACCTAGGAATACAACTAACAAGGAATGTAAAGGACCTCTTCAAGGAGAACTACAAGCCACTGCTCAACGAAACAAGAGAGGACACAAACAGATGGAGAAACAGTCTATGCTCATGGTCAGGAAAAATCAATATCGTGAAAATGGCCATACTGCCCAAAGGAATTTACAGATTCAATGCTATCCCCATCAAGCTACCAATGACCCTCTTCACAGAACTGGGAAAAAACACCTTAAACTTCATATGGAACCAAAAGAGAGCCCGCATAGCCAAGTCGATTCTAAGCAAAAAGAACAAAGCAGGAGGCATCGCACTACCGGACTTCAAACTATATTTCCTTTATTTAAGCGCTTCTCCCTTCCCCCTGCAAGTGCCTTCTGCTCCGGTCTGACCAGGTGAGTCCATATCAAGTCTAAGGCAGGGCGTTCTTCCGAAATCTACTGACGATGGCTTAAACCACAGCAATGAAAAATATTTCTCAGTCATTTGCCTCTGCTGGGATCCGAAAGACTCTCTGAAAACCAGAAGCTGAAATATACCTACCACGAAAATGCGTGAGTTTCTACCTCAGTATGGTTTCCCGTCGTCATTCCTTTCTGGGCATTTGGCACGGGGGCCCAGGCTCTTTCATGAGTTAGGGTGTCTCGGACACCTCAGTCCCCCGGCTCCATGCTGCTCTCCAGAGTGGCCGGATCGTTCTCTCCGGCTGAGGGCTTGGCATCCTGCGGTTTCTTCTACCTCACCTCCTTTGGTCAAGGCAGATGTGGAGTGTGAACCGTTGCTTGACTGCATCTCCCAGGGCACCCATGGCAAAGGCACGACTGCTTTCCGTGAGCCGTGGAGCTGCGTGGAGACTCCAGCAACAGCTGGTCAGATATGAAGGGGGCTGTTTGCACCCATCGAAGGCAGGGATGAGCGAGCTCCTGCTGTTATGTGGAGGCTTCAGTGCCCAGCTCTGTCTCAGACCTCCAGGATGCCTTTCTGAGTGGACGTGCAGTCTTGGGTGGTCAGGACGGCAGAAACAGCCCGTGACATTTTTGAAGCCATTTTGAATGGCTCGAATAAAATGGCTTCACATTTGAAACATTTGAAAAATAAAATGACTTCATGTTTGAAAAATTATTGCAATAAACTGTCTTGCCATCTGGCTGGATTCCACATGAACGTGTCCATGGAAGAGAAACTGATAAAAGTGATAAGATGGATCTTAGGCATCAAGGTTTAGTGCTTGCCTGGTGTTTTCTAAGGTAAATTTGAGGCAGAGAAGGTTTTCTTTCTTAGCATCAGAGACAGAAGGAACTTCTCTACCAGCACAACAATATCGATCTTGAAATGCCTTGAATTCTCCTAGAAAGGTTAAATTAAACCTCATATTTCAAAGTTTTCTGAAAGAGGATTCTGGGATTTCTTTTTTGGTAAGCAACGTTCTTCTGGCTCTAAATGTAACTTTAGGAGAACAAATGGGAAGGTCTCTCCAGGTCCCCTCACCCTCTGCATCATTCACATTAGGGCTTACTGATGCTATCTTCCCTTCCTAACTTTGTTGTTACGTTCAAACAGATTTATTTGAAAAGATGTATGTTGACCAGTGATTAGCACGTATTTTAAATAAGGCAAAAAGCATGGGAATCCTAATCCAATCATTTGCTTAGGATGAATCTGCGTACACGCGCTGGGTCAGCGACATTCTTGCCACACGTGAGTAGCATGGACACGGCCATGTGAGTAACTCACTCTGTCGCCACGGACACCCCAGTCTCAGCTTGTCTCACACACGTAGGCCGTCTGCGTTTGTAAATGACAGCGTTGCCTTCTCTCCATCGGAGCGACGCCCTCAGGCTGGCTGTGCCCAGTCTCCACCTCACTCCTCCTGCTCCCGGCTGCTCACACCAGCACTCACATGAGCAGCACTTGCCGAGATCTGCAGAATGACTCCACACACTGAGTCAGGGCCGATTCCGTCTCCGTCTGACTCATCCACCAGGAGTGGGCAAAGCTACCCTTCTTTCTTCTAGCGGCTCTTCAACGCTTCTGCTTAGCTACAGAGCAGGCGTCTCGGACTTCACTTGGCCAAAATGAACCCCCACACTCCAGCAGCAAGTAAGACCACCTCATGCCAATGTCCAATGGTGATCTGTACTTCGTAGAAAATCACGGTTGGGGAGGGTCATGGGAGCGGGGGTTAGGCAGGGACAGCTCTGAGATGAGGGCATTCCAGCAGAAGGGCAGAGTGAAGGGAGAGCCACATGCACGGTGGGTGTCAGAGGGAAGAGACTTCTAGGCAGGGTGCGCATCAGGAGTCAGGAGGCAGCTGGAGTGAGTGTGGAGCAAGCTCTGTGCATACGGAGCTATGATTTCCCCAGGCTGCATCTCCAGAGCCTGGATCTCCTACTTCAAGCAATGGTCTCAGTGAAAGCCACCTGGGAATCAATAAGAAATTGAGTTACTTTCACATCTATAATCATCAACCAAAAAAAAATCAATTAATCCTCCTACATACTAAACCAGTCTCTAGAACTCCTGGTTTCCTGTGTTTCTGCTGTGAAACAGAAAGAATTTTCTTCATAAGCATGACAATTATTACGAGTGATTCAAACACTGATCTGAAGGAATGTAAAATATACTTTTCCCTGCTGAGGAGCTCTGTTAGGAAGATGAGCAACCACACCAGCCTCCATGTTTCTATACCTGCAAAATTCAAGGCAGCAGCTCTATACATTGAATAAAATTTAAAATTCCCTTCCTCTGTTGCACTCTCTGTACATCAAGCACTTTGCGGCCATGTGTGGGAGGGGCCGTGTGTGAGCATGGGGCAGAACAGACACCGAAATTTTCCTTCATCAGGAAGGCTCAGGGCTAAACCCTCGATCGCCTTGAATTCGTCTCTAATTCCTTGGGGGGTAAGCTGGGGTTGTTGAATGCAAAGAAAAATAATTTATCTTCTTTAAATACAGTTTCATGGTGATAAAAATGAGCACTCATTAGAAAAAAGTATTTCAATAAACCCTCTTGCCATCTGGCTGGATTCCACATGAATGTGTGCATGGAAGAGAAACGGATAAAACTGAGCAAGATGGATCTTGGGCATCAACGCTGGGGGCTTCCGTTAAACCATTCCCATAGCGTTTGCTGCCAGAGGTGCCTGCTTTCCAGCTGTGGGCAGTGGTGAAACTGCATAAGCATCAGCATGAGGACGTGGGGCTACAAACCGCATCAGCGCCCATGGTAGTCACAAAATTGTGGTGCAGAACGAAGCCACCAGAAGTAGGTTTGGGTGCGCCTGTTTTTTCCCTCCCAAAATGTATGGGAAGCTGTGGTTCCCTGATTCTCTCAGCTCAGTGATGTCTAAGACCTGGAAGACTCGCATGTGGCCCCACACTCATAGTTTACAGTGGCCCCAGCCCACAGGTTGGGCTCAAGCCTCTGGCCGGCACCCGTCACCCACAGCCCTGTTCTCCTTCAACTAGGAATTGCGCTGCCAGGTCCTGCTGAGGGTTGGGAGGTGGGAAGGGAGAGAAAGAAGTCACAGCCCAGTGCACAGCAGTGACATTTACCCAGAGGAAGAAAACTGAAAGTGGAATTGATTTATTCTTTCATCTTTATACACCTAAAATCTCATAGGGCAAAAGCAAGCAGCATCACATTTGCTGTAGAGACTGAGTATGGTAAAGGTTAGCAACTGTCGCTTTAATTCGCATTTTCTTTCCTACAGAATTCAAATCGGTGCTGCCCTGCACTGCTTCCATGTGGGACAGCAGCAAGGGGAGGCCCCTCGCCAAGCTCTGCTGCCTGTTTGCACACATGCAGCAGAAATGCCATTTTGAATAAATGGTTTTTATTCAGGCAGTTATTGAAAAATAACCTCCCTATCACAACACCTCCCTAGTGGGTAATTGACAAGTACTCACTTTTTCATGCAAAACTCAAACAAACTATAGCATATGCATGGAAACATACAGCATGCTTCGTTTCACTAAGATGCTCAGCTGTTCATTGAAAGGAAACGTGACCTTTGGCTATGTGAATGCCTTTAAAAACTTTTAAAAGTCCAAATTACTTTAAGACCAGTTAAACCACTGGTTTTCCTAGCTGTATTCTCAGAAAGATCTATGATATTTATTTGAGAACATGATAAGACTCCACCTCAAACTCAGAGTCCCCAGAATCCTTAGAACTCTTAAGATAACATAATAGTTAATTTGGCTGATGCCAGGGGACTGGGGGGAAGAATCACTTCTGTTAGAAAAACGAACAATTGAATTAAAATGTGAGATTGTGACTGTTTTCTATGAAATCAGCACACTTTTTTATTTACTGGGAAGACGGACCCCTGGAATCCAGCTTAACAGTGAAAAAAATCTCTAGCCCAACAAGATGTCATACTGAAGTGAGCAGAGAAACACTCTCACTTGGAGTCTGCCAAGATTGGAGAAGGCTGAGGGCCATCAGCTGCTGCCTTCTCTGCTTTGCTGTCTGCTGTGGGTCACACTGGGTCCCCACAAAAGGCATCTGGGAGTCTAGCCCCAGCACCTCAGGAGGAGAACTTAATGGGATAGGGCCTTTGCAGTTGGAGTTAGTTAAGAGGAGGTCACGCTGGAGTAGGAAGGGTCCTGCATCCAATATGACCGAGTCCTTATAAGAAGAGAAGAAAGACCCAAAGGGAGATGAAAACAGAGACACACGGGGGCGGGTGGGGGACACAATGTGCAAACAGAGGCCAAGGCTGGAGCACAGCCAGGGAACGCAGAGGGTGGATGACTATGGCCAGAGGCTGGGAAGGGCAAGGGAGGACCCTGCCCGGAGTCCCAAGTCCCTGGGGACAACTCAACTTCAAAGATCAGGAGGGTCGTATAAAAATGATCATTTAAGGCGGTAGAGTTGAGTTTTTTTCTTTTCTCTGCTCTTCCATAAATTTTTGTTAAGGTCGGTTAAAAAACATGCAAAATTCCTAGGTTAAAAGGATTTTCATATCTGATTAACCATAGTATTGCTTCAGAACTCCTGAAACAGCTACTTCCCCTGACACTGGTAGTAAAGGCAACATCTGCAGGCTCTTCCAGCACAGTCAAGAGCTTCTCCTCATCCTGATGACTCAGTGTTGTAGCATCTCCTTAAATTGTGCACCAGAGGCAGGCACTTCATCTCCTCTCCCTCGCCCCAGCCCTGTCTGAAAGCATCACTCCATGATTTTCTTGGGTTTACTTTTGTTTGAAAGCCAGCTGGGGAAGGCACTGTTCCTAAAGATAGTCCGCCTGCCATCCCGGCTATTTAGAAGTTTCATCTGTCTTTGGTTTTCTGCAGTTTCACTCTAATGTGCCCAGCTATGAATTTCCTTTCATTTAATCCCACTTGGAACATACCAGGTTTGTTTATTCTATATTTCAACGTTCTGTATTAGTTCTGGGAAATTATCATACATTACCTTTTCAACTATTTTTCCTTCTTCATTCTTATTCTTTTCTCTTTTTAAGACTCAAGCATGTGTTAAACTTTCACGTTGTATATGCTATGTCTCTTACTTTTACTTCTGAGGTTTTCATTTCTCATCTCTCCATGATGATTTTTAGGTTTACTTCTCAACAGTCTCCCAGTTCACTAATTCTCTTTTTAGCTGTATCTAATCTGATCTTAAATCCATCCAGTGACTTCTTAATTGAGTTATTTTTTTCTTCGAATTTTAAAAAATTTCTGTTTTGTTTTTTGGATTTCCAATTCCCTGCCCATTTTTTAAAGTTTTGCTTAATCTCTTATTACACACTAATACAATGCATACCTCATCTATTGGTTTCAGTATCTGGAGTCATCATAGTTCTGTTTTTGGAATCCCTTATTTCTGTTTCATCTCACTTAATGGTGTTTGGTCTCCTTGTATCTGGCCATCTTCTACTATGACCTGGCACAGTAATTTTTTAAATTTTTGAAGATATAATTTGAGGCCTGGGATGTCATCTTCTTCCTTTTGGGAAGATTTTTGTTTGCTTCTGTAGCTCTCTGGGTGGAGTAGCAGTATGAAACTTCAAAACCCATTCTCTCTCTCTCCGCATTAGAGACAGGATCGAAGATTGATACTTTAATCTATGTTTTGTGCAAGCAGAAAAGTGTTCTTCAGGAGATGAGTGGTGACCATGAACAGCCAGGAAATCAATGGATAAAATGTGCTTTCACTGCATAGTTCATACACATTACTTCAACCATAAAATTTGACAGCTTGTAAATAATGGCCTGAGAAATCCAGAGAAGAGAGAGGTAACATTAATTTAGAGGCTGTTTCTAGTCTTCAGCTGTACCCACAAGTCCCTGTTTCTCAGCCTATACCAGCAATCCATGGATATTTATTTCGATTTTCTTTCACTTTCCTCAATTTCAAAATGACAGAAGAGTTATAACCCAAATGTCCAATTATTTTAGGAAGTATATAGAATGGAGAGCAAGTTTACATTTTTTTCAAATCAATAAAACTAGCTTATATTTTAGCAAGGACAAAACAGCCTTAGATAGTAATCAGTAACCAGACATTCAGTAAGTACTTACATGCTAAACTAGCATTTAAAGTAGTCTGACCCTAAAATAACTCACAAATTGTCTTGGATAGTGAACTCGGAGAAACACCATAATGCATTTTTTATCATTATTGTAAAATATAAAACAATCAATCTTTTTTTTGTAAAACACTGAGTATAAATACACATTCCAGAAAAGTATCAAAAACAATAATTACAAATTCTTATTCACTTCTGTTTGGAGATTCATTGCATAAGCCTACCACAAAGAAGTAAAAATACTGTTTTTCTCTAAATCTATCCAAGTAAATATCAGTCTAGTAGAAAAATCCATCAACCTATGCTGTGGGGAAGTACCCTCCAGGATTCCTTTCAATTGCGGACATTGAGTACGTGGGTCTGGGATGGCCCCCAAGATTCAGCATTTCTCAGAAGCTTCCTGGCAGGGCCCATGCTGCAGGTCATGGAGTAGTTCATCTTCAAGATACAAAGCTCTGGAGGACAACCCCTAAATAACATCAAAGAGATGTGAGAAAAATTCTGTAATGGTGCAAATAAAAAAGAACGCTCAACCATATGCCAATCCTCTCCTTAAATAAAAGCAAACATAAGTCTACATAAGTTAGATAAGACATAGGTTTTGTTCAACATTGCCCTTTTATCAATATTTTCTATCCTTGCAAGTTACTATCCAGTTGGCACATAAAACACGTTTTTTCAGATGCTTCTATGAATGCGAAGAATTTCAGTTTTTGAGAGAGCGTTTCATGGAGGGCAGGAAGAATGGTAGAGAACACAGCCTCAAACAAAAGATCTTGGTAAGTGTGGATCTCATCAAGAGGATGAAAGAGCTGTGTGTGTGTGTGTGTGTGTGTGTGTGTGTATGCGTGTGTACATTTGTGTACATGTGGGCATGCATGCAGATGTATGTGAATGCACGTGTATATACATGTGTGTACATGTGTTTGTGTATGCACGTTTGTGCATTCATGTGTATGCACATGTGTGCACGTGTGTGTATGCATGTGCTGTACCTCCGAGGCCATGAGGATGCCAAATCAAAAATGTGCTTCAATGTCAAGCAGCAAAAATGTATGTATATATAGAGAGAAACTAGCTGTCCTCACAGGCAATACTACATCTGTTCCAATGACGTATTTCTTTTTTTCAGGTATTAAGTTTCATGATAAAACATGCTTTCTTTCATTCCAGTTTGTAATTCATTTAAAACGGAGGACTTATAACTACAAATAGTAAATTATCTAGAGGAGAGAAGGGAAAACAGAGGAAGGGAGGAAGGAAAATCACGTAAATCTTAGAGTGGATGTTTGGCTACTATTTTTTCTAATTCCCAAAGGAAATGCATCTTTATTTTATTGTTATAGAAAGAGGCCCAGAGTCAAGTAACTCTTCAGCTCTAAAGTCTTTCCCCTGAACCGCTTGGAGAAATTATTTCAAACACCCTTGGGCAGCAATATGAAAGATAATGCTCAGGTTATGTTGCAAACAAATCTCTATTTAAAAAATGAGCCAGATTCCTCCCTCCACATTGCTTTCCATTGTCTTTAATGCATTCAAGGACTGTTGGGAAGATTGAGAAATAGGCCTAGAAACAACCTAATAATACAGAGAAGTCAGCGTATTTATTGTATTTTTGAAGAACGCAATAATTCCTCCACATAACCTAGCTTTTGACTGGAAGATAATAGGCATTTCATCTTCAAGAAATTTGAGAAGATTGGGTTAACGCTCATGGCTGGCGAGGTATCCTGAAAGGTCACTGACGCCCACAGCTCCCCTTGACTTAGCGACGAAACACTGTCATTCTGCACCTTACGTTGTTTCACGCTCTGTCTTTCATTTTTGCTTCACCTGTAAATAAACATGCAATTTGCTGGAATTAGTGAAGCCAAGGACACAGTGGTATTTAATGTCCTCAGGCATCTTGAAGCCCACACTAATTCCCAAGTGGCAGCCTTACGTTGTAAACACTTAATTTCCTTTTAAGTAAATTACAGGAAGAAGGAGAACAAGATGTCTGCTGCTCTCATGTCTCCCCAGCACCCATCATCCTGAAGGGTTTCTTTAGCTTTTTGGTAATGCAGCCCTCTGGCTAGGAATACCATCAGCCGTCACCGATGTTAAAAGGTCTTTTTTCCAGCTTTCCTTTGAAGGAGGTTTTTGTTTCATACACAATTGCCGCGGCTTGACAGGTTTCTGGGGTTTTTCTTTCATCGTTATGAAAACGCCCTTCCGTTGTTTCTGGTCTCCGTGGTATTTCTAGGGGGTCCGCTTAGACCCTGCACGTGTGGATTTTTCCCTTACTTTTTTTTTTTTTTTTTAGCAGGTTGACTATAATGTACCTAGAGATGGTTGTCTTTTTGTTTTGTTTACTCCTGCTTGGAGTTTGATTAGATTCTTGAATATGAAAGTTGTTTTTCATCAACTTAGACAAGTATCTGGTCATTATTTGGCCTATCTGACCAAAAACAAAAAAACCCAAAAGGTGATGCCCAGTATCACTTGCTTCCCCTCTGGGCCTCCAATTCCATGCATGGTAAGCCACTTACTATTATCCATGGGTCCCTGAGGCTCCACCCCTTTTCCTTCCCTCTCTCGGTTCTTGTGGGATGACATCTGTTGATATATTCAAATTAACAACTCTTCCTTCTGATATTCCTTACCTGCCTCCGAGCCTATCCAGTGAATTTTTCATTGCAGTTATTACACTTTTAAGTTTCATAAATTCCATCTGGTTCTTTATCGTTTCCACTTTGTTGTCAAGGTTGTCAGTCTGTTCACTTGTTAACACTGTCTTTTCCTTCAGTTCTTTGACCAAGTTGTAAAAACTGCTTTAAGATTTTCGCCAAGTGCAACATCTAAGCCATCCCAGGACTGATTTCTTTTGACTGCTTTTTCTCTTGACTGTGAATCTCATTTTCCTGTTTCTCAGTTGTCTGGTGATTTTTTTTCCACTGATACTGGACTTAGTGAATAAATGCTGTAGAGACTCTGGATTTGGGTACCTTCCTCTTTGCATTACTGACTCTCATGGGAGCAGGCAGTTCAATCCCTGAATGATCTCCATGAATGAGTGCATATCTCTGGAAGTCCAAAGTGCTTCCCAAGCCCCTCCAAATTTGCCACACTCACCTTTCAGCCTCTGTATCCCTTGTGTGTCTTTACGGAGTTTGATATTGGGTTTTGTTAGGGCAGGACTAGGGTGGTCTTACACTAGCAATTGATCCCACTACCTAAGGCAGCCTGTGTGGAGTCTCATCTGGACGACACAGATGTTCAAGTGGTGTTAAGATCTCTCCACCCTGGCAGTACGGGAGCTCTGACAGCATTCCACTGCTCAACCTCCAGGTTTTCTGCTTAACTCTCAATCCCCTGCCAGCTTCTATCGATAAGCCTTGGTTATTTCTGCCTTGTTCATGGGCATCCCCACCCTCAGCCACAGACCATCTTGTTGCATGGCTCTCTGCTCTCTACTCTTAGACCCTGTGGATTCCAGCTGCTTCAGGTACTTCAAACTTGACCTCTGCTTTCCCAACTCAGAGGGACCGCCATACTCTCCCTGGGATCCAGCCTTCTGCTCCTTGGCCAGGAAATTGTCTGCAGATAGAGACCAGGGCAGGGACTCAGCTCTAGAATTTCCCTTCATTCACAGGACCTGAGGGAACACCTGTTGTCCACCACTGGAAAACAGTTGCCTCATACATTTGTCAGGTTTTACAGTTGTTTATTGCTGGGCACTACTTCAATACCAGTTTCTCCACCACAGACAGCCACCCAACTTTGCTGATCTGCATGTGTCAAACAAGTACTTGTTGAGTATATTCAGTGTGCTGGGCACAAGGCACAGTGTGAGCCAAATGTGATGAGCCCTGCCCTCCTGGAGCAGACAGTCCACGGGAAAAATGGGACATGAAACAAACAACCAAAAATCTAACTCTGTCGTTAAATCACGACAGATATTCTGTGCTAAAAGCAGAGAGTGTCATGGGAAAATAAAACAGCACTCTAATGTAGATGGGGGAGGAAGCCACTTTAAACATGTGACTTGGGAGACAAGTCACGTGGATGAAAGGCTGGGGGAGACTCAGGAGAAGTGAATGCTCACAAGGGACTCGCACAAAGAGCAGGTGGTGAGGGGGCCCTGCAGCAGAAGTGAACGGAGAGCCCTTGGGCTGGAAGCAGACGCTGAAGATGAGGCTGGAAAGGCAGCAGACCCTCAAAGATCTGAGGCTGTACCTGTGGCGAAATGGAATCCCACAGAGACGTTTCCAGCAAAAAGATCAAGTTCAGAAATGTATTCTTATAAGTAGGTGCCAAAATTCTAGCAGGTGCTGATACATCTGTCATGGCTGAGCCTTCAGGAGAGAAGGAATAAAGATGCCTTTGAGAGAACACAGAGCCAGCTGAGGACTTTCGCCTGAGGAGAGTCAATGTATTCTAGGTCACTATTTGTTGAGGCAATAGAGTTTCAATAGTGAATCTTTCTCTCTCAAATCTTCAGATGATAAAATTTTACCTAGATTTTATCATCTGAAGATTTAAACCTGTGAGTTAGTTCTTTGCTCTCTAATATGTTTAATTTTAGGTAGCTAGGACTGACCGAGTGAAAAAATGAGAACGAGGTGGATTGGGCTGGTACGCTGGAGGGCATCATGACATATGTGAGGTTGGCATTAGGGATTATGCACAAAGCAGACACGGGTGGCCTGCAGGAAAGGGGCTCCGGGCGCAAGGGACCGGCCTCATGCAGTTACTGAAACTATTTCTAGAATTGTTTTTGGATTTCTGACATAAACCTCTTGGGGTCTCCTTATGTTAACCTCTTCAATTTAAGCCTAAACGTTTTAAAGTCATTAAACGGAAAGTTCCAAAAACAGCACTTATAAACTCATATTTTAGGTCAGTTCTTCCTGTGGTCGCCATATTGTTCATTTCCAGCTCCTCTACTGAGGTGACTTTTGCCCCATATAGACAAATACTGATCAGTCTGGTCAGTTTTGTCTCAGTCATCCAGTAATTAAATATTTTGGCAAAAAGGAATTAATACTCATTTGCATGTCATACTTTTCCAAACTCTTGCAAAAGGAGCCATACTAATTAAAATTTTAAAGAGATTCTGATACAGTAAAAGCATGCATCTTTTCTGTGTAAGATACCAACAAAGATGCATAACTATCACTGTGTGTGTGCACACGTGTGTGCCTGTGTGCACATGCATGTGCGTGTGTACATGTGTGTCTTTGCGTGTGTGCACATGTGTGTGCACATGCATGTGTGTGGGTGCATATATGTGTGTGCATGTATGTGCATGCGTGTGTGTGTCTGTGCGTGTGTGTGTGTGCGTGCACACTGGAAACAGCTACATTCCCATAATCGCGTGCATATATAACCTACTTTCTCAATGTCACCTCATATATATTTTGCTCAGCTAAATTACTGAAAATAAAATGTATAGCATGATATATTACAACCATATATTGTGTACAGTTTGTATATAAAAAAGAAAGAATGATTAAACGTCGATGAGAGACTGTTTATAAATCTTGATTGCTTCATAATTTTAACTTTGAGCAACATTTTTATCATAATTATAGGCTTTCTTAAAGCATTTATGCAGATTGTTGTTACTCAAAAGGGGGTTTATTCCATTTTGGTATAAACTACACTTTTTTTTTCTTTATGAAATCACTCTTTGAGTTCCTAATACCCAGTACTCTGACAGAGCTGCTAAATGTAAATAGCAGGAAGCACTGTCTGAACAGGACTATCTTCGGGCCCCCTCTCATCTGTGTGCCTTATTGCCCCATTGATGTGGGAAAGAATAAAACTTATCTATAATAATAAGCATTTGACATGTTTAGAAGCTTCTGAATTCCCCTCAGAACACTAACGTTCCCAGGAGGCTAACACATTTTTGTACCCACTTCACAGATCAAGGAATTAGACTCTGGGGGTCTAAACCATGACAAAATATTCCATTATTCAATTTTAGAACCATGAAGGGTTCGATTTGAAAGGTGGATTCAGAAGCCATTGAGTTTGGCTACTTCATTTTTGAGCTTGGAAGACAGTGGTTCTAAAAGAGCGAAGCACCTGGCCAGGGTCATTTGCCTGCATCAGGCTCGACAAGCCCCAGTGCAGTAAGACGTGGACTCAGTTATTCAGACGGAAACAAAACGACTCCATCAGCTTTTTCTCCCAAGGAATCTGTGTTGGAGCTCCATGATCATTGACCCAACAGGGGGGAAAAACTCACCAGAAATAAAAACAAAAACAAAAAAGAAAAAAAAAGCTTTAAGAAGAAGTGTGTCTCAGATGGAAAGAAAGAGCATCAGAGAAAGGCAGAGAGGGGCCTGCCCAGAAAAATCACCAGCGGGCCCCACCACATGCCACCAAGTGAGGCTTTGCCCACATTCTGTGAGGAGAAGATGTTTACTTCCCCAGGCCCAGGACAGTGCCTGGCACAGTGGAGGAGACTGGGAAACGTTTCTAAAATGAATGAATGAATGAATGAATGAATGAAGAAATGAATGAAGGTCCAAAATTTTAAAACTCCCCAAGCAAGGAAGAGGCAAGACCTCCAAATCCTGTAGTCTATGAAACAGGAAATGTGTTTTCCAATTACACTTTAATTTTGCTCCATAAGTAAGCCTTTATGAGCAAAGTCCATAAGACTTTGAGATACGCCCGCCGTTCCCATGAAAGGCCAGTTGGGTTACATGTGACAGCACATGACACAGTGTCGAATTTGAGTGACTGACTGTAGATGTTTCAGGAGTTCTGAGAAAGCAGCACTCAGAAGAAAACACTGAAATGGCAAGGTAGGCCATGGTCCGAGGGGCTGCCAGCAAAGACCTCTAACGAGGAGGCCATGCTGGGGACACAGCACACACCACACTGCACACACCTGGGGATTATCCCTAAGAAAATGAGGTGTTTCTTGGCCTGACCGCACTCTCTCCACCACCCTTTTTGCCAAGGAATCCAGGTGAGTGGGGCTGCCAAGAAGACCTAGTGAAAAAAATGATAGTCCTCCAGTGATGTTTTGAGTGCCAGGTCCAGGGGCATTTACATTCATGACGTTATTCAGTAGTCACAATAATCCTACCACGTACAATTTAATATCTCCACTCTATGGATTAGAAAATTGAGGAACAGAGAGGCTAAGTTACTTGGCCAAGGACGCATAGCACAAAACAGCTGAACAAATCCAAGCTCCGACACAGAACTGCCTTGTGCAAGGGCCCATGCTGCAAACTCTTTGCTTATGAACAGATAGCTGAACACCTGCTGGGCACCAACCAGTGCTCCAGGCAACTGCAGGTCGTGAAACTATGACCTTGCCTCCAAAAACTGCTGACTAAAGGCTGGGAAGTCTGGCTAACCCTACTCATGTGCCTATCCCCTATGAATTAGCATAGTCAATAAATACTAGAAATGTTACTGTTGTTTTAACTTTTCAAATGAACTTTGTTTTTACTGTGAATTAATTAATGACTGAGAAGGCCCTTTATTCCTACATAACATGATTATTTTCATTTTGTATAGCATATAATATTATTACAATATTATACACACACTTACAGCATACTCTTCCTCTTTTAAAGGACAATTACTCAAACTCACCCCATTGACAGTATCTAACTCTTCGGTGAAGTCTTTGAATAATTGCAGCTGTGCTTCTATATTCAAGGACTGGAATAAAGTGAGATATTGACCCTGGTCAGCTCTGATTCAGAGAAGATTTTTATATACCAATTGTATTCCTATTCAGCAATTCGTACATTCCATTCTAATTGCATCTGGCTTACTATAGAGGTTGAGTGTTGAGAAAAAAGAACAGGGCAGGGCCATGTGAGAGGGAAGCTTGTGTTCAGTTAAACATAAGTACAAAAATTCAACAAACCAGTGAAATTCCTTATTTATGGCTCACCAGTCAGTTCAGCTTAAGTCCTTGGATTAACTGCATAGAGAAATATTACCACGATAGTGAAATTACTGCCTCTAATAAAGAACGGGTTAGTAGAACTTCAAGTTATGGAATTCTGCTTTTTGATGAAGTGAATTCCAGCAATGTGTAAGCCACTGCCCTGGGCGCTGACAAGCAAATGGTTCCTGAATGTGAAGGTCATAATCGGCTTCAGCTGATTTCAAACAAACAAAAACAAAACCCTCCACTGCAAATGCTGATTTCAGAAAGTTATTTCACCCCTGGAATCACTGTAATGAGAGACTCATCCTTCTACCTGCATGCTCTTCCTCCTTCAAGCTCCCCCACCAGGAGGCCTGTCCCTCCCGGGACTGCAGCGCTGCAACCCACAATTCAACACAGAAATCCCCGGGTTCCTCTGCCACACCCGCACTGCACATCTGCCCTGAGCCAGTGTTCCCTGCCACTTCCTCAAAAGACCTAGGCCCAGTTCCACCTCACAGCTCAAAGCAGACATCCAGTGTACTGCACGCAGCCTGGCAGGGATGCTTGCTGGAGTTGACACCTGTCCCAGTCAGCCCCCACCTTCCTGAGCCCCACACGCACCTTGGGAGAAGACCAAGTGGAATTCTGTGGTTGGATACTTTTACGTGTGAAAATAGTGAACTTAATCAGAAGGTAAAAATACATTCTGTACATTTAGAATTAATGAATCCCATAGACCTGTGGAACCTGCTTTTAAACATCTGATTTTCTATTAAAATATAATTAAAATAAACGGCACAGAGAAGCTTTAGTTATTTTTACAATGACCGCCCCCCCCCAGTAGAATATTTGTTCTGTGTATTTTTAAGAGCGTTTTGTAGGGCATTGAATTATGCTTTGATTGTATTCCATCAATAAAAATACAAGACACAAATAAATATTTCTTATTATAAGAAACAAATAAGTACTCATTAACTGTGTGTGCATTCATGGGACACACAAATGGTCTCAAGCTGAGCTTATAGTAAGGCAAGTTAAAATTAATGTTTGACTGCTACTCATTATAAAGCGGATACTCGCCTAAGGACTCATAATCAATTGCAAAATACCTATCATGAAGATTTATGTGATGCAGAATGAAATCGCTGTCCTCCAGAAAAAGCTCTGAGAATTCTTTTAATCTACATAAGGAAAAATTTGCCTTTTGTCACATTTTGTAGTGAAATCCAAAGTTTCATTTTGGCCTTCCAGCCACAATATTAAGTTCCCAAAATGAAGAGTTGGCATGATGGTTATTCAAAGAAAAAGAGAAGTGCGCGTTAGGCACTAAGTCAAATGCAATCCCCACTGTAAAAATCGAAAACCAGCCATGCTCTGCTGTGATGTGGCATTAAAGTCACGGGTGCGCTCTGTTCAGTGTGCAGTTTGTGTAGGAGTTAAACAGCATCAAGACATGAAAATCTGGAAAGACATTTCAAGCATCACGGAAGCTCTGAGTGAGTGAACAGATATTCTTCGTGCAGAATAATCCCGGTGGCCCTGGTTTGCCGGCAGAGCAGAACGTGTGGGGCTCACTCAGCAACCACGCCCAGGCGTTCAGCCTTAGCCGGAGAAACACAAAGGCCGCGGGGTCCCGCGAGCCGCAGGGGGCGGGGGTCATTCTGGACGCCGCAGCCCCGAAGAGTTCCAGTGGTTCGGGAAAGCGGGGCCAACCGGGCCTTTGGAGAGGACCCTGCCTGGGAGAAGGAAGGAGGGAGGGAGTGCCCCGGGGCCCGCCTCCGGTGCCTAAACAAAGGAGACGCGCTTCGAGCCTCCGCCCACCCGCCTCGCCGCGCACGGACCCCGCGCTCCCGGGCCGCTTCCTCCTGCAAACCACGAGGAAAAACCAGTTTCGACCCAGACGGCGGGCCGCGCGGAAGGGAATCAGCGCCGGTGCCCGCCGCGCTCTGCACTTGACTCTGGGCCTCGCCGGGGCCTGGCTCGGCCGCAGACGCCTGGGTGACCTCGGCCCTGGACGCCGGCTCCGCTCCGACTGCGGGTCTCCCGATCTGTCGCCTCCGCCTTCTCACCACTGAGGCCGCAGGAGAGGCTCGCTGCTGGGGCCGAGTTCTGAGGACCGGGGAGAGGAGTCCGGGACTTGGGGGGCAGCGCCCGCAGCGAGCCCGGAGGAGGGAGGCCGGGGCCGCGCTTGGGGCCTGCCGCTGCGCCCCAGCCTGGGCAGAGAGCCGCCGCCTTCTGCGGGCGAAGCGGGTCGGGACGCAGCGGGGCTGGCGGCGGCTACATGGGTCCACGCCCCACGCCCTGCCAGGCCCCTCGGCCCTGCTTCTCCTTTGCCTGGGCGGGAGAGGCGCAGCCTCGCTGTTACAGAATTTCAGGGCCGCCGGCAAGGCCACGACGTCCAGGAGCGCTCGCCTTCGCTGCGCGGTGTACACACTGGCTCCGCGCGCGAGACCTCGATGTGGGTTAAAACTCCATTTCACAACCCCCATTGATACGGGTTTGACATCTGTTTGCCAGAGTGTTTTGCACTTAGCCTAACACCCGCTATTAAGTGACAAAATTGTGGCAGCCTGTCAAAGCCAGCTGACTGGCAGCTGCTCCGCTTACAAAAACCATTCAAATATTTGCAGGTTTTGAAGGTTTATGCAGTGTTGTACCCAATCTTTCAGCGACTTAACATGTAAAATATAAGTCAAAGTTTTAAATCTGGATTCCAAAATGTTTCCATTTTCCATACAAAAGGAAAACGCTTTCAAGGAGCCTGCTGGAATGGGTCCAATTCCAACTTCTCTCCGCGCTTCCCGCCACGAAATTCCTGCACAAACCCGGTGTTTTAAAGATGTCAAGGACCAACTCTTCCTCCTGTCACCAACATCTTGGAGGACTGACGGAACTAAATTGTCTTAAACTCCAAGGGAATACAGTTTCTCCAAAGTAAATTCAAAAAAATTAATCCCCAAGTAAAGAAACATAGTTGCTTGATTTTGCTTTTGACACTTAGACCAACGTTCCTTTGGGGGAAAGCGGGGCTGCTAGGAAGAGTGTTCCTAGTCAACATCTGAGCTCTGGCGGCTTCCAAAACACTCACTCCTCCATTCGCACTTCTAAATAGCTTAGTCCGATTAAGAAATAATTTGCAAATGACACAGTGTTTCTCTAGATTAAGATCCATTGAGCGAAGTCATGTGGGGTTTTTGTCTCCGAGATTAGAGCCAGACAGACAAGGATCTCCTGCAAACTGCAGCTGCCGACAATGGGGAAAAAATAGCCTGCGTTTGTCCGGGAGAGCTGTGCGCACCCCGCACCGACACTCAGGGCTGGCACGCGCTTACTGTCTTCAACTCTGCTGGACTTGGGCTTCCTTTTTTTTTTTTTTTTTTTTTTTTTCTTTTTAATGTTGGTAAACATATTTCCTTGGGTGGGAGGGGGTCACAAATCCTCCGGGCAAACGTGGGGTCATCATTTTTTAAAAAGCAGTGAGTTTGCTTGTGATACATTTGCAAGGAGCCTCCAGGGTGATGGTCTGGAGTCCGAAGTGCTGACAGCTTCACTCCACTATGGGGGAGGAGGCATTGACCCGGACCCCGAGAATCGAGTGTGGCTCCAGCCCAGGCGCCTCACACCACACATTTCGTTCTCCGCCTTCGGCTCCGCGTGATCGAGCCCCGCGCTAGGGAGGGCAGGCAGCTCCGTCCTCCGAGGCGCGGCCCGGGCTCCGCCTGCAGACAGAGCGACAGCGCACCCCAGGTGGGGGTGGCCCGCACCCCGGAGCCCGGCACAGCCCCCCGGGCCTCCCCTCCCTCAGTGCGCGCCTGGAATGCGGAGCCGCCTGGCCTTGAGGGACATTTACCTGGAGAGCTTTGTGTCCACAACACTACTCCTTAGACACTGCTGCTTTCAGCAACTGCTGTTAGTCGTGAGGGCACTAGTGTGGGGATGGGGGCGAATTCACGAGTGCGTTGCAGAGCAATATGAAAAAAAGGAAAAAAAAAAAAAAAACCCGAGCTGCCCCCCGGGGAGGCCTGGCGCGGCGGCGCCCAGGGCCACGGTGTCCCCGCTGCGAGCCAACAAAGCTGAGGCGCTGTTCGCGTAAGGAGAGAGCCCGGCGCGGGGACGTGGCGTGGGTGGGAGTGGGGGTGTGGCGCAGAAAACCCAAGGAGTGGACTCGGGACCGGAGGGGGTGGCATCCTCCCACCCAGGGATTAGAAAAGGCCGGGGTAGTAGTTCCGGGCGAAAATCTGCAGCGCTCTGTGATGACAGAATTGACAACTGATTTTTGGGGGGCGGGGGTGAACTTCCGAGTCCCTCGGGACGGAGGTGCAAGGGGCCAGGAGAGGTGCCCCGCTCCCTGCAGTGGCCTGGCCGGAATCCCGCAGGCCAGGCCTGGGCGCGAGGGCGGGGTTGCGGGCGCGGGCGGAGTGTCCGCGGCGGTAGGCGAGAGCGAGCGAATGGGGAGAGGAGCGGGGAGCAGGAGGGGACGCAGGGGAGAGGGGACTGGGGAGCGGCGCGCGGAGGACGGGAGACGCGGCTCCACCTCCCAGCTCAAAACGGCGTCCCAGCTGCTCGCGAACCAACTGCTCGATTCTATTCACTGTCGAGTAGGAACAAAAAAGTGGCTATTTATTAGAAGACTTGTTTGGTATTGTTCCGCGCCACACAAAAGCGTTTCATTATGTGGAGGGATCTCCTTTTTCCAGAGAGAAACAATAACTTGAAATTGTCTTTAAAGTCTTTTCTATCAATAATAAATTTCATTTTCTTGTCTCTCTCGCCTGCAGTGTGTGTGTGCGCGCGCGCGGCGAGGAGAGAGGCGCGTGTGCGAGTGAGTGTGCGAGCCGGGTGCGCGTGTGAGTGTGCGCGTGTGAGTGTGCGTGCGCGTGGCGCTCGCGGCTACGGGGCTGCCGGGAGCCGGGCCGGGCCCGGGTCTGAGATCTGCGGCGCGCTGGGCACGCAGAGCGGGCGGGCCACTCGGACCCGAATGAGTCTGGGCTCCCGGAGGTGCCCGCGGGCAGAGCGTTAGGGGCGCGGCCGTGCCGGACCCGCCCTGGGGACCCACTGGAGCTGGAGGAGGAACTAACTGTAAGTGTGTCTCGAACTTGCTCAGGGGCTTCAGCCCGCCCAGCGCTGGGGAGCTGGGCAGTAAAGGATCTCGGGAGAGGGGTGCGGTGTCTCCACGGTGACTTTCCGTGAAGGAGTATGGGGTGTCTCCGCAGCTTTGTGGCCCCGGGGAAGAACAGGTTGGTAGATGTGGTGGCCATCGCTAGCGGACTCTCCGCGGGGCACATTTGTCATTTTCTTATCTGTGCCTTCACTCCTCCCCCGATCCTCGGCTTTTGGGATTGGCCGCCGCCCAATGGACCCAGACTATTTCTCTCTGGGTCGCCATTTTTGGGGAGGAGGAGGGAGGTCGAGCCTGTGGATTTGGGGGAGAAGTTCGCGTCCGCCTCAGCTCCTCGCCTCCTCCCCGCTCCTCGCGGTTCCCCCACCCCCGCGTTCGGCAGCGCCAGGCTGCACTCTCCGCGGTGCACACCCGGCCGCGCGGAGAACTAAATCCGCCGGCTGAAATTGCGTTTTAAAAATTAACATGTTGAAGCATGCGCCATTAGTGAGAGGTGTTTGGGGCAAAGAATCAATTTAACGGTGACTGACCGACGGGCTTGACGGTATTAATTCTGCTACCAAAAAAAAAAAAAAAAAAATCAATGAGCCGCAAGCCCTGGACTGGCAGAGCTCCCAGTGCCCGCCCGCGAGCCCCACTAGCGCGGCCAGCGCCTTAGTCTCGCCGCCCCGAGGTGGGATCCGAGCGCCCAATGGAGGGCGTCCCTTGGTTGGATCCCAGCGGGGCGCCCTAGGAGGGGTGAACCCCGCGCGGGCGCAGAGCTCCGTGCGCGCGTCCTCCCTCCTCCAGCGAAATCGCACCCGCTTCGCCTCCTCTTGCAGCACCACGCGTGCCTAGGTTCTCAGTGGGCACAGCCGGGAGTCTCCCCTAGCAGCGCCGCCGAGCCGCCTGCCTCCGCCCCCTCTTTCCTCGGGTTTGAGCCTCCCGTGAAGGGGAAAGGTCAGGAAGTCTCAAACGTGAAATGGATTTTCGGCGGTGGCTAGTGCTGGAGTCGATGGGCAGGGCGGGGCAGGCCTGGCAATCATCGACCCGCGCAGGGACCCGGCTGGCCGCCTCCCCTGGCAGGAAACAGGTGTTTGAACGCGATAGCGGCCGCCAGTCAACTAACCCATTAAAAGCTCGCTTCATGGCATCGATTTTCTGGAGTGCTGTGGGGCCTGCGTTCTGGAAGCTCCTTTGTGGAAGGCGGGGTTGGGGGAATTACCCTGATGGTACCCCAGTGGGTGCAGAAGACCCCCAAAACCCCCCATCACCTCAAGAGGCTGGGAGGGCAGCTTTTCCCTCCTGCTGGGGTGGAGAGAGGAGTCCTGCTCTGGCCCCCGCCCAGGGCTGATGTCCTGTTATCCCGGCCTCCTCTCCTGCTCCTCAAGCCTCGTGCAGAGAATGCTCGAAGCGGAGGGGGAAGCCCCCAGCGACTGGCTGGCAGGTGTCACCCGAGGAGTTTCTCGTGGTTTGGAAGGGTGGTTAGATGAAAATCCAGGAGGAAAGCAGTTCCATCCCCACCCACATCCCCTGGCACCTACCAGGCTTCCTCCCCGGTAGCGCTTCTCCCGGATGCCACGCAGGCCAGTTCGTAGGGCTGGAGCAGGCCGGCACACAGGGGATGCCATGCGTGCCTGTGAGGATGAACAGAGAGCCTTCAGATCGCCTGGTGCTGGGATCTTGTTATCACTGCCATGGGAATGGATGGAGCCAAATATCAGAGTGGTGTGGGAGGCTGCGTGGGAGCAGAGGGAAAGAGACGGGGATAGAAGGGAGGGGACGGGCAGCTGGGCCGCTGGACTCGCTGGTCCTAGTCTCCCTCCTTGCAAGGAAAGAGGAGGCCCCTGGAACCTTGCTCTGGCTGTGCTGGGTCTGAGGGAAGAGGCTCCAGGTGGGGGGTTTCTGCACCTACCTTCCTGATGGTAGAGGATACACCTGAGAAGGGGGGCTGTAACCAGCCTCTACTCCAGAAGCAAAACCGCCTGTGTTCTGAGCGTTGAGCACAATTGTAAATAGCTAAAAATCAAGAATATGCATGGAATCCCTACCCTGAAACCCACACAGCCCTCCACTGCTGCCTGATGTCTGGGTGGGGCTCCTCCACTCCCCAGAACCATGGGAGCCAGTTCAGGAGTAGTCAGTTGGTAAATGGACAGGTGGCCCCTGAGGAGCCGGAGTGGTGTGTTTCGGGAGCAAGAAGTGCAAATCTCCCTTTAGCTGGTTTGCCAGAAAACTCAGTATATTTGCCTACTTTTTCTCACTGCCCCTAAGTTGAGATTTAGGGTCAAACACCATCCAAAACAGGGCTCTATCTCTGCCTGATCTGCTAAAGCTTCACCTATCTCATTTAGGTGGCACTCTCTCCCCAAAGCTAGTGTCCTGTCCTGCGGGGTATCCCACCCTTCCAGGGTCAGCGCAGGCCTTGACCATTTCCCCTGTCAGAAGGATGCTGTACTGTATGATACAAATGTGCTTTCCAAAGAGACCCAGGTAGGCACAGGCCTCCACCCAACCCAGTGAAATCTGATTTCCGCTCACAGAACAGCTGGTTTCTGTCTCTTCGAGGTAAGATAAATGGCATTCAAACGGGGCCAAGAGACCCTCTTTTAGCTCGGCCGCTGCATTAAAGCCCCATCCCACAGCCTGAAGATTTAAACAGAACCACTCTCCCTGTTGGCTGTTTTCTGAAGTAAGCAACCCATGAGACTGAAAGGGCTTGAAATTGTGTCAAAGTGATGTTTTAATCGCATTGAAAAGTGTATTAAAGGACAAGACGTAATTTATGTGAGATGCTTCGATGAAAGCAGAGATTGGAGTGGATGGTGCTTTCACTCGTGTGAACCTCGTGTCATGTTTATATTGAAGCCTGTGTAGCTAATCTAATTTGCAATAACAGGGATGGCCTGTAAGAAAAAGCATCTCTGATTTCACTTTATTTCTTTTCATATAGAAATTCCCTATGACTTGTCTCCTCTTGTGAGTGATGCCTTTTCCATCTGAGGGCTAATGAGAGGATGGAGGGAGTGCCTGTTGACTGGTAGCTGCTGCGGCGGATTGCACAGCCCCTGGGCACTGACTCGCTGTGACTGAGCGGGCGCAGCACTGCCGGAAACGCTGCTCTCCATCATTCAGAGTGAAACCACAGCAGCCCTAGAATGTCAGATCCCACCTGCTCCTCCACACTCCACTCTGGGAGCAGGGGTGGAGGGTGCCTGTAACCGGCCAGACCGGTTTGTTTCTTCCCAGAATGTTCTGCTTTCCCAGTTTAATCAGATGCCCCACACTCCTGGACGTGTGTAATCGGCAGTTTTTAATGGAGCGGTTATGAAGCTGCCCCAGATTCAGAAAAGTGTGATCTCGTGCCGGCTCTTTACACTATTACAGAAACAAACACACCTAGTGCTCCGAGGAGCTCTTTGTGTGCTCGGGATGGCATCGAACACAGGCATTCCCCGTCAATAAAAAACAACACCCGTTAGAAAATTACAACTTTTGTACAACGTAAAAAGGTGTATTCAAACTGTTAATTACGGGGGTTTGTGTAAATGAAACTTTAGCAGTGACCCGTTTAATTTTGCCGTAATTACTGACAAAATAAGACAAGGATGAATCACAATACCGTATGTTTATCTTGAAGGAAAATATTGCGCTGACGTGGTTAAACCAAAGGGTAAGAGCAAACATTTAAAAGGGGGATTCGGAAGTATAAAAAGTGCGCCAAAAATCACACCCAGAAACCGTTTGGGTTAAAACCACGGAAGGCGCGACTTAGGCAGCTCCTCTAAAGAACCTGACCAAATTTGAAAGGCGCCGGCACTTTCTCTCCAAATTCCAAGGCTGGAGAACCGTCTCCTCTGGCAGGGTCCAGTCTCAGCTCCGCCTCTTCACCCACTTGGGCATAACTTTCACGGGTTCTAGAAATCTGGGCAGCAGAAGAGGGAGGGGAACGCTCCCTGCCGGCAGCCGCACTGGGCGTGCATGCGCCACGCGAAGCCAGAGGTTGGACAACGCAGCCCGTCCAGCGCTGCTCCCGGGGGACCCCGAAACCGCCTGTGGCCCAGGCCCTACGTAGCGCGACGAGATGGGGGAGTGAGAGGAGGGGTCACCGTTGCCCCCACGCACAACTGACTTCCTGCGGACGAGTGCGAACCGCCTTTTGCTTCCTCCTTCTTTTCCAGGACCCTTAGCCTCAGGAGAGGAAGGGACGCCGGCCGGGCGGTTTAATTGCCAATTTCCTGATGCAGCCACAGGGCTCAGCCACGGCAGGCCACCAGCCCAGGCCTCTGGGCAGCAGGCCCGGCGCCCGCTCGAAGGACCCTTTCCCGCCGACCCCGCAATCATTACTCTGAGCTCGAGAGTGGGGGGCAGCCTGTGGTGCCCAGAGGCTCCCAGCGCTCGGCGCGCTCACCGCTCCCACAGCGCTGGGGACCGACTAGGGCTGTCCTCAGCCAGGGGCGCTATACCCGTCCGGGTGACACTCGGAGCTGGCGAGGGGTGGAAGCCCAGGGAGAGCTCGTGTCTTTAAGAGCCACGCGACCGAACTGCGCACTATAGCTGCGCCCGTTGGGCTGGTTGGGAACTGTGCTGAGATACTCCCGCTCCAGGGCTTACAGGACGTGTAGGCCCGGCCGAGAGTCTTCTCGGAAAGTTTCTCATAAAAGAAGGGCCGGGCAGGCGGAGCAGCGGGAGGAGCTCGCGCTTAGCGGCGAGGCCCGGAAAGCCTGGCACCCGGCGGCTGCCCAGCTTTTCCCGCGTCTCCCGACGCCTCTCACCAGAGCCGCCCATAGCTCCGTGGGGCGGAGGGCGCAATGCCCCGCTCTGGTTCCAGCCTTTTTACTCGCCTTGTCTCCTCTTTCATTCATAAACCTGGTGGCTACAGACGCAGCTTGAATATTGACGTCTCTCCCCCAACTGCTCTGCCGTTAACCCAATTACAGAATTCATCAAGAACTGTGTTGAATTATCTCTTTCCATACAGTATCAGCATTAGCCTAATTAAAAGCTATAATGTCTGATATAATGATTAAATCGTTAGCTCTGCTGTAGGGAAGCAATATTTGTTTTCCCTTCAATTAGAAGCTGATTGAGGTTTTCAGAGCAGGTCAGCTGTGAAATTTGAATTATATGTGTGAGTACTGCTCACAGGGTGAGCCCCTACTCCAAAGCTCCCAGAGCTTCTCCAAATGCTTTCACCCAGAGAGCTCGGAGGCACACAGAACGCGCGCGCACGCACACACACACACACACACACACAGTTGTTTGCTCTTCGATTGTGAATGTGCAGCTCTCCACACGAATCACCCGAAAGAAAGCCTGAGTCGCTTTTGAGAAGAAGGGGTTTCTTGACCCTTCTCCCACAGATGCTGCAAGAACGCCCTCCAAACCAGGACGCCTCGGCAGGCTAGAGCCTTGCGCCCGCAGCTGAGAGCGCCTGGAAAGGTCTGCTCTGCTGCTATCCCTGACGGCCAGGGCTCTCTTTCCGTTCTTCTTCCACATACTCCCTTTCCCTGGGCTTTCCCCCCCCCCCTTAAAAAAAAACAAACCAAACCACCACCCACAGAAACTTCTGTGCTACTTCGGCTTCTCTGGCTTTCTTTGGTAACAGTGGAACCAAGTTAGCCAGGGCGCAGATGATGGAGCGCCCAGCGACCCGAGAGAGAGGAACGTTCCTCAAGAGCTCCCTGGCCATCACCCGCGCACCCTGGAGCGCAGTCCCCCAAACGCGCGCTCCAGGCCTCGAACAAGGCCTCTGGCTGCCAGAGAGGGTGAGAGGCGCCGAGGCTTCAGGGAACGGAGAGCCCTGGAATCTCGGCGAGGGCGGCAGCGGCCAGCAGACGGCGATCGCGGCGCGCGCCACGGAACGGCCAGCGCTGGCGCGCCGCGGGGCCTCAGGCCGGAGCCGCGCGGCTGAGCCAGCTGCCTTTTCGCCCCCAGTGGCTCCACACGGCAGAAAACCCGGCCTTCTCCGTCCGCCGCCCTCCCGCTGCTGACCTCCGCACCCCCGCCCGCCCCCGCGCGCTGCCCCCGACGGGCTCCCGGCCCTCGCCCCGCGCCTCCTGTTGGCAGAGATGGCCTCGAAGGCCTCTTCCAAATTGAATGGCTCTTTCTTCTTCTCTCTCCCGCCCTTTCTTCGCCGCCTTCTCCTCTCCTCCTTCCGACTACTCTTCTCTTTCAAAAGCTCCGCCTGGAAACTGGCGGCTTCCTCTTCATCTGCCTCCTTTAACTGTGGCCTCGGCCCTCTGGGGCGACGCCAGAGCCCAGAAGCCCGAGCCCTTCGGAGGTCGGGGGGAGTCGCCTACACGTGGCCTCCGCCCTCCAACCGGCCCACAGAAGCCGCAGGAGCTGAACCCAGGAGGGCAACCGGTTGTGGTGCGGCCAGATGTCCCTGGAGAGCGTCAGCAGGACAGGTCGGCCTCACCAGGACCCCGAAAGACAGGCCAGGGTTTCTGTCTTCTTTCACTGTCCTCCAGAACTCCTAGCTCTTTGCCTGGGGCTTGGGACTAACACTGGGCACAGCAAATCCGTCTCTAGATGCCACAAAGCTCTCTTTCATGCCTGGTGGGGGTCGGGTGGGGAGGGGCAAAAGCTAAAAGTGTTCATTACTCCATATAGATAGTTTAGGCTAATGGCGTTGAAGTCCAGCACTTAAAGCTGAGGGTTCTGGCCTAATGGCCTAATCTACCACATGCATATAGACGTGTGTGTACGTGTGTGTGTGTGTGTGTGTGTGTGTGTGTGTGTGACTTCTAAAGATGGTTTGGTTCTGGATTGTCTTTGAAGATTATGACCACAGGTCACATACAATAGAAAGTATTTTTATTTATCCACATTTCTAAGTTGATCTTCACTTTGGCATTTTGAGCAAAGAACCACAATGGAGTTTCTGAGCTGCCAAAAAAGCGAATTTGGTCAATCAACAGTGAGAGTAACCCTTTGCTTGGGGGTCCAGACTTCCTATGATATTACTTGGGAATAGGAAAGTTAGTGTTCACACCTTCAGGAGTCCCGCCTTAGGGAAAATACTGAGTTTGAAGGAGGTCCCTGACAACCTGGCTGGGGGTGGAAGGGAGAAGAAGGTGCGTTTCAAACTGGTTTTGGATTGTCTCTGCTTTTTTAAAGAGTCGCCGAGGAAAGAGGTTGGAAGGAGCAAGAAATTGAGGCTTCCAGAAGCCTTCGATTGCCAGCAGGAGTTAATATGATGCTCTTCAATCCTCATGCCAGGAAGGAAGGCACAGAGGTCTGGCATGCAGTGCCCTGTGCTACCTAATTTGCACTGCCTGCTGCTGCCAACCATTCATTGCTTGGCAACAAGTTCCACCTGCAGCTTTGGTTTAATACTTATGCAGGTGGTCACCCATAGTGTGTGAACCCGCGTGGGCCTAGAGAACATCTCGTCACTAACGAGGGCTTATGGAGAGCACCCTGAACGTCGAGCACTAGTGTGATCTCATACGACGCTAAACCATTTTCCTCCTGTTTAGATGCTCTGAAAAAACAAGGGTAACGTCGTATTTGGAAACAATTTTCAGGACTATGGTAGAAATAAACTAGACCATTTCAAACTCAGCTATCCAAGTTCCCCAAAGCATAAAGCATTCCTGCAAAGCACACTGGAGTGCAGGGTGTTTATAAAATAAATCACTCCATTGATATGGAAAATAATGTGCCAAGCCTGATTCATACAATGCATTTTCAGGGAGTCTTAAGCTATTTAGTTTAAACTCTAAATTGAAAAGCAGAGGAAAGAAATCTTTCAACTGCTAAGTGGATAATATAGTTTATAATTTGTAAACCATTTCCTTTATTTCAGTCTTGCTGACTTTCCCTAACACACTGGATCTCACTGCACACTCATTGCCTCCTAAATTATCAAGAAAAAAGTGGGTCTATAGCATTCCCAAACAATATTCTTGCTCCTTTTTTGTTCATTCACAATGTAACTGATATTTGTAGGTAGTGCCTGGAACAAATGAAAAGATTTAACAAACTCGACCGGTGAAATAAGAAGGTAGTTGGAAACCCAGTTTATAGCCTCGATATTTAGTGAAAAATAAATATGAAATGATGTTCCCTAATATAATTATATATTATTTGATGAATTTACTATTAAATGCTGAATGGCCTGGAATAAAAGCAGTTTAATCTGCAGAGAGATCGATTTGCTGTTGCACTGCACGCTGAGGCAACCCTGCAATAATAATAATAATAATAATAATAAACCCTACAGTAATAATCATAGCAATTGAGGAAATAAAGCATTATTCTTTTACCTTGGACAAGCAACAGGGTCAAGAAATTCACAACCTCAGAATTTTTTTTTAAGAGGAAAAAAAAAAGGTGTCACGTGTTCTCTGCCCCACAGACTCAAGCATCCTATTACTTCTATAATCGTTATCATCATCCTTACTGAATATTTCTATTACAAGACAAGCAAACACGTGACATGCTGTGAAGGCTCCACTTTACCCACCACCAATCTCCATAAGCACTCTCATCTCAGGGTGCCTCGGTGAGGACCGAGGAGGCACACTTGGGCTCAAAGAAGTCTTTGGACCACTTTCAGATCAGTCTGGTGGAAACCGTAGCGTGAGCGCTATGATCATTGAGACTGGGTTTGACAATCTCTTCTTGCATGTTCCCAAATCAAAGCCACTTTGAGGTTTAAGAAATATAACCGCAGGTGAAGGCCTTCCTCTTTCCACGAGCCGGGCCTTTCCTTTGCAGGATTTAGACCCGCGCTGTGACCCGGTTCGAGGCCCCACCTTTCCTTCGGGTTAGTTGGCCCCGCGCAGTTCACGCAGTTTTCTCAGTACTTAGGCAACCAGCTCGTGGGAGACTCGCTCCAGAAAAGCGTGGGCCAGATCATTCTTTTGCGACTCAACAAACTTTTTCAACTGTTATTCGGGAACTAGATTCCAGATAGGTCTTGCAGTGTTCACCTTCCTATAAACTCCTTTTCCAGAGGAAGAAGACCCGGGTTGGGAAGAGTGCGTGACTATGACCCCAGGCTCATTAAAAACCCACCCCCAAAAAGTTTAGAGCTGGTACGAAACGAGGCTAAGGAGCCAAGCGCACACAAATACTCCCCCTGTACCCGAATTGAGGGGCCTGGTCTGTGAAGGCCCTGGCTGCAAAAGCGGGCACCCGAGAACTTCAGTGCGCCTCGCGGCCGGGAACAGATGTGGGGCGGGGTGGGGATGGGGTTACTGAGCCGCCTGATCCTTGAAGGAGAACCTGTAGGAGCCCTCGGAGGGTCTCCCCTGCGCCCAGGGGAGCGCCCCTCCTTTTCAGCACTCGGGTGAGCTGAGGGTGATCCCCGGCCTCGCGCTCGACTTTCCCGGTCCCTGCAGCCTCGGAGTTGGCCGGCGGGGACAGAGGAGGAGCTGGGTCTCCACCGCGCCCGTGTAAAACTGGCCCAGGGCTGCGTTTCCTCCTTCCAACCCCTGACGATTCTTCCTGAGTCTTCGCTTTTCAACCCAATCGTTAATCATTCGGAGCGCGCGGGCGGGCGGGGAGCGGCGAGGAGGGCGAGCTCGGGGTTCTTCGCCGCCGCCGCCGCCGCCGCTGCCGCCGCCGCGCGCGCGCTCAGGAAGCGGTGTGGCTGTCACCCCCTCCCGGGCCTCCTCCCCCCCTCCTTCCTGCTTTGCTCCCCCTCCTTCCTCCCCTCCTCCCCGCTCTGCCGCCCGCGCCCAGTGTATCTACTCCCTCCCCACGTCACTTGCCAGCGCGCCATGCAAATCACCGCCGCCGCCGGCTCCCATTGGCCGCGGCGCGCACATTTAATGGCAGCCCGGGCCCGGCGTATGGCTGCTGGGCCCCGCGCGCCGCCGGCCCCGCGTGCGCCTCCGCTCCGAGCGCACGGCCCCGGGCAGGCAGCGGGCAGCCCGTTCCGGGCTCGGCGGCCCCGGCTCTCCGGCCCATTCCGCGAGCCCGCGCTCCTCCCGCTGTCCCCGGACCCCTCCGTGGCTGCACCGTAATAGCCCCCTCTGGGCCCCCCTGCGCCCCCCCCTCGGCGCCTGGCTCCCCCCGGGCACCTGGGAGCAGCACATGCCCAGCGCACGCGGCGCGCCGCGCTGCTAGAAGTTGCAGCCCCCGAGTTGGAGGCCGCTGAGGATCGAGCACAGGAGGAAAGAGACAGCACGCGCGGCGGCGGCCGGCGAGGAGGAGACAGTGCACCCCCGGCCGGGCCCAGCGCAAGGCTCCTGGCCCCGAAAGTGGAGCCGCAACTTGGCCACGACTGCACCTGTTTGCACCGCCGAGGGCGCCTGGGCTGCGGTGGCGGCGAGGATTGCGACCCCGACTGTCGGCCTCTTTGGCAAGTGGTTTGTGCACCGGGAGAAACTTTCAACCTGCGAGCCGAAGCGGCGCTGAGTGCGTGTGTTTCTGCCTCTTTTTGTTGTCGTTGCCTCCACCCCTACCCATTCTTCTCTCTGCTAGGACCCCCCCGCCCCCGTCTCGCTCCGTTCGAACTCCTCTCTGCCTACCCCCCAACCCGGCCGTCTATGCGCCAGGCCCTCTGCTCGCGGTGCCGGTGAACCCGCCAGCCGCCCCGATGTACAGCATGATGATGGAGACCGACCTGCACTCGCCCGGCGGCGCCCAGGCCCCCACGAACCTCTCGGGCCCCGCCGGGGCGGGCGGCGGCGGCGGCGGGGGCGGAGGCGGGGGCGGCGGCGGCGGGGGCACCAAGGCCAACCAGGACCGGGTCAAGCGGCCCATGAACGCCTTCATGGTGTGGTCCCGCGGGCAGCGGCGCAAGATGGCCCAGGAGAACCCCAAGATGCACAACTCGGAGATCAGCAAGCGCCTGGGCGCCGAGTGGAAGGTCATGTCCGAGGCGGAGAAGCGGCCGTTCATCGACGAGGCCAAGCGGCTGCGCGCGCTGCACATGAAGGAGCACCCGGATTACAAGTACCGGCCGCGCCGCAAAACCAAGACGCTGCTCAAGAAGGACAAGTACTCGCTGGCCGGCGGGCTCCTGGCGGCCGGCGCGGGCGGCGGCGGCGCGGCCGTGGCCATGGGCGTGGGTGTGGGCGTGGGCGCGGCGGCCGTGGGCCAGCGCCTGGAGAGCCCCGGCGGCGCGGCGGGCGGCGGCTACGCGCACGTCAACGGCTGGGCCAACGGCGCCTACCCGGGCTCGGTGGCGGCGGCGGCGGCAGCCGCGGCCATGATGCAGGAGGCGCAGCTGGCCTACGGGCAGCACCCGGGCGCGGGCGGCGCGCACCCGCACGCGCACCCCGCGCACCCGCATCCGCACCACCCGCACGCGCACCCGCACAACCCGCAGCCCATGCACCGCTACGACATGGGCGCGCTGCAGTACAGCCCCATCTCCAACTCGCAGGGCTACATGAGCGCCTCGCCCTCGGGCTACGGCGGCCTCCCCTACGGCGCCGCGGCCGCCGCCGCCGCCGCCGCGGGCGGCGCGCACCAGAACTCGGCCGTGGCTGCGGCGGCGGCGGCGGCCGCGTCGTCGGGCGCCCTGGGCGCGCTGGGCTCGCTGGTCAAGTCGGAGCCGAGCGGCAGCCCGCCTGCCCCTGCGCACTCGCGGGCGCCGTGCCCCGGGGACCTGCGCGAGATGATCAGCATGTACTTGCCCGCGGGCGAGGGGGGCGACCCGGCGGCGGCCGCCGCCGCGCAGAGCCGGCTGCATTCGCTGCCACAGCACTACCAGGGCGCGGGCGCGGGCGTCAACGGCACGGTGCCCCTGACGCACATCTAGCGCCGCCGGGACGCCGGGGACCCTGGGCGGCGACTCCGGAGCTCACGGCCCGCCCCGGTGCGGCCTGGCTTTGTACAGACGTTTCCAGGCTCCGGTCAAAAGGAAAACACGAGACGAACGCCCGGTGGCGCGTGCTCACCTTTCCCGGAGCTCTGGTCGACCGCTGGGCGCTGACACCAGACTTGCGTTTTAGACTGTACTTCGGTGTTTTCTTGAGACTTTTTGTACAGTATTTATCACCCGCGGAGGAGGCGGAAAGCGTTTTCTTTGCTCGAGGGGACAAAAAAGTCAAAAGGAGGCGAGAGGCGAAGCCAACTTTTGTATCCCGGCCGGCGCGTTCACTTTCCCCGCGTCGCTTCCTGACGGCGCCGACAGCCTGAGCCCGAGCGACCCGGAGCTCGTCGCATTTGTTATAAATGTAGTAAGGCAGGTCCAAGCACTTACAAGTTTTTTGTATTTGTTTCCGCTCTTTTGGGTTGGTTTGTTAATTTATACAAAGCGATTACCACCACCATCCCCTCCTTAAGGCGGCGGAGTTATATTCTGGGTTTTGTAAAACTTTCTGTATCTGACCATTTCCATTTTTTTTTTTTTTGGTTTTGTATTATTTCTTGTAAATGCATTGTGAAAATTTTATTTTAGGCGTTGCAATGCAGGGAGGAGAAGTCAGATTATGTACATAGTTTACTAAAAAGCCTGTCTTCTAAAAACGGAAAAAGACATCGCCCCCCAAAAATGTTTTGACTCAATAAATTTAGCAGAGAAAGCCCATTTCCCCATAAATTTGAAACATGCTATTTTTCTATGCATGTTCTATGAGTTCAAAATGCAATTAGGAAATCTGAAAGGGAAATCATCTGTATGAACTAAAAGTAAGGGAACCCCGGGGAACGGGGCGGAGGAAATAGGATTTTCAAGGAAGATTATTCAATGGAAGAGAAGAAAGTTAAAACCTATAGGTTATTTTATAGAATAGAATTGTTACTACGGGCCGAGAAATAATTAAAAGTATCTTCTGCTCGGGCGGCTGGGGTGGCTGCGCGTCCCTTACCTTGCTGCAAGCGGGGCGCCTTCCACCTGACTGGGCTTCTGCGCCACTGTTTGGTCCGGAGGAGAAAGGAGGAAGGGAAGATCCCAATGGCGGGACCCGGGACTAGGCCTTGGATGAGGGACAAAGACCAGGGCAGGTCACGGGTTTCCCAATTCCCCAGCAATTAAAATTTCGAGCAGAATTTATCTAAGTGTGTTTCCAGGAAACAAAATCGCCGAACCAAAATGTGTTGCAGCCGAGCCCCCTCTGTACACCCGCTACCCCTCCCTCTGGCTTCTTTCTCCTGGGAAAACGGGCGAAATCATTGTGTTGGATGCTCATACACACAGAGAAATATCGACCATCACCCTCCCCTGCGTGAACTGGGATGCAAGTTGCTAACCGACGTTGAACGCAAAATGCCTTGTTCATTACTCTTGACGCGATCTTGAGGTTGTTTGATGCTTTAAATTTTTTTATATTTTTTTCTAGGTGTTTATTGGTACATGGCAGTTTTTTTCTGAAATTTAAAGTTTTCTGTAAAACTTTGTCTTCAAGTAATCTGACAGCATTAAATATTGCATTTAAAAGTTATACTGTAGCAAATACATTTAAAAATTAATCACATTAAGATGAAATTATATTTTTGAAAAAAAAAAAAAAAAACCACTTTAAATCCTGGTGGAAATAGGTTGATTTCAGCAGCCTTAGGCTTCCCCGTCGTTTTCTCAACACCTTTTACTGTCCTGGAGTGAGTATGGACTGTCCATCCAAAAGTGGGCCTATGTTATCAGTTTCATAAGAACTGAATTCAGCCTACTTTTGAGAACAGCTTTAAGTATAATGCTAATCTGACAATTGACGTGTGTAATTTTGGGGAGTCATTTTGATAAGTTTGCTTAAACCACTCATTCGTTAAAGTGATTGCAAAAAAAAACTTCAAGAATGATGTCCACTGCTTTCTAACAATAAAAGCCCCCTTTTCTTTTTCTTTTTTCTTTCTTTTAACTATTTGATCCTTTCTGAAGCAGTTGTTTCTAGAAGTGTCTGTGTGCCCATGGATGGCTGAGCAGCATTACGACTTAGTCTGGGAAAGGGCCTTCCCAATCCCCTCTGGGAGTTGCTTTGGGAAATTCTATAATGCTTGTTCTGTTAACTCACTGGGACATTGAGGATTTTCTCTGAAATATACAGACTTAAAGGACTGTCCGGGGTTCTTTGGCGTCCGCTCCTCAGTCTGGCCCCTGTTCGCCTGTGTGTAACCTGGAGTTTCTGTGTGCGATTGTTGGCATCTGAGTCTTGGCTCAACATTAGGATGTGGGCCCCACTTGAGAGCCACAGACTATGAAAAGTTGAGTTAGTGTGCCCGGGATGCCAGGCAAGCGGCCTGTGTCTCCCCGCAGGATGGTGTTAAAGACCGGCATTAGGCAGGTGCTTCATGCACAGTCAGTGAAATAGCCAATGCCGGGCGCTCCAGCCATCTTCATTCCTTGTTTTGTTGATGAGAACAGCATGGACAAAAGCAAATAGAAATTTTTTAATGACATTTAAAAATATCACAGGGTTGAGGGGCAAAGAAATTAGCTGAGACTCATCTCAACATAGAGATTCTATCCCCCTTTCCCCGCCCCCAGCAGTGTCTCTCCAATTAAAATTCGCGGAGAAAAGATTACACTAGGCCCTGAGACAACTGCGAATGCCGTGCTTGGCCAAGGTAACACTCCTCGTAGTCACGGAGTGAAATACTGTATGATGATAGTTATTATATTATATGACGACTTCATTCACTTCCCAAATCACAGGGTGGTGCTTCTGTCGCTTAGTCCAATTATGTTTGCAAGCCTTGGAGAGAAGGCGGACAGGAGTCTTTGAGACCTGGGGAAAGTTTGTAGCAGTTCGAGCGGGGGCGACTGTGTGACTCCTAAATCCGCCATTGCGCTGGGCCCTGCACTCCACACCGGGGGTAGGAGGGTTCGCTTGAGGGTTTTCTGTTTTGGTTTGTTTGTTTCTTTTAAGCCTTGTTTTGTGTTTCAACTCCTCGGCCCCTTTGTTGTTGAGATTTTGACACCCCCTTCCCCGGAGAAACCCACTCGTACTAGATGAATTAGTTTGAAAGAAGACTGGGGCACAGCGGCCTGATCTGCAGATGCGCGTCGGGAGCGTGACTGATAGGTCTATTAAAATCACGCGTGTGGGAGAACGGCACTCATGCTCCCGCATTTCATTTCCCGACAAAGACCCGGCACCGCAGATTTCTGTCTACGGAAAATTCCGGTTAATTCAAGAAACCCGTCCCGGGACGTGTGTCCCCGGAAGGCGCGCTCCCGGCCGGCCCGGGCTCCAGCGCCCTCCGGACCCCATCCGGCCGGGGCCGGCTCCCGCCTCCGCCCCACCCAGGCTCTGCCTGTGCCCGGGGGCAGAGGCTCCAGAGGCGGCGGCGAGGGCAGAAATTAACCCCTGGGCTGAGTCCTTGGAAACTGCAAGTGGAACGCAGACTTGGCCTTGGCTGGTCTCTCTTTCCAGCCTAATTGGCGAGATTGAAAGGCCCGGCCAGATGGGGAGGAGTGAGCGGGGTGCGGGCCCCATAGCAAGAAGGGGGCACTGGGTGCCCCCCGAGTCCGGCGGGATGGGGCGGTGTCAGGACCGAGCGAGGGCGAGCGGGGCGGGGGGCGCGTGGAGGCGCGGGCCGGGAGATGGGGGACGCGGGGACCCCTCACCCTTCCTCCGCTCCCGCCCCGGGCCAGGCCTCGGGACCACCTCCCAGGATCTGAGGGCGAGCACTCTCCTCCCGCTTCCTCCCTGCCTCGCCTGTTCTTCCCTCCCTCCCTCTCCCCCTTCTCCCTCCCCAGCTGCGCGCCCGCCCAGACCCCGCTCCGCCAGCCCCAGGAGGAGCCGAGCGGGGTCCGCTGCTGGTCCCGACGGGTCCCCTCCGGGCGGGGGTGGCCGGGCCTCCTCGGGGTCTCGGGCCTCCGGGGCGCACCCCGCTGCCTGCGCCTCTGAGTCGCCCCTTCTCCGGCTCTGCCCGCCGCTCAGCCCGGCACGCTGCGCCTCTGCCCTTCGGGTCCCAGGGCTCTGCCTTCGCTCCCAGGCCCCGCCACCCACTCCCATCTCCCCTCCGGTCCCGACGCCGCCTTCACCACCCTCCGACTCCGGCCTCTCGGCGGGGCCCGGCCTTCTCTTTGTCTCTGAAGCTCGGCCGCCCCGTCCTTCCCCCGCGGAGGCCCGCGCGCGGCTCCCCTCTCGGTCCCTCTCTGGCTCCTGGGGGCCCAGCCTGAGGGTCCGGGCGGGGAAGCGGCAGGTGTCGGGGCGGCCCGTGCTCCCCCCACTCGCCCCTCATTCCTTCGGCCGCGTCCCCGCAGGCTCGGGGTGGGAGGACGTGGGGGTCCCCGGGCGCCCATCTCCCTCGGGTCCACGCCGGGGCCTGGAGGCCAGGCGGGGTGTCAGCCGCCGGTGGGGGGCGAGTGGAGATTAAGATGACTGATGCGAGGGACGGGGCCGAGGGTTTTGTGTAAAAAGAGAGCAGGATTAGCGGAGAGAAAGTGCTGACCCGGGGTCAGCCGCAAGTCAAACCCTTTTACACTCAGCCGGCGGAACGAGCACGTCTCGGGCTGGACAGCAACAAGTGGGCGCGAGGGAGGGGGAGGGGAGGCCGGGCCGGGTCCCGGCGATGGGGGGAGGGGACCAGAGAGGGGGAGGGGCCGCGGCGCCCCAGGCCCGTGGCGTCCCGGGGTGGGGGGTGGGGGGTGGGGGGTGCGGGCCGGGGGCCTGCAGGGCGTGCCTGGCTGCCCTCCCCCGACTCAGCCTCCTCCGTCAACACCTGCCTTTTCCATTGCCCGGGGCTGCTTCGGCTGCTCCGCCGGAGGGAGGACTGGAGAGAACGCTGCCCGCGCCCTCAGCCCCGGAGGCTGTTTTAGAAACTCTTTCTTCATTTCCATAAGAAACAAAAAATCTCAGAGAGGCCTGGCTCCGCTCCCGGACCCCGCGTCCCCAGGCTCTCCAGGAATCTGCGCCTTAGCTGAGCTTCTTCGCAGCCCCTGACCTGTTTCTGGGGGGCCTGTGTGACGCAGAATCGGGGTACAAAATATCACTAGACTGGCTTCTCCACCCGGGCCACGCTGCGGCTCCTGGGCGTTGCGCGTGGCGTTTTTCGTCGCGGAGGGAAAGCCGCGGCTCTGCGGGAAAGGAGTGAAAACCGGAGTGTGGGTGAAGAGGAGGGGGAGGTCAGGGGGCAAGGGAAGAAAGCAGATGAATTAATCTTCCTTAGCAACCAAGCTGGAAATTTCTGCTGGAAGTACAACAGCAAGAGTTTTAACATGAAAAAGGCCTGAAAAACCCAAGCAAGTGACACATCCAAAGACGGGAAAAGATTATCTATTTTGATAGTAAAAATTAAAAGAACAGGATTGCCATGTTTTTGTCTAAATTACTTTTCATCCGCCGACACGAAACACCAACACTAAAACACAGACAGAGGACAAAGCAGTTTTTAAAACAACACAAAACAAGCAGCTCTGAGTGAGTGACCTGTCCGCAGCTCACCCTGGTGACATAGAGCACTGGTGGAAAATGGGTCCTGAGTTCAAAATCAAGTCACAGCTGCTTGGCAAGTTGCTAAGTGTGACTTGCGGGGAAATCGCGTCTGGGAGAGAAACGCTGGACCTTGTGAGTAATTCCCAGTGCCTGGTAGGCAGCTGGCCAGGCTGTAATTGCCCTGGGCCACTTCAGAGCAACCATGTGGGTGCATTGAAGACGTTGTTTGTGGAGAGCAGCAGGTCATCACATGCAAAGCCTTGAAATAGTCAGCCAGTCAAATCAGTGGAAAAAAAATCCGCTTTTGTTAGATTTTGCAGTTTCAGGAATTAGGCATTCACTGCAGAGCTGCAGTTTTGAGAAATTGCAATGTCAGGCATGTTCCCAATGGGGAAATATTGTGAGTGTGGAGGAACGTGAGATGGGGTTTGACAATGGCGAGACTGACAAGAGTCATCACCCAGACATTGTTTTCTCTCCGAGCACCCCGGAAATGCTAACGAGAGATGATATTTAGTGGCAGGAGTAGCACTCCATGCTAGTCCCACGCACTCCTGAGACGCAGAAACAGTCTTAGGCAGCTAAGGAACTGACCTGGGATTTCCAGGGCGGAGGCGCCTTCCCGGTTCCTAAAATCTGTAAACGCTAGACTGGTAGTGTCAAGATCAGCCTGAAAACATTCAAAGCAGAGGTCAACTTACATTTGCGTTCCAAGTAGCAGAATAGAAGGAAAGCCAGGTGAGCATATTTTAACCTCAAAGGATTTTACAACCTCATGCTTTATAATTCAGACTCTTGTGGGAAATTTCAGTAAGTGGAAAAGCCTGAACTTCAGTGGTGAGTGTCCAGGTAGATGGAGAAGCAGCAGCCAGTTCTTTGTGTTAAAAATTGAACTGAAGAATGAAGCCTCTCCTTGTAAAAACTGGCCGTTTGCATTTTCACAGTGTCAACATGCTGGTCACAGATTAGCTCTGTGTCCTTGGGCAAACGTCCTTACCTCTGAGTCCATTTCCTCAGATGTAAAACAGAAATTATAAAACCAGCTTCACAGGGACGCATCATCTAAGTGCATGCCCAGCAAATAGGAAGCACTCGATCAAGGATCCCGAGTCAGCTCAGGGCAGGTCCAGTGGACGACTGGGACAAGCCGTGTCGGACGCGGCCTAGGTAGGAAGCAAGGGAAGCTGTACACACCACAGTCTTTCCGTGTATCCATATTCATCTCAATTTCTCTTTAAAGTTGCTTGACAGTTGTGACATTCATTCTTTCATCTGTTCAACAAGCATTTATTACGAGTCCATTAAGTGTTCAAGTTGCGTATGAGCACATGCTATGTGTCCAGGCTGTGTCCATGTGCTGAGGATGTGAAGATCAGTCCTGCCGGGCTCACCATCTGGTGCGTGGCACTGATGATCACACAGGCAGTATGATGGCAATGGGTATGGGTGTGTGACACGGGCCCATGCCAGATGCTCAGGCAGGGTGCTCTTGCCCAGCGTGTGAGAACCAGGGAAGGTTTCACAGAGGAGGTAAACCCACGCTGGAGCCCATGACTTGCTGGTGCTCGGACAAACACTCCCTCGGGTCGTCTTCCTAGGAGACTTGCACTTTAGGTGTTCTTTATCAATAGATGCAGATTGCAGTGTAAATGTGAACAGAGTGGATATGATCATGCTTTGTTTTTTGATGAATGATTGCTTCAGGTTGGTCTTGGTGGTCAAAGGTGGAAACTCGGAGGTTTACAAGGATAACAGTCTTTCAGCTTCAAGGTACGTGAGATCACTGGGAGAGATGGCTCCAAATTCAGGTTCTCAGACTCGGTGCCGCTGGGAGGCTGCTTCTGGGGTTCCAGCGGGCCTCAAGGGTCTGCCCTTTCTTAGGCACACTTGGGGAGATTTTGAGGCCAATCCTGGATGACACTTGGGAAACCTGTGTTAGGAGATGGTGCTTTTTTTTTTTTTTTTTTTTTTTTTTTTTTTTAATGGTTAGTAGCTACCAAGGCTGTCTCTACTTCATTTAAATTTGAGTAGCTATTTATTATTTATAAAGTGCTCTCATTTAATTGTTCAATTTAGATGATTTTTTTAAAAAATTGAATTAGTGGAAGAAGAAAAAAAAATTTTTTTTGAGCTGGATTATTAGAATCTTCCTAATAGAAAAAGACTGATGTACGGATTCTATTTCCATTTTCCTGTGGGTTGTGCTAGCTGCCTGTAAATACATCCTGACTCTCCTGAAGAGTACTTGGGGGAACAGAGGCAGCACACACCACACACCCATTTTTGCTTTAAAGACAGGATGATGAAAAGGACTAACCAAAGTCAGATATTGTGTCTTATCAGTTTCTAATTGTAGCGGACTAATTTGTATGTAAGTCGACTGGCTCTGTGCAATACTTATGAATACAATATGGGCCCAAACACTCTTATTATTGAGGGTTATTTTAAGGGCCTTTGAAAAGTCAGAGAAGGGCCATGTAATAGTACCACAAAAGGGTTGAATTGCTTTGGTCCAATAGATCATGACTATAATAATGATGATGATATGTTATCTAGCTACTGAATTTCTCAGTAGTATCATCTGTAAAATGGGAAGAGCTTGTTAAAGAGGCTTGATACATTAAGTACTTTAAATTTCTTTGAGCGGAAGGGGTTATGCCAATAGAAAGGGCTAAACAGTATAAACTATTGTGTATCAACAGTATTTTATCTACACAGCATTTAATCCGGCATTATGGATGTTACCATACTGCCATTGATAATGAAGACAGCATTCACTGTATTTATAGACACAGATACAGATGAAAGGATGGTTGTGGAAGACCTCATTCTCTGTTAGAAGAGCATGTAAGAAAAACTAATTTTAAATGAATTTTAAAAATGCTTTTAATTTAAAATGGTTATTTAGAAAAGTTATATATTTTAGTTTTTCAAAAATACTGCTTTAAGTATGTTCTTAATTTTAAAATACTGAGTGAAATTTGGATAACAATCAAGTTATTTACTTACTTGGGAATTGTATAAAATTCTTGAAATGTTTTAACCAACACTTTATTATTTGAAAATGAATATATCACCTGTAGCAACTATTTGCAGAAAAATAAAATGATATTTAAAATCACAGCTCAAATTAAAAAATGCAATTGCATTAAGATATAATAGATACACTATAGATCATTTAAAATCAATCTATAAACTAAAAGCTCAATACCAATTTGAATAACATGTTTCTACTTAATTTGAACCAGTTCTGATGATATTAAATTAGATTTGAGAAAAGTAGAACATTTGCAATAACATTTGACGGTGATTTGTTCACTTGAGCATTTTTTTCAAAACTTAACCAAATAAGGGCTAAGGCAGCATGCTTGCCCTGCGCTCTGGCCACAGCGCCAGGCTGCCCTCCCTGGATGTGTCCTGAGGAAGCGGGTGCTCCTGGGAAGAGGGCAGGTGGAGGCAGGCCCACCCCCATCACCTGGCCTCTGCCACGGCTAGACTCTTTCCGTTTTGATTTCCAGCATCAGCACAGCTCTGGGCACATAGCAGAGGGGCAATAAATATTCACGGAGTTGAATTCAGTAGAGCAGGGCAGAGGCAAGGACCCCAGAGCCAGCTCAGGGAAAGGCCGGCCCGGGTCGGTCCAGGGAGTGCCTCTGTCCCTGTGGACCTGGGGCCAGCCCGTCCTCATGATGGGCCGTGCACCCCAGAGGCCCTGTCACAGAACACTGAGGACCTCAGTCACTGCCCAGCTGAGGCTGCTGTGCTTATTGAGACACAAAGCACAGTCCAGCGCCCAGAGCTGAGGTGCTGGAGAGGGAGCCAGGTAAGCAGCTGCTCCTGCTGCGTGGGGGAGCGGGGGCAGGAGAGCTGGGGAGGGGGCGGGAGCTCCTGCGCGAGGAGGCCCTGGGGTCTGAGTGAGTCAGCCCTGGACCTGGGACCTGGAGCTGCCCAGCTCCGAACTCCCAGAGCTGCTGCATCCTTCCCACGGGGTGTGGGCGAGGAATGCTTGTCGGTTGTGCTGCGGTGCTGTGCAGTGCTGCTTTGTTGTGTTGCTGCACTATGTTGTGTTGTATTGTGCTGTGCTGTTTTGTTCTGTTGTGTTGTGTTGCGCTGTGTTGTGCTGTGCTGTGCTGTGCTGTCGTGTTGTGTTGTGCTACATGCTGTGTTGTCCTGTTGTGTGTTGTGCTGTGCTGTGTTGTGTGCTAGGTGTTGTGGTGTACTGTGTGTGTGTGTTATGTTGTGCTGTGTGGTTTTGCGTTTTGCTGTGCTATGTGCTGTGTGTTGTGTTGTGTTGCACTATGTGTGGTGTTGTGTTGTGCTGTGATGTCTTATGCTGTGTGCTATGTGTTGTGTTGTACTGTGTGTTGTGTTGTGTGTTGTGCTGTGCTGTGTGCTATGTTGTTATATTGTGCTGTGTGTTGTTATATTGTGCTGTGTGTTGTGTTGTGCTGTGTGTTGTGTTATATTGTGCTGTGTGCTGTGTGTTGTGTTAAATTGTGCTGTGTGTTGTGTTGTGCTGTGTTGTGTTATATTGTGCTGTGTGCTGTGTGTTGTGTTAAATTGTGCTGTGTGTTGTGTTGTGCTGTATGTTGTGTTATATTGTGCTGTGCTGTATTGGGCTATGTGCTGTGCGTTGTGTTAAATTGTGCTGTGTTGTGTTGCGCTGTGCTGTGTGCTGTGTTAAATTGTGTTGTACTTTATTGTATTGTGCGCTGTGTGTCACGTTGTTGTTTTGTGCTGTGCTGTGCTGTGTTGGGCCCTACCCTGTTAAGATAAGGTGCACGGGGCTGGTTCAGGCACATGGAAGGCGCAGATCAGGCAGGGAACAGGCAGCCCCACTCCCTGCCCGAGACGGAAACCAGAACTGTGAGGGACTGTGCTGGGCCCCACTCTGGCTTTGTCAGGGAGCCATCAGGAGGCCTCTGCAGGCTCCCGTGAGATGCAGTGAGACAGGATCTTGAGGTGGAAACAGGTCCACAGCTCATCCCACCCGCTCTGCCTCCGGTGCCAGTTAGGGTTCCACTTTGAACCACCCCTTGCTGCAGTGTGGATTTCACTACCTTACTTGCTTGGATATTTGAAATGTACAAAACTTGGAATTCAGTGTACTGAGTCAGAATGATTGGTGTCAGTACAGTGCAGGAGAAGCCAATATGCTCCTTTCCCGGTGACAGGATGGTGCCTCGTGACCCACCCCAACTGGTCCCCGACGCCTGTGGTTTCTCAAACTGTGAGCCAAGGCACCCCAGAGCTCCGGAGGCTCAGGATAGCTTTAGAGTTGGAGAGAAACAGTACTGTGGGCCAGTCCCAGGCCCTGTGAGCTAGCTGGAGGCAGCTTTGGACTCCCAGAGTGAACTAGCAGCTACACCCCTCTGGATGACATCATATATTTGTGAAACTGGGCTCTTGACAGTTGCTGTGTCAAAAGCAATTCCTGTGGGAAACGTGGTGCAGACCAGGAGATGCAGGGTTGGGCAGAAGGAGACGCAGGGCTGCAGAGCAGGGGAGCTCAAGACAGCCACGTGCAGACCGCCAGGACGGGAGGCTGCTGTGCAAGAAGTCAGGAGAAAATACGACTTTTCATTTCAATCTGCATGTGTCCCTTTAAAAAAGGCTGCTACATTGTTAGAACAGAAATACATATTAAGTTGTTTGAATTTAACTATTTAACAAACAGAATAGTTAGGCATTTCAGCTTGGAACACTGTAAAAAATCCCTGGGGTGCTAAGGGTGTTAGGAAAACTTATAGTATTCAAATTGTTATTGAACTGGTAGCCTATAGACTGACATAAAATTATCTATTTTTTCCTACATTTTGTGTTTATGCCCTTACACCATTCAATTGAAGCTGTGGTTTTAAACACAATTTTAGCTTTTTGCAAATAGTTTCTACAGGGGATGTGTTCATTTTTGAACAATAAAGTGTTGGCTTAATTATTTTAAGAGTTTTATATAGTTTTCCTTAGTGTGGATAATTTGTTTTGTTATCCAAATTTCATAGTCAGTATTTTAGAATTGAGACTACATTTCTAGTAGTATTCTCAGTTTAAAGACTGAAATAAATGATTTTTTTAATGAGCAAGAAAGCTTTTACGTTAACATCTTACTCAGATTAACATAACCAAATTTAAATCTATGCAAGTCAGACAGAATTAGAGATGGCAGAATGCTGGCATGTGCACTCACGTGCCGAGGGGCTTCTAAAGCGTGTCCATCAGCTTGGTGCCTATTTTGGTCACAGATGCTCCCAAGGCAGGGATTTCTACAAACTTTCTAAAGAAGATGCTTAGTCTAATCGTTTTGACCATCACCAAAACTGCTCTAGGAGTTACTCTAGATTCTACCTTTCTCTTTCATTTCATTAACTCTCCTAGAAACAATTTTGTTCCAGTACTTTCCTTCTTTTTGCGTTCAGAGTTTTCTTCTTTCTAAGCCATCAGGTTACAGTGTCTATAGTTCTGAATGTCAGGGGTGGCTGCATGGGAAAGTTTTCGTGTGCCACCAGCAGCAAGACTTGAATACTACGTGATAGTGACAGAAATGACCAGTCGAGTCCATGAGCAAAGGTAGAAGTTCAAAAAGCAGAGAAGTCAGTACTAAATGATCACTGGCACCCTGAAACCAAAACTCATTAAGCTTTTTATTTTTTTGAATAATTATTTTATCTTATATGTTAATCAAATATGTACCTATTTGAGGAAATGCTCGCTTTGAAAAGGAGAACTCTTCATTATGCACACTAAACCACTTTTTTCAAAATCCTTTTGTTGTTAATTAATTTGCTTGTTTAGAGACAGGGTGTTGCTGTGTTGCCCAGGCTGGAGTGTGTTGATACCATCACTGCTCACTGCAGCCTCTGGGGCCCGAGTGGACCTCCCACCTTAGCCTCCTCAGTGGCTGGGACCACAAGCACACACCCCCACACCTGGCTAACTTAAAAAAAATTTTTTGACCAGGCACGGTGGCTCACACCTGTAATCCCAGCACTTTTGGAGGCCAAGGCAGGCGGATCATGAGGTCAAGCGATCAAGACCAGCCTGGCCAACATGGTGAAACCCCTTCTCTACTAAAAATACAAAAACTAGCTGGGCATGGTGGTGTGTGCATGTAGTCCCAGCTACCCAGGAGGCTAAGGCAGGAAAGTCACCTGAACCCAGGAGGCGGAGGTTGCAGTGAGTCAAGATTGCGCCACTGCACTCCAGCCTGGTGACAGAGTGAGACTCTCAAAAAATTTTTTTTTTTTTTTTTTTTTTTGTGAAGACAAGATCTTGCTATGTTGCCTAGGCTGGTCTCAAACTCCTGGGCTCAAGTGATCCTCCTGCCTCAGCCTCAAAATGTGCGGAGATTACAGGCAGGAGCCACCACATGTGGCCAAAGGCATTTTATTATTTTAAAATTTACTTTCTTCTTTTTTCATTGTTGAATAAAATTGAGAAAGACTGAGGAAAAATACGGGGCAGTCATGAGAGACAGCACTGAACAAGACCAAGCAGGTTATTGACATTTGGCCAGTATTTCACTGGACGCCAATTTGAGCAAAAAAAAAAAAAAAAAAAAAAAGGCATCAGGCTTCCTTACCTGTTGTTACCCATGCTCATTGAAAAGACATAAAAACCACCTGAAACAACCTCATGCCTACTGAAGTCAGACCCTGTGCTATAGTCATTGAATTGCATTTGTATCAGATGTGATTAAATATTTTGGTTGTATGCATTCATCACAATGACTGGACCATAGCAACGAAGACTGTAATTCAGGCCAAGAAATACGTGGAACATTAAGGATATTATCAGGAGCAAGGGATTACCTACAAGCTAGAAGTGAATCCAAAGGAGAGGCAGAGATGGGTCATATCGGAAAGACCAAGTGATAGAAAGACAAGGACATTTTGGTGATAAGGCCACCCTATCCGGAGAGATGCTGCTGCGTGGCCAATCAGGGCTGGAAGGTGTGGATCAAAGGTGACGCACAAGTGTTAACAGCCTCCATTTAAGCTCTCGCAGGATTATTTTAGGAGGATTAAGTTAGGAGACTCTTGAACCCCCTTGTACTAAATGGGGCCTCACTGTGTTTATTTCTGGGGCTGCCATAACAGTACCACTATCTGGGTGGCTTAAAACACAGAAGTTTATTCTTTCACAGCTCTGGAGAAGAGTCCAAAATGAAGGTGTTGGCGGGGCTGGTCCCTTCTGAAGCCGTGAGGGGGTCGGGGCAGGCTCCCCCCAGCTTACAATGTAGTCAGCATCCTCCTCGTTCCCTGGTTTAGGTACGCACCACCCTGATTGCTGCCTTCCCCCTCACAGGCGAGCTCCCCGAGTGCACGCATGCCTGCTTCAAGCACCCCTTCTTTCCAAGGACAACAGGCAATGAATTAGGGCCCACTCTAATGACCGTGCCTTGACCTGTTCATCTGCAAATACCCTATTTCCAAATAAAGGCACATTCAAAGGTGCTAGGGGTTAGGACCGCACGTTTTTTGGGGGAAACACCGTTCAAGCTATATGGGTGGTGACTGATGAGGACACTAACTTTTCTTGCCTAGTAAATAGTCCACATTCTAAAGGTCTTGGTTCTGCTAGTTTAGTGTTTCATGAGCTTTCAAATATGCTTGCTGTTCCCTAGACCTGTTTGCAAAAGAAGCTTTTATACATATTCCTACCAATTGCTTACCCTCTCAGTGACCTTGAATCCACCCTGAATTGATCACCTGCATCACGACACTGTAGAAGCCACAGCAGGCCAGAGGGGACTTCTTGTTGCTGTGTTAAGACAGCACGTAGTGGCCACACTAATGTGAAATCTATCCCAAACGACACAGTCTCTCTGTTACAGCAGAAAGGAAACTGAGTATCTCCCAGATGCCACCTGGGAGTTATTGTTATTTTTACTAAACCACTCTCATCCCTTTGGAAGGACGCAACACAATCACTATGCAGTTCACATACATAATCTCATTCTATCCCCACTACATCTCTGAGATGTATAATTATTCCCCTTGTTATAGAGTGAGGAGACTAAGAGGGGTCACGTAATCTACCAAAGGGCATAGCATCAATGAACAGAAGATTCAGGATTAAAACCCAGAGCTGACAGACTCTGATATTAATAATATAATGGATATGAACATTTCTTTAAAAGGCAAACAGTATCATAGGCTTCTAAGGAAAACAGCAGACCTGAGCTTTGCCCAAGCCCATCCCTCAGACCCATTCCCCAGCAGCAACTTTGTATAATTCTTTTGGCATTTTTCTCACTTATTTGTCTCCATATTTCTGGATTATATGTTATATTGCTTATTCTTGATTCCTTAATTGCAGACATTATCTATTGAGAACTTAGAGGAGACTATAAAGCTATGGTGTTCTTTCCTACTCCTGTCTTTTCCAAAGTAGGTACATCATTAGTTTTTGTTAAGTGAATGCCCAGTGTTTACCTTATTTTGAATGTAGAAGTATTGTTCACAGCTGAGCCCAGTGGTAAGCTATGATATTTCCATTCTTGGGAAGCTGTTTGCTTTACCTAAAGTTTTTAATGGTCTTGTTTTGTGAGAGTTGATGTTGTTCATCTATTTGGTTTTCTACATTCCTATCACATATTCTTTCCAAATTCTGCATCATTATTAGTAAGCACCTTTAAATAGTATGTTCTGCAAGATTGAATACATCAGGGACTGTCAGCTCAGCTTCTTCTTGCAGCCAGCCCTGGGAGGCCTCTGTCCCATTGTTGCATGGTGGTCATCATCACATTTCAGGTCACCTCTCTGCCACAGATCTCCCATTTTCCACATCCCATGTATTCTCTTGCTGGATTTCATTTCTTGTTTTGGTAAGTATGCCTTCTAATAGGCCATACAACCCTAGAGTGATAGTTTAGCTAGGTATAGGAATCTAGGTAAAAATTAAATTTCCCTTGTGATTTTGGCTTCAACGTATGACGTTGCTTTTCAACAATCCATACTATTTGTATTTTGCAGCTGACTGAGGGATAATTGATATGCAGTAAAAAGCACACATATAAAATATACAATTTGATACAGTTTGACAGATATATATACCCATGAAATTATCATCACAATCAAGATAACAAACACATCCACCACCCTCAAAATTTCCTTTCCCTTATTTACAAACCCTCTCTCCTACCTCTCTCTATCTGCAAGCAACCACGAGTCTGCTTTTTGTCACTATGAGTTGGTTTGCATTTACTAGAATTTTATATACATGGGATTTTATAGTGTGTGCTCTTTCTTGTCTGGCTCCTTTCACTTAGCATAATAATTTTAAGAGTAATCCATATATAGCATGCATCAATAGGCCATTCCTTTTATTGGTGAGTATTCTGCTGTAAGAAGAGACAGTGGTTTATCCATAAGTAATGTCATCCTTCAGTCAACCAGTCACATCTCAAGCACTGAATCATCACAGGGGGCTAGTGGCAATCATCTTGATCAGTACAACAAAGAGTAGTGTCATCATCACAAGAAATTCTAGTGAGCAACACTCTAGCATTCTATAGTTTTAGCTCTCACATTTAGGTCTATGATGCATTTTGAATTAAATTTTATATGGGACATGAAGTAAGTGTTAGTATTTTTTGCATATTGCTACTCATCATTCTAGTGTCATTTTTTGAAAAGATTATTATTTCCCCATTACATTGCCATGGCACCTCTGTCAAAAATGAGTTGATCATATATGTGTGGTTTTAGTTCTAGACTTTTTATTCTTTTATATTGATATATTGATCTATCTTTGGTCAATACCACACAATCTTAATTACTGTATAAGTCCTAAAAACAGGTAGTGTAAATACTCCAACTTTGTTAGTGTTTTTCAAAGTTGTTTTGGCTCTTTTATGTACTTTGCATTTCCATATAAATTTTCGAATAAGCTTATCAATGTCTAGAAAACATAAAAGCCTTCTGCAGTTTTAATTGAGACCTCATGGAATCTGTAGATGAATTTTGGGAGAACTGATATCTTAACAACACTAAGTCATCAATCCATCAATGTGTTACATAATTTCCATTTCTTTAAATCTTCTTTAGTTTTCCTTAGTAATGTTTTTCAGTTGTCAGTGCAAAGATCTCATACATCTTTTGTCATATTTATCCCAAACAATTTTAATTTTTGATTCTTGCCATAGACATCCTGCCACATGCAAAAGAAAGACATTTTTATTTGTTCCTTTCTAATCTGGATGTATTTTATTTTTCTTATTTTATTTTATTGCGCAGGTTAGAACAGTGGTCCCCAACCTTTTCAGCACTAGGGACCAGTTTTGTGGAAGACAAATTTTCCACAGACTGGGGTGGTGGGGATGGTTTTGGGATGGTTCAAGTGCATTACATTTATTGTGGACTTTATTTGTATTATTCTTACATTGATACATATAATGAAATAATTATACAACTCTCCAGAATGTAGAATCAGTGGGAGCCCTGAGCTCATTTTCCTGCAACTGGATGATTAATCTGAGTGTGATGGGAGACAGTGAGAGATCATCAGGCATTAGATTCTCATAAGGAGCATGCAACCTAGATCCCTCACATGAGCAGTTCACAATAGGGTTCAGGCTCCTATGAGAATCTAATGCCATGGCTGTCTGACAGGGCGGAGCTCAGGCGGTGGTGCAGTATCGGGGAGCAGCTGTAAATACAGATGAAGGCTTGCTGGCTGCTCACTTTATGCTGGGTGGCCTGGTTGCTAACAGGCCGTAGAGCAGGAGCAGGACAGGTACCAGTCAGCGGCCGGGGGCTGCGGATTCCTGGGCTGCAACCTCCAGTGCAGTGTTGGAGTGAAGTGGTGAGTGGCATTCTTGTCTTACTCTTGATCTTAGGGAAAGCTTTCAGTCTTCCAGGTCAAGTATGGCATTAGCTATAGATAGCCTATGCTCTCTTGATTCCTAGCCTTTTGTATGTGACCAATTTTTTGTTTAGTTTGCTTTTTTAAAAATCTGATCTATTGTTTTTCTTTTTTTTTTTTTTTTAAGACGGAATCTTGCTCTGCCGCCAAGCTGGAGTGTGCAGTGGTGTGAAGTCGGTTCACTGCAATCTCTGCCTCCTGGGTTCAAGCAATTCCCTGCCTCAGCCTCCTGTGTAGCTGGGACTACAGGTGCTCACCACCACGCCCAGCTAATTTTTTTGTATTTTAGTAGAGACAGGGTTTCACCAGGTTGGCCAGCATGGTCTCGATCTCCTGACCTGGTGGTCTGCCTGCCTCAGCCTCCCAGAGTACTGGGATTGCAGGCGTGACCAACCGCGCCTGGCCTGATGTATGGTTTCTCTATGCAAACTATTTTGTTGTCTGTTTTTATTTTCTCTCTTTATTCCTGGATTTTGAGGTTGCATGATGATGTGTATTGATGTCTTTTTTCATTTCCTGTGCTGGGAATTTGGTGTACTCTTTCCATCTTGAAAGTCGTATCCTTCAATTCTGAGAAATTTCATGAATTATTTCTTTAAAATTTTCTCTCAGGAGGCCGAGGCGGGCAGATCATGAGGTTAGGAGTTTGAGACCAGCCTGACCAATATGGTGAGACCCTGTCTCTACTAAAAATACAAAACTTAGTCAGCGGTGGTGGCATGCACCTGTAATCCCAGCTACTCAGCAAACTGAGGCAGGAGAATCACTTGAACCCAGGAGGTGGAGGTTGCAGTGAGCCAAGATGGCACCATTGCACTCCAGCCTGGGTGACAAACCGAGACTCCATCTCAAAAACAAAACAAAAAACTCTCTATTTTTCTCTGGTCTCTCTTTCTGGAATTCCTGCTAGAGATCACATCTTTTGCATCGTCTTTTGATTTTTATATTGTTTCTCTCTTATTTGCTCGCTCTCTCTCTCTCTCTCTCTCTCTGTTCTGTTTTCTTGGAGGGTTTCTTTTGGTTCTGTTTTCTTGGAGAGTTTCTCACATTTATCTTTCACATATTTCATTGATTTGTTTTCAACAATCATATTTTTATATTCCAGGACACATTTTGTTCTCTGAGTTGTTTATATTTTTTGCTTTAAATACTGTGCTAGTTTCATTTCATGAATTATAATATCCTCTTTATGAATTTTATGTAAATGCCTCTACTTGTCCTGAATGGCTTTGGCTCCTCCTGAACCCCTTTGCCTGTTAATTTTGTACTGTCTTTCATGTAGGGGCTTTCCTCCAATGTCTGTGTATTCGTTTTTTCTATTAATAGTGTTAAATGAGGCACAAAAAAACTGATTGGAAGCTTTGGGAGGGGCTGTATGATACCCAGCAGGCTTTACTGCAGCCTGAAACTTGAATGTTTCATTGCAGAAACATCGGATGTCAGTTAGCTGTGGTTTTGGGGATCCCCCTCCCACCTTCTTGAATCCTTTCGTTTCTCTAGACAAGAATTTTGCCATCACCTAAAGGCATTCTTACAACTGTGCAGAAGGGGACAGAGGGACCCCCCCAGTTCAGGACACAAGCTCTCGAGGAGAGACGCTCTCGCGGACGGGACTGTTTCCAGTGCAGCCCTTCTCCCCTCCCCTCTGCTAGGCTTGCTGTCTCCTCACCTCCTGCCTCTCTCCTGCTGCGATGGAGAAGGGGTTGCCACTGGTGCGCTGGGGAGGAGGGGGCCTTCCAAGAGCAGCATCTCTCCCGTGGATTCCTTTTAGCTCTATCATTCCGACACTGGAATTTCAGTTTCTGGGTCCTTTCTGGTTCTGTGGTGAGATGAGCGTGGTTCTTATCCTATCACTCTCTTGGGCATTGGGTTGGCTTTCTTAGGTCTGCTTTCTCTTCATTTATCATCTCCAAAAACTGTACTGCTGTTCATAAGCCAGTGTTGCCTCCTCTCCTCTTTGATATTATTTCATTTTCATGTTAGTGGGGTTACAAGAAAGAAAAAAGCAATGAAACTCATGTTGAAATTGCCAAGTTTAACTGGGAGTCCCCCACGCTGCAGCCTGCACCCCGGACGGCTGTCCTTGGTGACGCTGACCCTCATCAGAGGTCTGGAGAAGGTCTCGGGAGGTTTTGCTCCCCTGGCTTGTCATCCATCTTCAGGCTTCGCATGGCTAATCGTATCGGAATTTTCTTTTGTAGTGGGTCTTGGACATTCGCCGTTTTGTCTCACAAAATAGTCTCCTTTTTACCCTCATCTCCCTGTGTGCTTGGGTTTCTATGGAAAACCAGAGCCCGCTTCAGTTCCTCAGCCTTTCCTCTCTACACACCAGGTCCCGCCATTGGCGACGCTGAGGTTCGTGCACAGTTGTGTGGGCATGAGGAAGGGGCATTCAGAGACTGGAGTGCAGTTCCTCACAAAGCACAGCAGGTGAAACCCGTTTTTCCTGGCTCCTTGGGAGACACGTGAGGACGATGTGATTAGAGGTCCTTTAGGCATGGGAAGCGTTTGGATCTGCCGAATCCGCCCTTCTTACATCTCCATCTCTGAATGTGCCTTTCAGATGTCTGTGGGTCCTCCCTGTGAAGTGCCTGGTTGGCGGGGAAGGGGCGGGGTGTGTGATTCTGTGTCCAGAGATGAAATGCCCCAATGCCCGTTGCAATTGTTTAGATTTTGGTGTTCGAGTCTAATGTTAGCTGTGATCCCTCATTTCTCTTTTTAACTGGAAGAGACTGTCTGCATTTGAAATAGGGAAAGGAAAGGAGTGTGACTCCCATAGAAGTGGCAGGAGCCACCCCACACTTGAGCATGCTGAGGAGAGTATGGACGGTGCCATAGAACCTTGAAGGGGAAGCATTTCTGTGAAGGGCATCCTTAGGAATAGGAGCCACAATGACAAGCACCACCAGCACCAACAGCCCCAGCAACAAGGCCAGCCCCAGGGCACTCAGGCAAGCAGGGGGAACACGGCCACAGAAGCACGCCAGTCCCCACAGAAGATGAGAGGATCTCAGTGCTCTCACGTAAGCAACAACTCAGGGTAATTATTCCACCTAGTCCATGGACATGGAATTTCATCTAGTGGCTAGAGATATCCAAAGAATTGCCACAGAAAGCCTGTCGCAGAATTATTAAGTGATTCATGGGCCCTATAAGAAATGTTCAGAAACAGAAGGTGCATGTGGGATTTATAAAGTTGTTCATTCATTCATCTCTTCTCTATCACAGAAAAAGTAGGCGATTGCTGGGGCCAAAGTTTCCCAAAATAAAGTCAATGAAACTGCTGTGGCCCCAAATTTAGAGATGTTCTTTGAATAAGCAAAATGGATTCAGGGAATCTACACATCAAATAAACTCTCAAAAAAAAAAAAAAGTACTTTATGGCAGACCATTGTATAAGCTTCAGAATTTGGATAAAGAATAAATAAAGAAAAGATTTTTTTCTTCTCAAAATACACATACATAGCTATCCTTAAATATAACTGTGCCCTTCTCCTCACTGGTACGTAACATATACAAAAAAGACAAATGGAATTATGGCTGGTATTGGGGCTACTTAGATGATTCCTATGTAATCTGGAAAATGTGTATGATGCGGCATTTATAGGGCACATGTATACCACTGCCTCACGTGTCTCCCACCATTAAATCAAAAGTGCAAAACGCTACAACATAAAACAGTTTGGTTTGGCTTTTAAAATAGAATGAGGAATTTAATTAAGCAAACAGACAAAAAAAATCCTTTTAAATATAAGATTAGAAAATCTTTCTAAAATTATTTTTTTAGACACACTATCCTGCAGAGTTTTAGTTTGAAGTGGAAGAATCCCAGTGGTTCAATAAGAAACGGATTTGATGAAAACACTGGCTCTGTCAGTCTTCAGAGCTGGCTTGCCAGCTCAGTGTGGAAAAAGTTGAATGAAAAAGGTTCCTAAAATCAATTTGTCCTCCTTCTAGAATGCCTCCAAATTGGATTTTCATAAAATGAATTCAGGAAGCCAAATCTGTATTTATCCTATGTTATTACGTGAGAGAATTTTCCATGACCTCAAAGGGAGAACACGCGTTTTGGTGAGTTTGCAAGTGAAAATCCTATTACAATTTATTTCCAAGAAAAAAAGACGAATGATCCAGAACGTGCTGACACTTGCAGGTTTGCCTGTGAAATGCGTTCTGCCAACACAGAAGCAGGCACTCAGCTGGGACCAGGGGTCTCGGGGCCACACTCTGAGTTCACACATGCGTGTGGAGCAAGTGTGTAGAGACAGCGTCCTGGACATCTCTCACCTGGATTTGCTCATTCGACAAGTAAATAGGACCTAGTATCCAAAGTTCTAGTACACATAACATGACGTTTTGAATCATCTGAGAAAGATAGTTTGCTTTTAATAGAAAAAGGAAAAAATGAAAAACTTGTTTTTTCTATATTTAAAAAGAGCATAAGCTGGGCACGGTGGCTCACGCGTATAATCCTAGCACTTTGGGAGGCTGAGGAAGGCGGATTGCCTGACCTCAGGAGTTAGAGATCAGCTTGGGCAACATGCTGAAACCCTGTCTCTACTAAAATATGAAAATTAGCTGGGCTTGGTGGCGGGCACCTGTAGTCCCAGCTACTCAGGAGGCTGAGGCATGAGAATTGCTTGAACCTGAGAGGTGGAGGTTGCAGTGAGCCAAGACTGTGCCACTGCACTCCAGCCTGAGTGACCAAGTGAAACTTCTCTCAAAATAAATAAATGAATAGAGCATAGCTGTTCAACCAAGAGGAAAAATTAAATAATTGTCCACACCATGCATGTAAACTCACACCGATTGAAGTGGCAACATTTGCTTTGAATATTTGAATATTTTATCAGCTTTTCTTAAGGTACACTCATGTATCAGAATTATCTGGGATGTTTCCAAAAAATGTGGATTTCTGAGTCCCACCCAGGAGTAGACAACCATATTAAATACTCCTTCATCTGAGGGTGGCTGTATCTCAGAAATCTTCATTATAACAAACCCTCCAACTAACTGCTTTGCCTATGAAACTTTAGAACCACTGTGTTCAGACAAGGCCTTCACTTCATATTAACTAATGAAATGAAAAAAAATTCACGCCTAAATTTCCCTAGTGCATACATTTCTTCTATGCAGTCATTGAGCCATTCCAAGCTCTGGAAGTTGAGTTAATTATTTCAACATTTAAAAAAAAAAAATTAGGCCAGGCACAGTGGCTCATGTCTGTAATCCCAGCACCTTGGGAGGCCGAGTTGGGCTGATCACCTGAGACCAGGAGTTTGAGACCAGCCTGGCCAACATGGCAAAACCCCATCTGTACTAAAAATAAAGTAAAATAAAAAATTAGCCGGGTGGGCACCTGTAATCCCAGCTACTCAGGAGGCTAAGATAGGAGAATCCTTGAACCCAAGAGGCCAAGGTTGTAGTGAGTCAAGATTGTACCACTGCACTCCAGCCTGGACAAGAGTGAGAATCTGTCTCAAAACAAAACAAAACAAAACAAAACAAAACACACAAAACATTTTTACAAAATTGACTTTAAGACCTCAGAGCTCTGTTATGACCACTTGAAATCTGGCTACTGCTACTGAGGAACTGAGTTTTTAAAATACACGTAAATAACACATGGGCTGGTGGCAGCCATGTTGGGTAGTACAGACACTGATCATTTCCGTCATCATTTCTGTCCCCTCAAGAGCCCTGCCTTCGAGAACAGACCTGTGGCACCCGGTGCTGCCCAGCTGATCTGAGAGCGCCTGGGTGTGTGTGAAGTCCCTTGGCTTCTTTGCAGGAAACCCGCTAGAGTAAAACGAAGGATTACTCACTTGCACTGTATTTTATTTACACGCGAGACAAGTATGACTGCATCGTGTTTATGGACAAAACAGACATTGTCATCAGAAGGTTTATAGATGAAATGCAAGTGCTCCTTTTCCGTTGTATTTTTCAGTTCTAGAAGTCTCGCGTGCTTCCTTTCCAACTGTTTTTGCTTCTCCATTGATATTCCCACAGGTCCCACCATACTTTCACTTTAATCTTTCAGCCTGTTGATGGTGGTTATATTAAAGTCCATCACCCTTACCATTTCCAGTCCGTTTCTTTTGACTGAGTTTTCTCCTCACACTTTTCTCACCTTTCCTTGCTTCTCTGTACACCTGGCAAGTTTTTATTACATGCTGGACATAGTGGGTGCCACACTGTGGAATATCGGTGTTTCCTTGGCCTCACTCGAAGAGTATTGAATTCAATTGCAGCAGGCAGTTCCTTTGCCTGCAGACTGACCTGACCCTCTTAAGGCTCGATTTTAAGCTCAGTTAGTGGACGCCTAGGGTAGTCTTGACTCTAGGGCTAAGTAACCTTATTCCTAAAGCATGTCTGCTCCAGGATATGAGCTGAGCGCCTGGTGCTTGATGAGGTCTCTCCACACTGGTGGGTTGGTCCTCATTGTCTTCCAGCCAAGTATCAGTTCTGGAACTTCTACTCAGCTCATCTCCCTGGTCGTCGGCCTTTGCCTGCTGTTTTGGAGTCTTGCCTTAGCAGATAGAGCTAAGTATTCAAAGATGGCAGCAGGCCTCCCTGTGGATCTCTGAAGCGTCTTCTCTGGGCCTCCAGCTCCACTGCATCGCCTATGCTTCTCAACTCAGCACGACGGCCTTGTCCCACCCGGGCTCCGCTGGGCCCCGCCTTGGGACGTCTCGGGGCAGGACACTGGGCAATCCTGGGGCTCATCTCATTTACTGCCCTTCATTCAGGGAGCACAGGCCTGCGCTCTTACTGTCCAGCGTCTGAAAACACTCATTTCATACGTTTTGTCCGACTTTATGGATTTTTAACAGCAGAAGGTCTAGTTTGATACTAATTTCATTGTGACCAGAAGTAGAAATGCACAATGGAAATTAAGCGTCATAGCTAAAAGAGCAGTGAGAATTTTTTAAACATTTAAACAGTAGACCTTCCACTCAGAGAAATTTGCCTAAGAGGACGTAGTCCAGATAAAGTCAAATATACCTAAGAAGAGACGGTTTTCAGAATTTAACAGACCAGTAACTTGTTACATAATTTCGCCAAATTCTGGACACATATCACTATCCATATGAAATGAAATCAGAAGAGGGACCTTGTCCTGGCATGAAGACAGCCAATGGGACTACAAAGCAAGAGCTATGGGTTCTTCTGGATCCAGGGCACCTGCTTTACAACTTAGACTAGCACTTAGCTCCCTAACTTTGTGCCACGGCACGCTGGGACCTCACAGCAAACTCACAGGGGTGCCAACAGCGTTGATCTTTTCAGCATTCAAGGGAAGCACAGTGGTAACTGTCGTCTGTGGACACCACACAAACTAGTAGCCCGATGTGGTTCACGGTTCCACGTTAGACAGGGCCACATCCCTCACGGCGGCCTTGTCTCTGTGAATCTGGCTTCTGACAGTTGCTGCAATAAAAGAGCAAGTACCCCACAAAAATCAAAGGAGCACCTGGTACGAAGTTGGCAGCAGCAAAACCTGCTTCCAGTGGCGGGAACACGCATGCCATGAGTAAGAAATCATGACTATCGAAGAACGTAATTAAAACCTCACTCTTCGCTCTCTTTGGAATTCCTGGGGGAGAAAAGAAGATTATTTACCCTGAAGAGTTTCCCATGGTCTAGGCTGCTGATTGCATTCGTGGTGTCATTGACCATTCCCTCGTCCGTGAGTTTTCTGGAAACCGACAGTTGGACTCAGAGTCCTGATGCCGTTCAGGTTTGATTTGGGGGAAAGGGAAGCAGCGTGACTTCCGGGAGTTGGCGCCATGGAGGGTTAATGCGTGGATCCATCCGTTAATCAGGAGATACGAAATACTTTTTAGAATTCTATCATTACTATAACGTAGTAGCTATAATGCTTCTACAGAGGAAAAAATATGTCTTCTTGACTGTTAGGTGACCCAGGGGTAGAGTTAGTGCAGAAAGCCAGCGTGCACATGCTACAGTCTTTCCCTTTATTTGCCAGTTTTCAAAATAGCGAGTTGGTTCCTTATATGCACTTCATTTTGTGCATTTAGAAACATTACCCTGAGAAGGGGTTCCAGGGCTTCACCAGAGTGTCAAAGGGACTGATATCACAAAACAGTTAGGAACTCCCATTTTAGACTATCCCAGGAGTCACAGAGGTCAATACGACATCTTGGGCTTACAAAAAGGATGTTAATTTTAAGCCATGACCTGACTTAAGATTAAGTAAATCAAATTTGCTTTCGGACTTTTACCAATGTCAGCCTTCCGAGAGCCCACTGCTGTTCAGCCTCTTCTCTTGTAAGACCCACTGGAGCTCGGAAGCAATTCCAAGTGGTCACCACTTCCTTTGCCTCCACAGCACTCAGTCTTTGCATCTTGCTGGCCGGTGAAGCTCCGCCTGAGCTGTGCTGTGATCTACATCACATGCAGACCCTTCAGTGGTAGCTGTGGTGGAGGGGCACTGATCTGAAGTGAGATGATCTCATTCAAATGTTGACTATGCTACTTACTCGCTTTGTAAACATAAAGCAAATTGCTTCACATCTTTGAGCTGGTTTCTTCAAATGGAAAACGGCAAAAATGATACGTAACGTGAAGGACTGTTTCGAGAACTAAAAAAGGAAACATTCTTGAAAGATTGAGACATTAGAAGTTCTCAGCAAATATGTGTTAAATCTGACTCTCCACTCCAAAATGCAGGGGATTTGTTCATCCGATCTTTGATACTGGCCATAGTAGTAAAGGAAAAAAATCTATTGCACTGTGAGATAGTCCCAACTTAGGAATGTAAGCGATAACACATTCCCACCCCTTCCAGCAAACTCTCTCCCTCCTTTCCTCCCTCTCCTTCCTTCCTTTCTTCTTCTTTTAGAGTTGCGTGATTCCAAAGTGCTCCTGAGAGCGCGCTGCGCTCCACTCACAGCGCACTCATCTTCCCTGGGCTGAATGAGGCCGCCCCAGTGAAGACATTCCGTGCAGTTGGCTTCTCACTACCCTGGCTTGTAATGGCCACCTTGGGCTCTAGCCTCTAGCCCAGTAGCTTCCGTACCATGTCAGCCACCCCTACACGATCAGGATCCATTCCATTCGGTTAGTCTGAAAAACCGGTGATGTCCTCACACCCCCTGGGATTCTTTCTGCGCCCCTCCCTGGCCAAAACCCACTTCCAAGTCTGAGAACCGCAGCCTCCTCCAGCATTCGCCCACCAGCGCATTCTCTTCTCTTCCAGATGGCTTCCTGTCGTCTTCCGAGCAGCTGTGGCTCTCAGGCTGGCCCAAGCCTGTGGCCTGTGTGTCCTCCATCGTCAGGGACCCCTCTCAGGACGGGCTGCACCGAGGGTGGAACGGCGGGCTTCCAGGGACAATTCGAAGTCATGTCGATGCAGGTTTGGATATTACTGTTCCTGCGTATTCGCTGTGTCTCTCTGAACCTGTTTCCTTATTTGTCACCAGGGCATGAGAAACACCCACCTCAGCCTTGTTATAAGAATAAGTAACAGATTTTTTTTTTTTTTTTTTTTTTTTTTTTTGAGAGGAGTCTCGCTCTGTCACCCAGGCTGGAGTGAGTGGTGTGATCTCGGCTCACTGCAACCTCTGCCTCCTGGGTTCAAGCAATTCTCCTGCCTCAGCCTCCTGAGTAGCTGGGACTACAGGCATGTGCCACCATGCCCAGCTTATTTTTTGTATCTTCAGTAGAGACTGGGTTTTACTATGTTGGCCAGGATGGTCCTGATCTCCTGATCTTGTGATCCGCCCACCTTGGCCTCCCAAAGTGCTGGGATTACAGGCGTGAGCCACTGAGCTCGGCCAATAACAGATTTAAAGTGGCTCATGCCTGGGATGCGTGGGCAAATGTTAGAGACATAGCAGGCAGCAGCCCCGTTCCTCCTCCCTCCTCTTCGCCTGTCCAGGGAAAGGCTCTCTCTCTGTTTTGGTTCGGAAGGCACGCTTCCTGGTCCCACAGATGCCCTCAATTATGCCCCATAACTCTGTGGTAAAGGCCCAGCTAGAGTCACACTCCTTGGGTGAAACCCAAAGCTGACACTTACTGTGTGATTTACAATCAGGGAAAAGAGACGGGGCTCCTATGAAAGTGAGATGAGATGATGAAGGTGCAAATAGCTCCCGGTGCATGCTGTGTTCTTAGTCAACGCGGTGGTGACCACGCTTGTCCACTCTCGGGATCCTCAGTGCCTCCTGCCATCAACCTCCTCTCTGCACCCCTACAGCCCCTGAAGCACTGGGGCTCCCTCCTCCTCCCTCCTCCCTCCCCCCCTACTCCCCCTTCTCCCTCCTCCCTCCTCCCTCCCCCCTCCTACCCCCTTTTCCCTCCTCCCTCCTTCCTCTACCCTCCTCCTCCTTCCTTTCCCCTCCTCCTCCTCCTTCCTCCCTCCCCCTCCTCCTCCCCCCTCCTCCTCCCCCTCCTCCTCCCCCCTCCTCCCTCCCCCTCCTCCTCCCCCCTCCTCCCCCTTTTCCCTCCTCCCTCCTCCCTCCCTCCTTCTCCTACCCCCTTCTCCCTCCTCCCTCCTTCCTCCTCCCTCCCAGTGGAGCCAAGCTCCATACAGAACCCTGTTCCCCGAGCCCCTCCTCCCTTCAGGCCCTGCCCCTCTGCTCCACCCGAGTCCTCCTGTGAGGGCTCACAGTGACCGTTTACTTCTCCCCATACAATGAATATGCTGAAACTTTCACCAACTGGACTTCCTACGGCCTTTTAGATAAGTGATAGTTCATCCTCCTTGAGGTCTCTCCTCCCTTGGCATGTGACTCCAACCAAGCTATATGCAATGTACACAGAACCACTTAGCATCTGTCAGTGGTTTCTCATTGCCTGTAGGATGACATTCACGAATGCTCACGATATGATTCCTGTTCCTTCGTCTGCACCCCACTCCCGACAATACCAAAAATCCTTGCAATTCCCCAGCCTCAACATCCTCTCCTAGAACTCCACGCATTTGTTCATAGCACCCTCCCCACCTCCTCTGCTCTCAACCAGAAAACTGCTACTCATCCTTTAAGATTCAACTCCCTCCCAACTTTCTCAGAGAAGCCAGGCCTCCTGGAGCCATGCAGAGAGGGACTTTGGGAGGAAGATTCTATTAGGTTCTCACTGCTGTATCTGACCTGCATGGAGCCAGCTCTGCCAGCAGCCCTGGTGTCTGTCAGCATGCACGGGTGGCACAAATCCTGGCACACATGCCGGTGAGGACAATAGCAAGCTGGGGCGCCACACTCACTCTCAGACTGAGGTCAGGATGTTTCCAGATCATTCTCTGTCTTTGAGAGCATTTCCCTGACCCTATTCCAGCACCCACACAAGCAGTTCCAGGGCCTGAGAAATCAGCTGAGTTCTGAGCTCTGCCACGATCCCATTCAGTTAAATGAAAGTGAAATGTGATCATTCCACAGAATTAAAGACTGGAAAGAGCATCTGATTTTGGAAGAACAATTTTTTAAAATGGATTTGTATGCATAACATCCATTGCAGTTGCTGATGGTGGAGTCAGTGACTAATAAAAATGTCATTTCCTGTGATTTTTATAAATTACAGTAAATATGCCAGTAATCACCCACATTAGCTGCTGAAATGCAAGCAGCCAGCTGGAATAGAGGCCAGGGGACCCCACTGAGGCCTCAAGAGGGAGACCCACAGGTGCAAACTGACACCAAGGAAAACAGTAGTTAATACACGCTAGAATTTGGAGAAGGGAAGAAGTGTTAAAATAAATGTATGTCAAGCAGACAAATTTGGGCTTCTCCATGAGGGTCTGTCACGTCAAACAGGAAATAGCTGTAAATTACATGTAAGAGTAAAAATCTTGTCATTTATAACCTTTAAGGCAATGGGCTCATTTAACCCATCAACTCACAGATCATAATCTCCAGGAGCCAGCCTGGGTATTTACTTCACTTTTAATGTGTGGAAGCTGGGGCAAGCCAGGCATGAGCTGCAAAAGGCTCCGCAGTGCCCTGTCGGCTCTTCAAGCCACGGGACGGGCCAGATTGAGAACTGCCTGAGGCTTGCAGGATGAACACGTCAAGAGAGGAAGCCCTTCCTGCTCCTGCAAAAATGAAGACATGCCTGAAAATGTCATGCCTTGGGTAGTCTCATGAATAAATCCAAATAAATCCCACCATTATTCTGTTTATTTGTTTAACTTATAAGCTATTTGAAGTCATTGGAGCTGAAAGCGTGTTTCAACACGCCAGGCACATTTAGAGTATCTTGTAATCATCTTGCTAACCGGGGCGCAGGCGAACGATGAGTGGAGTTCTTGTTTATTTCAGATACCTCAGTATACACTGCTCAGTTAAGAGACCACGACCCGAGACATTGTTTTAAAGGGGTGAAAAAGCCTCCACTCAAGTGGCCCAGGAGCGTGATCCAGGAAGATGAACACACAGAACCATCTTCTGCGTTACTGGAAAATTCAGTGGAAACTAGGTATTTATGAAAGAGATGCTTACTGCAGTTTGCATGCACTGAATAGGTATTTGTGGATTAATTCATCCAGGCTTGTGGGAGAGGTCCCAGGAGGATGGTAAGAGCAAAGAACAGCCACAGGCCAAGCTGACCATTTCCTTCCGTGAGAACAAGTCCCGCAGGCGGCGTTGAGCGCGTAGCTCACACTCACACATGCTTGGCCTCATGAGCCGCAAGGAAGAGCAAAGCTGGTTTCCAGAAAGACGTGAACTCACAGTTGCGCTTCTCGCCACCTCCCCTTGCTGCTCTCCCTGGTGTCTCTACAGCTCCCCACTCTCTCCTGCACCGGGGCCTGGTCAGTGCTTAACTCTGACAAGAGCAAGGAGTGCTGTCTGCTGCAACTCAGATGCCACTCATGAGGCATGCAGAAGTGAGCACACAGGGACACACATGCACACCTGCACGGGCATACACAGGCACACACACACACGCCTGCACAGGCATACAGGAACACACACAGGCACACACACACACACCTGCACAGGCACACGGGGACACACAGGAACACACACGCACAGCTGCACAGGAACACAGGCACACAGAGGCACACACATGCACAACCACACAAGCACACAGGGACACACACAGGCACACAGGAACACACACACACACCTGCACAGGCACGCAGGGGCACACACATGCACAACCACACAGGCACACAGGGACACACACAGGCACACAGTAACACAGAAACACAGGAATACACACACACCCCTGAACAGGCACACAGTAACACATACAGAAACACAGGAACACATACGCACACCTGCACAGTCACACAGGAACACACACAGTTGCACAGGTACACAGGGACACACACACACACCTGCGCAGGCACACACAGGCACACACACACCTCTCACAGGTGTGCAGGAACACACAGAGGCACACACAGGAACACATGTACACGCCTGCATAGGCACACAGGGACACACAGAGGCACACAGACACACACACACCCCTGCACAGGCACACAGTAACACACACAGAAACACAGGAACACATATACACACCTGCACAGGCACACAGGGCACACACAGGCACATAGGAACACACACACACCTGCACAGGCACACACAGGCACACACACACCTCTCACAGGTGTGCAGGAACACACAGAGGCACACACAGGAACACATGTACATGCCTGCACAGGCACACAGGGACACAGAGAGGCACACAGACACACACACACACCTGCACAGGCACACAGTAACACACACAGAAACACAGGAACACACACACACACACCTGCACAGGCACACAGGGCACACACAGGCACACATAAGAACACACACACACCTGCACAGGCACACGCAGCCTCAGCAGGGCATGTTTAGAACTCCTGGGTCTGATGGCAGGTACCTTTCCCCCACATGCGTCCCACATGCTGCCAAGGCCCACTTCCTGGACAGTAACAATTGGTCTCCATGTCTGCCTGTCTGAACACAAGCTAACTTACAAGGAAACATGAAATTTAATTTTAAATTGAAGTTAAAAGTTTCAAATTAGGTCCACTTTAAATTATACCTAAACTATTAGATTGAATTTAAAACTTTTAACTTCGTTTTAAAATGTAAATTAATTAGGTTTAACCGGTTCCTTTAAAATTGCTGATCTCTCTCTGAACTTAATCCTATTTTCAAAATTATGGTCAGTTTTCTTACACTGGTAGAGTCCTCGGTGTGAGGAGGGAGAGGTATTTGAAGGTGAATATGGGAACATTTCCAGGTAAAGAGTTTAGGCATAGTTTAGATCACGTAGAGAAAAACCAGTCTCTCAGAGAGAGAAGCTGATTCTAAGAACCAAATTATTCTCATTAACCACATCCAACCTGCAGTACCAATACCAAACCCCAACCCAAACCAACCAGCCTAAATTGTTCACTTTACTTTGGCAGGCACCAAATATGCGTATGTGTATCAGATGAGGTGAACAATTCGATTTCTTTCTCTAATTTAGATAATTTCTGGGGGGAAAAAAAAACTAGCAATCTACATCTTTTGCCTCAATTGCTGGATTATAACTGATGAGATATTTATATTTTTAACTTTTCTTTCTCCTTTGGGTGAGGTGGCTGGAATGGATAAATGTTTCAATTCTACATTTTGAAACCGTGTATTTATGTTGCCCATTACTCACATGTGATTATTGACAATTTATTAATTTACAACAAAGTTAATTTCTATAGAACAATGGGTAATTTTGAAAATATTTTAGACAAAATGTTGCAAACTCATTATTCAAGGAACTAAAAAATGCATATTGTATTTCTTTGGTTCTATATAGATACCAATTTTAAATATTTTCATCATCTCTGGAATCTAAATACACCATTACCATCAGTGACAACTTAGAATTACAATTGGCAGAGGAGTTTTTTCTTTGATATCAGCTTGTAAAATAAATGGTATATTAGGTTTGTTGAAATAGAAAGTGTGTGTGTGTGTGTGTGTGTGTGTGTGTGTGGTGTGTGTGTAAGTAACCGACAGATAATTTCTTGTCCAGATGGTCTCAGGTATAAAAAAAATGGTTTGTGTCAAAGATCAGCTATTCTTCCCTAATACCTTTTGATGTAGGGTTTATAAATTATAGCCTCAAACTTCTGCATAACTCTTTTTATTCTAAAAACCTCTTGTCCTTATAATGAGTGGTTCATGCTGGTTTGCAGTGCCTATTCAACAGAAAATTTCTGTTGCTTTGCCTCCCGCTCCCATTGACTAAAAAAATCTACAAATGAAAATTCTAGATCAGTTTCCCATTTGGTACCAAAGCTGAAAATGAGTCCCCTCAACAACAACAACAACAACAAAAAGTTAGTATCACTGAATGGGGTTTAGTTAATCTTATAAATCGTCAAATAAGCATGCCCACTTGCAGCAAAATACAGTGTCACATTTGTACTTGTTCTTGGGAGACTTTAGAAGGCAGTTACTGTCATGCAGAAAGGTCTCCACCACTGGCCCCGCAGCCGGGTCACGTGGTATTTCTGGTCTGCATCTTCCTGTGTCCTTTGTCAGGGCCAGAAGTCCTGGAGAGCGTTGAGAGCCAACTGTAAACATGAAGTCAGGTGGAGGTGATGTGGGCATAGTGGAGGGGAGAGAAACTGTTTAGATTTTTAAAAATTTTTAAATGATTGGGATTCCAGACAGGAAAAGCAATGATGTCGGCGCTACGCTGGAACACCTCTTCTTACCACAAGCACGCTGGCTGTGGAACTCACAGAGACTGTGCAGTCATACATGCACTGAATGTCTACATTCTTTTTTTTTTCTTCTCCCTGATAGTCATGCCATTTAAGGGTTGAGGTTGATATTGCTTCACCTTCAGCCCTCTGCTCTCTACCTCATCTCATTCTTTCTGGGACTATCCTATATGCACGATTTAAAGGGAATTACCTATTACTTCAATTATTTGTTTCTTATCAACTGATGTTAAACTACAAGGATTTGCATTGAAAAGACACAAAGAAAGAGCAAGTCATGGCACATCGCCAAATGAAAGAGTAATGTTCTGGTGAATTTAGCCTAAATAATTTACTGCTATATAAAAGTGGAAAAGTGGAAGGTGAACCCTTTGACCAATAAATCTCTCCTGCCCATGAAACCCTTATCTGGTCTCCTGCAATGTATTCCACACGAGGAAGCCACCATCTCGGGCTCCGGCTTGTGATTTGTAAACCTTGATCTTCTGCACTCCGTGTCCTAAATATGGATAATTAGCATCAGTTTATCACGCCTCTGCATATTTTCTCTTCTCTCCAAACATGCATGCTTCTGTTGGCTGCCATTCTGCTACAGAAGATTATGGAGACAGATTGCAGAGAATGAATGTGCTAAACGAGATTAGGAAGGAATAGAAATAGCGACTTCGCCAATAAATTCCTCGTGAGAGCCTTATCATGCAATTACACGTTGACTTGCTTCACACTCTCCCAGCCTCTTAATCCAACACCCCCACCAGGAACAAAATTTCACTAATTTCTGAATTACTGCATATCCTCCTGACTTGTTACTGAGAATGGTTGGAAGGAGAAACGTTGCTGAAAACAACATGTCAAACTTTATCATAAAAAGTAAACTTTAACTGTCAAAGCAGGCGGTATGAATTTGGAATGTTTAAAGCATTTTAGCGTCGACAAAAGGATTGGCATAGACAGAAATTCGACTTTTCTTTGAGATTCACCAATTCTGCCATTGTATCACCTTTGGGGATTCAGAACTGGCTGAAGGGGGGTGGGGGGGGCGGATTTCCTTGCTCTTAAACAAGACTATCTGATGTGTTTAAAAACAGGACAAAGCAAGCATCCACTGATTTTTCTGACTTCTTATTATTACTGATAACAGTCACGATGCCCCTGGGTAATTCTGGGCAAATCACTTGACCTCGTAAGCGCCACCTCCTCCTGGCTTAGAGGCACCGCTTCACCTCTACAGCCCCTCCTGGCGCCAGCGTGCTGCGGCATCTCACACACATTAATGTATAGAAATAGAAGTCTTGCCTGTTCCAGGTCTCCAAGAACGCCGTAACAGGACATCTACAGGGGGAGCTCTCTTCTTGCTCTTCTTCGCCTGTTAATGGGATTCTCCCGGGGCTTTATAATAAGTTCGGTATTTAAAGAGGCCCATTAAACCTTTCGATCCACCAGGGGACTATTTATAGCACAGAGCAGCAGTCAGGCATTGTGGTGCCCCTACAAAGGCAAGGTTCTGCAGCAGGAGAAAGAACCTGGAGGACTGAACGTGTGTTTACCAGAAGGAATGCAAATGTAGCTCGGATATTAAAACTTGTGCTTCATATTTGTGCTTGCAGAAAAGGAAAAGAGTCCAAATTCATGGTGGCAAGAATTCACTAGCAAAAGAAATGCACAGCGATTGTAAAGAGGGTTGTACACGTGGATCGCATGTCGTCTTCACTTTCTTTCCCACAAGTAATGCCTGTGCGGGTTCACTGACGAGAGGGCCCTATGAGCCCTCCAGAGAAAAGATTCCATATTTCCCTTCCAGAAGACCTGCTTGCAGGCCTTGCGTTTTGAGAGGTAAAGCTGGACAGCATTCATTGATGAATAGGTGCTGAGTGTCTCCTCTGCACGCACTGCCAGGCACAGTTCCAGGACCACGGGGTGAAACAGCAGCAGGAAGGAGCCCTGCCCTGGAGGAGCTGGCTTGCTTTTCTTCTGCAAACTGGATGCTTTCTACTGGCTGCCAAGTAGCTCCATTTTTGGAGAGAAAGCCAGCCTGGAACCCTGATTTACCTTGATTGGGAAGGCAGGTCCCAAGGGCCTGGGGGACAGCCCCGGGAGGCACTGATCTGAAGGGCTAGACCCTTGGTAAGAAATGACAGCGGAAGAACGCCTGTCTTCCAGAACCTGCCACGCAGGCTGCAGTGGGGTGGGGCGGGGGGGGGGGTGTCCCCAGCTGCAGGCACCTCTACTCCTACACTATCTGCAAGAAGGCACACACACACACCCACACACACACACCCTGGGTGTCAGAGAAGTCCTCCCTTGCCTGCACCTCCTCTTTCCCAAGCCCCTGAAATCCAAAGGTGCGTTTCGGAGGCGCGGGCCCTGCTGAGTGAATGCGGGGATGGGAGTCCGTGGAGGCCCAGGGCTGGTTTGGTGTTTTTGTTTCCTGTTAAGAGTACTGTGGAGGCTTTGCAGTGCTAGTTTTGGGAAATCTTAGGTTTGGCTTCATCTAACTCCTCTACTGGGGCAAGGAGCGCAGCCAAGACTGTTTAGACCTCCCCAGGCCACGGGCGGGTGCGCGGCAGACCAGGGGCTGGCAGCCCAGCTCAGCACCTGCAGGCAGGTGGGAGGACCGCGCGTTTGGCGCGAAGACCATCCCCCCCCCGGGCAGGGGACAGAAAATGTGAAATCAGATGGGGAGTTATTAATAACTGTCCTCCCCTCCTCTCTGCCGTGTTTCCTGAATCCGTGTGCTCTGCTGGAGGGGGGCGAGGGCAGCGGCGCGGGGAGGAGGAGGGGGCCGTTTGCCATTAATCTGGGAACAAGCGGCTAACCTCGGTGACTGGTATTTTCGCTTTTCTTTTCTCACTTTTCTCAGTGTGGGGAAAGCAGTCAAGCCCGCGCGGAGCGATTGTGAGGGGCTCTGCTGGAATTTGGCAGCGCGGAGGCTTGGAGAGCAGCCCCATGCTGGCTCCCATTCAGCCGGCCCGTTTTCCTCGAGCTTTGGAAGTTTCACTCAGCCGTGCACTCAATGGCTTCACAAAGCTGATTACAAGCTTCAGCGCATTCCTGAAGGAGCCAAAAGCGACGCAGGTGCAAACGAGCCGAGGGAGCCCCTTATCCCGGTGACAGAATGGGACAAGCTGGGAAAGGCTTGGACCACACAAATCCAAGGCTCACCAGGCAGCAGAAAGCCTGCCTTGGGAACCGGGGGTCATTATCCGCCCTATTCAGCGGGGCCTGGGGACCCTGGGGGCCCAGCGAGGCCAGCACGGGCGGGAGCACCTCCGCCAGCGCGCGCCGCCGACGGGGGCGGGGAGGGGGGGGTGCCCCGCTGGGCGCTGCGGCCAGGCCAAGGCTCCGAGCGCTGGGCCGTGCGTTTGCACCGCCTGCGTCCGTGAAACCCGTTTTCGGGCAGGCAGATGTCAACCCTAGTGGGGACACAGGTAAAGGAGCGTGCCAAGAGGCCACGCGGCGCGTGGGCAGTGCGCAACTTCTGTCGGGGTCCAGGCCGCACGGCCACGTCTCAGCCGGGGTCCCCAGGCCAGCGACACCCAGCTCCGCGGTCGCTCTGCTGCCTTTCTCCGAAGCCCACCTTTCCCGATGATCCCCTCTCCCGCGTGGCAGCTCAGGCCCGCGGAGAGCGACCCCGGGTGGGACAGTGGCCGCACGCGTGGAGTGGGGATGGCGGGTCATGCAGCCATGGTCTAAGAGCGCTCGACGTGGTCGAGGACGCTTTCGCTGCGATTTGATTCCGCGGCGAGGGCGAAGGGCAGTTTCCTTCCGACTGATTCACCAAGTCTCCTCGCACTCAAGAACCGCAAAGTTGGGACTGCGGGCGCCAGAAAGAAACGGGCGGCGTCTCGCGGAGCGCGCGGGGGAAGAGGGACTTCGGGAGCGAGACTCGGGGCATGGGGGCGGTGCAGCGGGGAGGGGAGCGCAGTGGAGGGGAGAGTGGGGGGCGGGGGGCGGGGGGCGCTAGGGGCGGGGAGCGCTGGGAGGAGCTGCAGCTCCAGTGTCCCGGAAGGCCACCGCGTCCCAGTCGGGAGCCCCGCGCTGCGTCTAGGAGGGCGCAACACGCAGACCCCGCAGGGGCCGGAGTTCGGAGCACCCTCGTGTGTGCCCCCTCTCCCCGCGCCCTGCCCCGCAGCGCGCCGCCAAGGCCTCGGCCCTGCCTGCCGTGCTCCGGGCCTGGTTGTTCCCGGGGGTCCCGCGGGCAGGGCGCGGGCCGGCAGGACGCGCGCGCCGACGTTCTTTTGTCTGATAACTAATTTGAGTTAATGCGATCTTTATGTAAAGCTAACAGCGGATAATTGTCTATTTTCTCGCCAACAGTCTCCATCACAATCACTTATCTGGAAACCTGCGGTTGGATTAATCGTTATATTCCCGAGATGAGCGTCGCTGAAATCCTCAGCGAACGCGGGTGGGGACCTGGAGACGCCTCCCGGGCGCTGGTGGGGCGGGTGCCGGCCAGCTCCGCTTCAGCCTGGGACGCGGTGTGCCCAGGTGTTGGTGCCCCCGGGAGAGGGCTTGACTCTCTTTTTGCTGAAGTAGGGGTGCGGGGGTACAGGAGGCGGAGGGAGGAGGAGGGGCGAGGGAAGAGAGGCCTGTGGGGCCGCGGCGCAGCCTGGGTGGAGCGCGGCCTCGGGAGGCCCTGGGCGCATCGCGGCAGGGCCCCGGGCTCCAGGAGCGGGAGGACCCATCAGTGCCGGAGCGCAGTGTTTCGCTTGGGGGAACGTTGCCCTCAGACCTTCGCCTCCCCGCTGCCCCGTGGTCTCGGTTCCACTGGTTTCGCCCATCGTCCCATCCACCTTTCCCACTTGAGGTCCCACCCCGCCCCAGGAGCCCCTCCTTAAGGATCCAGGTCTCTGAACATCATTGGCAACAGCTGCACTCTCCACAACTGAAATCTCCGAGAGAAGAGTCCCGGTTCTAGGGGTAAAGATGGTGGCGGCTGGTGCGTCAACTCTCTAGGGAAGAGGAACTTGCATTGCAAAGACTTGTCTTTCTAAGCTGAAGTCAAAACAGGGGCGTCAAGCGCGCTGCGTTTGGCGGCGGTGGAGGGGCTGTGCGCCCGCGCCGTCCCAGCCGGAGCTGCTGTGGCTGGTGATTGGAGGCTTCACGTCCCGGCCTCCGGCGCTTCTGCAGCTGGGATTTGCCGGCCAAGGGCCGCAGTTGCAACTTTTCAAAAGGGTGTTTCTGGAAAATAACAAAAATCTGGTGACAGTTTTTGGCTACAGAGAATGAAACTGCTTCCCTTTGGCAATGGAACTTGAAACTTCCAAGAGTGAAAAAATGCAACGAAATAAAGTGCCATAAGAGCACTGGATTTTCCAGATAACCCCAAATTACTCCCAAAATGAGGCTTTGTAGATTCTTGTTAAAAGTCTCGAATTTCCTCCTGCAACATCTGATGAGGTCTTTAAGAGCAAACAAGTAAACTTCACCGCGAGAATCAACAAACGCAAGCTCTGGCCAAGGCTCCCTACGCCGTTTTCATCTCCTCAGGGTTGGGGATGTCCCGCCCCATGGCTCACCTGGCTCTTGTCACCTCGGTCATCTTGAAGTGACCGTGAACAATGCTGCTCCCCGCCGCAGAGCCGCTGGTCACTCAGGCAGAACGGGGTATGCAAATGGTTTGAAGAGGCCGAGGCCCTAACACTGCGCCCATTGTCCCGGGCCTCAAAGCACCGAGCAGCTGCGCAGACTTTCTGTGCTGGGACCCTCGGCCGCCACGCTCATGTCATCATTGCCAAACATCAGCTTTGGAGAACTATGCCACCTGAATTCATTAGCAGCCTTCCTTTCGCCGCGACAAGTTTCAAAGTCCAGACCCCCTCCAACGTTGGTAGGGGTGGGAGAAGGAGCAGGGGCCCGGGAAGGGGTTCTTTCAAAGTGGGGCCGCAGGAAAGGGGGGGGTCCCTGGTCTCCTCCTTCTGGTGGGTCCTGCAGCTTTAAAAGCCTTCCTTGGGGTTCTGAGCGCGAATGTCTGCCTCGAACGACCCTGAGATTTGGACATATTCCCGTTTTCTCTCAAGTGTTGCTTTTATGTTGCCAGTTTAACGTCACTGAAAGAGGCCCACAGAGCAAGTCGAGTGACTTTCACAGAGACATCATCTTCTGTTTTAAAGGCAGAGGCAGTGATCCTTTCTGAATCGTCCTTTAGGGTGAACTCACAATATGCATGTCAGAGAAGCTGCGCGCCCTCCAGCAAACCAGTTAAAACGCCAGGCCGCGCTCCTCGCTCCTCGGACTGCAGGACTGCCAGCAGCTCACGGGCTTCCAGTGCCCGCAGCAAGGCGAGGGGAGGCGCGTCTCCGTGACCCGACGACCTGCGTGCACGCCCGCTCTCCACGCCGGTCCCCTGCCCGCACCTGCCCAAGTGGCCTGGTCTCTCCAGAACCCGGAGGGTGGGGAAGGGTGCTCCTGATGCTCCGGGAGGGTGCAGGGCGGGCCGGCGGGGAAGGGCGCTAGAACCCAGGAGCACAAACCACCGTTAGGGCCTGAGGGACCCAGCGGTGGGTGGGGTCAGTTTCTCAGACGTGTGGGAGGCCGCAGGCGGGGTCAACTAAGGCAGTTTCCCTCCCCCAAAGGACACTCGTTCTCCTCCGACCAGGATCTCCAGTAACGTGTCCTTCCGCTTCCCCACAGGACTCCAAGCTGCTTTTCCCTCTCTGCAGCTTCCGAGGCTGGGAAAACTTCCTAGGAGAAAGCAAGAGAAAGCCGCCAGCCAGGGCCGAGGACTAAACGTTGGGGTCGAGGGGCGCAGAGGAGCGGGTTCACCCCTGCGCACCCCAAGGCCTCTCCAGCACCCGCGAGGTCGTCCGTGAGCGCCCAGGCCCCCGAAATGCCTGCCCTGCTCCTGACAAACGGAGGGGGTAGGATGTGGAGGGGTAGCGCAACCAGTTACGCTTTTGTAAACACAAGAATAGAAAAATAAATGGAGGAAATCTATCTTTTGGGTGTGTCATTTTTGGTGGGGGGGCGGGCTTGAAGGTGGAGTCATCTAGATCCAGGAAAAGCTACAGCGCCATGTGGGAAGTGGGGTTTGGGGGCAGGCTCCTGGTAAATGCGGATCCCTTTGACCTGGAACACCATCTCGTTTTCTCCCTGGACAATTGTATGATGTGGCCCGAAGGGTCTAGAAGGTCTCAGATCAGACCCTGCAGAAGCTCCTCCCCAGGGTTTCTCATCTGTGCCAGCCCCTGGCTGGGCCTGGGCAGCCTTGCCCTCGTCCTCTGGCCCCAGTTCCTGCCACCCTTCCCACCGCCCCACGTGCAGGCGAGGCTGAGGCTGCCGAAGGCTGGGGACAGGGCTGCAGGCCAGAGGCGGCTTCGGGAGACGTGGCCGTGGGAGGGAGAGTGCCAGGAAGTTGCCAAGAGAGGGAGTTTTTGCCGGTGTGGGTCACTGATGTCCCCGCGGGGGTGGGGGACAGTACCTGGCTGCCTGCAGCTCTTCCGATCTGTCTGCTGAGGGGATGCGGAGGCCATCGCTGGGGGCGGAGCCAAGGGCCCGCAGAAGCTCTGGGCACCGGCTGGGCCTCTCCCTGCCCAAAGGGCTCCACAGGGTGCCCAGGGGTTCTGGCCAGCGCCTGGTAACCCGTGACCCTCGGCTTGCTGTGGCCTCCCTCCCACACACTGACTTACACACTTGTCACATACACACATCGCCACACCCCCACCCATCCACACACCCACACATCTACACACCCCCACACACATCCACACACCCACACGCATCCCACACCCACACACATCCACACACCCACACACATCCCACACACCCACACACATCCACACACCCCCACACACATCCACACACCCACACACATCCACACACCCACACACTCACATCCCCCCCACACACATCCACACACCCCCACACTCATCCCACACACTCACACATCCACACACCCCCACACACATCCCACGCACTCACACACCCCACACTCACATCCCACACCCTCACACACATCCCCATACCCTCACATCCCCACACCCACACACACTGCCACACCGTCACACACATCCCACACAGACACATCCCCACACTCACACATATCCCCACACCCTCACACACACCCCACACACTCACAAACATCCCCACACCTACACACATCCACACACCCACACATCACCACACTCCCACACATCCTACACACTCAGACACATCCCCACACCCTCACATATTCACACACCTTCACACATCCACACACACCACATGCACTCACACAGCCCCATACTCACACCCCACACTCACATCCCACACCCTCACACATATCCCCACGCCCTCACACATTGCCACACCCCCACACACATCCCACACAGACACATCTCCACACTCACACACATCCCCACATTCACACACACATCCCCACACACCCTCACACATCCCCACAAACACACATCCTACGCCTTTACACGTCCCCACACACTCACACATCCCCACATACATTCCCCACACACATCCCACACCCACACATCCCCCCACACACATCCCACACACTCACGCACATCCCACACACAGACATCCCACACCCCCACATCCCACACACTCACATCCCACACCCACACATCACCACACCTTCCCACACATCCAACATACTCACATACACACACCACACTCATATCCTACACACCCTCAGACACATCCCACACCCACACATCCCACTGACACATCCCACACACACACACATCCCACACACCCTCACACACATCCCACACCCACACATCCCACTGACACATCCCACACACACACACATCCCACACACCCTCACACACATCCCACACCCACACATCCCAATCACACACATCCCACACACTCATACACATCCCACACCCAGACATCCCACACACACACACCCCACACACTCACATACATCCACACACTCACATCCCACACACTCACACACATCACACAGACATCCCACACACACATCACACACACACACATCCCACACACCCTCACACACATCCCCGCACACACACACCCCACACACACTCACACACATCCACACACACACACATCCCACACACACGAATTCCCGGAATCAATATTCCCCACATACGTGCAGGTCACGCACTCTTTCTTACACAGGATTCACAGATTCAGCAAACTCACAGGCACTCACTCTTACACACGACACAGTTGCACACTTGCATTCCCCACACACACACGCACTGCCATCCCCTTGCGTCTCCACAGAGTCGAGGGCCGGTTGAACACTGAGGTGGCTCTTCGTGGCTGGGCGGGACTTCTCATGGGAGGGAAAGTCACACAGGGGGCAGGTTACTGGCTCAGGGACACACACAGGCCCGGTGAGCTGATCCTTATAGAAATTCAACAGCTGCAGCCAAACACGGAGAACGAGGCCACGTCACCTCTCGGCTTCAGCAATTCCTTTCCTCCTGTGTTTTCGGAGCGGGCTCCTCCTGCCTGAGCCTCCCGCGGTGCGGTGGGTTCTCAGCGCTCCCAGGTTCAGGCTCCTCGGCTGCCCCTGGACTTGTGTCCTCGGGGGTGGTGGGCGCTGGCCCGCAGGGGAGCAGGGCCGCCTGCCGCTCGGCCTGCAGCTCGGTGTGAAACGCGCACGGGGTTCTCCAGGCGCAGTACTCAAAAGCAGGTGAAACGCCTCAGGAATCACTTAAAATATTGACCACAGGTTGGAATGATTGTATTTTAGATACCTTAGGTTAAATAGAATACATTATTGAAATATCTCCTTCGTTTTGCTTTTTAAAACTGTAGCTCCCGGGAACTTTGCGATTACCTGCGTGGCTATGTGTGCTTTATCCTTCTGCTGGGCAGCAGGAGACCTTCTCAGGGATCTTCAGAAACTACAAAGGAAAAGCAAAGATGGTGGAGACGGCTGAGCAGGTGGCCTGGAGGGACGCCCGCACAGAGTCCTCCGTTCTGAAGTTGCTGTTGTACCACAGTCTGTTCCCAAAGCGTCTTTCCTTTCATGAGAATGCATGGCAGGCGGTGGGGGGGGGGGGGGGGGGCGGGCTGGGCGAGTAAGGACATCACACTTGGTGTTTTACTTCTCGATTCATTTTCTTTTCATTTTAACTTTAGTTCCATCTAATTACTATATTGTGATCTCAGTCAGCAATCTTGTGGGAACTCTCCAGCAACTTCTGAAGCATCTTGCTCCAAGTGTTGGATAATGAGGAGACGTGAGTGACCAAGGTGACTGCAGAACGTCAGTGCAGCTCGAAAGCTTTCCTGTTATTTTCAAATCTCGGGTCAGCAGTTTGGTACTTTTTTGCTTTAATTTTCCCCCACACGCGTTTCACTGCCACCACGAACCATCACCACAACCCAAAACACAGCAAACAAACGGAAAGCTTCGGGAGGAATTTACATCTGGGAAAATGCTTCTATTCATCAAGAGTGGGATTCCCTTTTATTCCCACAATCGACTCACAGCTTCAAACATCCATGGAGTCATACTTTGGTCATGGAAGTTGCAAGAAACCATATTTGCCAACTTTTTATTTTAAAGAAGGTATTTAAAAATATTTTACATGTTAGCCACAGATTTCTAGAAGTGAACTTATAAAAATTAGAAACGATATTTTGCCTGTTGATAACAGCAAGTGAAAAGAGATTGCTCCAAGAATGTTGTTTTCAATAAATTCAGTGTAACGGCAACACAAAAATTCTGCCTGCAGGCTGCATAGACACACGTTATACTTTTACATATTTATCCTGAGGGTTGCATAATTAATTTTAAAAATGCAATAAGAATGTGAGGTCACGTGTACTTTGCCAATAATGGAAGTGTCTCATAGAGAATTTTGAATAAAATTAAGATTTTTTTTATTATAAAAGGAACTGTCCTATTGTTCGTTATTAGTATGTTGTTCACTTACTGTTCTACTTTTGGCTAAATTAAATTTCACTAAAGGAAAAAGAAAATGTTGTGAAATACCGAGGTTAAACAAGGCTTTGTGGGTAACATAATTGAAAGGGTTAATTTTGGTATTAACTCTTTGGGGAATATCACTCTTGTTATTTAAGTAAGCAACTAATAGAATTATTTTATTCCTTCATCAAACTACCTGATTTAAAAAAAACAAAAAAACACCTGCCAAAGGAAAAACTAAAAACTTAGCACATTCCTGTTAAGGAGCAATCAGCATCCCGTTGGAAACTCCAGCACTCAGACTCTGGATGTTTAAGACGGTCTGTTCATTTAGGATATGTATTACACTGCTTCATTTGCATTGTCACCTTATAAAGCCAGAGAGACTCTCATTTGCTTTCTGTTTTTCTTCTTTTCCCTAAGGACTACAATGGTTATATACTTTCAAATATTCACAGACAAGATATTCTGGATAAATAATCTAAGATTAAATAAATTAGGTCAACGTTCATACAGGGCCAGTGTGATATGTCCCTTGTGCTGAAATTGTCTGGTGTCAGCTACATTGATTGAAAAAGCACTACAGACCTAAAGGAAAAAAAAAACACAACTCTTATTACAAGATGTCTCAAAAGCAGATAAGAAAGCAACGAAGTCTTCTGGTAAATGAGGGACCTTATCTAGATTTTAATATGGCAGGAGGCAAATTATAAATGTTTCTGCAAGTTAGACAACTTGCATGGGAAAACAGACGTTCCTGAAGTTCCCATAATCCTCAGCCAGTCATAGAGTTTGCACATCATCTGCTGCTGGTGGGTTCTCTGTGCTTTTCCTCAAGATACATTCCATAAGATTCAGGTCACACTGGCTGGGCTGTTTGACTCACTCTAGGGTGGAGATAGCTCAGGAGAAGGACACCTGAGTGTAGTTGTCGAAGAGCTACTTACTGCTTATCTACATGTTGTTCGTATCTCCTTCACACATTGTTTCTCTCTTTCTGAAAATGGCTGTTAATATAACAAAGTCCTCATACAAGACTAAAATGTCAAGGGTTGGAAAAAAGGGTTCTTGAGGCTTTCACACGGAGACCACATTGCTGAAGTCGGTAGCAGAGCTCAGCTTGTTTTCATGGGTAGCCTCTTTGGTAATTTTGTAGGTGAGAAAATGATTTCTTTGTCTGATCATTGTGATTGTCATCCATGTATCAACCCAAGTTCACTGAATTGTTGCTCCCGTCACCATTATAATCTATTATCACAGAAGGTATTTAACAAGTTGATAATTTGATAGAATGAACACAATGGCTGTCAGTACCTATATTTCAGAAACAGACACAGACTCGTCTAGCAGGCTGCTGCCCACAGAGGATCCCATTCCACTGAAAAATTACTATCTTTAGAGCATGTTTCTGGGGGGACAATAATGATGGTCACCTTCATCTTCATCTTCAGGACTAAACTAAACTGCGAATGCATGCCTGGGCCTGCAAAAAAACTAACAAAATAAAATCAAGAAGGAAGCCCAAGAGCCTACAGCTGGACATTCCTGATTGCATTCTAATAGAAAAGTGGGCACTTTGAGGGAGAATCTCATAGCTGTTCAATACTCAGTGAGCCGCAGCTACAGGTGCTATGAACTTGGAGAAGCAGTTGCTGAAACAAGGATCGTATACGCAAAGTAAATCGGAGGCCGAGGTCTAGAATGAAGGAATTAAAGAAAGAAAGAAAACATAAAGTTTCAGATAAAAACAAGGGAGTCGGAGCTCTGCCGGCCATTCTCTGGTTGACTCCAGGGGAGAGCTGGTGCCCACGGGGTCAGTGCTCTGGTTGGTGTCTTCAGCTCACCCAGTTTTCTGCACTGCGGCCCATGCAGCCTTGCTATACCGCTTGTCTGGGGCAGGTGAGATGGGATCACCTGCATCCACGGGAAGAGGGGTCATCAAGGATCGAACGTGGCCCATGACATTTTGCCCTCCTTACTTGACTCTTAGAAGCTTCTAGATGCACCACCATGATTTGACCTCAGGGTCCCCAGCATGATCTCAGGGTCTTGAGCCCCATTCTGAGTCGCAGAGAAGCTTTCAGAAGATCCACCTGCTGCCCACATCACAGGGATCCTTTCCGTTGGCAGGCTCAGGCAAGCTGTGCTACATTGGTTGGACCTTCCACACACCGTGTCACTGCTCTTACCAGCCCACCAGCCTAGCCCAGCACCCTAACCCAGCACCCTAGCCCAGCACCCTAGCCAACCTCATACACCAAACCCAGGAGCATCCCAGAAGCAGACATAGCACCCTGAGCCTCCCTCCGAGCCCTTCAGTGCTTCTAATGAAGGCCGTTTCTCCTCAGAAGGAAACTAAGTTCATCCCTTCTTCCCTGCTGTGCACTTTGTAAAGAAGGGCTGGATGGAGGCCACAGAGCGTAAGTCCTGGTTCCTCTCTGATCTGAGCAAACCTAAGGTTTGTGGGTTTGAAAAATGCCTATTTCATGCGATTCTCTCTTAAGGAGGAAAGGCGAAGGCAAGGGCAGGCAGGACTCTCACAGCTCTTTCCGCGGGAGGCTCCGTCTGAAGCTCTGCGGCGTGGTCTTTTATTTCTAGTCTGAAAAAATTAACTGGTACCTTGACTGGAGATTATTCATAAGCTAACGCAGTAACTTACATTCCTTTGATAAGACGGGAAAAGATGATAGGGTAAGAATTCACTTCAGTAGATGTTTGTCAGGCATCTACTATATTTACGGTACTCTGCAAAGTGCAGGATACAGAAGTAAAGAAGATACAGCTCACGATTCATGCTCTCAAGAAATTCACAGCCTTGCAGCCAAGAGACAGTAAACACTTGAATGTCATTCAGCATGACAACTGCAATCCTAGGTAATTCACAGGGGCACTTAGAAAGGAGTGGCACTCTCTTCTTGGGGGGTCAGAGAAAGCATCCCGGGATCTGAGCCCCGAGGGAAGAGAAGAGGGAGGGGAAGGCAGTCTCGCAGGGGAACGGCATCTGCAGAGGCACAGGGCAGGACACAGCAAATCATCTTCAGGAAAGTGGGCTCCGTGCCAAGGGGCAGAGTGATGATTCTGCAGAGAAAAAGATGGTTCTGGGCTGGGTGGTCAGAGAAAGTTTCCCAGAGGAAGACAGAACTTGCTCAGGGCCTCCAAACACAGCCCACGGCTGGAGAACCTGGGTGGAAGGCGGTGTCCCTCGGCGGAGGACGTGAGGCCACGGCGGCTGGTTTGCCGGATGCTTGTGTGGTGGCCGTGCCTGAGCTTGGCTGGAGCCAAAGATGAGGTTGAGTATGTGAGCAGAGGTGAGCATGCTGGAGGAGGAGGGTCTGCTGTGCGATGGAGCGCCTCGGATGGCAGATGCGTGAATGCTCTCCTGGTTCTTGGGGCGGTGACAACCTCGGGAATGGTTCGGAGCAGAGGCACCCTGGGTGGCCTGTGGCATCTTGGTGTGCGCAGCAGTGTGAGGGCCAAGTGGGGACAGATCACTGTGATGGCTGCTGTGAACCGTCTTCGAGCACCTCTTGGTCCGTGAGAATCAGCCCTTGAGAAAATTCTGAGAGCAACTGTACTCATTCAGAGAGAGAAAGAGAGAGAGAGAGAGAGAGAGAGAGAGAGAGAGAGAGAGAGGGAGAGAGGGAGATCCATGTCTGCATTGGAGCAGGTGGGGAGGGGCCACACTCAGGGCTCTTGGAACAGATGAGCGACCCCTGCATAGTGCGCAGGGCACCAGCGCCTGCCTGTATGACCCTCCACACGCTCTCCGCTGTCTGGCCTCTTGTAACCCCTTTGGTTGCATTTTCCACTTACACTTCCCCCTGCTCAACCTACGTTAGCGCTCGGACCCTTCCTAGCCCACCTCGGGCCCTGGCAATGCTGCTTCCCTTTCCCCAGAGGACCTGGCCGCTCACCTCGTCTCCTCCCCGACCCCCTCTGCTCAGAGGCCCCCTTGTCAGCGAGGCCCTGCTGACCGCCCGTTTCAATGGGCCCCAACCTCTGTTTGTCTTCTTTCGTCTCTGTTGCACTTACCCCAAGGACCAAGCCACATCCCTCACTGGCTCTCTTGGTGTCGTCCCCCACCCAGAAGCAAGCTTCATCCAGGAGGGATTCCCATCTGCATGGCACGTGCTGCACCCTCGACCCGGGTGCCTGGAACTACCCCGGTGTGTCCTGGTCACTCAGTGGCTGTTTCCAAAGGAAGGAGGAATGAACACGTGGCCGAGGGTGAACCACGATGAGGCCGTGAGGAGGAGGCCAGCTGGGGAGACGCGGGAGAGCTGTCCCTGCACTCTGAGGGTGAACAGCCTGGGGAAGTCCTGCGTGTTCGGGTGGCAGCCTCTGGCCTCCTGGAATTAAATGGTCATGATTTTCAGGTGAAACAACGAGGCCAGAGCATGCTTTCCTCAAGCCAGCAGCGGGACGCGGAGGGCTGATGGTGCCGAGAGTCAGGGCTGAGTTCGCCAGGTGAGTCCTGGGGTACCTACCAGGCGGTGCGGGATCCTGGGAGGTGAGTGGAAACGCTGGGCGCCGGTGGGAGACGGAGAAGGCGGCGGGGGCAGTCCAGATGCGAGGCCATTCGCTGAGGCGCTTTCTGAAGCACAGACGGGGCCCGCGGGCGCAGAAGAAGGTTGGCTATTGGGTAAGAATCATTTTCCCATGCCCTGCACAGATTCACATGGACACACCCCAGCACCAGGAGCTGTCCCCAGGCACTGGACCAGCCCAGGGACTCACGGGGAATAGGTGGCCCGTTTAAAACGAGATACCTAAGGCGACTTGGGGAAGGCAGGGGCCTGCAGAGTGGGGCACTGTGCCAGGCAGCCAGAATGTCCAGGGTGGTGGGGCAGCGCCCTGAGGTCTTCCAGCCCAGGCCCACAGGATGGAGGAGGCCACGGCCCAGCCTGGGAGAAGGGAACTGTGTCTCGGGAGCCACAGTAGCAGGGAGCAGCGACCTTCAGCTGAGGAAGCGGCCTGCCCAAGACTCAGGGAGGGGCGGGAGCAGGAGCAGGCACTGAACAGGCACCCCACTGCCACCTCCCCCTCTCTCCTGCCTCCAGCCCTGCAGGCACCAAAACCAGATGGAACTCCAGGGCAGAGCGCGGGAGAGCCTGGGGCGAGCACTGACCAAGATGAAGATCTGCAGGCTCCAGGGTCTCCCCTTTGAGAGGCTGAGCGTGCAACCCGAGGCTCCGACAGCAATAAGCTTGGACCTCCATGCCAAACGCCGCCTGGCCAGGGGAGCCCTGGGGGTGGCCAACATAGCAGAAGCTTTGCAGCTAGCTCCACCTTTGAGGAGGAGGGGTGTCACACACACAGGCTTCGGAGCCTTGCGTCGGGGGTGATGGGGGCGTTGGAGCAGGCGCTGAGGCCTGGGATTCTGTGCAGGGCTTATCCTGGGTCCCACTGCACAGGAACAGGACGGTGTCTGAGCCACATCCCGCTCTGTGTGTGGTATAGGAGAGAGGACAGGGAAACCCTTTGTCCATAAAGAAATGCTCAATATCTCCCACTCTTTAATTTGAATTTCAGGTCGATGTCTCCGATAGCATTTTCTTTCCCTGTGCACACTGGGCCGTTGGTCAGGCCTGGGTTCCGCCCCGTCACGCTGTCATCTCTGCTGTGCAGGGCAACGGCCTTTGTGGTGGCTTGGGCTGGGTGTGGAACCTGCTCTCGCAGCTCCTTCCCGAGCGTCATGGGTGCTGCATCAGGGGTGCACGAGGGAGGCCTGAGCGCGCGACAGTCTGCCCAAGTGATTTCCCATCTGATTGCGTCTGTGAGCTGCAGTGCAATTGCCAATCAGCCCTGGAGAAGATTAGACTCAGAGCGATCTTTTCGTGGCTGGGTCCCGCCCGGGATGACTCTAAAAGGAGGCGGCTCTGAGGACGGCCACTTAGGTCTCCAAGGCCCTGCCACTCAGGGAGCCTGCGAGCTTCTCGGGCTGCAGAGGGGCCGGCATGTTTTCAAGCCCCGGATCCCCGCTGGGCCTGCCAAGCCCCAATCAAGGGGCTGTCGCTGAGGCTGCCCCTTCCTGAGATTGCGGGGGGTGCGGGGGAGGGTGCAGAGGGATGAACTGCCTTGGGACCCCTAATGGGCTCAGCAGCCTGGGGCTTTCACTGCAGAGCCAGGCAGGGGGAGAACAGCAGGTGACCCCTGAGTGTGCCGTGGCCTCCTTCACAGGAGGCCGGGAGGCTATCACCAACAGTGCTGGCCTCGGCAGCCGGTGCTGTGACGGCTCGGAAGTGTGGCCACCGGCTGGATCCCAGAACCTGCGGAAGGCGAGGTGTGTCTTGGTTCCGCTCACAGCCCTCCGAGGATGCTCAGACAGAAATCACACATTCTCAATTTGAATATGAAGAATAATAAATGAGAAATGAAATCAAAACTCCTCATACATGGAATGCACCACTGCGCCGCAGACAGGACTTTAAATAGATGCGTGTAGACACATTTCAAAACGGGCAATTTGGATATTAAAACTCAAATGGCATGAGTGACGTTGGGGAACATGTGCCAGTGACATGCACACAGCTGAGACACACAGAGACACACACACGGCCGAGACACACACAGACACACACATGGCTGAGACACACAGAGACACACACATGGCTGAGACACACAGAGACACACACACGGCTGAGACACACACAGACACACACACGACCGAGACACACAGAGATACACACACGGCTGAGACACACACATGGCTGAGACACACAGAGACACACACATGGCTGAGACACACACACGGCCGAGACACACAGAGACACACACACGGCCGAGACACACAGAGATACACACACGGCTGAGACACACACATGGCTGAGACACACAGAGACACACACATGGCCGAGACACACAGAGACACACACATGGCTGAGACACACACGGCCGAGACACACAGAGACACACACATGGCTGAGACACACAGAGACACACACATGGCTGAGACACACACACGGCCGAGACACACAGAGACACACACACGGCCGAGACACACAGAGATACACACACGGCTGAGACACACACATGGCCGAGACACACAGAGACACACACACGGCCGAGACACACAGAGATACACACACGGCTGAGACACACACAGGGCTGAGACACACAGAGACACACACATGGCTGAGACACACACACGGCCGAGACACACAGAGACACACACACGGCTGAGACACACACAGACACACACACGGCCGAGACACACAGAGACACACACACGGCTGAGACACACACAGACACACACACGGCCGAGACACACAGAGACACACACACGGCCGAGACACACAGAGATACACACACGGCTGAGACACACACACGGCCGAGACACACAGAGACACACACACGGCCGAGACACACAGAGACACACACATGGCTGAGACACACACACGGCCGAGACACACAGAGATACACACACGGCTGAGACGCACAGAGACATACAGCTGAGATACACAGACACACGCATGGCTGAGACACACACAGCTGAGACACACAGAGACACACACACGGCTGAGACGCACAGAGACATACAGCTGAGATACACAGACACACGCATGGCTGAGACACGCAGTGACACACACGCAGCTGAGACGCACAGAGACATACAGCTGGGACACACTTAAGACTGAGACACGCACACACACCTGAGACACGCAGCAATTCACACACGGCTGAGATACAGCCCTGCTGGTGGCACCTGCCCGATGGGTGCCAGTCACAAAGACCCCTCCTGGGTCCACAAGGCCCCCTGCCAAAGACTCGTCTGCCCCCCCTACCCGTGTCACTGAGAGGCTCCCCCACCTTGGCACACCGCTCTGTGACCACCTTCCATTTTCCTGTCCCTGTCACTCCTGTAAGGAAGGAAGGAAGGCTGCCTCCATTGGACTTGGATCCTCAGCTCTTAGGACAGCGCCTGGCACCTGCTGGACATGGTTGTCCAGGGAGGGAGGAAGAGAAGGAGGGAGGGAGGGAGGAGAGAAGGGAAGAAGGAAGGCAGGGAGGGAGGAGGGAGGGAGGGAGTGGAAGGAGGTGGGGGAAGGAGGGGGACGGGGGGGGAACGAAGGGAGGTGGGGAAGAGGAAAAGGAAGTGTCGCTAAGCACAGAGAGCAGGAGCCCTCCCGATGGTGTGGACTGATTCCCTCCGTCCTGTGGTGTCTAAAGGAGAAAGGGGTGTTTCTGGGACAGCACACGAGAGCCAGGAGTCCGAGCCAGAGTGACCTGAGCTCCTGCCGCCCCAAATGCCACACTCCCTCCATGGACCCCAGACGAGCTCTCTGGTTGACAGTGGGAGACTGTTCCAGCGACTGGCTGGCACTGTTTGCCACAGTCCTATTTTATTTATTTTATTATTTATTGTTGCCATCTTCTACTTGCATTATCTAGGGAAAAAAGGCATTCTTTTGTGACAGGTTGAGGAGGGGTGTAAGTAAATGAAGGGACATGATAAAAAGGGGTTCCCCGACAGTGCAGCGGGGCCGGGCCTGCTGCAGGGCAGCCTCGTTCTGTTCTCAGCATCACAGTTGTGCTGGCACTAGACAGACACAGGCGGGGTGACAGGAGCGTGAGAAGCACTTCCAGTCAGTCTTGGAAAGGTTGCAGCCTGTCTCCGCACCTGCCAATGCTTTTAAAAGGATGAAGACATTTACTCTGACCTTGAGACTGAGCACACAAATCTCGGCCTTTTTGCTGGAGTGAGCCATCAGTGCTCATCCGCAGCTGAGTGCTCTGGTGCAAAGAGCTATAAAATCTCAGTTTAAGGCCTTGAGATAGGAGGCTCCGAATTTGTGTGCAGACGGCTTTTCCCATCATGGATAATGAGCTATTTTACCTTTGACAAAAGACTGTAGATCTGACGTACACAGATCTGTAAGCCCGAACCTTGCAGATTCTTTGTGTGTGGGGGTGGCATGGGGCATCCACAGGGTAAATGTGAGTGCACACCCCTCATCCCACTGACGCTTTTCCGGGAGTTGAGCTGCCTCAGCTTCCTTCTGCAGATGCTTTTGCACTCAGACACGGAGCCGTCCTGCTCTGGGAGAAGTTTCAAGGGAGCAACTGCTTAGGCCTGTTCCAGAAATCCCCAAATGCAAAGATTTATTAGAGTCATTTTTAAATTTCATGAAAACAGTTGTCGAAAAGAAACACCCATAAAACCGTTATGTGGTCACGCTCAGTCAGTGCATGTGGAGATCAGATAACAACCACTGAAGTGTGTTATTTGAATGGGTTATTTGTTCATTTCGTTTGAGTAAATACAAATACATATTTATGAGTTCTTATAAGATTCTGTTTGATTCTAGTGGCCGGGTGCAGTGGCTCACACCTGTAATCCCGGCACTTTGGGAAGCTGAGGCAGGCAGATCACCTGAGGTCAGGAGTTCGAGACCAGCCTGACCAAGATGATGAAACCCCATCTCTACTAAAAATACAAAAATTAGCTGGGCATGGTGGTGGGCACCTGTTATCCCAGCTCCTCAGGAGGCTGAGGCTGTAGAATTGCTCAAACGCAGGAAATGGAGGTTGCAGTGAGCTGAGAGGCACCACTGCACTCCAGCCTGGGGAACAGACTGAGGCTCTGTCTCAAAAAAAAAAAAAAAAAGGATTCTGTTTGATTTTATATTTCGAAACTGTTTTCCAGAAGGCTGGACCATTCCACTTTGTACAAGAATTCCAGTCACTCCACAGCCTCTCCAGCACTTAGCTTTGTCATGTTTTAAAATTTAGTCGTTAATAATCATATTAGGCTGGGCACAGCGGCTCACACCTGTAATCCCAGCACTTTGGGAGGCTAAGGCAGGTGAATCACGTGAGGTCAGGATTCGGATTCGAGACCAGCCTGAACAACATGGTGAAAACCCATCTCTACTAAAAATACTAAAAAAAAAAAAAAAAAAAAAAAAAAAAAAAAAAAAATTATCCATGCATGATGGTACATGCCCATAATCCCAGCTACTCAGGAGACTGAGGCAGTAGAATCGATTGAACCCAAGAGGCAGAGGTAGCAGTGAGCCAAGATCATGCCATTACACTCCAGTCTGGGTTACAGAGTGATACTCCATCCCCAAAAATAAATAAATAAATCATACTAAACATACGAAGCACAGTGCCCTCTCATTCTGATTTTAATTTGCATTCATTCCCCAGTGAATAATGATATCCAGCTTTTTAAAGATGTGTTTATTTGTCACTCATGTATTTTCTTTCATAAAGTATGTGTTCAAATGTTTTGCCAATTTCATTCCTGTGTTTCCTGGTTTCTTATTGTTGAGTTTTGAGAGTCCTCTATGTGGTCAGTTGGCAAGTCCTTTGCCAGATACATGATTCTAAAATATTTTATTCTCATCTCCATCTTTTTTCACTCTTTTAGCACTGAGCTGGGCAGAGCAAACATTTTTAATTTTGATGAAGTCCAGTTTATTAATTTTTCCTTATACAACGAAGTTTGTCACAAGGATTTCCTTCTAAATTTTTTAGTGTTTCATGCCTTACATTTAGGTCTGTGATCCCTTTTTAGTTAATGGAGACCTTTTTATTTTCCCATGTAGATGTCTAATGGTTCCAGTGACATTTGTTAAACAGACTATCTTTTCTTCATTGAATTGTCTCTGTACTTTTGTCAAAAATCAATTGTGCTAGTCTATCTCTGGACTCTACTCCTGCCTATCGATCTATGTCTATCTTTCAGCCAGTAGAACATTGTCTTGATTATGGTATCTTTAGAGTAAGGATGTTTCTAGTAACTTGCCTTTGCAGGTAGATTTTAGAATCGGGGTTTGGCTATCCTCAGAGTCCTGGGGAGGTTTGGTTAGGGTTGCCTCAGACCTATAGATCCAGCTGGGAAGAATACACATGGCAACCCTATAAACTCTTCCAATTCATGCACACAAACATGATTTCACTAATATAGGTTTACTTTGATTTCTTTTATCAGCATTTTATACCTTTCAGTATTCATATCCCGCAATATTTTTTCATATGAATATCTAAATATTTTATTTTTATGCCACAGTGGAAATGGTACTTAAAAAACTGATTCCCCATTGTTTATGTGGAATATATAGATACACAATTGATTTCTTTTTAGGATATTGACTATATCCTGTGACCCTGCTAGACTTCGCTATTAGTTCTAGGACTTTCTATGTAGATTCCACAGAATTTGTTCTGTAGATGACCATGTCATCTGCAAATAGAGACAGTTGTATTTCTTCCTTTACAACCCGTGTGCTTTGTTTTGTGCCTTGCTTAATTTCATTGGCAAGGATTTCCAGTATTATGTTTAATGAAAATAGAAGTAGTGACATTGGACAAATTTACCTGATTCCTAATTTTGTGGGGTAAGCAGTCAGTCTTTACCATGTAAGTATGATGCTAGCTATAGGATTTTTGTAGATTACTTTTGGCAAGTTAAAGAAATACCCTTTTGTTCTTAGTTTGCTGAGAATTTCTATCAGGAATGAATGTTACATTTTGTTAAATTCTTTGTGTCTAATTAGATGATCACATGAGTTTTCTTCTTTCCTTAATATGATGACATATTAATCTTCAACTGTCAATCCCGCTTTGCATTCCTGGAATAACCCCCCCTTGGTCAGTATATATTATCCTTATTATAAACGGGCAAATTCTCCATGCTGTTTCTTCTGCTACGGGTCTCCGTATCTCTGTGCAGGAGGGTACGGGTCTGCTGTCATACCGTGATGTCTGCCTGTGTTCTGTAGCAGCACAGCGTTGCTCTGATAAACGGCCGGAACATGTCCCCCCTCTTCCGTTTTCTGGAAGAGAGTGTGTACACTGCTGTCATGGTTTGCCTCTGATGTTTGATAGCATTTTCCAGTGAAACCATTTGGTCTTGGAATTTTGAGTTTCTTCTTTCTTTTTTTTTAAGTTCTTAAGTGTGACTTCAGCTTCCCCGATAGATATGGAATAAGTCTGGTTCCCTCTCTCTTTTTGAGTGAGCTTTGGTTGCTTGCATCTTTCAAAACATTGGTCATTTAATCTGCTATGGAATATGGTTAGAGTGTGGTTCATAGTATTCCCTTATTACCTTTTCATGTTTCTAGACCTGTAGTGATAACTTGCCTCTCACTCCATATGCTGCTAACTTGTATCTTGCTCTTTCCTTGGTCAGTCTGGAGAGAGGTTCATTGATTTTATTGGTATTTTCAAAGAGCCAGCTCTTGGTTCCATCGTTTTCTCCATGGCTGTCTGTCTCCAGTTCCAATGTTACCTGCTTTCTTATTTTCTTCCTTCTGTTTGCTCTGATTTAGTTTGCTTTCATTTTGTTTCTTAAGGTGAAAGGCTAAATCCTTCATTTGAGACATTACTTCCTTTCAAATGTAACAATGTAAATCTATAATTTTTGGTCTAAGCACTGCTTTCGCTGTGTCCTTTTAGTATTGATATTCTGTGTTTTAATATTTATTCAAGCAAACATAGTTTCTAAGTTCCCTTGCTTTTCTGTTGACATATGAGTTATTTAAAATCTGTTGTTTGATATCCACATGTTTGCAGACATTCTAGGTACCTCAATTCCATCATGTTTGTTGGAAACAGATGCTCAGTGCTGCAAAGAAAAATCAGCACTGAGACAATGTATCTCTCAGCAAAGCTATTTTTACTTTTTTAACTTCCTGGACTGCAGGAAGCCTACTCTCACTAGCCATCTTGCCATGGGAGTACAACGAACAAAGAAAAAGCAGACATATTTATCCCTTACGCATTTGGGGTCGTCCTTACTGCTCTGTCCCATCTCCGTTGGCTGGAGTGAGACCTCACAACCTAAACTAAAACCTAATTGGCTAACAACTTAAAACTTTTCTAGGCTGGGCGTGGTGGCTCAAGCCTGTAATCCCAGCACTTTGGGAGGCCGAGGTGGGTGGATCACGAGGTCAAGAGATCGTGACCATCCTGGTCAACATGGTGAAACCCTGTCTCTACTAAAATACAAAAATTAGCTGGGCATGGTGGTGCATGCCTGTAGTCCCAGCTACTCAGGAGGCTGAGGCAGGAGAATTGCTTGAAGCCGGAAGCCGGAAGCTGCGGTGAGCAGAGATCGCGCCATTGCACTCCAGCCTGGGTAACAAGAGCGAAACTCTGTCTAAAAAAAAAAAAAAAAAAAAAAAAAAAAAAAAAAAAAAAAACTTTTCTAAACAGGTAAAAGCAATGGAGAGCTGGGACATGCCTGTGAGCACATCCAGCACAGATATCTTGGTTAAAGTCCAAGGACATAGAATGTACTATGTGCATGGCATGTTTGACAGCTACATAGGATAGGGCTTCACAAAGAGTTATTAGCACACCTATGATTTATTCTTTAACAAGAAAGGAAGCTTTAAAGAGGAACTTTTATTTCCCACAATGTTTAATCGATGTCAGTTCTTACGCATGTTCAAAGGCTGGCTCCACGGTACACGGCATGGTCACCCGGGCATATTGCTGGTGTCCTCTCTGTGCTGTGCGGTGTCTTTGCACCAATCAGGCCAACAGGCTCATCGTGGTGCCCGGGTCTTCTCTGCCGTTGATGATTGTCTGGCCTTTGTCTACTGATGATGGGACTAAGAGTTGGCATCTTCTGACTGTGTTTCATACTGAGACTTGGCCAGGAATGTTTGCTGTGCGGAGTGATTCTAGACAAGTCTGGGTCTTATTAAAACCTTCTAGAGGAGATTGATGTGTGACTGGCTTGTGTTAGCAGACAGTTGTCCAGCCAGGCGAGGCCTGCAGGTTTCCAGGGCCAACTGCTCTCACGGCCTTTGCCTTTCTGTCTCGGGCCAGCCCTCAGGTGCACCCCAGAGCTTAGCCTGGGAATGGGGTCTCCGCAGCCTTCACTGCACTTCCATAGTGTGTCGCGTGCACCTGCAGCTTTATCTGCAGAACTGGGAATCCATTCCCCCAACATTCTTCTTTCTAGGATTTCCCCACAGTCTGCAGTGTTTAGGGTTCCCTGTTCCCAGTGTCTGTGGCCAGATACTTGGGATTATCTCAGAAGTTCTGCCCTCAATGCTCTTGTGGAGCTTCCCAGCCAAGAGCCGTAGGAAAAAGAGAGAAAACAGGGCAGGCGCATTGGCTCATGCCTATAATCCCAGCACTTTGGGAGGCCGAGGCGGGTGGATCAACTGAGGTCAGGAGTTTGAGACCAGCCTGACCAACATGGTGAAACCCCATCTCTACTGAAAGAATAAAAAAAAAAAAAATAGCTGGGCGTGGTTGTGGACACCTGTAATCCCAGCTACTCAGGATGCTGAGGTAGGAGAATCACTTGAACTGGGGAGGAGGAGGTTGTAGTGAGCAGAGATTGCATCATTGCACTCCAGCCTGGGTGACAAGAGAAACAAGAGAGAGAGAGAGAGAGAGAGAGAGAGAGAGAGAAAGAAAGGAAGGAAGGAAGGAAAAAGAAAGAAAGAAAGAAAAAGAAAAAAGAAAGAAAGAAAAGGAAAGAAAGAGAAGGGAGGGAGGAAGGAAGCCCACCATTCGTGGCAACATGGATAAACATGGAGGATGCTATGCTAAGTAACACAAGCCAGGCAGAGAGAGGCAAACACGGGGTGATCTCCCTCCTATGTGGAGTCTAACATTTCATACTTACGGATGCAGAGAATGAAATGGTGGTCCCAGGGGCTGCATGGGTGAGGGAAGGAGAAACTTGGTCAAAGATGCAACATTTCGACTAGACAAGGGGAAGGAGCTCTGTGGGTTTACTGCGCAGAGAGGTCGCTACAGTTCCTAACAATGCATTGTTTATTTCAAAACTGCTAAACGAGTGGATTTTAAATGTTCTCCTCACAAAGGGGCGGTGAGCGTGAGATGAGTATGCTAATCAGCCCGCTTTGCCCATTCCACAGTGGAGCCACGCACTGAAGCATCACATTGCACTCCAGAAATACATGCGATTATTATTTGCCGATTAAAAGACTAAACAGATAATGCCCCGAATACATATAAAAGTCACAGTGCACTGATTCTATGCAGGAAGGGAAGTGAATGAGGTGTCAGGCTGCAGGCAAGGGCTCTTGGGAATAAGGTGTTAATGACGGCTATTAGTCAACAGAAAGCTAACGAGGGGTGCTGGCCTGGCAGGGGCACAGTGCTGAGCACCAAGCAAAATCATCCTACATTTCGGCATGGCTAGAAGAGAGACTTGAAATGTTCCCGAGACAAAGAAAGGATGAATGAGGATGGATGCCCTGAGCACTCTGATGTGACCACTCCACGTCGCCTGCATGCAGCAGATCACAGGTTTCCGTAAATGTGAACCAGCATTATGAATCCACAAAAAAGAGATGGAAGCAAGGTAAGTAACCGTTAGAAACCAGGTAAAAAGTACCAACACGTTCCTGCTCCTGTCATACAAAGACTCATCAGAAATTCCTGGACGGTGCTAACTAAAATAGTTAGTTTCAGCTAAATTGTTCCGTTAATTAGAAAGCTGATTACAACTCGGGCTGAGATAAAAGCTCCTTTAACAGCCCGTTCCTTTCCCTTGGCTCATCCTCCCATCAGAGGAGCTAAACTAATTAGGCTCCTGGAACTTGGGTTTCTAGAAATTCACAAAGAAGTATTGATGAGTGAGCACTGAAGCTTTGCAGAAAGAGGGGTCGGAAGGGGGTCGTGAATCTTCTCTGCTGAGTTCTGATGACCCCAGACCTGACCACTGTTTCTTCCACGTGCATTTTCAAAGTCTGCATTGGCCAATCGGGCGGATGTTGGGGTAAGAACCAGCTTCTGCGGTGCGCTGCCAACGACGTGAGCTGTCACACTTGTGTCTCTGTGGCAGTATCATGCTTGAGGCCCACAGTAACGAACTGGGAGTGCCCAGAATCACGGGGAATCTTTCCAACAACAAGTTAAATGGCACTTGGGGGAGTTTTATTGTCAGGCACAGGGCCCACGTTCTCTGAGCGCTGGCCATCTCCAGGCTGCGGGGTTTCCCCCTGGGCCGACGGAGGCATCTTCACCCGTCGCTGAGGCCCGAGGCCTACAGTTTTCTCTCCCTGCTGCTGCTCTGCCATCCCACAGTGTCTCCACCCCAGGGGGTCACACAGGGTACCCCCTGCCATGGGGTCCATCAGGGACGGTGGCCTCCTCACCTCCGCTCTCCTCTGCCTACAGTCTGTTCTCCCCCAGAGCCTCAGAGATCACGTTTGAAGCCATCATTCCCATACAAGACTTCCTCGTCGGAAACTCCTCTGCGGCTCCCTTCACAGAGGGAGATCAAATCCCGGCCGTGGCCTCCAGGCCTGCCTGGGACAGACTCCAGCCACGGTGACTCTGGGCAGGCCTGGGGCTGTGCACAGCCTGCAGGCCCCAGGCAGAGCTTCTGACTCGCCCTTTTCTCTGTCTAGGATGCTTTTCCTGACTCTTCCCAGGACTAGGACTCAGCTTCCAGGCCCCCTCTCCCACGGCGCTTTGGCCACCTAGTCAGGAGCCCCCGGTGTTCTGAGCCCTCGGTGTTCAGGAGCCCCCGGTGTTCTGAGCCGCAGCACCCTGCTTGGCTCCTGCACAACTGAGTCTCTCTTTTGCTGCTGGTGGCCCCTGAAGCCTGAGCCCCGGGTGTGGGGCCGCCGCAGGCACTCACCATGGGAATGTAGCATCCGGCCTGGCGCCTGGCACACCCGGGGAGCGGGGAATGGTTGATGGCTGAAAAGTAAAACGCATTGTCTCAGGAAGCAGACAGGCCCTCTCTGGCTGAGAGCCCAGAGGGGGGGTCCCACTGCGGTTGGGGTCTGTGCCCATTGCTCGGCCTTTGAGGGTTGTCCCACGCTCAGGGAGACAGGAAGACCACAGGGTCCCGCAGCTCTCACGCAGGGAGGTGAGGAGAGACGTTCCCCAAGCAAAGTGCAGGGCTCGAGATGACGGTGAACCCGAGCGGCGAGGAGCAGGCAGGGTTACAGCCTGGCGCAGAGGACGCGGAGGAAGTGGTGGAAATGGAGGAAGCGGAGGAAGCGGAGGAGGCGGAGGAGGCGGAAATGGAGGAAGCGGAGGAAGCGGAGGAAGCGGAGGAAGCGGAAATGGAGGAAGCGGAGGAAGCGGAGGAAACGGAGGAGGCGGAGGAGGCGGAGGAGGCGGAGGAGGCGGAGGAGGCGGAGGAGGCGGAGGAAGCCGAGCACGGGCAGGAACAGCCCACAGGGCGCCCGGCAAACGGAGGCACGTGCCCGGCGTGGACAGCACGTGCCCGGCGTGGACAGCACTCTCCAGGACAAGAATCTGCAGAATGGAACAGCTTTTTCTTCCTCCTTCCTTCTTGTCAAAAAAATGTTCAGCCATGATACTTGGCAAACCATGAGGTGGAGGGGCAGGAAGCCGCCTGCGTGCCACGCAGCAGCCGTGGCCGCAGAGGAAGGTGGGGTCAGCCCGGCTGGGTGCAGGTGGCGCGTCCCCCCCCGGCCGCAGATACACACGGAGGTGCTGAACCGTAGGACCGCACTGTCTCCCAGGATGGATGACGCCAAGTAACTTCCGCCCACATGGCTTGCTGAGCAGGTTGGTGCTGTCATTGGATATCCACTGTGTTTAAGATTGTCACTTAAAAGTGCCTTTACACATACAGTTCACGATAGATATCTGGAATAGGTTAGAGGCTAAAAACAACACACGTAACAGTTGGGTTCTCACCAACCTTAACCACCTTGGATTCTCAGGAACATGACCACCGAAGAAAGGATTATAGTGAGTTAAAAATCGCCAAGCGGCACCTCCAGAAGGAAGTCCCTTCAGTGCCGAGCCCCCACTCTACACAGGCACCCAGTGTTCAGGCGACCCACCCAGTGCGTCCAGCACCCACTGCCTGGCTGCTCAGGGCCACCAGCGTCCAGGAAGCCTTTTCTCTTGAGAGCCGCAACAGAGGATCAGACGTTTGTCTTCCACCGCTAAACCATCATCAGCCACACCGGAGCCTGTGTTCACACTGCGAAGAGAATTGCAGCCTCCGTGTGTCTGCTCTGCGTCCTCAGTAAATACGCCAAGTGGTGTCTCTTCTAACCCACAGGCAGGCTGGTCCCATGAGCACGTCAATCGTTCTGACCATTTAAATGGTTCAAAGAGCCCCCGAGGGAGTGTTCTCCGTGGCGTGGCGGGCGTCAGGAAGCAGTGCTGTCTTCCCGCCACCACAGCTGCAGCTGGAGATGACCACAGTGAGACAGCATCTTGGCCACCTCAAGCTCACAGCACCTCCTTGAAGATTCCCATTCCCACACTGGGTGGAGGATTCACTGTCTACACCTGTCTCCTTCCACATCTCACGATCCCTGCATGTGCACAGCCCAAGTCTGGCCAAGACGTTCATGCAGAGTAAAGGTGCAATATCTTTTGATTACGGGACAAATATGTGTCTGTAACCCTACCTGATGCGGCTTATCCACCTGGTGGTGACTGAAAAGTGTTTCTCGTGTGATGAATGAAGGTTGAATGTCTCCAGGTCCAGATGGGCGAGTAGAGGAGGGTGCAGGATGGCATTCCCATCTTCATTTTGTAGATCACAGAGAATTTCACAGAGCTGTAACGCCTCAGTGCTGTGGCGTTTCACAGACTGTGTTCTGTCTGTCATGCATTATATTGCTTCTGTACCACAAATCTCCTCCCAGCGACCTCCTCAAGTGCACAGAATCCACTTGCATGAGTACGCACACAGAGAGGGTGAAATAGTGCCACTCACAGACGGCATGGCCACACAGAAAGTACTGCAGGAGGCTTGCCTTTGTCTTAGAACCAAGAGTGTGCTGCAGTCATAACCCACAAGGACAGTTAGCAAGTGACCAGGGAAGTTTAGGAACCTGGAGTGAAATCAAAGGCCCTTAAGAAAAAAAAAAAAAAAAAAAAAACGAAAATGGCCAGTTGTTCATTAATCACCAGGAGTTGTCTGACCCAGGGCGGGGACAGTCTTATTGCTATTATAAACTATACAAATGTAAAGAAGGAAGTAATTACCTCCTTTATAGACTGAAAAGTTAGATGTGGAGCGGCCGGTTGCCATGGACACACTGGACTGTTTACAGCTCCGGTGTAAACAGTGGCCTGATAGAAAGCAGCGTTTTCTTTCTAATGACATTCATTAGGGTCACTTTTTTTTAGTGGGTCCTTTCTCTGAAAATGAATTCCCACTGATTATGCACATGCCTTCACAAATAAAAACGTGTCCAACAGAGGGATGCGAGTGTGTGCCGGGAAACCAGCCATGTGTCCATCGGATTCTGCCGCGGCACCCTGCACCAGAGGTGGCTGTGAACTAACACACCCTGTCCCGTCCACCGAGAGACGAACCCAGACTCGCAGAGCTGCGCGTGTGGGACCTGTGCCCCACGAGGAAGCCCAGGTGACCTCTGCGTTCTGGAAACGGCGTATGCTTTAGTCGCTTCGTCAGCTGACACCAAGGCTTCTGTGTGGACGCCGGGGAGGCACAGCGGGGGCCTGTGGATACCCCGGGGGTGGAGGAAGGGGGCCCCCAGTAGAGGGTGGCTGAGCATGAAGGTGATCACGGTGCCCTTCCATCAGATCCTTAGGAAACAGTGAGGTCTGCTGCTGTGTGCGGACGTGCTCTCCAGGGCTCATGCTAGGCCGGAGCTGACCTGGGATTCCATGGCCGCCGGCCCAGGTTCCTGAGGCTTGAGCCACCATGGCTCCTGTCTTTCTGCCGTTTCTTCAGTTTTAGAAACGATCATCTTCCCCCTTTATCCTGAAAGCCCAGCCACTGTTTTCACAGACATAGCAATGTTCCCCTAAAGAAAAGGAACACCAGAGAACTGGTTTCAAGGTCTAACATGACCTCAGTAACCATGCTGCTTTGGATTTCCGAGAACGCCGCATCAGCAAGAGGGTGGAGGCTGAACCCTCACCACCCGCAAGCCCTGAGCACAACCGCGCTGTCCGGCCAGCTGTCCTGGAAAACAGTGGCACACCTCGCACTCCAGTGAGGGCCCCGGCGGCTCCACCCCTCACACTGAACGGCTCACAGGTGAGGAAACCGAGCAGAATGAGGAGCCTGAATTTAACTCTCCTGCAGCGATCGGATACAGCAATGCCATATCCGATATTGACTCACACTTTAAAAGTCTGACTTTTCTTTGATGGATTACTTTTGGTTTTTTTGGAGATGGAGTCTTGCTCTGTCACCGAGGCTGGGGTGCGGTGACACAATCTCGGCTCACTGCAACCTCCGCCTCCTGCAATTGTCCTGCCTCAGCCTCCTGAGTAGCTGGGACTACAGGAGCCCATCATTATGCCTGGCACTTTTATGGATTACTTTTATTTCACTTTTTTTCTTCAGCAATTCCCTTTTTATTGTATTTTACAAAAGCATCGTTCCATGACTGGCTGTAAATCAAAAATAAAATGCTAGTCCTTGACCATAGGCTGGTGACCTCATCACAGAGTCTGTGCCCACAAATTCTGTGTGAGGATTAACCGCTGTGATAATCAGCCAAGGCCTGCCTTCCAGAGGGTTCAATTTAATGGCTTATTTTTAAAAACTGTTTTGGAAACATCTCTAGGTGAGGACAGTGCACCTGGCGTGAAAGATGGTTCTCTTTCATACCAGGGAATAAGGGTACTGGGGAAGCCGGCTCAGGTGCCTTCATACGTGGCCTAAAACTCTGTCCTAGGGCTCCTGCTGGGGACTGTCTCAGGGACCCTCCGCCCTGCAGGAGAAGAGCCTCCCTCCAGCAGCGTCTGAGACCCAGCTCTCCCTAGGAGCCACCAGGAAGCTGGGCCTCCCGCGGCACTGCCAAGCTGTGGTATACGCCGCGCTCTGTCTCCCTACGGGTCACACCCAAGGTCAATTCACAGGGCCTTAGAACACCTCCTCACAGAAACAATGTTAAAAAGTGAAATCAGGTTCCCAGAGAAGCCTACCCAAACCCATTCTACCTGTAATGCAGCCAACGCTGTACAGAAATCGTTTAGAGAAGGGTCTAAGGCTCTTCTGCTGGGCAGTCTCTCTGCATACCCAGGGTGCCACTTCTGCCCCGGCCCTGCCTCTGGGTTCACCCACGTATCCACTCTCCACGCCCTCGGCCACGGTCGGGGGCTTCCCACCTCGAAGCCTCCGGGGCACCTGGTCACCAGATTCCAGCCCGACCGCCTCCCTGGCCCTGCCTCGGTCGGCAACTTCCCCAACACACCAGGAGGGAACGTTCTGGAACAGCAGGCTCCACACCTTCCCCCTGCTCCTGGATCAGCAGGGCTCCCCTTCCTGGGTGTGACCAGCACCTGCCCTTCCTCCAGGTCTCGGTGCCAGGGAGTTCTCCTAAGGTGGGTTGTGTTGACCCCCGGGGCCTCCTCCAGGTGACATCCTTCTCTACCCAGAATGTTCCTCGCTGTGGAGCCCCAAGGCCGCCAGGGACTGGGTCTGCTGTGCCCACGTGCCGTCTTTTTCTTTCTTTCTTTCTCTTTCTTTTGTCTCCCTCCCTCCCCTTCTTCTTCCTCTGTCTTCCCCCGCCCCCTCCTTCTTTCTTCCTCCTCTCTCTCCCTTCCTTCTTCCCTCCGTCCCTTCCTTCCTCTCTCTCTCCCTCCTCCCTTCCTGCAGTCCCCACACGGTGGCTACACACGGGGATGCCCAGTTTCATGGAATGGAGGGGGAAGGCCCTGTGACAGGCAGTCTCTGCAGGAGCCGCGGGGTGGCTCTGCCTCTGGGTGAGGACGGTGCCCCCGGTATGAAAGATGGGAGCTGAAACAGGGCCAGGGGAAAGGCGGTTTAGGAAACAGCGGTGTCCTTCCCCGGAGGCTTCAGGCCTCTGACATAGGAACAAGGGGAGTTTGTACAGCTCCGGCGGGCTGAGCTAGGATCATCAGGTACAGATTTGCATGTGGTCCTGCTGGTTTCAGAGACAGCTTTCTAGCCCAGCTGTCTAGCAGTGCTGGGTCAGCAGGTCTCCCCGGGCAGACACGGAGGTGGAGGGCTCCTCACAGCAGCTGTGTCGTGCGGGGAGGTGCTGTCTTCGTGGAAGGCTGCACGCCGGGGCTTGGAAGCCTGTCTCTGAAATTCTGACCTCCTGTGAGATACGGGACCTCCCCGGAGACTCGGGGCCTCCAGTGGGCTGTGGGAGCTCCTGTGAGATGCAGGGCCTCCCGTGAGATACGGAGTGAGACACAGGAGCCCTTTGCTCCACAACCTGAGGCTCTGGAGTCTCAGGTAGAGCTTCTACCCCATAGACGTGTGTCCCCTGTGGCCACTGCCAGAGTTGGAGGCCTGGAGCGCAGAGCGCCTGCCTCCTGGGTGTGTGGATCTTTTGGGAGCCCCTTGTGTGGAAAAATGAAGAAAGAGGTAGGACCCTGAGGTGACCATATCACTTTCTACACCCAGATTTCTTTGTTTTCAACCTTGAGTGGAAAGTAAACATAATAAGCCTTTCACTTTAGTTGTGGCGATTTCTACTCATTTGCACTGTCAAAAGTTATTATGTCTTCCAATTCAAAGAGATAGTTCAGCCTTAACTCACTAAATAAAATACTTTAAGGCAGGCGCGGTGGCTCACTCCTGTAATCCCAACACTTTGGGTGGCTGAGGCGGGCTGATCACCTGAGGTCAGGAGTTTGAGACCAGCCTAGCCAACATGGTAAAACCCCCATCTCTACTAAAAATATAAAAAATTAGCCGGGTGTGGTGGTGCGTGCCTTTAATCCCAGCTACTGGGGAGGCTGAGGCAGGAGAATCCCCTGATCCCAGGAGGCGGAGTTGGCAGTGAGCTGAAATTGCACCATGACACTCTAGCCTGGGCAACTGAACAAGATTTCGTCTCAATAAATAAATAAATAAAAGTTTTAAAATGCTTCAGATATTTACAAGTCTTTATTTTTATGAGCACAGTGATTTTTAAATATACTCACAAACAAGAATCAATCTCAGCAGGCTTTTTGTTAGTCTTCAGTCATCAGTATCATTTCCAAGTGAGGGGTGAAAGGAATCATTGCTCTCTTCTCTGCAGGTTTTGAAGGAGAAATCGCGGCTGAGCGCAGGGGCGGCTCAGGCCTGTGCAGAGTCAGGCTGAGGGGGCTGGGGAAACACGCTGCCTAAACAAAGACACTGGGGTTGATTGAATCGCTTTTTTATCGGAATCAAGAACAAAGTACCAATAATAACTGCTTAGTTAATTTTGCTTCAAATCCTTTTTTTCTTGACAGAGCCCATCACACAAAGAGAAGTCTCAGATGCTTTCTGTTCTGTTTTGCTCTGTTGCAGCAATATTTGCCAAAGATTCAGGCTACACATTGTTTTATTTCAGCTAAACCATCAGGAATAAAATGGTCGTGGAGGTTCCTTCTCCGGGCAGAGTTTTTCGGAGATGGAAACCCAGGCCCAGAGAACTGAAGGAATTTCCTCTCCACCCGGGCAGGAGTCTGGCGAATTGTCAGAGTTCCAGAGGAAACGGTTCCTGCTGAAGTGGACGCCAGTAAGCACCGGTGAACGACTGAGGAACGAACATAACAAGGAATAAATTCTGAAAGCAGTAACTCACAGTGGTTAATAACAAGAATATTTCATTTTAAGATAATGAATGATCTGACGTCCATGGATGACCGCTGCTGTCCTCCCACAGCACGAACGGCGTGGGCAGCGGTGGCGCCACGCGTGTGTGTGGCTGGGTGTGCACTGGGCTACTGAATTCAACCTACAGACATAGATGCACAGAGAGTCCTGTTTGCCAAACTCATCGTAATTTATGTAATTATACACATAATGTATTTTACCCAATACACAAAGAAGATTTTCATAATGCCACTTAGGGTCTAGATTTAACTTAAACCGCTACTTACTCTATCTCTCTTAATAGGATACTAAAAGGAAATTTTATGACAACATTATCAGTAGCATTTTGCTGATAATTAGAATAACAATAATAATACTGAGATATTTTTTCAGTAATAATGGTGTTATTAATGAGATTTTTATGAAAGACAGACTTCTTCGGTATAATTATGAAAATTGATCTTTTGCATTTTACTTATTCACTGAAATCAGATAAGTGGCTTAACTACATGTATTATTTCTAATAAATATTCAAAAGAATGCATTTAAACAAGGCTCCTTATTCTATTCTTGCTCATATTCCTTGCATTTAAATAAAAGTGTAATTGCTCTGCTTTTTAAACTGTGAGTTTGGATTAGCTGTCTAACCTGTACAGCATAGCTGTTTGCTGTTTGCATTTTTAATAGCTTTATTACCATTTGGTGAAGCCTTAATTTCTGACTCCCTTGAAGAGTCCTGCCTTTAAGTCAGCACTACAATTTAACCAGCAATAATCTGTCAAGATAAGATAAAGACCCACACCAGATGAAATGCAGTATTTTTGTATAGCATTCTGTCATTGTTAAAGGCAAGATCCTAGTATGTCAAAATGTAACCTCTGAAAGTTTTCTAAACTTTGCAGCATAATTTTACAGTTCATATTTTTAATCAATGGCTCCAGCACGCATTATCTTGTTCACTGGGGAAAGCAATTAAAACACACATCTAGTTATCTGTGAAAATGCATGTTTAAGGACATTAGCAGGAATTTGCACTGACGCATGCATTCAGGAGCGTGTGTATGGGTAAACACCGCGAATGGGAGTGGAGCAGCTCTAGTGTTTCAGCAAAAGTGAAGATTTTATGCTCTAAGAATCTGAGACTATACATACGTATATATGTTTTATTTTTTTAATTATGTAAAACATATAGAAGCGGGAAGAATAGTATATGAATCCCCACATTCCTGTGCACTTCACAGAGTTCCTCTTCAATCCAAACCTCCCAATTTCCTCCCCCACAATTCCCAGATGTTGCATATTTTCATGTGTAAATATTTAGGCACAGAGCTCTAAAAAAATATGTTATCTTTGTTTAAAGTCATGATTACATACATACACTGTCACACCTTAAAAAAAAAGCAATAATTCCCTAATATCATAAAATATCTAGTCAGTGTTTAAATTTCCCAGTCATCTTATTTAACATCATATATCTATGCCATGTATTTCATTTGCTTTTTCATTTGTTTGCGTTGAGATGAAAATGAGAGTTCTACAATTGTGACTGGCTGAAATGTTTTGTGAGTCTTTTCAATCCAAAGGTCTCACTGCTGTTTCTTCCTTCTTTCCTTTTTCTTATAATTTATACGTTGGAGGAACAGTCACTGATGTAACGGGTTTCCTCGTGTGGGATTTTCCTGGTAGCACTCCAGTGGTTTAATCTAACACGCTCCTCCGAATTTCCCATAAACTGAAATAAGATCTGGGGATTTGATCAGATTGGGTTTCACGGCGGAGAGAGGTGAGCTCCTTCCTGGGTGGCTGTGTCTGCGGGAGGCACGTGGTGTCAGCTTCTGCCTCTCACTCTGCACTGCCAGGGGTTGTCACAGATACATTAAGGCCCTCAGGCCAGCACCATGGGCAGGTTCCAATTCCGTCGCTTCTCCACGTATTAGCTGGAACACTTGCATTAACGGGAAATCTTCCTCGTATTAGATCTGCTCACCCAGTTGTGTAGTTTATATCAGAAAGATGAGATAAATATTTAATACCTTCCCTTTGTTTATGAGTTTTCAAAATAATGAATTATTCGTTAGCATTCTCTAATGTACCAATTAATTTTTTTTTTTTTTTTTTTTTTTTTTTTTTTTAGTTTCATTAGGAAGTTGTGTATTTGAGCATTTGTGTTGGGTCTCAATCCGTTGCAGCTGTTACGCTTTGACCATCAAGCACCCCTTCTTTGGGCACTGGAAGCCGCCTTCCACGGGCTCCCTCACCATGTTCTGGGACAGAACATCCAGGCTGCCCTTGCATTACTCCAGCCTGGGATCCGCCGTTTCCCCCCAGAGCCTCGGTTCCTTTCAGTGAGAGAAGAGACCAGAGTCCTGGCCCTGAGATTTCCACACAGACATATGCGCATCCATCCACACGTACACACATTTATGCACACACGGGGGTGTGGTTACCTTGCTCGCTTTGGCCTTCCCTCAATATCTACCATGTCCATATTCAATGAAGAGCTACCACAAAGCAGCATCCATGCATTGTCACTTAACGTTTATTCTAGCATCGGAGTGATTTCTTCATGATCCGTGAAATAGATACTATGGTAAACCAGACCGGGTTGTTAAGAGATGAAACTCTTTGAATCTGACGCTCTTACAGGCACGTCTATTATCAAGGTGTGGTCACAGGATCAGAGTCATCAAAACGCCAAGTACGCGGCTTTGGTGACTTCAGGTCTCCCAGCGCCTTTTCAAAGGGTTAACGGCACCAGATTTCCACTTTCCTTTCCTCCCTAAGTGTGCGGATTCCGTTATGGTTCAGCCGCGTGGTCAGGAGGACAAAGGTTTTCATGCCTGGTGAACAGAGCCCGAGAGGAAAGCACAACAGTGGCCACGGCTGTTCAGGAAGGTTCCAGGCTTCCACCTGCCACTTCCGGGACGAGGACCAGTGGATGCAAAGAAGAGAAAGCAAGCTGAGGAGCTGCCCGTGCCGCACCTGCTCTCCCGTGGCTCCCAGCCCCGTGCCCAGCACACTCTGGTCTCGTGGCTCAGACATAGAAAATCCTCTGCTAACCCTGGTGCTGTTGCAGGCAAAGCACCTTCTTCGTGCCTTCCACGCTCTCCAACCCACAGTCCCCACTCAGCCTCCCAGCCTCCCTCTGGCAGATGTTCTTCGTTCTCTGCAGGTGGACCCCCAAGGCCCTGCTGGACAGCCCAGCTCTTCACCCTCCTGCCTCTGTGCCAACATACTTCCCAGGCTTCCCGGTGTACACCCACCCTGCTTCTTTCCAAGTCCTTCCTTGAAAACCAGAGTGGACCATGTCTTCCCTCCAGTCCTCACGGCGCACCTTGAGGAGCTGTGCCTGGCGCTGACAGAGGCCCGCATAGGGCTTTTCTCTGGCCTTTCTGAGGGGACAAAGGAACCTGCATTTTAACTCAGTGTCATCGACAGCAGTACCCTGGGCAGGTGCAGCAGCCATTCGGAGCCTCTGGACATATCCATATGTAACAGTAAAAACACAACCAGCTAACCCAGACTTGCCACCCAAATCAGGCCAGGTAAGGAGACAGGGACGCTTGGTGAGCTGCGGCGTGGCCACTTGGCAGCTGGGGCGACTGCATTACGATGACACATTTAGGGTGTGTCCTGTGCCCCTCACTACTCCTAGAGGAGAGGCTGTTCAGGTGCAGGGCTGGGGCCGGACACAGAGCAGGGGCTCCTCATCACAGTGGCCAGCATTCATCCCGATAGGACCGTTGTGGACACCAGCACGTGGGCAGTGGGCTTGCTGGCCTCAGGCTGATACGTGGGGACCACTCCTCACCCATCTGCACCCACAGGTCGAGGGGGGAGACCAGCTGCAGCAGAGGCTGGCCCCACAGAACCAGGTGTTCTCAGGGGGGCCTAGAGCTGACACAGGCAGCTGGGAGAGAGGGAGGGAGGGCTGCTGGCAGAGGAGGAATGCCCCCTCCAGGTCCAGGGCACCTGGCTGTCTCCACCAGCCCCTAAGGGAGGCGCACACCTGCAGGGTCAGCTGATCGGGAACTAGAAGTGGATGCAGCAAATACAAACGTGGAGATGAGATGAGGACAGTTGGGTCCGAACCACAGAGACGCTGGTGTCACCTGCCCTGGCTGGTGGCCTCACTTAGGAATGGGGGAGGGTTATGCCCCTAGAGGGCAAAAGGCCTGCACTGCACCCCTGAGCCACAGCAGGCCAGGCCCCGCTCAGGCTCAGCACCATGTCCCTGCCTGCAGTCCATTCCAGGAGTCAGCTGGGACACAGGGAGTGGGGGGGCGTTTCCCTCTGTGCTCAGAGGGTACTTCAACGTCCCGGTGGAGGGCAGGGAAGCAGGTCCCCACAGTCAGCCCTGCCAGCAGGGAAGGCCGGCAGGAGCCCTGCATGTCCCCCACACCCAAGCATCACCAGGGTCTGTGAACATGCGACCTCACATTTTTCAGGCCCTGGGACTCCCTACGGCACTTCCGCCAAGATTGTCTCCTTCAAAGCTCAGGACACTGCAGGGAGGTGGCTGTGGCCATGGGGCTGGGATGTGAGGAGGTGAGGACTGTGCTTCCACTTGACAGATGGCAAAACCAGGCACAAAGCAGCAGGAGCATCTCTGCAGTGTGAGTTCACTGCTGCCACTGCCACTGCGCCAGCCCACGGCCACCCCTGCCACCGTGCCAGCCCACGGCCACCCCTGCCACCGTGCCAGCCCACGGCCACCCCTGCCACCATGCCAGCCCACGGCCACCCCTGCCACCGTGCCAGCCCATGGCCACCCCTGCCACCGTGCCAGCCCACGGCCATCCCTGCCATCGTGTCAGCCCATGGCCAAGAGAAAAAGCTAGGAAGTTGGCTGCCGCAACCCTGGGCTGTCTCAGCCCTCCCTGTCAGGTGGCCTTGGGCTCCAGACTGCCTGAGCCATCAGCTTAGCATTATCCAGGGACCAACGATCACCTGGGCATAGGCCCCACAGAGCTCAGCAGACGAGTGAGCCTCGGCTGTGCACCTGGTCTCTGCTACCCTGGCTGGGATTTAGTATATTCAATAAGCTTTGCTCCCCTTCACATCTGCTTCAGCCAGAGGGCACGCATCTGAGTTTTAATTAATCAACAGCCTCTGAAATGATAAATTTTGGCCTTAGGGATGTCACCACAGAAGTTACCTGCAGAAAAAGAGATCAGAGCATTGCCTGGAGTCAGTTCTTACAAAGCAAAGGTGTTTGCAAGATGAGCCGTTTGTGAATCATTCCTGTCTGCTCTTCCAGAATCCTATGCTGCTTAAGAGAACATGTGGCATTTACAAACCAGTCTTGCAAGAATCAATCTTCAAGACCCAGCACTCATGCTCCTGAGGAGGCCCAATCCCTCCAGAGCTGGGAACTCGGGCTCCAGGACCAAGTCCTGTTGCTTCTGCTATTTACAGGGATGGGCACATTGCTTGCCTGGAGCCGGACCAGGTGCCACAATCACACCAGCGAAAGGATGCAGTGAGATGCTACATGTAAACAGCAGGAGCAGAGCCTGGCAGACAGTAAGTGCTCACTAATGTCAGCTCACATCGCCAGGTGTGGCTGCAGCATTTCAACAAGTGCGTCCTGAGCATCAAAACAGGTGACCCAGCAGAAGGCCAGGTGACTTTCCAACAAGACGCATGTTTTCCCCCAAGAGCGAAGGAGGCTTCTGTCTCTCCCCACCAAGGCAGAGTCAACGTGGTAGTTGCAGGGCGTGGACACACGCGGGTACCTAAGCCTGGTGTGATTTGCGCCGGAGGATGCGGGCCCACGGTGCGCCCGTTCCAGACCCAGGAAACCTGCCACAGATATGGGGAAGGAAAGACTTGTGCACTATTGAATCACTAGTTCTTGAATCACATGGTGGAAAAAAGGAAAATAAAACAGCAAGTTTTCAAGCAGTAACAGCAGTGCGATTGCTGAAGTCTGAGCAAGGCTGGACGTCACAGGGATTTCTGGGGGCCTCCCTCCCTCCTGGCGTAATGATTGCAGGTTCAGAGGAACCGGATCTGCACTGTTGTAAAACTCAGCACAATGAACTTGACAGACAGCCAGATTTCTGTTTGCAGCCAGTTTAGGGTTACTGTAATCTCATTATAATGCTTGAAAGACAACAAGTAGTCGAATCTCAGGTAGCCGCTCCGGCGCTACTGGGCCGCATCCTCCTTGAAGCTGACTTCCTTGATTACCTGGCCACCGAGGCTCAGTTTTCAACCCCTTCTCCTGCAGAAATGATCATCTGATCAGCTGACAAGGTTCTCCCAGGAGCCCACGGTTTTAATGGGTCAAGCACCGCATTAACCCTTTCGCCCGGTCCCCCGAGCACACCACACTTATTAAAAAGCAATTTACTTTTCAATCATTGTTAGCATGGTGACGGAGCGGGAGCTGCTGAGTGGGCCTCCCGGGCTCTCTCCCTCAGCGTCCAGGCTTTTAGGATTGTTCTGTGTCCTTTTAGCCAACACAAAGGCAGGCGTTCAAAGCCAGGCCTCTTAAAAGCGTTCTTCTGGTTGCTTTCATAGCCTGGAAGGCGATGGCACCAGATACTTGTGGGTATTTCATATTCTGTTCAAAAACAATAGAGTTGAGTTTGAAAAAGCTAGATGAATTATGAATTGAACTTTATGGAGAAATACATCTATTAGAAATGTGACTCACCCGGGCAGAAAGCTGTCCTGGGAAGCGTGGCTGGCGTGGCTTTGCTTGGAGCTCTGCCACAGTTGGGTGCTGCCTGAGAGCGCTGATGTTGAAACCAAAGCCCTGTCTGCGGACAGCCAGACCCCCAGACAGCCAGACTTCCCACAGGAACCCCGCCCCGTTTGAACGGGATGTGAGCTGAGCGCTGGAGCTGCCATCTGTGTGCCCCACAGTACACCCATCTCTGAGAGCACAGAGGGCTCTGGCTGAGCCTGAGGCTGCTGCGCATGAGCTGAGACTTGGTTAAAGATCACTTTTACTTCACCCCAAGGCTGCAAGTAAGCCTGCAGAGGATGGGAGCGAGACAAGCCTCCCTGTGAGCAGGTGGCCCTGTGAGGCTCCCCTGTGTCTTCCTGAGATGTGCGCCATGTCCGGGGCCTGGCAGCTGAGGGGCACTGAGATGCCCTGCCTCTGACTCCGAGGGACCCAGAACAGGCACCCAGTGCCTTCTGCACATGCAGCCCTGATAACTTATGCTATTGGATGAGTTTAGAACACAGTCACTCAGTGAGTCATGACACCTGGACTTAAACAAAGCTCAAGGCTTCCAAATTCCTGCTGTGCTCACACCAGGTAGGGTCCCCTGCTCTGCACCTGCACCAAGGGTCCGGGAGTCCTTGGTTTGCACCCATGCTGGGATGTCCTGGGGCAGCCCCAGATGATGGTGTTTGAGCATAAAGACCTAATCATCCTGATGTCCCTAGATCAGCTTCGAAGACCCGAAACACACCAATAGACTGAGCTATAAGCAATTGTGAGCAGATTGGCACAAAACAATCCTGCCCGAGGATCGTCTACCACTGTGCTTTGGTCTGAGCTGTGGCTCCCAAAGTTCACAGAAACCCTGACCCCAGGGTGATGGTATTCGGAGATGGGGCCCTGGGGAGATAATTAGATTCAGAGGAGGTCATAGGTGAGGCCCTCCTCACCAGCGCCTTCTTAAGAAGAGACAACAGCCTTCTCTCTCCCGACCCCGCTCCCTGCCCCTGTGAGGGCGCAATGGGAAGGCGGCTATCTACAAGGCAGAGAGTCCTCACCAGGAAGCAGCCGCGCTGAAGGCTGATCCCAGACTTCAGCCTCCAGAACAGTGAAAAATCAGTTCCTGTGGGTTGAGCCACACGGTCTACTGTCATGGCAGCCCCAAGATGACCAGCAGAGCTGGCAACAGACAGCTGGACCGCTAGGCCCCAACTGATGCCACCATAGAGAAGACATAGCCGCAGTTAGACATTGACGTGGAAAGGGAAAAGACGTGTTCAGTTTAGGACAATTTAACTATTTGGTGCGTAGATCAGCTTCCAAGAGAGAAGACAGAGAACTCAGATAAGTTGTTATTGCGGCGTGTTTTCTGCAGCAGAATATTACTACAAAGCCTGAGAAGCCGGCAAGTGCGTGCCAACATGGGGTTATTAATAAGAACAATACTCTGCAGCTGTGTGGTACTTTTCCTTCGAGAGGAGGTTTACAAAACCAACCTGCAGGAAACAAATATTCATGACTACCACCTGCACTTTCAAGATGAAGAAGAAATCAGCTACAGAGATACTTTTTTTTAAAGGGAAGCTTTCACAAGGTCACGCGTCAAGGTAACGGAGAAGCTAGAAATAGAAATCCACCATCAGGCTCCCTCCCGCCGGCACCGCAGCGTCCATCCCGCCTCCGAGAGGCCGCTCGATGGCACTCAGAGAACAAAATGTGAAGTCCTTCAGCTCCCACTGCTCTGAGTGCCACTGGGTTTAAAATTCCTTGGAACCATTTCTAAAAGTTGTTTTCTGCTTTGGGCAATCATCACATTGGCATTCCCTGAGAAGACAGAGACGGAGGCACCCTGCCACCCACACGTGCAGCAGGCACACTGCCTCCGGGGTTCGTCTGGACAGCATCTCGAGGCAGGAGTGGTGTTAGCACCCCGGTTTACAGAGAGGAGCCAGCCAGGCCTACAGCAGGTGAAGTAATTTTCCCAGTATTTCATGCTCAGGATGAGCCTCTGGTCAAGGGAACTAGAAAACGAAACCTTTCAAAGCAAACACAAATGCATTCCACCCAAGACGGGAGTGCTGAAGCCAGCCACGCTACTAACAATGACAGCTTGAATTTCTGCTATTACGAGTTCAGCTGTGTCTCTCAAAAAGATACGCTGAAGTCCTGAGCCACGGCCCCAGCGTCCTCATACCAGGGACGTGGGAGGCCTGAGGTGCAGACACAGCTGTCCCACAGGTTCACTCGGCATGCGAGTTTTATGTGTGGGTCTTAAAGAGAGGAAGGAGAAAACAGAGAGTGGCCTTTGCAGCAGCCTCAGATTTCTGTCACCATGTGGCTGATGGGCAAGTGACCTCGAAAGCCCTGCTGGCCTGGAGATCCAGAAGCCTCACCCCCACAGAAGCTTTCTGCTTCTGAGCCGCGCAGTCGGGGGGCCGGCCTCAGGCACACACTAAGCTGCAGAATGGATGCCGTGGGTCTGGCAGGAACCCCCACCCTCCTGCCCTGCGTAGCTGCACCTTCCTCACACCCCAGATGTGTTCTAGACACACACCTGCTGGGGTCAGAAGGAACCAGGCCCCCAAGATTGGTGACTAATGGCGATGGATACACCCGCCCTGCTGGGGGCTGGGAGCTTGTGGCACTTCCTGACACTTGCCCCAACTCTTCCCAAGTTGTTTAGACTTCCTTTTAGCTAATTTATTTATTATTCCTTGATCATCAATAGTGAATTGATAAGCCATACACACCTACAAAACCATTCAAGCATTTCGCAATTGTATGATGTATAATTGGACACTTCCCTAACGCCTGCCTCTGAAGATAACTATAATTACAAGTTCAGGGTCACACTCTGGGTCAGCACGAACGGGTTTTCAGCTGCATGTTAAATGAGAGGATGAGGAAGACGGAAAAGGAGAACGCAAGGATACCGGGATTTTAGGGCTTGTGAGGTTAAGGCCTCTTGACTTGACTTGCTCTGCTCTTCCCCGCACACAGTGTTCAGGCCCGGGGTGAGGGAGCCCCGGGATGTCCCAGCCAAATGTCCACTTCAGGTCTAGGTGTTCGTCCCAAATGTCCTCTCCAGGGCTACGTGTTCGTCCCAAATGTGCGCTCTGGTGCAAAGGCCACTCTGTTTCCTCCCGCTTCTCTTTAAGACACAAATGTGACCCTTGTATTCCGAGTGACTCTGCGGGACGTCTTCTTCCGCACCCCAGGCCTCCATCTCTCTAATAAGAGTGCGCTGACGCTGTGCTTTGAGACTTTAGCATGGTTTTTTGAGAGACATAGTTGAACTCGTAACACCTGGAAATTCACAGTTGAACTCTTAACATTCAGAAACAGGAGTTCAACTGTGAATTTGTTTTTGGTTTTGAGAGAGGGTCTCACTTTGTCACCAGGCTGGAGTGCAGTGGCATGATCATAGCTCACTGCAGCCTCTGCTTCCTGGGCTCAAGTAATTGTCCCACCTTGGCCTCCCACGGTGCTGGGATCACAGGTGTGAGCCACCACACCCAGCCAGTTTCTGTCTCTTAAGGAGCTGAGTTAGAATCATGCAGGGAGGTGCTGACCACTGCCCTTTTCCCCTGGGGCTCGTCTGCTCTCTCCTTTCTTCTCCAGCTGCTGGTCCTGGCTTGTTGAGTGCACAGCCATCAAGACTTCCAAGGGTAAGGCTGAAGAAGTTCCTTCCAAAGCCAGTTTTCAGGAAGAATCCCCCAAATCTGGAAACTGCTTCACGGTACACACTCGTCTGCCCCAGGTGGGGCTAGGAACCCTCCTTCCAGTCTCTCTAGGGAGAAGTAAATGCTTGATGATAAACTGGTTGGGCTGCTGAGTTAAGCTCACAGGTAGATTGATGGATTATACAAATGTTTATTAAAGATGGACTATATGCGGTACGATGTGCACAGAATAAGGGTGTAAACAGAGTTTCTGCCTTTTAAACCATAAAAGTAAAATCCAGGAGGAGAGGTGGAGCCTCCACGTGAGGCTGACGCCCGCTGGGCATCACCCAGGGCAGGCTGCTTGGAGGAACTGACCCTTACACTGAGCCTCAAGCAGTGGCAGGCCTTTGCCAGGGAGAGGGTGTGGGTGTGTGCTGTGGCCAGGCGGAGGAGCCCCCAGCCACAGGCACCTGCTGTGCAGAGCCCTGGGGAGGAGAGAGCCGAAGAAGCCCACCGTGGCAGGAGGAGAGAGGAGGAAGAGTGCCGCTCGCACCTGACACTCCCGTGCGGCTTTCAAATCAAGCAAGCGTGGTTCACGTCTCGGCTCTGCCGTCTTCGGCTGGTGACCTTGGACAGGTGACTCATCTCTCCTGAGCCCCTGCGTCTTCGTGGATGAATGGGGGTGACAGCACCTGCTCTAGAGGGCACGTGAGGGCTGGGTGAGTGTGGGGCGTGGAGGCCTTTACCGAGCGGGCCCCGTGTGCCTGTCATGCTGCCCACACTCCATCCACCCTCACCCACCCGGAGCTGCCCATGGTTATCCCGGTACAGCAGCCCCCTCCAGCCGAGCACCCGCCCTGCTTCCCGGAGGCTGAGCCCTTTCTCCATCCGGGAAGCTTCTACCTTCCTTCCAAGCAGCTGAAGCATGGCCTCTGGATTCCAACCCTGCCACCCAACATGACCCACAGAGTCAGCGCCCCTCCTCTGTGTCCCGTGTGCATCTGCCTGGTGGCCTTTCTGTGTGCCCCTGCAGGGTTATGCCCCGATTGAGTCCCGGGCACTCTCCTGACACAGGTGCACCACACACTGCAAATGGGAGCAGTCCGGGCATACTCCTGACACAGGTGCCCCGCACACTGGGATTGGGAGCAGTCCCGGGCACACTCCTGACACAGGTGCCCCGCACACTGCAAATGGGAGCAGTCCCGGGCACACTCCTGACACAGGTGCCCCGCACACTGGGATTGGGAGCAGTCCCGGGCACACTCCTGACACAGGTGCCCCGCACACTGGGATTGGGAGCAGTCCCGGGCACACTCCTGACACAGGTGCCCCGCACACTGGGATTGGGAGCAGTCCCGGGCACACTCCTGACACAGGTGCCCCGCACACTGCAAATGGGAGCAGTCCCGGGCACACTCCTGACACAGGTGCCCCGCACACTGGGATTGGGAGCAGTTCCGGGCACTCTCCTGAAACAGGTGCCCCGCACACTGGGATTGGGAGCAGTCCGGGCATACTCCTGACACAGGTGCCCCGCACACTGGGATTGGGAGCAGTCCCGGGCACACTCCTGACACAGGTGCCCCGCACACTGGGATTGGGAGCAGTCCCGGGCACACTCCTGACACAGGTGCCCCGCACACTGGGATTGGGAGCAGTCCCGGGCACACTCCTGACACAGGTGACCCGCACACTGGGATTGGGAGCAGTCCCAGGCACACTCCTGACACAGGTGCCCCACACACTGCAAATGGGAGCAGTCCCGGGCACACTCCTGACACAGGTGCCCCACACACTGCAAATGGGAGCAGGTCGGTTAGTAAACGGTGCGGGGGAAATGCGGTCTGGAACGTGTGCGGCCAAGGATGGGGCTGTCAATGAAAACGCGGGCCGAATCAAGGAAGGTCTTGGCTGCTCTGCTGGGGCCAGGGCTGTGTTCCGCAAACATCGGGGGTCAGTGAGGGTTTCACGTGCAACTGCAACACAGTAGAGCGTCCCCAGCACAGCCGTCCTCAGGATCATTTGGGAGCTTCTAGAAAGCACTGATAGCTCAGTCCCACCATGTACCAATTCACCCCCAATCTCTGGATGTGATTTTTTTCTGATATAAAAGAATGTTTGCCAGGGGCTTCTCATCTGCCACCAGATGGGGAGCCTCTAAAGTTGGCAGGGGAAGATGAACGACTCAGCTCCTGGCCCAGAGGACAGCAGTGTCTGCACCTGGACAGCAGGGAGGTGTTCCCACTGGCAGGGCAGGACCCACGAGCTGGTCACCAGCACAGGAAACTGCCAAGGGGGGCGTGGGTTTGCAGGCAGCACTACCAAGGCCTGCGTGCGCCAGCTCAAATTACAGGGGTCTCTCCATGAGGTGCCACAGCAGACGGCACCACGCTGTGGGAATTGCCCGCCGCTAGGCCTGGCCACTGCTTGAGTCTACAGGTTACAAAGACCATCTAAATGTCAACATTCTCAAATAAAGAGTGAGGTTAATGACACTCACATCCCATGGCTGCTGCCTAAACCACATCAGATTACACGGGTGAAGATGCTTCCGCCATGCCACGCACAGAGAAAGGGCCCCGTAGAATCATGTGGCTCTGTGATGTAATCTTGAAATAACCAGTGGGAAGGAGGAGAAGGTGGAGATGGAAGCATAGGTGTGGGCGCTGCAGGGCTCTGGGCAGGTGTGTGATCCTTCAGAGAGAGCTGCTGCAGGGAAGGGGCTGGGGGGAGAGAGAAATGTAGGGAATCAAAGTGTGGGGCGTGGGGAGAGACCGCAGGGTCAGCCCAGCCACAGGAGGGAGGGTGTGTGGTACGGGGATCTTCCAAGAGGCCATCCGTCGGGTCTGGCCGTTCTTTGGAGACAGAGGGATCTTCTGGGCCCCTTATAACTCGAATAGACAGTCAAGAGTCTCTGCCATAGAAGGGATCCCAGAGCTCTTGCAGAACCCAAGTCTTTATTTTTTAATAGGGAAATAGATCAGGGAGAAGGAGCTGATGATAAATACACTTTAAATTGCTGGGCAGGGAATGAAATTCAGTATCTCACACATTGTCACTTTGGGTCTTATACCCCTCATGTCTTGGCCAGCAGAATGCAGAGGCACTGTCTGTCCAGAGTGAGAAGCTCTGAGAAGCATGACAGTCTTAGAGCCACGTGGCCAATCCATTTCTTTGATTCTGAGTGAAGCCATAATCCGTTCCCAAGTCTCATGGTCTGAGAAGAGTGGGGGCCACTGCCAAGGAAAATGAAATGCAGTTGGCCGAGTCACCTCCGTCCTTTAAAGGAGGGCTCTAGCGTCCAGCCAGTCACAGAGCCCCCGGCTTCAAAATTCTCGTGCAGAGTGGGTTCTTTCTAAAGCTTTCAGTGCACTGAATACATGATTTAGTACTTAAGAAATTTCTCAAAGCTGACTTTTTCAAAATCTCCACTGTGACATTAGAAAACTCTTCGTTAGCAGAGAAAGCACCCAACACAGATTTGTAACCTCTGGGGATTGCAGAGTTCTGGGAAAGACTGTGAAAGGAAATAAAAAAAAAAAAAAAAAAAAAACAGCTCTCAGGAGCTTCTCAGAGCAGCCAGTGTTGATTGAAGGGATGTCAGCCATTATTCCTGGAAGATAAGTAGACGATTCCTAATAAGAAAGTTCAATCGGCAAAAATGCATACTTTCTTACATTAAATTCTATAGCACAAAAAAGGAGCATGTAGTTTTTCTGTGATTGATATTTTTGAAAATAGGAAGTCATGTTGGTAATCATAGATTACACAGGCTTTAAGCAGAGAGATCACAGTTTGCTGTAGCCATATTTTAAAAATTTGTTTTGCCAACATTTCCCAAGCATTTTTTGGATGCTCTCTTTAAGATGCAAGATAAATTGTCATTTCTAACCTTCGGCAACTACAATTCAGACTTTCAATGTCTGAAGGGATGTTTGAGGTTGCAAGAGAGGAAACCCATTGTTTCTCTCTATACGTGGGGCTAACTGAGAAACAAATGTATTGGTTCACCTAAGCTGACAAGTTCAGTGGTAGGACTGGCTTCTGGCATGAGAAGTGCAGATATCAAACCATGTCACCAGGAGTGGGGCGATTTTTGCTCTGATTTCTGCTGAATTGGCTTAGGCTTTAATCTTTGAGTGCTAAGAAATGGAGTCCATGATTTGATCTGTAACATCCTCTTGGGGTTCAGCTCCAATGAACAAGATTCTGTTTTCTAAAAGTCACAATGTCTCATGGCATCTTTTTGGCTCTGGTTGAGTCAGGCACCCACCATGGAGTGAACCACTGGAGCTGCGGAGAACGCACTGGGGTCCCTGGCTAGGTCTGGGTTGTGTCATGTATCCCGGGAGCTGACAATGGCATCGCATGCTGGGACACACGGACTGGGAGTGGGCGATTCTACAGAGCTTCTACCACCTGTAAAGTAGCTCCAGAGGAGCCCTGCAGATGCTACAGAACAAAAGAGTGGTCCACTACACTTTCCAAACAGGCAAATTGTGGGAGGCGTCACTTAACAAAAGGATACTTCAGAGGAGGATTCACTGAAGGCTTCCTTTAAGCAGTTGTCTCTAACTGCAGTTAATCACTTGTTTAGTGATCATTAATGCTTCACTGGAAAGACTGAGGGAAGAAAGCCTTAAAGCTAAAATGTAAGAGTCACTGTCAATGGAGAATCAATCAAGAAAGAAATAAAACAAATTTGAAATGGTAAGCTAGTCAACTGGAAAATAGAATTTGATTTACATAAAACTTCTCACAAGCATGACTATGCATGAAGCAACATAGTTTCTACTGAGAAAGAAAACTGCTCTTATTTACGAATATGTTTAGTGATGGCCCTCGTCCTCGTAAGCAAGCAAAACCGTCTGTGAGTTTTAGTCACCGCTAAGTAAGTGATTAGAGGGCTTCCAACACAGCGCTTCCCCAGGCCTTAACTTTGAGCAAGTCAGCCACTAACCTACCATGTCAACAAAGGGCCACTGAGTTGTTTGGGGCACCTGTTAATACTAGAGACTTTCTGGGACACCTGAGAAGCCCAAGATGGTTCTTGAGATCAGTTCTTGTACTGACTCTTACAGTCTAAACTAGAGTGCAGGTGGGATTTTATTTCAGAAAGTTCTTATTACTTACTGGCCACTGAATGAATATAAAGCTTCTCACTAACATTAACAAATCACATTGGTCAATGTTCATTTGTTTGGGATGTTTTAGTTTCATTATAACAGAAATTGTTGTCATGTTAACTTATTGTATTTATTTTTTTGTTGTTTATATTTAGTCATTATGTGGACTGGCACATCTGGGTTAGTGGCTTACTTTAATAAAATGCGACTTTTATTATTATTACAAAATATCTGCTTTTGTCCCAATTTGAGTCATTAGGCCTAAATTCTTCACCTTCATTATTTTTCATTAATATCACTATTTTTTCTTTCCATTTTCATGTCTAATATCTATTTGCCTATTCCTTTATTTTCAACTTTTCTTACCACTTTGCTAGGAATAATTTTTTTAATACAACATGGAGAAGATTTTTAAAAACACAGTCTGACAATCTCTGCTTTAATAGGGAAATTTATGTCATTCACATTTAGTGTACAAACTGATATGCTCAACTTTATTTCTCTATCTTACTTTATGTTTACTAAAATATACTTAGCTCTTTTTTTTGCTTTCCCTCATTTTGAACAGTTTGATCCATTTAACATTTATTTCAAATTTTCCTCTGTTAATTGGCATTTCTGTATTTTTGTTCAGCTACTATTTCCCATTCCTCATTCTTATAATTCATACACTTTTTTAAAATTGCTGGATAAAAACCAGAAACCAAAGTGCTCTATTTCATTACTCTTTCCTTCAGGCAAAGTAAATAATATAAAACAGTTGGATTATTTTGTTCTGTTCTCTCCTAATAATTTCTAGTTATAGCTCTAAGATAGTTTAGCATTTTTACTTCAAAAAAATTATTAGAATTTTCCCTGAAGCATACCTCTTTCCCTCTTAAAACACTAAAATCAGCCATTCAGTGCTAATTTTTAATCTTTATTATTATTAATTTGGAATTAACTCTAAAGGCTGCAAGCTCATGGCTACACAATGTTTTTTTCTTTTATATACTATATAATTTTTTTAAGTTGGCAACAGCTTGACACTCAAATTATTCTATCCATATTATTCTCTATAGTTCCTTCAGAACTATAGATGCAGGTATAATTTCATTATTAGTAAAGACAGAATAAAACAACACTGTGTTACCTCTAATCAACTATAGAAGATTATAATGATCACTAATTTCCTTTTAATAGTCTACGTTCTAATTTAATCCCTGTATTACTAATCAGATTCTACTCTATTAGTATAAACCCCTTCCTACTAGCCTAAATGTGCATGCATATATTTATGCACACATGTGTGTGTGTGTGCGTGTGTGGGTGTGTGTATGTGTGTGTGTGTGCGTGTGTGGTGTGTGTGTGTGTATGTGGTGTGTGTGTATGTGGTGTGTGTGTATGTGGTATGTGTGTGCGTGTGTGTGGTGTGTGGTGTGTATGTGGTGTGCATGTGTGTATGTGGTGTGTGTGGTGTGTGGTGTGTGTGTGCATGTGTGTATGTGGTGTGCGTGTGTATGTGGTGTGCATGTGTGTGTGGTGTGTGTGCATGGTGTGTGTGGTGTGCATGTGTGTGTGCTTGGTGTGTGGTGTGCGTGTGCATGAGTGTATGTGGTGTGTGTGTGGTGTGCATGTGCATGTGTGTGTGTGGTGTGCATGTACGTGTGTGTGTGTGTGTGTGTGTGATGGGTCAGTAGAGAATCTGGGAGACTGAAGTGGCTGTGGAGATGGACTTCATGTAAATGACCATTGAAGGCTGTTTAGCTCACTCTATTACAGTTTTGTTGTGAATTTCTCAGTGTTTTTGTTTCTGTTTTTTGCCATACTTTTACAACCTGCCTGTATTTCAGTAAGACGCTATCATCGGTATTTTAATTCCTAGCCCATGAGATAGACCTCTCAAGGGCAAAAGTCTGCCCCTTCAGTACCAGGCCCCGCCTATACCAAGAGCTGCTGAGTATTTATTGACTTGACTTGAAATGTCAGCTTTGGAATTTCAAGTCAATGGAAAGGACGTGTGGGTGAAGTGACTCCTAAGGCGCCAAACTTCCCGTGGGGTTTCCGACCTCAGTCTCCTGTTCCAGGGAAAGCATCTTGAGGAGACCATCTTATCTTGCTGGGAAACAGTAAATGCAGAATGAGGTGTGACTATTCAAACAACCAGGAAGTGGGTGTTCCCTGGACATGGGACTTGGAAGCTAAACCAGGGGGGTCCTGGTAAACCAGGACAGGACATGTTGGTCAGCGAAGTAGAAGAAATCCTCCATGGGGCTTAGCCCCCCTACCAGCCCTGGGCACTGGAACTCTGCCCTGGGGAGAGCTCCGCATCCTCTCTCCCCTGGGTGGTGAACAATCCTCTCTGTCTTTTACCCGAGTCTTTCCAAAGCACTCACATGCACTGTCGATGCACCCTTCGCACGGCGACCCTGTGGAATCAGGAAGGGAGATGGGACCAGCCCCGTGTCACTGATGAGAAAGCTGAACCACAGGCGCACCTTGTGCGTTTGCCCCCAGCCCACCCTCCAGAATCGGTTTCCTGAGAGGACAAGTGGGGTTTCCAGTTTGCCAAAAGTAGTCTCTGAGGGTGCTACTATTTTAAGGATAAATGTCACTGACAGAGGCCATTGCCCTGATAAAAATAATAGGATCATTGAAATGCAGACACTGATTTTAGGGGAACTTACATAAAATAGACAGATGAAACAGACGTAACATGAGTTTTCCGCAAACTCATGTATTTTCTTTCATCACTGTGTCTTACTGTTCCTTCAGAACGGAGAGCGCCTTGCCTGGGCTTTGCATCTTTGTGCCAGTAACTACCAGACAGGAGGCGGGGCTGGGGTAGGGCCGAGCGCAGAGGCCTGGGGTGGAACAGGGATGGCTGGAATGCTGAAAGGGTATCCTGGAATTCCCTCTGTTCTTCACAGACCCAGGGATAGGGCAATATGCCGTGATTTCATTCATGTCTGCATTCATGTGCTCATTCAATAGATGGTTCTGAACAGGGCTGGGAGTTGGGATGTAGGGATGAATGAGTCCACCCTGGCCACAGAGCAACTCAGAACTTGCTCTAGCCCTCCTGAGAGCAGACCAGTCTTTCTCCCGGAGCCACATCTGGGTGCTGAGGCCTGGACTCAGCCATGTTCCTCACTCCGAGTTCATTTGTATGGGATAGTTTAGTTAGTGTCTGTCTAAAGCCACGTGCCTGGTGTACAGCAGGCTTCCAGGATGTCTCTCCCCAGGCCTGTTCTCACGCCGCCTTAAAGACAGGCTCTGAACCAGCACGCACATTTCATTCAAAGATTGACGGAGGAAAAGCACGTTAGGCTTCGTCCACACTGTCATTGCCCAGAGGTGAGGAGAACGTGGACCCGTGTGGTGTGCAACGCCCCACATCCTGCACCTCGGGGGTCTGGGGACAGCTGCTCCCAAGCTCACATGCTTCTGCTAACAGGACTGTCAGCTCCTGGCGTGCTCCCGGTCCTGTGCCTTTGGTCACCCAATTAGCCTGCCCTCTACCTCTGGGGTTTTGTGCTAACCCATGCCAGAGTGAAGAGTTAAAATACTAAAATTTCCCTCCTTCTCTTCTCCCTTTGCAGCTGCCGTTTTCTGGTATTCGAGGGTTTGCAAGTTAAGATCCCTTCTCTTGGGTTGACACCATCCCACGAGCATGAGCCCAGCCCCTAGGAAGGCCGATCACATGCGTCCTGGTGGACAGCGGCTGTCGGTCCATCTGTCAGACTTGCCGTAATGAGCATATGGCTGAAGCTTCCGGAAGCACCGTCAGAGGCCACTCGTTCAGAGCCCGTTTGTTGAGCAGTTACTGTGTTCTCTTTGCCACTCACACTAGGTGCTTTGTCAACGCTCAGTGACCTGACAAGTAGCTTTCTCTCCCTTTCCAAGAACAGAGCCTCAAACTGACATTGTCCTCAGATCCACTGGAAGAAAAAACACTAGATCTCATGTATTCAGCACACTGAAAAGACAAGCCCATCCACAGTCATGTCCCTCGGCGCTCTGAATCTCCATGCGTCACGACGCTGTTTGTACTGGCCGGCTCACTCTAGCACTGTGTGCCATTAGTTTCTACAAATAATTCCACTCATGGGGTGTCCAGAGAGTCAGGTAATCACAGCGAACATTTTAAAACCCAGCCAAGGCAGATTCCTAAGAAATGAGAAAGCGGACGCTTTGGTTGCTCTGAAAAATCAGAGTCCTAATAGCTTCATTTTAGTCTCTGCACAAAGCAGCCTCATTATTTTTGAAACATCTGATTTGGAGGCGATTTGTGTAATAAAACATGTAAGCCTGGTTCCCTTGTGACTTTAAGGCCGGAAATTAGACAGTTCACTGTGGGGACATCACCAGAAACGGCCTCACCTACGCTCAGGGCGTCTCCTTCCTCCCAACCTGCTAGAATATTCATTCCTGCAGTGGCAATGGGAAAAGGTCAGTGACTTTTCACCTTTTAAAAACGAGTTTCCATGGCAACGAACCCAGGATGGGCTCGCAGTGCGAAACAAAACCAAACAAGCCCGAAGTCCGGACACTGCTCAAACTTCAGCCGCTGACACTCGGCAGCCTAACCAGGGCTCACACAGACTCAGCAACCCGCTGGCCAAACAAAAGCGGGTGCAGACGCTGAGTAGGACCGTGCGCCTGCCACCCCGCCTCGCTGCAAACACTTGAGATGAAAATTTTAGTTTCACGCCTAGGGCCTTCAACATATGGCAGGTGACTTCCAAACAAAGTGAACGGGAAAGAATAATCGGCCGATGGGAGACGGGAGAGACAGTCATGGCCTCGGCGCCCCTGCTTCTCACAGCCCAGGTTCGTCGGGAAAATGCACAGTATCTGTTGCTCTCGAGGTTTTGGGGGTGGCTTTTGTTTGTGACATTTAATTACACTGGTAGGTCCTAAGGAAGTACACAATTTATAGACTCCTGTTTCTCATGGAGGAGGCAGAAAGTGATCTATTTGCAGGAGTTATGTATTTTTTCAGGCACTGTGTGGAGACACCCCAACCCCCTTGGCTGCTGACTGTAAAATAAGAAAACTATTACCCAGCTGGGGCAACAATGGACTCCCACAGTGCCTTTCTGCCTGGCTCACAGCTGCAGGAAAGTGGAGGCTCAGCGGCAGGCGGCATTCTTCCCCAGCCCCTTCTGGGGCAGGAGCCCTCCTACTGATCCAGTGTATTTCCATGCAAAACGCAGAAGAAGTGACATTTTAAAGTTTTGACCTTTGTTTTTTGTGTTTTTTTTGCATGAACCGAAGCATACATTTTTTAAACCTTCTGACAGGGTGTCTGTTAGAAACAGCAATAGCTATTACTGTAATAATAAAATGTTTCAAAATTTGAAAATTCTATATTCAATATAATGCACAGATAACCTTTGGCTAGAAAATGGTAGTGACGGGGGCTTCAAACCACCTTCTTTTTGTTCCAGGAAAACAGATCAGGACAGATTTCAGGCATATTTAGAAAACAATATCCCTGGACTCAATGTTTTCATTTGCTAATTTCAGACTTCCATGATTTTTTTTCCCAGAAAGGATTTGGAAGAGTTTTGCATTTATACCATATGGCATTTCCATGTAATACTAACAGTAATGTTATTTGTTCAGAAAACCATTCTCTGCACTAAAAAATTATTATGTCTAGATTCTAGTTTTTATGCCAACATATTTAGGTAGGTTTTTTTTTTGAAAAATGTTTAACTTTTATTTGAATCCGAAGTCTGAAAAAAAAAAAAAAAAGGCAACGAAATAACCAAGACACAAAATGACAGAGACCTTTCTTTTAGGGACCTTCCAGTTAGTAAGGTCCATGAATGGGAGGAGGGTGCAAGTAAATAGACATAACAAAAGAAAAGTAGAGCAAATGTGACACTGAATTATTTACAACGAAAGACAGGTGAGTGGGAAGGAGATGAGATTCCAAAGTCTCAAGTTAGACTATTATGTGGCTCTTGAGCCTCAGACTCAAAAGATGCAGGATGGGGAGGATGGGGGTACTCAGCCTCAGGGGTACTCAGCTTCAGAAGGGCCCTGAGCACCTTGAGTTTCCTAACCCCTGCAGCTGATCATCATCATCAGATTTTAACTTTTATTTCTAAGACTAGAAGATGTGCAGGGCAAAGTGAGCATTTATCCTTACTAAGGTGCTCAAAAATAAAATTTCTAGACCCTTCTCGGCTGTTCTGAAGCCTCCTTAATACAAGCAATCATCTACTCCAGCCACCTGATGGGTTCTTCCTGTCCATTGCACAGACAACGTCAGGGCATTGCAATGAAGAGTAGAATGGACGGAGGCCAGCCACACCACCCAGGAGACTGGGTTATCACCCAAATCCGTCTCCCCAGAGGCTTGGAGGTTAGGGGTTTTCAGATAGCTTCGTGGTGAGGAGACAGGGAATGGGTGCTGCCGATCTGCTGGGGATGAAGGCACAGGGGTGTGGAAACGTTCCTCGCACACTGAGTCAGTGTCCGAGCGGAATCCACAGAGCAGCCGCACCTCGGGTCACCCGTACAAACAGTTAGTTGGTCAGAAGCGCAGAGCCTGAAAAGACATCTCCAAAGGCCAGCACGAGGCTCTGCAGTAGTGATGCTCTCTGCGGCACGACTGGGGAAGCCACCATCCTGTGGCCTCGGGAACGATGGCTGGCTGTCATTGAATGTTATCTTAGCAGAACTCCACCGCTCTCCCAGTCCTAACACTGTGGCCTTTTATTTAGTTTTAAAAGGTGGTTTTGTGAAGAGGTACTATCATCCTCACTTTAAGGTTAAACGATAAACTAAATGCCTCCCAAAGTCAGGTTGGCCTTCACCCAGGTATGACCAGAGGCAGCTTCAGGTTAGAAGCAAGATGAAGCCAATGATGCCAGGTTTATCTTAATGTCACAGTTTTGCGAAGGTGATTCAAAGCAAAGTGTTATGTTTCAATACAGGTCTGGGCACCAGGAGCCTGGGGCTGAGATTTAAATTCTATTTCTCCCATTACTTCTTGCTTTTTGGGCTGATTACTTAACTTTTTATTCTCTCTTCCTTGAATATGGAGGGAGGCAACAGCCACCGTTACTGCCATCAGATGGCGGCCAGTGGACACCTAGTCAGTGTGAACTGCTAAATTGACAGGATTGCTTTCGCTAAGTCATGTAATCTGAAAATACTGCGGACATCAAGAGCGTGATTTAATTTAGAAAATTCAGATTGTGTCTATAGCACCCAAACCATTTGCCAACTCAAACTCACTCAAGTAAAAAAGTAAACCAGTCAAGCTGGCACAATGCATGTATGAAAAATTTATATTTTATATGAGAAAACCCTTTTTATGATCTTATAAAGGGAAACTTTAGCACTACAATGACATTTTAAAACTCATTCATGTTTTTGAGAAGTTCAAATCGTGGAATGTTAGGGTTTGCACTAGTCAGCCTCGCCCAGAGTCACAGAGACAGAGCAGAGGAAGAACCGGGAGGACACCCAGGGTCCTCCTCCTGAATGCCCCGCCAGCTCCTCTCTCCTGCCCTCCCCCCCTCCTCCTCCTCCTCCCCCTCCTCTTCCTCTCCCCCCTCCTCCTCCTCCTCCTCCTCCCCTCCCCCCCTCCTCCTCCTCCTCCTCCCCCTCCTCTTCCTCTCCCTCCTCCTCCTCCTCCTCCCCCTCCTCTTCCTCTCCCTCCTCCTCCTCCTCCCCCTCCTCTTCCTCTCCCCCCTCCTCCTCCTCCTCCTCCTCCTCCCCCTCCTCTTCCTCTTCCTCCTCCTTCTCCTTCTCCTCCTCCTTGTCGTTTTGCTGAAACTTCAATGGCAGCGGCTGACTCTGAAGCCCAGCAGGATGGGCCGCCTCCTCCCCGCCCACGCTCTCTGTGCCCCTGTCCACGTGCTCAAGGCAGCAGCCATTTGCACACCCCTCACCTTCAGAGTGTGTGTTGGCAAAGGAACACCCGCTGGAAGGAGCCAAGGACGCTGCCCAGGGGGTGGTGAGGGCCCCCGAGGACCCCTCTGTGGCCCAGCAGCACGACTGGGGTCACCACGCAGGGCGCAGGCAGGCCCAGCAGCTAAGGAAATCGCAGAGGCCTCCTCCTGGAAGCCCGCTCCTCATTCTTTCCGACCGTCACTCTATTCAGGCAAATTCCAAACGTATGATTTCCTGAATTGCAGGCCGTCTCCTGTTCACATGAGGAGGAAGGAGGCCATACGCGACGTTTAGCCTCACCGGTCTCTCCATCACGCCAGAGTCCTCCTGCTACGCCAAGCTCCGTGCCTGGGACTGGCACCGCCCTGAGGGTCTGCCCCTGGGGTCTGGGGTGCCCAGGGTCTGACCTTAGCCCATCATGGAGGCGGTGGGAGGCTGCAGGTTATCCGCAGCCAGCTACAGAAAGCAGCACCAAGAAGATATGAATACACACAACGCAGGCAGGACAGCGTTTTAAATCCAAAGCAAGATGCGAACTCCCTGCATGGGGGCTGCTGCCGGAATGATTTCTCTGCACAGCCTCCTATGGGTTGGCCAGTTAACAGGTCAAGGCAGCTTCAGCTGACAGTTTCTTGAGGCGTCTGCAGGGCTCTATAGGAAAACCCTCCATGGCGGAAAAGCCCTTGATGGCCGCACTGTGTGATGCCCACATGATGAAACTTGCACCGCACCGAGACGCGCACTGCCATTTTTGAGGTTTAAGAGTAGAAAAAGTGAGTGACTGTAACTCACTAAGGAAAATGAGCTGTGAGTATCCACGGCAGTGTGAGCCGTGTTTTCCAACCACGGAAAAGCATCTTTAGAAAGCTTGGCAGGAGATTCAGGGCCACAGAAAGTCCTTGGTCCCCAACACAATGAAAGGAGCATTTTCTGGTCACTGAGTGTGGGGCTTCAGCACCCTGGGACTTCCGGTGCTCTGAACTTTGAGCCAGGGCTTCCGACATCACAACACAGCTAAACCTGGCAGGTCAGGAGGGCTGGGAGTGCTTCCTCCTCCGGCTGCTGGGAAATCCTCCTCCAAATTCCAGGAAGAATTCTACAGAGGGGTGCGGCGGCGGAGAAGAAATGGCGACAACTGTAGTCTGTCGAGAAACACAGTTGGTGTCAGAAGGCCAAAGGTGTTTTTTCCTCTGTGTGTTTTTTACTAAGCTCCATTTTTATCATCTGTAAAATGGGGATAATAACAGTGTTTTCCTCATAGATGGGAAATATCTCAGGTGAAGTCTAGATAGCACTTAGCACCTAGCACGGTATGATGAATGACAGTTTTTATTATGAAAAATGTCCACACAAGAAAGAAAGAGATTAAAATAGCTCAAGAGAATAAAAAGGCTTCCTATGGAGAAAATGAAAACGAACATACTTTTTTTGCCGTAGAGTGGCTTTTGAGAGGCGGAGGGGAACGTTCGCTCTTGCCCGCTTCCTCCATCCAGCCAAAGCGTTCTATGTACAGGACGTGCTTAGGTGTGAGCACTTTCCGAAACCTTTCCTAGGAAAAAGCCGCACAGCAGATTTCAGAACAAATGTGCAGAGCGGTATAGAAAGTTGAGGGTCTTTTACACACAAAATAAAGCACACTCACAACTGCCGGTCTTCTCCCCGCTTTCCCTAGGACTTCTTCCCAGTAGCGGAGTAGCACACCTGTGGGACAGCGAGGCCAGGATGCACACGGACAGGAGGGGACCGCAACTGGACCACGCGCCCCAGAGCGGGAGCCGGACACACAAGCCGCAGCCACGCGCCCCAGAGCGGGAGCCGGACACACAAGCCGCAGCAATCAACCCAGATTGTGTACTGACGATCATTGGAATAACATGTGAAAAGCTGCAAATGTAGACAGTGCCCTTTAATTGGATTTCATGTGTCACTAATTCACTTAGCTGACAGAGAATGAACACAGACACGAAGCGGGGCTGCAGAGTCCACCTGAAGAGCCAACGCCAGTGCGGAGCCGAGGACTTTCAGGCTCACCTCTGTCCTCTCCCTCTTTCTGTATCTCAGCTTCGGTCTCTGTTTCTTTCTCTTTTAGGCTTTCTCAAAATCGGGCCATTTGTTGAAGCATAGCTCAGATTTTATTTGTAAAGATGGATTTTCTTTCTAAAGTCTCTGCTTCAGTGTAAGTAATATCAGAGAAAAACAGTAGCCACAGACAATGTATACTCGTAGTGTGCCTGGAGTGGATAGAGGCCACATGCAACACGTGATAGAGGCCACATGCATCACATGATAGAGGCCACATGCAGAACATGATAGAGGCCACATGCTGAACATGATAAAGGCCACATGCAGCACGTGATAGAGGCCACATGCATCACGTGATAGAGGCCACCTGCAGAACATGATAGAGTCCACATGCATCACATGATAAAGGCCATGTGCAGAACACAATAGAGGCCACATGCAGCACATGATAGAGGCCACAGGCAGAACAGGATCAAGGCCACATGCAGATCAGGATAGAGGTCACATGCAGCACGTGACAGAGGCCACATGCAGGTCAGGATAGAGGCCACATGCAGATCAGGATAGAGGTCACATGCAGCACGTGATAGAGGCCACATGCAGCACGTGATAGAGGCCACATGCAGGTCAGGATAGAGGCCACATGCAGAATGTGATCGAGGGGGCCTCCCACCATCAGACCCGTGAGGGTTACGCTCCTGCTATCCTCATGCTGTAACTGAGGAAGTGGAGGCTTGGAGAGATACAGTAACTTGAGTAAGGCCATCTTGTAGGTAAATGGAGGTTCTGGGAGGAGAACTCAGGTCCCGACTGAGCAGCCATAGCTGTCAGGTGTGTCTTAGTTTCTTCCAGTCACTTTGGAGTCCTGGCCTTTTACTGTCCAAACCAGCCCAAGTCTGCCCAGATGTGCAACTGAATTCATTTCAGCAAAACATTAGAACCATACATGCAATGAGGTATTTTTTTAAATAAAATCTGCCTAAGGACAAAGGTCCTCTCAGAAACCCCATGGACCTGAAAACAGCATATGCATCTTGCTCAGTAACTAGCATGTGGAAAGTTCATTTACAGTTCACTGAGTGAGGAGAACAAATCTGTCTTAGTTGCCAGGTGAAGCGGGAGCTGTTTGTATAATTATTTGAAATGAGTCCTCTAAGAGGATGCACTGACTGCTGAGGAGGCGTTGCTGCGAGCCTGCATCAAATGGCTTTCTCGATGACTAACAGACATCATTTTCTTCCTTTCTGCTCGCCCATGTGAATAGGTGTTAAAATGCCCACACCAAAACCTAAAGGAAAATGGTGTAGTAGTGCTGACGTGGCCTCTATCACGTTCTGCATGTGGCCTCTATCCGGTTCTGTGTGTGGCCTCTGGTTCTGCACGTGCTCTATCACCTTCTGCACGTGGCCTCCATCACCTTCTGCACGTGGCCTCCATCACCTTCTGCACGTGGCCTCCATCACCTTCTGCATGTGGCCTCCATCACCTTCTGCACGTGGCCTCTATCACGTTCTGTGTTTGGAATCTATCCTGTTCTGTGTGTGGCCTCTATCACATTCTGCTTGTGGCCTCTATCATGTTCTGCATGTGACTTCTATCACATTCTGCATGTGGCCTCTAACGTGTTGCACGTGGCCTCTGTCGTGTCCCTGCACGTGGCCTCTATTGTATTCTGCACATGGCTTCCACCGTGTGTCATATGTGGCCTTCATCAATCAAAAGGCCAGGGTGCATCAGTCTTTGATGCTATTTCTTTTTCCCTCCTCGTGATGTGTTATGCTAATCATCACCTAATTAATTAACTCACAGGTATCTGTTGAGTGCCTGGCACTTTAGAGACTGTGCTTGATTCTCAGGGCAGCGGTGACCGGCATGAGGTCCCACAGTTCCCGTTTATTGCCTCTTCACATTTACCCGTAAACCTGGCCAGCTGGGTTGAAAGCCCCCCATGTCTCCCTCCCTCTCGGGGCTGCCCTCTGCTCAGCACCTGGCATTCTCAGGGAAAGCCGCGCCAGCAGTGTGGGGTGATGCAGCTACCCCCAGTGCCCGGGGCTGCCATTAAAAACGGAGGTGCTAGTTTGAATGATATTTGCTGGTTTACTTATTTAGTCGACTAAATTTAAATGCCCTTGGCTTACTAACATCACAAGGGTCCTCGCATGCCCAGGCTAGACGTCACCCCACCTGCGCCCTCTGGGAGGGCGGCGCCGACAGTCGCTGCCAGGACATGATGGTTCCATGACATCCTCGCCTGACCTGAGCCGGATAAGAAAAAGTCTTGCTCATCACATCTCTTAGCTCAGGATTTTCCCCAAGAGATGCCCGGGCAACCAAGGTAGGCAGAGGCAGGTCACAAAGAGGTGGTCGCTGGTGACTTATCCGCCAGGGGTGAAACAGGCTCTGATGCAGGAGACATGGAGAGGTCAAGAAGATGGAGATGGGGCACCTTGTGGGGACCCGCAGGCCTGGACCACTGAGAAGCCTGTGCCCTTGGGGTTCCACTTGGAGCCCAACTCCAGGCCAGGGGTGTCTAAAGCCGGTGTGGGAGGATATCCCTCACCCCCACAGACAAGGAAGCCAGGCTCCAATGGCACCAAGTTTGCTCACACTTGAGTGCAGAGCTGGAGCCAAGGTCAGGCCCCTGCCAAAGCATCCAACCCCCAGCCACGCCCATGACCCCCACACCCTGCCTCTTCCAGCTCTGCAGCCATGCCTTGATAGGCCCCTCTTCCAGCCATGCCTTGAGAACCCCACGTTCCTCCCTCCAACCACCTGGGGAGTCCTCACGGTCCTGAGCTCAGGATCCCCGCACCAACCACGCCCCCTGACCCGGGACTGAGACGCCTTGGGTACGAAGGGCAGCCTGGGTGAGCGGCAGCCTCTGGAGGGAAGAAGCCTTTCTGTCCTCAGCTGCTGTTCCTATGTTGATGGCTGCCTTGTCGAACTTCTTTGCCTTTTCCCAGGCGCATCTGTGCCTGGGTGCGTGGGTGGGTGGCACAGCATGTCCCTGGCACAGCTCGTCCAGGCTTCTCTTCACCCATGAGCACTGCCCAGGAGCCTGCAATTCTCCCCAGCATGTGCACAGGAAGGAAGGAAGTGTCCTGAGTGGAATAAACTCTGGTGACCTTTAGAAACGGAAGAGGGACCCCCAGGGGCTCGGCTGACCCCAGGGCCTCCTTCTGGCATTGTCTTTACTGTGGGGTCAGCCAAGCTCCTGGGGTCCCTCTTCTATTTCTAAAGAAGAGGGCTCCTTCTGCAGTGGGGCAGGGGTCTTTCTGGCCCAGCACGTGGGTGCAGGAGGCCACCTGCCTCCCAAGCCAGATGCTGTGTGTTGACTAAGGAGGAGTCAGGGGCCACACAGGCAAGGGCAGGCAGGGAAAAGGCCAGGACTGCAGTGGGGAGAAGGAGGCGGAAATGCAACTCCTTGCTGCTCAGAGCTGCCCCAATAGCAGTGGGCACCGGCTTTGCACTTGCCCGTGGTCCATGCAGCTCAGCCAGGGCAGCGGGCACTCCAAGCCTCTGGGGCCTGTCATGGGTTGGCCTCTACCTGTGGGGAGGCTCCTCCAATGGGCTCCCTTCCTTCCAGAAAGTCCTATCCAGAGCTTGGGTGGATCCTGACTTCACAGGGAAGTCGAAGCTGTCTTTCTGCAGAGGTTACATCTGAGCTGAGCTGGAAGGTGCTGGGAGCTGGACAGGCAGAGAAAATTAGGAAGAGCATTTCTTCCAGGGAGAAGAAGCAGCCTGAGCCTCCGCAAGGCTGTGCACCCTGGGACTGGAGAGCTAGGGGGCCAGCCACAGCGCATGGTGGGCTCAGGCTGGAGGGTGAAGCCAGAGGCCCAGCAGCTGCAGCTTTACTCCGGGAAAGGGTTCTCTCACGGAAGGCAGGAAGAGCAGAGGCCAGGCCCAGGCTCTGAACAGCAGCGTTGACGGTTGGAGGAGCGTGGCATAGCCAAGAGGTGGAGGTGTGGGACCCTTGGAGGCTTCTGCGTGGAAGAAGATTGGAAACGGCACCATGAGACCGGTGGGGTGGGCTCAGCCTATAGGAGCAGGGAGGTCTGCCAGGGCAGGGAGGGCTCAGGGAAGTGCCCGAGGTCTGGACAGCAGCCGGCGTCGTGGGAAACGGGTGAACGGGCGGAACGGACACGTGCCGTGGCGGGTGCGTGCTCAGCGGATGCGTGTGTATTGGTCTCCAGGCGCTGCCCTCACAGATGGCCACAGGTGGGCGGCTGAGACAGCGGAGCCCGTGCGCTCCAGCCCCGGAGGCCAGGTGGTGGTCGCGGTGTGGGCGGGGCCGCCTCCCTCGGAGCCCGTGAGGGACCCTCTGTCCCAGGCCTCCCCCCAGCTTCCCGCTGCGGCGGACCTCAGTGCCCCTCGGCGTGTGGAAGTGCCACCCGACCTCTGCGTACGTCCTCCCGTACTGCTCTCCCAGGTGTGTCTGTCCAAATCACCCCTTTCCCTAAGGACACAGCCATAAGCATTCAGGCCCACCCGCTCCAAGGTGACCGCCTGAGGGCTGAACTCATTACATCCAGTGACCCCATTTCCAATAAGGGCCACACTCTGAGGTGCTGCATGTTATGTCTTCACCGTACCCTTTGGGAAACAGTTGATCCCGAAACACTGCCTTTTATCAAGCTTCACATTATGTAAAAGCAAGACGGAGTTTCTGCTGTTCTCCCATCAGGACTTGAGAGTGAACATGGTTTGGATATCCTGCTGCCATGTCCACGAGGGGCTGCCACCGAGTCTGCGTGAGGCCCGGCGGGGCTCTGTGGAAAGCGTGCCCTTCCTCAGCCAGCCGAGCCCCCCCGTGCGCTGAACTTTGCTGGGCACCCAGGGCTCAAGCGGCAGGGTAGGGTTCCGGGCTGCGGCACAACGCAGGGACCACACACACAGACGGGGCTCGACCCCGTCACCCCAAATGGCCTGAGATGCTGCTCAGCCAGCAACGTAGCTGAAGGTGAAAGGAACGGGGCAGAGATGGCACGGAGCCCAAAGAGTGCCCTGCAGGCCTGTAATCTGGGCTAATGAGAAGCTCCGGAGCGAGCTGACTTGTTACATAAGAATCTGGAGCTGCCTCCTGCTTTCCTGCCTGGCTTTATTTTTGTTGCCTCTCTGTGGGGTTCATTTAAGGTCTGTGGTGGCTGAAGTATTTTAGCCTGAGTGTGGCAGCAAACAGTGTGTCCTTGTGTGGGTGTATGGGGGCTGACCTGGGGGAGGGTGTCCAGGAGAGCGAGCCACCAACAGCTCCAGCACCCGCAACTCAGAGGCAGAGCTGTGGCCAGTGGGCTGTGGCCAGTGGGGTGTGGTCAGTGGGCTGCGGCCTATGGGCTGTGGTCGGCGGGCTGTGACCAGCAGGCTGTGGCCGGCAGGCTGTGGTCAGCGTGTTGTGGCCAGCGGGCTGTGGCCTGCAGGCTGTGGTCAGTGTGTTGTGGTCAGCGGGCTGTGGCCGCGGCCCTCCTCCCGTCCCGAGGACAGCCCTCCGCATCAGGATCAAGTGAAGGGCAGCTACCGCGAGTCCTTTTGGGAGCACACCACCCCCTGAAATCATCGTGAAACGAGATGCAAAGCAAGCAATTAACCAGGAAAAAATACCCAAGGAGCTACCGGGAAAATCGTTAAAACACAGAAAAACAAGCAGGATAATTGCACAAAATGCCTCCACCAACTCGGAGGAAAAGAGGGGCTTAGAATTGATGGTGACAGCTGGATTCCACCCTCCTATCACAGCAATCGGATGTTTCAAGGAATACATTTTCTTTAAAATGGAAATATATTTTAGTCTTTTGGGGGAGGTACTTCTAATATTGTTGGCATTTTGTAAGAGTGTTGAAAGTTTTCTTACTGGAGACAAGGCACACTGAGCCTTGTGCTGCAGATTTAGGACAAAATGGGGAAGCTTCTAATCAACAGCTCCAGGACTTCTGAAACTGGGAGGACTTTTCCCAATGTGATCCTTACAAACATGGCTTACAGAGCAAGGGCACAAAATTTGAAGAAGAACCATTTTCCTCTGTCCCCCCAACCTCTACACCACCCTAAATAACTCCATAACCCTGAGTCTGCCTGGAATCTACAGAAGGTCACACCTGGCAATCTGGGCTCTGAAAACACAGGAATCCCCCTCCCACAGGGATGTTTAGGCTAGCAGGGATGGCAACGTGTGTCCCCTAAACACACTGAAAGACAAGACAAGAGGAAATGACAATATTAACGGTGAAGAAGTAATGGGGAGGAATGAAAATACAATGGCAAGGAGGCTAGGATAATAGCTGACAGGGATGGCTCTCCACTCTCACTAAATTCTACTCTGTTATTGGCTACATTCAGTGGCATAAATGATTTCAGCAAAGTGGATACAAATCCACATGTGCATCTTATTATTGACCAACAATTTCAAGACCCGTTTATGTCTTAGGAGAAATATGGCCAAAAATATTACCTAGATCTCTAGGACAGAAGAACTGAGATGAAAATTTTCAGGAAATCTTCACAACATGGACATCTAAATGCACCAAGTTAGCTAAATGACCTGACTCTTGATTAGTATGGGCCAGGATTTTCAGAGGTAGCATTCCGTGAATTACTATGAATCATCCTCATTTGACAGCACTAGTAAGGCATCCCTGTGCCTCTATGAACAAGTCACAGAGGAGGATCCGAGATTCTGAGAACAGACGGTTCTCAAGGAACAGGGAGTGTACAAGGCAAGGCAGCTACACTAGTAGATGCAAAATAAAACTGAACACAATGTGCCAATGTAATCCAAGTTGTATATATGAGGGTGGGGGAATGAAAAGTGAGGAATGGAGGGAGATTAGCCAAGCCACATGGAAACTGATTTTTAAATTTCAGACAAATGATCCAACAAAGGACGTATGTTGCCGTTGTGGTTGTTAACCTTCTCTGGGAGCTAAATGCTCTGTGGAAGGCATAGCTCTGATGCTGAACTACTGGAATCCCTGGGACATTTCCGTGGATCTGCATGTGCTCCAGCTGTGACAGAGAAGTTGGAGCTCAAGTGCCCATGTGTCAGTGAATTCAAACAGATCAGAGCAGAGCCTCTGGCCAGTCCTGATTCTCACAGAAGGATGTTCTTCCTGCCCTTGCTTCACTGACCTTCTCATAATCACGGGTGGAGAACATGCCTCAAGCCCTCGGTTGCCCAGGCCCCACAAAGGACTGGGAGTGTGTGATTATGTCCTGGAGGAGAGTTGTCTTCAGATGAAGCCACACGTCAGAGGCCTCCATGTACAGACTACATTATTTTGAGTCATCACAGACTTGGTTTTCTCAATTTCACCTTTGCATTTTTCACTGGCCTGTAAAGTGGGTTAAATTGTGTCCCCCCTCCAAAAAATACATGTTACGGTCCTAACATCCAGCACCTCTTTGGAAATGGAGCCATTGCCGATGTAATTGGACTAAGATGAGGTCACTCCAGAGTCGGCTGAGCCCTAATCCGACAAGTGGGGATCCTCATATGCAGACAGAGACACAGGGGAAGGAGTTCACGTGGAGATAGAGGCCGACTGGAGAGGTGTGGCCAGCATCTGGAGGAGGAGGAAGGACCCCTGAGAGGGCAGTGGGCCTACCAGCACAGGGTGTTTGGACTTCTGGCCTCCCCAGACTGTGAGAGAATAAATTTCTGATGCTTGAAGCCACCCAGTTTGTGACACTCTATTACAGTAACCCTAAGGAACTGACAAAGTCTGCATTGAGGGTCATGATGGAAAACAGGCAATAGGGAAGCTGTACTCGCATTCTAGAGACTCCCCTGAGGACGTGTCTCCTCTATCCCTCAGTGTTGGTAAACACGGGTTCCACAAAAACTGCTCATCACTCCTGCCAGCCATGTGTCACCAGGAGTGGGTCACAGGTGTTCCGAGCTCTGGATTACCTGCATCTTTGGGGTTGGTTGGCCCAGGACAGCGGCAGCACGTTGGGGGGACCGTGACTGGCCTCCTGCACAAGCCCCAGCATGTCCTGTGGCTACATGGCTCCTGTGCCCCACGGTGCCAAGAAGGCGGGCGGTGCTGTACGGATGGACGGCTCTGTGCGTGTCTGCGAGGAGCCCTCGCCCTCCCACCTGGACGCTTCCATTTGCAGCCCACCTGAGCTGCCATTTTTCGAGTCTTGTTTTAGGTGTTTTACAAGGCTTTTAAAGTCCTTTAGGACATCAAATACAGTAAGCGTGAACAAATGAATGAACAAATGAATGCAGTGGAAGGAGAAACTGAGGGCGGCATATTCCATGTCAGAGCCGCCCCATAAACTCTAGGGCCATTGCACCTCTCGAGGAACTCTGATCGTGGGCTGGGTTTTTCTTCTGTGGGAGCATGAGCGCTTGGTGCATTCGGTGCAGACATGGCAGACACAGCTGTGCCTGTCGAGTTTCTTTGTTATTTTTTATCATTATCATTTGTTAAAGGTCCTCAACCTTTAACACTTGTTAACTATTTTCTGGCTCCTTATGAATGTCCTAGATGCTGTGCTGGACACCCAGTGCTGAATAAAAATTAAGTCTCCCATGCTGTGTGTTTACTCGCTGAGTTCTCTATAGAGGCAAAGGCTCGATATTCAGAATTTTTAGAATGAACAGGAATTAACATTAGCAATGAATTGAATGCAAGAGCCAATCCATTCTGTAAGTCAATCCTTCCCACAAGTCCTTTTAATTTTTATTGGATTATAAATAACTTCCTGGGCCAACAGCCAAGGGAAAGCTGCCTTGAGAGCGAGCGCCCAGAACAATCCGCGGATGAAGCTGCTGGAACTTTCTACTCTCGGGCGTGAGTCTTCCTCACGACTGATCATTGTAATTTCTGCACATAGATTTCAAATTGAGTCACAAGAATTGAAAGCACAGGCTCTGGAGAACGAGGAAGACAGTCGGTAGGGAAGGAGGTGGGGAGCGTGGAGATGACGTTCACATGTTAGCGCTGGAGCTCCTCCTGCGTCCCGACAGGTCCCCCGCCTGCAAGCGACTCACACTGTTTCTTCCTTGGCCACAAGATGGAGATTTTCTTAGAGAAGAGAGAAGGGAGGAGAGGAGCAGAGTCACCATGAGGTCCACCAGGCGTGGAGTGTGAACAAAAGGGCTTGAGAGTGGGGCAGCCAAGTGTGGGTCTGGTGGTGGGGCGGACGCCGTGCAGGAGAGGACCCCCCGCAGGTGGCTGAGTGCAGGTGGGCACCGGTGGGCACACTGCTGACAGCTCCTGGGTCCCCTGTATGATCCCGTGGCTGAATATCAGGAGAAGTGGCTCAACACGTGGGCCAGCTTGTCTCGCAGCAGGATCAGCCCCAGGTGGCCGGTGTCCTTGGCTCACATGGTTGATTTGGGTGACCGTCATTGGAAGACCCTATTCAAAGCACTTTACATACATGAACTCATATAATTATCTTGACAATCTTAAAGATGTTTTTAAGTCCCCTTTTATAAAGGAGGAAACTGAGGCACAGAGAAGCTGAGGCACTGGCCTAAGGTCACACAGCCCCCATGTGCACGCACTCATTCCATTCCCTCCAGAGAGAAGGTACTTCTCCACTCTCCTGATTTCACATTCTCACACTGTCTTGTGGATGGAGGGTCTGGGCCTCCGCTGATGAAAGGCCGTGTCCAAGTGTTCAGAGTCAGGGAGACCTTCACCCTCCCCCCTGCCCCAAGCAGGGTCAGGCCCACAGTCTCCCAAGGCCAGGCGGTGATGGGGTCATTGCCCTCCTTGTGGGTGGCAGTAACCAGCTCCTCCCTAGGAGGGCAGGTGGGACCGCGATCGGGGTGGGTGGGACTCTCCTCCTCAGGTGTCAGCCAAGGGACATCCCTCCCTGTGAGCCTGCGGGGCAGGGGGCTCCCACATCTTAGATGGCACGTACTGCACCTGTGTGGTTGAATTGGCCTCTGTCTTCCCAGCTGGGTTGTAGCATCATGAGGCCAGGTTTCCCGTGTGCTTTTGCTCACACCTGGCGCCTGGCCCCATCTGAGCCAGTGCCTGGTACACAGCAGGTGCTCAATAGCTGTTTGTCGAGTAATTGATCACCCCCATTGGAAAGCTCTTGAAAGGTGTGCTGGTGGGACTGGGTGAGTCCATCGCCCTGGGACAGGCTGATCAGGGTGCATTTGTTTATTTTTTAAATGTTTCATTTCTGTAGCACTTATAAGTGAGCATGGTTAAAAAGCAAGATGGACTCACAGGCTTTTCAGGAAAATCACCAGCACTCCTCTCCACCGAGTGAGCATGGGGGCTCAGGGTTCTTTTAAGGGAGCCGCTCTTTACCACCGGGTTCAAGCCTGCACGTGGCATCCAGAGCTCCCGTCTACCTCACGTGCGCGCAGCGGCCACCCATGCTATCGCCACGGGGCGGTGTCGCTGGCGCCTCTGCATCCTGGGTGGCTTCGCTGGCTGTGGCACAGCTGTGCGTGGCGGTGTTCTGGCAGGAGCTGATGCCGTGGAAGGAAGGGCAGCCCGGGCCTCCGAGGTTCCCACCTTGCACCTCAACCCCCTCCTCCGGCCTGGTCCTGGGGCTCCCCACCCACCTCCTCCTGCACTTGTCACTGGCCCTGCTACCAACGAGGAGCCAAAACATTCGATAACACCACTGAGTCAGTGTTACCACCGTGCGACTTTGCTTACACTTATTAGCACATTTTCTTCATAAACTTTATAAATCGTATTTATTATTTATTGTGGCTCTTCGTGTGGGAAAGATTTTTAAATGATAATGAGATTTTCAAAGAAAACCATGAGCACAAGCGGCAGTTGTGATTCGGCCGGATACACGTGCACGTCCGCGTTTTCAGGAGGTTTCGTGGGGGTGGGAGCCTGTTCCTTGCTGACTGCAAAGCTCGGTTGAGGGTTATTGGAGGAGACCTCTGATGGGGACGCAGTCTCTGTGGAACGTGGTCCAGCCCGGTCTTCGTGGCTCAAGCAGAGGGAGGAGGAGGTGGCTGGCAAGCCCTCTGCAGATCACTGGCACCCGGGGGTGCGCACCGGAGCGGCCAGGACCCCCGAGCTCAGGAGAAGCCATGTCTTCATCGGGAACCCTGGCTCATGCATCTGGATGGAAAATTGCCGGGACTACACAGCCTGGGGCAACACTGTGTCTTCTCACCGTGTCCGGGAAAAACGAAGGAGAACTCGGGTGAGATCATTGATTCAGGCAGAGCTGGGCTACGCTCCATCTCTCCCCTGGAGAGGTGCCGCCCCGCCTGGCACCTCCAGGAAGCCTCACTGCAGCCCGTCTCCTCGCCTTTCTTCCAGCCGGAGGAGAGGATGTTCATTTTCCCCAAGTGGCCGGTGTTCTGGGGGTGACCATTCCCTCTGCTGTGCTTCTCACTGGGCTGTGTCGTGGAGAGGCAGAAAGGAAAGGTATTTAAAAGAGCACCAGAGTCTCTCCTAGGCCATGCTGAATCCAAGATGGAGAGGTTAAACAGGGAAGGGAATACAAGGAAAATCAGGGAGAAGAGGGGTGAGCTCTGGGTCAGCGGTGGCTCTCCACGTCGCTTGCATCCAGCCCGGGCACGGCGTGTGGTGCGTCTCAGACTCCCTCCCGACGAGGGCTGTTCCCTCTGCGGAGCGCTGCGTGCCCGTCTGTGTGGAGCGGTTCAGCTCACTCGGAGGAGGAGGTAAGGGCAGAGCCCACTGTCTCAACGAGACTCCTGTCCACACGGAGGGCAGCTGCCGGCCCCTGGGCAAGGCCAGGGAAGTGGCTCCCCAGTCCCGCCTGGAGACAGCACCGGGTCAGGCCAGGAGAGTGATTTCCAAGTGGCCCCGTGGGTCAGCGCGTGCGTGTGGACAGGGTCAGCAGCTGCCTTCTGCTCGGACCAGCCTTAGCCAGTTACGTAAGTGCCCAGAAATGACATCCACTTAGTATCATTCTCTCTGTGCCCACTAATGACAACAAACCCGCCCCCCAGCCTCTGAGACCTTCGGCAGTCATTCCCACAGTATCCCAGACCCATTCATTGTCTGACATTTGGTGCTTAAGCTCTTCCTACTTCTGCTTAAACCCTCCCCAGGGGAATAAGCTGACTGGTTTAACTCTTTTTGCTCCTGGCTGGCATGTGTGTTTATGGCTTTGCTTGCAATGTGGAATGACCCTCCCAGTCTCACTCACCTTTGCAGGCAGAGGCCCGACCTGTGTGCAGGTGCACGTGCTAGAAAGAGGCGGGAGAGTCCGCAAGTCCCGCTCAGCCCTGAGCCTGAGGCAGCCCAGATGAAAACAACTTCAGGAGGTAAGGAGCAAAGCTGGGGAGACAGGGGTCTCTGGGCTGAGCGAGCAGGTGTGCTCACAGCTCGCTGTGAAGGAGGCAGGGGCCAGAGAGAGCCAGGAGTGGCCTGGAGACCAGGGGCTCACGGCAGGGAAGGAGGGAGGGCAGGAGGCATCTGCAGTGCAGGAAATGCACAGTCCATCGTATCGGATTGCCCAAGGCTGCGAGGCCCCATAGTCCCAGGAGATGTCAAGGCCAGGAAGGGCGGCCGCTGAGTGAGGGCGAGGCAGAGGGACCCTGGCATGGGGAAGGGACCTGCACTAACCCTGTGCTCCCAGCTTCATGGCTGCCCCTCACTGAACCTCAGTGCGTGCAGTGGAGAAGGGCAGACGCTGAAGAGACCCCAGAGAGACGTCCCTCCTCCAGCGCCACGCTCCCAGGACAATGAGCTGTGTTGGTGAATTCACACACCTGCTTGCTGGTACGGATGATCTACATGGAACCAGAGGGTGTTGGGAGCATTCAGCACAGAGGCTTTCTTTGGATGAAAGCAAAGAGGAAATCCTCCCCCGTGGTTGCTGTGCAGCTCAGGGTCAGTTTCTCCTTCTCTGGTCACTCCAGGCTGGAGCGCCGGGCTCCGTGGTTAGCCCTTTAGTCCCGGCCGGCAGCTGGGAGACAGCGAAGGAGAGGCGATGCGGGGCCCATGGCTCTCGACCTGGGTGACGTGAGAGTCATCTCCGCCACAGCTGGCAGGCATCCTCCCGGGTCCCTGAGGTCAGCATCTCTGGCTCAGTCCTCAGTGACGTATCCAGGCCCGGGTGGCCTTGAAGTATGGCCACGGGTGGGCACCACTGGGACAGGCAGCTGTTCCCACTCCCAGGGAAAGGGAGACAGTGCCCAGGGCTAACCCAGGACGGCCCAGGCACAAATGCCAGTGACAGCTAATTCCGGGGTGTGGGTCAAGACGGCCAGGGGGAGACCTATGTTAATTCTAGCTAAATAATCAGAAGCTTGCTTGGCTCAGAGTAAACTGAGGTTTATACACTGAACTAAACTATATCATTGGTGCAGTTAACTAGAAATCAAGCGGCAACAGGAGGCCTAAGGTAAAGACCATCCAGAGCACAGTGACACTGGGGAGCACGGCGGGGTGGCTGCAGAGCAGGTCCCACGAGTGCCTCCTCAACATGGAGACTGTGTGAGGGCCTCGTAAACAGGGCTTGCGCAAAGATCTCTGAGAAACGAGGTGATCTCTGCTCACAAGATCTGGGAGGGTCTTTGCAGATGGGAGCTGCCAAGGAGGAGAAAAGCCTTGCAGGGCGGAGATGACGGAAGGCCTCGGGCTCTGCTGGGTTCTCGGAATAAGGAGTGATTTTAATTGCTCTATGTCCCCAGTGCTCCGGAGATAAAAGCCCCTTGATGTGTTGGGTGTGGTCAGACCGGGTGGCTCCGCATCCACTATACATACTGCTGATGCAGCGGGCCCTGATAACAGTCGGTGATGACCTCAGCGCACCAGGGTAGCACGTCTCAGAAGGATCTCAAGTGCCGTGAAATGCTCAGAGCACTAGTGCAGCACTTCTTAAAGGGATCTCAAGTGCTCTTCCCCCAGCTCTCTCACCTACCCCTACAACCTCCCCTTTCCACAGCCGTCACATCAATGAGATTATGCACATAATAAAGTGTTTGGAGCCTAGAGCTCGGGCCAACGTGGTTCCCATGCTTTTGCTGGTCCCCTGGACCCATGCTATACATTCTACTCTTGTGTCTATGACTTTATTTCCCTTTCTCAATCCCTCATCACCGCAGGGACTAAGGGCAGCCATGCACGGGGTTGGGGCTGGTGCCCAACACGGGGGAAATTGTGAGGACCAGGCGGGCACTCTGAGTGATTGTGTAACAGCCTGTGAAGGGCCCCTGCTTGAAATGTTTGTATTTTTCAGAAAGACTTTGTTATGACCTGCCATAAGAAAATTCCACAGAAACTTACTTCCTTTTGTTCTGGAGGCCGGAAGTCCCAGAGCAAGGTGTGGGCCAGGCTAGGTCTTCCCGAGGCTCCTCTCCCGGGTTTCTGGGCGCTGCTCCCGGCCCGTGTCCTGGCACGGCAATCCTGTGTGTGTCTGTGTCCTGGTCTCTTGCTGTAAGGACACCTGTCCTACTGGATGAGGACCCACCTCTATGACTTCATTTTACCCAGCGATCTCTTTAAGCCTGTGTTGCCAAATGCAGTCCCATTGGGAGGTCCTGTGCTGAGGGCTGCAGCCTACGAAAGTGGGGGATTCGCGGCGCAGCTGGGGACGCGGCCCGGCAGAGCTGAGCGCACTGCTGTGAGCACTCAGGCACACTCCCTGTTCGGCTGAGTCGGTGGTCCCTCGAAGGCATCAGTTAAATTTAATCGTTTTTAGCATCGCAGAGTCACCGAGAAAGCAAGGCTGGAGCTCCACTCTCTCTGTGGGTTTGTCATCAGTGGGTGCAGCCTTCTGGTGGACTGGATCAAAGACTCACCGCACTTAGAGAAAGCAGAAGTCAAGCACAAACTTCAGCTACATTGACACCTGGGGCTGCAGCAGCTCCACGGGATGTCCTCCGCAGCAGGTAGCACTGGCATCTCCTGACAAGTGCTCCATTCACTCTGGCGGCTGTGGCCCCCCGGGGCTGCCATGTGCCTGCCACCGCAAAGACCACATCTCAGTGACCACAGCGCATCTGTGTGGCCAGCACAGACCCACAGAACCCCAGAGTAAGTCTCCTTCCACCCCCCTGCACCCACACCCACACACACGCTGGCGTCTTTGCGCTCACTCCACTGTCCCTGCAAGCCCTGGCTGGGCGTGGACTGGGCCCCTCCATCCTGGCCCTGTGCCCAGTGCACGCTCAAGAGGCTGCATTCTGGTTTCTTGCAGCCAGCAGGGGGTCCTTGGCTTTCCATCAGGACCTTTTCCAGGTGGATATTATCTCACGTGAACACAAATCAGAAGGAATCAGAACAGGGTCTGGAAGAACTGTGTGCACTCTGACTTTTTAAAACCTCACAGACACGGCAGCCCACCCCTGGCTCCTGGTGCTGTGAAGGCTGATTCCAGTTCCCAGGAGGTGGGCGGTGTCTCCTTGCATCCGTTTCTGCCCCTAATGCTGGTTCCGAGCTCCTCTGACCTGAGGGAGGTTCTTATCCTTAAAGACTCTAGCGTGCTGAAGCAGCTCCTGAGAACCTGGAAAATGCAAAATGAGCTTCTCCTCCCTAAAAATAGAAAGTAACTCAAAAGAGACGCACTTTCAATATCAACATGAAAGCACCAGTTAATGAAAACATAAATCTTACCTTAAATCACCACCTTTAGTTGAATTCGAGGAGGCAGTGGTAGGAGACTTGCTGGAGACATTTCTTCACTCCTAACTTTTGATACCTCTTCCCATGTATCCCAGATCCCGTCTCTTCTACACAGCCCGCTCCGTCCTTTCTCACGGCGAAAGGACAAGGACTCTCCTTCATCTCCACCCTTCAGTTTCTCTGCCCTGCCCACTAGGGGAAGAGTGCCTGAGCACGGCAGGAATGTTGTACCAATTCCTCTTCCTCCCTCCCTCCCTCCCTCCCTCCCTCCCTCCCTCCCTCCCTCCCTCCTTCCCTTCCTTCCGTCCCTCCTCTCTCCCTCCCTCTTTCCCTTCCTTCTTTTTTCCTTCCTTGCTTCTTTCTTTCCTTTATCCCCCCTCCCTCCCTGCCTTCCTCTCTTCATTCCTTCCTCCTCCCTCCTCCCACCCTTACACTCTCTGTCCCTCCCCCCCTCCTCCCTGCTCCTGCCTCCTCAGCACCCTGGCTCCCTGGTGCCTCGGTTTCCCAGTTCTCTGGTTCCCAGGTGCCCCGATTTCCTGGTGCCCTGGTTTCCCAGTTATCTTGTTCCCCGGTTTCCTGCTTCCCTGGTTCCCTGGTTCCTTCGTTCTCTGGTTCCCTGGTTCCCTGGTTCCTGGGTGCCCTGGTGCCCTGGTTTCTTGGTGCCCTGGTGCCCTGATACCCTGGTGCCCTGGTTTCTGTTCCCATGGCTGCCACATCTATTATGCATGCACCTCTCCTGTTCCATGAAAGTTTCGGGTGCTCCTCCTCCTTTGAGCTTTCTTTGCTCTTCTCTTCCGAAAAGAAAAGTGTGGGGGGTGCATATTAAACAAACATGCATCACAGTCTTCATTATTTTGGCAAGGAAAACAAATGGGAATCAAGTCGTCTTTTTTCCTGTCAGGGTGCTGACGAAGGAGACGTCAATAAACGTAATAATGTGCTGTGTGACTGCTGGGCTTGAGATCTTCGAGTGCAATAAAATAAGACAAAATAAATTCCGATCAAGGAGAAGAGTTTCATCACGTTCTATTTCAAACACAGACGACACCTTCTCGATGCTCACGGGTCCTCGCCTGGCTAACACAGGCTGAATAAGACGGACATTGGCGTGCTCAGGGTCTTGAGACAAGATCCCAGCAGCCGATGCCCTCAGACGTGGCCCAGGCCCAGCTCCAGCTCCCTTATGTCACGCAGCCACTCACAGCCCCACACAGCCACGTGCAGCCACTCACAACTCCACGCAGCCCCACTGCCTTGGCCACAGGCGTGGTGAAGGCACGAACGGTGGATCTCAAGTATCTCCAGGCATTGCTGCTCACCGAGAGGCTTGGACGCTCTCGTGCAAAGGCAGAGACGGGAGGACAAAGGGGTGGGGAGAGGCTTCTGAAAGAGCATTCAAGGATGTTCTGAGGAAGACATCCAAGCATCAAGTGGCCTGTCACCTCTGCTGTGACCCGGTGCACTGCTTCAGCAGAAGTCACACAGAATCCTTAAAGCATCCTCATTCTTTCTCCATAAGGGTTCTGGATGGAGATCTCATGAGGAATTCGGACAGAGGCTGAAGAAAGCACGAAATGGGCCACATCTCCAGATCCAAGGGAGAGCTGGAGACAGCGTTCGTAGGTTGACCTGGGAGCTCTGACCAGGTGAGACAAAGGAAGCCCGGGTGTCCCAGTCCGCTCACGATTCTGTCACAAAATGCCTTTGAATGGGCAATTTATAGACAATAGAAATTTCTTTCTTCCAGTTCTGAAAGCTGGGAAGTCCACGATCAAGACATCAGCTGGTTCCAGGCCAGTGAGGACCCAGCCTCTGTTTCCAAGATGGCGCCTGTCCAGCGGCATCCCCGCATGGGAAAGGAGTGGGAGAGGAAAAGGCGCTGGGCATGCCCTCCAGCCTCCACTATAAGGCATGGATCCTGTTCGTGAAGGAGGAACCCCCTCACTCAGCCTCCTTTCAGATGGCCCCACCTGTTAACACCATCTCATGGGGCTTAAGTTCCAATGTACACATTTGAGACGCACCTACATTCAGACTATAGCACATGGCAGCCCCCACTGCTCTCCACACTGCCAGAAGCTGGGGCAGCCCCCTTTCCCCGCCCACCACATTCCTCCAACAGGATGGCCCCTGCCAGCCAGATGTTTGGGGCCTGGGCACACTGGCAGGAAGCAGGGAGGGCAGCCCAGACCCAGCTGCCCCGTGACTGCTCCAGGAGACTGAGTCCGTGTTGGAGTCTGTGATAGATCCAGAGTCTGTTCCAGCATCGCTCCATCTGTCTGGTCCATCAATCCATCTGCCAATATCACACAGTAAATAGTACCATGAATACTAGTTCCAGGTACCCAGGACACATCAGAGAACTGACAAGTTAAAGGTATCCTTGGTTTGTAGCTGGGGCTGCTTCAGAGCTGATGACTGGGTGGCATTGCTGCCCAGAGCTGACGACTAGGTGGCATTGCTGCCCAGAGCTGATGACTGGGTTGCATTGCTGCCCAGAGCTGATGGCTGGGCGGCATTGCCACCCGGAGCTGACGGCTGGGTGGCATTGCTTCCTGGAGCTGACGACTGGGTGGCATTGCTTCCTGGAGCTGACGGCTGGGTGGCATTGCTTCCTGGAGCTGACGGCTGGGCGGCGTTGCTGCCCGGAGGTGACGGCTGGGTGGCATTGCTGCCCGGAGCTGACGGCTGGGTGGCATTGCTTCCTGGAGCTGATGGCTGGGTGGCATTGCTTCCTGGAGCTGACGGCTGGGTGGCATTGCTTCCTGGAGCTGACGGCTGGGCGGCGTTGCTGCCCGGAGGTGACGGCTGGGTGGCATTGCTGCCCGGAGCTGACGGCTGGGTGGCATTGCTGCCCGGAGGTGACGGCTGGGTGGCATTGCTGCCCGGAGGTGACGGCTGGGTGGCATTGCTGCCCGGAGGTGACGGCTGGGTGGCATTGCTGCCCGGAGGTGATGGCTGGGTGGCATTGCTGCCCGGAGGTGACGGCTGGTTGGCATTGCTGCCTGGAGGTGATGACCGAGTGGCATTGCTGCTTGGTTGTTGTCAAGCCTCCCTGAGGTACAAGGTCCCGAAAGGCAAGGGCATAGCTATAGCTCTAGGAGTCTGAGGCCCAGTTTAACCTTTTTTCCATCATTCAGCACTTTAGAAATTCATATCATTCCCCCGTAGGCCTCAATTTCTCTACCTGTAAAGTAAGGTGGTTGAGCTGAGCTCCCTTTACCTGTGACATCCCAGGACCCTGCCATGGCACCTTCATGCTGAGGTGGCAGCAGTTACCAGAGAAGGACAGGAAGTGCTGGGCCTGGATCTCATTTAAACGCACACGGCTGAGTTTCCAAGACTCCCTGAGAGACTTTAGGACCCCAAGGACATTACTTATGGACGTAAAAACAGAAGATAAAGCCTCACAATACTTCCTTCTGCTCCTCAAGTGGCCAATGCTGCTTTTTTAATTTTAATTTTTATTTTTTTTAAAAGACAGGGTTTCACCATGCTGGTCAGGCTGGTCTTGAACTCCCAACCTCAGGTGATCTGCCTGCCTTGGCCTCCAAAGTGCTTGGATTACAGGCATGAGCCACCACGCCTGGCTTCCAATGCTGCTTTTATTGTGAAATGAGTTTGCCACAGAGCCTCAGGCTGATAGGTAAGATTCGGGTCTCTGAAAAACCACAACATGGCATCGAACCAACAAAATTTATTTCCAAATTGATTAAAACAGTTTCAAATGAAAATCCACTGGCTTTCTCATATCCCATTGTAAAAGGGAAGTACCGTATTTTTTTTTTTTTAAGCTATCAGGAGCCCATAGCACACATGAACCCTACAGGTTCGAGGCCAGGCTGGGCCCACCCGCACCTCCACCCTCATAGTGGCCACCAGCTCCAGGGTGCCCACCAGAGCTAGGGCAGGGAGCCACCTCCAGGCTGGCCCTTTGTCTTGGCTCTTTGAAAAGCTTTGGGCAGGCGTCCCCAGACTACAGCCCCCTGAGGCCATTTACCTGGCCCCCGCCGCACTTCAGGAAGGGGCACCTCTTTCATTGGTGGTCAGTGAGAGGAGCACAGTATGTGGCGGCCCTCCAACGGTCTGAGGGACAGTGAACTGGCCCCCTGTGTAAAAAGTTTGGGGACGCCTGGCTTTGGGTGAAGTGTGTCTCTCAGATCAAATAAACAATCAACAATTGGCTGCTGTCATTAAGGGAGAAGGTTACTGCTGAGGGAGACACATCTGGGGGCATTTTGGGTGATTATGGGATGATTTACCATTCATAGGGATCAAGCCATAAACATACTGAAATGCCAAGAAAGAAAACTGGAGAGAAAAATTGCAGAGAGAGATCCAAGATGGCTGATCACTAGCGGCTCAGAATTGTAGCTCCCAGTGAAAGCACAGAGAACGAGAGGACACCACACTTTCAGATGAATTCTTGTTGCTCACGCACCAGGAGATTCCCAGCAGAGGAGCCCCACGGGTCGCCAGCGTGACTCTTGTGGCCGGTGAGGCGGTTTTGCCGGCGCCTCAGAGCAGCGGTTCTTGGTGCAGAGTCAGAAAAGCACCATCAGTCTTAACACCGCTGTTTCGGCCGGCGCGGTGGGTTGCTCAGATTTTAGCGCTGGGAATCAACAAGTTGGACGTCCACTCAGAAACCCAGCTACAAAGACGGTAATTATAAAGACCACAGATGGATAAATCTGTAACGAAGGGAAGAAATCAGCCTAAAAAGCCTCAGAATAACCAGAATCAGAACGCCTCTCCCTCTACAGGGGATCCCAGCTCCTCATCAGCAACAGAACACCTCTTCCTCTTTCTTCCTCTCCTTCATTCTTTTTTTTTAATTCTTTTTCTTTCTCTCTTTCTTCTTCTTTTAAAAAAAAAAGAAAAAAGAAAAATCGCTACAAATTTTATCTTCTTTTTTATTTATTTTTTATTGTACTTGAGGTTCTGGGGTGCATGTGCTGATCATGCAGGATTGTCGCCTAGGTACATACTTGGCAAGGTGACTTGCTTCCTCCACCCCCCACCCCACCTGTAACTGGCATTTCTCCCCATGTCATCGCTAAGGAGATTTATGTGCAAGATTTGCAACTGATGGAAGGCTGTGCAGGTGAGTGCCCACTGTCAAACCCGCTCCCTTCCAGACCCTTCACAAAGGCGTGACCCGCTTCAAGAAACGTGATATTTGAAAAAATGAAATCCACACATTAAGATACATTGAGTGACTGTTCGCATGTCAAAAGGGTTTGCCACTTCACGGAAGATTCATCCCAGTGTTTCTTAAAGAACTAAACAACCACAATGTATTTTAAATGCCTTTCAATTAAAAGAATTGACTTATGCTCAACTTTGCTTCAACATGATTTCAACTTTATTTCACCTTAAATATCACACAATAAAAATGTATTGTACTGATTTTTATCCCGGGGGAGTGTGTCTCTCCCCACGTTTGATGGAGGACTCTGGCTCTGAAGGTGGCACAGTGGAAAACCAGCTCTCATTCTGCTCTGCCATTAACTGGTAGCAGTGAGCCCGTCCCTTGGGCCTCAGTTTCCTCATCTGTAAAATGGGGATAAGCTACTTGCCCACTGGGCCTATGCTTCAAAATGGTCACGGGTTTAAAAACACAGAAAGCAAAAGGACTGGTGCTTACAAACATGAGATGTGAATGTTCTGTCCCCAGCCACGTCCTAAATGCCCACCCACCCAGGATGGCTGATGGACCAGACCCAGGCAGCCTGATTCGGCGCCAGTCTCCTCTGCTGACACCTGTGCTTGCCCCACAAGCAAAGGGTCTTCTCCGCCGTCACCACACCGAGCGGGGACCAGAGGCCGTCCCTGGGCAGCTGGCCACCCAGCAGCCTGTCATTTATTTGGACCCACGAGAGGGACCCGGGGCAAGGGAGATGATCTCTCCCCAGAGACCTGTGGCATCATCCAGGCCCTTCTCTGACCTCTCAGCCAGGGCAGGGTGGCACCAAGTTCTTCATGTCTGCGGGGTCAAGCAGCACAGACACCCCTGCAAGTGGAGCCCTTCCTCCCAGCTCCTCAGTGGCCCACACCCCTCTCGTTTGGTGACTGGGTCACAACTGTTCTTCCTGGGAATCTCTGCCACCAGTGAAGTGTCCCAGACAGCTGCTGTGAAGGAGACCCAGGGCAGGCTTCTGGGGACGGGCTGCCCCAAAGGGCCATGAGCCCCTGAGGGTCTTGGCAGATGAGCTCAGCTGCAGACGCCAGGCAGGGGAGCGTGAGTCGGCGCTCAGGAGCTCTGGATGCTTTAAGGAGTGGTGTCTGTGCAGAGATGCGCTCCCTCGTGTCGACATGAAGGGGAAAGGCCAAGTGGTGACCGCCATGCAATCCTATCCCCAGCGTCTGGAGGACGGCCACATTGCTCCAATCCACAGCCAGGCGGCATCTTTGCCAGCCGGCCGAGTGACGCAGTGGCATCTTGGTGACAGTAGGCTCGGCTCCTGGAGGAAGACACTCAGTGGTGGCATGAGGGCTTCTCCAGACCACTGTCCCTTGCCCGCCCAGCACGTTCATCTCTGTCCTGCAGCCCAACTGGCTCAGGGACAGCTGAGCTGCTGGGGGCGCACTGTCCTCAAAGCTCCCAGGCCTCAGCAGCGTTAGCTTGGGTCCCGGCTGGTCCTCCAGACCCTGAACTGTGAAGGAGGCAGAGGCAGGGCTTCCACTCACAGGCTGCCTGCCCAGCAGCCACCAGTCACACGGGAAGCGCGGACCACAGGGGTCCTTTGATCGTCGTTCTGCAGCTCCCACATCTGAGCCCTGGTCACTCGCCCCTAAAACTCCTCCTCTCTAAGCCACCGACGAGGATTCTATGGATGACAAAGGGTTGGGGGGTGTAGGGAAGGTGCTACCTCCCACAGCCTCCACTGCAGGCGGGAGCATCACTGCAGCACAAAGGACCCGAGTGGCTGCCCACCTGGCCCCAAGGACCCCGTGGGAGAGCAGGGATGGGGGTTGCTGTTCATCCTGGTGCTTCCGCCCCAAGTACCTAGGCTCTGCATTGCCCTCAGCTTCCCTGCTGACCAAGCACCCTTAACACACGTGTGTGTCCACACCAAAAAGCCCATCGTGTGCCTAGTGTCGCTCCGTCACGACTGTGGGACCTTCCAGGAGAAACAGAAGGCATTATACAGGCTAAGCCCAAGCGGGCTCCTGTGGAAGGGATTGCAGAGAGGCCTCTGGGAAGGGAATGGGTGAAGGATGTGTGCGCTTGAGAGAAATCATTGCCAGCAGGAAGAGCAAGTGGGTCCCTCCTGCGGGCCTCCTTGTCTGAACCTTTCTGCCAAGAAAAGAGGAAGCACAAGGTTTGGTCTCTGCTGTTTTATCGGCTGTGCCCCCAAAGTGAAGACGGAGCAGGCAGAAAGCAGGGGCTTTGCACAGTGAAATCCTGAGGCTCTGGGAGCCGCGACGTCCTGGGGAAGCATCTGTCAGGGCTATGCAGCTGCTCTGAAAACTCACCAAATTCGGAGCTGATGATGGACAAACCCCCTGTGAGCGTTAGAGCTGCCAGGCCCTTGGCACACTCTCCTTAGGGAACACACCCCCAGGCAGCACCCACGGAGCTGCTGAGCACACAGGGCTAAGGATTGGGACTCCATGCGGCCCCGTGTGGCATGCCAGGGGCAAGTCCAAATCTACGTGTGAGTCGGGGGACCTTCACCCTGTCCTGGGCTAAACTAACAGCTAACACACACACAAACACACATACAACATGCACATGAGCACACACATGCACAAGCACATGCATACAAGCACACACATGTACACACACATACACCCATACAGGCAACGTACATGTGCATGCAACACACAAGCACACGTGTGTCCCATATACACAACACACATGCACACACATGCACAAACATAAACACACACATGCATGCACACAAACACACGTGTGCACCCATACAGGCAACATACATGTGCACACACAGCACACTCACAAATGCCCACATGCATGCACACAAGTACACACGTGCCCCATAAGGCAGCATGCATAGGCCCAATGCAGGTAACATCTATGTGTGTGTGCATCACACAAGCACACACATGTGCACATACACATGCACACACACATCTGCACAAGCACAAACACACACACATGTATGCACAAACACATGTGCCCCATACAGGCAACATCCATGTGCACACACAACACGCATGCACACACTGATAAGAGCACACCTGCCTATGCACAAGCACACATAGGCCTGGTCTAGTGCACACTTACACACGCATGCACAATGAGCACACGTGTGCACACACAAACACACATGCACACACTGTGCCCTGTGACTTCCTTCCCTTTACAAACGTTGCTTCACTGGGAGACCGCCTCCTTCAACTTCCTTTAAAATATCACCCAGAAAAACTGAGAAAAGCCCCTCACCGAAAGTGATGGCTCTATTGATTAAAAGAAAATTAGACGGGATTATTTGGGTAGACATCATGTCCATCATAGCTAAACGTGTGCTAAATTGACTCATTTGCTGGTTTCGGAGCAGACAGATGAGGAGTCGCTGGGGAAACCCTGTTCCAAATAGGAGCTCTCAAAAAGCCGCACGGCTTCCTCCCTGTGTGCTGCTCTTCCGTCCGCAGGGCGCACGCACACACACCTCACACACGTGCACACGTGCACAGCGCTGGGTGTTGCCGTGCACACTCCATTCTCACATTCGTGACGTTGTACGGTATTCCTTTCCGCCTGGGTGTGGCAAGGCTCAGACGCACAGCTGGCCTCCGGGCTGTGGGGGGCGGCCCGAAGCCCCATGCCCTCCAGGAGCTGGAGCTGCCGTTTTTGCCCCGTTTTTTCTGGTTCCTCCAGTTCTCCCTCTCTCCTTCTCTAACCCCACACTGCGAAAACACCCCGGACCGCGCATGGCCTATTTATTATGCTGCCTCTGAAACACACGTCCCATTATGTGGGGCGGAATGAAAGGAGAACCCGCACGGGTCTATTTTTAGCAGGTGGTTAGAACACTATAAATTTTAGGGTGTTTTGCCTCCCTCCCGCCCCTTAGCCCTTTCAATCTTGTCAGCTGTCAAATGGGTCTCTGTTTAACCCCTAATGGATCTGCGGGATGAAAGGTGCACTCATGAATTAGTGGTGCTGACAGCCCAGCAAGGCCTCGCCACAGGGGGTCCCCTTTGTTGTGACCACTCTGACCTCCCGCGCCCCGGCTGTCTGTGGGAACCGGACCAGAAGAATGCGGGGGAGGAGTTCGCAGCATACAAGTGTCAGGCCCGCTCCTGGCCGAGGGGAGCTGACATTCTTCTGCTGCAAATATTCTGACCTCATCCGGGGCACACCTCCACCCTGATCCGATCCCATCGGTGACCTGCTTTGTGCTTTGCAAACCGAGACAATGGGTTCTGCTCCAGAATCGTCCACATAAGGGCAGGAAGGGTGCTTTTCCTGAGCGCAGAAGTGTGTTTCATTTTCTTGTGTGTGTGGGAAGAAAGTGGCTACGCGCTGAACCCTGCTCTGAGGAGGACAATCAGAGCAGGAACTCCGGCAGGAACCGAGTCCTCCCAACACACAAAGATCAGTTCAGGTTAAGGCGGAATCGCAGTTGGGAAGGGCCTGCTGTTTGAGAGGCAGGAGGCACCAAGCCTTCCAGCCGGAGTTGAGATCCGTTCCCCAGTCTCATCTGATTTGCAATAAAAAAAATGCAAGGAAGTGTGAAGAGCCGTGAGTGAACTATCGAGTGTGCAGCTCCCGAGGGAGGGGTCTCTCTCAGCCTCTGAGCACCTCCAGGCAGCCCTCGCCATCCCACCCAGGAAGTGCCGGGACGCACAGCTCAGCAAGTTGCTTAGAACAATGAAAAGTGTTTCCGAAAACAACGTTTGCTAACACTGAAGTCTGGAAAGAGAAAGTGCAACACAGTCTGAATTTATCCTGTGAAGTTTCTGCTTCCTAAGAGCACATGTTTTAACTTCACAGAACTGAGTCTTGTGTTTGTGCTCATCCACTTGGAATCTAGTTTAAAAATCCTTGTGGGGGTAGAGCACCACCGATAAAAATCCCCAAGTGGATAAATAGGAGCTTCCGATGATGTCATACAGGTCTTTAAGACAACAGAAGTCCACTCTGTTCTGACAGCAAAACATCCTTTTCTCCCCTTAAAACAAAAAGGTGCTTAAAAAAAATTCCCTACAGGTCACTTGACTTGAAAAATAGTAACACAGCAGTGGCCCTGGGTCCCTGAGCAGGATAATCGCATCCCCAGTGTCTGTGGGACGGACGATGGTGGTGGACGTGCACTCTGCTGCAGGAATCACCGCCCTCTGAGCTTCCTTTGGAAAGTGGGAAAGCCGCTGCCTTTCAAGGGCAGGCAACTTCTGTTTCCCGGGAGCTCTCTTTGTGTTGCTAATAAACGGCAGCATCCTAGTCTCTGCTTTCAGGTACAATTTAGAGAGAAATCGAGCTGCGAAAGACAACAGGATTTCTTCCAGACGCCTGCTGGCGGAGCAGGATGTGTCTGACAGATTCGTGGTTCACACTTTTGCTTTGTAGGAGGGAAAAAGCAGGTTTTAGTAAAATTTCTGTGTGTAAATAGTTTTAAAACTAAAAACACGATTCCCATCCACAGTCTGTGTTCTTTTTCCAAACACTCTTCCCCCTACAACGGCAGGATTTCAGGCTTTGTTCTGTTACTTATAATCTGACACAGAAAGAACAAGGCGGTGAGCTTGGTTTTATGTGGGAGAAAGGCAATTATCTCACGTATTTTCCGGAAAACCTCTAAAATGATCTTTAAAAGTTTATGGCTTGTTTTATGAAACTTAAATATAGAGTACAGGAGTGTATTATTCTCTCACAAAACTCATTTTGGGAAGGTTTTGCAAATATATCATCATTAACAGTTTCTCTGTTTAAAAAAAGATTCAGGAATTGTATTCATCCACATTGAATTTTCTTTTTTTTTTTTTTTTTTAAGACGGAGTTTCGCTCTTGTTACCCAGGCTGGAGTGCAATGGCGCGATCTCGGCTCACCGCAACCTCCGCCTCCTGGGTTCAGGCAATTCTCCTGCCTCAGCCTCCTGAGTAACTGGGATTACAGGCACGCGCCACCATGCCCAGCTAATTTTTTGTATTAGTAGAGACGGGGTTTCACCATGTTGACCAGGATGGTCTCGATCTCTTGACCTCGTGATCCACCCGCCTCGGCCTCCCAAAGTGCTGGGATTACAGGCTTGAGCCACCGCGCCTGGCTCACATTGAATTTTCTTACTGCTTCAAACTCAGGAGAAGTTGCAGGCATCTTTTTTTTTTTTTTTTTTTTTTTTTTTTTTTTTTTTAATCAATGCTACTTCTACTGCAGGGGGTGGTTTCTTAGGCTCACAATGTAAGAGACTGGAAGTAGGGCGTGAAGCCCAGATCTGCATCCTTAACATTTTGCGGCTCAGCTCCTTATTCACTGTTTTACCGGTTATCTTTCTAAACAGAGTCTCAGAATGTCAGTGTTCAGAGCTGCTATCTATATACAGGAAAACAAGTTTTAAAATGCAGGGACAGAGAAAAATAGAAACTAGATGTTTCCTTTACAGATGATGGATGTTCTCTTTCTTTTCCGTAGAGGCCAGAAGGAAGGAGGAGGCAGACGCAGGACCACGTGCAGAGCGCGGCCCTCTGCCTTCGAAGCGCACGTGTGATTCTCATGCACCCGCCAGCACGGCCGGCTTTTCAGACCGGCCAGATTCAACGTGGGACAGCTGTATAGAGAACAGGGTTTGGGCCTGACTTCCAAAGAAAGCAGAAGTCTCCAGAAACAAAGCCTCCCAGATCCGGCCTACAGACCTGTGGCTGTGGAAGAGACGTTGAAGGGCAGTGAAGTGTGCTGTGAAACGTAACGAGATAGCCGTTCCTCGCTCCCTCCTGCTCCTTGGCCTACTTCTGCCGCGACTCTTCACCCGTTCGGTGGGGACGCTCTTGTTCGCAACCACCTCTCTTGAGAGCTTCTCGGCGTCATCCCTGCAGACTGTCTGAGCATCATATTTAGATAGATGATATCGTTTAATAGCCAGTGATATCTTGGGTTTGTTTTTATTCAAATGAATGGAAGTGTTAGTTCTGAGGGCTTTTTCCATGCTGCAAATGCCTCTGTTTCGGGGTACCCACCCAACATCCCCAGAAAGTTATCCAAAGAGTGAGACTCTGTGGAAGGCAGCCAGGAAACAAGACGGGTGTGGGGCAGCAGTCAGAGAAGAGGAGGCTGTGCCCAGCACAGACAGGGAAGCCACGCAGCCCGGGCCGGCGGCGGGGCCCTGAAGCCCGCAGACCGCTGCCTCATCCCTTTCACCTCCCGGGTTTCACTTTGCATCCAGCAGACTGGGTGAAACTCTGGGTCATCTTAAATGGACAAAGAATATTTTAAAGTACTCCAAGGAAAGCCATGTTGATGTTCATTTTTTCAGTGTTATTGGGACTCCCTTCCCGGGAAGAGTTCTCACTATAAACGTGTGTGGTCTCACTGACACCCGACAGCCATGCATGGCAGTTCAGAGGCTCTTGGCTGGTGCCCTCGTCCAAGGATATGTCGCACTCTGCAGTCTTTCCCGGCCCCAGCTTCCCCGGCCACCTCCCCGAGGCATCTCTATCTGCAGCCTCCTTTCCCAGGCTGGACTGCAAGCCTCCAAAACTCACAGTTGAAGTGCGAGCCCAGGCAGCGTGGAAGGAAGCCCCACAGTTCTCCCCTGTACTCGAGAGACAGTGGTTCCAGGAACCCCTCAGGTGGCAAACCGAGGAGTGCCCGAGCCCCTTGCGTAAGATGGCACGGTGTTGGCACGGAAGCCGGGCGCCTCCTCCTGTGTGCTCCCAGTCAGCTCCGGGTTACTTCCAGCACCTCATGCAGTGTACGTGATGTGGAGATGGTGGTTACGTTGTGCTGGCTTTTTATCTGTATTATCTGTGTTGTTGTTAATATTTTCTATCTGCAGCTGGTTGAGTCCGTAGATGCAGAACCCAGGGAGAAAGTAGGAAGCGTATTTGGGAATAGGACTGCTGCAGGGGTGACTTGTGGAGGTGCAGCCAGAGTGGAGTCAGTGGGTCCTACATCGATATAACCGGTGTCCTTCTGCAGAGAGGAAACTGGACACAGAGCAGAAAAACCACATGATGTGGGAGGCAGAGGCTGGAGGGCTGCGGCTGCCAGCCAGGGACCACCAGGGCCAGCAGGCAGCTCCGGAAGCCAGGAGAGGCTGAGGCAGACCCTCAGAGCAGCTGGGAGCTGGGAGAGGCTGGGGCAGACCCTCAGAGCAGCCGGGAGCTGGGAGAGGCTGGGGCAGACCCTCAGAGCAGCTGGGAGCTGGGAGAGGCTGGGGCAGACCCTCAGAGCAGCCGGGAGCTGGGAGAGACTGGGGCAGACCCTCAGAGCAGCTGGGAGCTGGGAGAGGCTGGGGCAGACCCTCAGAGGCCTCCGAGAAATCAGGAGAGGCTGAGGCAGAACCTCAGAAGTCTCAGAGAAGCTGGAAGCTGGGAAAGGCTGGGGCAGACCCTCGAGGGCTCCAGAGGAGCTGGGAGAGGCTGGAACAGACCTTCAGAGGAGCCAGTCCTGCCCACATCCTGGTCTTGCATTGGGGGCCTCCGGAGCTGGGAACTAATCAAATGCTACGGTCAAAGCCACTGTTTGTTACAGCAGCCATGGGATGCTGCTGTGTCCCTTTGACTAACTTGAACAATCAGGTTGTGCTTCCTCTCCTCCAGGACGTGGTGGCTACTCACCATGGTTCCTCCTCATACATGACACAGTGTAGGAGACTCCGTTTTCAAATCATGAACACTTACCTTTGGGTAAATTTCAGGGTCCGGAGTGCACACGGGCCCTGGGGACACAGGACAGGCAGGTCCTGAAGTGGGGCTTAGCCAGGGAGGGCTCTTGGCTTCATTCTGGAGACTGTTCAAGAGTGAGCCGGTGGTGGAAGCTGGCTCCGTGGCAGTAGCCGTGGCACAGCTCCGTGAGGCTCCTGCAGAGTGGGCAATTCCAGAGGCAGAGTGCGGAGGGCAGTCAGTGCTGCAGTCAGACTTATACCTGCTTTTCACGACAGGCAGTTGGGGGCAGATTATGCGGCAACGTCTAGAAGCAGAGCAGTAACTTCAAAGCTGTCCGGGTGTTGCCACGGAGATGGTAAACCGATGTGGCACTGGTGGGCATGTCCTGTGGAGAGATGCTCTCGCCCCTTCCCTATTTCAGCCAGACCTCAGCCCCATCCAGAGTCTGGGTCTCCACCTCTGAGTCAAGTCCTGCCTCCTGCCTCTCCAGGAGACATTGCCACATTCCACGGGCTCCTGGGGGCATCCCTGTCCCGCCTGTGCATTTGAGGAAGCACATGGCCATTTCTCCTTTCTTTTTTTCATTGAGCCAATTGCTGAATGATGTGCCAGGGGAGGGGGTGGGACAAGCGGGGGCTGGTATGAGAACACAGGGACGCACTGAGCTGGCTCCTGGGAACAGCACAGAAAGAAACAGCATTGGTGGAAGAGCCCAGAGTGGGGCCCTGCAGCAGGTGGAAGATGGCTAAGAGGGCGTGTCGGGGGTGAAGGAGACCCAGTGGGCTCCTGTGGAGGGCAGCAGGGTGCCGACCTCACCAGGAATGGTGGAAGCCGAGGAGGCCCAGGAGGCATCTCAGACACCGAGGGTGGAGTCCTTGCTAAGCTGACTTTGCAGGGATTTTCGGTAAAACTGGGTTTTACAGGGACATGCATGGTTGGCCTAGGAGAAGGTCCTGGGTACAGCGCACTCACACAGACAGTCAGGGGCACGCCTCCATGAGCCCTGGCCTCCAGCTGGGCTCCACGTCACACAGACAGTCAGGGGCACACCTCCATGAGCCCTGGTCTCCAGCTGGGCTCCACATTGTGCTAAATTCCTAGCGTGCCATGGCTGGTGTGCGATTACGTGCTTGGTAAGGAAGAAGGTGATGCTATAAGCTCAGTCCTTGTTGCTCATGGTGGGTGATCTGGGCAGGTTCTTGGGCGTCTGAGGTGGGCAGTGGTGGATGTGAGCCCGTGGGTTGAGTGCAGGGACTCCCCGTGTACACAGAGGCACCGCGCGGGCAGCATGGCCAGGCACCAGTGTGAGTCTACAGGCAGAAATGTGGTAAAAATAAAAGCCTTGCATCCCTGGGCAGCACTCAGGCAGGCTGACCCCCTCAACACACATCTTTTAATTTTTAATTACAGAAAAATCAGGCATGACCAGAAGTAGAGAGAAGAGTGCATTAAGTTCCGCGTGCTCATCACCCAGCGTCAGTCATTACCGCCTTACGGCCACCTGGGTCAGCTCCTCCTACCCGAGGCTGCTCCAAAGCCTCCTGTATTATTCTGAATACAACCTCACACACGGTATTGTTTCATCAATACAGAGACGTGTTCATCTGTTTCATTTTGACTTTTAGGACTTTTAAGACTTAATCATGTTTGATGATTATGTACAATCTTTACGTCGTTCCAAGCTCAAATGACAGATTTGGCATCTGATTTAAGGAGGTGCGGCCGGGCCCGCGGGGGGTGCCCCTGCTGGCCTGAGACCAAGTGGGGTCTCCAGAAACCTCCTCCCTCCCCCGCCCTGTCTACACAGCAGGGTGTCCTGAGAGAACTTCAGCTTCTGCTTTTGACCTCTCTACCCTGTTTCCACCAGCAAATTCTACTTGACGGTTTAATAAAACAAATATCTCTGCATCTGCCTGCGTGAGACGATCTGCGCCACGGCCTCCCCTCCCGTGTACACGGCAGCAGGTGAGGAATGCTCCGCCACGTCCAAAGTAGGAATCAGTACAGACCTCCCCTCCTGACGGACGCTGGGGTTGTCTGCAGGGGTGGGTTCTTCGTTCTGGCTTTTTGTTCTGTTTTTGGTGTTTTGCTATTACAAGCAGTGTGATGAATAAGCCATGCCTGTGGCAATTCTGTTTTTGCCAGTCCATCTTTGGAACAGATTCTTAGAAACGGGACATGGGGTGTTTCCAAGATCCTGCCTGATTCACGTGGCAGTGGTGGCACCATTTTGCCACAAGCAATGTGTGAGAAAACAGAATATGTTTCATGTGTTTACATTTCGGTCTGGCAGATGAAAAATGAGATCTTGGTATGGCTTCAGCAAATATTTGTTTGCTCAATGTTCATTAAACATTTCCAAAGAATGGAATAGGGTCTCCAGGCTGCTGAGCAGTGGTCTTGTCTGGAGGCCAGAAGTCAAACTAACTTTCACAGAAGAGGCAGTTTAATTTACTCAGTGGCTGTTTGAATCAGTGAATGAGTGGCCGCTCGAGTGACTGACCGGCCCGGGCAGACCACCTGTACACGCCACTGCCCTCCAGCCCTCGGCTTCCTTAGGCTCTATTTTATTTTTAATTGACACATAATCAGTGTACTTATTTACAGGGTACAGTGTGATGTTTCCATCCATGCAGGCGTGTGTAATGATCAATCAGGATAACTAGCTTATGCATCATCTCAAACACGTATCTTTTCTTTGTGGTGTGAACATCCAAAATCTTCTCTTCTAGTTATTTTGAAACATACAATACAATATTGTTAATTACAGTCACCCTACCACGCAACAGGTGAAAGAATAAAGAAAATGTGGTCTGTATATCCAGTGGAATACTATTCAGCCATAAAAAAGAATGAAATACTATGATTTTTTGCAAATGGATATAAGTGGTTTAAGTATTGAGTTAAGAGACAGAATCCCCCTTTTTCATCAGGATTTTCAGTTCTGTTCCTACAGCAATTAACGGACACCTGATTCATGCCCGTCACTGGGTATACACCTGCTCTGACTTTTGAGTTAATCAGAAGCTTTCTGAAAATCATTCTTTTTATTTTGAGCTGATTAGAGGAGTTTCGGTTTAAAAAACATAAGGGAATGGTGTGAGGCTGTGGCTGTCTTTGCCCCCGTTTGCCTCAGGTGGGTCCGTGGGAAATGTTCATACTTCAGGTTCCAATTTGACTCATGCCGGTGATTAGGCAGCGATATCCTTGTTAGAAGCAACTTTGAAGGACAGACACCGAGTTCTGACACATTGGCCCTGTGGCTGTGACACCTCCCCAGCACCTGCAGCCACGCCAACCTGGCACCTGCTCCATTCCGGGGTGGAGGGGGCAGCAGGAGGCTGCGTGTGAGATCATTTCACCCAGCAACACGCCTTTAGCCAGGGAGAACTGCACAGAAAACAGCCGGTCAGATCCAGGACCGTTCACGTGTCAGTGTCCGCAGCTTTGAGCACGTCCTGGCATGGAGGCACCTCCAGCACGGCCCAGCCACCTCTTTCCCAGTGCCACGCTCATGTGGACTCCAAGGAAACTGAAGGCGCTGTTATCCTGCTGCTTGAGAAGGGGTGACATTTTTCTTGCAATCGTCAGTCCTCCCGGACAGCACAGGAGGAAGGAGCCCACACATCCCTCAGCAGCAGTGTGCAATGCGTGTGAATATACAGCACCGACGGGAAGCCAGCAGCAGCACACGATGCGCTTAAAGGTAACAGCCCTGACTCGAATTTGATCTCTAATGTATGATGCCATCAGGGTGGACACAGGCACTCCTGGCTCAGGTCAGTCAGTGCCCAGCAGGTGTGGGGCGCCTCCCACCAGCGACCTCAGTCCTGCGGGACCCTGCAGGCTGTCACGACCCCCTTCATCCAGTGGCAAGTCCTAGACTGACCCTCTGAGACCAGATCAACCATCGCCTCACCCCACATGTGCCACAGACCGCAGCAGGTCCCACAGACCACAGAGCAAGACAAGAGGCCGCCACTCCTGCCTTCCTTGCCTGGCCACAGCCGGGGGCTTCGGGGCCGCTGTGATGGCAGGGTGGGGCTGCACCAGGCCCTCCTCGCAGGCCCTGCCATCTGCTTTCTCTATGGTTCCTTTCCCCGTGCAGACGCGGGTGAGGTGGGGTCCAGGCTCGTGCCCCTTGTGAGCCCACACTGCGGCATTCTGGATAAAGCTTCTATGCTTCCACGGGGTGCTCCTGAGCTCCCATAAAAAGATGGGCACAGGTATGTCTTCCTTAGTGCCACAGGGAGACAGACCCGTGGCTCTCGGACTCAGGGGAGAAGCTGGGGCTCAGCCCTCACACGCTGACTCAGGCGCCTGTGCTCTGAGCTCCTTCCTCGATACACCCCTGATCCAAACATGTAGACACACTGCGCCGGTCCTCACCTTCACCCGCACTCAGTTTAAAGCCCTCTGCACAGAAGGTTCTCCAATGTCCACAGAGTTTAACTTAATTGCATTGCTCCTAAATTGGCTGCACAAATGAAGTAAAAGATAAAATTAAGTTCTGCAGAGGTGAGGCCGGTAGGAGGCCACCAAGGAGCCCAGAAACAGGACCCAGGGCACTGTGCACAGAGCTCCAAGCACCCTTCCACTCAGTTACCAATGGAGGTGAAGATACCTGAGTTCCACACGTACCTCTCCATCAGGGACAGGTACCTCTCCCTCTCCATCGGGCCCTGACTGCAGGTGCACTCTGGCCCCTCCGTCACCTTCACAGGCAGTGGACTGGCCTGCCCGGTATTCCAGCAGATCCTGAAGGGGAGGAAGGAGGGGACAGGAGAAGACAGAAGGGAGGAGGGAGATGGGGAGGGCTGGGGGGGGAGATGAGGAGGGCTAGAGGGAGGAGGGAGATGGGGAGGGTTGGGGGGGAGGAGGGAGGGGGATGGTCAGGGTTGGAGAGGAGGCAGATGGTGAAGGCTGGAGCAGGAAGGGAGATGAGGGCTGGAGGTGGGAGGCAGACGAGGCAGGTGCCCAGGAGACTGTGGACCAGGGGATGAGGGGGATGGGGGACTCGGGGACCTGGAGGAAGCTCAGCTGGGTCCTGAGGCTCTGCAGACTTGGTCAGGTGGAGGACAGAATTCCAGGTGGAGAGGATGGTGCAAGCTGAGAAAACAGAGGGCGTGAAAGGAGCAGGAGGGATTTCTGGAGAGAAAATGCAAGCCAGGAAGCTCCTGCTGAACCCACCGCCTCTCTGGCTGCGCTGAGAGTGTCTGGTCCACGGGGCAAGAGACAGAAGTGACTATAGGAAAGAAAGCTGGGGCATTTTTTAAATTCTGTTATTTTTCACATTGAAATTACTAGGAGATAAAAGTACTGGCTATCCTTTAAAAATATTGGGAATACAGAAGAGTACGTAAAGAAACTGACTCATGCTCCTGTCACTTTTGAGCTCCCTCAAGTCCCCAGGCTTTAGAGAGTGAGGAGGGGTGAGGCCGCAGAGCAGGGAGAGCGTGGCGAATACCCACAGCGAGGCCGTGCGATCAACCTCTGATCAGTGGTCCTTTGTCAGCGCTTCACCTCCTGAAGGTAATTATTCATCCCAGTGATTCTGACAAAATGATATGCTGTTAGCAAATAAAAATTATGAGCACCCCAAATCTCACACTTTCTACTAGGAAACAAGTCCAGCCTCTCTCTAGTTCTGACATGGTGGGAGGTGTCAGAAAGTGACGGGTGAGTTTGACATCAGAAATGGAGGGCCAGCAGGAGAAAAGCTGACAAACCAGAGGGCCCCTTCCTTCTCTGGCCGTTGGCCTGTGCAAGGAGCTTAGCCCTCAGAAAAGACTCACCCCAGTGGTTTTCCCCTCGTGTCTTCAGTAACAGCACAGAGACTATCCATGAGATGAGAATGCTGTCAGAGCAAACTGGCATTTTTCAGGATCCGAGAATTCTCGGAGAATAGATACCGAGTGCAGGGCATCATTTTCATTTCCCTGGAAAATAAAAATATTAGCAAAGAACAAACTGATGCAGCTGCAGTTTCTTCACTCCGACAGGAAAAGGTGAGCTGGAGACCCCGGCAGTCATGGACGGCTTCCTATCAGCATGTCTTGCACGTGTATGTTTTCACACATGCATGCATATGTTCATATGTGTGCTAGTGTGCTTTCATGTGTTTTTGCATGTGTGCAAGTGTGGGTGCATATGTTTGTTGCTTTGCATGCATGTATGTATGCATGTGTTGCTATGCATGCACATGCGTGTTCATGTGTGTTTGCATGTGTATGTGTTGCTATGTGTGCACATGTGTGTTTGCATGTGTGCATGTGTGGGTGCATGTGTGTTGCTATGCATGCACATATGTCTGCGTGTGTGCATGTGTGTGCATATGTTGCTATGCACACACGTGTGTCTGTGTGTGTTTGCATGTATGCATATATTGGTGCATGTGTGTTGCTATGCATGCACGTGTCTGCACGTGTGCATGTGTGTGCATGTGTTATATGCATGCACATGTGTGCATGTGTGTAAGTGTGGGTGCATGTGTGTGTTGCTATGCATGCATGTGTGTGTTTGTGTGTGTTTGCATGTGTGCATGTGTGGGTGCATGTGCGTTATGCAGGCACATGTGTCTGCACATGTGCATTTGTGTGCATGTGTGTTGCTATACATGCATGTGTGTATTTGTGTTTGCATGTGTGCATGTGTGGATGCACGTGTGTGTTGCTATGTATGCCCATGTGTGTGTTTGCATGCGTGCATGTGTGGGTGCCTGTGTGTTGCTATGCATGCACATGTGTGTCTGCACATGTGCATGTGTGTGCATGTGTGTTGCTATGCATGCATGTGTTTGTTTTTACATGTGTGCACATGTGGGTGCATGTGTGTTTGTGTGTATTTGCATGTATGCAAGCATGGGTGTATGTGTGTTGCTATGTATTTGTGTATGTGAGTCTGCATGTGTGTTTATGTGTGTGTCACTATGCATACACGTGCATGTTTCTGTGTCTGCATGTGTGCATGCGTGTTTATGTGTGTGTTGCTATGCATGCACGTGCATGTTTCTGTGTGTTTGCATGTGTGCATGGGCATCTGGGGCTCCCCGACAATACAAGGAAAACTGATAATTTTTTTCTGGAAAATAGTAATTACCACGGTAACCACCATGGTCCACACACTGCCTGTGGAAAGCTGAGATGGTGGAACTTTTTTGTGATTGTCATTCATCTTATCAGTCAACGTTTCGTCTGATTAGGGTGACATTCACACAGTGTCCAGATGTGGTTAAAAACTGCTAGTTCCAGTCACTTAGTTGACTATTTCTCAATAGTCATCTCCACAAGTCAAGTCCTTGTCTCCACATTTGACCAAAACATGTAGAACCTGAGTTTTGAGAATATTAAAATGAAATCATATGCAAGTTACATATTTGAGGGGTAGGATAAGCCATGATAGAAATTAAAAACTGCCTGAATCTATAGAACAGCATATAAAACAACTTACTAAATATAATGTAAATAACAAAGAACAATTACCAATCATTTTGTAAAATCACAGGTCTCATTCATCAGTTTCCTTCTCTTAGCAGCAAAACAACACAAAATTAGGAGTTCCCAGCCGAGGGTTGTGTGGGTAAACCCCTCAACCCAGTCAGGGCAACCCCGTAACGGCATTGTCTTCTCCCACCAAAGTAGATTCCTTTTCACCCCTCTGGGTCCCGGTTTCTCTGTTTACAATGTACAGAACCCTCTGTTAATTGAACTGGTTGCTGAAAAGAAGCCAGGAGCTCATTATGGAGCCAATGCCTCAGGGGACACGGATGCTGCCAGCTGCACCCTGACTGCAGGTGCACCCTGGCACCTCCATCACCTTCACAGACAGGGAGCCGACCAGGAGAAAGTCCTTTCCCGAGAGACCGAGATCACATCATGTTCCCAAGGACGACTGCTCAGAGAGTGGCCACATGGAGCCAGAATAAGAAAATCTGGAAAGTCTTTTGTGTGACTTGAAAGAGAAATCATCATTCAATCTGGAAAATAAAAGTTAAAAATAAGAAGAGAAAAAGGATGACAGAAGAAAGAGAGAGGAGAGAAAGAAAAAAAGAGGGAGGGAGGGATGGAGGGAGGGAGGGAGGAAGGAAGGAAGGAAAAAGGAAGGAAAGAAGGAAGGCAGGGGAAGGGAAGGGAAGGAGGGAGGGAAGAAAGAAAGAGAGAGAGAGAGAGAGAAAGAGAAGGGCGGGAGGGAGGGAGAGAAAGAGCATTAGCTGCAACTTCTCTGCATCCTCCTAAAGTGTGATTCAAGTAAGATCCAGACCTGACGGCCAATGACTTCTTCCTCTTTTGAAACAATAGAAGGCACTGTGTTAGAGCAGCTGGTCAAAGCCAGTCCTGAGGTCAGCTCTGTTCTAATCAAAGTGACCTCACCTAAGACAGGAACATGGTCATTCTTCACGAAAGCACAGCTGAAAGCAATGCCCAGGACAACTAAAAACATCATGAATTTGATCTCTCAGCAGAAAAAAGAAAACATGCTTAGAAACAAGCCTTTCCATCTCCTTTCCCCTCTCTTGTTCTTTAGTAAGATTTTTGTTGAAAGTCACAAGAAATCCTTCTGTCTTCCTCTTTCGTCCCCTTTCCTGCCACAGTTCCAGGAGGCCAGTGATACCTGACTCAGATAACACTGAGTTATCTGTTGTCTGTTCCTTTTACAATGGCATTAAAAGGTGATTTAAGGGTGTATCTTTCCTTGATGGATGGTTTTTTGTTTTTGTTGTAATGAAATATTGCTGAGTTTCCCCGAAATTTGACTGGGATTTGCAACTGGGAAATGTATAACTATCAGCCATCGTTATTAGCATCTGTAACTATCACCAGTCATTGTTACCACAGTTTCCTAACAATTACCACTTGGAGCAATAGAATCTGAGGACGATACCTTCATTTAGGGCAGCAGAGTGGAGTTTCCACTTAGCAAGACTGTCCAAGCATGAGCAGAAATGAAAAACAGAGAATGCGAAGTCTGTATTTAAATGCAGACCAAAATCCTATGACAAAGTCGTTATTTCCCAGCTCAGATCAAAATTTTAAGCAGTTTACCTCCTTTATGCCTTCCTGAGAGTTTTATGTAACAAACTTTCAGTGTCATGACTAATAGCGGCTCTTGCCAAGGCTGACTCTCACAGCCTCTCCTCCGCCGAGTGATCCGCAGCACGTCTTATTACGGGGTGCATTATGCAGACGCCAGCTCTGTGATGGGACAGGCAACCCCGCTGTGAGAATGCCTATCAGAGCTTCTTTTAAGGCCCTTTCTCAATTGTCAGCAAAGTATTTTTTAAGGTTAAAAGGTGTAAAATTATTCTGAAATGCTTTTCTGACCTGTCGCCTATCACTGCAAAGAGCTAGAGTTCATTTTTTTTTTCTAAAATTGTATTTTTTGAAATGCAGTAATATTATAAGAATACGCTTCGTATGAGGGAAATAGTCTCTTGAAATGCTCGTGGTATTTTTCTGCGTGCCTTCTCCTCCAGTGACTGCAATACTAATCATTGTTTTATGCTCAGAATTATAATTTCGGATGCAATTTTTTTTCTTATACCAAGCCTCCATTTCTGTGATGAAATTAATATAAAAGACCATTACTTTTTGCATCTTTTTCTTTTTAAAAAACTATTCCTGTTACAGTGGTTACTTCATATTCCATAATGTCAAAGTCAAATTCACCACCGTCACGCGATGTAATCTCATCATGCAGAGGCGTCCGGGGCCGACGGGCCGTGATTCTCAACGCCGCACCTGCACGTTGATTGAAACCACCCTGAAGTCAGCGGGAAAAACAGCAGACCGTTTGGCCTCCCTGCCCTCACCTGTTTCCTAACTCCCGAGACTTGCTTGGCCTGGGAAGTTGTCAGCATGGTGGATACGTCGGGTCAGCAACCCGATGGCTGTAGATTCCTGGTCTGTGAGGGCCCGGCTCCTGTTTTCTATCGGGTGGAATTCTCAGTTCCCTTGCACTGTCTATGCTCCGCTAAAATGTCTGGGAGATTTTGGAATCTATTTTTGAGGCCCAGATATAAAGAAAATCAGTGGAGAAGCTCACCGCAGTGAGGACCCCAGGCCTGCCGTGCTCAGCCCGCGGCAGGTGTGAAGACGGCACCAGGGCCAAGGCGAGCTGAGCCACACTGAAGGGAACTCGCTGCGTTTCCGTCCGCCCGTCATGCACGTCGCACAGCCTGCGTCAGAACTGGCTCCCTTTCGTGGCCTTCTGCTTTTGCACAGCTCCTGCAACACGACTCACTTCCCTGTGCGGTGTGGGACTCCGTGCAAGGTGCTCTCGGAGCTTGGTCCGTGTGCCTCGCCAGGGCACGCCGCGCCACGGCGCTCTGTGGGTGTCCTTGCTTTCTCATCCATGGAGCGTCCCTCTGGCTGCATTTGCAGTGGTGATGGGTTGTGACCTCATGCCCGTCCACTCATTAACAGTGGAAAAACCGCCGGCATTTTATAGAAAAGCAACAGGTACACTTACCAACCCAAGGCCTCTTATGCACCCTGAATTCTCCGACGAGAGGCAGAGGAACAGGGCGCAGCACCCTTGACCCACAAACTCTCCTCCTTCCTCTCTCCTTTGTCCTCCATCTTCTAGAATGCGCACAGAGAGGAAATAACCCTTTCCCCGATGTTTCGTTCTTCGACTTGTGTGCCATTCTTCTTACCAGTGTGGGACTGCAGGTGTGAACCAAAGAGACTCCACGTCAGAGCAAGTCGTGGGAAACACGGCTGGTGTTAGGGCTGAGACGAGAGGAGGCCCCAGGGAGTGGGGCACGCGGTGGGCCTGGTGTCACCAAAGCCGGGGCAGATTTGCAGGAAGCTAAGGAAGCTTGAGCACAGTGTCCTCGGGCCGAGGCTGTGTGAACACAGCCCTGCGGGAGTGCGCAGTGAACAAAAGTGCGGCAGCCACAGTGGATAGGATGTGTGTCCTGCTGCCCAGGCCTCCGCCTCACGTCACTTCCCTGCACCAGCTGAGGACCACAGGGCTGCTGGCGCCTGGGGCCCGGCCACCGTGACCTCGCCTTGGGGAAGACTATCTTCTGAGGGATAGTCCTTTGGGTGTGGACCACTTAGATTGGTAGGATAGTCCTGTGAGGCCCACGATCAATTCCCAGATGCATTGGTGGCAAACTGGTGATGCGTGTTGGCAGCTGAAGGAATAATTGGGGTTCTTCACAGAATGGGAACATTTAAAATTACCCGAAACCTTACAGCTCCTACAGGAAAGAAAGTCAGCAGAGATTCTCCCAGAATTTGCTAACAGTCTTTGAAACATTTAGGGGATGTTCCAAGAGCTAGTTGTAAAACCGAAAGAAAGTTTTCTGAAAGATCAATCGTTAAACACAAATTCCGATCCGCCGGGAAGAGTAGACTGATTTGTATTTCTTTCTCTCTGTAAAAAACATCAGAGTCTGCAGGCAGTGGGGAGAGGGTGTCAGAGCGAACCAGGCGCTTCATGCTTCCCCCTGGATTTCACGGTGTCTGGGGTAGTTACCGATGTTTCAAAATCCACAAATGGCTGTGATGCCTTTTCTCGCTCTTAGCAAACGCCCACTTTCATGCCCACTTGGGCCTCACTTTGCTTTCTTTTTCCTGAAGAGGACTCTTAAGTCACAGAAACGTTAGCTCTCAGTCTGGCTCTGCCCGCCTCATGCTCATCAGTTTTTTACCCAGAGAGCACTTCCTTTTTTATCGCGCAGCCTGGAGTGCAGTGGTTGGTGCGATCTCAGCTCACCGCAACCTCTGCCTTCCAGGTTCAAGCAATTCTCATGCCTCAGCCTCCCAAGCAGCTGGAATTACAGGCTCCCACCATGAAGCCTGGCTAATTTTGTACTTGTAGTAGAGATGGCGTTTCACTGTGCTGGCCAGGCTGGTCTTGAACTCCTGACCCCAGGTAATCTATCCGCCTTGGCCTCCCAAAGTGCTGAGATTACAGGCTTGAGTCACTGTGCCCGGCCTCCAAAGAGCACTTCTAACATGACTTAAAACCCTCGCTCTTCCTTCTGCGGGTAAAAATAAAGGCAGTTTTGTTCTTGCTTGTGTTTAACTTGGAGTCTCGCTCTGTTTAACGGGTGTCTGACACCACCAACACTCTGGTCATTGTTATGCAGGAAAATAAATAAAATGTCTCTATGACTTGTTAAAAACAAGGATCAAATTTTTCCAAGGTAAAAAAATGTCACTCGGTGTTTTTTAAACACTTAGTGTGCTACGTAATTCTGCTTTTTTCACTTCTCGAATTCAAAGACCTGTGCCTGTTGGAAGGTCACTGGGTCACTGCTCATTAGCATCCAATTGCCACTTCTGTGGAACATTGCTGGAGGGGGTGCATTTGTGTGTGTGTGTGTGTGTGTGTGTGTGTGTGCGTCTGCGTGTTTATGTGTATACATATATGCGGTGCATATGTGTGCTGTGTATGCGTGCATGTTTCTGGGAGACCTTGTCTGGATGCCAAGGCTAGTATCTTCTTAAGATTCCATTGTTATGTGTCATATGAGTATGTTTTTCTGTGTATGTGTGTATGCATGTTACATGTGTTTATCTGTATGTGTGCATGTATGTATCGTGTGTGTGTGTATGTGTGTGTGTGTGTCTGTTTTTGCCTTATACTCATTATTTTTACTTTTTGGTTTTTATGATACAGGGTCTCACCCTGTCACCCAGGCTGGAGTGCAGTGGCAAGGCCACAGCAAGTGATCCCCATCTCCGCCTTTCACGTAGTTGGGACTAAAGGCACTTGCCACCACACCTGGCTATTTTTTTGTGTGTTTTTCTGGTAGTACTGGGGTTTCGCCGTGTCACCCAGGCTGGTCTTGAACTCCTGGGCTCAAGCGATCTGCCTGCCTCAGCCTCCCAAAGCTCTGGGATTGCAGGCACGCACCACCACGCTCTGCCCATGCACATTTGTGTATAAGCCCTGGCTGCGACATGCTCTTTTAACACCAGGTTGTTGCTTACAATTCTGATGTGTAAAAAAGGAATCACAAAAAGACGCTAGACTCAGCACACGAGGAAAGGCGTCCCAGTCGCCGCGCGGACGACCTAGAAGAGGTCACTCCCCTCCAGTGTCTTCATTTATAGTGTGGCGACCGCGTTGCCCACCTCCCAGGACAGTTCTTAGTCAGTCGTAAGTGAGAGTGTGCCCGAGACGCCGCTGGAGTGCCGCGTGCTGCCCACCTGCACGGCGCTTGTGTCCCGGGGCTTGCGCTCCGGAGCCTTGGCACATTTCATGTGCAGCTGCATATGGCAGAGGAATATGAGAATTAGCGCACGACCTTCTAAACCAGACCCAAATATGTTTGCCTGCTTGTGACACAGTTATGACTTTTAAGGTCTCAGTTTCCTTCTTTGAGAAATGGCAAAAATAACAGACTTCACCCCTCACGGATACTGTGAGGATTTAACACCATCCCGTACATGGAGTGCTCAGCACGGCACCTGGCACACGGCGACGGCTCAGAGGTGCCGGCTGGTGTCCTCTGGTTATTAGTCACACGGGCATTTGGAATCACGTGTTCCATCCATGCATCTACCACACTGGAAAAAGATTTAAGAATCAATCTACAAACCATCCCGTAAAATGCACCATGGGTTCTGCCAGTGCCGGAAGCCAAGGAGGTGACGAGGCAAGGCCCTGGGGCAGCAGCTCAGGCCGGGCAGCCCCGGGGCGAACTGGCGAGATCAGATTGCAAAATCATTTTGTTTGCTTCTGGAGGAGATGCGTGTCCCTGAGATGATCACAAAAGTGTAATTTCTTCCACGGCCATGGCTGGGTGCATCCTTGATAAACCGTCGTTCATTCATGGGCAGCCACTGTCCTTTGTCCACAGCGTGCGCAAGACTCTTCCCTGCGGCCTCCTACTCAGGCTTTGTTGAGCGGGAAGAAAAACGCCCCTAGAGAAGGACAGATTTGCAGCCGGGCGTGTGTGAGGCGGCGCTGGGGTTCAAGGTGTGACCCCATGTTGGCATGGCCTGGAGGGAAGTGCCCGAGGAATGACAGGTCACACCCGGGGAGTCTGCACGGTGGGGCCCATCACTCGTCCCAATTTCCCGCCAGATGCACCGCCTCAGACCACGCCTGGTTTCCAGATGGAGACGGTGACAAGGTGAGTGTCCCACCTGGCACGAGGCGGCTGTCCTGTGACCGTGGTTTCGGGATTTTAAATGTCAGGATTCTAGACTCTGGGGATTTAGACTTTAAGGATTGTGGTATTTTGGGATGACGGCATTTCGGATTGTTCCTTCAGAATGACGGTCCAAGCCCCACCCACGGTGCCGCCAGGCCGGGGCTTCTGCCAGGAGGGAGCTGTTTTAGAGCTTACTCTAGGCCGAGCGCCTTCTCCCTCAAAATCAAAGGCAGAGCCTCACGGGCAAACGCCTTGCTTGAAATGTTTAGCTTGGTAAAAGGAAACATAAATTGTATGAAGCGTACTTGAGTGGACCGCACTTTGTAAGTGGCCGGTCCATGAGGAATCATTTTATGTGTGACAACATTTGCTTCCCTTCGCAGCCTTACAGTTACAAGGACGAGGGCGCCTGGCGCTGCACGGCGGGAAAGGCCTGCACCTACGTTGAGAGGACCTGCTCGTTTAGAATCTCGATGCAGCTGCTTCGAGAGGGACACCAGCCCTGGGTCCCTCCTTCGCGTTCCAGAACACAAAAGGCAGGTCCAGCGGCAGAAAAACACGCCCCACAGGGCAGAGGGCGTGAGCTCGATTTTCCACCTGTGCTCAGACGAGGCGGGAATGCGGGGTCCCACGGACAACACAGGGCCGTTTTCTTCGTGTGGCTTTTGGTCGTTGTTGTTCAAATGTAGAGGTTGTTCACATATTAACATTGCGTGTTTAAGAGAGACATAGTCTGACTGTTCCCCCGTAATCTGACCACAGAATCTTCTGTTGGTGGCATCTCATGATGGTCCTCAGAGACTTGGAAATGCTGAACTAGACACAAAATACAAACCACTTCAAGAGCAGGTGAAAATTGACTGCAGCGTCGCAGGCCAGAAGACGGTACGTGCGGCTTAGTTTTAGAAGGACAGAGCATGGATTAAGACGGCAAATCACTTAAATGCTGGGTGCCAGCACCACGTGGGAATACAGCACCATGTGAATACCTCACTGCACGTAAAACACTGGCCAAACGAAGTGATGGCTTAAAGCTGGGACAGGAGCGTGGCCTTTGACACCTGAACCTTCCATCCCTCTGGAATGAACTCTTGTCTGTGGCGTGAGGTTTCGCTTTGTCCTGCCTTTCCACGTGGAGAGAAGTTGCGTTTCTCAAGGTTTGGCCTTTTCTTGAATAGGGCCTCTTTCTCTGGCGACCCTCCTGAGGGCCACAGTTCTCTTTCTGGATTTTCTACTTTTTTGGCTTTTTGTCCATCTGCACAGGTGTCCCACCGTCTTAACTACTCTAACTCCTGCTGTTTTCATTCCGTGGGCCACTAAGCTGGGGCTGCCTTTCCAGGAACCCCCCCACACACAGGGCGGTGGTGGGCTCGGAAGGCAGACTTGCGGCCAGTTCCCCAGGGCTCTGCTGGCTAAGTCTGGTGCTAGGCAGACCCACACGTGTCAGCTCTGCCCAGCGTCCTCTTCCCGAGTCGGCCCTGCTGACAGCAGCCCCAGGCTGGCAACCAGACGCTGGGCCAGGATCTCCGGGAGCCATCTCGAAGCGCCCTCACCTCCCAAGAGCCCCCCCCCCCCGCCGCCCCCCGGCAACCCCGGGTGCGCAGCTCCACAGCTGGTGGCTCCGGCTTCCAGCCCCTCCCAGCTGTGGCCCCCTCACCTGCTCCGGCACTGCGGCGGTGCTGATTGGTGACGTTCCTCGGAATCTGCAGCTTCTGCTCTGAACCCAAATCCCTCCATTTCCCCCTCAAGTGCACGGCCTTCTTGATTGAATACATTCCTTACCTCACAATATGCATGGAGGTTCTCTGATTGCACCGTGACTGCTACCTCAGGCTTGATGCGCGGCAGGGCTGTTCCAAGCCCTCACCATGTAAGTTTCTTTAGAAACATCTAGGTTCTTCCTGCTCCTGGTCAGTCTCCTCCAATGTCTGTGTTGAGGTATTGATTAGAGATGCTTTAAATCTGCAGACCCAAATGAGTGTGGCTGACCCCGCTGTGATACTGAGTCTTCAAACCGTGGATGCTTATTTAGGTTTCCTTAATGTCACTCCACGGAGTTCTGCAGTTTCCCGCCACAGCCGCGCACTGCCTCTCGGCTTGTTCTCAAGAACTGTGCTGTTTAATCCAGGCTAACTCACACCATGGCAACCGACGTGCCCAAGAGCTCATGACTTAAAATGATGAACGTTTATCTCTTGCGTTCACTGTGGGCTCCACTCAGTATGTGACCCACAGTGACAGAGAGGACACCGTCTCGATTGCTGTTAGTTGCAATTTTATCCAAAACGAAAGGAGTCTTCGGACTTCAGCCTGGAGGCGGCATGTGCGTCCGCTCACATTTCCTGAGCTAACAGTGGTTAGCTCTGGCCACAACAAGCACTAGGTCCCCTCCCTCCCTCTGTGCAGCCCAGCCCCACGGCCCAGGGGGGTGTCCTGTCTCTGCGTCCAGGGCCGAGTCCACGTTCTTTGAGCAATGCCCAGGAGCTTCCTCATCAGGCCCAGATCAGGTCCCTCAGAGCCCAGGGTCTGTGACCCAGCAAGTGCAGGGTGTGCGCCCCTCACATCCAGTGGGCCACAGAGGCAACCATGATGAGCGGCCCCACTTAGAACAAGGAAGACAGGACGAGCCACAGTCACTGTCTGCAATAACCAGGCAGGCAGATGTGATGTGGACCCACTTGGGGCTGTCTCTTCATGAGGTCCTTGTCCTGCTCCTCCAGGTGGCTTGCTGCTCACTGCCCTCCAGGACACTGGGCCCCCTCCTCCTCCTGGGTGGTTCTCTCTTGGCATGGTTTGGACATTTCTCCCCCCGAGTCTCATGTTGAAATGTAATCACCAATGTTGGAGGTGAGGCCTGGCGGGACGTGATGGGGGTGGATCCCTGATGAACGGCCTGGCACCATTCCCTTGGTGATGAGTGAGTTCACGCCAGATCTGGTTGTTTAAAGTGTGTGACACCTCCCCCTTCCCTCTCTCGCTCCCATTCCTGCCATACAAAGCACCTGCTCCTACCTTGCCTTTTGCCATGATTGGAAGCTCCCTGAGGCTTCCCCAGAAGCCAAACCGATGCAGACACCATGCCTGTACAGCCTGCAGAACGGTGAGCCAATTAAATCTCTTTTTTAAAAATCAATTACTCAGCCTTAGGTCTTCCTTGATAGCAATTAAACAGTGGCCTGACACACCCCTTCTCCCTGTGCCTCCGTGGCCACGTTCACTGTGGGCATCAGATTCTCTCCCTCCCAGGCCCCTTCTTGTTACAAATGGTGGATGCCAAAGGTCACTGTCATTCCCTAAAATCCCAGTCTCTTTTAGCCACAGCGTGTGGTTCTTTTGGTGGCAAGCCTTCAAGAGCTCAGTGAGCTGCTCCTCGGTTTGACTTCGCCCAGCGCATGCACCGAGAGCTGCACACTCAGCGACTTTGCAGGTCTCCTTGGTAGCCTTGCCACGGTCCCCAGCTTCCTTGCTCCTGTGACCTCAGCAGACAGGACTGACCTGGCTGTTGGTACCATGGGCTCTGCTGGGAGGCCGAAACCCTTGCCCTCTTCTGTGAGCCAGTCAGTTCTTGCTAAAGGAGTCTCTGACAAAGGCAGCCTTCGGGGTTCCCTCATGTGCTACACTATTAAGAAATTTTAACAATGAGTCTAGGGACCAAGCCCTTGACTGACCTTGCCCAAAAGGCGGAGACCCAAACAGTCATGGCAGTTCAGAGCATTTCCAAGTTGACTTTTCACGTTATCGGGGAGAAGCAGCTGTCTGTTCCCGTCCTATGAGTCCCCAAATGGGTGGGCTCTGTCCCTCTGCATCCTGCTTGCACACTGATGAGCTCATCCCTTCCTCATAATACTGTGTTGTACAGGCAATGCCCACTGCTGCGGCTGGAATCGTGTCCCCAGAAAGTTATGTCTAAGTCCTAATTCCCAGTATCTGCGAGCGTGATCTTTCTTGGAAATAGTACCTTAGCAGATGTGATCAAGTCCAAATGAGTCACAGCGGATTAGGGTGGGCCAAAACCCAGTCACCAGGGTTCTTTTTTTAAATCTTAATTGTACTTTAGGTTCTGGGGTGCATGTGCAGATCATGCAGGATTGTTGCATAGATGCACACATGGAAAGGTGGTTTTCTGCCTCCATCTCCCCATCTGGCATTTCTCCCCATGTTATCCCTCCCCAAACTCCCCATCCCCCACTGTCCCTTCCCTAGCTCCCCCTTCACAGACCCCAGTGTGTGATGCTCCCCTCCCTGTCTCCATGTGTTCTCATTGTTCAACACCTGCTTATGAGTGAGAACATGTGGTGTTTGATTTTCTGTTCTTGTGTCAGTTTGCTGAGAATGATGAGTTCCAGATTTATCCACATCCCTACAAAGGACACGAACTCATGTCCCTACAAAGGACATGAACTATTATGGCTGCATAGTATTCCATGGCGTATATGTGCCACATTTTCCCTGTCCAGTCTATCATCGATGGGCATTTGGGTTGGTTCCAAGTCTTTGCTATTGTAAACAGTGCCACAGTGACATACGTGTGCATGTGTCTTTATAACAGAATGATTTATAATCCTTTGGATATATACCCAATCATGGGATTGCTGGGTCAAATGGAATTTCTATTTCTAGATCCTTGAGGAATCTCCACACTGTCTTCCACAATGGTTGAACTAATTTACACCCCCACCAACAGTGTAAAAGTGTTCCTGTTTCTCCACATCCTCTCCAGCATCTGTTGCCTCCAGATTTTTTAATGATCGCCATTCTAACTGGCGTGAGGTGGTATCTCAATGTGGTTGTGATTTACATTTCTCTAATGACCAGTGATGATGAGCATTTTTTCATATGTTTGTTGGCCTCATATGTGTCTTCTTTTGAGAAGTGTCTGCTGATACCCTTTGCTCACTTTCGAATGGTTTTTTCCTTGTTTGTTTGTTTTTTGTAAATCTGTTTTAGTTCTTTGCAGATTCTAGATATTAGCCCTTTGTCAGATCAGTAGATTGCAAAAAAAATTTTCCCATTCTGTTGGTTGGCAGTTCACTCTAATGATTGTTTCTTTTGCTGTGCAGAAGCTCTGGAGTGTAATTAGACCTCATTTGTCTATTTTGGCTTTTGTTGCCAATGCTTTTGGTGTTTTAGTCATGAAGTCCTTGCCTACGCCTATGTCCTGAATGGTTTTGCCTAGGTTTTCTTCCAGGATTTTTATAGGGTTAGGTCTTATGTTTAAGTCTTTAACCCATGTGGAGTTAATTTTAATGTAAGGTGTCAGGAAGGGGTCCAGTTTCTGCTTTCTGCACATGGCTAGCCAGTTGTCCCAACATCATTTATTAAACAGGGAATCCTTTCCCCATTGCTTGTTTTTCTTAGGTTTGTCAAAGATCAGATGGTTGTAGATGTGTGCTGTTGCCTCTGAGGCCTCCGTTCTGGTCCATTGGTCTATATCTCTGTTTTGGTACCAGTACCATGCTGTTTTGATTACTGTAGCCTTGTATTATAGTTTGAAGTCAGGTAACATGATGCCTCCAGCTTTGTTCTTTTTGCTTAGGATTGTCTTGGCTATGCAGGCTCTCTTTTGGTTTCATATGAAGTTTAAGGTGGTTTTTTTTTCTAGTTCTATGAAGAGGGTCATTGGTAGCTTGATGGGAATAACGCTAAATCTATAAATTTATTTGGGTGGTATGGCCATTTTCACGATATTGATGCTTCCTAACCATGAACATGGAATGTTTCTCCATCTGTTTGTGTCCTCTCTTATTTCCTTGAGCAGTAGTTTGTAGTTCTCCTTGAAGAGCTCCTTTACGTTCCTTGTTAGTTGTATTCCTAGGTATTTAATTCTCTTTGTAGCAATTGGGAATGGGAGTTCGCTCTTGATTTGGCTCTCTGTCTGTTATTGGTGTATAGGAAAGCTTGTGATTTCTGCACATTGATACTGGAGTTCTTATTAGAAGAGACACAGAGACTCTCAGAGAGAGAAGAATGCCATGCAAAGATGCAGACACAAACTTGCAGGGAGAAGGCCTTGTAGAGAAGGAGGCAGAGACCAGAGCAGGGCGGACACAAGCCAAGGGAGTCTAGGTCCTTCTGGGAGCCTCCAGGAGCTGGGAAAAAGCACAGAAGGGCTCCCCAAGGCCCTTCAGTGGCAGGGCAGCCCATTATCCACACCTCAATTCTGGACTACTGGTCTCCAGAACCATGAGACAATACCCGTCTGTTCTCAGAGTCATCCAGCATATGACATTTTTGCTACAGCAGTGCTGGAAGCCTAATGCACCAGCGAGTACCTGGAAGCAACACACGTAGCACACACGTGACCCGACTCTTGGCTCCTGCAGATGGACCTTCACCAAATGCTTTCTTCAGCACGACGTAGGTGATGTCTTCTCCACCTTCAGTCAGTCTCCCATCTTCGACTCACTACTAAGACCAGGCCATGTATTTGAGGATTCTTTTTTCCATAGCATCTTTCTTCTGGTATCTATTTCTAGACTAGTGAGGATGAGGGTAGATTTCACTGCAGTAATAAACTCAGTTACCTCAAGCAATGAATGTTCACTACACATCCTTGCTTGTGAATACACAGTCTGTCTGGTGACGCTGCTCCAGCTGGGACCAGGGCGGATGGGGTAGCCCCATGTCAAACCTGCTGGCACCACAGCGGGAGGCTGAGAACTGCCCACTGCTTCTTACCATGCAACCCTTCTGCTCACGGGGCCACACTAAATTCAGCAGAGGAACCCATGTGATCCCCCATGTGCTCAGCAAAAGAACTGGAAATCATTAGTGAACATCACTAGTCACCACACAAATTCATCATTTTGTTGTTGCTGCTGCTATTATAAATGGTTTATTTGAAAGTGGCATTTTCTAGCCATACTTTGTTGGTGAGCAAAAATGCCATTGGCTTCTCAAGACTGACCTTGATTTTGATTATGCAACCTTGCTAAGCACTTTTAAAATATAAAGATTTGTGCATTCTGCTGTTTTTCATGTAGATAATCATAGTGTCTGCAGATTCTGACAATATGTTTAAAAATTATTTTCCTTATTAGTCCATAAATCTTTTCTTTCTTTTCTTGACTGAATGCATCAGGTGGGACTTTAAGCAGCATATTGTGTGGAGTTGGTGACAGCTGGCATCCTTATTTTATCTCTGATTTTAAAGATATCATTTCATAGTAGTTTACTAAGAATGACAATTATTGAAGGCTTGCAGTACAGACCCTCAATTCAGGTAAGGAAAATTCTTTCTATTTTTAATTTAGTGAAAGGGTTAGCATTATAGGATGTCTATAATTATCAAAGACTTTTCCTTCTCTATTGCAATAACTGTACTTTTTTTAAAAAAAAGTTTCTGCTATGAATTACAGTCATCTATTTTCTAAAGCAATAGCTTGCTTGGATTCCTGAGTTAAACACGGCTTGATGGAGACGAATGCTCACTTTACACGCCGCTGGCTTAAGTTTGCTAATGTTTCAGACTCAGGGAGGAAGCTTGGCGAGGCACCGTATACACTTCCATGAATAAAACTGATGCGGCCTCATGGTCACCGCTCCTATGGGCTAAGACATCGTTAATTACAAGATGTAGCATCCGTTTCCTAACAGATTTTCAGGGAGAAACCCTTGCTGCCTCACAGATACATAATGCTTAATAAGACACATTCCAAGCATGGATGATTTAACCACTGAGGAAAAGTAGACACACACAGATTGTTTGATTCAATGTTTGGGGAGTCACTTTCTAATCTATTGGGCTTTACTGTCTTCATTTGTCAAAAGAGGGGATGGACACTCCCTAGGGCAGCCCCTGGATTTAAAATTCTGATTTTACTATACCTTATCCTCAATAATCCTAGGCCAGAAGAGTGGCCCCACAGGCTCCTGGACCAGACCTTTGAACTATTCAACCTAAAACAATAGCTGAGTAAGCTCCCATTACAAAAGAATTTACAAAGTCAACAAGAGAGTGTTCACGAATGTATTAGTCCGTTCTTGCATTGCTGTAAGGAAACACGTGAGACTGGGCAACTTCTAAGAAAAGAGATTTAACTGGCTCACGGTTCTGCATGGCAGCGTCGGCTTCTGGGGAGGCCTCAGGAAGCTCCCAGTCGTGGCGACGGTGAAGGGGGAGCGGGGTGTCTGTCACGGTCAGGGCAGGAGCAGGACAGTGAGCAGGGAGGTGCCGCACGGTTTTAAACATCCAGGTCTCGGGAGAGCTCACTCTCCTGATGACCCCACCAAGGGGGACGGCGCGAAAGCAGGAGAAAACCCACGATCCCATCACCTCCCCCCGGGCCCCACCTCCAACGCTGAGAATGTGATTGAACATGAGCTTCAGGTGAGGACACAGATCCAAACCACGGCGCGAAGGTGTGGAGAGCCGCGGAGAGTGGGCTCCGAGGTCTGCATCCCGTGGCTCCCCAGGAACACCACGTCTCACCCCGAAGGCTCAGCACCCGGTGGCCTGCGCGGGAACCGGCTGGCAGGGGCGCTCCACGCGGTTGCTCTCCTGGGTGAAGCCCTGCAGCCCGCTCACCGTTTCTGATTTTGTTGTACCTTATCCTCAGTAATCCTAGGCCAGAAGAGTGGCCCCGCAGGCTCCGGGACTCGGTTCTAATTCATAAAATTGCTTGTACATTTTGTTCTCTAATGGTGAAGTTACATCTCAGTGTTTTCATTGTATGATTTCTGCGTAAATAACTAATAATGACCTTTATGACAGTAATTCCATTTTGGACTAGAGAATTAATATTTTTCTGCTGTTTTGCATATTAAAAATTGCATATGACAGTTTTAATTAATCACCTCTAACTTCCAGAATATTGTTCTTAGGGTTGAAATTTGAGCATCTTAATTTGACTCCTCTGTGTAAATAATTCTAAAACAGTCATTGTGGCACAAACTTTCTTTTTCTGTCTTTTGAAAAACACATTTATACAGGATCTCAAATCTAAAAGAAGAAACAGTTTACTTTATCTCATGTATGAAAATGCATTGTGCCAGGTTTAGAATGTAATTGTTTTAACCTGTTTTTAAATGAACCTGATCTTTGACATTTAATTCGTCCTATTGACGGCAACATTCAATGCGCAGATTTTTAGAGGCTTATAAAATGGGGATTAAAAAGCTTTCTAAATATCAAGGAGTACTTACCAAAACCAGAATGTAAATGAAGCCAGTGTACGGAAAAGTTGCCTTTAATTTTATCTGATATACACTTGGGCTCTCTTTTTTAAAAAATGGATCAAGTATTTGGGACATTATTTAGGCTGTGCTTGGAACTGAAAGGCTCAGAAAGGGCGAGGGCATGCTCAGACACACACACGCCATGCTCAGATGCGCACACGCCATCCACACGCAGTGCACACGCCACCCACGCGCAGTGCACACGCCACCCACACACAGTGCACACTCCACACGCAGTGCATACACCATCCACACGCAGTGCACACTCCACACGCAGTGCACACACCATCCACACACAGTGCACACGCCATCCACACGCAGTGCATACACCATCCACACGCAGTGCACACTCCACACGCAGTGCACACTCCATCCACACGCAGTGCATACACCATCCACACGCAGTGCACACTCCACACGCAGTGCACACTCCACACGCAGTGCACACGCCATCCACACGCAGTGCACACTCCACACGCAGTGCACACACCATCCACACGCAGTGCACATGCCATCCACACGCAGTGCACACTCCACATGCAGTGCACACGCCACCCACACACAGTGCACACGCCATCCACACGCAGTGCATACGCCACCCACACGCAGTGCACACTCCACACGCAGTGCACACGCCATCCACACGCAGTGCACACTCCACACGCAGTGCACACGCCACCCACACGCGGTGCACACGCCACCGACACGCAGTGCACATGCCACCCACACGCAGTGCACACGCCACCCACACGCAGTGGCCGCGGCGAGCCCCCCCACCCTCCAGTGCCCTCCTTCATCCTCGAAAGCCTTTGCTAACCAGAGATATTAACATTCAAAACCGCAGCGCTCTGTTAAAGAGAAGACAGAGGCCATTCTTAGACAGTACAAAGATTATCCAACCTAACTTCTTTTTTTTTCTTTTTAAGAAAGCTTTATTGAGATATAATTAACATACCATACAATTTACAAATATAAAGAGCACGATTCCATAGCTTTTTGTACATTTAAAGTTGTACAACTATCACAACAAGCAGTTTTAGAATATTTTAATTCTAACTTCTAACATCAAGAGCTGTGAACCAGCCCAGAAACGGAGTAGGCAGCGGGGAGTGAGCACAGACAGGACAATCTCTCCTCCCAGAACTGTCCACACCTCTGCAGGTGCACTCGGGCGCGCGGGAACGGCCCCTCCCTTGAGAGCACCCCGGGCTCCCGGGCTTCACCCACAAGGAGGTTTCCTGTGTTCCTTGATTACCACCCCCGCCCCCAGCACACCCTTAACTTTCAGAAAGTGGCTTTGTGACAATCCAGGCGCATCTGATCTCGCAGAAGAACCACTCACCAGCACGGTGCATGCGGTATTGACTCACCATCTCTCGGCCCCGCCACACGCCGACAGCCAACACCAGACAAGATAGAGAAGAGTCACAGAAAACGCCGGAGGATAAATTAATTACGCTTCCTGTGTAATTCCTTGTGGCGAAGGAGAGCTTTAATGCTGTGACCGTTTCGGACGCAAAACAGTGTCTCTAGCTGTGATGGTCCAGCTAGCACAAGGGGTGAGGAAGCGCTGAAGTACGGCCCTCAGACAGCGCCTCTCCTTTTTCTTTCTTTTTCGACATGCCTCACATCTCATTTAAAAGAGCCCACTCCCCATGTTCCAAACAAAAACCACTCATCCAATAATTATTATAGTGATCCCTGGCTCAAGTGACTTTTAAAGATGGCTCCAAAGGACAAACCTTTAGCATCAAAAAATGATAATACAGAATGTCAGTGTTCTTGAGGACACCACTTTCTGCCCAGTATGTTTCCATGGCTAAGAGAGGAAGGAAAGATGGAAGGAAGGAAGGGAGGGAGGGAAGGAGGGAGGGAGGGAGGGAGAGAGAGGGAAGGAGGGAAGAAGGGAGAGAGAGAGGGAGGGAGGGAGAGAGAGAGGGAGGGAGGGAAGAAGGGAGAGAGAAGGGGAGGGAGGGAAGAAGGGAGAGAGAGAGGGAGGGAGGGTGGGAGGGAGAGAGAGGGAGGGAGGGTGGGAGGGAGAGAGAGGGAGGGTGGGAGGGAAGGGGAAAGGAGAAGAGGAAGAGGAATAAACAAAGAAAGAAAGGGAAAGAGGGAAGGAAGGAAGTAGAGAAGGAAAGGAGAAAAAAGGGAGGGAGAGAAGGAAGGAAAAAAGAGAGAGTGGGAAGGAGGAAGAAGGAGGGAGGGAGAAGGAGACTCTCTAATTAGACGTTAGAAAGCAGATTAGCACCAACTTGAATTATCTTGTTCGATAAAACTGATGTTTCATCTTATGGAGCAAAAATATTCTTATTATATTTGCAAAAGACAATTGAGATTACATAAACATCCCAGAACTTTGTAAAAACTAATTAGCAGTTTCTTGTTAACTGGGCACTTAAAGTGTTTAAAATTGCTGAGTTTAGTTGTGAGGATTAATAATGTTACATAGTTTTTAATTTCAGATGTGAGGAAAGCATCCATTGTGACATTAGATTTTTTGGTTTTGGTTTGTTTTTTGTTTATTTGTTTTTGTTTTTACTGAACCCCCTAGAACGCTTCTCCAATGCTCTCTAGGGAAGTACCCAGTTTGTTTTCTAATTTCAATCCATTGATGACCCTACAACGTTAGAGGAAATAAAAATATGTTAACAGAAAAATGAAAAGCAAGCCCGAATCAGAAGAAATATAATATGACAAATCACTGAAAAGCTTTCTAAGCTTTCTCTCCATTTCTGTACTTACTGCATGGAGTGACCAACAGTTCAGGACCCAAGCCATCTGAAAGCCACACGTTGGGTGGCATCGCCCCGAGCTGAGGGTCCTGGAGTGGATGCAGGGTGCCCAGGGCAGTCCCAGGCTCGGAAGAAGCCAAGGCGGGTCAATATCAGATCGCGCTCCCTTCCGCCCAGCGCTGGCAGGTTTGCAACGCTGGCCTTTCAGCAATTGCTGTGATGAAAAATCGGGCAGAAATCAGGCAGAAATCAGGCTCGCACGGGAAGGGAATGGGGCAGGGCCCAGCTTGATCCCAGGTTCCGAGAGGCCAGCACACCTCCCATTGGTAAGTGGCCGCAGTCGTTTGAAAATAAAATCAAAGGCAGACTTATTCTTTCAGTTTCACATGTACTTAGTGCCTGGATCTAATTATTTCAACAGGCGAGTACTTTTCCCCTGGAGCACTGTGGGAAAAGTTGTTGCCGTGCCGACGTCACCCCAAAAGATTGGAATTGAGTCTTCTTGGTCTTGGAATCCTGAGGGCGTGGCTTATATCAAGTGCTTGGTGTGAAATCAACCAGTGAATTAATGAAGGAAAAGGTGTCAAGCCATCCACCGATTCCCTCTTCTCTTTTTAAATTTAGAGAGGTTTAAGTAACGCGGCACTTTCTTGCAATCCACAGGTTGAAGTTTTTGTTGAAATTGTAAAGATGTCATAAACGATTCTCAGATAAGACTCCTTCACCTTCTACCTAATGCTTGTTTCTGAGTCTTAACCTTCCAGGCGGGAGACCTTCTTCTCCCCTGGGACACCTCCATGTCTCTCAGAAAGGCAGCGGGCCTGGGTGGAGGGCTGAAGGGCAGAGTCTGATGCCCCGTTGCTGGAGTTCTGTTTCTGTGGAGGAGGAGCAGGGCAGGCACCCACTGGGTAAGGAGATGGGCACTCAGAACAGGGCGGGAACCATGTATGTTTTAAAATACCGGCATTCAAACAGAAATGTTTAAATCTCATTTGGATTCCTTCTTCCTCTAAATCATTCATTACTCCTGGATGTTTTAACTAATGTTTTCCTCATTTGACATTTGGACCCACTAGACTTTTAAAGTCACAAATTGTCCCTAATAACAGCACAAATTATGTAGGCTCTTCACTATCAGGCAGTTTTAGCCCTTCATCTTTTGCATGCTACAGTGCAATCATTTTCATTAACCATTCCTCATAGCCAAGCAACGTGGCAGCTTAGCATAATAATAAAGCAATTTCCTGCTCTGTGATGTTGACGTGGAAGGCCAAGGAAGTGGCACTTCGTGGCTGAAGTCACGGAGCAGGAGAGTGCTCAGGTCGGGTCAGAACCCCGCCTCACGGTACCAGTGACCGCCCAGCACATGCCGCCCTCCCACCGCCGTCCCCTGCTGCCCACCGGGTGGCACAGGCTGGGCTTGGGCACCGGGCCTGCCCCTGTCCCCCATTCTGCCTGGAGAAGCACAGCCAGATGGGGCGGAAGATCCAGTCCTCTTCCCGACACTAAGACGCACTCCTACTGGCCTTCTCACTTTTAAGTGCTTCTCTGGAAATTGACCTAAGACCACTCAAGAGCAAAATTAAGAGTAAGAGAAGTTTGTTTTTTGTTTCCAAAAAAGAAGAAGGAAAAGAATGACTGGAATAAGATGGTAATTGGTAATTCTAAAGAGAAGAAGAAATCTATTAAAAACAAGCCACTACAGCCATGTCCACGGAGGCATCCGCTGAGGTGATGCGACTCCCCGCGGTCACGTGGACGATGCAGGTGGCCCCTCTGCAAGCCCAGGAGTGGGGCGTGTCCTCACAGCAGCGCTGCTGCCAGACCTGGGCCAAGCTGGAGTCACACCTCAACCGCCCCCGTCGCGAGCGGTGCTGACCAGGCAGCCAGCCCCGGCCTCCAGTCTCCCCCGGTCCTTGGACACAGCCCTCAAAATGCCCTCTTCCACTGGCTTTACCAAGTCCCTGCAACCTGTGGCATCCCAGAGTCACGGCAGACAGAGTCAGGAGCCGCGTGGTGCAGCGGCCACGGGTCAGAACCATTCCTGGCTCTTACCGTCCGTGTTCAGTGAGCACAAGACGCTCACTGCGGCTGCAAAGTGGACACCTAAGCACTAAGGAGGCGCTGGACCTGCGTCAGCCTCCAATTCTCCCTTTTAGCGAAGAGGAAAGGAGGTGGCATCCTGGATAGGCCCGACTCCTGCCCCCGCCCTATCAGGAGGAATCTTTTCCCTAAAGTCTGTTTTCAAACCATCCGAGGGAGTTCAGCCTTCTGCCAGGGCACCGACTGATCCAGGGTTATGATGCTGACTTGCATCAGCCAGGACGGCTGCCACGACCCAGAGCCCTCGGGCACAGGCTACGAAGGGTCACTGCAGAGCGGACGGGCCCCAAACCCTGGGCAGGGCTGGAGACGGCTGCACACACCCACACAGGCACCCGGCCCCGGCATTTCCCCGGAAGGCCATTCTACCTGGAGAAGCAGCAGGTGGGGACAGAGCCTGCATTGCCCATTTGGGGAACAAAGACCTGTGCCCGCACTGGTTCCAGGCAGCCACCCTGTACCCACGCTGGTTCCAGGCAGCCACCCTGTGCCCACAGCCCTCATGTGCCCTGGACCTGTGAGCTCTGGGTCGTGCAGGCAGCCTCATGCCGGACACAGGATGAGGCTGAGAAGCACTTTGTTCATGGTTTGGGAAGGAGGCAAGACGTGGTTTTGATGTGTTTTCCTTCTCCAACTGCCACGTCTTATTTCTTCAGTTTCATGGAACAGGAATTCTACAAGACAGTGGAAAGAGGAAGGGAAAGGACGTGAAACTCATCAGCTAAGTCCGCACCGTGTTCACGGCAGACCCAAATGGAAGTTAGATGGGAATCTGCTCAGAACGAATGTTTGGGCATCCCACTTGTCCACAGCCCCTTATTTCCGATGACCACAGGTAGCGCGTCAGCTGTGCCTGCCGGAGGACAGGGCTGTGGTCCTGAGCTCCTGGATACAGACTGCTGTGCCTGCGTGCAACTGGACCCGACAGCAGCACACCCAGCCGGCCCGCAGCCCCCAACACCCGCTGGGTTTGAGCAGGTGGCTCTCACTTCTGTGTTCTCCAACGCGTCCTCTCAAGTCTGCTTAGTGCATTCCCGGGCTATGTTCAGCTACTTACCACGCCCTCCTCCCACTCGGGAATCCCTGACATCCTCTCGTTTGGGGCTGGCCCACCTCTCGGGCCTGCTCAGGCCCAGCACTGCCTGGCAGCCCTCATCCCATTGCAGTCGGCGTCCTGGAGGGGTCTGGGCTCTTCTTTGTGGTTTCCTTCATGGGGGTGATTATACTCCTCCTCTGATGGTTTTAAGTTTATACAGAACAAGGTTTAGAGCTCCTGTTTCTCTTGTACCCTCTTTGGGGCCAACCCAGCATTGGGCCCCCAGTCGACTGAATTGAAAGACATCAAAACATCTAAACATCAACCTGTGGCCAACCTTGAAAATGATAACTTCTTTTTATTTTCCTTTGTTTTGTATTTTCATACTTGTTCAACATTTGACTTTTAAAAAAGCCTTTGAATTTCTTTTTTTTTTTTTTTTTTAACATTTTGCAATTCATTGTGTGAGAGTCAGCATCAAGGATGATGAGTGGCATTTTCCAGTGCGTTTTTAGAAGAATGCTCACAGGTGCTTACATAGCATTATTCAAGTTCAGTTATTTACATTCTATAACACTCCTATAATCTCATGTAATCCACATGCATTTCCCGAGCTCCATGGCCCATTCACAGGTCTTGGTGGTTCTGTGGACTCCAGGTGTGGCCACTGCTGTTGTGGGTGGCTCACGTAGCTGTGTTGGATGTTGCTGAGCGTGACGATGTCACCATAAAGCTGATGGCAGGAGGCCACAGAAGCAGACACGCCTGCCGTGTGTGTGTCCAGGCCCACGCGGGCTCCTTCTTTGCTCCTGTGGTTGGGATCCCACACATGTTCTGCCCCAGCCCTCCTTTGACTGTCGACCCCACGGTCTTTGTGTATGGAGTGTCATCTGATTCTGAGCAACTCCATGAGGGGGACATTATGACCACTGTGCAGATGGGAAAATGAGAGATTCCATTTTCAGCCAGGTCCTCCAGAGAAGCAGAGAAGCAGACCAGTAGGAGATTCGTCGCTTCCTTTGTTCTAAGAGATCGGATCCTGCGATTATGCTGGGCCGACAGGTTTGGAGTCCACACAGCAGGAGGCTGGAAACTCAGGCAGGAGCTGGTGCTCCCATCTTGGGGCAGAATTCCTTCCTCACTGGGGACCCCATTTTGCTTTTACAGCCTTCAGCTGACAGACAAGGCCCGTCTACACCAGGGAGGGCCCTCTGCTTACCTAAAGTGAGACGGCTGTGGGCATGGCCACGTCTACACAGCATCAGTGTGGCTGTAGACGATGTCGCTGGAATCGCCGGGCTCTGCAGCCAGGCCAAACTGCTCACAGGGAAAGCTCTGCCTGGGCACGCCGGCACCAGGGGCACAGAGCCAGGTGGGCAAGCCTGGCTCACCCTTGGGGCACACACTGCTGCCCAGGGCAGGGAGGAAGCTTACCTGTCCTGCTCCCCATCCCAGGATAAGGAAGCTGCTCCACATGCAGAGGGCACTGGCCCCACACATCAGCAGCCCCTCATGTGAAGACCCTGGCACAGCAGCGAGGCTGGGTGGAGAGGACGTGCGTGGGGCAGACACACAGCTGCCTGAGCAGGAGCACAGAGGCCCCAGGAGCACGGAGGTCCCAGGAGCACGGAGGCCACAGGAGCCCGGAGGCCACACAAGCATGGAGGCCGCAGGAGCATGGAGGCCACACGAGCATGGAGGCTGCAGGGGCACGGAGGCCACACGAGCACGGAGGCCCCAGGAGCACGGAGGCCACACGAGCACGGAGGCCACACGAGCACGGAGGCCACATGAGTACAGAGCAGGTGGTGGCCTCAGAGTCTCCCAGCTTGGGTCAGTGAAGTCCTGCTGGGAAGCATGTTGGCCAGAAGATCAAGGACCCGGAACGGGGTGTGTCTAGTGCCCTCCCTCAGTGCACGAAATGGGCTGGAGGGAAAGGAACAGGGAGGCAGAGCCCACAGAAAACAGAAGCATGACAGTGGGGAAGGAAGGTAAAGTCGTCCTTCAGCCTGAAAACATGGAGCTGTCGGAGTTACGCAGGCAAAACACAAAGGGGCCAAGGCCGGGTCTGTGGTTCACCAGGTGCCACGCACCTTAGACCAGAGCCTGGAAACGCTTCCCAGTGCGTTTCTGGATCCCAGATACGGCATCAGCTACACAGCACTCGGGAAGCGCTTCTTAGTGAGTCCGTGGACGCTATTTTGTTTATTTTATTTTATTTTATTTTATTTTGAGATGGAGTCGCACTCTGTCGCCCAGGTTGGGGTACAGTGGGACAATCTTAGCTCACTGCAACCTCCGCCTCCTGGGTTCAAGTGATTCTCCTGCCTCAACCTCTCAAGTAGCTGGGATTACAGGCATCCGCCACCAAACCCAGCTAATTTTTGTGTTTTCAGTAAAGACGGGATTTCCCCATGTTGGCCAGGCTGGTCTTGAACTCCGGACCTCAACTGATCCGCCTGCCTTGGCCTCCCAAAGTGCTGAGATTACAGGCATGAGTCACTGCGCCCGGCCTGTGGGTACTAGTAAAAGGCACGGGTCCAGGGAAATTGGGAACCGCAGATGAACGGGTGAGACGGGCAGTGCCAGCAGCAGCTCCGCACTCCCCTTGTCCGGGGCTTGAGGGTTCCAGATGCTATTGGTGGAAAACTAGAGAATCGTCCAGACTGAAGCACGTGGGGCCAGAACCCGCGTCTGGGCCCTTCTCTGGAGCTTCAGGAAGAGCAGGTTCTCGCCTGGCCTGGTCGATCTGCCCTGAGGGCACTGCTGACTATGCCGGGGTGAGCAGGCTCCTCGGGGTACCTGCCCGGGGCCTCCTCCTATAGCTTGGAGACCACAGCCACCCTGTCCTCTCCCCCAAACCTCACATCTACAACAGCCAGTGTGGGCGGCAGGAGACCCCCACATCTCCTCTCCCACCCCACTGACACCCAGGCTGGGGCGCCCGAGGCCCCTGTGGGATCCTGCCCTCCCACGCTGTGGCTTTGACCCACACCCTCTGGCCGCCATGCAGCCGTTAGAATAAAATCTTGAGCCGTCAACAAATCCAACATATTTTAAGTATCAGAAGATAATATAAGGTGGAATGCTGGTTCCTGCTGTATTTGCAGAACACAAATCCCCAAAGAAGGATGCAAAGCTATGAGCGGGTTCCACGGGAGAGGCACTGGAGGAGGTAGCCCTGTTCCCAAAGATAAATCCAGAAAACCCACAGACGGTGCGTCCCTGCCTTAGCAGGCGCACCCTTCCCGGCGAGAGCCTTCTGCTGCGTCCCCATGGCTCTGGTCCCCGCAGTGACCACACGCGACCCTCTTTTCCCCTTTCACGGGGAGCCTGGCTCAGCAGAGAAAGCCGGCAGGAGCGGCCTGGGACAGGGCAGGAGAGGGCGGGGAGAACAGAGACTCCCAGGCTGAGCACGCATTCCCTGCCCCGCCACATCCACCTGGTGCCCACGCAGGCTCCAAGCACCGGCTTTCTGTCCCTGATGGTTGTGGGTTTTTCCTTTCTGGCTCTGAGCCAGCTCCTGACCCTGGGCCAGCAGGGACTGTGGCCGAGGTGGGATCGGCCCCCTCTGCATCGCTGGCTGGCACAGGCCTCGGTATGGGGAGGAGGTGGACGCTGAGGCGCATGGTCTCTGGCGTCACCTGCAGATTGAACTCACCTGTAGTTCCCAAACCACCTCGTCGGGAGCTGTTGATGTTTCTTCCTCTTTTGTTCTCCTTCGTATTTAGAAACAGAATTAGGAAATGAGTTCCTTCTGACCCCAGTGAGGGTTTGGGATGCATGGCCGTGGTGTCAGAGGTGGCGGCGGCCCCGACACCGAGGACACGTGCAGAGCCGCACGGGAGCGGGAGGAGCACTCGGGCTGCAGGTGACAGCAGCCCTACCCGGTGGCTAACGCCGTTCCCATCCAGGGAACTGTCAGCGCTGCTGCGTGGGTCCAGTGGCCAAGCAACAAGGGGATGCCCCCCAATTCCCTCTGATCCATGGAGCCCCCCCTGGTGGTGTCCAGGTGAGCCCACAGCACAGCCATGCCTGGCTGCCCAGGACACCAGGAAAAGAGAGAGTATCCCCCGGACGCTGCAAAGACCTCCTGAGGCCCCATGACCGTGGCCGGGCCAATCAGAGAGGCCCAGGAAGGCCCTGCCGAGCCCTGTGCCTCCCACCTGGCTGCGGCGGCCTCTCCAGAGCTCAGGGAAGAAGAGTGGAGGCAGGAGGCCCCAGGCACAGTCAGGACCAGCAGACCGGCACATAGTCCCCAGGGCACCAAGGCAGGCCTGCATCTGGACCCCTGGAGGCTGTGAGCTGGGCCTGCCCCAGGGAGGCTACCCCTCCGCAGAGGGCTGGTTGTTCCAGGGTTCTTAATTACTTGGCTGCAAATCTCCCCTCTGGAGAAAAAGGCTAGAATGGGCACCAGGGCTTTAGTGCAACCACAGTTATTGATTTTTCAGGGCCCATGCAAATACAAGGCGAGAGCAGGTCCTCCAACGGGGGAGGCCACCGGCTGTCCCTCCGGCCAGGGACAGGGCCCCGCCGGGAGCAGCAGCGGCTGAGCCGTCTCACGCACGCCCGTCATGCTTTGGTCTTTCCACAAACCCAGGCCGCCAGCGTGTTGCAGGAGCGCAGGAGTGAGGAGGAGGGCTTTCTCTTTGCTTTCGCCCTTCCCTTCCTTTTTTTTTAAAAAAAAATGGAATTTTAAAACAGCCAGCAACTAAGGCAAACTCCCAGGATAACAGTCTCAACAATTTACATAATGCGAGCCTTGAAGAGGGCGTAAAGCAGGCCTTTTAAATCGTGTGACACAGTTTAAAACAGTGAGCCCCGGCTGGCATTCAACCGCAGTCCTCTGAAGCACAATTATACAGCACTTAGGGCTGCTCAGCCAATCGGGGGCCTTGACTGGCTGGGCGGCCCGAATCCTGCCACTACCTGCCAGTTGGACGGTTCCACCGGGCTGATTGTCAGGGGCAGCTCATGATCGCTTTAGGAAATATTATTTTTTGTTGCTTTGGTCCACGTACCCAAAATGTCAATCCTCGATAATGGGACCCTTTGTTCCTGCCTAATCGCGCTGATTACTGCAGAGGCTGCTGGTGGGGAAGGAGGCTGGCAGAATGGGGGGTCTGAACACCAGGCCGGCCGCAGCAGCCGCGGCAGCGCCCAGGCGCATGGCAGTTTTGTGGGGACACGTCTGCAAGCCCCCGCGTGGATCCTACTTTCCCAGTATTTGTTTCTTTATTGCAACATGGGGCTGATGGCGCACGTCTGTCAGGCCAGCCAGGGTGAAGGGATAATGGCTTCTAGCTGGAAATCTGTGAACAGCAAACACTCAAGCCAAATGCTATTGATGTGTTCAGCCCGTTCAGCGGGCACTTACTGAGCACCTATTTAGCGACAGCTCCGCCTCAAACGCCTGGCTCTCAGGTCTGGCTTCAGCACCTCCAGAGCCCATTGTTTTGTGCGGGAGACACACACATGCCACACACGTGTACTGAGTGCCATCACGGGATGCTGCGATGGGGGCTCGAGTTAAGTGATGTGAAAATGCGCTGGGGGGCCCAGGCGTGGTTCCGGCACAACACACCTGACCAATGTCACCAGCCGTGGCGCCAGACCTCAGCCTTGCTGCATCCAACCTTGTGTGATCTCAGGGTGCTGCACCCACCCCGCCGCAACTCAGTTACTGGACCCGTGAGCTGCTGGTACCGGAATGCCTGCCTCAGTGAGTGTGGGGGTTAACTGAGATCGTGCGTGGGAAGGGCCTGGCAGGCAGCAGCGCCCGACCCACCTGCGTTGCCTGTGATGACAGCCTCGGGCCCTTAATTGGCAAAGTCATATCAGCAACACCTGGGGGTGCATGCATCACCCACCTCCACATCAGGGCCTGCTGCTCCCAAACACGAGACAGCACAGAACAGCGGAGTCAGAGGCCCAGTCCTGCCCTGAGTGTGTCGGCACGAGAGCGCGTGCTCACACAGGGACAGGCACTGGTCAGTGAACACGCATCTGCTCGTAGGAAGGTTTGCTTGAACAGCACTTGTGAGTGAAGGGGGCATCAGATAAAGAAGGACTGTCCTGTCACGGTCCTGTCAAAGAGCAGAGCAACATCAAGTCCTTAATGCAGAGAGCACCTCAGGCAGGTGTGGGAGGCTGGGGAGTCGGCGGGCCGCTCAGTCAGGACTGGGTTTGGGGCAGGAGGACTGGCTGGGAAGCCAGACCTCAGAGGAGATGCAACCTCAAAAGTCAAAACACTGCCCAGCACGCGGAGGAACCTGGCTTCTCGCCCTCCCTCTCTCCAAGCAGAAGGTAAGTCAGGAGGTCAGGCACCTGGGAACCAGCTCCAAGGTCAGTAGCTCTGCAGGCCCAAGCAGCGCAGAGCGGAGCAAGGCATGGACCCAAGGGCTTGGGGTCCTGGACAGGCACAGCTCACTGGACTTTTTAAGCTGGAAATTTACCTTGCAGATGACTTAATTCAACTTCCTCACATTAAACCTGAGGACATTGGGCCTGAGCTGGTTATGTGAGGTCCCTGCAGTCAAAGACTTTTTCATAGTTATGCCTGCCCATACGTGTGCATGCAGCCCACACCCACACAGGTGCACACATACATGAACACTCATACACCCGTGCACACGCTTGTCAGCTCAACACACACACAACAGCCCAGCTACACACGTGCACATATGCATACACAGATGCAGGCCTATGATACACTCACGCACACACGCATGTGCACTGTGTGCACAGACCTCGGTTGCATTCTGCTCTTCACTGAAGCGGGGGCAGCAGGAGACAGCTCTCAGTGTTTGTGGCACACGCCAGCCAGCACAGGGAGTGAAATGCACATCCCCTCTGATGGGTTTAGGTAACACACATCAAGGCCTGGTGAAAACCACTTTCTTCACAAGTGAGACTAGAGAGGGGCTGGGCCTTTTTCCTGTGGAAGGGGGATCCCACACCCTCCTCGAGTAGGAAAGGCACTGCCTGCACCACCCATACCAGCTCTGGATCCTCCGGGGCACACACTGGGGTCTGGGATCCTGACTTCAGGGCTAGGCTGTGAGCACCAAACACGCTGTCCCCTGACAGCTTCATAATGTGAACGCCACCACCACCCTGTGCGTCTTACTGGAGGCCCACGCAGCCTGCCTGACGTCACAAGCGGCTTCTCCCTGTGCCCCGACATGTGGTCTCACGTGCCGTGTTTCTGCATGCTGATGTCTTTGTATTGCAAAAATACAGCATAAACCCGAATTACAGGCCTCCGCACACGAAACCGCAGCAAGCACAGCTTTGCATCAGGTCTAATGGACACCCGGTGAACACTTACAGAAAGGCTTCCATTCTTCCTACAGCTCCCAAGGAGCCACCAGGATGCTGGAGGAGAGCACGCAGTGCATCCGGATCTGCAAACTGCAAAAGACTGACAGCGTTTGGAATTTCACATCCTGGCATCGTCAGTGCGCTCAGCAGGCTGGAGGCTGGGCATGGGGGAGCAGGGAGCATATCCCGTGCAAGCCTCACCATGGCTCCTAACGCCAGTGAACATCAAGTGAATAGCTGCTTTCTTTCTGCAACCCAATGCAGAGAAGCAAGTTAGCTACTCTCACCCAGAGGGGGCCGAGACTAGGCCAGGCATGAAGATACCCAGGATCTCAGGTCTGACTTTGCTGTTAACTCAAGTGGAGCCTGGCAAGCTGGCACCCGCCCTGGCTCTCATTCCAGTGACAGGCACAGACACTGACCGAGGCATCCACACTTTGCGGGGCCACCTAGACCCAGCCAGTGAGATGCAAGCAGAATTTAAGAGAAAACTCATTTTAAAAATACTGAAAATAATTTTAAAATGAAATAAAAAGGGTTAGAATAAAGTTGAAACTACTGATGTGCATCACATGTGAAGTCTTGATTCAGAAAACTTTGGTTTGGGTTGTGGACACATCCTGGGTTCTGCTGAAAAACACTTTTTTTTATTGTGAGTTACAGTTTGAAAGGTGAAAATACTCTAAGACAAGGCGTGAAGTGCCCACTTATGTTTCCCACAGAAAACGGCATTTAGACAGTCGATTTCCCATTGATTCAGTCACTTGACCCCTCAGTCGGATCTGCAGCCGGCCGTGTTCAAGACCCACCTCTGGAAGTTTTGTCAACAGTGCACCCCGGGTCCCCGCTGGGCCCCTCGTTGCTGGCCTCCTTCCTGTCCTGAGTCCTGCAGCTCCCCCGCTGCTGACCCCGGGCTGTGGCACCCAGATGTTGAGGACAGCGAGGTCTGTACCAGATGTCTTCCTTCTTGGCAAGCAGGGCCCCTCCCAGGGACCCTGTGCTCCCTGCATGAAGATCCCATATGTTTTTGCTCCTCAGACACTGGAGGTCCCTAGGCCCTCTTAGGGGCACTCACCAGCATGTACAGCAGTGAAGGCAGGACTTCTCACAACGGGCACACTCCAGCCATTGCCTGCCCTGGCAGAAGCGCAGCTGTGGGGTAGAACCCTGATGTCCCTTTTCTGTGGAGAGTGACAGGCATCAGTGGCCTGGTACTCTGGTGCGAGCTCCACTTCCTGCCCAGTGCGAGTGACCTCCATAAACCATGTTGTAGCTGCGCCTTAGATGCTCCTGGTGTGTGAATACAATCCTCACACCTGTGGTTCCAGCATCAGCAGAGCCAACCCAGGCCCTAGTTCCAGTGAGGCTGGAGTCTACAGGAAAGGACATGCTGGCTGATGGGATTGTCCTTCCTTACAGCTCTGGAACCGACAGCGACTCAAGATCTCTCTTCAGGTCCAATCCTCTTCTCTGAACAGGACGGGACGGGTCCTTCAGGCTCACAAGCCCATGTCAGGGTTCTGAATGTGATGGAGTCCCTTGGAGTTCTTCTCTAACTGTACAGTGTCTTTCTAAACATGCCAGCGTAAAGAAAGTGTTAGGAAGACTCAAACTAAATTCACTGTGTAGCTACCAAAACCGGCCACAGGCTCATGAGACGCCCTCAGCTCCGATCATTCATAACTGACCCCGTGAGAGAGAGAGCGAAGGAGAAACACCCTAGACTCAGGTGATACGTAACTGGTCCCGTGAGAGAGACTGAAGGTGTCGTGAGGACCAGCCTGGCTGCATCTGGCAGGATGGCCGGGTGCACAGTCCCACTCTGCAACCCTGGCACCATGGGGACCTGGCGAGGTGAGGCCGCACGCCTACACTCATGCCAGTGACAACGCCGACTCAGTACATGCTCAGCTCCAGCCAGGGGACAACCCACTACAGCCTAGCACAGCAAAGGAACACGGGAGAGTCACACTCATCCTGATAATTTTTGTGTATTTGCTTTTATTGTTTAAAAATAGTTGATGTGGGAGAAACACATACGAGTGAAATGTTGTGAGAAGTCCCGGAGAGCATTTCCACAGCACCCCAGTCCTGCAGGTAAGAAGCTGCCACAGTTCCGAGTGCCCCGGAGCTCCCTCCAGCACCAGAGATGCAGGCACCTCCATCCCCTCTCCACCCCACGGGGGGAGGCCAGCCCAGCCCAGGCACCTGCTCAGGGACTATGCAGGCACCTCCATCGCATCTCCACTGCACACGGGGAGCACAGCCCAGCCCAGGCACCAGCTCAGGGACTGGGGCACAGAGAATCCATCAGGCCAGTTCCCTCCTGTGGTCTCCTGTGGTTATGCTCAGACTGTAGGGTCTAATGATAAAGACTGAAAAAAAAATGGCTAAAACTTGGCGGAGAGTTGTAAGAGGGGGAAGAATGAAGTGCTGGCTTGACTACTTAGGATCAGGTGCCCTGAGAACACCAGCTCAGGTTGAGAGGCCTCCAGCCAGGGCCGGCCCCAGAGAGGAGGCATTGAATGCTAAAGGAACCCACAGCGGGTGGTGCGGCTGCAGCTTGCAGGCTGAGGGGTGGGTCGGAGCACCCAGCAGCCGGCAGGAAGAGTGGGGTCTCGACCCAAGAGGAATAGGAAGCATAGAACCGTTTTAAGCTGAGGAGTCAGATAAGAAGATTCATATATTTAAGAGATGGTTATGGCCAGGTGCGGTGGCTCATGCCTGTAATCTCAGCACTTTGGGAGGCCAAGGTGTGCAAATCACCTAACGTCAGGAATTCAAGACTAGCCTGGCCAACATGGCAAAACCCTGTCTCTACTAAAAATTAAAAAAAAAAAAAGTTAGCCAGTTATGGTGTGGGCACCTGTAATCCCAGCTACTCAGGAGGCTGAGGCAGGAGAATCACTTGAACCTGGGAGGCGGAGGTTACAGTGAGCCAAGATGGTGAGGTAGAGAGTTCTGATGTAGGAGGCAAGTGGCCTACACACAAGGTCGGAGGCAGGTCAGCCCTGGACTGACAGAGTGAGTGCCAAAGGCTCGGGCCGGGAGGTGGGGAGAGGTGGGCTTGCTTGGGGTGCAGCTTGAATCTAGAGTTGGTTGGACATGTTTGCGGGTGAAACATGGTGGAGAAAGGAGGAGAGCTGCCACAGGTGACTTCCAAATTCGGGATGTGAACAGTTAGAATGACGATGCAGCCATCTGCAGCCGGGACGATGGCTGGGGCAGAGGATTGTTTCAGGAACAGGCGGATGGACGGAAAGTAAAGCGTTCTGTTTTAGGCAAGTTAAGTAAGATGCTGACCAGACACCAAGCAGAGAGATCCCTGGTGACAGCTCTGTGAGCCTGGAGTTCTGAAAGAGGCCCAGCTGTGGAGAGCTATGGTGGTGACCGCAGGGTGTGCGGCCCTGACCCAATGGTCTGTGACATTTAGGAATGGGCGCCTCTTGTCCAGCGTGGTGTAGACTGTGGTCAGAGGTGTAGACCACAGACTCGTCTTATTCTGGGTCCAGGCTTAGGACCAACCCACATGTGTGCTTCCACATGTTAGTAGATCAAAGAATTGAGTGCCACACAAAGGCATATTTGACCATAAAGGAGAAGGGCAGTTGTCCCCACCACTCAGAGGTGGGGGAGGATGGATCAGCCCGGGTCAGCTCCCAGAGGCTCAGACCACCCTTGAGCCCCCAACACCCAACCCTGGAACAGTCACTCTAGACGAGCCCTGTGCCCATAGAGACCTCAGGTATCCACAGATAAAGCCAAAACACCCGGGGTCCCTGGAATTAGCAGGACAACCGCAAACGACCTGTTCCCACCAGGCGATCCACACATTCACCTGTCCGTACCCAGCACCAAGGGCCAGTCTGGAGTCAGCCTGCTCTGGGAAGGAACACTGGCGTTCATCTCCAGGTTCCCTGCGAGGGAAATGGGATGCTTCCCAGAGCAGATCGTCTGTGATGCGTGATCCCCGTGCTTCCTTCACTTCCGGGAAACTCAGAACTCAAGTGACATTCTAGCCTGCAACCCTCCACTCAGAAGCAAAGGAAAAGGCATCTGCTGTGAGATTGAAATTGTCATGGGAGACTCTCTCTTCAGTCCGCACCTTGAAACAGCCCAGCAGATGGTTATCTCAACAGCACAGGGTGCCCTCTGTGGAAAAATTATGGAGTTCAGGCTGTTTAGCCAGTAGCAAAATTATATTGAAAATCAAAAATTGTTTTACAATGTACTTAATAGAGTGTTCTGAGAGAATGCATGGGCCTCTGTGTGTTAAGGCCTTCTGAAAGATCTAATAGAACTTTTTTCACATAAATGAGCCATTTTCTTTCTCATAAATGTGTCAATACAGGGGAAGATGCTTTTGCTTAGTCCAAAGAATGAATACAGTAATTTCCCTGATCATCTCATGCTAAGTATATTATTTTACCCTAACCATAAGGAATAAAATAGGAGTTTGCTAACAGATTAAGAGAATTCAAATTACTATTGAAATCTGAGAACGTTCAGGAGGAAGAGTTGGGGCTCATGCAGGTGAGAGATTAGAGAAATTCTGAAAGAATTATCTATTTCTACAGCTAAAAATTAAGTTTATTTTCAAAAACTCCAGCACAGAGGCTGGTGTTGCTTGCTCTGCGATGGTTTCATCGAAGGGTGCGTGTTCAGGGTGCTGCTCACTGGAGACTTCTGGGATCCAGCCTTGCCAGCCCATACTGGGGGGACCCTCAGGAGTCAGGGTGCCCCACAGCCACGTGCCCGCCATCTGAGCTACCTGTCAGGAAGCAAGACGAGCTTAATGGAGGGGGCACACCCGCGTCCGCACCAGGCCCTGGGGACAGCGCCCCCACTGCTGCAGATGACCCACAGGTTCCTAAAGGGCTAGATTTGCAGCCTCACGCAAGCTCTGGGTAGACCCCGCTGTGTTTCCCAAGCCTCTCGGTCCATCGGCTGCCTTGTCAAGTGCGCGACGTAGATTCGAATGAATTTTCGATATTTTCCTTGCAAGTAACATGAACGGTCCTGGCATTCCCATCCATGCTCTATGTAAACGGCCCATCCTCATCTCCCAGATGTCGCTGTGGTGGCCAAATCAAAGCTGGTTCTTCCTCACCAGGTCCCACCACGTGTGGGTCCCCGGTTGGATTTTCAGGAAGAGGACTCAGAAAGGAGAGACCAGGAAAGACACATTGACACAGCTCCTGGGCCTAGGGTGGGTAAGAAACCAAACTCCACCACATCCTGCACCTGAAGCCCAAATCCACCTACGCCTTGAGGCAGGCGTGGGGAGAAGGCCTGCCTGCAGCCCCTCTTGTCCCCACCTCACCACAAGGACCCCAAGCTGGGCTCCAGAAAGAAATCTGGTTTTCAGTCAAAGTGGCTCCCAGAGACTCAGGTGGGATGGCAAAGATGACAGACACATCCTGACATTTCCCAGTAAAGTCGCTGATTTCCTAGGATAAAGAAAAAAAAACCGTAAAACCAAAATGAAAAGAAGGACATTTTATAAATTTAATAATTATGTATAAAAGAAAGATATTCAGGCTGGTATTTGATTTTCAACTGCAACACAAAATGAAACACAGTAGTAAAGCCACCTTTACAGAATGTTAAGGTAAAATGATTATGAATTATATGAATATTTAATGATTGTTCAACTGTAAGGGCAAATAAAGGGAGCATTTGGATGTGGAAGGACTCAGAAAAAACAAACTTTTCCAAAAGAATTACTCAAGGAGGCACTCCATACAAGTGCAAAATGAATTAGAATAAAGAATTTAACATATAAAAAAAAGTGATATTAAATAAACAGCAAAACTTATAATCAAGTCTAAATAGCTATTAACAATACAGTTGTAAAGCTTAATGCTATGGTTAAGCCCATTGTTTTGAAAACCATTCTTTTTTTTTTTTTTTTTTTTTGAAACAGAGTCTTGCTCTGTCACCAGGCTGGAGTATAATGGCACAGTCTTGGCTCACTGCAACCTCCGACTCCCCGGTTCAAGTGATTCTCCTGCCTCAGCCTCCCAAGTAGCTGGAATTAGCGGCACGCACCAGCACACACAGCTAGTTTTTGTATTTTTAGTAGACAGGGGCTTTAACCATATTGGCTAGCCTGGCCTTGCACTCCTGATCTCGGGTGATCCACCCACCTCATCCTCCCAAAGTGCTGGGATTACAGGCATAAGCCACCACGCCCGGCCCTCAAAAGTTTCTTTAATATAATTTATGTGATTATTTTAGTTGATTCAGGCTAAAGGGTAAATTCAGTCCCTACTATTCCACCTTAACCAAAAGTAGAGTTCAACTATGTTTTCTTATAAATTAAATTCTCTATATGTTGCTGGTGGGCAGAAATGCAATTTTAAAAAAATATTGATAATATATTACTCAACATTTAATCATTTTAATCATGTATTATGCATTCTAAAATTAGTTAAAAGTATTTGTGGGTACACTCTTTATATAATCTAGTCATCTAAATAATGACCGTGTTGCATGTTTTCTTTTTAATACTCATACCTTTCACATTTACTTGTCTGTTGGGCTAATTTAATGTTGAACAGATGTAGTGGTGGTCTGTATTCTGGACTTAGATATGTCTTGCTATTGACATTGAGATTTGTTGTGATTTTTTGGGTAGCTTTGAGTTTTGTGTTTTTCTGTTGTTGTTACTTAGAGATTTGTTGACTTAAAAAGTTTCCTTCCATTCTTATTTGAAGAAGATTTTAATCAAGGATACATACTGAACTTTGTCAAATGCATTTCTTTCTTTTGAGCAGATCATACAGCCCTTCTCCTCGAATCTGTACAGATGGCAAATGACATGAATAGATTTTCTAATGTTGCACCAGCTTCAAATCAGCCCACCCCGCTGGGATGGGCTCTCCAGTGTATTTGATGGACTGCTGGATTCTGTTTGCTGAGCTTTGCTTAGAATCCATGCACTCACGCACATGAGTGAAGCAGCCTGTGCTTTTCTTAGGGCTTCTACACTCTCACAGGCACCAAAGTGTTTGTTGAATCTATGAACATTTTGGAAGTGCAGATCACAACCAAATTTGTGGTTTTCCTTTTCCTTGACACAGGATGATCCTGGCATCTTTTGCTTTCCAGTCACAGCAAGTACATTTCCACTTAGAAATGGGACAGATGAAGAAAGAATGAGAAGAAGGGAGCACGGTTACGATGGAGGCAGGTGGTAAGGAAGAAGGTGAGGCAGGTGCTCCTGGAGGGAAGAGAAGGTGCTCCACGCAGCTCACCCCTCTGCACGGGTGGAGGTGAAAAGGATGGGTGCCCAGGACATGCAGGTGGAACAAGCAGGAGAAGGCAGGGTTCGGTTTGGCCAGTCTACCTCATTTGCAATGATTCTAGTGAGGTTCAAATCCCTTTCTAGAGTTTTCCATAAAGAACCCAAACTCCATGTCATAGAAATCATGCATATTTTCCAATATGGTTGACTTGAGCATAATAACACACCAACAACTATAAATGCCACCCTGTGAGGCTCTGATTTCAGCTGCCAGCCTCATGCTCACCTTCTCACCGGGCGTCTGGGGAATCGCCTCTTTTCTGGTCTGTCCAGATTCCTTATCTTGCCCCGTGCAGATACTCTTGATCCTCCAGTGCCCACACTAATCTTCTCTTAAGCTGGTCTGTGCAGGAATATTGCTTCCCGGTGTCAGGGACCTTGTTGCTAACTGCATGAAATTCTTGGCCTCTCCATCTGCAATTACGCAAAGTTCACATTAAGTACCACGTCTCTATCCATTACTAAAGAGGCTTTGCTCTCCTCTAATAAACTGCGGCACAGAAAGTGCTTCTTGCTGCATGTATGTGGTTCCGGAGCTTTCTCTTTCTCTTTGAGTCCTCTCAATTTCTGGTCAGGGGTCTACGTGTGATGACAATAATAATCACAATAATCACAGTGACACTAATCAAAGAAGTTAGCATTCCTCTAATGTCATCGTGTGCTGGACACTGCACTGGGAACCTTATATACATCATCTGATTTTCACAACCTAATGAGACGTAATCTTACAGATTCGGAAAGTAAGCTCCCAGCACTGGCTGGCAGCAGGAGGAAACTGGGCGAAAGGCTCAGCCCCAGGGCTCTCCCACACACTCCTACCCATCCTCTGCCTCTGCAGCAGTGCAGGGGCCTGGGTTCTGGGCCATTTCACACCCGCTCTCTCTCTGAGGTGGAGGAAAGGAGGTGGAGGAGAACTGCTTCAGGAAAAGGCAGCCACCACCCTCCACAGGGACTCAAGGCACCGCAGAGAAGCAAAGACTCCAGGGTGCAGCTCCCAGCACTGAGCCCTCACTGCAGGTGCACAGGGTGGGCTGGGCTTCCCAAGGAGCCACAGGAACAAGCTGGTGGAGTCCACATCATCTGAGCATCCGAACAGCTCTGACTTCCTCTCCCTCGTGTCTGCACTCCTAAGCCCACTTGAAGATCGTGTCGGCAGGTGGCATGGTGGAGCCAGACGCAGGCTCTTAAAAGCAGATCCTAGACAGAGGTGGGTGCAGGTGGTGTAGTGGGGAGTGCTGTCAGGAGTGACGCCTGGAAGGACTCAGGGACGCAGGATTGAAAGAAGGGGAGGGAAGCCAGGGTGCAAAGAAAAGAGGCTGTGGCAATTCCATATGGAGTTCCATGCCAGACGACCCTGAAGGAACATTCTGAATTGAGGGCAGGGCTCGTGTGTCCTCAGAGCTGCTCCGGGGAGAAGCCACTTGAGTGAAGCAGCTCCTGTCAACCAGAGGCACCTCTGGGAGAGCTCTCAGCTGCGAATTCTCAGCAGGCAGCACCCCAGACTCTCCCCCATGGGGTCAAAGGTTACAAGCACTGAATTAGAGTTTTCAAGTGGAATTTGTATTCTTTATCCAGTGTTCACAACAAATTAACTCAAAATTCACTGACTTAAACAAGAAACACCCATTACCTCACCTAGCTTCTGTGGGCCAAGAGTCCAGAGAGGCCTAGATGGGTAGTCCCAGTTTGGGGTCTCTCAGTCAGAATGTCAGCAGGCTGCATCATCCGAAGATTTGACTGTGGCAGAAGGACCCGTGGCCCCTGGTCCCTTCCACCTCCAGTGCTTGCCGTGCCGACCTCTCTGTGGGCTGCCTGGGCATCCTCATGACAAGGTAAAAGTCTTGGTGCCTTTTAGGGCCTGGATTTGGAAGTGACACATCATTACTTTTGCAGTATCCTATTGTTATAAGTAAAATTTCAATGCCACGAAAGAAACAGCACTCGAAGATACGTCCTCTCAGCAAGGCAGTGTACTTCTCTAGAAGGGTGTGGAGTGCATGGATGGAGCAACGATGGCCACCGCATGCTTGGACAAGGAGGGAAGGGGTACTTATGCCTGACGGTGGCGGGGTATCATCCCCGCTGCTGTGTCGTCCCCTATTGGCTAGGGTTAGACTGCACAAGCTAGGCTCATCCCGACTGGTTATTTTAAAAAGAGCAGGGGTCCAAACTGAAGTGGCAGGGTGGGTGTGTTTGTGGGAAGGATGGTTAGAGGCAGGTCAGAGCAGGTAGCCATGGGTGATTACGTGACCAGGATGAGTCAGGATGGAGCCAGCAGGGACGGCGAGCTGATTTGAATTCCTGATAAACCAGTGGAGGTTGTTTACTGGAATTACAAGGAAGCTAAACTTTAAAATAGAGATTTAAAGAGTAAGAGAGCTGAACACGCTGACATACTGATTCTTTGAAGAGAAACTTGGAGTTCACCATAACACTGTCAGTCCTGAAGGGGTCTGTCATGGAGGATTGCTGGGGCCGTCCTGGAAGCCATCACAGTCTGGCCTCAGGCCCCAGTGATTCACATTCTTCCCACTCACGGAATACAGGTGTGCCCTTCCACAGCCCAGTAAGCCTCATCCCTTCACAGCTTCAGCCCAAAACCCAAAATTTCAGCACCTAGGTTAGGTCCACATGCAGGGGATGGGCTTAGTGTTGCTCTTTCAGGACAGCACCTGGAGCATCATTTATCTTGATCTGAAGACCTATGAAATCAAGAGACAAGTGATGTGCTCACCTTGAACTCCCCAGCCACACCTGATATACAGTGGTGGGGTAAGCACAGGATGGCTCCTTAAGGCATTTCTATTCTACAATCGATTTTGAGTTAATTTTTGCATCAGGTATGAGGTATGTAGGTCAGGGTTCCTGTCTTTTTTTTTTTTTTTTTTTTTATGTTTGTTCAATTGTGTGAGCCTACTGTTTGAAAATACTGTTCTTTTCTCTACTGAATTGCCTTTATGACTTTGTCAAAGAAAAAAAGCTGATCCTCCTTGTGTAACTCAGTTGATCTATGTGCTGATCTTTCACAGAAACATACTGTCTTGATTATTGTAGTATTATTTTAGCAGTATTTGCTAATTAAAAAGGTTGTAATTAAAAATTCAACTTCTTTACTAGATATAGGACTATGTAGTATTATAACAAATACTAAGACCAGGTTGTATTGCCTTCAACTTTATTCTTTTTGAAAATTGTTTTGGGTATTCTTACTCCTTTGCCTTTCATATAAGTCTTAGAACCAACTTGTCAATATCTACAATAGCTATCTCTATCCATCCATTTCTATTTCTCCATCTCTTATGTGTGTTCTATTAGTCATCTATCGAAATTTGGGAAGAATTGTTATTTTAATAATACTGAAGCTTCCAATTTAGGAATACAATATATCTCTCCATTCCTTTAAGTTACCTTTGGTTTCATTCATCAGCATTTTGTAGTTTTAAGCATACATGTCCTTCACATTTTTTGCTCTGTGTGTGTGTGTGTGTGTGTGTGTGTGTGTGTGTGTGTGTGTGTGTGTTCCTCTCTTTTCTGGTGCAATTAAAATAGTACTTTTACAAAAATCTCAATTCCAATTTTTCATTGCTAGTATACAGGAATGCAATTGATATTTTTATATTAAATCTGTATCCTGTGAACTTGCCAAACTCACTTATTAGTTATAGAAGTCACTGAGATGCCTTTGGAGATAATCTGTGTAGAAAATAATGTAAGCTGCAAGTGTTTCTTTCCAACTTATATGCCTTTTGTTTTTTGGTGTGTTTGTTTGTTTGTTTTGCCTGATTGCACTAAGACTTTCTGAACCATGTTGACTGGGAGCAGGAAACCTGACCTTCTTGCCTTGCTTCCCACCTTAGGGAGAAAGCTCCATTGTCCACCACCAAATGTGGGCTTCATCACAGTTTCCTGTAGATGCCCTTTATTGGGATAAGAAACTTCTCCTGTCTTCTAAGGTCTTTGAGCATTGTCATTATGAATGGACATTGAGACTTGTCACATACTTTTTCTAGATTGATTTTTAATGTTGAGATAGCCTTGCATTCCTGGGATAAACCCCACTAAGTCATGGTGTATTATCATTTTTATATATTGCTGGAGCTGATTTGCTAATGCTTTGTTGAGAACTTTTGCAACTATGTTCATGAGGGATATTTGCCTGTAAGAATATCTTTTCTTAAAATATCTTTGTTTGGTTTTTGTATAAAGTTAATTGTCATTGAACAGTGTTTTCTTCTATTTTCTGGAAGAGATTTGGCAGAATTGGTATTCTTTCTTTCTTAAATGCTGGTGGAATTCACTAGTAAAACAATCAAGGCCTTAAGTTTGCTAATTAGGAAGGTTGTAATTAAAAATTCAACTTCTTTAGTAGACATGGGACTATGTATGTTACCTATATTTCTTGAGTGGGTGTTAGTAATTTATGATTATCATGAAATTAGTCCATTTTATCTCAACGATAGTCATCTGTAGTATTCCTTTCTTACCCTTCTCACGTCTGTAGGATGTGCAGTGATGTCCACTCTTTCATTTCCAACATTGAAAATTTGTCTTCTTTTTCTCATGGGTATTCTCACTAGAGTTTTATCAGTTTTGTTATTTTCTTAGAGAACCGGCCTTTGGATTCATTGATTTTTCTCTACCACTTTTCCGTTCTTGATTTGACTGCTTTAGTCTCCTACCTTTATTATTATATTTCTTTTACTTACTTTAGGTTTGATTTATTCTCCCTTATCTAGTTTTCACAGGTGAAAAATTCAATTACTAATTTGGGAGTTTGTTATATTCTAATAAAACATTCCAGGTTCTAGATTTCTAACACAATCTCTTAGGTCAAATTTTTCTCTAAGTTCTGTTTTAGCTGCATCCCACAAAGTTTAATATGATGAATTTTTATTTTCATTCAGCTCACAATATTTTCACTAATTTCACTTGAGAATTATTATTTGATCCATAGTTATTTTAGAAGCGTGCCATTTAATTTTCAAGTATTTGTGGATCATTCCAATAATATTCCATTATTGAGTTCCATTTTATTTGTTATGTACAAAGAGCATGCTATGAATGATTTCTTTGTTAAGTTTAAGCTTTATTTTATGGTCTAGAACATGATCTATCTTTCAGAATGTTCCATGTGCACTTGGAAAAAAAATGTGTATTCTGCTCTTTTTGAGTGGAAAGTTCTACATATGCCGATTAGATCAAGTTTTTTGTGTTGTTTGCCCTTTTCTATATCCTTCATTTTATGAAGCCAGCATCATCCTGATACCAAAACCAGGAAGAGACATAACAGAAAAAGAAGACTTCAGGCCAATATCCCTGATAAACATCAATATGAAAATCCTCAATAAAATACTGACAAACCAGATCCACCAGCACATCAAACAACTTATCCACCATGATCAAGTTGGCTTCATCCCTGGGATGCAAGACTGGTTCAACATACACAAATCAATAAATGTAATCCGTCACATAAACAGTACAAAAGACAAAAACCATATGATTATCTCAATAGATGCAGAGAAAGCCTTCGATAAAATTCAGCAGTCCTTTATGCTAAAAACTCTCAATAAACTAGGTATTGATGGAACATACTTCAAAATAATAAGAGCTATTTATGACAAACCCAGAGCCAGTATCATATGGAATAGGAAAAAGCTGAAAGCATTTCCTTTGAAAACCAGCACAAGACAAGGATGCCCTCTCTCACCACTCCTATTCAACAGAGTATTGGAATTTCTGGCCAGGGAAATCAGGCAAGAGAAAGAAATAAAAGATAGTCAAATAAGAAGAGACGAAATCAAATTGTCTCTGCTTGCAAACAACATGATTCTATATTTAGAAAACCCCATCATCTTAGCCCCAAACTCAAACTGATGAGCAACTTCAGCAAAGTTTCAGGATACAAAGTATTCCAGTGATTTTTTAAAAATTTCAGATATTGTATTTTTCATTTCTAACATTTCCATTTGGCTGTATTTTATAGTTTCTATTTCTCTGATGAGGTAGAATATTACTGGAATATTATTCTTTCTGTCATACCAAGAATGTTTGCCCTTACCTCATGAAACATGATTAAAGTAGGTTCTTTCAGTTGTTTCCCTAATAATCTCAATACCTTCCTCATTCTGGTTCGAAAACTATGGACACTACATTTCCTTCAGAATTCCTCACATGTTCCTGGTTCTTTTCATGTTGTATAATTTTTCATTGTATCATGAATGTTATGAATATTATGCTCTGAGAATCTGGGTCCTGGTAAAATTTTCTGGAGAATGCCATTGTGGTGGTGTTTTGTTTGCTTTGTTTTGTTTTTTGTTTTAGCAGGCAGCCAGCCAATCTGCATTCAGACCCCAAGTTTTTATCCCTTTCTATAGAAAGTGGTTCCAATAGCCATTCAGTTTTCAAAGTCTTTGCTAGTTTGGTCCATTTCATGCATGCTCCTTTAAGAGACTGGTCTAGGACTCAGGCATCGGCTTATATCAAGTTCAGTTCTCCAGTTCTTTGCTTTGCTGTTTTGAGACTGTTGAATGTACCACAGTTCAGTTTTGAGTCCAGGAATAGTTTGCTTCATACAAAAGCTTAGGGAAGTCCTTTTCTTCAACTCTTTGTTTTCAAGATTTCCCCTCATTCTTTGGCTGCCAGGTGCTCTCTTTCTCAGTCATTTAGCTTAAGAATTAGGATTTTTCTCACAGTTTTGTTTATCCCTGCCACTTCATAGTTCCACTCAACTGGGGCAACCTCAGGGAGAAATGGTGAGGGAAATACCTCATAGTCTTTGGATCTCAGGGTCCCCTTTTCTTAACTCCTCTGTTGAGAAAAACAGGCTTTGTTTCGGTCTCCACCCTGCTGGCCTTTGGCCTGGAGCCACAGTGGCCTCCACTCACCAACTCACCCTGCATACCACGGAACTGGTCAGCTCCATAACTGCAGGAGCCAATGCCTTACAACAAAATCTGTCTCTTGTCTTCTTTCTCTCTCTCAATAGATGTATAAAAGGATGAAGGAGAAAAGAAAGAAGGATGGATGGATAGATGGATGGAAGAAAAAAGGAGAAAAAGGAGAAAGAAAAAAGGAAGGAAAGAAAGAAAAAAAGAACTGGTATCCTACTGTTTCTGTTTCTCTGGAGAACCCCGATGAACACAGATGGTGATCCCTCATTAGAATCTAAGTACAAGGAGAACAGAAACCGTGTCTTTTATGATCATAAGCCTATAAACAACAAAAATTAACACCTTTGTCATTAGCTTAGAGGAATCCAAGATGGAAATGGCCAGAGGATGGAACAGGTTGTTTTCCCAGATGAAGCCTCCAGGTAATCATGGACCATTCCTTCAGGATGCAGCCAGGTAAGCGTGGACCATTCCTTCAGGATGCAGCCAGGTAAGCGTGGATCATTGCTTCAGGATGCAACCAGGTAAGCGTGGACCTTTCCTTCAGGATGCAGCCAGGTAAGCGTGGACCATTGCTTCAGGATGCAGCCAGGTAAGCGTAGACCTTTCCTTCAGGATGCAGTCAGGTAAGCGTGGATCATTGCTTCAGGATGCAGCCAGGTAAGCGTGGACCATTCCTTCAGGATGCAGCCAGGTAAGCGTGGACCATTCCTTCAGGATGCAGCCAGGTAAGCATGGACCATTCCTTCAGGATGCAGCCAGGTAAGCGTGGACCTTTCCTTCAGGATGCAGCCAGGTAAGCGTGGACCTTTCCTTCGGGATGCAGCCAGGTAAGCGTGGACCATTGCTTCAGGATGCAGCCAGGTAATTGTGGACCATTCCTTCAGGATGCAGCCAGGTAAGCGTGGACCATTGCTTCAGGATGCAGCCAGGTAAGCGTGGACCATTCCTTCAGGATGCAGCCAGGTAAGCGTGGACCATTCCTTCAGGATGCAGCCAGGTAAGCATGGACCATTGCTTCAGGATGCAGCCAGGTAAGCGTGGACCATTGCTTCAGGATGCAGCCAGGTAAGCGTGGACCATTGCTTCAGGATCCAGCCAGGTAAGCGTGGACCTTTCCTTCAGAATGCAGCCAGGTAAGCGTGGACCTTTCCTTCAGGATGCAACCAGGTAAGCGTGGACCACTGCTTCAGGATGCAGCCAGGTAAGTGTGGACCTTTCCTTCAGGATGCAGCCAGGTAAGCGTGGACCTTTCCTTCGGGATGCAGCCAGGTAAGCGTGGACCATTGCTTCAGGATGCAGCCAGGTAATTGTGGACCATTCCTTCAGGATGCAGCCAGGTAAGCGTGGACCATTGCTTCAGGATGCAGCCAGGTAAGCGTGGACCATTCCTTCAGGATGCAGCCAGGTAAGCGTGGACCTTTCCTTCAGGATGCAGCCAGGTAAGCGTGGACCTTTCCTTCGGGATGCAGCCAGGTAAGCGTGGACCATTCCTTCGGGATGCAGTCAGGTCAGCAGGGACCATTCCTTCAAGTCAGAGACATCAAACACGCAGTTCACCCCATGGCACCCTTGGTCCAGTTGACTGGGTTTGGTAACATGATGGCAAAACGAAAAACTTATGAACTAGTAGAAACATGTTTCTTAGCTCATGAGTCCTCTTCAGGCCAAGCTCAGACGCTGCTGCCGCTGGTCAGCCTCCCTTCCGGTCTGGAGATCTCCCGCATCCGCTTCCGCCAGGGCGTGCGCTGTGTACCCCGAGACAGCGTCCCCCGCGAGACGAACTGGGCCGGAAAGGCCACTCCGAGGCAGACGCCGCAGCAACACCGGTGCCTGGAGAACTTCAGACCCGAGGGCACCTGAAGGCCTGGCTGCCGGCGGCTCCCTGCTCCTGGAACCCGCCACGATGTGGGTGGCCTCCAAGGAGGCCCGCGAGCAACGCAGCGAGTGCTCCGGGAAGGAGGGAACGGAACGGAACGGAACGCACCGCGTGCTCCGGGGAAGACGGAAGGCAGCGCACCGCGTGCTCCGAGGGGAGGGAGCGCACGCCCGGGTCCGTTTGGAGGCGGAGGCGAGCGAGCCAGCGCGGGAACGCTGAAGGTGACGTAAGCGGGAACGCTGAAGGTGACGTAAGCGCAGGATAACGACAGTGCAGTTTCCCAAAGAGCGTGGAGGACACGCCTCAAGACAAATATTTTTTGAATTTCTAATGGAAAAATGGCATTTCTTTTATTTATTTTTATGTATTTTTGAGTGTTAACAAATAGTTCTAGTGATAATTAGCATCTTTGTATATTTATTGAAAACCAGCACTAAATCTGTATATTTACAGAAAAATGCCTTAGACATAGATAATAGCACAATTCCATGTTTGTGAATTGACAGCTTCCGCTAAACATAGAGTAGAAATTCAGCAATTATCACTACAGCTGTTTGTTAAAATTTGACAATAGATAAATAATGACTAGAAATCAATCTTTTCATTAAAATTCAAGAAACAAAAAATATCTAAAGGAATTTCATTATTCCTTTGAAAAGTCCAGGCCGGTCTTAGGGAGGCTCCTCCACATACATTCTGGTGTGTGCCTATGTGGGCCCAGCGTGGTCTTTTTCTCCCAGAAATGTGTAGCAACATTAAAGTGATGATCTGAGGTCATATTGGAGAGGGTAGAGCTGATGTGGGCCCTCCAGCCTCAACTCACCTTCCCACCTGCTTTCATCAATTGAAGACTCAGGCAGCACAGATGCACACATATGCACACACACGCACATGTACACACATGCGTGCACACACATTTGCATACACACATGCACATACATTCACATGCACACACAAGTACGCATATTCACACTCGTACATGTGCAAGCACATATGCACAATACATGCAAACACTTGCACACTGTCCCGCTCACATGCACACACGCATTTGCACACGCACACACACACACAATCAGTGCTCGCATCAAAGTCCTCACATGGCTATTCTTTCTACCCATTGGTGGACCAGCAAATGTGTTCTCATCCCAAATAACCAGAGCCCCTCCAAAAAAAAAAAAGGAAATACCACTGGTTTAGGTTTTAGATCTTAATTCTTCGAAAACACTGAGCTTGGTCAGGCAGGCTGGTGGGCTTCTGTAGTCTCAGCTACTCGAGAGGCTGCGGCACAAGAATCACTTGAACCTGGGAGACAGAGCAGTGAGCTGAGATTGTGCCACTGCACTCCAGTCTGGGAGACAGAGCAAGACACTGCAGGAAAGAAGGAAAGGGAGTGAAGGAGAGGGGAGTTAGACACAATCTGTGCCTGAGAATTAATTTAGTTTTCTTACAAACCAAAAGGCAGGATTCACAATCAAGACACAGCACTGACAGGCTTGCACACACGAGCACGTGGAACACGGGTTGTGCTTGGTTGTAGGAGAAGAATCCAGTTTTCAGTAGGTGAATGCTCATGACACACAATGTTTCTGGGAGGAACGATGTTTGCAGCCTCCATTCCCCCTTCCATTGCCCAGGATGAACGGTCCTCACAGGTGCCTGGCCCTTTCATCACCCAGGCCAGTGGCGCACACAGAGAGAGCCATGGCTCAGCCCCCAAGCAAGGCCGGCAATGACCAGGAAGGAGCTTATTCACTGGGATTCTCTGCAGGGTTTCCTGATTTTCAGCTTGCAGGGATGTGGGCATAGAAAACAAGAGGCTGACTTCTCAGTCAGTCTTCACTTAAGGATGCAGAGCTAGTGGAATCCTTCTCTTTCATGACTTTCGGCATTTTTTCTTCATTTTCAGAAAATCCGCTGCGTTGTTATACATGCATGCATGCGAATGTCCTTCCACCCCTTCCTTAACTGTGGGGTTCAGAATAATGCAATTACTAATGCTGGAAAAACAGGATAATTACCATCATAAAAGCCCACATAGTTTACAGATCTTCTACCTTGAACTTTCCTTAGAAGATAAACATAGTAGTTTCCATCTGGAGCTGGAGTCATGTTCTTCCTTTCTCATTTCCCCTCCCACCCTTCTCAGATATACTTGTCTTCCTCTTGAATGAGCAGCAGGCGATGCGGGGGTGGGGGCGTGCCATATCACACAAGGAAAACGGCAATTAGTTAGAAACTGTGCACTCAAAGCATCGGAAGTGTCTAAATGCACAGAGTCCCCTGCCCATCACAGAGATGCTCCGTCCACTGATGGCATGGCCACACCGCCGGAGCTTGGGGACCATCTGCCTCCTTGTGTGACGGTCACTGAAGCAAACACCACTGTCTGTAGATGCTGTCAACATCCCCCGCATGAGGTCTGTGCTGTGAGAAGGCCAGTCAGTGCATGGCAGCGCCGGGCTGCGGTGATGAGGAGGACCCTGAGGGGGTGTGGGCGTCCCCTGGACATCATCTGTGGTCACGTGGACACAGAGGAGATGACAGTGGTCTAAGCACATTGTGCCCACCTAGAAAATGAATCTTGTTTTGCTTGAAAGTCTTCGTAGGGAGAAGAAGACTTGGATTTATCTTGTGGAAGGCTTCCCTGTTAGGATGGCGACAGGGACAGGTGTACAGTGCCTGCTAGTCCTGTAGACAGACACTGAGTGAGGCTTGGATGCCTCGTGTGCCCTGGGTTGGAGGCTGGGATTTGCACTTTGGGGAGGGCGTGTGTCAGCCGCAGGGACTTAGCAGCAGTAGCAGTTTACAGAGAGGGATTTCTGTTGAAGTCATTCACTTCCTCATTCACTTCCATCCCCAGATTTGGAATCTTGACTCTGTCCCTGATGATTGCGTCCTAGAGTCCCAATTTCCTGGGTTAGAGGACTACAATTGCAAGCAGAAGTAACCCAATTCAAGCTGGTGTAGGAAAGAAGCAGAAGGCACTGGCTCCTGCATCTGCAACACGGCTGCCAGCATGGATGGCTCAAAGCGTGTGGCGGGGTGACGCTTCAGCAGACCCTCGGCTCTGCATCGGCTGGGCTCTTCCTCAGGTGGGGGCATCGCACGCTGTGTCAGGGTGACCACGGCATGCCCTGTGCTGGGGTTGGCAGCAGGCAGCGCCCACCATAGACACTGAACCGGTAAGATGCCCAGACCAAGAACCAGCCCCACAGTGGCACTTCACACTCGGGAGGCCAGGAAGCCTTTAAAATCTCATCCCGAAGCCAACTGAAAGACCCAGGAAGTGCAAGTCAGTAAATAGCAATGAAAAAGCAGGCACAGCTATTGACAAGAGCAAAGACGTGGAATCAACCTAAGTGTCCATCCACGATAGATTGGTCAAAGAAAATGTGGCACGTATACACCATGGAATACTGTGCAGCCATAAAAAAGAATGAGATCACATCCTTTTCAGGGACATGGGTGGAGGTGAAAGACATTACCCTCAGCAAACTAAAGCAGGAGCAGAAAACCAAACACCACGTTCTCACTTATAAGTGGGAGCTGAATGATGAGAACACCTGGACACATTACCAGGAACGACACACACTGGGGCCTGTTGGAGGGTGGGGTGTGGGGGAACAGGGATCATCAGGAAGAATAGCTAAAGGGTGCTGGGCTTAATACCTGTGACGGATGATTTGTGCAGCAAACCACCACGCACACGTTTCCCTATGCAGCAAGCCTGCACCCTGCACGTGTACCCTGGAACTGAAAAGTTGAAGGAAAAAAGAAAAGTGAAAGCAGGCACGAATCTTTCTAGGCCACACACGTGCGCGCGCGTACACACACACACACACACACACACACACACACTGATTTATAAAAGCAGGTACAGATTGGACGTGCATGGACTGCGCTGCAGCCACGAGGTGGGACTCTCTCTGCCCCTGGGTGTGGTCTGGTCTTCGAGTCGGTGTGTGCCACTGTCCCTCCCTCCGCTTCCTGCCCCTGCAGATTCTCTGTGGACCCTGGAGAGTGGCTGCTCTGAGAAGTCTTGGGTCATGAAAGTCTGTGACCTTGCCTAATGCAGTTCCCAAACTCATTCGTGCCCAAGGCTTTATTTTGAAAGATGCCTGTTAGAGCTCCCAGAGCTCCAGCTCTGTGGAAAAGCCCCAGGGAAGGGCCGGTCTAACCCGATCTCCCCACTCTGCAGATGAAGACACTGAGGCTCAGAAGCGCGGAGCGGCCTCTCCACGGATGCAGAACGAGTGAGTGGAGCCCCAGGCACGTGCTCACCGCCCAAGGTGCCACCTTCCAGAGATCTGCGGCTGCTGCTGTGGGTTGAGTTGTGTCCCCCAAAAAAACATGTTGAAGTCTGAACCCACGGCGCCTAGGACCTTATGTGGAACAGGGTCCCTGTAGATGGAACTGGTTATGATGAGGCCATGCTGAGTAGGGAGGGCCCTAGTTCAATGGCTGATGTCTTTGTTAAATGGGAAACATGGACACAGACATTTACAGAGGGAAGACGGCCACACAGCAGCAGGGGCAGGGACCCAAGTGCTGCATTTAGGAGCCAGGAGTGGTGAGGAGCTGGAAGAGGCAGGAAGGCTCCTCCCTGCAGGGCTCAGAGCAATAGGTCCCAGGCTTCCAGCCTTCTCTGGAGCTGGAGGTAAGAAATTCATGCTGTCATTTGCCACCTGGCTTGTGACACTTTGTTACAGTCACAGGTGGGGGATGGGGACCACCTGCTAAGAAAGCTTCATTTATAGTTTATACTGGGAGGGGTGCGTGAAACAAAACAGCCCCTCCTCATCCCCCTGCTGCGCCCCCTGTGATTCTAAAACTTCTTCCAAACCTGCAACGGGCCTCACAGATAGGAAAACTTAGTCACATTCATCTTAACGGAAATTATCTTCCTATTTGTTTTCAAAAATACCAGTTTTCTTCAAATATGAATATAAGCCTGATAAATTGGTGTATTATATTGAAATGTTCAGTTACTTACAATAATTATAATTAAGCATGGAAATCCAACTCAAACCAATTTATTTAAATGAACCCTAACCTATGAGAAAACATAAAATTCGTGTGAAAAAAAAATGAGGTTAGAATTTTCTGCAATCCCTCGACAGTGTTCTTTGCAATCATGCTTGGTAGATCAGAGAAACTCCTTAGAGCCCAAAGACAATGTCTAGAATAAAGTGCTGTAGAAATAAAACCCTTTATGTATTTTTTATAAAGTCTAAAGCAGTCACGACCCAGGCAGCAGTTTCTACACGTTTATATTTGGTTTGTTGCACCTTTAATGGAATGCTATCAATTGAAGCATTTTAACACCACTCTAGAATAAACGCTTTTTGTGAGTTCATCCTCAAGTTCAAATGGAACTGCATTTCCCGATAAAATTTTACCTTGTAATTATTACATTTTTTATCATCTTCATGCCACAAAATGTGAAGTCCAAAATATTTTATATTCCCGATTGTCAGTCTTTCCTTCTTAGAGATGTTGAAGTGAAAACAAAATAGATGACTCCTTCTGCTGAATCAATACGGGCGCATTATCACAGCAAGTTACGATTCAGGTGCACAAAACCTGCATTGTCAGAGCACAGCGAGGACGTCAGCAGGTGCTGAGGCACAGCAGGTGACTAATATCAATCAAGTGGCCCAGATCTGTGTTCCAACAGCAGAGTCGGGGGCTAACTTCAACCCACAAAAGTGACAAAAATCAGAGTGAAGCCCAGAGCCCCACCCCGAACTTGCTCTGCCACGTGGCAGCCAGGGAGGGTGGCCTGCTGATGTCCAGGATGGGTCACTGCTCAGTGACCTTGCCACATGGAGGGACCATGATTCCTCCAGGGCAGAAGCAAACTGATGAGCAGAAACAACTCTTCATGGGAGCCCAGACACAGGGATCAGGGCACAGGTGTCCTGAACACCATCAGGCAGCTCCTTACTCGCAGCTCACCTGCTTCCATCTTCCTTCCTCTGTCTCAGCCACAGCCTCCGCATCTTGATTTCTTTTCCAGAAGCAACATTGTAACATAGAAGAAACCTCGCTAGTCCACCGGGAAAGCAGAGCTTTACAGTATTTAAGCGCATTTCTGAATGCACGGAGATACGCCGCATTGGAATGTAAATTCTGTGTCTATTTTGACTTCCAGAGATCACTCTCTCTAGAGCTTAAACTACACAGAGAGTCTCCTACAAAGAGTGAAGAGCAGACCCCGAAGCACTGAGCATTTTCCTGGCTGCCCACCTGCCACGTCTTCAGCATACGTGGCCGACTCTCGGGCCCAGAAACAGCACACACATGCGGACCCCAGCCTCGTTCCCTGCACCACCGACCAGCACCTCCCCGAGAGCCGGACCAAACAGGGACCCCGTAACCCACCGCAGCCTCTGACCTTGCTCAGGACCAGGCCACAGCCAAACATCCCAGTCACCCATGGAATTTAGAGGAGGTTAGAAATGTTTCTGTTGTATGATTTCAGGACATCGAGACACTATTTTCAGGCATGTGAGTCATCACAGTGTTCCCTGACAGCAGCAGCCCCTGCGTGTACACGACACCTACAGTGACGGGCTGGGGGAAATAGGCTAAGCCCAGCTCATGGTGCCTGGGGATCCACCCAGCACCCAGCAGTGACCACAGTTCAGGGCGTCGGGTCTTGTCCTGAGCAAGGTGGGAGATACAGTAGCCCCAGGCAGCGGTGGTGAGAGGGCTGTGTGGGGTCAGTGCCTCCTGCTCAACCCAGGACACCCACAGCTGGGCAATGGAGGGCAGGTGCTCATTCCGCGTCTCCTGGAGGCCTGGAGGCAGCGGGGCCTGCGGAGGCAGTGCAGTTAGATAAGGCAGCTGCCCCGAGGGAACAGCCTCTCGAGCATCACACCCATCTCACCATCAAACACGAGTGTGCACGCATGCACACACACGAGCACTAGGGCGAGCACACGGGCACACAGCACAGAAGGGCACAGAGAGCACACACAGGTGCACGTGAGGGCACCTCCATCACATTCCATAGCAGCCGGAAACCCTGATACCCGCCTTGATGAAGCTCCATGACAGCGGCTCCCGGGCCCTGGCTCTGAGGTGGCCTTGAGGACTGGCTGGAAGCTGGCGTGCAGCACCGAGCCTCAGCTGGCACCGCAGGCCCCTGGATAGCATGGCTTCCTTCAGCGTCCTCTCCTCAGAACCCTAGTGAGAAGGAAGCTGGATTCGGGCGGCACTGGCTCATCCCCCACATCTGCGTGGGACCCCATCGGCTCACTGCACAGACAGCGCCGCAGCCATAGACAGCACCAGGCCTCCCACCGCTTCATGTTCTCCCCCGGAGCCCTCCCACCACGGCGTCTTTCCCCCTTTCCCCGCCAAGCAGCTATCCCACCGCCATGTGTTCCCTGGGAGCCAGCCCCTCCCTTCAGCCCTGGCCTGTATCCTTGAGAGGGTCGCTCACCCTCTCTCATCCCGTTGCTGGGGGAGGTTAGAAAATCTGATTTAGGGCTGGATGCAATGGCTCACATCTGTAATCCCAGTGGCCAAGGTGGGCAGATCGCTTGAGGTCAGGAGTTCGAGACTGACCTGGCCAACACAGTGAAATCCCGTCTCTACTGAAAATACAAAAATCAGCCAAGCCTGGTGGCACATGCCTGCAATCCCAGCTACTGAGGAGGCTGAGGCAGGAGAACTGTTGAACTCAGGAGGCGGAGGTTGCAGTGAGCTGAGATCATGCCACTGCACTCCAGCCTGGGCAACAGAGTGAGACTCTGCCTCAAAAAAAAAAAAAAGAAAAGAAAAGAAAAACCCAGATAATCTGATTTGGAAAAGCAAACTTCCATGGCACACATGGCTTCAGTAAGATTCTTCTACCTTCCCAGGGCTTGAGAATGTCAACTAAGAGCAATAATAGTAATAATAATAAACTGTATTCCATAGAATAGAATAAATACCCATGAGCTTAAGCTGATACAAATAGGTAATCACATAAATACACAAGGTCAGGGGAAGACAGCCCTTTCCCACAGGAGACTCAGTGTGGAAGGAAGGAGGAACACAGGAAAAGCAGGGCGCCACCATTTGGCAAGCAGCACGGTAAAAATGTAGAAGGCAGCGTTCTCGAGGGACCTGAGATTGGCAGGCAAAAATATGAGAAACCGCTATTTATGCAGCCCCCAGACACCTTTTCATAAGACACTGAATCACGGCAAAGGGGAAAGTCACAAGCTGACAGAGATCCCTGGCAGATGCCACCTACCCCTGTGGTCAAAGTTGCACCACCAGGAGTGAGGCTGGGGGACGTTGTGTGCCCACCAGGGGGCCCGAGAAGGACCCAGCGTCGCTTCTGGGCATTCTGGCCAAAAATGTGTAATTTTAATTTATTCATGAGGAAACCCAAGACGAACCCAAACTGAGGGACATACATTCTATAAAATCAGCTCTCCAGAGCGGCCACAGTTACTGAAGAGGAATCTACAGGGATGAACTCCCCTACCTGGGCAGAGGCCAAGGATACAAGTAGCTAGAAGTAGCCTGGGGCCCTGGACTGGGTCTGGGACCAGAAGAGACAACTGCAGGCAAACTGGTAGCATTCACATAAGGCCCATGACTATGAAGTGTCATCTACCATGTGACTGTAAGTTTAACACAATGAATTATGTAAATTATGTAAGCACAGGCTTCGGGGAAGCCAGGTTGAGGGTAGGGCAGATACTTTATACAATTTTTGCAACTCTTTTATAAGCATGAGATTATTTCCAAGGTGTATTAGTCTGTTTTCACACTGCTATGAAAAAATACCTGAGACCGGGTACTTTTATAAAGGAAAGAGGTTCAGTTGATTCACAGTTCTGCATGGCTGGGAAGGCCTCAGGAGACTTAACAATCACGACAGAAGGCAAGCAGGAAGCAGGCACCTTCTCCACAAGGCAGCAGGAGAGAGAAGTGTGAAGGAGGAACTTCCAAACACTTATACAACCATCAGATCTCATGAGAACTCACCATCATGAGAACAGCATGGGGACACCTCCCCTATGATTCAATCACCTCCCTCCCTCGACACATGGGGATTTCAGGTCAGGATGAGATTTGGGTGGGGACACAAAGCCAAACCATATCACAAGGGAAAAGATAAAAGATAAAAGAAGGCCAGTGACTAACTGGTGTTCCTCACCATCCTTGCTCTGGATTTATTTAACCAAGGGCATTGCCCAAGCCAAACCCCCAAGAAGAGATGCCATCGTTTCTGTGGTTTCATCCGTAGATGGAGTCTTTTCTCAGCCCCTGGCTGCACCTCCAGTGGCCAGGGACCTCACAGGGACCTACTGTGAGGACTTACTCCTCTTCGGGGCCTCAATCTTCACAGAAAACTATGATGGTGACCACCCTACTCATCTGATTTGCCTCCTCCTCCTCCTCCCTCCTCCTCCTCCTCCCCCTCCCATCCCCCTCCCATCCCCCTCCCCCTCCCGTCCCCCTCCCTCCCTCTCCCCCTCCCTCCCCCCCTCCTCCTCCCTCCTCCTCCTCCCTCCTCCTCCCTCCTCCTCCTCCTCCAAATGGATCCCATCCTCTGCCTGCAGCCTCCACCAAACAGCCTGGAAGGAGTTCCCGAGACCTGAGGTCAGAGCCATGGGTTTTGATGTTTTTGCACACTAGGTGTTTTGATGTATTTTATTTTAAAGATTATGGAGTGAAAGCATAACAAGAAAGATGAAACATTCTCTATGGACTTGCCTGTAGTCACTCAACAAAGGTGATGAACCGCAGGAGCTGCCCTAGGCTACCCTGGGCACAGAAGTTCCCATTCCCACTCTCAGGCACAAGTCTCAAGGCCAAAGGGCTGAAGGCAGAGCTTCCTTTGTTCTGGGCTCAGAGTCTCCTGGGTGTACACCCTCAGCTCGGTCCTCTCACTCAGGAGACCATCAGGGGATGAGGGGCTGGGGCATGCCACGTACACAGCCACTCGGAGCATGGTGGCCAGTGCTCCCGAGGTAGGGAGGGCACCAGAAAATGACTACAGGTGGATCAGGTGTGGGGAGAAGGTATGTGGATAATTACACCATTGTAAACATGTTTACAGTAAGTTTCTTGTTTATTTTGTCTTTGGTCTTTTGGAGATAGAGCCTCAATCTGTCGCCCAGGCTGGAGTGCAGTGGCGCTATCTTGGCTCACTGCAGCCTCCACCTCCCGGGTTCAAGTGATTCTCCTGCCTCAGCCTCCTCAATAGCTGGGACTATAGGTGCATGCTACCACACCCCAGCTAATCTTTGTATTTTTAGTAGAGATGGAGTTTCACCATGTTGGCCAGGCTGGTCTCAAACTCCTGACCGCAGGTGATCGGCTCACGTCGGCCTCCCAAAGTGCTGGGATTAGAGGTGTGAGCCACCGCCCGGGGCCAAAATACGTTTTTTAAATCACAAAGGACAAGTGTCAGGGACACGTTTCCATACTTATCCCAGCAGCCGCCTGATAGCACAGCCTCCAGCCCTCCTCAGCCTCATGCCTGACAAAGGACCTCACCCTCAGCCCGCTACCCACTGGGACCCAGCCACCCACAGCCGGCTTACACTTGGTCACACTCCACGTGAGCAATGCCCCTTGGCTAGAAGCTTCCTTGGGTCACTGTCTCCAGGCCACGAGGCCCCATCCATTTACCCCACGGGGCAATCCTCCTCCGAGCTCCTTTAAACATACATCCAAACTCTTTCTGGAAACACACAGATCTTTCTGCAGGAACTCAGAATGGAGCACTCAGATCCCCCATCATGAACAAATTATTCCTGTTGGCGCTTAAAGTAACTCTGTATTGTGGGCAAAGAGTGTTAGAAATGTGTTGTGGAAAGAAAAGACTTTTCATTAAAGCCTCTAACCACAGGGTCAAGAAACCAAAAGTCATGGGTGAGGCCCTCACACCCCTGCCTTCTGCATCTCCAGACGGAGCCTGCAGAGCCCAGCACAGCCCCGGGATCTCCGGATGGAGGACGACACTCTGCCGTCGACGTTCTCGCTCTGCACTTGCTGCCCGAGGGTGCCTTCTCTTCTCCCCATGCCCATCCTCCAAGTCCGACAGGAGGCTCGTGCTCCCGGCTGCTTGAGTCCCCCTCTGGAGCGCTGTCAGCTATTCCCCGTCCTCACGCTCAGTGTGACCGTGTGACTCTATCAGTTCTTGCTTGCCTTTAAGTCAGCTTGGGCTGCGTGCAGCCTCCCACAGACCTAGACAGCCATGGGCTGCAGTCCCCATCCCTGGCCCTGGGACCTCAGGAAACGCCTGCCATGCGCTCTTCCTGCACTTACTCAGAGACCGTGAAGTAGATTCACAGGCTTCCTGGCCTCTGTGAAAGGAACCGGGGACATCGATCAATTTCGAATACACGTCTGTATCAGTCAGAGTTGTAGGCACAGAGCTGGAGCATCCCCCAGAAGCAGCGCTCGGCGGCCGTGAGTGGGTGTTCAGCCCCTTCCAAAGCTGCAGCAGGAAGATACTGGTTTTCTGCTCACTGTGACCATACAAAGCCCCTTAGAGTCGGCACACAGAAGAGCTGGACCCCCGACGGGCTGAGGTCCAATGTGAGGCACCCAGCAGAAAAAAAATGTTCACGGCCCCAACCTTCCGCAGCCACAGAAGGGCACGCACAGGACACGCGGTGTTCACACAGGATTCACGGCTGCGTTTGAAGTTTTTTTTTCTTTTTTTTTTTCCAGTGAAGACAAGTTTTACCGAAAACTTGTTCTATCTGCCTCATCAGATCTCAGGCCATCTCTGGTGGTTTCAGCTGCTTTAATTGAGTTAACTTTAAAAGACCTGGAGAGTATTAGTAAAATATACTCCCTGGTCACAACCCCATGGACGTTAACAACTTGTCCAATTACAGGGAAGCGGGTCCGGCCCCCTGGCACCTGGTAATTAAAATTGCTAATCACCAGCAATTATCTGGCTGCGCTTTGGAAACCATTTGACCCTTCGCCCACCAAGGGAGCAGTGTTTGTGGCCCCTCCCGGAGCCAGCCAGGCTGCCCCCAGAGCCTGCCTATTAAGTGCCACTAATAAGAAATCAACAAAAGCGGCGGGACATCTGCATGGCCGTCCCAGGCGGGCCCAGGTCTGAGTGCACAGGTGCTGGCCATGAGGCCGCCACAGAAAGTGCCAAGAACAAGAAATTCAGAACAATGAGGAGGACGGTGCCCGCTTCGAAGCCCGCAGCCCCATCGCCCGCAGCCGCGCCTTGGCCTCCCAATAATTAGGTGCCAAAACCAGGGAGCCCTTTGTCCTGGGCGGCTCGCCAGCCAAAAGCACTGGACAGAGAGTTTAACAATCTCTTCTTTTTAATGACTCTTGTCCCTGCTCAAGCATAAATGAAAGATGTTATTTTGGAAAACGTCCGCTGAGAGGATCTTAATGTGTAGGCTTTATGTTGTAGGGATGGTGGGGTTTCCTACTCCTACTGCTGGAGCGTGGAAGTTTCCTTTCGCTGCTGGGTTGAAGCGGGCTCACAGGAGTGACCCTGATTGTCATCTGCTACTCAGAAAAGGTTCTGGGATAGTCCAGGCTCCTGGGAAGCTGTACATTTCAGCAGCCCCGTCCACAGGTTTCTGCAGGGCCTGCCTCTTCCCCCCATACGATCTTTTTAAGACACCCCTCGGCCCATTCAGCAGATTCACAGACACATCACTCTCTCTTGCCGTTTGAGGATGAGATGGTCTAAGTTTAGAAATTCATCCTGGGAGTGGTTTCAACAGCTCTGGATATAAAAACAGCACAAGAAGGAAATGTAAATGTAGCTGAGTGGGACGCGTGTGATTTCAGACCAATTACCGGCAGACTGCGGAGGGGACAGATGCTGACGGCTCCAGATGCGGGAAGCGCGCTCCGGTCAGGGGCTGTGATCAAGGATGATCATCTTCTGCATCGGCCCTGGGGTCTTCATGAAAAAATAAAGTGAATAAAATAAATTGCTTTCCCCCGTGTGTGTCAATTTCCTGCTCACCCTGTCCTGCCTCCCCTTAATCTCCCTACAACCTGGGTGTGGCATTCAGTGGGCAGTGGGCATTGAGGCCTCAGCACAGTCCGGCCTTATTGCTACATGGGGAGAAGCAACCTGGCACGGTGGGAGTTTTGTCAAAGCCACAGTCATTGCCAAGGTCCACTGTCCATGTGTCTGGGCTACAGTGGCTGGTTTCTGAATTCAACATGTAACGGTGCCAGTGATCCCTCTGGGAAGCCAGTAAAAGGCACATTGGAGGCTGCTGCCATGTTCCACCTGACCTCTGCCCCCATGCCGCAGCCAGGCACCTCTACCTTCCCCCAGCACAGAACGGGGACTGCCAGACACAGGCTCCAGAGAACAGGGCTGCCGAGACCCCCAAGAGGCCTGCTCATCCCTGTACTCAGGAACTGGGATGAAAACCACACCCATGTTTGTCCAGAATGAGTAGAGACTGGACTTCAGGGCTGGCCCCAATGCAGGGCTGATCAGGGGTCGGGAGGCATTTACTGGAGGTGCTTCCTGGCCCTTCCAGCCCCTGCCTGGCTTCCTCATTAGCCTTGGCACTGGGACCCTGCATTTTCTTCTGAATCCTTTATCCAAGCTTGGACTTGATAGTTCTGTCTATTCTCCCTCCCCAACTCTCCTCCCCTCTTCCTAACAGGTTTCTGGGCTTCTTACCCCCACCCCCGACCTCACCACAACCCTTGTTCCAATGTAGTACATACATAAACTGGTACCATAATGGTTGACAATCCTTCTCAAGTACTATGTACTGTACACAGCTGTCTGTGCTAGACTCTTACACGCTGGCCATGCAGCAGGTTTGTTCACACCAGCATTACCACACCCACATGAGTCACACATTGTGTGACCCCAGGATGGGTGTGATGAAAATTATGAACAGCAGTCATACTTGGTCATGGTAACAAATGATCGTGTCACAGGTTGACGTATTCATCACGCTCTACTTTTTATCACTGTCTTGGAGTGTGGTTCTTCTACATATAGGCAAGTTAACTGCAGAACAGCCTCAGGTCCTATGGGAGGTGTCCAGAAGATGGCACTGTCACAGATGACAGCTCCGGGTGTGTCCCTGCCCCATTCATGGGAGGTGCCCAAGGAAGGTGTGCCAGTTTTTACCTTTTCTGTTGTATTTTTCCTGTATTTTTTATGTTTAGATATATGTAGATATGTACCTACTTACCGTTGTGTTGGAGTTCCGACGGTGTTTGGTACATTCACACGCTGTGCAGGTTTGTAGCACAGAAGGAAGAGGCTGCACCATGCAGCTGCAGCGTGAAGCAGGCTCTGCCACCCAGGCTGTGTCAGCACACTCCACGTCAGGGATGTTCAGTCTCTTGGCTTCCTTGGGCTACACTGGAAGAACTGTCTTGGGTCACACATAAAACACACCAACACTAACAATAGCTGATTAGGTTCACACACAAAAAAAAAAAAATTACAAAAAAATCTCATACTGTTATAAGAAAGTTTACAAGTTTGTGTTGGGTCACATTCAAAGCTGTCCCAGGTCACATGCGGTCCCTGGGTTGTGAGTTGGACAAGCCTGCTCCAGATGTCCAAACAGTGATGAGATTGCCTAATAACGCACTTCTCAGAAAGCACCCTGTAGTTAAATGATGCATGGCTGTAGTTTTGGATTCCCATGTAGAAACTAACCTTAAAGAAACTGCCACTTAAATTTTGGTGTAGCATCGAAGCAGACCCAAATGTAACTGCAAAGGCCATTAAAAGACTCCTCTCACCAACTGTGCATCTGAGTGAATGGAATTTTCTTCTTCCACTTCCACCAGAAAGAGATGTGGGAATCCACTGACTCCTACGGAGCCAGGCATGAAAGAGATCAGCAAAGGTATACACACCAAGACCACTCTTCTCATTAAATGTTTTTTATTTGGAAAATATACACTTTTAATAAAAATATGCTAGGTTTACACGGAATCCATTTAATATTTTATATTTCTTAGTCTTCATATCTATCATTGTAAAGAGTACAAAGCTGCCCAGAGACGAGGCCACTTGAGAACAGTGGCTCTACCTCCCCCGTCCATGCTGCAAAGGCAGCCACATCAAAGGCAAGCCAGGATTCAGGCAGCTCCTGACACACATGTTGGAGACTTGCTTTCCCTGGAAGCTGGAAGCCTTTGGAATGAGATCCAAAGGAGCTGCCACCATCACAATCGCCGCCTCCTTTGTGTACCTGTTTCAACCCAGTGCTGAGACACCAGTCTCTCATCAGCCCAGATGCTTTGGCCTGGCTCTCAGAAGGATGCTCAAGCAGCTCCTTGGTGACAGCCATGGCAAAGAACGGTATCAGGGTCTCTGAGGTGGTGCAGGTGAGCTGCACATGCCTGCAGGAGATACATGATTTTTTGCACATCAGCCACAAAACCAGATAAGGAACTTCCAGTTCCAGACAACATGAAGCAGGTCCATTTCTCTCTATTATTCTCACTAAGAACAGCTAGAACTGTGTGTATAATACATCAAACACTCAAGAAAAAGCTGTGAAGATTAGAGAAGGCAGACAGGTTACATACAGCAGGAACTGAGGAAACACATCGCATTTTCTTTATCCTCACTGAGGCCTGGAGAGTCCAGCAACCAAGAAACACTAGCAGACACAGACCCAACAAAAGGCCCAAGAAAAGTCAATCTCTCTCTAGGTCAAAGGAATGGGGCCACTTAGCAAGAAGGAAAACTTTTCAACAACTACAGCCTCATCCAGCCAAGCACCACAGGAAAGATTGTGGCCCTGCCCACACTCCTGATGGGTGGATCAGCAGAGACCTGATGGAGAGTCTGACTTCCACCCCCTGCACTCAGAAAGCACCTCCCAACACCCCAGGTGTCAGGGCACCTAATGAGAAACCTGGACTTCTACCCCTAATTGACAGTAATAGGGCAACACCCTTCTCCCCTGACAGTTTGCTATCAAAGGAGACCTGCTAAAGCAGAAGGTGAACATAAGAATGTGGTGTAATACTGAAGGTATTGAGATACAATTAAAAATCACTCACCTGGTGAGTCCTCAGAGACCTAGAACCAGAAATACCATTTGACCCAGCAATCCCATTACTGGGTATATACCCAGAGGAATATAAATCATTCTATTATAAAGACGCATGCATATGTTCACTGCAGCACTATTCACAATAGCAAATACATGAAATCAATCCAAATGCTCATCAATGATAGACTGGACAAAGAAAATGTTGTACGTACACACCATGAAATACTATGCAGCCATAAAAAACAATCCGATCATGTCCTTTGCGAGAACATGGATGAAGCTGGAAGCCAATATCTTCAGCAAACTAACACAGGAACAGAAAATCAAACACCACATGTTCTCACTTATAACTGGGAGCTAAATGACAAGAACACATGGACACAAGGAAGGGAACAATAGATACTGGGGCCTGTGACAGGGGGACAGGGTGAGGGAGATCATCAAGCAAAATAGCTAATGCATGCCAGGCTTAATACCTAGGTGATGGGTTGATAGGTGCAGCAAACCACCATGCGCACATTTACCTATGCAACAAATCTGCACTGCACATGTATCCCAGAACTAAAAATAAAATAAAAACCACTCTTCATACCAAAAATCTGGAAAACCTCAACTTAAATGAGAAAAGACAAGCAACAGACAGCAACTCTGACATGGCACAGATGTTGAAACTATCAAACAAGCAATTGTCACAATTACAAACCTGCTGGAAACACATGTGAAAATATAAAACATCAGCAAAGAAATAGAAGGTACAGTGAAGAACCAAATGGAAATGTTAGAACTGAAAAGTATGATAATGCAGATTCAAAAACTTATTGGGAGATCAAAACCATTCTGGCCAACATGATGAAACCCCATCTCTACTAAAAATACAAGAATTAGCCAGGTGTGGCAGCGTGCACCTGTAGTCCCAGCTACTCAGGAGGCTGAGGCAGAAGAATTGCTTGAACCCAGGAGCTGGAGGCTGCAGTGAGCCGAGATTGCACCACTGCACTCCAGCCTGGGTGGCAGAGCAAGACTCAATCTCAAAAAGTAAAACGTAAAAAAAAAAATTTAAAAATTTAAAAAAAAACACCAAACCTGCTGCATGGGCTCAACAGAAAAATGTAGAAGACAGAGAAAATAGCCAAAAAACTTGATGATAGAACAGTAGAAATTACCCAGTCTGACCAGCAGAGAGAAGACGGGTTAAAAAAAGAATAAAATGGCTTCAGTATTTTGAAAGTAAAACAACCACCTAACATTAGTATTGTTGGAATCCCAGAATGGGAGAATGAGAATGAGACTGGAAAAGCATCTAAATCGTACACTTCAGAATCAAAAAACTGAGCAGAGCACAGACAGGATAAAGCCAAAGCAGAGCCCGTAACCCAGTCAAACTTCAGAAGCTAAAGGCAAATACAAAAGACAGTAAATTTCTCATCAGAAATCCTAGAAGCCAGTCCCAATAGGGTACAAAGTCAAAAATTCTTCAAGGGCTGAAATAAAAGAACTATCAGCCCAGAATTCTATATCCAGCAAAGATTTTCTCAAGACTTAAGGGAAAAACAAGAAATTCTCAGATGAAGGAAAATGGAGAACATTTATCACAATCAGACCTTCCTTAAAAGAATGGAGAGAGGGAGTTCTCTAAACAGAAGGGAAATGATGGAAAAGGGAATCTCTAAAGGCCAGGAAGGAAAGAAGAGCAACAGAAAGCAGGAAAATGCTGGTGGACACAATAGACCTTCCTCCTCCTCCTGAGATTTTGGGGGTTTTTGTTTGCTTGCTTTTGTTTTTTGATTTTATTTTTGAGATGGAGTTCTGCCCTTGTTGCCCAGGCTGGAATGCAATGGTGCGACCTTGGTTCACTGCAATCTCCACCTCAGACTCCCGAGTATCTCCTGCCTCAGACTCCCGAGTATCTGGAATTGCAGGTATGCATCACCAGGCCCAGCTAATTTTTGTATTTTTAGCTGAGATGGGGTTTTGTCATGTTGGCCAGGCTGTTATCAAACTCCTAACCTTAAGGGGTCCACCCACCTCAGCCTCCCAAAGCACTGGGATTATAGGCATGAGCCACTGCCTCAAGCCTCGTCCTGAGTTTTCTAAATTTTGTTTGGAAGTTGGAGCAAAAATTATCATGTTGTGATTCCCAGTACATGCAGAGGAAACTTCAAAACAATAATTTTACAAAGACAGGGGTTGATAATGAACTTACAGGAATGTAAGGTTTCTTTAGTTCACTCAAACTGGCAAAATGTAAACATGAAAATAAAATAAAAATCGTTTAAAATTTTAAAAAAATAAAATAATTCAAAGACTTTGGAGAACTTTAAAAGGGAAAACTGAGGATAAGTGCAGTCCCTGGAGCAAAGAATGTCTGCTGGGCATCGCCGGTGGGGGTTGAGGACATGTGCCAAAGCAGTGCTGGTGGCACCTCTCTGCTACCACAGAGACCCATCAAGGAAAATGTTGCTGTCTCCAATTTACAGGTCAAAACAGATCCAGTGACTTGCAAAGTCCAGCACCCAAAAACCAGGAAGTGACTAAGTGAAAATTCAGACCTGAACCCCAACTTATCTGCTGCCAGTGCTGCCTGGCTCCATGGCACCTCTGCGTCCAGCATCCCCCATACTCATGGGGACACACTGCAAGACCCCAGTGGACACCCAAAGCCGAAGCTCCTACGGAACCCTGTGCTGGCGCACCTCGTTTTATTGTACTTCATTGTATGGTGCTTGGCAGATACTTTGGGGTTTTGTTTATTTGCTTTTTACAGATTGAAGGTTTGTGACAATCTGTGGTGAACAAGACTGTCAGCATGACTTTTTCAACAGCAGCGCTCACTTCATGACCCTGTGGCACATTTTGGTAATTCTCACAATATTTAAAACCTTTTCATCACTATTACATCTGTTATGATAATCTGCGATCAGTCATCTCTGATGTTACTATTGTAATTGTTTTAAAGTGCCATAAACCGTTCCCATATAAGACAGTGAACTTCACTGAGAAATGTTGTGTGTGTTCTGACCTTTCCATCAACCAATTGTTTCCCCGCCTCCCTCCTTCTCTTCAGTCCTCTCTATTCCCTGAGACACAATATTGAAATTAGGTGAATTAAGAACCTTACAATGGCCTGTAAGTGTTCCAGTAAAAGAAAGAGTGCACATATTTCTCTTTAATCAAAAGCTAGAAATGATCAGGCTTCGGGAGGAAGGCATGTCAAATGCTAAGAACGGGCAAAAACTAGACATCTTGTACCAAATAGTCAGCCAAGTTGTAAATGCAAAGGAAAAAATCTTGCATAGAATTAAAAGTGCTACTCCAATGAGCACACAAATAAGAAACAGCCTTATTGCTGACATGAAGAAAAAGATCAAACCAGCACAGCATTCCCTTAAGCAACAGCCTAATCCGTAGCAAACCCCCAACTCTCTGCAGTTTTGTGAAGGCTGAGAGAGGTGAGAAAGCTGAAGAAAAGTTGGAAGCCATCCAGGGTTTAATTCATGAGGTTGAAGGAAAGAAGCCATCTCTGGCATTTCTCCCCATGTTATCCCTCCACAACCTTCCTACACCCCACTGTCCCTCCCCTTGTCCCCCCAATCAGGCCTCTATGTGTGATGCTCCCCTCCCTGTCTCCATGTGTTCTCATTGTTCAACACTCACCTGAGTGAGAACATGCAGTGTTGGATTTTCTGTTCTTGTGTCAGTTTGCTGAGAATGATGGTTTCCATATTCATCTATGTCCCTACAAAGAACACGAACTCATCCTCTTTTATGGCTGCATAGTACTTCATGGTATAAATGTGCCACATTTTCCCAGTCCAGTCTATCACCGATGGGCATTTGGGTCAGTTCCAGGTCTTTCCTATTATAAACAGTGCCTACCACAATGAATATATGTGTGCATGTGTCTTTAAAATAGAACCATTTATAATCCTTTGGATATATACCCATTAACGGGATTGCTGGGTCAAATGGAATTTCTATTTCTAGGTCCTTGAGGAATCACCACACTGTCTTCCACAATGGTTGAACTAACTTACACTCCCCCCAACAGTGTAAAAGGGTTCCTATTTTTCCACATCCTCTCCAGCATCTGCTGTCTCCAGATTTTTTAATGATCGCCATTCTAACTGGCATGAGATGGTATCTCGACATGATTTTGATTTGCGTTTCTTTAATGACCAGTGATGATGAGCATTTTTTCATGTTTGTTGGCCTCATATACGTCTTCTTTTGAAAAGTGTCTGTTCATATTCTTTGCCCACTTTTGAATGGGTTTGTTTTTTTCTTGTAAACCTGTTTTAGTTCTCTGTAGATTGTGAATATTAGTCCTTTGTCAGATGGGTAGATTGCAAAAAATTTTTTCCCATTCCGTTGGTTGCCAGTTCACTATGATTGTTTCTTTCGCTGTGCAGAAGCTCTGGAGTTTAATTAGGTCCCATTTGTCTATTTTGGCTTTTGTTGCCAATGCTTTTGGTGTTTTGGTCATGAAGTCCTCACCTATGCCTATGTCCTGAATGGTTTCACCTAGGTTTTCTTTTTTAGTTTTTATGGTGTTAGGTCTTATGTTTAAGTCTTTAATCCATCTGGAGTTAATTTTAGTGTAAGGTGTCAGGAAGGGGTCCTGTTTCTGTTTTCTGCACATGGCTAGCCAGTTATCCCAACAGCATTTATTAAACAGGGGCAATATTCTCCTTATTGCAGTGGTCCAGAACCAAAACTGCAATATCTCTGAGCTATGCCTGTATGTACTGTTTTTTCCTATACCTGTATACTCATGATAAAGATCACTGTGTACCTTAGGCACGGTAAGAGATTAACAACGACTAATAACAAAATGGAACAATTACAGCAATCTACTGTAATAAAAGTTATGTGAATGTGCATGTACACATACACACACACACTCGATTTCTCTCTAAACATCTTATTGCACTATAGTCACTGGTTTTCAGACCACAGTTGGCCTTGGGTAAATGAAACACAGAAAGCAAAACTGTGGATGAGGACTACAGCGTAAGTGTAAGACACTCTCAAAGCCCGTGTACGTTTTCTTGTACCAAAATCTGAGAATGGTTTCACAATTTTTAAGAAAAATAGTAATCAAAAGGAAAATAACCAGGAAATCAAGTGATTTCCGCCTATTTTGTAATTTCTGGGACAACGGTGCTCAGGGTGCTGCATATTCAGGAGCCACAGAAATCCCTGCTGCTCAGAGTGCAGCCCAGAGCCTGGACCCTACTCCCAGAGCCCATGTCAGCCAGTGTGAAATCTAATGTCACAGCTGAGTCCAGTGCGCAGCTGGGGGCAACTCCGGTTGAGAACTGCTGCTCCAGGGTGATGCCAGATCTTTACCTGAATTCAAAACCCATTTGAAATGTTAGTGTGAAAGCCGAAGGAAAAGCAAGGGATATATCCACATGTCGAGGACACAGCCCTGTCCTCATCAATTGTGGCTACCACGCAAGTGCCCTGACCTCATGAAGTCTCACTTTCCTCACTGCAAAATGGGAACAGTCCCACGCTTTCCTGGTGTCCTGAGGATCAAACTAGTGGAGGAGTTATACCGTGGTCCGAACCCCCCAGAACTCTGCAGGAGGCCTCATCGGGAAAGGCTTCTCTTCAGATGTTGTCCAGGGCCTGGAAAGGAGATTGTCCCAGATTAGGGTGGGCCCTGCATTCAGTGTCCTTTTAAGAGACACAGGAAGTGAAAGCACAGCCTGGGGGTTGGGGGGTGAGACCACCTAGGCAGAGACCAGCATGATGGAGAGCCAGCCAAGGCGCTCCTGCACCACAGGAAGTGGAAGAGGCAACAGGGACCCTCCCTTGCTCCCTGGAGGGAGTGCGGCCCTGAGACGCCTGGGTTTCCGACTCCTGATGTCTGACCTCCCCCACGCCCAGAACTCTGAGAAAAGGAATTTGTTGTTTTATGACAATCAGTGGGGAAATCTCCAACAGCAGCCACGGGCGGCTCCTGGCACTGGCTCATGTGTGTGGGGGGGTGGTCTCTGCATAAGCAACTGTGGATGACTAGTAGCCATGCTTTCAGAGACTTATTCCGAAGCTCATCCTCTGCCTCCACCTCCCCGAAGTGTGAGAAGCAGCCTTCGAGCCTCGGTGGGGACTAATGAAAATGCAGCATTAAACAGCTTCCTGCTCCGGGAGGGCCTGGAGATCCCCTTCCCTGCTCAGCATCTCCAAGTGCAGGTCGCCATTCCTGTGCTCATGACCCCGAGGTTCCAAGAGCTGGTGCAGGAAGAGCCGCCTGTGTGGGGAAACACGGGGATCCCGCTGGGGAAACCCCAGAGGATCATCGGCCACATCCCGAATGGTGGGGCCCTTGCTCCGGTTTCAGCAGCCCCAGCTGCCAGGGAATCTAGGGACGTCGAGGCATGGCCCGGGTTTGTCCAGGGACACACAGGCCGTCACTCCAGACGCTGCATCCCCCCGCCCCATGCCCTGCCCAGGGCGGATGGGGTCCACATGGGTGGGGCGAGTCCACAGGACAGGCCAGGTCTGCAGGGGAGGAAGGCCGACTGCAGCCTGCAGGACGGGACCAGGCCCAGAGAAATACTCTTCTTAATGGAGGGTGTTTCCAAGTAAGGGTGCACCACTTCAAACACTGGTATTACTTTTGTCATTAAAAAAACTATTTCGCACATATACACCATGGAGTACTATGCAGCCATCAAAAAACGATGAGTTTGTGTCCTTTATAGGGACATGCATGAACCTGGAAACCATCATTCTCAGCAAACTGACCCAAGAAGAGAAAATCAAACACCACATGTTCTCACTCATAGGTGGGTGTTGAAGAGTGAAAACACAGGGACACAGGGAGGGGAGCCCTACACACTGGGGTCTGTAGGGGGGAAATGGGGGAGGGACAGCGGGGGGTGGGGAGTTAGGGAGAGACAGCGTGGGGAGAAATGCCAGATACAGGTGATGGGCAGGAAGGCAGCGCATCACACTGCCACGTGTGTACCTGTGCAACAATCTTGCATGTTCTTCACATGTACCCCAAAATTTAAAATGCAATTTTTAAAAATTAGGGGGAAAAAAAAAACATTTGGTGACAGAATGAGTCTTTTTGTACCTAACCATTCCAGGGAGCGGGATGAAGTCGACCCTTCTGTTCCCGTGGTTTCTGAGGACCCCTGGGGACCCCGCGGTGACAGCCCCGGCCATGCTCACCACGGGATCCGTCTGCAGGGCTGTCGTGGAAATTATGAAGGACCGAAGGCTGGGCCCGGTTTCCAAACGTGCTCGGTGAACGGTGCCCGCCGACCCCACAGCCCCAGCCAGCGCGTCCGCCCAGCCCCTCTCTGCGCGGGGTGGGGTGTCAGACAGAACGCGCAGCGGTCCCGGGGGTGCGTCCGCGGGCCCTTCAGCACCCTCGCCGGCCTCGGAGACGCCGCTGGCTCCCGCCTCCCCGTCCCGGTGCGCGGCAGCCCGAGGAATCCCCTCCCGCCCCACGCGGGACGGCGCCTCCGGCCCGTTTTCCTCAGGATTTCTCCCGCCGACCCGAGAGCCGTGACCTCCGTGGCCGCAGAGGCTCCTGGGAAGCAGCGCGGCCTCCACCTCCGAGACTTCCGGAAAACGGCCGGAGCCGGCACGCACTGACCTCCCGGCTTCCGAGGGCGCCGTCCCGCATCCGGCTCGGCGAGGTTCCGCGGAGCCATCCCCTCTGCTCTCCACAAACGCCAACCTGCGGACGGAAGAGCGTGTCCCAGCCCCAGGCCGGGAAAGCGCAAGATGGCGGCCCGCGCCGGGAAGGCACAAGATGGCGGCCCGCGCCGGGAAGGCACAAGATGGCGGCCCGCGCCGGGAAGGCACAAGATGGCGGCCCGCGCCGGGAAGGCACAAGATGGCGGCCCGCGCCCGCCTGTGCTCAGGATTCTGACAGAAGCAGAAACTTCGCGCAGTCACCCCCCAGGGCGAGCTGCTCCTCCCGGAATCCGCAGACCAACCAGGCTCCGCCCCGACGGGCCACGACCCGACCCGAGAAGAAACGTCTCCCAGGCAAGCTGCTCCCGAGGGCCGTCCCCGAAAGACGGTAAACAAATGTGGGAAAGTGCAGGGGTGCGTCTCACACCGGCTCGGAAGGGGACCCCGAAATAAACCAGAACGGAAATGGCCGTTACCGGCGAGGCCCCGCTCCGCCTCGTCCTGGTCTCGCTCTGAGGAGCCCGGCAGAATCGGCCTAGTAGCCTCGGGCCTTCTGAACCATGGTTCAAGAAAAACGTCGTTTGAACTCCTCCAACTTCCGAGCAGAAGGCGTGTGTAAAAGCTCTGTTCTGGGGTTCGTGGGGGCCCCTCGCCTCCCCGGACGGGTTCGTGGGGGCCCCTCGCCTCCCCTGGCAGGCCGTCAACAAATGAGCTTTTCCTTCGTGTGGGGAACTTGGAAGCCCTAGCCCTGAGTTCACAGGTTGCACCTGTTTTCAGGAGAGAGCAATGACATCATAAACGGTATCTTGTGAATTGGTCATCTAGACTTCTGGGTTTTTTCTATTTTTAATTATGGTAAAAAACACATACTTTTAAATTTACCATTTTATCCATTTCTCAGGGTCCAATGCCGTGGTGTCACATACGTGCACATTGATGTGTAAGAGATCTCCAGAGCGCTCTCACGCCCCAAAACTGAGACTGCACCCATTAAAGGGCGTCTCCTCGCTTCCCCTCCCAGCAGCCTCTGGCTTCAGTTATTTGCAGTTTCTAACTATCAAAGATCTAATTTAAAAATACAGAAAGACAGACTATTCCGACCCAAGGAATTGGGGGCTGTGAAACAGAACAGAGAGATCAGTCCCTCAGCTGGAGAAAATGGACGTAGGCCGCATTAGGCCTGCCCAAGGTCTCGGTGGCAAAATTAGTAGTAAATTCTACAAAGACACTGAAATCATGGGCCCTGTGCTGGAAGCATGTGCGTCTTCCTTTGACTTGAAAGCCATTTTTTGCAGTGAGTTGGTCTTTCATGACTGCTGCTGCTGGACTCCCATACAAAAAGAAACAATCTTCGCAAGTTCACGTTTTCCATTCAATCAACTTACCATCTCCCCAGTAAGTTTAGGACTTGCTAGAATTTTTTGGTTCTGTGCGTGGGATCAATCCATGTTACTCATAGGCTTGAACTGATGGATAATGCAGCTGCACAAACCTCTGCTCCCTGCCTGGGACCCCCAGGGCTGCAGTCGAGGGGCAGGAGTTCAGAGCACGGTTCAGAGTCGGTGCCTGTTGGCAGCGCTGAGGTTCCCGCACACTCCGTACCTAACACTGTGATGTTTCTATCAACTTCGGAGGTACGCGATACAAGGTTGTATTGTTTCACATGCCGAGAACTAGACAGCCATGTTTATTACGTAGTTCTTCTATCAAGCAGTTGCTACTTTTCATCAAGATATTCACAAGGTGATGAAACATTTGGGCAAGGTGGCTCCTCAAGGGAGGAGAGGGGCCCAGGAGAGCTGTGCTCCGGGCGGGCACCGGTCACTGAACGTATGCCCAGCAGAGGGCTGGATGTGCAGCTGCGAGGTGGGCCGGGCAAAGCCCCACACACTGAAGCTCAGAAACGCGGCTGCACCAGGCCCTTCTCGTGTCCCTGCAGTGTCGTGTCCGATGAAGGTAATGAGGGCAGCATTTGCCTGAGCCCCTGAACGCCTCCCCCACCGGATGCCGGTGTGGTGGTGTCAGGCCATCCAGGTGGGGCTACGACTCGTCTCCACTGGATGCCCCTGAGGCTCCCCAAGTCACGTCTGCCAGCTCCCCAGAGAGAGGACACCAGCAAGGCAGGTTCAGGGCAGTCTCGGAGCCTCCAACAGCCTCTGCCGGATGGAAGCCGCTGGGGGAGGCTGCAAGCGACGCCCTCTGCAAGCGACGCCCTCCGCTGGCCCGGCCGCCCTCTCATCAGTCATCAGGAACCGCGGGGAAATCACTCTGAGCCCCGAGGCGGGAGCAGCCGGCAATTGTCTGTGATTGATAGCACTAAATATGAAACCGCATGTACCTCATCCATGCAGCATGGAATCAGAGGCATATTGTTAGTGGGGGAGATGAATGGAACTTGAGATAACCTCAGCAAATTAGGCACGTGTTAGCGTTAAGCTCTGTCAGTGAGCAGGCTATAAATTACAGACAGATTGTAACTCCATAAACTCTTCTAATGAATTGGATGACAGTGGTAATTCAACACGAACACAGCGGCTTAACCCTTTTAAGAGGACAGCCCCAGGCCTCCAGGATGCACCCAGCCAAAAGGCACCGTCAAAGTCTGTCTCTAGCATCTCCCCAGAGAGCACGAGAGAGCAGTGCAGCAAGATAAAATAACTTCGCGTTTTTTGCATATCAGAAACAAAAGTTCAAGACCCTATAGGCAATTGCGTTATTTCATAGTTCATGCTTTTGAGTTTTTCTCCCCAGCACATAATTTTTATCATAGTTCTTTTTTTCCTGAAAGTGATCTCACTAAATGCACGGAAGGTAGAAGCCCCAGCGCGCTGCAGTTCTGGGCGATTACCAGGCACATGGGGGGTATCGTGCACTCGCAGGCTAAAGGCTCAGAGACTTTCACCAGAAGGAGAGACGGGCTTTCCATACAAATGCACTACCTGCGGTGTCTTGTTGCAATAATGAAATGGAATTTATAAATAAAAATAAGGTGGCGAGACAGACCCTGTGCGATTTCCGGCCATTACTGACAGAGGCACGACGTCAGTGACAGCTAAACTGGGGCTGTGAAGCTGTTCCATAATTTGCTGTATGTTTTAGTAAAAGTTGCATGTAGAAATAACTGACAAATCAATGTTGATCAAAAGAAAACCTTAAATTCGAATAGGAAAATTAAAGGTAATATGTCATTATTTAAAATGTGTTGACATAGTAAAAAGCATTCTTTAGTTCCTTTTCAAAAGGCAGTAACACAAAATAGCACCAATGGGTATAATTACTGTTTATCAGGTACAGCTACTGGTACTCATGTTACAAAACTAAGAATTTTAAAAATAAACTACCCTTATCTAGGTATATTTTCTCTTCTACAGAACACAATTCTTTGACTGGAGATGTTAAAGGAAACGTGTTCTTTTCTCCTTTTATCATGGTGTTAACCGTAGCCATCTCTTTCTTCATAGGCCTGCAGCACGTAATTCCAACCAGACATTCAACCCCTGCAGATTTTACCTGAGCAGATCCTCAGTATCATTTTCTCCGGCTCCAGTAGAAGGCGTCTGTTCACAGAGCATTTCTGCAGCGCCAAAGCGTAGTATTTACGGGAGCCGGGGAAGTGAGTAACAGCGGTAACTGTATTTTACATATTCTCATTACACCTTCAGTCTGATCATCTTCGAGGACTTTGGAGGACAGTGTTAGAGTAGTGTCTGTTTTAGTGACTTACGCACTGCAATCATTCAGGAATCTGAATTATACACCTTAATAAATCTAATTCTGGAAAACAATCTATGTACTTGTCCTTTGTCACTCAGACTGTCAAACGTCTGCCACTTTTGTGAGGCCAAATGCATTCTTTCGTTAAAGTCAAGTGCACAGCCTCATCTCACCTTTCTACGATTCACCAAGAATCACTTCGTCTGCCCGGGGGCGTCAGTCACAGCTCAGCTGGCCCTGTGTGAATGGAAGTCGCAGGGATGGGAGGTTTTCATATGTAGGAAAAAGGACCCTGCATCTAGGACCCCGTTCCCTGTCCCCATGCCTGGGACACTCCCGGTCTCAGCCTCCCCACGCCGGCCCCCTTGGCTGCTGTGTCTCCTGAGGCTCCGTGTGTGCACTGGGTCTCGGGCAGACACTCCGTGGTTCTGGTGACAGACACAAACACAGCCACTGACGCTCAAAATGTTTCAAATATTCTCGGCTATAAGGGTGGCCCCGAGACCTGAGCAGGTCATTGGCTTGTTTTGTTGGCTTGCCTACTACTCAGAGAAGAGAGGACTTCACATAAAAACCCAGCTTCCCATCCATTCTCAAAACTGAAGAGCAACCGTGCAGCGCCTGCTTGCCAGCGAACAGTGCCTGGAGCCCCATCTCTGCGATTCCTCCTGGGGCCACAGGTCTGGCAGCCAGTGCAGCCCCCACCTAGCCTAGCCCAAGCCTTCCCCTCTGTCCTTCTCACCCCAGGGCCATCCACAAGACTCAGTGTGTGAGCCCCGGATGAGAACACCTGGGGCAGGAGCCACCACTGGCCTTGGGCGTGACTGTCCCCTGCTGGGAGTTCTCGTGTGTGTCTCCTTTCAAGTCCTGGTTTCTCAGTGAGCTTCAGTGAGGAAAAGGCGTGACTTTCACCATTCTGACCTTTAAGGTGAAGTCCTTGACCAGCAGCCCCACACCCACCTGGGAGCTTGTTAGGGATGCAGAGTCTCAGGCCTGCCCGGGCCTGCTGAGTGTGAAGCTGTGATTTCATGAGATGCCCAGGTGGTCCTGAGCTCACTCATGTGTCCTCAAAGGCACCTCCAGCCGGATTTGGAGCAGGCGCACAGTCAGCACTGGCCGACGGCTGGCAAGAGGATGGTGCTGGAGAGTGAGAACCCACACCCGGTCCTGAAACAAACCAAGAAACCAACAGAAACCGCACAGAGGTCAATCAGCAGAGCGGAGCCACCGCTCCAGAATTCTAAGACCTTCAGGGAGTAACATGAAGAAATTTATGGCCAAATTATGCAGTCCCATTTTTTTAGACAGCCACTGTGCTGGAGAGTTGAATGATGCCCATGAGTTTTATTGATAAGATTTCGAGAGGACTGAGAACTCAGCTTCCTGCTCAGGTGAGTGGGCTCTGCATGACTGCTCTTAGATTTGTTGAGAAGGGATGGGAAGCTGGATTTTTAAGCGGAATCTTGTCTTTTTCGAGTAGCAGGCAAGCCAAACAAGCAGGCCAGTGGGCCGGAGCTCAGCAGTATTTAACGATGATCTTCCTTGAGCTCACAGCTCTGCAGGGAGGTGTGCTCCATTGCAAAGAGGAATAGAAGGCGACTTTTGTCCTAAAGGCACTCAGAGTCTAGTGAGGGTGTTTGCAAATTTCTGTTTGTGGTAGGAGAATAACAAAGAAGCGGCCGTGAACCTATCCGTGAGGTCCTCACAAGCCTGCAGCTTGCTAGTTATGCGGGTGCCCAGGCTGCAGCCCGAAGACTCGAGCCCAGTAGCATGGAGGTAACACAGTCGTCACCCTTGGCACAAGCACCTGCAGACTCGCGGAAGTGGGCAGCACCCCTCTCGGGTTCCACAAGTGTTTGTCTCCCTCATACATATGCAAGGACGTGTGTGTTGTTTAAATGAATGGAGAATACAGTACTCACTTGTGGCTCCAGAACAAGGGACACTAGGTCAGAGATGTGGCCCTGGAGCCACCCTGCCTGATGGCAGGACTGGCCTTGCCTCTCAGGGACACTTGCTCTGCTCGTCTTTCTAACTTCACCAAATTCAAGACTACATGTCATCATCCACTCAGCATGTCTTCACAGACTGCCTGCGAGCAGGGCCCGACCTCCCACCACCTCCCAGGCAGGCTCCCCAACATCCTGGGCCCTGGCTCCAGCCGATGGGATGGGCTGACGCAGCCAGCCCAGCAGCAAGCAACTGCTCTGGTTACCCCCTGGTGGTCACTAGTGCAGATGAGGGAGCAGCAGCTCCACTGAGCAAGCCAGAGCCAGCTCCTAACCCGCCACAAACACGCAGATTCTCAGGAACAACCTCGGTTTTCTCATCTGTAAATGAGGAACTGAGAAGAAAGAACCTCTTCCAGCATTTAAATTCTATGATCAAAAACTGTCACTACTTTAAACCATCTCCCAAGTACTGTTCACCAAGAGTAGTACCTTTGTGTTCCATTTGCTGGTAGCTCTCTTTGCAGATCTGTGTTCAAAGGCTGTGCACAGCTGTGCATGGCTGCAGGTGGCTGTGCATGTCTGAACGGTTGTAAATGTCTGCATTTGGCTGTGCATGGCTTCTGGTGAATGTGACTGTGCATGGCTGTGCATAGCTGTGCATGGCTGGGAGTGGTTGTACATGATTGTGCATGGTTGTGTATTACTGAGAATGATTGTGAGTGTGCACGGTTGTGCATGTATGCGCATGGCCAGGAGTGATTGTACATGATTGTGCATGGTTGTGTATTACCGTGAATGATTGTGAGTGTGCACGGTTGTGTGTGTCTGTGCGTGGCTGGGAGTGGTTGTACATAGTTCTGCATGGTTGTCCATTGTTCCACATGGCTGTGCATAGCTGTGCATGACTGTGATTGCTTGCAAATATGCATAGTTGCACATGGCTGTGCCTGGCTGTGCATGGCTGTGCACGGTTTTGCATGACTGTGAATGGTTGCGAATGTGTATGGTCGCACATGTCTGCACATGGCTCTGCATGACTGCGTGGCTGGGAGTGCTTGTACATAATCGTGCATGGCTGTGCATGATGGTGAATGGTTGTGGGTGTGCACAGTTGTGCATGTCTCTGTGTGGATGGGAATGGTTGTGAATATCTGAATGGTTGTGTAGGGTTGGTTTCGTGCAGCTTTGAGTGACTGTGTATGACTGTGTGCATGGTTGTGCATGGTTGTGTGTGGCTGTGAACTGTCTTAACAGTTCTCGTGTGAGTGGAGTTTGTGCTCTACAAACACTGTGTTTCCTCACGTCCTCCAAAATATATGCCATATCTTCATCACAAACCTTACACTCTCCATCTCTCTCTCTTCCTTTTCTCTCTCTGTCTCTCATTCTCTCTCCTTCTTTCTGCCTCTCCACAAAAGGCAGAAAGCATGTGTATCTTGGTCTGTAACTTAATGAAAGCTCAGCCTCAGAGGCTGTAGGTGTCTACCAGGTTGCAGAGATGTTCTGGGATCCAGTTCAATTGAAACAAAACAAGATCTTTTGCTGAAAGCTCTGCTAGAGATGATTTCTGTATTAGGTACGTGTTGCCAACCACTGAGGGGAAATAAACAAGGTTTGTTATAACTAAAGTGCACTGAGCAGTCTGGGGAGCAGGTGTGAGGCTCAGCCCTTTCCTCTGATTCCCTCATCTAATCCCAAGCACGTCGTCAGGTGGGCACTGCTGCGATTCTGTAGGTGAGTTTGTATAGCCGGTGAGAAGTCCAGCAGGAATCTGGGGAAAGGCATCTGGCTGCAGAGCAGCCGGCTGAACCACTGTGTCATGGTCCTCACAGGTATTACACCCTCAGGTCCATGAAGCATTTGAGTTTCTTAAGTTTCAAGGTATTTTTCAAATACCTTTTAATAGTGCAAAAAAAAAAAATCTGGTGAATGTTGAGAAATATCTTGGGAATGGGAGTAGTGTTTGTGAAGCTCCTGCTAAGCTGGCTACACCTAAGGGCCCCTGAGTCTTGCTCAAAAAAGGATTATTGGGACCCTCAGAGTGCAAGGGTGGGGCCTTTTCAGCACCTGGGGGCTGCGGATCAGGGGCTGCAGCACCCCAGGCTCCAGGGAAGACCTCACAACTGCAAACTTCCATTGAGAACCATCCTGTAGATGGAAAGCCCATTCCCATCCACCAAGGCCAACTCTTTTTTCTTCTGTAAACACAACACTATTTGTTGTACGGTTTTAGTACATACTGAATTCTCCAGTAACGCAACGACTTTGAAAATCAAGAGAGGTCAGTGCTTTATTTTTTCAGAATGTTATCAAGTCTTGTTTATCATTGAGGAAAATCAATGGCTGGGAGTGCTTGTGCATAATTGTGCCACAGAAGGAAAATCCTGTCATTACTGGTGTTATTTGATGCAAAGATAGATAGAATTTTTGGTGTATTGGTCTGCATTTGGAACTGTTGCATTCATGGAAATCCTCTGTATTAGGATGTGCAAATCCAAATATTCTTAGGTAGCTTTTATTTCAAAACAGTAAACACAAAGTCTTCACAACAGGCAGCTGGACGTTGCTTCAATCCTCTGAAACCCGACAGGCTTGTGTGAAGGACGGCAGGCGTTTGTCTAATTCGCTCTGTTCACACAGTCACGCCCAGGTGTTCACATATTGAAATACAGGCCATTGTAAATTCATGTCCTTTTATTACAGTTTATTTTAATTACTTTCCTATCTTAAATCTAAGGTGTAATGCCATTTCTCAGGGGTGTGGATTACTCATACTAGCTGTGACTTTCATTCCAAGTCAAGGGAAGTGACAGCGTGTCTGTCATGAAAGCCGGTGGCAGTGGTTTCCGGTGGGGTTGGAAACCGCAGCACCGGGGACGCTGCCCTGCTTTGCCATGTTCCGACGACCGCGAGCAGCCGTGTTCAGGGAGGCAGCTCTCTGTGTGTGCGGCAGAAAACACACGTGGTGTTTTCCAAGGTAAATAAATAAATAATCCCTTTGATAAAGCGGGAAGGCTCTCCACAGCTTTCTCCCTCCGCCACTGAAAAACTGCTAGCTTAATAAAGCCATCAGAGTTTTCGCATTCTGACCCCACAAAGGCAGTGAATAGCTAGAACTTTGACTTTTAATCTAAGCTGCAGCATTTGAAGAACAAGGTGCTCTCGAAGGCCTTGAAGCCCAGCACCCCCGGCCACTCTTGTCCTTGGGGCTGCGCGCCTGCCAGACGCTCACCATCACGGCACAAGAGCAACTTGCTTTTTGAAAGGAGGCCTCAATCTTGTCGCTTAACCCCAAAAACATTCATTATTTTCAGCCAAAGGATAACAAGAGTTATTTCAGAAATTTTTTTCAGCCTCGTCTCTGGAGCACACTTCACCTCCAGACTTCCATTGACTTTGTCTGCCGAGGACCTTGCCCAGCGGCTGCAGCCTCACAGAAGACAGGCAGGCTGTGTGCCGGGCTCTGAGAAGAAAAACATCTTACAACGCTTTGGGTGTCCAGTCGGTGGTCAGTGGGATTAAGAATGAGGGGGACAGGAAAGAACACGAGGCAGCCAGGAAGCAACGCCTTCGGGGACACACGGAGGGGACAGTGAGCTTAGAAAACATCAGAAGCTGCTGGAAACCCCCCTGGAGGCGACGGCTGCCAGGCCCACTGGACGGCAGCACAAGGGTGCATTGTGAGCTGAGAGCAACCGAGGATCCGGGACCTGGGACCTCCCTGGATGTGCACCCAGGAGCTGGGCTACTGTGAGAACACCCGGCCCGGACACCCAGGGAAGGCCTGACTCAGCAAAGGAAACCCTCAGCCCCATCCACGGGGGGTCCTGGAAAATGGGCCCCAGGGCCTGGAGGTCAGGAAACTTCGTGGGGGTAGATGGTGGAGAATGAAGCCTGGGCCCCAGAACCCCATAGAGACTGTGCCAGGCCCACAGCCTCCGAGGGGCCTGGAGGAAGCAGCTCTCACTCACTGAGCTGCCAAAATGGCATCGGGTGATGTGACTGTCACCTCTGAGCCCCTGACCCACCACTGAACCTCTGTGGCCACCCCAGGCCCCACCTGCCAACAGGGCTCCCAGCCATGGCTACCCAGGGACGACACTCTTCCATCCCCTTTAGAGACTCTTCAAGCTCAACTGTCTTCTACCCAGCCTCCCTCCCTTGGGCCAGCCCCGCAGAATTGTGGAGGGGAGGGGGCGCTGAGTTCCCTCACCCCTGTCTCACCCTGTCTCCCCGAGGGGGTTTTGAGCTTCCCGTTAGCTGGGAGGGTTCAGACTCATTGAACGGGCCTGGCATGGGGAGAAGCTGTGACCGCGGAAGCCAGAGTCCAGGGCTGCAGAGTGACCCCCCACCCAGCACTAGATGCCGCGGGGCCCACTTGCCTGATCCTCCCCATTCTGGGGGACCCCACTTTACAGATGAGGAAACGGAAGCACCGGAGCTTAGGTGGCCTCTGAGGGCACAGAGACGCCGGGGACCCCACCCCTACCCCAAGGCAGGGCGCTGTCCTGCCTCGCGCGGGCGGGCCGATGCCATGCCTGCGATTGCCCCAGGGCTGCCAGGCAGGAGCAACAGCCCCAGAGGGCTGTAGAGGAGGAAAGGGAGACTGAAGCGGGAGAGCCACCCAGCCAGCCATGGGGGTCGCGTGCGGTGGTGCCCTCAGAAGCCGCAGATGTCTTTACTCAAGTTAAATCAATATTATATTTAAGTTAACTTTGCTCTAATCAGTTGTATTATTCAAGGCTAAGCCAGCAGAAAGGTCCAGGTGGAAGTGAGAAAGGCAGGCAGGCACCAGGCCCGTGGCCCCAGTCAGGACGCCAGCTGTGAGCGCAGCCCCCCGGGGGCTCTGCCGGCTGGAGACAGCCGCTCTCTCCTTTGGCCTCGGTCTCAGTCTGTTTAGGCTGCAGTGACAAGATCATATGAACTGAGTGCCTCGTCACAAAAATGTATTTCTCCCAGGTTCGGAGCTGGAAGTCCAACAGAAAGGCACCGGCAGATTTGGTGTCTGGAGAGGGCGTCCTGTTTTGCGGACGGGGCCTTTTCACTGCTTCCTCACACGGGGGAAGGGGTGAGGCAGCTCTCCAGGACCTCCTTCCTAAGGGCGCAAATCTCATTCATGGGGGCCCCACCTTCATGACTTCATCTGGACTGATTGCCTCCCAAAGCCCCACCTCCGAACACCATCACCTTGAGCTGAGCATCTCAGTACATGAGTTTTGTGGGGGACATGAACTAAGAGCGTGGCAGCCCCCACCAGCCTGCGGCAGCCCCCTGGGGTCTCCTCCTCCTGTCCTCAGCTTGCTCTGTGCCCCTTGCTCTCCTGGAACCCCTTCTGCCTGTTCTCCCTGTCTCTGCTCCACACACACACCCAGACAGAAGAGCTGGCAGTGTTGAGGTGAGGCAGGCACCCACGCAGGGGCACAAAACCCACCCCAAGCTAGGAACAGCGATGCCATGGTCCTGCAGGGCAGGCAGCCCTGGGAGGGCCCATGAGGGCCTGGCACACAGGGCCCCTTAGCGCTTTCCCTAATGTGACGTCCTCCCTGATGCTCACAGAGCAGGGAGATACATCTGAAAACAAAACCAAACTTCCATGAGACACCACCTCCAAAGTGAGACAAAATTGGAAACCTTTCCAATGGAAGTACCTTTAGGAGGCTTTGGGTGTGTATTAATTTAGATATTGCCCGTTATGCTAGTGCCCCCGCTGCACAGTGGGCCCTCCTGCTCCAGCAATGGCCTTTCTTCACCTGCACCAGGTGATGATGACCAGGGCAGAACCTCCGTACTGTGGGGGCCAGATCGGGGTTCACCTCCACTCCACGGCTTTTTTTAAGGCCAAAATTAATTTGTAAATTTCATCAAATTATCTCAAATAAAAACGTGTAGGGACGTGCACGTGGCCCCTCAGCCTGTTTCTCAGTGCATCTTAGAGAAGGAGGGTGTTTTCAGCCCAGCCTCTGGGACACCTGTTTCCCGTGGTCTTCAGAACGTGGTGCTTCCGTGTGCTGCGTGGACAGAGACCCAGAGTGTGTTACCTGCTCACACCCCGAAAGCCAGGCTCGTTATGCTGAAATGATGGCTCTGGCCTGTGGCCTGTTAAGCACTTGGCACAAATTTGATCCCAGAATAAAATTAGTCCTTGATTCCTCATCCCAGTGGAAATCGCATGGCTCTGGCCTCTCCACTTTCTTAATGGTTTCTTCACTACAAAGGCTCAATTGAATGACCCTGCCCGCCATCTCCAAGGTTTGAAATTAAATATACCTAAGTGTAAATCAATAGAAAGGGAATCAAAACTGAAAGGCTGGATTGTTTTTGCAGATCTCTTTGTGAAAAACAGGTTTGCATTGAACCCGGGACCACCTGCGACCCCAGAGCAGCTCCGCCTTCCAGCTTCAGGTACACGAATGTAATGGAGGAGCTTTGATGAGCAAAGATGAATCACAAGATCCATTAAAATGGAATTATGATTTTGACCCATTCACCTCCAAGAGCTGCTGGATAGCAAAATTAGAAAATTTGGAATTACAAGTGTTCCATTTTTAGACTGCGAGATATGCTGTCCTGGCAGGCCTCTGCTCCCTGCAGACTCAGACAACCCCAGGCCTTCACGCCGACGTGGATTTCACATGCATTGCATTCTCAAACAGTGGCATATGCAAGAAGACCCACAGGCACATTTGGAACCCAGTAGAAGCCAGCTCTCCGGGCCACCAGCACTTCTTCCCTCCAAGTACAATGGCTCCGAAAACTCTGGAGGTTCCTCTGGCCTGGCACCTCTGGGAGGGACCAACCAGCCACCTTTGCCAGCCTGTACTGGCGCTAAGCCTCGGACCTGCTAACCCACTACCTCATCTGCAAAACCAGTCTTTCATTTCCTCTTAGGCACCAATGCCTGGTAAATTATTAGCACATCATTTTTTCCAAGAGTGTTTCATGTTTCAACGGTAGCCACCATAACACAACATGTTAAGCAAAGGAAGACTTTCTGAAGGTAAAAATGCAGCCACCTGAGCCCATCAGAAGGCTTCCTTGTGCCTCAGGCTGTAAGGAGCTGCAACTGGATGGACATCTCTGGCTGGGTCTATGGACCGCTGCCAAATTTCCAGCGGTCAGCTGGAGCCCACATGAGATGGCAGAACCGGCGTTCTGTTCCAGACACTCACAGATCAAAGCGCCAGAGCCGTCGGCTTTTATTTATCCTGCATGGTAGGAAATCCGAGTTTTGCCTACAGCAAAGCTTAAGCCTGGGTGAGTGGGCGCTGGATGCTTAACTTCAGGGTTGAAGAAAACAGTAGCTCAGAAATTGTTTCAAGGCGAAGGTGGACTGTTCAGAAAGACGGCCAAGTGAGAAAAAGGTTTTCACTCATTCATCACAAAATTCAACACTAGTCAGAGTGAACCTTTTTAGCTAAGTCGACCTTATGTGTGAAACATGAATAATAGAAAGAGATCTTTGAACATTAAAAAAAACAAACAAACAAAACTGATACATTTCTACCTCTTATCCGGAACCTCGGAGCTCTTGAACGCCCCTGTCTAAATGAAGAGTGGAAACGAGCTTGGGAGACGTGGGGGAGTCAAAGTAAATGGAGAATTTGGGGTCAAAATGAAAAAAGTGTGTGTGAGTGTGTGTGTGTGAGTGTGGGTGGGTGTTGTGGGTGTACGTGTGTGTGTGTGTATGTGGTGTGTGGTTTATATGTATGTGGGATGTGTATGCATGTTGTATGTGTGTGGTGAGTGTATGCATGTGTATGTGTATGTGTGATGTGTGTATAGGATGTGCACTGTGTGTTGTGTGTAGTGAGTATACAAGAATGTGTATGTGTATGTGATGTATATGTGTGTATGTGTGTAGAATGTGCATGTGTTGTGTGTCGTGAGTGTACATTCATGTGTGTGATGTATGTGTGTATATGTGTGTAGACTGTGCGTGTGTGTTGTGTGTGGTGAATGTACGTGTTGTGTGTCTGGGTAGATGTGTGTATGTGTATAGGATGTGCATGTGTGTTATGTGGGGGGAGTGTGATATGTGTGTGTGTATAGTATCTATGTAGGGGAGGATGTTTGTGTGTTGTGTGTGGTATTTATATGCATGTGTGTGTGTGTAATGTGTGTGGGTGTATATTTGTGTATGTGTGTAGGATGTGCATGTGTGTTGGGGGTGTATATGCATGTGTATGTGTGATGTATGTGTATTGTGTCTATGTAGGGGAGGATGTTCATGTGTTTTGTGTGGTATTTATATGCATGTGTGTGTGTGTGATGTGTGTGTGGGTGTATATGTGTATATGTGTGGAGAATGCGCGTGTGTGTTGTGGGGAGTGTCTATGCATGTGTGTGTGTGTGTATAGTGTCTATGTAGAGGAGGATGTTTATGTGTTCTGTGTGGTATGTATATGCATGTGTATGTGTGATGTGTATATGTGATGTGTGTATGTGTGTAGGATGTGTGTGTTGTGGGGCAGTTTCTATGCATCTGTATGTGTGATGTGTGATGTGTGTGTGTATAGAGTTTATGTAGGAGAGGATGTTTATGTGTTGTGTGTGGCATATATGTGCATGCGTATGTGTGATGTGAATACGTGAGGTGTGTATGTGTGTAGGATGTGTATGTGTGTTGTGGGGGAGTTTCTATGCATGTGTATGTGTGATGTGTGATGTGTGTGTGTATAGCGTCTGTGTAGGGGAGGATGTTTATGTGTTGTGTGTGTGGTGTGTATATGCATGTGTATGTGTACGAGTGATGTGTATATGCATGTGTCTTGTGGTGTGTATGTGTGTGTGTTCTGTGTATGTTTATAACAAATAACCAAATGACTGGATCTCTATGTTTTGAAACAGGATTCCTTGATTCTGTTTGGAAAACGATGTTCTTCCTGGGGACATCAGGATTTCTGTGCCCCAGGAACAGTGATGGGTCTGTCACAACCTGATATTTCTCCAAGAATAATTTCAGGTTAAAAAACACAACCATAGTAAGGTGAAGGTCTCAGCAAATGTGAAATAACATCTCACTGCCAGTTCCCATGTTCCAGGCAAAAATTCCTTTAAGTTAATTATATATTATCCGAAGCAGTGTGTACATGTTCAGTCTCTTCCTATCTGTACACATCTTCTAGCACTTTTGTTCTGATTTCTAAAGAACCTTGACTCATTCACTTTAGCAAGAAGCTAATCCCGCACTGTAGGGCTAAGTATAAAACAAGTGACATTCTCAAATTGCTGACAGAAACGTGCAGGCGAGGGATCATTAAGGGCTCATTAGCCGCGTGTCGTCACGTTAACCACGGGGTGCGTACCAATTTTCTCTTCCTTGTCATGAGCCAGCACTGTCTCCTTTCAGGGAGCAAACCGCCAGGGTGAGTGGTGCCCACACCTGCCTGCCTTCCACTCTGCTTGTCACACAGCGGTCCCTGAGCTCCATTTCCACGGCCACGGTCTTAGAAGTTCACGCAGAGGACGCTCTTACCTGGGTCTGTTGGTAACAGTAGGGAGTAATTGAAATGGTCAAGTACCAGAAAAAAATGTATTTTTTCAGACTATTCAATGTATACAACTGTTTGACCCATGTGTGAATATCGTCATTTTATTTCAACTCATGATTTTAGAATCTTAAAGATGGTCATGTGACCCAGACATTTAGGATTCCCAGGTTTGTTTTTATTTTCATTTTGTTAATGATTTCCATTTTTATTTTAGATTTGGGGGTACATGTGCGCGTTCGTCACATAGGTATATTGTGTGATGCTGAGGTTTGGGGTACAAACGATCCCCCCACCCAGGGACTGAGGAGAGGACCCAACAGTTACTTTCTCATCCCTTGCCCCGCTTTCTCCCTCCCACCTCTAGTCTTCCCCAGGGTCTATTGTTGCCATCTTCATGTCTATGAGTACCAAAGTTTAGCCCCCACTCATAAGTGAGAACGTACAGTATTTGGTTTTCTGTTCCTGCATTAACTTGCTTAGTGTGATGACTTTTAGCTACATCCATGTCACTGCACAGAACGTGACTTTTTCTTTTTTATGGCTGCATAGTATTCCATTATGTATGTGGATTCCATTCTTTATCCAATCCACCATTGATGGGCACCTAGGTTGATTCCATGTCTTTGCTATGGTGAATAATGCTGCGATGTACACACATATATGTGTCTCTTTGATAGAATGATTTGTTTTCCTTTGGATATATAACCAGTAATGGGATTGCTGCGTCAAATGATAGTTCTATTCTAAGTTAAGAAATCTCCAAACTACCTTCCACAGTGGCTGAGCAATTCACACTTCCACCAACAGTGTATGAGCATTCCCTTTTCTCTGCAGCCTCACCAACATGTGTTGTTTTTTACTTTAATAATGGCCACTCTCAGATCCACCTACACTAAAAATGGCCCCTAAAGTGAATCGGTTGAAGAAATTAGATCCCAAAGATTCTTGATTTTTTCCTAGGTGAATTTGGAAGTCTTCATCAGTATATTCGTATTAAAAGGAGACGGCAGAAGCCAAAATGAAAGAATTATGGGCTAACAGGACAACTGGATTAAAATAAGCCTCAGTTTCATTAAAAAGGGCTAACTTGAAGATAAATCTTCTGAAGATAAATTTTGACTCCAGCTCTCTAAATAAGGTGACCTTGATGAACAGTGAAATAAATCACACTGGAATTCCTTGAATAACAATTTATTGATTTTAAAAACAATGATAATAATAAGAATGGCCATTCTGAGTGGTGTGCAATGGCATCTCACTGTGGTTTTGATTTGCATTTCTCTGATGATCAGTGACATTGAGGATGTTTTCACATGACATGTTTGTGGGCCACTTGCATGTCTTCTTTTGAGAAATGTCTATTCATGTCTTTTGCCCACTTTTTTAATAGAGTTATTTGGGTTTTGCTTGTTTAATTATTTATGTTTCTTATAGATTCTGGATATTAGATCTCTGTTGGATGCATAGTTTGTGAATATTTTCTCCCATTCTGTAGGCTGTCTGTTTACTCTGTTGATAATTTCTTTTGCTGTGAAGAAGTCCTGCAGTTTAATTAGGTCTCACTCCTCAATTTTTGTTTTTGTTGCAATTTCTTTTAAGAACTTAGTCATAAATTCTTCCCCAAGGCCAATGTCCAGAATGGTATTTCATAGGTTTTCTTCTAGGATTCTTATGGTTTGTGGTCTTACATTTAAGTCTTTAATCTATCTTGTGTTGATTTTTGTATATAGTGAAATGTAGGGGTCCAGTTGTACTCTTCTGCATATAGCTCGCCAGCTATCCCAGAATCATTTATTGAATGGGGTGTCCTTTCCCTGTTGCTTATTTTTTCAACTTTGTTGAAGATCAGATGGCTGTAGGTGTGCAGATTTATTTCTGGGTTATCTGTTAGTTCTTTTGGTCCGTATGTATATTTTTGTACCAGTACCATGCTGTTTTGGTTACTGTAGTTTTATAGCATAGTTTGAAGTCAGGTAATGTGATGTTTCCAGATTTGTTCTTTTTCCTTAGGATTTCTTTGGGTGTTTGGGCTCTTTTTTTTGGTTCCATGTGAATTCTGGAATAGTTTTTTTCTAATTCTGTGAAAAATGACATTGCTAGTTTAATAGGAATAGCATTGAATCTGCATATTGCTTGGGCATCATGGCCATTTTAACCATATTGATTCTTCCAAGCCATGAGCATATTTTTCCATTTGTTTGTGTCATCTACGATCTCCTTCAGCAGCGTTTTGTAGTTATCTTTGTAGAGATCCTTCACCTCCTTGGTCAGATGTATTCCTCGTTTTTGTTTTTTTGTTTGTTTGTTTTTTGTGGGTTTTTGTGGGGGCGCTATTGTGAATGGGGTTATGTTCTTGATTTGGCTCTCAGTTCAAATGTTATTGGAAATGCTACTGAATTTTGTACATTGATTTTGTATCCTGAAACTTTTTACTGAGGTCATATAGGCTTTCTGAGCCGTTTGATAGGGTCCTTGGGGTTTTCTAGGTATTGAACTGCACTAATGAGGAGAGAGAATCTGACTTCCTCTTTCCCTGTTTGGATGCCCTTTATTTCTTTCTCTCACCTGATTGCTTTGGTCAGGACTTCTGGGATTCCCAGTTTTAATTCTTAGTCACTCTTAGTTCCAACAGTTGTAGGACTGACAACTGTGAATTTATGGCTGTACTCCACAAAGAAGGTCTAGACATTTCACAATGCTGTCTGCATTCAGTAGCTAGCAGGAGTAACAGCTGTTAGACCTGAGCAAATGTCTTGGTGGAAATGTGGCTGGGAAACATCTTTAAAGTTTCTTTAACTCTGCTTCCCTGTTTATCCTGCCAGCTAATGATATTATTTGAAAGCAAAACTGAATTTAAACTCTGCTAACAGAGCCTGTGTGTGTTATAAATAGTAGGTCTTGATAAACATTTCTAGCACAGTTTTACGTCTAACTGATGTAAAAAGCATGATCAATACTTTTCTCCTAGTTTTCCAATTAATAATTCTATGTAAGCAAATATTTTCTCTTTCAGTGCAATGTGACTCCACCCTCATACATCTTTTGTATATTATTATATTTGATTTTGCCAAAATTATTTCTTAAAGCAACATTGAATTCCTTATTTGAATTCAAGAATCTAATACAAAATGGAGCCAGAATATATGGAATTGGTCTCAGTGAACACAGCTGCCCAGATTTTCCAGGCCAGTCTTGGCTATGGCAGGACGCTCTGCCATTTTGTGCTACTGGTTTGACAGCCAATGGTGGCCAATACGCTGGATTTTATCACAGATGGAAATCTACAATTAATCTGATTCCCTGTAATCTGATCCTGTCAGCAAGCATACTTCATAAGAAGACAAGGAAAATGAAGCAAAGAAGGAAGGAAGGGAAGATGGATGAATGGATGAATGGATGGATGGATGGCATAGAAAGCTTTTTAAGAGATTCTCTTAATCAAGCAAATCTTTTGCCTTCCCCAAAGAGACAGCATTGCGCCTTGGCATTTCAGTTTTGTCACCAACACTTAGAATCTCTAGTAGACGGATCTCTGTAACGCAGAGCTCATACGGACCATTGGGGTCAAGGTTGAGGCATCCAAGAAGGTACCCTGCATTTTCTTGCTGGTCTTCACAGACTTTTGTGGACCCTCCCTGGGCAGGAAGTGCCACTGGCCACAATCCTGCCATGACCCTCCATGCAGCATCCAGGTTCTTTCTGCCTTTTAAGGCATTGGCGTAATGTCGCCACAATTAATCTGTAAAGCAGCAGACTTGGTGATTCTGACACAGTTAATCGTTCCCAGTATCTCTATTTAAAGCTTTCTAAAGACAAAAGTAAAGAAGACAATTATACAGATTGCAGAGACCAGAGTAAGAGGAGCTTGGAGAGAACGAGAAATTCAGAGAGCCAACAACAATATAACATAAACAGCTCAGCAAATAATAGTGCAATTTCCAGCTAATAGAATGGTTTAACACCTGAATACATTCACACGCCTGATTAGGCACTAACAACACGCAGGCATAAAGGAAGATTATAAGTTGTGATATGCCTTTGCAAGAAGCAGCCCTGTAACCACTACTGTATACTTCTCCAATTACACTCCTTTAATGCTTTCATTTAGAAAACAGTTTACATTATAATAGCCCACATCACTTCTGTTTTTAAAACAATTGGTTGTATGTATATTGCCAAATTATGGGTCTACGGGATACTTTCATAAGAGAAAACAATTGGCAGCAGGCTTGGGGAAGGATCTTTAACTGGGGAGTCTGGGGACACAGGGACGCACGCCGTCCCTTCGCACTGTGCCGATGCATTTTTCCCTCTCTAGTTTTCTGTGAGTAGAGATTTGTCTCGCAGACGTGAAAGCCCGAGAGCGTGGCCCGTCCAGCTTCCTCCCTGCTCCCCGTGTGCTCCGCCCAGCAGCGCAGTCCTCCCAGGCCACCGCACCCACGGGGGGGCTGCGTGCTGCTTTGTCGCCAGCATCTGTGGCAAAGGCCTCCCATGCACCCTCCCTCCCCAAATCCCAGCACGCTGCCGGTCCCACCCAGCTCAGCATCTGGCCTGCGCGGGGTCTCCCCTGGGACCCAAACATGTCAGACACCAAGGTGCAGTCAGCGACAGCAACAGAGCCTCGGAGACTAAAGCCAAACCAACACAAAGGTCACTCCAGGACCAGAGCAAGCCAGGCACTGACGCCCAGTAGGAGCAACAGGAAACTCCAGGTGGAGGCCTGAGGAGGCTGCGCGGAGCTGGGGCTCACAGAGCCACACCCCAACCTGGCTAGGACCTGCTGAGAGGCCCCTCTGGCCTGGTCTCTGCCCCTCCCAGGTGCTGGGAGGGCTGTCTCTGGAATTAGTCCTCTGCCTACCAAGGCAGCTTCAATGCAATGATCTCACATCTCCCTGCCTGGGCATCTCATCCATGGCCAGGACAGATCAACCCTCTGGGAAGGGAGGAGATGGGGGTCCCCACACCCGGACTTCTCATCTGTCCTTCCAAGGGCAACTTCAAGAGAGGTTTGGGGAGATCGATTTGCGTAGTGAGGTGACCTTTCTTCTGGTGCAGCTCCATCCCTCACCTTCCCGCCTCCACCTCCCGGGGCTATTCGCTTTTCCCTGATGATTTATTTTCCCTCAGAAGAACTGCCCACCCTCGCCAACCCCTCCTTCCACTGTGGAAAAGGGCCTATCAGCCTCTGCACTGTGTGACACATTGAGGAAATCACTGCAATTCCCCCCAGGCATTCATGAACTGCAGGGACCTAGTCTCTGATCAATCCGCCTCTTGTCAGTTGATTTTGGAGCAAACCTTCAGAGGGTGGGTAACGGGGAAGTGAGCCTGCAGAGAGGTGGGCATAGCTAGGGCACTGCCCCAGGCAGGTGCAGCCTGAGCTCTGGTCCTAGGTGGAGAAGCGGAGCTGAGGAAGTGAGGTCTGGTGGGGCGGGTGGAGTCGGCATGAACCCAGGGAGGGCCCAGCCCCACGGCCACACACAGCAGAGCTGCTACCAGGGAAGCCACAGAGGAGGGGCTGGGCACAGAGAGGGCTGAGGGGTTGTGCTTTGAAAGCCAGGTTCCAGGTCAGGGACAGTTGGCGCTGAGGGATACCAGGGCTTCACAGATCTGCTCAAAGAACACAGTTTCTCCCAATGTCCTAGGGAAGGATGGCGCTGAGGGAGAGGTTTCGTCCAGGTCTAACTGCTTAGAAAGGAAGCCGAGACCATAAACAAGCACGCCTCCCCCCCACGCATGACCTCACTGCTATCGACCGGGTTCTGTGCCGCAATTTCGCGCGCTGCCGCTCTAACCCCCGGTGAGATGGTATTTGGAGCTGGGACTTTAGGAGCGAATGAGGTTTAGATGAGGTCATGAAGGTGGGGTCCCCATAAGAAGAGGAACAGGTCAGGGTACTCCCTCTGCCACGTGAGGACACAGCGAGGGGACCGCTGTCTGTACATCAGGGAGAGAGCCCTTGTCAGGAACTGAATCTGCCAGCACCTTGATCTTGGACTTCCAGCCTCCAGAACTGTAAGAAATCAATGTCTATTGATGAAGACAGAGTCGGTGGCATTTCATCTCAGCCTGTGATGACTGAGACTGTCACCTAACACCCTAAAGGGGTGTGGTAAGAACACAGCCTGAAGGGCCCAGCTCCACCCTCCCTGCACCCACACCTGTGTCCTCCCGCTTGGGGCTAGGGCCCATCTCCACCCCTTAGCCCTGGCTGAGCTCCACACACCATGATTTGTGAGCAAACAGCACACCATCAGAAGCTGGGAAGCACTTACCCCCAGACCTGATGGCCCCTGCTCCTTTCCACCAGGGCCATGAGAATATGCCCGAACCATCCTGCAGGGAAAGGCCCAAGGTCTGCATCTCCACAACCCCAGCTGAGAGCCAACTACCGTAAGTGAATGAGAATAGCTGAGTGAGCCCAGACCTGACAAACTGCCCAGCTCAGCCTAGCCAACATTGCTGGCCTACAGACTCAGAGTTTGATAAACTCATGCTATGTTAAGCCGCTGAGTTCTGGCGTGGTTTGTCATGCAGCATTATAGTGAAAACAAATGGCTTAGACCGGTGGGAGCTATCAGCTCAGAGGCTCAGAGGGCTACGTGACTTGCCTGAGGGCATCAGCTGGTAAGCCGCTGACCAGGAATTAACTCGGGCTGCTGTGACCATGCTGAGCACCTAGCCTAGTGCATGCTGCCTCCCAGAGCCTAACCCACCGTGGACGCCTGTCCTGCAAACATGTGCCCTCAGAGATGCATGGATGGGACTAGAAAAACGGGAGCTGACTCTGCTGCCTCCCTGCTCTTCCCGCTGAGGACCACAGAAAGCCCCAGACACTGCCCGCAAGACAAATCGAAGAAGTCGTGGAGAGGTGGAAAAAAGAAGGCACACTCGCTGGGGACCTTGAATAAAGGAGAGTCCAGCAGGGAGTTCCCTGGGTTTCCTTTTTGCCTCATGTCTCCCAAGTGGGTGCTGGAGAAACTGGCAGCCCAGAAACGGCCACGGATTCAGACCAAAAACGGCTCTGGAAAAGCCTGCCCTCTGCAGCCACAAGACCCATGAAGCAGCAGCCCTGCAGGACACAGTAACGTCTCTCCTCCCAGCCAAACACCACTGAGCTGTGGCTCTGTCCCCACCATTGCAGCATAAGTCAAGTGGGGAGCGTGGACCTCTGTCCTCAGCACACTCTCATGAGATGCCCCAAACCCCTATTTGGGTGGCATGAAAACAGGCTGATGCGGCGGCTTGGACTTCCACCCCCACCTGATGGTAAGCCCCAGGATGGTGACAGGGGAGGCAGCAGAGAGTGGAAACTCTCATTGCCCCCCAGCAGTCATGACACCATCCCCACTGCAGTTTCACCTGCGGCCATGTGGGACCAGTCCCGAGGCACTCCTGCTCTCCCCCTGCCAGCAGTGAAGAGGAGCTCCATCGTGCCAGCATCAGTGAGGGCAGAGAGGGAAGCTGGACTTCCCCTCCCAGAATGCCAGTGACACGATGGCACCTGCCCTCACCAGGGTCAGAGAAACCTGCTAAATGGCAAGATGCAGGCAAGGTGCAGATTCTCACAACATGATGCACAAACTGAACAAGTTTCCATCAAAAATCACTTGTCAGATCAAGAACTAGGAAAATCTCAAATGGAACAAGAAAAGACAACATAGACCAACACAAAATAACACAGACATGAGAACTATCTGACAAGGGTCTTAAAGCAGTGATTATAAAAATGTTTCAACAAACATTCACAAACACTCTTGAAACAAAGAAATAGAAAGTCTCAACAAAGAAATAAAAGGTCTCAGCAAATAGTAGAAAATAAAAATAAAAACTAAATGGATGTTCTAAATCTAAAAATACAATATCCGAAATTCTGAAAATCACTGGATGGGATCAGTAGCAGCATAAAATGACAAAATAATCAGTGATGCAAAGATAAAACGATACACATTTCTCATGTAATCCACTATAGTAGCACGCTAAAGAAAAAGAATTACATGGTCATATAAATTTACGTAGAAAAAATGACAATTCTCCCCAAAATGATACATAGGTTTAACACAATTTTTATCAAATTCCAGCTTCTTTTTTGCAGATATGGACAAGATTATCCTAATATGTAGCATGGAAAGCAAAAGGAAAAGGCGTAGATAAAACAGTTTTGAAAACTAATACTAAAGTGGAAGCAATTGCGATTCCCATCTCCCAGACTTTCATGTCGCTTCAGCAGTCAGGACAATGCAGCACTGGAGAGGCATAAACACGCAGAGGAACCAAACAGCAGGGAGAGCCCAGAAATAGCCCCAGACACGCATGGCCAGCTGGTTTTTAACAAAAAGCCGAAAGCAAGTCAATGGAAGAAGAACAGAGCATCAATTTAATAAGTCTCATTATGGAAATATCCAGATTTTTTTTTTTTTTTTTTTGAGATGGAGTTTCGCTCTTGTCAGCCAGGCTGGAGTGCAATGGTGCATCTCAGCTCCCTGCAACCTCTGCTTCCCAGGTTCAAGCGATTCTTCTGCCTCAGCCTCCAGAGTAGCTGGGATTACAGGCACGTGTCACCATGCCCAGCAAATTTTTGTATTTTTAATAAAAGCAGGGTTTCACCATGTTGACCAGGCTGGTCTCCAACTCCTGACCTCAGGTGATCCACCCACCTCAGCCTCCCAAAGTGCTGAGATTATAGGACTGAGCCACTGCAACCAACCCAGAATAATACTGGACCAAATGTGTGGATACCATGGCCCAGCCAAGCTGACATAAATTTAATCATCACAGGGTCCAGTGGAATCACAAGGTCCTTATTAGTCAAGAAAAAGGCAGAGACAGAGTGGGAGATGGGGAGGCTTTGCCACTGGAGAAATGTGGGCAGCCTCTGGATGGTGGAAGAGATCAGGAGGCAGATTCCCCAGAGCCCCCAGAGTAAATACTGCCCCTTGGCACCCTGGCTTTAATCCTGAGACACGATTTGGACTTCTGGCCTTCAGAACTGATACGTTAATAAATCAGTGTTGTTTTAAGGCACTAAATTTGCAGTAATTTGTGGGAGAAGCAGTAGGAAAGTAGCTCAGGTGTGAACAGAGATGTTCCCCAGAGGGTCCACGGGTGGTAAGCATGCAGGAAGACATGAGCAAGTTAAGGTGACATTACACATAACTGCCACTGTACTCCTATCGAACAGCCAACGTGCAAGTACAGCCAAAGCAAATATGGACAGGGACAGTGAGAACCTGGATTTTGCATGTGTTGCTGGTGGCCATGTAAAATGAAACACAGACTCTGAAAATAGTTGGGCACTCTCCTGAAAAGCTGAACCTACATGTGCCACATGACCCAGCAATTCCGCTGCTGGGAATGAATGCCAGGGGAGTGAAAACTTAGGTCCACCCAAACCCATGCACAGTTGTCTATATTAGCTTTATTTGAAACAGCCTCAGATGAAAAAGGATCAAATGTTCCTCGATGTACAAACAGATAAGCAAAGTGTGGTGCAGCTATGCCACGGAATGCCTGCTGCTCAGCCACGAAAAGGAACTGTCGACACAGCCAGCAGCTTGGATCTACATCAAGGGCATTATGCATAATGAAAGCAATGCCCATCTTAGAGAAATTGCCCTTCTGTATGGTATTCCCACATGACAAAATCACATACAAGGAAAAGATGGGTGCTGTCTGGGGGAGGGCGGCAGAGCCGTGTGACAGAGATCTCGTGGATGTGGAACTGTCTCCATTGCAGCTGTGGTCACACAAATCTACACGTGATAAAAGACAGAATCACACACATGCATTTCACCAGCAGAGGCAGTCCTGATGCATAAAAGTTCAACTTACAACTGTTTGACTTTATGACAGAACAAAAGCCATATACATTCAGTAGAAACTGCACTGTGAGTCAGCCTTTCCTGGCACTCCAGCCTGGGTGACAGAGTGAGACTCTGTCTCAAAAAAAAAAAAAAAAGAACGTGAATAAAGTCACTCAAACCCTAAAAAACTGCAGCTTGGAACTTGGATCCTTTCTGAAAGAACAACAGTTTAAAAAACTGGACTTGGTAACATGAGCACTGGAATCCGGAACCACTTTGGGTCATAAAGGGCTGATTCTGGTGAAGTTTGGCTCCATCCAGGGTTACACAGATTGGGGTATCACCGCCCCCAACCACCACCAAACAAGGAAATGGAGTTGAGCCCTCGGTCCGTGGCATGGACCTTGGTTCACTACATTTAGCAAAATCCCAGTGGAGAGAAGACAGGCCCAGCCATTCCTGCGCGTTGTCCCTCTCCACACTCACACTCGTTCCTCCTTCCCCCCCAACTCATCCCAGCACCACCAAGCTCAGCCCTCAAACTCCTGCTTAGAGCAGGGTGTGTAGGAGAAGAAAGAGGAAAGAATCTGGGCCTAAAACAGCTGGAGGAGGGGCAAGGGGTTGCTCATCACTTTTCAGAGCAACTGGAACATTGGGAGAATTTTCCAAACACAAGTGAGATGAAAAGAAATACATGGCAATTCTGCGAACATCCTCAAACATATCTACGTAAAATAAAGGAATACCAAGCAAAAACACACCAAAATCACACACACATGCACACGCACACACACACACACACACACACACAAACAACTCTAAAGGCAGAAAGCTATGGAATAACCAGCAAGCTATAGAAAAGCTCAAAGATGAGATTTTACAAACACAAAATAGAATTGGGTGAAAATGAAGTTATTGAAGAACGTTCAGGACCTAAACTGTTATAAACAGCAATGATATGATAATAGAACAGCACGAAACAAAATAAATACTTCTATAAATTATTACCACAGATAAAAACACAGTGAATACAGATTTAAAAAAAAAAACACCCCGAGGGTTACAGCAAGTAAGGAAAGGCTAATGGCTATGGAAGACAGACAAAGAAGGTCCAGTGTAAGGAAACAGGTGCCCCAGGTAGAGAACTGGAGAGATGGATCTGATGACATATTCAAAAACACGAGATTAAAAAGTGCCTGAAGTGAATCAAGACTGGGACTGCAGATCAAAAGGATATGCCTTCTTCCCGGGAAGTTTAACAGAGAACAGAAACACCAAGGTAAATCCTAATTAAGCTGCTTAATTTCAAGGTAAAAAAAGAATACTTCACACAACCAAAGCAGATTGTCGGTAAGTGGGGGTCCCTCTCAGGCGACCCGCAGAGTGCTCCACACAGCACTCAGGATCTATAATGGGGAGACGGTAACAACTCTTAGGGAAAGAGGGCTGGCCTGGGAATATGGTTCCCCACCTAGCAATTGTTAGATTCTACAGCCAACACCCTAAGTACTCAGGTCTGAGGAAGTCCTGGGGTAGAACACCCCTGAGCTCTTAGAGGAAATAAAAAGTTCATGGCCAATTAACACTGAACCAAAACAAAGCAGGCACACAGTGGGGAGGAGGGAAGTGAGTGGAAGGGGAAAGTGAAGTCGTTCTCATCTTTCAGATCAGGAAGTTGGCTGTTCCTGTGTAAAAGTGACACTCGTAGACGTTTTAAAAATACATTGACTCCAAATGCCTCACTTTTTTCCAGTGTCCCCTCCTCTCCTTACACAGAGCTCCGAGCAACGCCTCACAGTGAGGATCTACTGGATGTTCTTCAATTCCCTCAGTTGTGCTTCAGGTTTTTTTCCCTCTATTAAATCTGAGCAAATTCGATGAATTATTTTTGTTGCAGAAGCGAGGTGCTGCGTTCCCACATTTATTGCCTTATATCCGTCCACTGCACAGGTGTCTGCACCCACAGGAGAGTTCCTCACACCATGTCTATCCATCCGTCCGCCCACCAGCCTGTGCACAGAAACATACACGAAGAGGTGTCTTTCTCGATGTTAACCTGATATTCACAGAGGTCGTGGCTGTGGGGGAACTGGGGCCATTTTAAATTTTCACTTCTTTATAGTTTCATTGCTTAAATTCTCTATAGTGAGTACATATTATTACACTATTTATAAAAACAACATGATTTTTCAATAATTAAAAACATCAAAGGCAAATATTCTAAGTTGCTAACAGTGTTAATTTTGGACAATGCAACTAGTATGTTTGCGTTTTCTTGTTTTGGTATTTTTTTCTGAGATGGGGTCTCACTCTGTTGCCCTGGCTGCAGTGCAGTGGTATAATCACGGCTCATTACAGCCTCTGCCTCCCCAAGGTCAAGTGATCCTCGTACCTCAGACTTCTGAGTAGCTGAGACTATAGGTGCAAACCACCATGCCAAGCTGGTTTTTGTATTTTTAGTAGAGACAGGGTTTCACCATATTGGTCAGGCTGGTCTAGAACTCCTGCCCTCAGGTGCTCCAACCACCTCAGCCTCCCAGAGAGCTGGGATTATAGGCATGAGCCACCATGCCTGGCTTTTTTTTTTTCCAAGATGGGGTCTCACTCTGTTGCCCTGGCTGCAGTGCAGTGGCACAGTCACAGCTCACTACAGCCTCTGCCTCCCCAAGGTCAGGTGATCTTCCTGCCTCAGCCTTCCAAGTAGCTGGGACTACAGACATTTGCCACCATACCTGGCTAATTTTTGTATTCTTTGTAGAGATGAGGTTTTGCTGTGTTGCCCAGTCTGGTCTCAAACTTCTAGACTCAAGCGATCTGCCTACCTTGGCCTCCCAAAGTGCTAGGATAACAGGTGTAAGCCACTGGAACTGGTCTTGCATTTTTCTTTTAATTTAAAAAATTTTTACATTTCCAAAAATTAAAATAATAATGAAGACCTGTTTATTTAAAAAGAGCCATAAAGAATTCCTTCCTCTTTCCCTTGGAAGATTCAGGGAACAAATCTCTGTTGGCACGTGACAGAGACAATCTCTCAACTGAAATGCAACCATGGAGAAAAGAACTTCCAGGAGTCATATGCCGCTGCTATGACAGTTATGCAAATGAATTAAAGTCCCCATTCAAAGAAACTGGTATAAATAGATTAATTTGTTAAATTCCCTTCTGGTTTTAATGTTGCATGCAAATACAAATGCAAAGGGAATTATGTGTAAAATTGTTGCTAAAAGAATAGGAAAAATAAATTTGCCATCAACCTCCCAAGGGTTGGTGAGAGATTCTTCAAACTAGAATCTCATAAAGCAACTGATTAAAAACATACCAGACACTCTGGCCTCTTCTTTCCAACTAGCTAAACAAATCTATGAAACAAGGGAGCAGAGCCCTGTGAACTAAGCGAGTCTGACTACCACATTTCCGTGCTCAAATCTGTTCCTCCCGTCCGCATCTGGGTTTAGTTTGACTTGTTTGCTGTAAGAAAAGGCTTGTTGCCTCGGGCTTACTCTCCTTTCTGCTGTGACCAAGCCCAGGCTGCCTGCTGGAGGCAGAGAGACCACATGGAGGGAGGCCTCAGCCATCCCAAGCCCCAACATCCAACTGAGGCCCCAGGCATGTCCATGGGCCACACTAGGCCAGCAGCCACCAGGGCCAACCAAAGAGGTTGTGAGCAACCACATGTGGGCTGATTTTTTTTTCTTTTTTTTTTTTTTTTTGTTAGATGGAGCTGGCTCTAGTTTCCCAGGCTGGAGTGCAGTGGCACCATCTCAGCTCGCTGCAATCTCTGACTCCCGGGCTCAAGCGATTCTCGTGACTTAGCCTCCCAAGTGGCTGGGATTACAGGCGTGCGCCACCACACCCAGCTAATTTTTGTATTTTTAGTAGAGACAGGGTTTCACCATGTTGGTCAGGCTGGTCTCAAACTGCTGAGTTCATGATCCGCCCGCCTCGGCCTCCCAAAGCACTGGGATTACAGGCGTGAGCAGCACGCCCTGCCACATGTGGGCTGTTTTAAGTCACCGAACTTCAGGCAGCCTTGACAATGACTCCTTCCTCAACCAAACCATCCAGGCTCCTTTGACCCCTCTTCTCAAGGAGGCATCATCCCCAGCCCCTGACCAAATTCCTTGTCCTTCACCCTGAGGTCAAAGTCCCTGGCCTGCCGTAACCAGATGTCCTCCCTTGGTGCAGTGGGTATCGTTTGACAGGCAGTGGTACAGAGTTCTGCTGTCATGGGAGCTCTGGCTTGGGCTTGGGATGGCTGAGGCCTCCCTCCATGTGGTCTCTCTGCCTCTAGCAGGCAGCCTAGGCTTGGTCACAGCAGAAGGGAGAGCAAGCCCAAGGCAACAAACCTTTTCTTGCACCAAACAAGTCAGCCTCTTAGGCCCAAATGGCCCCAGGATGACACTTTGAATAGCAAGAGTCTGGGTTATATAGGCGAGCATCGCATTTGGACCATTCAGTAACTCAGAGTGGGACTTGGAACCCACAGGGTTTCTGCGAATGTCAGCCATGTTTGTGCCTTTAAGGACACGCTGAAAATCTGAAATATCCTCCCCATGCCTCAAGGTAGAATGGCTCCCACTGGAGCCGTCAAGAGGTGAACCTGAACGAAAGTGTGCTGGGGGTCCCCAGACCAGCAATAAAAAGATTAAAGAGCCAGAGATCCCGGTGGGCCAGCCAAACGGGGTCTGACAAGGCCTCAGGGCCCTTGTTAGTCTGTGCATCCAGGACCAACTGATACAGCTTGGCTCTGTGTCTTCACCCAAATGTCATCTTGAACCATAACCCTCATAATCCCATGTGCTGAGGGAGGGACTCGGTGGGAGGTGATCGGATCATGGGTGTGGATTCCCACGTGCTGTTCTCATGATGAGCTCTCACGAAAGCTGATGGCTTTATAAGTGTTTGAGAGTTCCTCCTTCATGTACTCTCTCTCTCTCCTGCCATCTTGTGAAGAAAGTGCCTGCGTCCCCTTCCATCATGATTGTAAGATGTCTGAGGCCTCCCCAGCCAGGCGAGACTGTGAGTCAATTAAACCTCTTTTCTTTATAAATTACCTAGTCCTGGGGGAGTTCTTTATAGCAGTGTGAGAATAGAGAAATACACAAGCCCTCTCTGCCACAGAGCTGGGATCTGAGCGGTATCTACCTGGGACCCCACCCATGGCCCAGTCTAGACCAGCTGCCCCACTCTAAGCTCCAGATGTAGGCATCGGTCCAGGGGTGAGATGGGATCCAGGGGAGCCAGTCAATATGACTCCTTTGAGGTTGTGTCACTGCACTGATGGAGAAAGCTCTAGAAACTCTAGGAGACTGAGTTGGGAGAATGGTAACATGGGAATGCAGCCATGTTCTCCTCTTGTGATGAAAGTCTCACTGCCAGGGAGAGATTGGGGCTGATGCTGAGAAAGAAGGCGTGGGGGAAGGGAGGCTGAAACCTGGAGTCAACTGTCCCTTGTTCTTCATGACCCCAGAACTTTGAGGGTAGGGGAGAGCAGGTGGGACATGGGGCCATTGGCCTCTGTTCTTCAGGGGTCCTTTAAGAGGTGATTAGACCCTCCGGATATGCTGGTTCTGGCGCTTGCTCTGTAATTCAACGACCTCTCCAATCCTTCAAATACACCTCTTTCCATGGAAGCAGATTTTGTTGACTTTTGGCCACTGGCCCATTAAGTCCTGATTAGTATCTACCCCTTCAGTCCTCAGGGTGCCTGGGACAGAGGAAGTCACCAGAACAGGCAAGCAGAGAGAGTGGAGAGGATCGCTGTTACATTTAGACCCCCACCAGTCTCCTCCCTCCTTCCCAATTACAGACTCTGGACAGAAACTCTGCCCACCCCAAGGGAGATGCCAGTTCCCTTCCTGGTCCCTGGACATGACCTCCCCAACAGGAGGACCCAGCTCTCTTCCTGGTTGTGATGTCACAGGTCCTGACATTCTATAGTGTCCTGGAGACCAAAGGTGGGACACTGCAGACCTTCCGAACGTCCTTCTCCTTCAGCTGGAGGGAGCATGGCAGTGAGCCAAGGAGCTGGGACCCTCTGCTTTGTCCTCCTGCTGTGCTGCTGGCAAGAAACTGAGCTCCGGCCAAGAACTATGACTCCAGGTAGGGCCCCATGGGGACGGCTCAGCAGAAAGAGAACTGACTCAGGTGGACGGTGGCCTCTTCGCCCATGGGTTCCTCTTATTCCCTACCTATGCAAATTTACCATTTATTCCTTGGGGAATGAATGTAGCTGAAAAGTCTTTCTATCTTTGAAGGCCTTTTAAAATCTAGATGTCCGTGGGAGAGTTGAATATGTTACTTATTTTAACTTTTTATTATGGAAAATGTCTAGCTTGGAAGAATATCATGAATCTCTACGTATTCACCCTCAGTTTCAATTATCGTGCATATTTTAGTTTTTTCTACATGCACACACCACACATACCCCCACACACACACACTTTTCTTGTTTGGGGAGGGTCTTAGCACTGTCCCCAATGTCTTACCACTTCATGTAAAACATTTTCTTGCTAAGAGGTAAAAGCATTATCCACCGCGTCATAATCACACTAACACAATTACCAAAAGCCTCTATAGCAACTCATACCAGTTAAAAAGTATTTGTGACATTTGTTAAAGATGGGCAGGTGGACTTGACTCGAAGCGGGCTGCTCCATGGTGTCTCACAGTGGCAGTGAGTGGGCTCCACTCCAAATACAGGGAGAGTGGAGATTTGCAGCTAAGAATCAGGGTGGGTCCATGGACGAACATTGCTAAGAGGTAGGAGAATTCTCTGCTGAATTGACCTGCAGGAGCCCAGGCCTGAAAAATGGACGGGGAGGAATTTGATCAGATATCAAGGGTGAACAGGCCAAGATGGGATTTCCACCAAAAGGCTTCACAGGATTCCTACTAAAAATGGAAAAAAAGCAGACAAAGACAGAAGCTAGCGTCAAAGAGAAGACTCGGAGGGGCCTGGCATGAGGCAAGTCAAGGAACGAGGATTTCTTGGTCTCTGCTCTTGTTCAAGAAAGAAGAGACATTCTTTTTCCCTTCAAACAAGATGAGTTCATTCTTCATCTGGTGGAGGACATTTGCCGAATGGTTCAAGTAGTCAGGAATTTAATGAGGGGAATGTCTATGAAAAAGAGAAGAAAAAGATGTGTAGCTGGAAACCCAGGTCCCGAATGCAGAGGGCAGTCTGTGGAGAAGATTTCAGGATTTTGGGCTGGAGGCATCTTCAGATGACAGGGCAAGGATGGATTTTCTGGTTTGCAGGGGGTGTGTCCTTGGTGGCATCATGACCATCAGAGCCATAGTCATGGTTATGCTCGGGGCAGAGTGTGGACATGTCCACCTTCAGCCCACCGGGCCTTTTCAGATGGTCCCACGGAAGGCCTGAGTTGTCAGACTTCAGTTCTCAGTAACACTCAGTCAGGAGGAGAGAAGGAAGACTGGAAATGTCACCCTGGGAAGTTATAGCCAGACATCGAAGGATCCCAGAAGACTTCAGGATCCAGTCCCTTTTACGGGTAGATAACAAAGTAGAAAGCAAGGTGGCGTTTACCAAAAGGCTTAAAAAGTACAATCGCAAGGGTGTGCTATCACTTTTCATTTAAACATAAAATCTGGCTCTATAGTCATCCCCCTCTTTTGATCAAGATAATCAAAGTAATGTTATTCTTGTCTCAAAACTACATCATGTCTTACAAGATTTGGTCTGATTATTTGCATAGGTGCAGCCAGAATGGTATGGACCACATACATTGAGTTTTCTCTGCTGGAGCTTTTTATAAGGAATCAGATTAGATTCTTAAAAGCTTTTTGAGACTAGAAAGTGCAAGGCCGGGTGCGGTGGCTCAGCCTGTAATCCCAGCACTTTGGGAGGCCAAGGCGGGTGGATCACGAGGTCAAGAGATCGAGACCATCCCAGTCAACACAGTGAAACCCCGTCTCTACTAAAAATACAAAAAAATTAGCTGGGCATGGTGGCGTGTGCCTATAATCCCAGCTACTCAGGAGGCTGAGGCAGGAGAATTGCCTGAACCCAGGAGGCGGAGGTTGCGGTGAGCCGAGATCACGCCATTGCACTCCAGCCTGGGTAACAAGAGCAAAATTCCGTCTCAAAAAAAAAAAAAAAAGAAAGAAAGTGCGACCAAAAACTCACCATCAGACTTCACTTGCGGTACCTAAAGACTTGGGTGAATTTCTCTCTCTGAAGGTCTCAAGCTGTCCCAGAGTTCCTGGATCTGCCAGGAACTGACCTTCTTCACTCACATGTGGGATGTGGGACCCTGTGAGCCAGGTACCAGGTCAGTTTCTCCAACTCCATCAAATCAACCTCAGTTTTTAAAAACTGTCTGGTAACATCTGACTCTATGTATCAATCTCAAATATTACATTCCAGGCAAAGCCTTGGTAATATAACCAATGTTTCCAACTGTGTCCTGTTGCAAGGAGAATCAATTTTTTTAAACTAATGCAAACAATTATATGGTCATGAAAATTATAATATCCAAATTCTAGAGTGGTCAGGTGGGACAAAAAATATAAATGCTTCATTTTTGTTTATGAACGTGTAATTACCAAATTATTGTAAGTTATACATAGCCTAAGAAAACAGAAGCAGAGAGTTCTTCAAATCTAAAAACCAAGACATTAAAGAACCAAAAATATTTCAAAGAAAATTCTGAAAAATTTTAATTGTCCCCACATCGAGTCCCACATAATTAATTCTTATTCTACTTGATCCTGGGTTAGCAGGTTTATAAATCCATCAGTTTCTCCTCAGTTCTGGAAATGTTTACTCCGTCCAGTCTAATGGTGCAATCAGAGGCATCATGGTACTTGGCAGAGTTTTATAGAAAAATCTCCTTGAAGACAAAGAATTTTAGGACTGTAGCTGATTGCAAAAGCTTTCAAAAAAGCATCAGAGTAAAACAATAACTGTCTGGAATGACGAAAGACACAAAATGACGACATTCAAGACCTGATGAGAGTTCATTATGCCACAGTTGACAAGGAAAGTCGATTGTTTCTGTGACATACAACATTGCACGACAGTAATGGAAACTGTGACTCATAACTTTATACCAGGACATATCAAGGATAGTGAAAACTTCTAGGAATTTTATACGATTTCTGAAACACTTACATACACATACAAATATAACATAAAGAAGGTTAAACATCCCTTCTTATTTGGCAATGCTTTATGTAATTTAACATCAAATAAAGCTAATTCCTTTAACATCTTTCTTTTCACCAAGTGAGAGAATAAATCCTTTGAGATTTTCTAGAGGCCCTCTGGGAAATCTCAAAATTAGTTTGAGGTCAAAATTCTTCATTTAGAATTTGACTTGGATGAAGTTGTCAAAAATTACAAAAGGTTTAAATACTTGGTTAAATAGGATCACAATTTACTATGAAGTGGTAGTTATCCATTTAAGTTAAATGAAAATAAAGAATCTTTAAAGAAAATATAGAAAGTAGTATTTTTTAATAGCTCTTTCAATATTGAGAAGATTCAGTTTTCTTAAGTAATCAAAAACATGATAAAGAAAACATGAAACACAAGAAATATTTGATTAGACACAGAATCTTTGTTTCCTGGTAAGACTACTCAACAGGTAAGAGAAAATAACCTCTTAAAATCTCTTAAGAACAGACCAGGCTGGGCATGGTGGCTCAATCCTAGCACTTTGGGAGGCCAAGGTAGGGAGGATAACCAGAGGTCAGTATTTCGAGACCAGTCAGACCAACACGGTGAAACCCGGTCTCTATAAAGTCAGCCAGCATGATGGCGCATGCCTGTAATCCCAGCTACTTGGGAGGCTGAGGCATGAGAATCACTTGAACCCAGGAAGTGGAGGTTGCAGTGAGCCAAGATCGCACCACTGCACTCCAGCCTGGGCCACAAGAGCAAAACTCCATCTCAAAAAGCCAAACAAGCAAACAAAAAGAACAGACCAATAATTCAAGAAAACTTTGACCTTTTATCAGAGAGAGAAAATCGAACTCCAGTACCACATTGCTGCACTATTGATACTAAAGCTTATCTTAAAAAAAAAAATCTTATAATAAAATTCACTTAGTGTATCTTGACCACATAAGATTTTTTCTCTCTCTCTTTTTTTCTCAGAGAATGATTCCATCTTTCCATGTTCATTTAGGTATTTCGTCCTCCTTTTTCTCTTCCTGAGAAAACCTTTAAACTATTTTAGGACAAAATTGCTCATCCTTTTCTTCAACAAAAACACATTCTTCATAACTCATATGCTTTATTATCAAAAACAGACTCTACTTTATACTTTGCACAGGAAGTTGTTTTATTTTTTCTCCCTCATCATTTCTAGTAGTTTTAATTACACATGTTGATTACAATGTTCAACAGAGGAAACCAGAAGTAGACAGTTGTGAATTGTCTGTCACATAGAGCATTGTGTGACAAAATAGCAAATTGCATGACTATACCATCTTACAGTTTTTAGAGACATATTCATCTACAGCATAATTTTTCAAGGTGGAAAAATCTTTTGTTAACAGACTCAAATACAGTCAGTCTCTCCATACGATATAAAATTAGAAGTCAAAAGCATACCAACTTGTGCTTAGTACTGTTTCGATAGGTTATCTTATTTTAAAATTATTAAGGAAACTCTTGTTTTACTTAACTGATCATAACTCTAGGGTTATGAGTCACCAAAAAGATGTTTAGAAACTATTTTTAAAAGGCAAACACAGCCTGGGTGCAGTGGCTCACACCTCTAGTCCCAGCACTCTGGGAGGTTAAGGCTGCTGGATCACTTGAGCCCAGGAGTTTAAAACCAGCCTAGGCAACATGGAGAAACTCGATCGCTACAAAAAAAAAAAAAAAAAAATGCAGAAATTAGCCTGGTGTGGTGGCACGTGCCTATGGTTCCAGATACTTAGGAGGCTCGGGTGGGAGGATCACCTGAGCCTGGGAGGTCAAGGCTACAATGAGCCATGATTACACCCCTGTACTCCAGCTTAGCTGACAGAATGAGATCCTATCTCAAAACAAAACAAAACAGGCAGACACACTATTGTAACTGCTCAAGGGGCTCACCTTGCCCACTGCCTAGGCAGAGCCAGTTCATCGAGAAAGGAGAATTGCAATAAAGAGTAATTCAGGCAAAGCGGCTGTGCAGGAGACCCGGGGTTTTATTATTACTCAAATCAGTCTCCTCCAGCATTTAGAGAAGAGTTTTTAAGGATGACTTGGTGGGTGGGAGGAGCCAGTGAGCCAGGAGTGCTGACTGGTCAGGGATGAAGTCATAGGGAGACGGAGCTGCCTTCTTGCACAGAGTCAGATCCTGGGTGGGGGCCACAAGATGAGATGAGCCAGTTTATCCATCTGGGTGGTGCCAGCTGACCCATCAAGTGCAGGGTCTGCAAAATATCTCAAGCTGTGATCTTAGGAGCTGTTTAGGGAGGGTCAGAATCTCGTAGCCTCCAGCTGCGTGACTCCTAAACCATCATTTCTAATCTTAGGCCATCTAGTCTCCAGGCAAGAAGAAGGTCTGCTTTGGGAAAGGGCTGTTACTGTCTTTGTTTATACTATAAACTACAAACTTTCTCCCAAAGTTAGTTCAGCCTATGCCCAGGAACGAACACGGCCAGCTTGGAGCTTGGAAGCAAAATGGAGTCTTAAGTTAAATTTCTTCTTCCATCTCAGTCATAATTTTGCAGAGGTGGTTTCACTATGACACCAAATAAAGCTGCCATCATCTCCAGCTTTAACCTCCAAGCTGAACTGTTTTTATTTGGCTAGTAACGCAAGTAGAACACTGTGTGTTCTCTGTGGACTGGCCAGAGCCACTCCGAGGTCAGTCATCTCTCATCAGGAAGGAGTGCTGGGGTCACTGCTCTGTTTAAACCACGGAAGGGAGGGGAGTCCGGTCACAGACTCGGATGATTGGCTCAAGGAGACAAAGGAAGGGTTTCTTCATTTCTCATGTTCCAGACCTGGCTTCTGCTTACTCCTTAGGAAAGCACTCTGGTCACAGCTGAATAAGGAATGGGTAACCGAGAAAAAAGTTCAGAGTTTAGCCCTCACCTCCCAAGATCCGACTGACAGGTGATCAAGGTCTTCCCCAGCTTAAGGACCAATTAAGGGATCATTTCTAAATCACTTTCTCAGGGGGACACTGGGTTTTCTCACTGTCCTTGGGCCCTACTGACTCAGTGGGCCCTTCAGCCATTTGCCACAGGAATTGAGTTGACCGTGTTATGTGGCTTTCTTGAGATGTCAGACCTTGAGGGAGAGGATAACGGTCGATGTGGTCCTAGTGATGGAGAAGGGTCCTGTTTCCCCAAATTAACCAGAGTGAAATCTCAGAACTCCACAGGGAATCTTTCACCGATGCCAGTGTGTGCGTGATGCACCTATCAAGAAAGAGCAGTGGATACTCACAAACACGGCATGTGGCATCGTGAGGCTGAAGTCAGAGGCGACGCAGGAAGAACCTGGCAAAGCCACTCCACTTGACAATGCACTTTAAAAACCACGCAGATGTTATAAAACACAAATATTTTACTGCACATCTTACTGGCTGACGTGCACAATACTTCCATTATAATTATGGGACAGACACAAAATGAAAAGAATATTTTTAACAAAGCACTTGCGCGACGCAGCTGTACCCATTCTTAATGATCATTAATGTCTCATCCAAAGAGAACTGTACTTTGTTTCGTTTACTGAAGGTCAGCATACTGGGAAGCAATTGTCATCACATCTCAGACCTTTTTGCATATTTTCCCGCATTGTTCTGAGCCTGCAAGTGCGCAGACGAGTCGATTGGTATGCAGATTGTCTGTCATTAAAGCCATTTGGAAATCAGCTTTGTCATTGGTTTGGTGTTGGAACTTCAGATCCTAAGAGACACCACTGGAAATCCGTGCACTCAGAAAGGGAAGGTGCACAGGGCCCTGCTGAACCCAACCTCAGGGCTGGAGGAAGAAGCCGACCTTGACCTTGAGTCTAAGCGATGCCCCAGCACACTGAAACGCCACACCTCCAATGAAGAAAAACAATGAATGACACAAGCAAGGAACCATTGTGTGGGGGCTAACAAGAGAAAGCAGTGCTCTGAACCACCACCCATTATTGGGGTCACTCAGCACAATCAGCTCCTGCCATCGAGGCAGCGGAGACCACAGGTCAGGAGGCCACAGGGCCTGTGGACAACCCACATTCCAGACCTCGGCATTTCACCCACATGACTCCGCCTCTTATCTGCAAATGGGACCACCCTGAAATCGCTTTGCTTATGGAGGAGGAGAAAGCGGGGTGGCCGGTCTCTCTGAGTCCTGACCTTCCTAAAACAGAGCCACAAAGCCAGGGCTTCATGATAGAGCCATAGCGTTGCACGCTGTTTTCCCATTGCCCCAGATCATGTTTCGAAGCTTCCAGGTGCATGCATTGTGGGAGCCGTTCATGAAGGTCAAAGTGTTGCTTTCGCAAAAGGAGATGTGCCCTCTCACTTACCCCAAAACAGCTGGATGAGCCCAAACTCCTTGGGACTGGGAGTTTGTGTCGGCCTCTCAAGGGTAATTCCAGGGACTGGGAGGGCAGGCTCAGCTCAGAGCTCCTGGGCAACTGTCCTCCATTTTCACAGCCACCCCAGAGGTGTTCATTTCCCTGCATTTTCCAGACAAGAAGCCCAAATCCCAGAGAACCTTCCCAGGGCCGTCTCTCATCACCCACAGGAGGGTCTGGAACTCAGGCAGGGCTCCTTCCTCCAGAGGGGGCCGGTGGGCACCCACAAAACCATTTGAAGAGAAGCAAATGCAAATTCAATGAACATTGTTAAACTATAGGGCTTTTATTTCCCCCTCGGTTCAACCACTGAAATGTTATTCAGCTCAAAACATCAGGATCTGCCTGGAGTATGATAGGGAAGCCCCTCCTATCAACCTCTGAAGGGGGCTGGACGGTTGTCTGTGGCTTTCCCAGATAACCTGGTACATGCTACAGACAGTGGAGGGAACTGATTGCTTTGAGGCTAGAATCACACTCCCAGGGCCCAAAGCTTTAGTGCTGACATCTAAGAGTCAAACTCCCAAGAAATTAAAGAAACCATTACATCTAAAAAGTGCCTGGGAGTCTTGCTTCTCAAAGTGAGGTCCGAGGACCCGCAGCATCTGCAACACCTGGGAGCTTGCTAGAAAGGCCCAGGGGCGAGCTGGGCCCAGCCCTCCAGCACAGCACTCAACCTGACGCTGCTGATTTCCGTGCACCTGAGAGGCACCGAGGCCCAGCCGTCCCCTCCTTCACGGCCTCAGCCCCGCCAGCCCCCTGGGGAGATGGTGGAAACCACAGGCACCCCGACCTTACCCCAGGCATGCAGGCCGTGCTGCTTGGGCTGGACCTGGTGCCTCTGTGCTTCTTTAGAGCTCTGCAGGTGATGCTAAAATACAGCCGGCTGAGAACCGCTGCCCTGCGCCGGGGCCGCCCAGTAGAAACGGCGCAAGCCACAGGTGTGCTTTTCATTGTCTAGTGGCCACATTAAAAAGGCACAGATGAAACTCCTTGTAATAACATTTTATTTCGTGTGATGATTTCAACATGTGATCAATGTAAAATTATTAATGAGGCATTTTGTCTTTCCATCACACGGGATCTTCACAATTCAGTGTGTCCCCTGCACGTCACGTGTGTGGACAGCCACGCTCCAGCGTGTGAACGTGTGGCCAGGGTCACCTCGCGGGCAGTGCCCACAGTCCTGCTCCAATCTCTCATTTACATGTGGGGAAACTGAGTCCTGGAGTGCTGGGTCTCAGAGCATGGGGTCCTGACCCGCGCTCACATTGGTGCCCGTGGGAAGCAGTCACCTCCCGAGGCCTCTCTGCCAGTGTTGCCTGTGGAGTGGGGTCAGGAGTAGAGAGTGGGGCCGCCTTCCACCCGACAGGGTCTAGACTGTGGCTTCGGAGGCTGCGCGGCCTGGGACAGGGGCTCCCGTGGGAACGCAGGGGACACCAGGTGCTGGGCCCCTTTCCAGGAGCTGCCGAGGTTGGGAAGTCAGGCTCCGCTCCATTTCCAGGTCCGGGTGGGAAAGGCCTGGGAAAGCTCTGCCTGCCTGTGCGTTTGCTGGTTACCTGGATGGATGAGTGAGCACTCGAGTGAATGAACAAATATTCCCATTCTTGCTTCTGCTGCCCCGTCCACTTTCCGGGTACTCAAGGGAACTGCCCCAGGCAGGAGTTAGGCTCCCTGAGGTCGAGGAATGGCCGTGACTGGACTTCCTGGTGAATCTGGCAGTTGCCGGATTCAGACCATTTCAGTCCTGAGACCAGCGCCGGCTCCAGCAGGTTGCTCAGCCAACCCCAGAGAACCAGGAGCCTTGGAAAAAGATTCAGGAAGAGCAAGGAGTGGCTGGGGTTTCTGATGGGTTTCCTGGGTCCAGACAAACCCAACCTAGAAGGGGGCGGCAGCGCTTACCCCCATCCACAGCCCCAAATTTCTTCTAGGTAGAAAGCCAAAAGCGTTGACAGTGAGAATTCAAATCCCTGTGGAGGTCAGTGAAGCCCGCCAGGCAGGCCAGGCCAAGGCTGTCTGTTCAGAGCTCGCCTGGGCCGGGGAGTCGCCACCATCATGTGCAATTTCAGAGCCTCTGAGTCAGGCGGGGGCGGGGGCCTCACTAGGGCGAGGGAAGCCCCGGTCTTCTGCAGGCCCAGCTGGGTGAGCTGCGGCGGCTCCTCGGACGGGCAGTGACAGGGAGCCCGCGTGCCTTTCTCTGCTGGGCTCTGAGTTGGAAGCGAAGACAGAAGCCCCAGGAGCTGCCGGGGATGAAGCCGGCGCTGGCCCGCTGGGGCCGGGCGGGACAGGGCTGCGGTTTGGCTGCCTGAGTTGCTGCTGGAGGAGGCCTGACTTCCCGCCGGTCTGACTGTGGAGCAGGCGGGTCCCCCGGACCGGCTGCTGTGGGTGTGGTCGGCTCTGCTTGGACGGATAGGCTTGTCATTAGTTGTATTTAACCTCTTCTCTCTCAAAAAATTCAACCATCGGCAGTTAGACATGGTTTGAAAACAAAGCGCTTTCTAACCTTGTTCCATCTGCTGGCTTCATCTCTACCTAAAGCGTTTTTCTGTCCCTGACCAATCTCCCCGGGGGTGGGGAGGCCTGGGGCAGGGCCAAGGCAGCCTTTAGCCATGGGCGGCTCACCGTGGGGGGCTCGGCCTCCCGCCTCTCTTTGGCCCCCAGAGCTGTGGCTGCTTCCTGAGCAGGGACACGCCCCGCCACAGCTGGGCCACCATCCGCCACCTTGAGGACTCCCAGGGTGTCCACAGTTCATGGAGTCTGGGGTCCCCAAGGGGCCACTCCCGGCTTTGGGCATGGAGTGGACTGGTTCACACTCCCAGGTCAGGGACTGTGGGTGCAGTTGTCAGAGACGGAGCGTTGCAGAGACAGCCCATCCGCCATGGACAGGAGTGACCCTCAGTAATAATGAGGTAACTGAAGCCAGGGTCAGCCAGGAAGTTCAGACAGTGCCCCAGAAGGGCCCACTTCTTAGGGCTGGCCAGCTGAATCCCGACCTCTGCCTGCCCCCGTCTGCCCTGGGGCCCATCCGCCCCTGGTGGGTGCCCTGTTCCTGCTGACCTGCTGCGCCTGGTCACGGCTGTAGACTCCTGCCCCCCGGTCACGGCTGGCTGGAGTGGGACAGAGACCAGGGGCCGAGGCTGGGCCATCCTCGGCCCCAGCACCTGTGCAGTGTCTGGTTCAGATGGGTGCCTAGTAAGTGCTTACCGTTCAAATGCATGTCCACTCTTCCCAGGCCCCCGTATCTCACTGGACACCATGACTGTTTAGGAACTTGGAATTCCTAGGATTGGTGCTCTGTCCAGTCCCTGGCTAAGGTCTCCTCAAGGAGAGGTGGAGGGCGGTGTTTGCCCGGGCAGTGCCCCAGCGGACAGAGCCTGAGAGGCAGCACCCAGCCCCCCGGCTGGGATCCTGGGCACCCACAGCTAAGAGGGAGGTGGCGCCCGGCTCAGGTCCGGCAGTTCCGCAGCACGAGGCCGTGTCCCTATGGTCGTCCTGGCCTCTCCTTGAGCTCATGCCTCATGATCAAGGATGGTGCCCACGGTGCCTGACGCCTCGTCCACTCCCAGGGCAGGAGGCGGGGTGCAAGCCTGGACACTGGTTCTCTTTCGTCAGGAGGAGCAAATTCCTCACAGAGCTGGTAGTCCTGCCTACCTTATAGGGCCACAACCCACCCAGCTGGCCACAGGGGGCCTCCCTGGGGGCACACATTGCCAAACCCCACTCTGTAGATGAGGAAGAGGGCAAACGTGACTGCTGGGCAGGGCACCAAGAGCCCAGGGCAGAAGCATTTTTCTCAGGGGCGTTGGTGGCATCTTCATTTCCAGTGGCATTTTCGGCCTCTTCCCCTTTACCCTCGAATTCCGCATGAGCTGGTTGTGGGGTGACCAGCCACCCGCTTTGCCTGGGGCTGAGGAGCTCCCAGTTGAGGGACTTTCCGTGCTAAACCCGAGGGCCTCAGCAAACCAGGACACACTGCCTGCCCAGCACTGCAGCCTGGCCTGGGGACTGCGCTGCAGAGATACCTGGCCGTGGCCCAGGCTCCGTGCTGAGCGCCTTCTGCATACACTGCTTCATTTGACCCTCAGAAAAGCCCACAGGCAAATACACACCCCGTTTTACAGACAGGAAACCGAAGGTCAGAGCCAGAGGGCACTGATCCAAGATGACATTCTGGTAGGAGCGGAGCCCGCGTGCGGGTCTTGGTCTGCTGGACACAAAGCCCAGGGCTCTCATGGTAAAAGCTCCCTAGGAGGGGCCACAGGGACGTAAAGGAAGAAAATGAGGCCGCGCTGATGCAGAGATCAGGAGGGACACTCACACAGGGAGGGCAGCTTCGGGAGAGCCTCAGAGATGGGACAGAGGGACCCAGGGCAGGAAGAAGACTTAGGACCAGGTCTGGGCCAAGTGTCAAGCCTTGTACATTTGGGGGACAATGTTCAGTGTCTAGGACGTCCAGATGGTCTCAGTTTTTCTGAAATTATTGAGGGAGGCAGCGGCCTGCCCACCAGACGAGGTTCTTTGGAAAGTCAAGTCCCACGTCCTCTGGGTTCCTGTTCCCCAGTCACTGTGTGCACAGACGGCCTTGGGGACAGCAGCACCAGGGCCAGCGCCGCGGTCTGACTCTAACGTGTTCTTGTGTGCTTCTCCCAAGATGAAATTCTAGTTCAGGAGATTCTGGATCAGAATAAAACATCGACTGAAATGCCAAGTACAGCATCAACGTTACTAACAACAATAAGTAAGGAAAAAAGCAAAATTCCCCTTCTTAGCCCTCAAATTGTCCTTATTCCTAGAGGTCTGTGGTATTGCATACATGACCCTATGATTTGAGCATAAAGACCAGCTACTTCTGGGGCAAGGGCACATGAAGATGTGAACACGATGGTGTCCAAAACCGTTTCTGCAGCTTCCCGAGGCGGAGGAAGTCAACCCTAGACTGGCAGGGATCATTCCCTTTACTCTGGGATCTCTGGATCCCAGGCACGTTCTCGCCCTCGGGAGCCACTGCAGGAACACAGGGCACAGGAACATGAGAAGTCTGCTCTCACCAGCACTTTACAGTTCAGCACCCACTGAGAGAGCAGGGCAGTTATCATGACCCCATTTGACAGAAGGTAAAACCAAGGTCTGGCAAATGACTTGCCCAGCTCCACACAGTGAGTCACGAACAAACAATGTGCTTTCCCCAAGTGCAGCTTCACGTGGCCAAAGACATATGCAAGTAAATAGGACAGCTCATTTAAAACCAAGACAGCGAATTAAATCAGCAGTTGCCCAGGAGAGAACCGGGTATCAGAAATCCCCACGCAGTGCCTGAAAATGCATTCAGCAGCAGGAAGTCAAGGATGTCCAATTGGTCTCAGTGTTTCTGAAATTATTGAGGGAGCCAGCGGCCTGCCCACCCAGACAAGGCTCTTTCCAAAGTCAAGTCCCACATTCCCTGGGTTCCTGGAGTTCCTGTTCCCCAGTCACTGTGCACACAGATGGCCTTGGGGACAGCAGCACCAGGGCCAGCCCCGCGGTCCAACTCTAACGCGTTCTTATATGCTTCTCCCAAGATGAAATTCTAGTCCAGGAGATTCTGGATCCGAATAGAACAACATCGACTGAAATGTCAAGTACAGCATCCACATTATCAACAACAATACGTAAGGAAAAAAGCAAAACTCCCCCTTTTTAGCCCTCAAATTGTACTTATTCCTAGAGGTCTGTGGTATTGCATACATGACCCTATGATTTGAGCATAAAGACCAGCTACTTCTGGGGCAAGGGCACATGGAGATGTGAACACTATGGTGTCCAAAACCGTTTCTGCAGCTTCCCGAGGCGGAGGAAGTCAACCCTAGACTGGCAGGGATCATTCCCTTTACTCTGGGATCTCTGGAGAGCGCGTTCAGACACATTCTCACCCTCGGGAGCCACTGCAGGAACACAGGGCACAGGAACATGAGAAGTCTGCTCTCACCAGCACTTTACAGTTCAGCACCCACTGAGAGAGCAGGGCAGTTATCATGACCCCATTTGACAGAAGGTAAAACCAAGGTCTGGCAAATGACTTGCCCAGCTCCACACAGTGAGTCACGAACAAACACAAACAATGTGCTTTCCCCAAGTGCAGCTTCACGTGGCCAAAGACATATGCAAGTAAATAGGACAGCTCATTTAAAACCAAGACAGCGTATTAAATCAGCAGTTGCCCAGGAGAGAACTGGGTATCAGAAATGCCCATGCAGTGTCTGAAAATGCATTCAGCAGCAGGAAAGTTCAGTACTCTTTTGAAATCTTGCATCCCGATGTAAATCCTAGTTCCCAGGACTGGTTTACCCTCCATCTGCCAAAGCTGACATCACTGGTTCAAGGGGGTCAGGGAATGCCTGACTGCTTACACGTTAACTTGCCAACACACGTTTCCATATAGAGCTTGCAAACCGTATTAGCATCCCATCCCTATTCTGTAAAACAAAGCATAGGCCAAAAATGTTCATACGTGTGTAATCAAGAAAACTTTTCCCCATTTTTTCCATGTTCTTCATTGAAGATGCTGGTATTGATGAGAATTATCAAGCGGATGGTTCTGAGAATTATCATGAATTATTAGAGAATCTACAATTTTCTTCTGGCACTGAGGACAAAATTTCCAATGACGGTAAATGCAACCCAGCAATTGCCCCTGCCCAAGTCCAGCTGTAACAGGAGAGGCAGGAGTCGGGCAGACCCAGGCGGAAACATCTCCTTGGTGGAGGATAAATCTTTGGTGGGAGAACGTGCCTCCTTCCCCAGGGTTGGGCAGATCTCCCGGTCTCTGTTGGGACTGAGGGACCCCCAGCATCCCTACCCGCTGCCATGGGGCTGACCCTGGAAAAACCACAGCCCAAGGTAGCATGGCAGAAATGTCTCAGGGGCAGGCAGGTGCCAGGACAGGGAGGCAGGTGCTGCCACAATGCCTGGCCCCTGCTCCCAAAGCTTCAGCCAAGTCATGGCTCCTTCCTGGAACAGGTGCAGAGCGAGGCAGAGTGCCCCCTGGGGGTTCCCCCAGAAGTGGGGAAAAACTTGTGTCCAACAGATGAGTCTGCTGGGAAAGAATCAGTATGCAAAGGCTCTGAGGATAAGACACTTAGTCCCCACGGGGAGCGGGGTGGCGAAATACCTCCGCTTTACCCTGGAGATTCAAAACCTTTAGAAAGGGCACATGTGTATACCGAGGGTGTAAGTCCATCCTCATGCTGCTATAACAAACTACCAGAGGCTGAGTAACTTAGAAAGAAAACAGGTTGAATTGGTTCGTGGTCCTGCAGGCTGTGCAGGAGGCATGGCTGGGAGACCTCAGGAAACAGAATCATGTCAGAAGAGCACAGGGGAGCAAGCACATCTTCACATGGCAACAGGAGAGAGAGAGTGAAGGGGCAGGAGTTACTGACTTACAACCAACCAGGCTTCATGAGAACTCACTGTCGTGAGAACAGCCAGTGGGAAATCTGCCCCCATGATCTGATCATCCCCCACCAGGTTCCTCCCCCAACACTGGGGTTACATTTTGACATGAGATTTGGCTGGGGACACAGAGCCAAGTCATATCACCGGGACGCACATGTAGGACATCTGTGGTGTTCCCCACGCACAGGACCAGCTCAAAGATCCACAGTCTGTTGGTGTGCCAGGAACAAAGCATTTCTGTAGGGGCCCAGGAATCTGCATCCATTACCCCAAACAGTCCCCCGACTAAGACAGAATCTGGAGCTGGGAAGGATTGAACTAGTTTTTTCAAGGCTTAAACAAGAATAAGATTCTATTTAAAATTAACATGAATACCTAATTTGTCTGCCTTGTGGTTAGCGTGGCGTTTGCCAACCAGTGATTTTCTCCGTCTGCCACTGCTTCTCCATTTGTTAATTGGGATTCCGCTTTAAGAAGGTGCTGCCTCCACTCCCCTGTTTATGTATTCAGTTGTTCATTACTGTCTACATGGGCTCCTGGGGATTTACCGTAGTCTGTGGGTTATAAAACACTAACACCATTACTGATTGTGAGCCAAGAACTGGGTGCTCGGTAAGTTCAATGGCACAGCATTACTGCCGGGCCCTCTCCACAGACAGAGCTAGGAAATGCATCCCTGCAAATCACAGATCTGTGCAAATCTTCCCTTCTCTGCTCACCCTCCTTTCTTCCTATCCCAGTTTTGTAGCCGTGATCTTTTGTATGGTCTTTTCTGTTGTTTGCAGTATTTTGCCATTTCAAACACAGCTGCGGAGAGCAGCCTGACGCACGGGTATTTTCATACTGTTGGAAATTATCTCGAGGGATAATTATCTCCAGGGTCAATTCTTAGCATTGGGAGGTCGGGTCAAAGGACATGTGGAGGAGTGAATGTGTAGTTTTAATAGTCAGATGAGGCCTGGCTCTGTGTTCACATATTGACTTTCCAAAACATATTTTCAAATAAAACTTGAAAATGATATTAGCATTTCAACTTAGCATTTTTAAAATAAATGACCAAAATGCTTATAAGTGTGTAATCAAGAACATATTCCCCGTGTTCATCATTGAAGAAGCCAGTGCTAATGCAAATCTCCACGGTGCTCATTCTGAGAATTATCATGGGCCACGGGTGTCTCCTGGCAGTGAGGAGAGTTTCCTCTCTGCAAAGGTACACGCGCCCTGCCCATGCTGGGAGCTCCATGGGAGAGACAGAGGCAGAGTGTGTGAGGTGACTGTCTCCCTCCAGCCTCGCCACAATGCCTTGTTACACCATTAAGTCTCCAACAACCTCATCGTGATGAGAAGCGGTATTTGTGTTACTTTTGTTTGCAATTGTCTCATTATGAGTGAGTTTGAAATCTTCCTATGTTTGAGAGCCATTTTTATATCACTTTCGTAAATGTTACATTTATGACATGTTCCCATTTTCCTTTAGGGTTTTGGTTTTTTAGCCTCGATTTCTCAAAGCTGTTTATATTTTAAGAACATTAAAACTTTGAGATACATGATTGATATAAAGATGATAGATAGATAGATAGATAGATAGATAGATAGATAGATGATTGTTGGAATTTGTTAGTTGACTTTTGACTACGTTTATAATTTTTCATGCAAAAAAAGTCAATTTTTAGATAGACAAAATTATCCTTTTCTTTCTGCCTTTAGCTTTGAATCTGAGCTAGAAAGTCTTTCTCCACACTAAGGCTAAAGAGGAATTTGTTTTCCTCCAATATTTATAGGACTTCATCTGCTATGTCAAATCTTGGCTCCATTTGGAGTTTATCCCTGAGTATGGTATAAAGTGTTCCCAATTTTATCTTTTTGTGAGTGGCTACCCAGTTATCCCTGAACCATGTTTTAAAGGCCCATCTTTGCCCATGATTTGCAAAGCCACGTGTATTACACGCTGAGTTTTCCTGTGTGTGACTGTCTCGTCTGGGCCATGCAGCACAGTCCTCTACTAAGGGGCCAGCACCACAGTGTGTTATTCCGAGTGTATTTTAACCACTGGGACACATTTCCCTCTCTTAGTTCTTCGTTTTAGCTTTTCTTTTTCCATGTTTCCCTGATTATAGTTTTGGTAACATGTCTAATTTCTTCTCCTTTAGCTTGATTGTATTTTTGTTGGGATTGCATTACATTTGTAAAGTAATTTAGAAAATAACTGGAATTTTTACAATGTTGAATGGTTTATCTAAGGATAAGTAATGTCTTTCCATTTGTTCAATGTCATTTTCTAACTTTTAGGACCATTTTAAAGTCTTCCTTGCATAGGTGTTACACTGTCACGATAAGCTTATTTCTAAGTATTCAGTCTACTTTCTTGCCATTAGAAGCAAGATTTTTATCTGTCACTGTGTACTTTAACTGTTTTTTTTTTTATATGAATGCCTTGATTTCTATAGGCTAATTTTTTATCCTACTTACTGAATTCTTTCCTTGCTTGAGTTAGCTTTATCATTGATCACCTAGGGTTTTCCAGATATGCCATATTATCATCTGTTAAATAGAAATGCTTTTCTTCTTCGTTACCAATTTTTATGCGTCTCATTGATGTCTCTTGCCTAATTCCATTGACTGACATACCCAGGATAGTGTTTAATAGAACAGTAGTGGAGTGAGTGGGCATTCTTGCCTTGTTCATGGCCTTCATAGAACTGCCTGTAGTGTTTATCCAGCAAGTAAGATTCTGGCTTTAGAACAGAGGCATACGTATTTTAACATGTTAGGAAAGCATCCATCAATGATTAAACATTTTGTCAAAGTCTTTTTCCTCATTTTTGGAACCAATAGTTTTTTTTCTTTAGATCTACATAATAAAGTGAATGATATTAATGAGTTTGCCAATAATAATGAACCAACCTTGCATTTCTAAAATAAATTCCATTTTGTCATGTTGATTATATTCTTAGAATGCTATTGGATTTAACTTTCCAATATTTTATTTCAAATTTTTGCATCCAAATATACAAATGACATTAATCTCTGGTGGGTTTGTTTAACCTCTCTTTATCAGGTTGAAATAATGATGTTATAATAAAAAATGCATAATAAAAAGTTAGAAAATTTTCTTTCTTTTTAGGTTCTTATAGAGCATCAGAAGCATTTGGTCCTTTAAAATATATGAGAAATGCTTTGTAAAACCATCTCTTCCTGGTGCTTTTTCTGGGGTAGTCCTTAATAACTTTATTTCTTCTTGGAAAAGTGATTCATTTAGGTTTCTTAATCAGTGGGGTCAATTTAGCCATCTATATTTTTTTTTAGGAAGTTATCTATTTCTTCTAGATTTTCAAATGTATTTGCATAGAGGTCTTTAAATCATTTCCTGATTTTAAAAAATATACTTGTTTCCATTACTTTTCCTTCATGATTTCTTGTTTTGTACGTTTACGCTTGATCATTTTCTTCTTGATCAAATAAGCCAGTGATCTGTCTAGTTTATTATTTTTTCTGAAATCCAGGGTTTTTTAATTTCCATAGGTTTGGGGGGAAAGGGGGTGTTTGGTTACATAAATAAGTTCTTAAGTTGTGATTTCTTGTATTTTGGTGTACCATCACCAGAACAGTATACACTGTACCCAGTCTGCAGTCTTTTCTCCCTCACTCCCCTCCCACACTCCCCCCAGGGTCCCAAACTCCATTGTGTCACGCTTATGCCTTTGAATCCTCTAGCTTAGCTCCCACTTATGAGTGAGAACATACGATGTTTGGTTTTCCATTCCTGAGTTACTGCACTTAGAATAATGGTCTCTAGTTCCATCCAGGTTACGGTGAATGCCGTTATTTCATTGCTTTTTATAGCTAAGTCGTAGTTCATGGCATATACATACCACACTTTCTTTATCCACTCATTGATTTGTGGACATTTGGGCTGACTCCGTATCTTTGCAACTGCAAATTGTGCTGTGATAAGCATGCATGTGCAAGTATCCTTTTCATATAATAACTTCCTTTCCTCTGGGTAGATACACAGTAGTGGGATTGCTGGATCAAATGGTAGTTCTACTTTTAGTTTTTTAAGTAACCTCCACACAGTTTTTCATAGTGGTTGTACTACTTTACATTTCCACCAGCCCTGTAGAAGTGTTCCCTTTTCACCACATCCACATTGACATCTATTTTTTTTTTTTTCATTTTTTTATTATGGCCACTCTTGCAGGAGTGAGGTGGTATAGCATTGTGGTTTTGATTTGCATTTCCCTGATTAGGGATGTTCAGCATTTTTTCAAATGTTTGTTGGCTATTTGTATGTCTTCTTTTGAGAATTGTCTATTCATGTCCTTAGCCTACTTTTTGATGGGATTTTTTTTTTTCTCGCTGATTTTTTTCTTGTAGATTCTGGATAGTAGTCCTTTGCCTGATGTATAGATTGTGAAGATTTTCTCCCATTCTGTGGGTTGTCTCTTAACTCTGCTGATTATTTCTTTTGCTGTGCAGGAGATTTTAGTTTCATTAAGTCCCATCTATCTTTGTTTTTGTTGCATTTGGATTTGGGCTCTTCGTCATAAAGTCTTTGCCTAAGCCAATGTCTAGGAGGTTTTTTCCAATGTTATCTTCCAAAATTTTTATGGTTTCAGGTCTTAGATTTAATTCCTCAATCCATCTTGAGTTGATTTTTGTATAAAGTGAGAGATGAGGATCCAATTTCATTCTTCTACATGTGGCTTGCCAATTATCCCAGCACCATTTGTTGAATAGGGTGTCTTTTCTCCACTTCATATTTTTGTTTGCTTTATTGAAGATCAGTTGGCTCTAAGTACTTGGCCCTATTTCTGGGTTCTCTATTCTCTTCTGTTGGTCTATGTGCCTGTTTTTACACTAGTACCATGCTGTTTTGATGACTACAGCCTTATAGTATAGTTTAAAGTCCAATAATGTGAAGCCTCCAGATTTGTTCTTTTCGCTTAGTTTTCTTTGGCTATGCAGGCTCTTTTTTGGTTCCATATGGATTTTATTACAAAATCCAGGGTTTTGATATACTAATTACCTCTATTGTATTCTCTTCTTTACTCATTAATTTCTGCCTTTGTGATTATTACCTTATTTTCTCTTATAGTTCACTTTCTTGCTCTCTTTCTAGTTTTAGACCTGAGTAATTCTTTTTTTTTTCTTTTACCAATAATGTTTAGCACTATACTTCTTTAAATGTATTCCATAGATTCTCATGTATAGTGTTTTCATTATTATTTTCCAGAAATTCTGTCATTTTAGTTTGTATTTCCCTTTTAACCCAAAATTTTCCAATTCCCAGGTGGGAGAGCATTTTTTCTTTGTTTTTCATAATAATTTCTAGTTTTATTGCCCTGTGATCAGAAAGTACTATTTGTAATAGTTCTGCTTTACAAAAGTTTTCTCATGATTACATAAATATACTCAATTTTTGTGAATGTTCCATAAGCACTTGAGAAACAGGTGTATTCTCCAGTGTGAAGATTTAACAGGAGTCTGGTGTGTATTAATAATAGCCACCTTATTGATGGTGTTGTTTAGGTCTTCTCTTACATTTTGCACCTATTCAATCTGTCTTTTGTTAAGAATAGTGTATAAATTCTCTATTACAAATGTTTTTCTTTCTGTGTTCTCTTGCATTTTCTGTAGTTTTTGCTTTATGAATTTCCTGTGTTATTTGGTACATAGATTTTTATGAATATTATCTCTGCATTGTGAGTTCAAACTTTTAGTATTAAAAAGATACGTTACTTGTCCTGTTAATGCTTTGAGGATTGGATTTTACTTTCTCTGCCATAAGGACCACTATCTCTTGGCTTTCATATTAAACAATAAGATATATTTTGTCCATTCTTTGTTTTATTAGCTTACAATTTAAACTTTTATTTTTATTCATTTTCTTTTTTTTCATTTTTTAAATTATGCTAAAATACACTTAACAGAATTTGCCACAGTAAACATTTTTAACTGCACAATTCCAAGATGTTAAACACATTCATAATGTTGTACAACCATCACCACCATCTGTCTCCAGAATTCTATCATCTCAAATTGAAATTCTGTACCATTAACCAATAACTCCCCTTTCTTCCTCCCTCCAGGCTCTGGCAGCCACCATTCTACTTTCCATTTCTGTGAATTTGACTACCCAGGTGCCTCATATAAAGTGGAATCACACAGTATTTGTCTTTCTGTGATTGGCTTATTTCACTTATCATAATGTCTTCAAGATTCATCCCTGTCCTAGAATATGTCAGAATTTTATCTCTTTTTAAGGCCAAGTAATTTGAAAATTACATATATAATGAGAGATTAATATTTACAATATATTTTTAAAACTCCTAAAACCCAACAAATAACTCTATCTAAAAATTAGCAAAGGATTTGAACAGAGATTTCTTCCAAGAAGATTTACATGGCCAATAAGCACATGAAAAGATGTTCACCATCACCAATCATTAGGGAAATACAAATCAAAACTACAATGAGATATTATCTCACACCCATTAGGATGGACAACATTAATGGATGAGTTAAACCCATTTACATAATGGATATGACTCATAATTCATCACAACTCTGTCAAAATATCATAAAATTATGTGGATTGTGTTACATTTGCTATGTTTCTTTAGGAGGCAAATATTCCTTGTTCTTTAAATTATAAACATTGTCTGTTGTTGGGTTTTTAATATTTAGGGGTTTTTATATATTCTGAATATTAATCTCTAATCATATATATATATATGCAAATTACTTGGCCTTAAAAAGAAAATTGTGACACATGGTAAAACAGGGATGAACCTTGAAGATATTATGCTAAGTGAAATAAACCTATCACAGAAGGACAAATACTGTGTGATTCCACTTATATAAGGCACTTGAGTAGTCAAATTCAGACTATTCAATAGCAAGTACTGGAGAGGATGCAGAGAAACGGGAATTCTTGTGCACTGTTGGTGGGACTGTGAGATGGTGCAGTCACTGCAGAAGACAGTCTGTTGGTGCCTCAAAAAATAAAAAATAGAATTACTGTATGACCCAGCAATTACATTTCTGGGTATATACCCAAAATAACTGAATGCAGGGTTTTGAAGAGACACATCACACACCATTACATTATTGATGCGATGGATAATTCATCATGACTCTGTGAAAATATAAAATTATGTGGATTGTGTTACATTTGCTTTTTTTTTAGGAGGTAAATATTCCTATTCTTTAAATTATAAAAAATATTTTGGGTATTTAAGAAAGTTTATATTTTTGTTCTAGTAATCACCTTTGTACTTATAACTTTTTAAATGTCCCTAACTCCCTTTTTTCTTATTATATCATGTACTATCTGGTTTTTCAGTTTTTAATTTGTATATAATAGTTGCACATATTTACAGGGTACACCTAATATTTTGCTACGTGCATACAATGCGTAATGATCAAATATGGGTAACTGAGATGTCCACATCTCAATCATTTATCATTTCTTTGTGTTAAGAACATTCCACATATTCTCTTCCAGTAATTTTGAAATATACAATAAAACGTGGTTAACTGTAATTGCCCTACTGTGCTGCTAAACGCTAGAACTTATTTCTTCTACGTAACTGCATTTTTGTTCCCCTTAACCAATCTCTGTTTCCTTCTCCTCTTTTACTTTGCCATTCTCTGGTAACCACCATTCTATCTCTACCTCCATGAGATCAATTTTTTTAGCTCTAACATATGAGTGAGAGCATGTGCTATCAGGCTCTGGGCCTTTCGCTTAACATAATGTCCTCCAGTTCCACCTCTGTTACCGCAATTGACATGATTTTATTATTTTTATGGATGAATAGTTTTCCATGTGTATGTGTGCCATAGTTTTATCCACTGATGGACACTTAGGTTGATACCATGTTTGGTCTATTGTAAATAGTATTGCAATGGCCATGGGACTGTAAACATTTCTTTGATGTACTGATTTGCTTTCTTTTAGAAATATACCGAACACATCAGTGGGCTTGCTAGATCGTATGGTAGATCTTTTTAGTTGCTAAGGAACCTCCATACAGTTTTTCATAGCAACTGAACTAGTTTACACTCCCACCAGGAGTGCACAAGGATTCCCTCTTGTTCTCCATTCTTACCAAAATCTGATGTTGCCTGTTTTCAAAAAAAGTTATTTTAACTGGGGTGAGGTGATATCTCATTGTGGTTTTGATTTGCATTTCCCTGGTGACGAATGCTTTTCACATACCTATTGGCCACTGTACGGCTTCTTCTGAGAATGTCAGTTCAGATCTTTTGCCCATTTTTAAATTAAATTTTTTTTCTATAGGGTTTTTTGAGCTCCTTATATATTCTGGTTATTAATTTCTTGTCAGATGGATAGTTTGCAAATATTTTCTCCCATTCTTGAAGTTGTCTCTTTACCTTGTTGATTGTTTCATTAGTTGTGTAGGAGCTTTTTAGCTTGATGTAATCCTAATTGTTTATTTTTGCTTGTTGCCTGTGCTTTTAAGGTCTTACTCAAAAAATATTTGCCCGGACAAATGTTCTAAAGTGTTTTCCTAAGTTTACTTCTAATGTTTTCATAGTTTCAGGTCTTACATTTAAGTATTTAATCCATTTTGAGTTGATTTTGGTATATGGTGAGAGGTAAGGGTCAAGTTTCATTCTTCTGCATATGAATATTCAGTTCTCCCAGAACCATTTATTAAGCAGATTTCCCTTTTTCAAATGTATGTTCTTGGTGCCTTTGTCAAAAATGAATTGGCTATAAATGCATAGATTTACTTACAGATTCTCTATTCTGTCTATGTGGTCTATGTGTCTGTTTTTAGTGTATTTATTACCGATTTCTGCTTTGTGTTTACTATGAGACTTTAAAAACACATCCTATAACAAGTTGTTTTAAATAGCAAATTAACTTTGATCACAAAGAAAAGAAAATAGACAAGCAAAGAGCAAACTCAAAATCCCTCCACCTTATTTTCCCCTATATTTTTACCGTTTGTTGTCTCAGTGTAAGTCTTTTTATTTTGCCTATATCTTTAAAAATTGTTACTATTCTTTAATAGATTTGTCTTTTCCTATTTATACTAAAGAGATGGGTGGTTTGCCTACCACAATTAAAGCATTAGAGTGTTTGGAGTTTTTCTGTCTGCTGACTTTTACCATTGAATTTTATACCTTCGGATTATTTCTTGTTGCACATTAGCGACATTTTCTTTCAGACTAAAGACTTCCTTTCAGGCTTTCTTGTAAGACACCTCTGGTGGGCATGAATTATCTTGGCTTTTGTCTGTCTGGGAAAGTATTTATTTCACAGGCTTGAAGCATAGCTTTGTTGAGTAAAGCATGGAAGAGTTGCCCCCCCCACCGCACCCCTTTAGCCCTTTAAATATGTCATCTAACTCCCTCCTGGTCCATAAAGTTTCCACTGAGAATTCTGCTGCCAGACGTATCCAAGCTTCTTTAGATGTTATTTGATTATTTCATCTTGCGTCTTTTATCATCTTTTCTTTGTCTTTTACATTAGAGAGCTTGATTATTAGATAAATTGTGGGAGTTCTAATTGGGTTGAATATTCTTGTGATCTTTGATCTTCTTGTTCCTTGGTCTTCCTATCTTTCTCTAGGTTTGGAAAGTTCTCTGTTATCACTTCTTTGAATAGAATTTCTACTCTTGTCTTTTTCTCTACTCCTTCCTTAAGGCCAGGACTCCTGGATTTGTCCTTTCTTGATCTTATAAGTGTTCTTCATTCTTTTTTATTCATTTTTCCCCTCTGACTGTATATTTTTTAATGGCTTAACTATTAGTCCCTTTTGTGTTGCCACAAAGGGATACTTGAGGCTGGGTAGTTTATAAAAAAAAGAGAATTATCCGGCTCACAGTTATGCACAGGAAGAATGGTGCTAGCATTTGCCTCTGGTGGGGGCCTGAGGGTGAGTTTCCTCACGGCAGAAGGCAAGGTGAGCCAGTGTGTTACGTGATTAGAGAAGGAGCAAGAGGGAGTGATGGGAGGAGTTCCACACTCGAACAACCAGCTCCTGTGTGAACTAAAAGAGCAAGAACTCATTAAGGGGAAGGCTGGCCGGGTGCAGTGGCTCAAGCCTGTAATCCCAGCACTTTGGGAGGCCGAGGCAGGTGGATCACGAGGTCAAGAGATCGAGACCATCCTGGTCAACATGGTGAAACCCCATCTCTACTAAAAATACAAAAAATTAGCTGGGCATGGTGGCGCGTGCCTGTAATCCCAGCTACTCAGGAGGCTGAGGCAGGAGAATTGCCTGAACCCAGGAGGCGGAGGTTGCGGTGAGCCGAGATCGCACCATTGCACTCCAGCCTGGGTAACAAGAGCGAAACTCTGTCTCAAAAAAAAAAAAAAAGAAAAAAAAAAAAAAGAAAGAAAGAAAGAAAGGGGAAGGCACCAAGCCATTTATGAGAGATTCACCCTCATGACTCAAATACCTCCAAGCAGGCCCCACCCCCAACACTGGGGATCACATTTCAACATGAGATTTGGAGGGGATAAACATCCAAACTGTATCAGCCTGTTTTCAAGTCCAATTCTTCTGTCTGATCAATTTTGCTATTGAGGCACTCTGATGAATTTTTCAGTTTTTAATTATGTTTTTCATCTCCAGGGTTTAATATTTATTATCATTATTACTTCAATCTTTTGTTAAATTTGATAAATTTCTGAATGGCTTTTGTCCCTCTCTCTTTTTTTTTTTTTTTTTTTTTTTTTTTGAGACAGGGTCTTACTCTGTCACTCAGGCTGTAGTGCAATGGCACAGTCTCTATTCACTGCAACCTCTGCCTCCCAGGTTCAAACAATTCTCCTGCCTCAGCCACCCAAGTAGCTGGTATTACAGGCACATGCCGGCATGCCCAGATAATTTTTGTATTTTTAGTGGAGATGATATTTCACCATGTTGGCCAGGCTGGGCTGGACTCTTGATGTCAAGTGATCCATCTGCCTTGGCCTCCCAAAGTACTGGGATTACAGGTGTGAGCCACTGTGCCCAGCCTTTTCTGTGTCTTACTGAAGTTTTGCTCAAAATAGCTACTTTTTTTTTTTTTTAATAATTCTCTGTCTTAAAGTTACACGTATTTATATCTCTAGGGTTGGCTACTGGTGCCTTATTTCATCTATTTGATAGAGTCATGTTTTTCTAAATGTTCTTGACCTTTGTAAATATTCATTGGTGCCTGGTTATTGAAGAGTTAGATATCTATTCCAGTCATCACGTGGGCTGTTTGTACCCATCCTTCAGAGGATGTTTCATCAATCCAAAGGAGACTGACTGATGATTGAGTTCCCTAAGCCTGTAGTCACTGTAGACATTTTTGCACTGGAGAGCATCCTAAGTCCAGCTACACTGCAAGTCTCTTGCAACCTCCTAGATACCCACCTCTGATGCATTTGGGGAAAATCAGGGAGCATTCTCTAGGCTCCCAAACAAAGTCCCTCAGTCACTTTCCTCTGTTGCCCTCTAGCAGAAGGAGTCTCTCTTCACACTGAGCTGCCTGGAGTTGGAAGAGAAGTGATATAGGCACTCTCATGGCCACCACAGCTGGCACCATGCTGGGTCTCACCCAAAGCTCCATGGCTGCCCAGACAAGCACAGTGCCAGAGCTCATCTGAGGCCTGCAGTTGCTACTGCCTAACTGCCATTGATGTTTGGTCAAGGCTCAAGGTCACTTCAGTCAGCCATTAGTGAAGCCAGCCAGGACTCCAGACCATCATACCAGGGTGGTGGATTCTCTTCAAACTGGTGTGAGTCTAGAAATGCTGTCTGGAAGCAATAGCCTGGACTCAGGAGCTTCAGGGTTCTTGCCAGTGTGGTTTTGCTGTGGCAGGGTTTATGCAAGGTTCCAATGCAAAGGCCCCTGTGCTTTTTTCTCTCCTTCCCCAGAAGGAATCTCCCTCTCTAAGCTACAGTGCCTGGGGTTGGGACAGTCGTGATGTGGGCACTCCTAAGGCATCTGCATCTGGTGTTAAACTGGTTGTATCCCAAGCCTCCGGCCTCCCAGACCAGTGCAGCCCCACAGGGTTCACCCAAGGACTGTGGTCACTACAGCTCCACTGGCACTGAAATTTATCTGGGACCTATGGCCACTTTAGCTAGCCAGTGATGACGCAGGGCAGGGCTCAGGTTCATCCAGCATGGTGATTCCCCTCCGGCCTGGGGTGGGTCTGAATGCTCCCTCTGTGCACACTGGCCTGGAATCAAGGACCATGGAATTCTCCCAGGTGCTGTGTTCCACTGTGGTAAGGCCAGCACTGAGCTCCAATGCAAGGGCCCATACTCACTTCCTTTCCTCCCTGAAGTACACAGATTCTCTCTCTGCACTACACTGCTTGGTGTCAGGGCACGGGTGGTGAAGGCAATATTAGACTGTCCTATCTTCTTTGATATATTTTTTCTTGTTATTATGCTAAAACTAGATACTATGATCACTCACCTGATTTTTCAGTTCTTGTGAAAGTGCTTTCTTGCATGCATAATTGTTCAATTTTATGTTCTTGCTGGGGTCAATCACTGGAGGGTAATATTTGGCTATCTTGCTCCACTTTCTGGATTGTCAGGTTTTGTTGTTGTTGTTGTTGTTGTTGTTGTTGTTGTTGTTGAGATGGACTGTCACTCTGTCACCCAGGCTGGAGTGCAGTGTTATGATCTCAGCTCACTGCAACCTGCACCTCCTGGGTTCAACCAATTCCCCTGTCTCAGCTTCCCAAGTAGCTAGCATTACAGGCACCCACCATCACAGCTGGCTAATTTTTGTGTTTTTAGGTTTCCCCATGTTGGCCAGGCTGGTCTCAAACTCCTGATGTCAAGGGATCCACCCGCCTCAGCCTCTCAAAGTGCTGGGATTACAGGCGTGAGCCACCACGCCCAGCCACTGGTTTGTCAGTTTTAATGCCGCACTTGAACTATTAATCATTGCCGAATTGATTCAACTAGGCATCAACATCAGTGAGTTTCTATTTTCCTCTTCATCTCTCTTATTACCTCTTATAGTTTAGTTTTATAACTTTCATTTTAACACATACAGCACTTGCATATTAGTTTTCCAGTCCCACCTATGTTTTAATCATTTACATATATGTTTATGAGGGGTGTGTGGGTGTGTGTATGTGTATAGACCTTCACCATCACTGTTCTTGTTGAAGTTGTCCACTTATCTTTTGATTTGATGAAGCTTATCCTAGAGCAGATTGCTGAAGAATGCGCTATGGACACACAACTCTGGATTCTTGTATGTTTAAGTTGGTGTTTGATGGACACTTAGATGGATACAAAATCCATGTTACACTTTTTTTTTCATTGAGTTGATAGAGGATGCTGCTTCATTGTTGCCTTGTTTTTTTGGTTGTTTTATCTTTGAAATAAAATATTTTCACTAGGATACATCTTGGTGTTAATTTTCCCATATACATAATGGATCTTTTCAAAATTAGACTCAGCTATTCTTTTCCCATAAAGCTATCTTAATTATAATTTTAAATATTAGTTCTATTCCATAGTTAATTCTGCTGTTGTTTTCTTCATTTACACCAATTATACAGATGTTATTTCTTCTTTGCCTGTATTATATTTTCACTATTATTTCCTCATTAACATTTTTAACTTTCTTTATCTCATTAAATTTTCTTGGGTTTTTTTTTTCCCCTGCCTTTTCTACCTTCAAGTTTCTGTTTAAGTTCTTTAGTGGATATTTTGATTGCTTTGGTACAAGGAAAATAAGTGTACTCTCTGATTTTTTGGTTCTTTTTAATCTTACAGGACCATACATGTTTCCCTTTTGCTACTTTTGTCCTTTATTATTCAATTTCTAAAGGGAGCCTACTCCTTATTTTTTTGGTCTTTTTTCTTTACCAGGTGTTATGTATTTCGAAGACTGATAAATAAAATTCACATGTGCTCTTTAAGTTCCTTCTCTGTAGACTTTCTGTGATCTACCAGGACACATATTTAGCAGTTTTGGTTTTATATTAGATTTGCTCATTCTGATAGAGTTTTCAGAACAATGTGAGGCTTTTTCTATTTCACATTTTTCCTTGCTGTTTTATCTCAAACTGCCATTGTTCACCAATAAACCTTGCACAGAGTGGATGTAGGACAGGAGCAGAGATTCTTCACTATAACTGCAGCTTTTATTTGTTTACTTTTTACTTACTGTTACTTTGATATTTGAGCATCTTATAGTTAGGTTATACCTGAGTGTGTACTTTTGTATAATCTTATTTCTCTTTCCTGTTTTTCTGTGTCGTTTTTTGAGGAAATATTGGGAGACACAGGCCTAGGCAGCTGCCATAGTCTTTAGTTGCATGGAAATCAAATCAAAGCACTTAGAAGATACAATTTACTTATTTGTGTTTGCCAATGTTGAAAACTATATAAGTTAAAAATCTTTACAAATTCTAGATAAAACATAATAAACATTTTTAAATGTCTATTATGATCTGACAGCAAAGTAAAGGAATCTTCAGGGATAGAAAACCAAGACAGAATTAAAATCCGAGCAGTAAGTTACAGATCTAATTGCAGAACAATCCTCAACTGTAATTTTCCCTTATGAAACATAGAAATTTAGCTGTTAGAGTTTATTTGTAGAAGATGAGGCCTAGGGAAGAAAAGTGTTCCAAATGAAATCCCTGGATAATGCTATGACTGCTAACAAGACTACACCCTCAGTAAAAGGATGGTGTCGATGGGAAACCATCCACCAGCACAGGAAAATGGAAACATGTCTGTGTCAGTTTGCACCACATGGGGACTTCGAGTTCTGTGTATTCTGGAATGGATAATCGGTGAAGCCAGCATGATAGGAAGTCTCATTCGATGACACCAAGGGTCAGAGGGCACTTGTCAGAAGCAAGTACAAACATGATGTGAAGAAGGATTCCCTTAACTTCAGCTCCACAGGATCTTCACAGACAATAGCTCTGCCAAGGTGAGCTTATAATTCAAAACACAAACATGGGAAGCAATACAGCATGGATAATAAGCTGCAGGCCAAATAATAGCATTACTAGACTTTAGGAACTTCAGAAAATTGAACAATATGACAGAGCGTTTGACATAAGTGTTGACATAAGGTTCTCTACTTCCATTTAGAATGCTGTAAAAAAAAAAAAAAAAATTACTCTCTAGCCAGGTATAGTAGCAGGTGCCTGTAATTCCAGCTACTTGAGAGGCTGAGGCAGGAGAATCACATGAACCCAGGCAGAGGTCTCAGTGAGCTGAGATCATGCCACTGCACTCCAGCCTGGGTGACAAGAGCGAGACTCCATCTCAAAAAAAAAAAATGCTACTCTCACTCTAATAATAAGTGGGATCATCTACAAAACCATGGCTTTCTCTGAGCCCATAAGAACATTCAAGTAGCAGGGTAGTTAAGTAGGCAAAATTCAAAAGAGAGGCAAGCCCACCCAAAGAGTGATGGAACACATGAGCTTTCTCATTTTTGGCCAAGCAGGAGAAAAACAGGTCACCACCATATAAGTGGGTAAGAAGTAACCACTGAATCTTTTAATAGCCAAGTGTGGGATATCATGTGCATTTGAAAAATCCAAGGGCCCCAGGCACAAGAGGGCTTGCACTCACAAGCTCTTCTCCATAGGTCTCTTTAAGATGTTCACAGGAAGGACTGGGGCACAGCATGACCACAGAGGCATGTAGGGGATGAATGCCCATGGGTGGGGACAGGCAGGCGACCCCTCCCACTTTCTCAGTAGCTCTGAATCTACAAAAGCATGTTGGGGAGGGGCACCAAACCCTATTATTCCCAGAACACAAGCAAAGATCTATGGCTTCTGGGGATAAGAGTAAAAGCAAAACTTTTCTGCCTCTAGAAGAAAGATGTTAAACTATCTTGGGGCCGGGACCCTTCACCATTACTAACAGAGCTGTTGTCATGGAAAAAGACAAGAACTACCACCCAAGACCAACCACTGGCTACTGAGAGAAGTGACCCAGGTGCTGATGAAACATCATAGGCTGCCTGAGAGTGAGGCTGGATGAGGACAAGTGAGAAATCCCCTGTCCATCACAGGCCTAGCAGGGAGTAACCAGTAAAGGGAGTATATGCCCTGAGGGAAGGACAAAAACTTGAAGAAAATAATATTCTAGAAAACATTCTTAAAAAGAGAAAAGAAAATTAAAGTGGCTATGTTACTATAAGACAAAATTGACTTCAAAACATTTTCAAGGATAAAAGAAGAACTAACTAGATCATTTTTAAAAGGGTCAGTTTCTTAAGAAAACACAAGATAATCTCAAATATTTATACACTCCACACAGAGCTTCAAAACAAGTATAATATCAACCCCTATAGAAATGAAGGGAAAATCAGACAAATCTACAGTTATACTTGGAAACTTCAGCACTCTTTTTTAGTAATTGATAAAAGAAATAGAATAAGGACATAAAGGGCCAAAACAACATTTTCAGCCAAATTACTCAAATTGACCTTTTATAGAACACAATCCACCCAGCAACAGAAGAAAGCATATCTTTACAAATGCTCTTGGAACATTCACCAACATCCACCATATTTTTTGACCACAAAACAAACTTCAACAAGTCTAAAGAAATTAAAGTCATGCAAAGTATGTTCTCTGCACACAACAGAAATAAACCAGAAATTGATAATAGAAAGTGATGTGGGGAAATCCTCCAAATATTTGCAAATTATGCAACACACTTCTCAATAATTCAATGTGCAAGGAAGTCACAAGGGAAATTTGAAAATGTTTAACCGTTTTTCCATTTAGTAAAAGGAAGTGCAGCTCACTGCCAGTGCTCATTTGCTTTTACATAAACATGCTCTTTAAGGCAGAAGTAAATCTGACTGATTTTCAATGTGAAAATAAAATAGGAAATCTGTTCTTAGAATTAAACAGAACTAACATCAGAATCATCTGAATCATCAGAAATCTTTTTCAGAAAAATCAGATTCATCGAACAAATCTTTGGCCAACAACTGTTTGAGCATGATGTTAACATCACACACAGGAATGCTACATTTTCTAGAATTTGATATTTTCAGTGATCAAGAATTACTATATTTTGTAAATGGAAATACCACTTCTAAAAACAGAATGCTATAAATAGTATGATGTCTTTTGTTTCCAAAGTCGATATATTCAAGTGCTTTGAAAATAAAAAGCAAAATATTTTGTGGCAAAGGCATCCTGGGGTAAGTGTTACAGCCACAAGTACCACTGGCAAGTATTCTCGGGGCAAATGGGAAAGGGTTAATTAAATGAAAATAAAAGTACAATATGTCAAAAGTTGTGGGATGCAACTGAAGAAATGCTTAAATAGAAATTTATAGCATTAAATGCTTATGCTAAAATAAGCATGTTTAAAATTATTCATGGCATAGAACTGGAATTGAGAACAGAAAATATCAAGACACTGTGAAAAATAGGCAAAGTTGTCAAACACCAAAAAAAAAATACTAGGAGAAATGAAAAAAAAAAAGTCATTAAAATGTAAGATGTAGTGGTGAGTGGAACAGCAGACCTGTCATAATTAAAAAGAAGTAAATTGGAAGGTGAATCTGGGGAATTACACAAGTTTAGCACACATAGGTATAAAACCAGAGACCAGGAAACATAAAAGGTAAGAACTGGCCGGGCGCGGTGGCTCAAGCCTATAATCCCAGCACTTTGGGAGGCCGAGGCAGGTGGATCACGAGGTCAAGAGATCGAGACCATTCTGGTCAACATGGTGAAACCCTGTCTCTACTAAAAATACAAAAATTAGCTGGGCATGGTGGCATGTGCCTGTAATCCCAGCTACTCAGGAGGCTGAGGCAGGAGAATTGCCCGAACCCAGGAGGCGGAGGTTGCGGTGAGCCGAGATCGTGCCATTGCACTCCAGCCTGGGTAACAAGAGCGAAAACTCCGTCTCAAAAAAAATAAAAAATAAAAAAGGGTAAGAACCAACATCCCACAGGAGGGAATGGAGAGTGAGCAAGGGGCAGTGTTTGAAGGAATGATTATCAAGACTGTCCCAATAACAGTGAAAAACATGAATCTTCAGGTTCAGGAATCACAGTACATTCTAAAGGAAGAGAAATAGAAATGAAATTAGACATTCACTTGTAGAGCTGCAGAACTCCAAAATCCAAGAGATCTGGAAGTCCAAGAGATCTGAAAGAAGTTAAGATTTCTAAAGTAGAACAATTAGACCATAGATGGTTATTTCCACAGAAAACAATAGAAGTCAACAGACAGTGAATTATGTCTTAAAAATATTTTTTAAAAGGCATAGCTATCAACTTAGAATTTCATACCCAGCTGAAGTATCTGCCAGTGAGAGCAAAATAGACTTTGCTGGAAAAGGCCAAGTGTTTCGCATTAAGAGAACTTCATTTTAAAGAAAACGTCATGAAGGATTTGAGGCAGGAGAAGCGAGATGCAGGAGGCAGGGGCAAACAAAAGTCTGATAAATACGGGGTGAATCTGAAAAAGGACTCCCCTGGGTGAAGCAGAGCAGCCCCTACCCTTCCACACAGCCAGCAGTGCTCTTCCCTGTCTCCACCAGCATCTCTGCTGCCCTCCAGAGAACGCAGGTACATCTGTGGTGATGCTATGTTGGGAGCATGAAGATTCCCCTCATCACTGCTGTCATTTCAGTTCTGCATTTAGCCCTCTGATCACACTGAAGTGAGATTCCTGCTTCTTATCCAGTCACAGCCTCCATGCAGCAGTCTGTGGACTTGAGAACACATCAGGAATGAAGGCTGGCTGGGGGCCAGGGAAGATTTGGAGGATCTACTCAAATGAGCTGTTTCTCAGAATAAGAACAGAATGACAGAAGCTCACATACAGACGATGGCATTGTGCTGGGGGCTTGGTCCATTCTAAAATTCAAACCCTGCTTCTATGGCATAAGGTTAAAGAAATGGAGTCTGAATCTTACAAAGTGCCTCCTCTGGGACTTTCTACTGCCAATTATTGCTTCGCTTTCTCTCACCTCCTCCTCCAGTCTGAGGCATGCCTTTTAAGTTTTAGCAAAAGCCAAATGGAAGTGTCCAGGCAGCTCCTGGTTTACCTCGGCTCCTAAGATGACAGGAACAAAAGAAGTGGTGCTGGGGTGTGGTCTCCTAGGCTGGGAGCTGTCTGTTCACACTGTCTCAGTACCTGCCATGCTGTGCTGCAGGTGTCTCTGGGCACATCCATCTCCCCCAGTGGAACAAGGCCTCTGGAAAGAGAGAGTGCGCCCTCTGCCCACCCTAGGACCTTGCCTTGAGCAGGTGTTCGTTGAATGAATGTATGAATGAATGAATGAACGAACACTGAGGGGAACATGTAACTTTGACCCTTACTTGAGCAAAGGACTGGACAAGATGCTTCTGTGAGAATGTAAAAGAAAAACCCCTGGGTTTCATTAGCACGGAGGAAAGGCAAAACCCCACAATGTCCTAGTGACCTTACCAGCAACTCAGATGCCACCTGACAGGGCAGCCCATGCCACCAGGATCCAAGGGTGAGCCCAGCCTACCCTGCAGAGTGACATAGGCCAGGAGAACATTGCAATAGAAACAGATGTGGGTCACAGAGGGCATGAATTGAAAAAACAGTTGATGAAAAGATAGGGAAAACCATTTCTCCACGTTTACTGGTGGCATGTGACAAGGATAAATTTTCTGAGACAGAAACAATGAACGATGGAGCCAATACAACTGGAAGGAAACCTGCCTTCTCCCTGGTGGTTAGGGAACAAGATGGCTTCCCTTCAGCTTGGCCCAGCCACTGGAGCCAAGGTAGGCAGCACCCTGACTCCACTCCCAGTTTTCAGGGGATGCAAGACCACCCAGGATGGGCCATAAAGTCCATTTATTTTATTGGCACCAACATTTGAAAATGAAGAGCAGAATAAAGCAGAGTTCAAGTATAAAACATTTTTGTTTTCACCAAGGGTTGTAGGGGAGAGAGAAAGTGAGGGAGAGAGACAGAGGGAGAGAGAGAGACAAACAGGAGACAGAGGATGAGAGAGATAGAGACACAGGGAGACAGAGACGGTGGGAAATACACAGAGGGGAGAGAGAGAGACAGAAGACAGAGGATGAGAGAGAGAGAGAGAGAGACAGAGACAAACAGACAGAGACAGAGGGAGACAGAATGGGTGGGGGAGAGAGAGAGAGAGAGAGAGAGGGAGATCTCTCACAACATATCATGATTTTCTATGTGCCCTGGTTGAGAGCTAAAGAACAGGAAGGTTCACTTTTGAGGCACATCATCTCTGCAAGTCTCTGAGGTCTGGGAGATGCAAAGCATTCCCTGCCTCCCTACCCCTCACCATGGCACTGGAGCCCGGGCTGGCACCTCAGGTCCTAGGGTGGATAGCACCAGCATTCCCTGCCTGCCCACCCCTCACCATGGCACTGGAGCCTGGGCTGGCACCTTGGGCCCTAGGGTGGATCGCACCAGCATTCCATCTACCAGGAGGCTGATCTGGGATCCCCAGGGAACTGATGTGCTTTCAGCATTGTATGCTTGACAAACCATAGCCCCATACAGGCACATGTTGCTACAATCAGTCACTACGTTTAGTCACTGCTAGTTCCCTGGGGCTGCCATACAAAGTACTTAAAAGAAAACTCATAGCATTAAATGCTTGTATTAAGTTAATTTGCATATATGGTATGAGGTTACAGTTTTGGTTTGGTTTGGTTTGGTTTGGATTTTTCCATATTCATGCCCAGTTGTTCCAACATCATTTGCTAAAAAATTCAACTTTCTCTCAAGTTGCCTTTGCATATTTGTCAAAAATCAGTTCATCAAATATGTGCAAGTCTATTTCTGGACTTTTTATTTTGTTTTATTGTTGTAAGACCTGTTCTTTCTCACTGTCCATTTCATTGTCTTGGTTACTGTATGTTGATCACAGGTTTGAATTTTTCAACTTCGTTCTTGATTTTCAAAATCAATCTGGCTATTCTAGTGCCTTTATCTTTCCATAAAAATTTAAGAAACATCTTATTAATTAGGATTTCTACAAATTTATAGATCAATTTGGCAAGAACAGGCATCTTAACAATATCCAGTCTTCTTACCTATGAGCAATTTCATTTATTTAGATCTTTGCTTTCTTTAATGTTTTGTAGTTTTCCGTGTAAAACTGAAATGTATTTTAGTAGATTTATGCGTGTTTAGTAGTTACTGATACTATAAATGACACTTTTTAAAATTCAATATCCAGTTATACATTTTTAGGAGATACAGAAATATCATTGTTTTTGTATATTGACTTTATAACCCACAACCTTGCTAAACTCACTCTTTAGTTCCAGTAGCATCTTTGAAGATTCTTTGGGATTTTCTACATAGAGGACATATCACCTGGGAAATACTTGTTCTTCTTTTCTAATACATATGCCTTTTTGTTTATTTTTCTTGCCCTAAATCACTAGTTAGGATCTCCAGTGAAATGTTGAATGTTGAATGTTGAATGTTGAATGTTGAATAGAACAGTAAGCACAGACATTCTTTGATAAGAGTGAAAGCGTTCAGTCTTTGCCTAGGAAAGATAATGTTAGCTGCAGGGATTTTTTTTTTTTAATAGATTCCTTGGGTTGAAGAAGTTGCCTTCCATTTCTGAGAATTTTGTTCATGAATGGAGTTTGAATTTTGAGAAAAGCTTTTTCTTAATCTATTATGAGCATAGCAAATATTTTTTGTAAAAAGTCAGAAAGTAAATATTTCAGCTTTATTCACTAAAGCAGGTGCATCCACAGTTGACCATCAGCAGTAGCTTGCAGCCCTCCATCTGTTGGGATGGTCACTTGGTTTTACTTTATTCTATTGATGAGGAGAATCACGTGTGATTGATTTTTGACCCACTTGGTCATGATATTGTTGGATTTAATTTGCTAAAATTTAGTTCAAAACTTTTGCATCTGTATTCCTGGGGGACATTGGTCTGTAGTTTGTTGTGTTTTTAATGTTTTTCTCTAGCTTTAGTTTTAAGGTAATAATGGTTTCATAGAAATGGGTTGGGAAGTAGTCTGTCTTCTTAAATTTTCTAGATACATTCATATGAAATGAATGTTATTTCTACCCAAAATGTTTGCTAGTATTTACCAGTGAAAACATCTGGGCCTATGTTTTCTTTATGGAAAGCTTTTTAACTATAAGCTTAATTTATTTAATAGAGAGCTATTTAGTGTATTTATTTCTTCTTTAATAACTGTTTTAAATTGGGTCCTTATGGGAACTTTCTCATTTCACCTAAGTTGGCAAAGTTATTGGCAAAAGTTGTTCATAATACTTTTTTATTATTCATTTCAATGTCTGTAGGAACTGTAGTGATAGTAATTCTCTAGTAATTTGTAGCTTTCTAAAAATCATATCAGTCTGATTTGAGGTTCATCCATTTTATCGATCTGCTCAGAGAGCCAGGTTATTTCATTTTCTTCTATTGATTTTGTTTTTAATTGTAGTGGTTTCTTCTCTCAACATTATTTTCTTTCCTCTGCTTATTGTAAATTTTATTTTCCCTTTTTTCTAACTTTTTGAGGTGAATACTTAGATCATGGGTTTGAGATCTCTCATTCTTTCTAATACAAATGCTTACTGTTAAAATTTTCCTCTAAGTACCACTTTTATCTCATCCCATAAATTCCAATATGTCATGCTTTTATTTTCATGCAGTTCAAAATACTTTATCATTCACCTTCTAAATTTCTTTTTTGATCCATAGGTTGTTTAGAAGTGTGCTACTGAGGCTGGGTGCAGTGGCTCACCCTGTAATTCCAGCACTTTGGGAGGCCAAGGTGGGCAGATCACCTGAGGTCAGGAGTTTGAGACCAGCCTGGCCAAAATGATGAAACCCCATCTCTACTAAAAATACAAAAATTGGCTGGGCATGGTGGTGAGCACCTGTAACCCCAGCCACATGGGAGGCTGAGGCAGGAGAATCACCTGAATCCAGGAGGCAGAAGTCACAGTAAGCCGAGATCATGCCCTTGCACTCCAACCCCTGGTGAAAGAGCATGACCCCATCTCAAAAAAATAGAAGTATGCTGTTTAGTTCCAATTATTCGGAGATTTTTCCAGATGCCATAATTTTATTGACTTAAAATTTAATTTCATTTTGGTCATAAAACATATGTTATATGGCTTGATTATTGTTCAGTGAATTTTAAAACTTTAAATATGGCTCAGAATATAGTGTACTTTAGCAAATATTCCAAGTGTTCTGAAAAGTATGTGTATTATACTGTTAAGAGGTGGACTGTTCTATCAATGTCCATTAGATCAAGTACGCCAAGTAGACGTATTCAGTTCTTTTATATCCTTACTAAATTTCCATGTACTTGTTCAATTGGTTATTGAAAAAGCACTGTTGAAATCTCAAACCAAAATTGTGTATGTGTTCATTACTCCTTTTATTTCTAGCAGTGTTTGCTTCATGTATTTTGAAGCTCTCTTATTTGGTATATAAGCCTGTAGGATTATTGTGTTTTCTTGGTGAGTTATCCCTGCAACATGAGGAAATGACTCTTGTCCAAGTTTAGTGGCTCATGCCTGTAATCCCAACCTTTGGGGGTCTGAAGCAAGAGGATCACTTGAGCCCAGCAGTTCAAGACCAGCCTGGGCAATGTAGCAAGACCCTATCTCTACAAAAAATAAAATATTAGCTGGGTGTGGTGGCACATACCTGTAGTCTCAGCTACTCAGGAGGCTGAGGCAGGAGGATTGCTTGAGCCCAGGTTTCAAGGCTGCAGTGAGCCAAGATTGTGCCACTGAACTCCAGCCTGAGTGACAGTAAGACCTCATCTCAAACAAAAAAAAGAAATAATTTTTTATTCCTAGTAACATTATTTGTCCCTAAGTATGCTTTGTCTGAGATTTAAGTAACTATTTTCACTTTCTTTTGGTTGGTATTAGCATGTCATATCTTTGTCTATCATTTTACTTTTAACCTATTTGTGTCATTAGGGGAGTTTCTTATAGGGAGCATATGGTTGGTCCTTGCTTTTATCTAATCTGACATTCTATGTTTCTTGAACATATAGTATATAGTTTTATAAAACATTTCATATCTTTGCTTTCTAATTCTATTCTCTGTGTCATTTCTGGGTCAATTTTGATTAGCTTTTCTTCTCATTATAAATGATATTTTATTGCTTAGTCACATGTCTGGTCATTTTTGTTTGAAAGCCAGACATTGTGAATCTTACTTACATTGTGTGTTGGATATTCTTATATTTTTAAAACTAGTATTGTGCTTGTTCTTTTACTCATTTAAGTTACTTTGAAGCAGTTTGGTCCTTTTGATGCTTGGTTTTATGCTTTGTTAGATGGACCAAGCAGCATTTTTTTCTAAGTCTACTATTCCCTATTACTGAGGCAATGTAATTCTGTGTACTCTATTCAATGTCCTGTGTATTATGAGGGCTTTTTTAATGTTTACTGATGGGAACCCCACCTATTGCTGGCCTGTGTAAGCTCTGGAAACTATTCTGCCTGTCCATTATGTGTCCCTTTTTCCATCCTTGAGTAGTTTTCCTACAGCTTTTCATTGGCCAATAATCAGCTGAAGGTTCAAGGAATCCCTCTGTATCTCTCTCTCTCTCTGTGTCTCTCCGTCTGTCTCTCACCATGTCCTTTGAACCCTAGCTACTTTGACCTCTCCAAACCCCTTAACATATTGAGACCCCTGGGCTCTGACTAATTTCTCACTCCTGATGCTGCCCTGGAAACTCTCCCCAGACAGTGCCTGAAGCAATCATAGCACTGCACTCAGCTGCTTTCCGTCTCTCAGGAATCACTGGCCTTTGCTACTTATTCTCTCATATATGAGAAATCACTGTTTCATATATATTTTCTTGTTTTTTAATTAAATTGGGAGATAAATCTAATCCTTGTTATTCCATCTTTTCCAAACATTAAAAATTCAAATACTAGATTTTTACCCATGTGATTCCATTGAGAATCCTGGAACTGTGAAAAGTTTGGCGTTTCAACCCTGGAAGAAAAAGCAAGGACCAGGGACGATGGCCCTGGGTTCTCCCAGCTCAGCTGCATACAACCTCAGTGCCCTTAGGAAGGTGCTTTGCCTCACTGGGGCTTCATCTACACATGAAGACTAAGTATTACCCACAGGCTTCACCAGGTGCACTATGGTCAAAAGAAACCACAGATAAGTAGGGAGCAGGGAAGTGTTAGCATCATATGCACTTCCCTGGGACTCCCAAGGGCTAGGGATTACACTCTACAAAAAAGCAAACGTAAGATAAAATTTTTTGTGTTAAATGATGAATTACATATGTTTCCACAAATACCTAACCTGAATTATCTGCCAAAATTCTCTAAAGAATCTTCTCTAAAACACACTGTGTGAATTCCTTTTGAGTATGAAATTGGCAGTGATCTCTCTGGTGTAGTTTATTCCTGGAAAGATACACAGGAAAGTGGGTCACAGTTGCGGCCTCCAGCAGGAAACTGGTGGTGAGGGCCAACCACGGCACAGCCCCATGTTTCACTGAATGCCATTTCTAACACTTAAAAATTGTTCCATCGGTTTGTGTCCTTATTAAACATATAAACTGAGCACCTAAGATAAATTCAGATAAATGTTTTTAAAGCTCAAAGTAGCCTTTGAGGATGCCTGCAGCCTTTGATGAATGTTTGCAGATCTATTTTCTACTTAATCCATTTGACATTAAGAGGAAAATGCATCTGCAACTACCTTCCTTTCATTGTTGCCCGAAAACCCAACCTCCCCATGTCATCTGTGACTTCTGGGAGTAGGAAAAGTCCCAAGGTTCATAATATCATTTCTGACGTACTAGCTGTGCCTAAACTTCAGTTTAAGAATTTCAGACCTGGTGAAATCTAAGAATCCCATGGGACATATGTAAATTCATGTCATAATCATTCACTTCCTGTAACATTCATGTCAACAAGAGACTCACTTACTCAGCAATACCTGCTGAGCCTGCTAGGTGCTAGGCAGGTACATAAGCGTTCTTGTTTCCAAGAACTCAGACTAAGAGGCCAGGCCAGTCAACCGTAGTCATTATTCCTGTGTTCACAAAATGGAGACGTACCAAACAGTATTTTTAAGGGTTCCAGGTTGCATCTGCACAAAGTTTTGGGAGAGGTGGGTCCTCCTGGCGTGCTTTGAGAGTAAGCAGAGTAAAGAAAGGAACAGGATTAGGGTTCTCGGTAGGGTGTACCCTACTAGGAAAGGACACCTCCCAGGCTGGGGGGCTGATCTGAAAGGAGCCCTGCCCTCCACAGCTATAGCAGCCAGGGCTGGTCTTGGGGGACTTAGAGCTGCTCCTGAACTGGTGTCACCCCACACTGCCTGCACCTCTCCATGAGCAGCGGGGACCACGCTGCCCAGTTATTGGTAGAAAGGGCTGGACGGGAAGAGAGGTGGGGGAAATTCCGTGTCTGTAAAACCCATGTCTGTGGTCCAAGGCCCACGGCTCAAGTGACCAGGAGCGTCAGAGGCACGGAAGGGAACCCAGCTCACCATTGGAGGTGGGGAGGCCTGAGGACACACACGCACAGAAGAGTTCGCGAGCATCTCCCAAGAGGGTAACGAGAAGACACGGGGAAGCATAAAGACGCTGGGCTCCGCTCACCGCTCGGGCACCGGGACACTCTTCCCTGGGCTTGTTGGAGGACATGCTTTGGAGCCTCCCCCGAGTCTGTGTCTAGAAGCCGCGGCAGCTCACCTCGCTTGCCCGGTGCATGGAAGCTGCTTTGCTCAGAGCTTGTAGCGCCCCGCAGTTAGAAGGAACAGTGGAAACAGCGCCCTGATCACTTACAAAGCATGACCATTGTACTTACTGTCTTCCCCACAGAAAAGAAGAATTCAAAAAACACTCAGTATGAAAATCTATCCCTTCTGGACAACATCCTTCAAAATATGGGAAGATCTTCAGGTAGGTTGGGAATAATAGGTAAGTGTCTTCCGTTTGGGGATGTTTTCCCTGCTCAAGGGACAGGTGTGTCTCTGAGCAGCTCCAGGAAGAGCAGGTGAGCCCCGCCCCCAAGTGGACCTGCCTGAGCTCCACAGGAGCCCCGTCCAGCCACTGAGGTGTGGACACCTGACCGGACAATTCCAATCCAGGGCATTGTCACCCATGTCGATGAGGCAGCACTCTCCCTTCTCAGCCAAACGGAGCAAGAGACCAGTCCCCATTTTCCTGAGAATAATCAGGACTCGAAAGGCTGCCACCACCCACCCACACAAAGGTCTCAGCCACGTGATGGCTGGAACCTGCTCCCTTGTGACAGGCCCAGGAAGGTCCCCCACACCCCTGTCAGGAGGCTCTCCACCGTCTCATGAGGTGGACCCCCAGTCCAGCCCTTCCCCCACTGACTGTCACACAGCTCCATCACTGCCCGCCTGCTAGGAGTTGGCCACGCGGGTCCTGTGGCTTCTGCCCGTGGCCCCAGGCTTCTCCTCCGAGCTTTCCAGGAGCCAGTCCTGGGTGAGGCTGACAGCCCTCCTGCCCTCCTGGCCACCCTTAGTCACATGGCGGCCCAGCGTGCCTAGACCCTGCCCCGGTACCCTGCAGCACACACCCGTCCACACAGCCTGAGACCATCCGTCTGGAGCGCGTCACACCATGAATCCCGAGCTGCTGTCTGTGAACGCCAAGGGCTTTGGCACATGAGCAGTTGCTGAGCCACACGGCTGGCTTTTCAAAGCCCGAGCACAGGGCCAGACGATGAGACCCCGACGCCCTCATTCTCCTTCACTGGTGCTTCCCGAGCACCCAACACGTGCCCGGCACTGTCCTAGGCTCTGGAGTTTTTCCCATAAAACAGAGAGCCCTGCCTGGGAGTTCACCCGCTAGAGGACGGTGAGGTGGGCGTCCCTGTGCCCTCTGAAGGCATTGGGGTTCTGACTTTTCCGTCCAGCCTGTTAGCTGCTGCTCCCAGCCCCTCACTGTCCACAGGCGTGGGAAGCCGGCCAGCCGGTCCTTGTTAAAATGCTGACAAGGACGGTCCTGGGACGCGTCACTAGAGGCCTCCCTGCTGCACGGGTTGTCATGGAGCACAGGCCGGGAGCTGCTCTGAAGTGGGGCCCGCAGCCCCCCACGTTCAGACTTTGCCGGCCAGTGTCCATCCCAGGACCACAAAACCTCAAGCCACAAGGTCTGTCCGTATCCCCAGCAGCAGGGACCAGGCCAACACACGGGGGGCAGAAAGGGCAGTGAGCGGTGGTTCAAGCGACGGCCAATTCCCAGACTGTGCCGCCGTCAGGCCAACCTCTGCTGCTTTAGATACGGATTTCACGAGAGACCTTGTCAAAGATCCAGTTCTCCGGGACCTGACTGTTCGGCCATGCTGGACAGTGAAGGACCAGGAGTCTCCACCCTCCTGGTACTGACATCCCAGGAATGGGCCCCACAGCCCGCTGCCATGAGGGCAGGAGGAGGAGGAGGACCAGCCCAGCCCAGCCCCGCCAAGCTCGGAGTTACTGATGGGTTTTAAGGGAGAACGAGGGGGAAACGACACTGGACAGAGCGGACCCGCAGAGAGCGCCAGAGGCAGCCAGAGCCAGACACGGCCAGCACCCCACTGTGCTCCTGCCTGGGACTCATCCGCGGGGCTCCCCCATCCCTCCCCAGCTGAGGCCCAGTTCCTAGTGTCCCCTGATCCTGCCGATGGCCTCATCTCTCGCACACCACACACGGCCAGGCTCAAAATCTCCTCTTTCCACACAGGAAACAATTTCCGTAAAGAGCTGCCGAGGACGAGCGCTCAGAGCAGGCGCCCAGGCAGTCCGTGAGGCCGCAGCCGCCGGAGCCCCGGGCGGGAGACGCGCCTGCGACGACCTCCACCCAGCCGCTCTGGAACAGGGCACCTGTGTGCATGCACCCACATTCTGTGAGCCATTTGCATAAAGGAAAATCGTTATTTCACACCATCCAAATGGAGTTGGTTTATTTAAGTGTTAAGCTCAAGGGTGTGTGGGATTTGCTTTTTTTTTTTTTTAAGAAAACAAGAAACAAAAACCATATTGAGCCTTGAAATAAGCACATCAGAAGATTCTGCCTACAAATAACCATCTCAGAGTTCGTGAGGAAGAATCCATCCCTGAGGACCAGAAACTATGAAGGCCCAAGAGTCTCTTTCCTGCTGCCACGCCCTGCAACACACACATGCACACATATAACACATGTGCACACACAACACACATGCACGCACAACATACGTGCATACACAACACATCCACACATACAACATCCACACATGCAACACACAACATGCACACACACGACACACACACACACAACACACACAGAGCCTCATTGCAGCGGAAATGTTTGCTGAGCTTGGGAGTGCTGGCTGGGCCTGTGTGTTGAGGAGGGCGAAGCTTTGCTGCAGGTGGTGTGTGAGGCCTACAGCGCTACCTGGGGGCAGGGGCTGGGGTGACAAGCACACATCTCGAGCAACTTTTCCTACCCAAACTGACTCTGACTGCAGATGGGCTGCAGCCTCTACCAGACTCATTGAAGTGACCTGTCCGGAATGATTTAGGACAAAACATGACTTTCCCGTTTCTCTGGAAAGGCAGCCAGGCTTTGAGAAGCTCCGGGATCATGTTTTGGAGCAATCCTGGACAGAGGACATGTGTGCCCTTTGTGCAGTGTAGCAGTGGGTGGGCATCCATGAGGGCAGCTGGAAACGGAATCAGACAAGGCCGCTGTGCTCGTAGCTGCTGGCTGTGCTCTATTCTTCAGAGATGCAGACGTCCTGCCCCCGCTTTCCATGGTGTCTCCGAGGCCACTGCAGAGGACCAAGGGGTTGGATTCAGGGCCCTTTGAGGCCTTTCGTGCAACCCCTCGATTCCAGAAGAGGAAACTGAGGCAGCGAGGGCACGTGACTTGCTGGCAACTCCGTAAGCTGGTGGCAGGGCCAGATGCAGTTCTTTGTGATGCCCAGTGCTCTCCCGTGTCTACTAACCGCACCGCGGCCCCTCTGTTAACACGTGGACAGCCCCGTGCACTCCTGCCCCTTCCTTTGTGCACTTGCAGTTTTGATTTTTTGGTTTTGCACGTGGATCTCACAAACCACTTTGAGCGAACTTTGTGGTTTATAAGTTGTTTGCGTGCACAGCGTGTATGGAGTCCTCACAGCAAGGCCAGGAGGCCGGCGTCGCCTCCACTCCACATGAGTGGGCCTGGGGCTCAGAGGTATTAAGTGGCTCACTCACCACCACACTGTCACGTGGCCCGCTGCAGACCCGACACCTGCCCCAAGCCAGGGCCCTGCTGCGGGAGGTTTTCATCATCAGTGGCTTCATCGTTTTCCAAGCAGGGCCTGGCAGGGTTTGTCCCCCCAGAAACCTTGGCAGAGCAGGGCTGACCCAGAGAAGACAAAACATAAAAGCACCATTGATCTGGCCACTCTCTCTCCTCTGTCCTGACCACGTGACAGCCCTGATCACATAGCCTTCAAAAGCTGAAAGGTTGATTTAATAGTTTGATCACATCAAAAGATTCCCTTTCTCAGGGACGGCACTGAAAACAGCCAAGGGAACACGCTGGGTCTCCAGATGGATGATTGCTGTGCAGGGCTCCCACACGCTCTTCCTGCTGAGGGGACACACTGGGGCTGTTCCTGGGACGCTTCAAACAGTCGGGAACTAAGCTGACGAGGAAACATGTCAGTGTTAATGCTAGCTACCCCAAGGCAAGTGATGAGCTGGCTTACAGGGTGTTAAAGACATGCCTGTGAGCGGGGAGTGACCCCCCACATGTACTAGGATGGGCATTCCAGGAAGAAAGCATCCCAAAGGTGCCAGGGCAGGGGTGGGCGAGTCTGAGGCTCTGCCACCCAGGGCAGGAATTGCAACTAGAGTAGTTTCCTATTATATGCTATGGGTGAGAAAAAATGCTGAAACATATTAATGTACACTGTATGATTTCAGGTTTTTGAAATTTTTTGAGGCATGTTTTATGGCCAAACATACAATTTTGGTAAATATTCCATTGGAACTCAGGAGGAAGGTGTATTCCACAGTTGTCAGGGGGCAGGATCCCATGAAGTCAGTGAGTTAGGTTGGTCCATTGTGTGGTTAAAATGTCTCCTTACACATTGCTCTTCGCCATCAAGTACCATGAGAGTTGCGTGACACATCCCCACTGCAAGTGCTAGGGACGCAATTCTTTCCTGCTCTCAATTTTGTTTATATGTTTCAGAGCTGTGTTGCTAGGGTTGTATAGACTGAACTGTCTTTCTGGTGGATTTAAGCCTCTATTGTTATTAAATGTTCCTCTTTATCTGTAGTATTTCTTCTTGCCTAATATTTATTTGGTCTGATATTAACAGAGCCACACTAACTTTCTTTCAGTAAATGTTTGCATGGCATATCATTTTCTGTCCTCTTAAACTTCACTGTAATGTTATACTTAATATAGATATTTTTAGGTAATATATAGGAGGACGTTTATAGAAATCGAGCTTTTTTGTCTTTTAATTGGAATGTTTCATCCTTTTACGTGAAATGTAAGTAGTACTATCGCTGGGTTTGTATCTCGGATAGTGCTATTTATCTTTCATTCCTCTCACATGCCTAATTTTTTTCTTATTTCACTTTATTTGGATTAAGCAAGTATTTTTTTCATTCCATTTTCCTTTCTATTAGATCATTATGTGCTTTAATATTATTTTAAAGGTGATATTAGAGACTATAATATACATCCTTCACTTACTATCACCTAAAATTAATACTTTTACTACTTCCTACATTTTCTCTTCTTTCATTTTATTTGGATTGAGCAAGTTTTATTTTTCATTCAATTTCTCCCTCTACTAGATCATTAATTACATCTTTTTTAATATTATTTTAAAGGTTATATTAGAGACTACCACAGTATGCATCCTGGACTTCCTATAACCTAAAATTAGTACTTTTACCATTTCCTGAGTAATGCAAGAATAGGAGAATATTTAACTCCACTTAGCATTTTTTGTATTTTTGTCACAAATTTTAATTCTGCATATATTTTAAATGCTTCAAAATACTGTACTTAGTTCTATGCAGTTAATATTGCCTTGGATTCATCCACATACTTACTCTCTCATTTGTTCTTCATTGTGCTGTGCGTTTTTAATGCTTCTGGCTAGCAGTACATTCCTGCCAACTAACTACTTTTAGTATTTTAGTGTAGCCTGCTGGGAAAGGTCTCAGGTTTTTATTTGTCTGAAAATATCTTCACGTTTTGAAGAATGTTTTCACCAGACGTAGACTCTAGATTAGCAGTTATTTTCTTTGAGTATTTTCAGAATGCTTTCCATTGTCTTTTGAACTCCATTGTTTCTCCAGGGAAGTCTGTTGTCACTGTCTGTGTTATTACTGCTCCTTAGACAGTAATGTGTCTTTCCACCTCTGGCTAATGTTAATCATTTTTCTTTGCCTTTTCATTTCAGCATATTTACAGTGATGTTCCTAGCTGTGTTTTTACTGCACTTACGTCATCTGGGTTTATGGTGATATTTGAACCTGTGGCTTATTTCTTTTGTAAATTCTGAAAAATTCTAAGCTGTCTTTTCAAATATTCTGTGGCTTTTTTCTCTCCCTCCTGTCTCTTCCAATTATGCACCTTCGATGTTTGTGCTGTGTCCCACATTTTTCTTATACTCTTTTTATTTTTCATTCTTTGTTCTTCTTGATTTTCAACTGAATATTTTCTCCTGACCTATATCCAGATCACTAAAGCTCTCTTCAGCTTTGGCTAATCACTTATTTATCCTAATTAAATTTTAATTATGATGTCTTTTAATCTTGGGATTTCCATTTGGTTTTATTTTATGGGTTCTACTTATCTGTAACATTCACCATTACGTCATCTGTTTTATGGAACTATATTAATCATAGCTATATGTCTAATCTGTATTTGATAACTCCACAATCTGTATTATCTAGAAATCTGTTTCTATTGCCTAGATTATTGTTATGATTGGTACTTTGGGATGGATTGGTGGACATCGTGTTATGAAAAACTAGAAACTCTGAAAGGCATCTAGTTCTGGTAGCCAGTTAGAGTGAGAACAGATTACCATAAGTTGTTTTGACACTGGATTTGTCTTTGCAACACCTGATCTACTTCTAATTTTCCTTGTTCCTATGGGAGTTCCAATTTAGAGCTCTGAGAATTTACCAGGGCCCTTCAAATGCAATTTTTCTTCTTTACACTGGGAGACTGCTTGAAAGCTCTTTAGCTCCTCAGCCTCTCTGCTACCACTTTCTACTGACCTTCTCTCCAGCTGCACAGCTGAGGACTTAGGGAATGCTTTAGACCAGCAGATTGGCTAGTTGGGCTCACTACACTGCACATGCCTTCTTTCTGGGATATTAGCACCTGAATCCCTGGCTGTATAAGAAACTCTTAACTCACACTTTTTCTTCCCAGCCCTGGGAGATTGCTGATAGCTAGCAACTGCTGTCTGCTGTGCTGCTCAACCTGTGATGCATAAGAATTAGCAAATGCCTCAGGGGTGATGAGCTCAGAATATAACACTCACATCCACAAATTTCCTTCTCTCTCAATCTTGACCACTCAAGTTCTGCCCATCTTGGGAGTTTTTCAATATACACATTTGCATTTTATCTGGGTTTTCCGGTTGTTTTCAGCGAGGATGTGGCTGCTACTTATCCCAGAATCCCATTTTGAGAATCATTAATCTAGAAACAGAGGAGTTAACCAGCTTCATCCTGACATCTGCAAGGAAGACAGGATTTTGCCACAAATAGGAAAACACGGGGCTTCTGTAGTTGGGGTCAGGGAGGGAACAGACCAGAACCACCTCAGAGGAAGGGGTGTGTGTGCCTGGTGGGGAGCGCTGCAACATTAGGGAGCTCACAGACAGCTCTAGAAACTAGAGGTGGCAGCTGTGCCACCTCCTGTGGGTCTGGCAGGACCCACCAAGAGCCTAACACCCAGGGCACCAGCCAGACACTTCCCAAACTCTGCAGAGCTTTAGGATTGAATGTTACTTCGTTGCAGACAGACTGAGAGGGCTCTGAGCTTCGCATTCTGTCACCAAATCATCAATGGCTAAGAGCATGTGCACCTGGAACAGAACAAGACCAGGGTAATGGAAGAACAGAGGTAGCAGGGTCAGGACCAGGGCAAGGCTGGTCCCCAAACCACCTTGACAAAGTGCTCTGCAGAAGGACACTGCTCGAAACATCCATGGTGAGTGGTGAGTGAGTGAGTGAGAGTGTGTGTGTGTGTGTGTGTGTGTGTGTGTGTGTGTGTATGAAAGAGAGAGAGAGAGAGAGAGACAGAGAATGAGAATGAATTGCTGGCTAAGGGCTCTATCAATGAGGAGGAATTGGAACTTCAAATTATAATCAAGTTACACCTGTATGTTATCTGCAACGTCTCTTCCATCTTTACGGAGTGAGTCACCCATTAGTGAACTTCTGCAGTCTGGGTTTCTCAGCCAGCTGCTCTGCTGTTAAAGGCACCAACCCTCCCTCCGCATCTTGCAGCATGGCCTGCTCACCTCTGGTGCTCTGGGGGAAACTGGTGCCTGAGCAAGACTGAGAGCCACACCCCAGACACTTAGATTTCCAAAACAAACCATGACGAAGTGCTGATGCACGGTACCACAGCTGGCCTCTCACCCAAGACCCTCCCAGTTCCTCACTCTGATTCCAGAGGAGGTTTTCCCTCCGTCCCATGAGCCAATGGCTGTGTCCAGATGAAGAGTCCAACCCCACGTCCTCTGAGAATCACAGTTCAGAAGCCCAGGGACCCAAAGCATCCCCCTGCCCTGCCGTGACAACAGATAAGCAACAGCAGAACTGGACAAGTGCATAGACAGTCGCCTACGGGGAGGCCGAGACGCCGCGCTCAGAGACAGATGACGGCAGGCGGGGTACCTGCCGGTCCTCCCAGAGATTTTAACTGAACACACGTCAACAAACCATTGGTTTCTTCACAAGCAAGCACAGACTCTGAAGTTAAACCAACTCCAGGAGTTTCACCCACCTTTCAGAAGATGCTACTTTTGAGTAGCGTCTACACAGCAAGAGCCATGCAGGACCCGGCCATGGCCTGCAGCTTTCCCGCAGAGAAGAGGGACGGACTGCCACGACCCACCCTGTCCCTACCTTGCCTGTGTCTCCGCCGCTCAGTCTGCTGAGCCCAAGCCCTTGGCGGCTGGAACAGACGCTTCCAGAACGCGCAGGCCCGAGCCCGACACCCCAGTGCCAGTGTCTGCGTGGCTTCGGCTCCAAGGACTTCTGCTCTCGATGCTGGTGCTCTCCTCAGCTTTGTTCCGTGCGTGCGTTTCCCTTTTCTGATGCTGTTTGGCGAACTGCACTTTCCAGACACCATGCCCCAGAGAAGAGGCTGTCCTCTGGTCTGCTGCAAATCCTGTGCCCGTTTTCCCAGGGGAAGGTGGGCCAGGAGGCCCGCTCTTCCCAGTCTCTCTGAAAATAGTCTGTGGTCCTTTTCCTCTGGCAGAGGGTGGCTTCTGCTCTGGCATGGCCCTCTATCTCCCTGTGTCCCGGCCAGAGGAAACGGTCCCAGGCGGTCCCATGCCTGACGCACCTCTGCCCCGGAGACTCTGCTGGACGCGCCCCACGGGAAGCACGCACGTGCAGGCACTCTTGAGGTCACCTGTGCTGAGGCTGCTCCCTCCCGGCCCGCAGTGCTCTCTGCGACTGGTGCCTTTGCCTCTGCGCACAGAGGCCCCACCGTGTCCAGTGCCGTAGCACAGCCCACACCCGCCACTCACACCGTGGCAAGGCCAGCGCCCCAACGCCCCACGTGGCCACCTACGTCAGGCCTCAGGTGTGACGCGGCCACGCTGCCTTGGAGGCAGACCCACCTGGATTTCAGAGCTGTGCTCCAGGGCAGGGGTCGGCGAACAATCTCCATCAAGGGCCAGATGGAAACTATCTGGGGCTTCACAGGTCCGCCACTCACTGTGGCAACTCAGCCTCCAGACCGTAGCACAAAAGCACTAGGGGCCAGGCACCGGAGACTCACTTGAGGCCGGGACTTCGAGAGCAGCCCGGCCAACATGGTGAAACCCTGTCTCTGCTAAAAATACAAAAAGAAATAAGCCAGGCCTGGTGGTGGCCGTCTGTAATCCCAGTTACTTGGGAGGCTGAAGCAGGAGAATCACGGAGCCCAGGAGGCCGAGGCTGGAGTGAGCTGAGATCACGCCACTGCACTCCAGCCTGGGCGGCAGAGGGAGACTTTGTCTCAAAAAAAAAAAACAAAAGCAGCAGGGGATCCATGGCAAGAGCATGGCTGTGTCCCAGGACCTTTAGTTACAAACCTAGGTGGGAGCTTCTCAGCGGGAGGAGAGCCTGCCCCGTACTCCCACCCTGCACGGGGACAGCAGTGGGTTCCTGAGCACTTCCAGTAAGTGTGTGACTGGAGAACTGAACTCCTAATTTTACCTGGATGAGTTTAAATGTAAAGCAGCTGTGTGGCTGGTGGCTCCACGCAGCCCCGCGCGGCCCTGGGGGTGCAGGACCCCTCTCCCCCGAGCCGCGCCTCCGCACGTGCCTGGGGACGGTCTCCGAGCATCACCTCTTCCACCAGGACGCTGCTTCTCAGACCCAAAGCCTTGCTCCTTGTGAAAGACTCGACAGCGGCACCGTTTCCCGGGAAAGAGAAAGGCTGCATGTGAAGCTTTCGAAGCCGCAACGTGGCCGGCCTGGGAAACGCTGTTTTAAAACGATGGGACCTCTTAAGACGCCACGGAGACTTAAAAAACATTTGTAAGAAAATGTTTTCCAGCTAAAGAGCCCAGTGATGTTTTTCAACCCAGAAGGCATGTATGCCTTGATTCTGAATCACTGATAAAAGAGCTTTGTAAAAGGTGATTCCAACAGCCCTACCGGGCAGACGGCCAGTAGACACCCCCGAAACACCAGGACTCCCCATCCCTGGGGCTGCGTGGAGCAGGCAGGCCTGGCCGGAGCCCAGCAACCAGGTGCTCCCAGCTCCAGCCCAGCACCCCCGTCCCGGGAAAGGCAGGCTCCACGGAGGGCGTTCCCGGGTTCGCGTCTCAGTCCGTGGTGGTGAGGACGGAGTTAGACCTGACCGTGGAAACAGCGAGAAGTGAAAGACGAGATGAATAGTAAGAAGAACGGACCCCCTCGCCACCGCCGGGGGCTGCCTCAGAGTCGCACGTCCCATGAGGACACAGGTCATCACACACCCTGCAGCCCTGAGGGCAACCCACGCCTGCAGTGTGAGGGGCTCCAGGAGACAGAAGCCCTGGGACCCCCTACACACGCACACACGCCTCGGAGGGCAGATGTTCGGGAACCAGCGTCGACGCTGCTGTTGAAGTGCAGAGCTCTCTGCTGGCAGAACCCCCTCTTCTGTGGGGACCCCAGACTTTTCCTTAAGACCTTCCGCAGAGTGGGTGAGGCCCACCCACACCACAGCCCACGATTTTACTTCAAGTCGACTACTGCTCATGTCACAGAAACAGGAGTTCACAGCCAGGCCCCAGGGTGTCTGCCCAGACATCTGGGTGCCATGGCCCAGCCAGGTGGGTGTGAGGCCTGACCATCACCTCAGCCTGCCAGCCTCACCCCGGTGAACACAGGGAGGCCTGGCGGAGAACCTGTCAGGACCCGTCAGTGGGCAGAGCCGGGAAGCCGCAGTGCCCGGGCCGGGACCTCAACCCCTGTCCTGCACTGCCCCTCTATGGCGGGTCTGGGAATGACAGCTGCCTGCGGGCGGGAAGCTCAGGTTCAGCTGTGCACACCGGACCGGTGGCCACCGCGCAGGGTGACCCACAGCCCATCCCGGACCTACATCCCTCCAGCAAAACAGCAAAGCCCTCATGCTGCTTCTCCCCACACGTGCCCCCGCGACCTTCCCTCCTCGGCAGACGGGGCCACAGAGGAGACCCCGAAAAGATAACCCCCACCGCCCCCCATTACCAAGGCCCTGTGGCTGCACCAGAGGCCCTGAGAGTGGGGGTTGGGCAGAGCAGACCGTGAAAGGGCTTGGGAGACAGGGAGGTTTGGGGGACTGTGAAAGGGTTTGGGAGATGTAGGGCTTGGAGGGTTTGGGTAAAAACTGGGATTGGGGGTTGAACCAGGGTTTGGGACCACGCCTCACCACGTGGGATCTGTACACAGTGATCCACCCAGTGTGCACGGCCCCTTCCCTCTGAACCCTCGGCTCCTCATCTGCAGGATGGGTGAGCCCTAGAGAAGCCAGCAGAAGCAGAAGAGGCGGCGAACGCAGAGCATGTGGCCTGTGACGGAGCCTAAAAGTCCACTCGGCAACAGTGGCTGTGACCCAGAAAGCCTGCTCAGCGTCTATGACCTAGAAAGCTTACTCAGTGACGGCATCTATGATCTAGAAAGCCCACTAGGTGACGGTGTCTATGATATAGAAAAGCCACTGAGCAATGGTGTCTATCACCTAGAATGCCCGCTCAGTGACAGCGTCTATGATCTAGAGAGCCCACTCGGCGACGGTGGCTATGATCACTCATGACTCTGGCCCCTGGCTCTGTTGGTCAAGGCTTGCCACAGCCCAGAGGCCTCCACAGCCTCCCTGGAGCTACTGAAAAGGATGCCAGTTGGGGAAGAACCCAAGGAAGTACCAACAGATTCAGACAGGCTCAGGGACGACTGACCAAGAAGCCAAGAGGCCAAGGGCACCCAGGCTGCCGCTGGACCCTGCTGTGCCAGCGCTGCCTCTGCATCTGGGCCCGTCTCAGAGACCAAGGTGAACACCAGAGGGTGGGAGTGAGGAGGACTCGCCCACCCGCTCCTGTCGGCCACTGCTATTTCCCCACAGGGCAGCGTAACCTTTCAATACTGGGTAAGGGCTGTGTGACCACAGAGGTAAGGCCCCTCGCACTCTGCCCAGAAATCCTCCATCAGGAACCTGAGGCTGCCCTGCCCAGGTCAGCTTCACTCACGTCCACACTCACAGCTTCCACCCTGTGGACCCCCACAGAGGGGGGGCGGCAGGCAGCCACTCAAGGTCAGCTCCCCATGCCCTCCCTGCCTGCCTCGCCCTGCCCTCACTGGGCGTTCACAACCCCCCCGACCTGTACAAGCTGAGCCCCTCTGCCTTCACCCTCGGGGAGGTGGGCTCCCTGTTAGGGACTTGGAGGAAGGTCAGCCCCGATTTCCCCACAGCCCCTCGTGATTTCACAGTGAGAAGCTGGCTAGGGACCCGCAGGTGTTCACTAAGGCTCACTGTCACTGTCTCAGCACTGGGGTCTGTTTTGTTTGGATTCACCCCAATCCTGTACGTGGAGACAGTAGGGTTCATGGTCTTTTGCCGAACTAAGTTGAACCAGTACTCAAGGAGCATGTGATGGGAGGGGCTGGTCTCTCCCTTGGTGAGGAGTTGGGAGGAGCAGCTGAGCGCAGAATCGAGACACACCACACTCAGGTCCAGTGGTCAGAGGTGGGGCAGGGGGCCCAGCGGTCAGAGTGACGAGAGGACGGTGTCCTGGGCAGGCTCGGCCCCTGCCAGCATCCCACCCTGCCCAGGCAGCAGCTTCCCAGCGTCCCTGGATCCCCTCTTACCTCTGACCAGCTCCCAGCCACGCGCTCTACGTCCCCCACGCGCCGTGTGTGTTCCTACTGAACGCTGCTGGGGACCACTGCAGAAATACTGCTTCCGACCTCAGGCCTCAGAACAACCGTGGCTTCCATTTCAGGGCCTCTCATCTTTCTCTCTCTCTCACGTGCTCCAAGGCAGGCAGCTGGCAGGCCGTGGCTTCCCTTCGGAAAACTCACGTGACGAGGAGCGGAGGGAGGCCCTGGCCACAGTCCGTGGGAGCCCAGCGTGGAAGGGGATCCTTCTCCCGCTGAGCCTTCTGAGGAGCCCTCAGCCCGGCCACAGCTTGCTGCCCTCAGGAGAAGCCTTGGGTGGGAGGTGCCCAGCGACAGGCCCTGGATTCGCGACCCACACACTGTGCCGTCATGTGTGCTGTAAGCCATTGCATGTGGGGATAACTTGTTAGTAGACAAAAGGCCGCAGACCTTCCTGGCCCATGACGAAAGCTCGCTAATGAGGGCTGGCTGCGTCTGGAACAGCTTGTGTCCTCTGCCACTCCAGCAGCAGTGGTGTGTCCAGGGCAGGAGGGCGGGACCCCCGAGAGGCTCTCCTCCTCCCACACCTCTCTCCACTGGGCGTGACTATCCATGGACGCCAGGTGAAAATCAACATCGCAGCAGCCTTGAAGGACACCCGCAGCTCCAGAGGGCTGAGGAGCAGGGGCAGGTACCACTGAATCCGACTGGGGAGCACTCACGGCCCCTGGTGGGGCCGCCCCCTCTCCAGCCCGGACCCCTGCCCGACTGTGCCCTGGGCGGAGAGCTCTCAGCCACGCCTCTGCTGCCCTGTGGTCAGGAGTTTGCAAGTGGTTTGTAACCAACAGTCAGGTATGAACTAAGAACATGAACCAGTCAGGGTTTGAGGCAGAGAAGGGAAGCCCCTCCAGGCGTCTTCAGCAGGAAAGCAGGTGATGCCAGTGTCCTGAAAGTGACTGGAAAGTTGAAGCAGGTTGTCACGTGGCTGGCTCACCTGAAATGACTCACAGGACAATGCAGAGCCCACGCAGCACGGGGCCACCGTTCCGGGGCTGCCATTGACTCGTGGGTTTACCTCGGCCCGCCGGGGCCAGGAGCAGAAGCCAGGAGCCCATGGGGTCGCGGCTGCCATCGCCTGCGTCTGGGGTTTGAAGAGCAGACACCACGCAGAAAGACTCACCTCTCAGCAGCCGGGCTTTCCAGCAGAAACGGCACACGGTGGCGCAAGACGCGCTCTTCTCCCGCCTGCTTTTGGGTTGCCTTTGGTGGGCTCCACCTGGCTTGCGGCACCCAGCTGCCAGGCGTCTCGGAAAGCAGGCGCTTTGTTCCCTGTTTTCTCCCGTCACAGGGAGGGTGGAAGGAAGGTGAAATAAGCCAACTGGGTGCACGCACCACAGAAGGCCGAAGGTAAACCGCTGGGCGGCTTCAGGGCAGTTCTGCCCATAGCCTTGATGTGCTTCCTCGCGATGAAGACGAGCTTGGAGCTCCAGCCCAGAGGCACCAGGAACGCGGCCGCGGTGGCATACGTGGGCACCATGCTTCACGGGGTGAGGGCTCTCCCACCACCGGCTTGCCCACAGCACAGCTCGGCTGGGCCTGCCAGCTCCCACTGCCTCACTGCTGGGAGTGAGTGACTCTCACGTATTTTCCATGCACCCCATGAAGTGAGACGCCGGCCTCCCCTCCATTCTGGGCGACCTGTCAAGGATACCTGAAAGCAGATACAGCCTCGGGAGGCGGGGGCAGGGCCACGCAGGCTGCTCTCCCGTAACCCAGACTCACGGCGTGCGTGGGCAGCACTGGTCCCTTTACACACAGGGCCCTGCGGGTCCCCAGCCACTGTCACTGCCATAACCAACTGTCCTCCCTCCCTGAGCCCAGAGCCCCATATCTCCTCCCAGCCCCCATGCAACTGGGCAGGTTGTGTTAGGTTACAGGTAGGTGACATTCCAGAGCCGTCAGTCCTGGACACCCCGAAAGGGGCATCTTGCATGAGAGGCAGTGGTCACGGACCAGCGAGGAGACCAGGACAATGACTCTCCCTCTTGACCCAAGTCGGGAGTGTCTGGCCACCCACAGAGAGGGCGACGGCTCATTCCGGGCTCCAGGGGCCCATCTTGCTCCTGAAGCCCATGGTTCAAACCTTGTTTCCTGCCTCGTAAACACTTAGGAGTCATTGATTTAAAAGTGTCCAGACCCCAAAATGCCACACATTTTTGTTTGTTTGTTTAACTCATAAAAAAAACTACTGACTCTAAATGAGTCCAGACTCAGGTCTTGATATTCAAAGCCTCCCACACGCGTTCCATCCCAACCTGCCTTTGCCATCACCGGGGTCTCCTCCAGAATCAGGGGCACATCTCATCCTCCCACCGCCACACATCACTGCTGCCAGGCGCCTTTCTCGCTCCTTCCACGGGGCCAGCCCCACCCTGGGTAGACCCAGCCCCCGACACCTGGGGACCCTGCTTGGAGCCTCTGCCACGCTTTGCGACGCTGCCACCATGCACGCTCCTTCATCGCCAACACCACACTTCCCAGCTCTCCAGCGGCCTCAGGTCCCTCACAGCGGGGCTGGGGCTGCTTCACCCTGCACCCCCAAGCCCAGGACAGGGGCCTGGGTTTGAAGCGCAGATAGCCTTATGTCCTTTGGATAAGTTACTCAATGTTTACAAACCTCAGGGTGTTCAAATATGTACAAATTAAATTATAAAAATGAAAATGTGTAGATTATAACAACTGATAGTTGTTGATGAGAGATGGTCGGTTTCCGCAAATGCAGCTGCAGGCAGCCCTTCCGGGAAGGTGGGTCGGGAGGCATGCTGACTCGCCACTGTCTCCAGGCTCTGCCCCCAGCCGGGGTCTGGCCTGGCCCAGCCTCCGCCGACCCCATTGTCTCCCTAAGTGCAAGTCCAACCAGCTGGAGCTGATCACAGTGCTTTAGGGAAGGGACCCACCTGCTTACGTCTCCTCAACTGACCTAGATTCTGTTCACAGGAGCCTTGTTTTGCAAGATGGGTCCAGTCTGGGCCCTTCCCGCTGCCCGGGGCTCGGTCCCACCGCGGCCTGGGAACTCCTCACACAGGTATTTCTCTTTCCTTTTACCGGCACCAGAAGGATCAACGATACCAGATTCTTTCATCTGAAAGGATTTTTTAAAAGTAACTATTTAAAAATGGTGTTTCCTTTCCCGTCTGTATTCTAAGTGCTGCTCCTCCGGCCAGAGGCCTCCGTGAGAACGGAGCTGCAGACGCCCAGGCCGGGGAGGAGGCCCCACGCCGGCCCCTCCGCCTGGCTGCGTCAACACTTGCCGAGCGTACTGACATACTAGGCTTTGCGATCCTCTTTCTATTTTTAAACGCTTGATTTATGCCTTTCAGTTGGATCTTACTCAACTAAAAATGTACTGTGTGTTCAGCTGAAAAACAGTAAACATTTTCCATGGCTATGGCAATATGTTTGCATAGACCTCAATTACAAAATTAACAGGGCAGATTCGGTTGTCTTTGTTGAGCCGAAGAGATTACAATGAAAACCTCTAATGAAAGGAGACATGAGAAATAAGACCTAAAGACAATATGAACAAGAACGGCTCGTTTATTCACGAAATCTGATGTACTAGCCAGCTGTGTTGCTTTGGTTTTAGAAATTCAACAAGTAAGAACGCCATTTCTAAATCGCAGCAAAACCCCTAAATCCCGGGTGAGAGCCAAGGCCGTGTGGGTCGGGGGTGCACGGGGGTGGGTGGAGGGCGTGAGGACAGGTGGTGGCCAGGCGGGGCCTCCCTGGGCTATCCCCACGATCCTCGCTCCGGAGTCACCTGTGGGCCCACGATGGCACAGTAAGAATCTCCTCCAGGGTGTGACTCCACGTCCTGGGACCGGCGGGAGGCGGGAGGTGGGGGACGGGAGGTGGGAGTTGTCTGCCCCCAGCCTGGAGGGGAGAGGTGCTCAGGGCCAGGCTGTCGGGGCTGCGCCAGGGGCCGAGCAACCCAGCAGAGCCCTCAGAGCTGTGCCCTGCAGCCTGGGACAGGCACAAGTACCCTGAGGGCAGGCATCACTTTCTTCCCCTGGCCCGAAAGGCCCCTGCCCGCCTGGACAGCATCAGGAGGCTGGCTGTCACAGGGGGCGGGTGTCACAGGAGAGCCCTGGCTGGCACTGGAGGTGAGCACGTCGGCCTGCAGAAGCTGTCCTTGGCCCACACTCAGTTGGCTCCTGAGCCTTTTCTAATGAGGCCTAACCTGGGGCATCCCGGAGGCTGGGAAGGGTGTGGAGAGGGCACTTCGGGGCTCTGGAGCCCACCTCACAGCCCCGGCCACCCAGCCACACCGGCCACTCCACTGCAGATCTCTGGGGCACCAAAGGAAGGTGGAGACCAGCCCCCGTCAGCACCAGGAAGCAGGGAGCTTCCCAGAGCCTGCACTGGTCTCAAGGCCGGGCGTCTCCACAGCCCACTGCAGCCCACTGCAGCCCACTGCACACCCTGACCCCCAGCAGCGCCCTGACCCCAGGCTGCCGGCGTGCACGTCAGTGAGGGAAGGAAGGAACACGAGGCCAAAGCCAGTCATGAAACCGTCTTGAGAAAACAGGGAGAAGCCCCTTCATTTAGGAGGTTCCATGCCCAGGAGGTGGCATCGAAGACGGACCCCTGAGTGTCTCCCCAGCACTGACCGAGGCAAGCCCGGCCACGCACGCAGCACAGATGATGAAGATGTCGCGTCCATCCCCCACGGAATTCCGAACCGGCTTTTATTCGCCGCCTCAATCATGGTTCCCGGGTCAGAGGTTGGGGGAGAAGACACAGAAGTCACGGGGGTTGCAGAGGCCTGAGTGTCACTCTAACCGCAAGTGATCGGAACGTTGCATCGGGTGGGCAAGATTCCAGCAGGAAGCAGCAGGCGTGAGCAGGCCGCCAGAGGGACAGGACGGTCAGAGGGACACAGGAGTCGGATGGCGAGCGCAGGAACTGGGGGCCCTGGGCAGGACAGGGAGGGGACCAGGCCTGGCTGCTGGGATCCATGTGCTGTGGGTGGGAAAAACGCTGTGGAGCCAGACACCGCTGAGGTGCTCAGTTCCCGACCCACTGCGGTTCCCAAGGGCAGCCACACAGCTGAGCTGGGCCGGTCTACCTGGAGCTCGGGCCCCTGGAGTGAGGGTTCAGGCCATCACCCCCAGCAGAAGCCATGCTGAGGGACAGCGGGAGCCCCAGCAAGACCGGACCCCCCACCACCACCACCTGCCCCACGAGCTTGCCTCGGGAAGACAGTCCTGGAGCCATGGGGGCGTCCTCTCCCACAGCATGAGCTGGGTCCCCGGCCAGTGTGGCTGGGGAGACAGCCCTGGCCTGGAGGACGCCCGTCACCGCCAGGAATGTGCGAGCTGCAGCCTCCAGCAGCCGAGAGGAGGCCCCGCTGTGCCGTCCCCGCTGGACACGCCTGGAGAGCAGTCCTTGCCCCTCGAGCTGCAGGCCCCACTCCTGCCCCGTGCCTCCTCACGCCTGCCCCAGTCCTGCCTCATCCCTGCCCTGCCCCTGCCCCTGCCCCGCCCCGGTCCCGAGGACTTACTCCAGCCCACGCCCTGCTCCTCAACAGTTTGCACGTCCGTCTCACACACACTTTCCGGGAGCCCACCCTGCAGCACTGACGTGGGAATCTGTGCTGAGCCCCGGGCAGGAAAGAAGGGCAAGGTCAGACCCCAGGTCAGCAGCGTGACCCCTTCTGTGGGAGCTGGGGCCCCCGAAGGCAGTGAGCAGAGGCACTGGCCCGACCACCTCTGGCCATGATCTGCTGAGGAAGGGCTCACCAGCCACCCACAATGAACCCGCATCTCCGAGCCCCCGAGCCCCTGACACAAAAGGCGTGAAGCCTTGCGTGAGAACGGGGGCGATAAGGCATCGGCGCGGCCAGGCACAGCCCCAGCCCCTCGGAAGCGAGCCCTGCCTCCGTCCCCCTTCAGAGGAAATTAATAAAGCTACCTGCAGATGATTACAGAAAATAGATTTGCTCCTGCTGCGATGATGTCAAACAAATTCCCTGCGAGGACTCGGCTGACACAGGACAGATGGAGCTGGCCCTGATGGGGGTGGGTGGAGTGGCCTGGCGTCCGCGGGCCCGGCCCAGACCGTCTCCTGGGGACTAAAAGAGGCAGCTCCCAAACGGCACCGCTCGGGGCCAGCAAGACGAGTTCCACTTCCGGGACCACCCTCGTCTTCAGGCCTAGTGTATTTATTTTTAAACGAAAGCAAACAAAAGATGCTCTCCAGGGATGGCGTGCTGGAACTCACCTTTGTGCTAAGGGGACAGCCAGGCCCACTGAGGTGGGGGGTGCCGGGGCTGCCGGGGGGCCCAGGAAGCCTCCTCACTGCAGCCCGGACTCCGGTCTGGAGCTCAGCAGCTCGACCCCCACCAGCCCAACCCACTTCAAAACCACACTCCCTCCCGCCAGCTTCTCTCCTGTGTACACCACACACAGACACCTCCCAGCGGCCGACCTGGTCTGCAGGTGGGTTTCTGACCCGAAGCTGAGGCGATGCTCCGGGCCCCCGGCCTCTGCCATGTGGCCCTCACCTGGAGCTTCCCAAGCCACCCACCGAGGCCCTGGCTGGGCTGTGCCGGGCTCAGCGGTCCCGAATCCCAGGAACAAAATTATACAAAAAGCAGATGGAGACGCAAGGGGATCTCAGAATCTCCTAACGTCCATGAGAAGAAACCAACGCCGTGAGTGGCTCACCTCCTGTCCCCATCCCAACCCCACCTCCATCGAAAAGGGCCTGCTGGATGCCACCCAATGCTGGTCTCCGTCACACATCAGGAAAAGAAGGTCACAGTGAGGTGTGCAGAGGAGCCAACCTGGGGGGGCAGGGGACGCTCCTGGAAATGGGCACTTGGCTCCGGCACCCCAGGCAGGCAGCCCAGACGGTGACGCCACCTGGCAAGCTCAGCCCGGAGCATGGTTTACAGTGCGACGGAAACACCCAGGGGGTCCAGCCCATCTCCACGCCGAGTGCCCGAGTCAGGGGGATTGACTCTCTGAAGTCTGACTGCCACAGATGAGCAGAGAACAGAGGTTTTGGGGAGACACACATACCCTGGGCTGCACCCTGACCCCAGGCAGGCCTTCCTGATGTCTGTGTGAAAAGGGGTCTTCCCACCGTGGGGAAATCTAGCACAGTGGCCCTGCAGGGAGTGCCGCAGCTTCAGCCCCGACCAGCTGGACTCCGTCTGAAGGAGAAGGTCTCGAGTCTGTTCTGTAAGCACCTTCCGGCTGTCCCTCCAAGGAGCTCTCACATCTGAATGATCACAGCCTGCAGGCGCAGTAAACATCTGCTGAGCACCCTCTTTATGCCAGCCTGGCTTGGCCACAGGAAACACGGAAGGAACCCCAAGTTCTTGCCCCCAAGGAGCCGGCGGTCTCATGTAAGGACGGGTGTGTCGGCAGACAGGTGGCAACATGCAGCAGTGGGCATCTCAGAGGCACAGGTGGAGCCCCGGGGCCACTGCAGCAAGCGAGTCACTGCATGGGGTGACCGTGGACGCTTTCCCTGCGAGAGCCCAGACCAAGAGGAGCAAAACACTCAACCCTGAGTTGACTGCATAGAACAGGGCTACCCAGGGAAGCCATCCCTGTTTCTGTCTTGTGTGAAAGCAACCAGGGGCAGGCAGGCCGGGCACACATGAGGGCTCCACAGCCAGTGCAGCCCGGGTTCCTCACATCACAGCACCCCCCACCCCCGGGAGTGCCCTCCTGTGCTCAAGAAGGCTGCCTAAGCTCCAGGCTCACATCCACATTCCCAGCAGCTGGAGGATAAAGAGCATGTCCCACCCACTAGAGAAATTCCTTCGCAGCGTCCAGTTACCATGCACTGTGAGTCATGCAGCAATACTGAGACGGGAAACAGATTAGAAAATCAGGCCTTCACTGGGGCTCACTGCTGCCCCAAATCAATGCACATTCTGCTACCAAAAGAGGAGGAAAAGCAGCAAATGGGGCGGGATGCAGCCCCCTCAACTGCAGATCCCCAAGGGTTGGGGCTCCCAGGCTTCTCCCTGACACCCTGAACTTCATCAACAAGGGAGGCAAGGGAAAGACAAAGAGGGGAGGGGCCTGGGGGGGCACAGGGACAGGCCGGGGGCAGAACGAGAGGAGGGGATGTTTCTCGAGGTCCACGAGGCTTGCCTGCTTCAGGGGGAATGAGCTCTGGTGGGAGGCATTGCACAAGCCACAGACACAAGCCACGTGGAACTGTAAATGTTTTAGTAGCTACATTTTTAAAAAGCAAAAATAAACAGCAGAAATTTGTTTTACTGTTCTGTTTAACCTAATATATCTAAAGCATTGCCATTTCAATGAGTAATTAGCAGAAAAACCAGATTAAGTATTCACTTTTACATCCACAGCACATGTCTGCCTGGAGAGGCCGTGGCCGTGTGCCCAGCGCTGGCTTCAGTGGGCCACGAAGCTCGAAACCACTGGAAAACCCTCATCTGGGGCACCCAGGAGCAGGCACCAAGACAGTCAGGAGGGTGTTTTTAAGACAGAGTGGCCCAAATCACACCCATAAATACAGGACTGTTTGTCACCTACACACTAACACCACTCTGGCTGTGGGGCTTGGTATGCAGAAAATAAATCTGGGAACAAAAACACATTTGCTGCCCAAGTGGCCTTGGTCGCGCAGGGCCGGCCAGCCAGCAGCTGGTCCTCGAAGCCCGTGACTGCCCCAGGCCAGCCCTCCCAGGTCAGGGCCACAGCAGGGCCCTGAGCCCTGAGACTGTGCAGGGAGTGCTCCCTTTCCAGTCACACACCTGACACTGAAGGCCTGGCCTGGCCCTTGTGGTCAACATGGATGTTCAGCCACTGGCCAGCAGGTGCGGGTTTCAAGGGTCCATGCAACCATTCTTGCTGAAGTCTGGCCACAGGGCACGGAGGCTCCAGAGGGATGGGGGTGCTACATCTCTTTCAGTGGCCCCTTTCAGAAATGCACTCTCCAGCTACACCCGACCTGCTGGGCCAGAAGCTCTGGGCGGGGCTGGGCATCTGAATTTAGCAAGCGCCCCCAGGTGCTGGGGCTGACTCAGGCTTGAAAGCCAGCGTCTTCAGCTTTGGTGCGAGGAACATACTTGTGCATGTGTCTTTATGATAGAGCAATTTATATTCCTTTGGGTAGATACCCAGTTATGGGACTGCTGGGTCGAATGGTAGTTCTTTTTTAGTTCTTTGAGGAATCGGCACACTGCATTCCACAAAGGCCGAACTAATTTACACTTCCACAAACAATGTATAAGTGTTCCTTTTTCTCTACACCCATGCCAGCGTGCTGTTTTTTTGACTTTTTAGTAATAGCCATCCTGACTGGTGTGAGATGACATCTCATTGTGGTTTTGATTTGCATTTCTCTAATGATCAGTGATACTGAGAATTTTTTCATATGCTTATTGGCCAAGTGTATGGCTTCTTTTGAAAAGTCTCTGTTTGGCTGGGCGCGGTGGCTCACGCCTGTAATCTCAGCACTTTGGGAAGCCGAGGCGGGTGGATCACGAGGTCAAGAGATCGAGACCATCCTGGTCAACATGGTGAAACCCCGTCTCTACTAAAAATACAAAAAGTTAGCTGGGCATGGTGGCGCGTGCCTGTAATCCCAGCTACTCAGGAGGCTGAGGCAGGAGAATTGCCTGGACCCAGGAGGCGGAGGTTGCGGTGAGCCGATATCGTGCCATTGCACTCCAGCCTGGGTAACAAGAGCGAAACTCCGTCTCAAAAAAAAAAAAAAAAAAGTGTCTGTTCATGTCCTTCGCCCACTTTGTAGTGGAGTTGTTTGGCTTTTGCTTGTGCTTTTAAGTCCCTTGTAGATTCTAGATATTAGATGTTTATCGGATGCATAGTTTGCAAGTATGTTCTCCCATTCTATAGGTTCTCTGTTTATGCTGTTGGTAGTGTCTTTTCACTGTACAGAAGCTCCTTAGTTTAATTAGCTCCCATCTGTTTACTTTTGCTTTTGTGCAACTGCTTTTGGCTTTTTTGTCATGAAATCCTTGCCAGTTCCTATGTTTAACATGGTATGTCCTAGGTTATCTTCTGGAGTTTGGTTGTAGGTGTGTGGTTTTCCTTCTGGGCTCTCCATGCTGTTCCATTGGTCTATGTATCTCCTTTTGTGCCAGTTCCATGCTGTTTTGGTTACTGTAACCTTATAGTATACTTTGAAGTCAGGTAATGTGGGTCCTCCAGCTTAGTTCTTTTTACTTAGGATTGCCTTGGCTGTTTAGGCTCTTTTTGGGTTCCATATGAACTTTAGCATAGACTTTCTAGTTCTGTGAAGAATGTCAGTGGTAGTTCGATGGAAATAGCATGGAATATGTAAATTATTTTGAACGGTATGGCCACTTTAATGAAATTGATTTTTCATATCCAAGAGCACGGATGTTTTTCCATTTGTTTGTGTCCTCTCTGATTTCTTGCAGCAGTGTTTTGTAGTTCTTCCTGCGGGGATCTTTCACCTCCCAGGTTAGCTACAGTGTTCCTAGGTATTTTATTCTTTCTGTGGTGATGACAAATGGGATTGCACCACAGTTGGTTCTCGGCTTGGGTGCTTTTAGGAAACATTTGGTTTAACACTTTGTAGTGCAACTATCTGAAGTGACATTGAAGTTTAGTTAATGCTGATACTTGGTTTTAATAACTATGATGACATCTCAAAAATGATTCCTCACAAGGATACATTCATCAAAATGGAGAAGCTCATCATTGCCGTATTTCGAAACAGTGCTGTGTATTATTCAATCCCAGTGACGAACTCCACCCAGGGTTTTGTTAAAATTTGGGCAGTACATTTCTATACTTCAGGATGACAATCAGCTGTTCCTCCAGGCTAATTAGGATGTATCAAATTTTAATAATTTTAACAAACAGGGCCAATCAACTGAAATCCTTTCTTGGCATATTTTTAAGCAAGTTTTAAAACTATTTTTTTCAAGTTTCTTAAGGATTTAAGTCAAATGGTTTTTAAAAAGTGACGCATCACTCTTAGCCACAAAATCACATAATAAAACCACATTTTTGAACATTCATTTCCAAAACGTTTTCTCCACAGACACATTTCTTTTGAAAGGTACTGCTTCACTTATTGTCAAAACATTATTAGTGAGGTTCTACCTTGAAGGGACTGAGCATTTTAATATTTTTGAAAATATTTGATCAGTCGTATACCATGGATAGCCATTCATCATCACAGGGAATACTGGCAAATTTGCAGCATTTACTCTTTTGTGAAATAAAATGTGTAACTGTTGAAGAGCTCAGCATCTATTTACGGTGTTTGGCCATGAGTTGACCTTCAAACCTCTGTGCTTCACACAAGAGCTTCAGGACCATCCCATCGCCTCATGAGATCCTCTGAGGATGCTGCCAGCTGAAAGAAGACACTGATGCTGTGTTCTCATTCAGGGTGCAGATGGCACAGGAAATGTGGCTCCCACCTTAAAGTGAGAAAAACTTCAATATCTAAAAACTGTCATCTTTTAAAAGCCGATTGGAGAGCTAGAGCTGGACAGAATCCCAGTGAGACGAATCCATAGAGCAGCAGCCTCCCCAGGAGAAAAGTGCCCACAGCTGCTGTCAGCCACAGACCAGCCGTGGGGGAAGCAGAAGCTTCCAGGGACACAAATAAGAAGAAAACAGATAAGCTTCTGACAAAAATGTAAAGGCTGGGTGTGGGGTGGCATGAGTGTGACAGCACCTGTGAGTCTGCATGGGAGAACCCATCCCCACCTCCATGGATTTTTCATGGACCTCCTCCAGGTGCCCTTGAGAAAGATGGGGTACATGCTGGAAGGCTGAGAGACACCCTGCCCCCCAAGACATGGGGATGAAGGGCCTACTGAGGAGCAAGGGTCCAGCAGAACAGAGACAAGCCTGTGAGAAACTCCATGCCTTCTTCTGAGGCCTGCAGAGAGACAGGGAAGCAGAGGGCCTCACCCCTTGGGCACAGGCACACGAAGCCTGCTGCAGTCGAAGGGCAGGGACCAAGGCTGAGCAAAGCCCCAAAGGCACCCCAGGGCTTGCACTAAGTACAAAGCAGAGGGCGTTTACCATGGAGAGGGGTGCAGGATGGAGGGCTGCCCCAGGTGCAGATGCCAGGAGCCAGACGACACCCAAGGAAAAGCAGGGGAGCTGAGACAGAACCCACAGCCACCTGAGCCCAAGGAAAAGAGAGCTCTGACCTGGCCTTCAAATCACGTGAAGACTGTGGTGAACAGAATCTTACTAAATTAACAGTAAAGCCCAAATGCAGCTCAGCTACAGAACGGGCTGTCCAAACCCACTGCAGTACAAACTGGCCAGAAGAGGCCACAGCCTGGGTGTGAGCAGCATACACATGCCAACAAACAGGCTTCCAGCGGTCAACAAAGCACTACAGGACACATCAGAAAGCAGGAAAACACCACCCACCATCAAGAGAGGAAACAGTCAACAGAAGCAAACCCAGAAATGACTCAGATACTGTAATTTCAGATAAAAACCTTAAAACAACTATGATAAATACATTACAAAATTGAGGGGGGGAAAGGCAGACATCAGACACATGGAAATGCCAGAAGTTAAAAATGTTGTATCAGGTCAGAGCTCTCTTTATGGGCACCTCTGCAGTCTGTGGACAGTATAGGAAAGAGTCAGTGACCTTGAAGATGTGAATAGAAATTACCCAAGCTGAACAAAAGGAACAAATAGAGTGAGGGGAAAAATACAGAGCATCTGAGGCCTGTGGGTGAAGAGTAACAGCCAGTGTACATATTACCGGAGTTCCAGAAGAAGAGAAAGAGAATGGGGCATAGAACTGTCTGAAAAAATAATGGGCAAGGACACTGAAAAAATAAGTGAACCACAAATCCAAGAAGATCGGCAAAGTCCGAGAGGAAACTGCAAAGGAAGCCAGTCCAGGGCACACTGTGGTCAGATTGCTGAAGGCCGCCCGGAAAGAGCAAGTCTTGAAAACAGCCAGAGGCAAAACGACACAGTGCACACAGCGAGACAAAGGCGACACCACCACCAGCTGCTCATTGGAAACAAAGAAGGCCAGAAGGTGAGAAAACGTCTTCTTTGAAGTGACAAAAGCATCCGCCTAGCAAATGCTTTCCGTATCCAGCAAAAATATTCCTTAGAATGTCCTCAGATAGGTGAAGGCTGAGTGACTTTGTCTGCAGAATAGCACTATCCAAAACGCTAAGAGAAGTCCTTTAGTCTGATGAGAAATTACACCTGATAGACATGACAAACACTAACAAAAGTATCATGTTAAATACAAAATACCTGAAATACATATGTGTGGGTGGGTGCGTTCTCTATTTCTCTGTATTTACATCTTCTCCCAAACATATATGTGTGTTGAATAGGCTGTTGTTTAAAGTAAAAATAATTTAAAAAAAAATGTCATTTGCTGTTTACAGTATCTGTAGAAATAAAGACAAAAAACACAAAGGGGAAAGGGTGATGGTTGCAACAATATCGAGAAATGTCTTATACTGTAAAGTCGATCTTTTTTAAGATGGAGGTTGACAAAGATGCACATTTTAATATCTGGAGCAAACACTAAAAAAAGGATGACACAAGAACAGCAAACCGAGGGAGGAGGTAAGATTCAACACCAACCAGAATTGCAGAACTCACTTTGGCAGGGGAAAAGGCGCAGATAAAGGAAGGGCAGGAGAGATGATTTCTACATAGAAAATACAGAGAATTAAACACAAATACATTGGTATTTTATGTAAGTAGACTAAATACACAAGTTTAAAGGTAGCTATTATAAAACTAATAAAATAAAAGAAAGACCAACTATATATTGTTTACAGAAAAGAAAGGCAAACTACATATTGTTTACAGAAAACACAGCTTAATCCTAAGGACACAAAGAAGTTAAAGGTAAAACGAATGAAAAAGATATACCCTGTATACCCTAAGTGAAAGAAGCCGCCGTGGCTTTATTAATACCAAAGCAGACCTTCAATCACACAGTTTAAGAGAGAGAGAGGGACAGCTTATAATGATAAAAGGGTCAATTCATCAGGAAGACATACTAATCTTAAATGTGTGTGTCTAATAATAAAGCTCCCTAACACTTGAAGCAAAAACTGTCCGAAGCTGGACTCAGAGCAGGGCCCAGGTCTTGGGTGCCAGTCCCCACTAACAGGACCCAGGGCTCTTTGGAGAAATGGTGGATCCCAGGTCAGGGGCAGCGATGGCACAGAGAACCCCGGAACGTTGTGTTTCATCAGAAGTATCAGGACTCAAGCAGCCACCGTGTCATGGGGAGAGGACATGGAGGCAGGCTAGCCGGGCTCCTGTGGGCCAAATTTTGGAGAATTTCAGCATAAAAAGAAATAGTGAAAGTAACAGATTATATCCCATTGAATCAAATGGAAAACCATGAATCTATGCTGATAAAAATAAATACATACACTGGGTGTGGTGGCTTACGCCTGTAATCCCAGCATTGTGGGAGGCCAAGGTGGGTGGGTCACTTGAGCCCAGGAGTTTGAGACCAGCCTGGCCAACATGGTGAAAACTCGTCTCTACTAAAAACACAGGAGTTAGCTTGGCGTGATGGCCTGCCCCTGTAGTCCCAGCTACTCAGGAGGCTGAGGCGGGAGAATCGCTTGAACCTAGGAGGCAGAGACTGCGGTGAGCTGAGATCCTGCCACTGCACTCCAGCCTGGACCACAGAATGAGACTCTGTCTCAAAAGAAAGAGAAAATGGAGAGAGAAAAAGAAAGAGAGAGAGAGAGAAAGGGAGAGCGAGAGGGAGAGGGGTAGGGAGAGGCGGGGGAGAGAGAGAGGAGAGAGAAGAGAGAGACAGGAATAATTTAAAGGGTTGATGAGGAATGGAATATTTACATATTCTCAAAATCCACCCCCAAATGCTGGCAGTTCCAGAGAGGGAAGGACTGAGCTCACAGTGGACACGTCTGGCAGGCGCCTCGATGGGTAGTTGGAGCTGAGCTCAGGCACCCCCAACAGCAGGGCACAGGAAGGACACCACATGACTTCAGTGATTTTCCTGCCACAGGTGCATAATTTGAACGTCATGGTGAGGAGGCACTGGACAAATCCAAACTGAGGGGAAAGTTACAAAATAACTGTCTATGTTCTGCAAAAGTTTCAGGGCCGGCAAGCCGACGAGACTGCTAACACCTCCAAGCTGAACGAGAACCAGGCCCTGAGGACTCGCTGGTGTGCCATCTGCACTGACCACTTCCATCTAAACAAGAACTTGCTGGAGTAGCAGGAAGGAGCAGAGCGAGGTCCGGCGGTCAGGGAAGCAGTCAATTCGTGTTCAGTTCTAAGTTCTGCTGGTCATGTCGTGGTTACATGGGAGAACAACCTTGTTTGCAGGAAAAACACTAAAAAATGCGAGGGTGACGAGGTGACAGGTCTGCAGTCACTATTAAATCCTTCAGTAAAAAATTATTTTGCTGTACTTGCCACTTTTCTGTAAGTCTGAGATTGTTTCAAAGTGAGGAAGCTTTTTAAAATTAAGTTGGTAAGCCATAAACAGGGAGGAAATATTTGCAATTCGTATCTGACGGAAGGCTTGCAGCCATAATCTATGACTAGCACCTATGATCCAATGAAAAGGAAAAACAGCCCAATTACAGCGGACGACACACCTGAGAGGCGCTTCACAAAGGAGAGGGGCAAACGGCCGGTGAGCCAGGAAAGGCGTCCAGAGCCACAGGCACCGGGTGGGCGTACAGAGCACGGGACAGTGCCTCACACCCCTGAACCGGCCAGAAGGAAAAAGGCCGATGGCTCCAAATGGTGGTAAGGACGTGCAGCTGCCAGAAGCCACAAGCTGCCAGGGGAAAGCAGAAAGCTATGAGCTCTTTCCACACTTGCTTGTCAGTTGCTTATAAAGTTAAACATATGCTTCACACATAATCCAGAAACTCCACTTCAAGCGTTTATCCAAGAGATGTTCAAACAGTGTGCACGCACAACTTGCACACAAATGTTCAGGGCATCTTTATTAATAACATATTGAACAAGAGCCAGAGGCTGGAAACAGCCTGGATGTCCGGCGAGAGAGGGGCAGAGACGCTGTGGCACCTTCACTCACGGGACTTGCGTTACCCGGCCGTAAGAACCCAAGAGTGAAGAACGTGCAGCACTGGAAGGGCTCTGACGAGCAGAGCGCCAGGCAGAGGGCACGCGGCGGGCTTCCGACCATGGGAAGCTCTGGGGTAGGCAAAGCTCCCTGTGCTGCTAGACGCCAGCTCCACGGTGGCTCCGGGGAAGGGGACAAACGGAGCTTTCTGGGGTGAGGGGAGGTGGGTTGCACAGGCACCTGCATCTGTCAGAGCAGCTAAGCCGTGCCTTTCAGATCCCTGCATTTCTCATACCTGACTTTTAACAAGCGTGAATTTCAGAGCAGGCTCACACATGTGAATGCAGACAGACACAGACAGCACCTGGGTCCATGTGCACACACAGGTGAAGATACACACACGGGAAGTTGCACACACATGAACATGCACACACAAGCTAACATGCACACACAGTGAAGATGCACACACGTATTCACACATGAACATGCACACACAGTGAAGATGCACACACATATTCACACATGAACATGCACACACGCGAACATGCACGCACATGTAAACACACACATGAACATTCACACACATGAACGTGCACACACAGGTGAACATGCACAAAGATGTACACATGTGAACGTGCACATATGTGAACATGCAAACATGCACAAAAGGGAACACAAACACACGTGAACATGCAAACACGCACACATGTGAACATGAACACACATGGAGGTTGCATGTGAGCATGCACACACACGAACATGCACACACATGAACATGCACATACGAAGATGCACACACGTGAACATGCGTGCATATGTGAACATGCACACACGTAAAGATGCACACATGCGAACACACAAACGAACATGCACACATATGGGAACATTCACACGTGAAGATGCACAGACGTGAAGTACACACACGAAGAAGCACACACGTGAACATACACACACATGAACATGCACACATGGGATTGTGCACACACATGAACACACGGACACACGTGAAAATGCACACACACCCCGAAGGATGCCTACTGAGTCAAGCACAGAGAAAAGGCCACACTGAAGCATGCAGAAAGCACAGTGGGGCAAGGCTCTGCTCCCTCAGAGGCACAGAAATATGCACACACGTGAACACACACATGTACATGTCAACATGTGCACACACGTGAACATGCATGAACATGCATACACATGAACATGCACACACACAGCAAAGGACGCCTGTTGAGTCAGACACAGAGGAAAGGTCACACTGAAGCCTGCAGAAAGCACAATGGGGCGAGGCCCTGCTCCTTCGGAGGCCATGGGACCCCACTCTCCCTCGGGTCCCCTCCCGGCATGTGCACCTCGCGTCCCTCTGACACCCAGGCTGCACCACAGCACCAGGCCCTGCTCCAGAGACCACCCAGGCTGAAGACAGGCAGCCCCGAGTCTCCCCGTCCAGACGCTCTGGACTGCGCCTTGTGGGTGCTGAGGACTTGGCTTTGACATTACACTGTCTCCCAGGGGCCGCATGGGGACCCAAAGTGAAATGGCCCCGAGGACGACCCTGCACCGCTATTCAGAGCTGCTTGCTTCCATGCGGGTTTCTAACTCAACTCAGCCCCTAGACACCCAGGCGTGGGGTGCAGGCTTCACCCCGGGAACACCGCGCACCCTTGCTTGGTCCCACAAGCGGCGCCTCCTCCCAGCTCCTGCATGTACAGCCCCATGTGGAAGTGGGGGCTCCTCTCCCCCAGGACCCAGGACCCCAGCTGCAGGGCGCGTGGGGAGGCTTTTCCTCTCCAGCCTGTGAGTGGGGCAGCCCCTGTGACTGGGAGGGTCGCAGCAGCTGAAACACACCCCCAGCGCACCCGGGCCTCCTCCCCCAGGGCACCTGCCCAGCGCCTCCCACACACGGGTGCATGGGATGCCAGACACGTGGTCTCCGCCCCATCCCAGGCTCGGGTCTCTCGGTGGGGGGCGAGCCGGCCCCGCTGCGCCAGGGGAGCGCGGTCTGAGGCCCCGGCGGAAACAAGGGTCTCCGCTCCGGGGGCTGCTGCGCCACATCACCCCGGTACGTTCTTACTAAAACCTTAAACCCAGCGTCAAGGCAGAGAAATAAAAATTTATTTCTCTTCTTTATGAGACACCTGGCAACACGTCCACAGAACAATATCCGTAATCACTTACCCCCATTTCCATCCCATTTGACTCAATTTTCTGGAAAGCAGAGGTATATTTTTGGAGTGCAGAGATCTTGGTGCAATTTTCCCTTCCCTTCCTCTTCCCCTTCCCAGCAGCCCTAGGCAGGAGCTGGGTTCGCGTCAACCTCCCTTCTGGAGCAGGTTCATGCTTAGGCAGCCCCTCTGGGCACTGGCTGGGGAGGGCTGAGGCTTCCAGCAGAGGAAGAAGGGGTGCTGGAAGCTGCCAGTCCCTGCGTGGGCCACCTTGGTGGGGTCCAGGCAGTGCCGTGCGGGACACCGTGCTGGCAAGGGGAGCTGGACAGCATCCACCCCGCCCTGTTCAGCTGGCACCCCAGGCAGGTGTCACAGCCCCACCTGGGTGGCCTCTCTGGCCTGGACTGGGAGAGGGGCTTTGGTGCCTGGCGCCTTACACTGCTCTGAAGATGGGTGACTCAGGGCAACTTCACTCCCTGAACCCTTGGTCTCCCCAGATTAAAAAGAAAATATCCTAAAAACTCTCTAGGGTGGCTGTTAGACCTAGAGGTAAACAGTAGGAAGTGTCTGGTGCATGTTAGGTGTTGATAACGATTTTGGAAATTGGCCCCTACTGCAGAGAGGCCACAGTGACCACACACACCTCCGAGGTAATGACACCTCTGTATTCTTGGGAAACTCCCCCAGGCACGAGCTCTCCATTCCAGGTGAGGCTGTGACCCTTTGGGACCCCACACAGGTGACACTGTGGGTGCCTGTAGGATGTGCTGGCCATTGATCCAGCAGATGCTTGGATCCCACACCGATGTCTGTGCCAAACTCCACCGAGAGCAGGACACACGGCTGGGGGAGGGTGTAAGTCAGGATGCCAGGCTCCTTGCAAATCTCCACAGCAATGCACCTGGTGATTGTGGTGCAAAGCTCACAGAACAGGCTCTCCAAGGCTTCCAGAAAGATCCCGAAACTGCCTGTGCTGCACAGAGGAAAGTGTTTTTCAACACCAGGGAGGGAGAGGCTGCAAACACGCAATGATGAAAGCACGTGGCTGGTTCTTCAGCGCAGCTTGGGGGACACCATGTGACCTGAGGCACACGCATCACTCTCAGGCATGGTGACTCAGGACATGGACACGTGTCACTCTCAGGCATGGTGACTCAGGACATGGACACATCAATCTCAGGCGTGGTGACTCAGGACATGGACACGTGTCAATCACAGGTGTGGTGACTCAGGACATGGACACCCACCAATCTCAGGTGTGGTGACTCAGGACACGGACACATGTCACTCTCAAGCAGGGTGGTGGCTCAGGACACGGACACGCATCACTCTCAGGTGTGGTGACTCAGGACATGGACACGCGTCACTCTCAGGCGTGGTGACTCAGGACACGGACACGCATCACTCAGGTGTGGTGACTCGACACGGACACGCATCACTCAGGTGTGGTGACTCGACATGGACATGCATCACTCTCAGGCGTGGTGACTCAGGACAAGGACACACAGCACTCTCGGGTGTGGTGACTCAGGACATGGACACGTGTCAATCTCAGGTGTGGTGACTCAGGACATGGACACCACGTGGCTCTCTCAGGCGTGGTGGCTCAGGGCTCCCCGAGTGATGCTCCCCAACACCCACAGTAAAGCCTTCCAAAGCGACTGCTTTCACTCCTAGCTTTTCCGAACCTCTACATTAGTTCTCTAATTTTTATTTAGCTTACAAAAGCAATTTATCATAAACTATAAAACTTTTTATGTACAAAGAAGAAAAAACTCCACAGCTTCTGCACAGCAAAAGAAACAGTCATTAGAGTGAATCGGCAACCAACAGAATGGGAAAAAATTTTTGCAGTCTACCCATCTGACAAGGGGCTGATATGCAGAATTTACAAAGAACTAAAGCAGATCTACAAGAAAAAAACAAACAAGCCCATTCAAAAGTGGGCGAAGGATATGAACAGACACTTTACAAAAGAAGACATACAGGAGGCCAACAAACATGAAAATGCTCATCATCACTGGTCATTAGAGAAATGCAAATCAAAACTACATTGAGATACCATCTCACGCCAGTTAGAATGGCAATCATTAAAAAATCTGGAGACAACAGATGCTGGAGAGGATGTGGAGAAACAGGAACACTTTTACACTGTTGGTGGGAGTGTAAATTAGTTCAACCATTGTGGAAGACAGTGTGGCAATTCTTCAAGGACCTAGAAATAGAAATTCCATTTGACCCAGCAATCCCATTACTGGGTATATATCCAAAGGATTATAAATCATTCTACTATAAGGACACGTGCACACGAATGTTCATTGCAGCACAGTTTACAATAGCAAAGACCTGGAACCAACCCAAATGCCCATCGATGATAGACTAGACAGGGAAAATGTGGCACATATACACCATGGAATATTATGCAGCCATTAAAATCGGAGAGTTCATGTCCTTTGTAGGGACATGGATGAACCTGGAAGCCATCATTCTCAACAAACTGACACAAGAGCAGAAAATCAAACACTGCATGTTCTCACTCATAGATGGGTGTTGAACAGTGAGAACACATGGACACAGGGAGGGGAGCACTACACATTGGGGTCCGTTGGGGGAAATAGAGGAGGGATGGGGTGGTGGGAAGGTGGGGAGAGATAGCATGGGGAGAAATGACAGATATAGGTGAGGGGGAGGAAGACAGCAAATCACACTGCCATGTGTGTACCTATGCAACAATCTTGCATGTTCTTCACATGTACCCCAAAACCTAAAATGCAATTTTTAAAAATCCCCATAAATTCTATAATCAGGGAGAACTCTTGCTATTTTGGGGCATATTTTCTAGTCTTTCTATCTTGATCGGTCAACTCAAAGGTAAATATATTCACATATGACATAAAATTCATATATTTTATATGTAATTTTACATATATGAAGTAAATACACTTTTTAGAGTCCCTCTTTACTGAGATTCATAGCACACTTCCTGTACGAAGTCTGTTTATTTAGCCATCTTATATTACCACCATCACCCTGCGTATCACTATAGAGATGGTCCCTGGTGTAGGATTTCTGACCTTACCACAGTGCAGAGGGATGAGCAGGCAGAGGAGCCGACCTCTCACAATGTTGGGCAGCCCCCGGGCAGCCACGCGTTTTCCTTCTTCCTTGCTTGTTTTTCTGTAGAGATGAGGTCTCACTCTGTTGCACAGGCTGGTTTCAAACTCCTGGACTCAAGCCATCCTCCCACTTCAGCCTCCCAAAGCGCTGAAATTACAGGTGAGAGCCACCGCACCTGACTGGGCCACACGGTTTCAACTTAGGCGACAGTTTATTGGACATGGCCCCATGGTAAGTCAGGGAGCAACTGCATTCTTCCAGAACTTTGCCTTTAGTGTCTAACTCCTTCCATTTCTATGTGGTGGTACAGTTGTTTATTAAGCAAAGCCCCCGTTCTGGACATGGGAAATTTCCGGCTTGACCCCTGAGGATCCTGAACGTTCAGTCAATGTGGTCAAGGCCTTGGATGGACACACGAGCTGCACAGGCTGGGAGGCAAGTGACCCATGAGGATGCAGGGGCCGGTCCCTCCAGGCCGGGTCCCACGTGCACCACCCAGAGCATGGGCCAGGTGACTCAAGGTCCAGCTGAAGCCTCTCTCCAGCACCTCCTGCAAGGACAGTGCCGCTCCTCAGGTCTCTGTGCACCAGCTAAGAAAGGCTCCTCCATACCATAGTACCCCGTGATCCAGTGACCTCCCACCAGGCCTCACCTCTAACATTGACAATCACAACTGAACGTGAGATTTGAGTGAAGACACAGATTCAAACCATATCAGACGCCTCACAATCCTAACCAAAATACCAATTTTATTGTGGGGCATGGGGGTAGAACTAGATTCTAAAATTTATATAAAAGAGAAAAGGTCAGATATAACCATTCTTGAAGAAGAAGAGCCATACAAATTAAGAGAATCTGGGAGTGATGTGGGGCAAGACGATTTGATCAATGGAACAAAACACACATATACAGAGTCACCCTTCATGACAGAGACAGTACTCTAGATCCAGCTTTTCAATCAGTGGTGCTTGGAAACTGGACACACTTAGGAAAAGTGAATGAAAATGGTCTCCTGCCTCATACTATATGGTAAAATTAATCCTATGTAGATTAAAAACAAAATTGAAAGACAAAACTATAGGTTGAGCATCTCAAATTGGAAAATCTAAAATCTGAAACTTCTTGAGCACTAACATAGTGCTCAAACGAAATGGACATCAAAGTATTTCAGATTTTTCAATTAGGGAAGCTGGACAGGTAAACATAATGCTAATAGTCCAAAATCTGAAACACTTCTGGTCCCAAGTATATTAGATAAGGATACTTAACCTGTACTAAATTTTTAGAATAAAATATAGAAGGCTATCTTGCATGATTTCAGCAATGGGAAGTATATATTTAGGGCATCAAACTACCTGACTTGAAGCTGTGCTACAAGCCTACAGTAACCAAAACAGCAAGGTACTGAGCTAAAAAACAAACAAAAACAAAGAGACACACAGACCAATAGAACAGGATAGAAAACCCAGAAATAAGGCTGCATGTCTAAACCACCTGATCTTTGACGAGGTCAACCATAACAAGCAAGGTGGAAAGGACTCCCCGATATGCAGAAGATTGAAACCAGACCCTTCCTTTCGCCACATACAAAAACCGAATCAAGGTTAATTGAAGACTTACATGTAAGACCTACAACTAAAAATCTAGAAGAAAATCTAGTAAATAACATTCTGGAACGGGGCAGTGGCAACCAATTTATAACTAAGCTCCCAAAAGCAATTGCAACAAAAACAAAAGTTGACAAACGGGACCTAATTAAACTAAGTTTCTGCACAGCAAAAGAAATTATCAACAAACATTCATTCTACAAAATGCTTTAAAATACCAGCAAACTATGCGTCTGACAAAGTTCTAACATCCAGAATCTATAAGGAACTTAAACAACTCAACAAGTAAAAATAACCCCATCCAAAAAAAAAAAAAAAAAAAATGGGCGAAGGACATGACAAGACAGTTCTCAAAAGAAGACACACATGTAGCCAGTAAACATATAAAAATACGTTCACCAACATTAATCACCAGAGAAATGCAAATCAAAACGACAATGAGATAATATTTCACACCAGTCAGTATGGTCATTATTATAAAGTCAAAAAACAACAGATGTTGATGAGGTTTCAGAGAAAAGGGAACACTGACACACTGCTGGTGAAAATGTAAATTAGTTGAGCCATTGTGGAAAGCAGTTTGGAGATTTCTCGAAGAACTTAAAACAGAACGACCATTAAATCCAGTGATCGCACTACTGGGTATATGCCAAAAGGAAAATAAATCCTTCTACCCAAAAAGCAAAACAAACAGAAGAAAAGTGCATGCCCTCATGTGTTTATTGCAGCACTATCATAGTAGCAAAGACACAAATCAACCTGGATGCCCATCAACAGTGGATTGTTATGTACATAGAAAATATGGTACATATCCACAATGGAATATTATGGAGATACAAAATAAAATCCTGTCCTTTGCAGCAACATGGGTGTAGCTGAAGACAATTATCCTGAGCAAATTCACACAGAGACTGAAAACCAAACACCATGTGTTCTCACTTATAAGCGGGAGCTAAACATTGAACACACAGCAACACAAAGACCGGAATAACAGACACTGGGGCCACTTGAGGTGGGAGGGTAGGAGGTGGGGTGGGTTGAGAAACTGCCTCCCATCTACTATGCTCACTCACTACCTGGGTGATGGGGCCATTTGCATGCCAAACTTCTGCGACGCACAATCTACCCATGTAACAAACCTGAACATGCGCACCCTGAACAAAAATAAAAGTCAAAAGTTAATAAAAAAGCAAAAATACACAACATTTGCTAACCAAAACATTTTTTAAAAACATAACTATAGGTGGGTCTAATTTGAAAGTTAAAATGTCTGTTCGCAAAAGGACAACGCGAAGAAAGTTAAAATCTTACTAGAAATTGAAAGATTTTCTTTCAATTTGAGCAATATATGTAACCAACAAGAGATCAGTATACAAAATACATAAGTAACCCCTGCAAGTAAGTAACAACCCTCGCAAAAGCAGAAAACACTTGAACCAGGAATTCAAAAGTGAAAAAAAACCCTCAAGTGGCCAGTGAATACAAAAGCATGCCCAACCTCAGTAGTATTTAATAAGTAAAAATTATAGCCACAGTGAGATACTATCATGCAGTAGCCAGATTAGCAAAACGTGTGAAGCCTGGCAATGCCCGGTGTTCCAGGATGCTGCGCAATGTTGACTTTCATGCACTGTGGTGGAAATGTAACTTAGCACTTCGTACAATAGCCTGGTACTAACTACATAGTACGTAAAACAGCAGAGCTCGATGCAGTCAAGTTAGATACCCTGTGACCTAGCGAGTCTACTCTTGGGTGTTTACCTAGAAAAACTCTTGAGTATTTGCCCAAGAGATGCTCACACCAGCAACGTTTGTAACAAACACTGCCAATAATCCAAATATCCATTAACTGTAGAATGGCTGAAGAGGCTGTGGTGTGATCAAAAAAACCACACACACACAGAGTAGTACATATCAGTGAGTGAATGTCAGTTATAGCTGACATGATAGCAACATGATATCTTCAAATTATAGGTATCAGTCTGACCTCATGTATGAAATGTGAGTTAAAGGTAACACTAACATAAAATTCAAGTGTAGGCAAAATGACTCCATTATCATGAGGAGTGTATGCACAGGTGGTAAAGTTATAAAGAAAAGCAAGAGAGTGAATGCCTCAAAAGAGAAGATAATTTACCTGCACAGAGAGCAAGAAATATAATCAGAAAGAGCCAGGAGGCTTTCAGGTTACTAGAAATGTCCTGTATTTTAAACTAGGAGGTAGAAATCATGGCTGCTGGCTTTATGATTAAACCTGAAACTATACATGTATGGAGAAATTATATAAAATCCATATAATCAAAAGCTACTTCTAACAAAAAAAAGAAACAAAACAACAACAACAACAAAAAACAATAAATCTGGAAAACCAGCACTCCAATAAAATACCTCTTGTCAAAATTATCGTGCCAAACGCAATAACCAATTTTCTATCATCATCTAATTCTGCCTTTCCGCAGCATCCACAGGAGCTGACAGTGTATTTCTTGCAACTCCGTTTTCTTGGCTCCTGAGACTCTCCAGCTCTCCTGTTCCACCTCCAAAAGTTGAGAGGACTTCAGGATTGGTCCTGAATTTTCTTATCTGTACTTTCTTTCAGGGAAACCTCATACCCTCAAGTACTATTTATATGATGATGATTCCCACATGTGGAGCTCTAGGCCTGACCTCTTTTCTGCTCAGTTAATGTGTCTTAGGACATTCAGTGCTGTAAACTCCAACAGCCTCAGCTTTCCAGGACAACCAGCTCCATCTCGAGTCAGAGAAATCGCCGCTGCACTCTGCTGGGGCCTCCTCCCTGCTGCAGACCGTCAGCTTCCTCCAGGTGGTGAGTCAGGGCACCTGCAGGACTCGCCTTGGTTCCTCCAGCCTCAGGTCTCTGCCCTCCACTGTCAGGTGCACATGAGACCCACGGTTATGTTTTGTTTGGTTTCTTTGAGACTTTTGTTTGTACCAGGCAGGAGGATAAATCTGGTCACCATTATTCCATTTGAGCCAGGAGTGGCAGTCCTCCTTCTCTAATAATTTTAAAAGTGCAGATTAACAGTGGCACATCATAGATACCTAATATTTGTTGAATCAATTACCTAATTTTAAAATGAGTACTAAGAAGGGTCTTGTCTCAGCAGCAAAGAAAAACAAATACCAGATGGTAGATGTAAACTCAACCAAGTGAATAATCACATGTAAAATCTAGAAATTAAAAGGTAAGGATTGCCAGATTGGATAAAACACACAAACACACACACACACACACACACACACACAGACACACACACACACACACCCCAACTATGCTGTCTACAAAATGATCATTGTAAATATAATATCACAAATAGACTAAAAGTAAACGAATGAAAAAAACATATATCATGCTAATACAAATCAAAAGAAAGCGGGAGTGGCTATAAAACAAAGTATATTTTAAAGCAAAGCATATTACCAAGAATGGAAAGTCTCTTTATAATGATAAACAGGCCAATTCATCAGGGAACATAACCATTCTAAATACCTAAGCACCTAATAACAACAGAGATGCAGAATGCATGAAGTAAAAATGAGAGAAGTGTCATGAGAAACAGACAAATTCCCAATTATAGTCAGAGATTTCAACAACCCTCTCTCAGTAATTGACAGTAAAAGAAGATACAAGCAGGAAGGGTGTAGAAGACCTCAGCAGTCCTGTAATTAATATCAACCAGCCTGCACTGATTGACTCCACAGGACACTCACCACCAAACAGGAGAGTAAGATTCTTTCATTGAGCACTCACAGAACATTTACCAAGACAAGCCTTCCTCAGGGTCAGAAACAAGTCTCAATAAATGTGAAAGAATTTACTTTACACAAAGATTGTTCTCTTGTAGCAGGAGCAGTGGGGAACAAACCTCTCAAACACCGAAATGAGGAAGGAAGTGTTTTTTATTCGGCCGGGAGCTGTGGCAGGCAACAGCCTCATTTACCAAGCACCCTGAGCTGCAGCTTCTCACCCCTTTTATAGGCTTACAAGGCTAAAGGGGAAACTGAGGCAGAACTATGTCACTGTCCATTTGCTAGACATCTGACCTTACAATCTTGTGGCTTCATTGATTTGCTAATTCATATGCAGTGTGAGCAGGGATGAGCAAGTGGGGGGCTTACAGAGATAAGACAAAAGCAACAAGCTGTTTGTTGGCAGAGGTTTTTCCAGGAGGGAGCCTGGTCCATGGAGACGTGGGGGCGTGAACCAGTGCCCGGCTTCAGCCGGCAGGGATAACATTCATTTGCAGCTCTTTCAAGGTTAACAGATAGTGGAGACGCTGGGAATCAAAGAGATAATCATTTTTCCAGATCTTTGGCATTTTATTTTATTTTTTTTCCTTCTTCACTCTCCTTCCCATCTGGCAGTGGGGGAAGAAGTGAAACTGAAGGAGGCGAAGGGGTCTCCCCTCTCACTCTGACCACCATGAGACTGTGCCGTAAGTCAGAATCAGAAAGATATCTGAAAAATCCATAAGTATTTGAAAGCCAAATAACAAACTTCTAAATAACCCATGAGTCCAAGAAGAAAACAAAAATTAGCAAGTATTCTGAAATGTATACAAATGAAAGCACAGCATACTAAAATTTGTGGGCCAGACGTGGTGGTTCACACCTGTAATCCTAGCACTTCGGAAGGCCCAGGCGGGTGGATCACCTGAGGTCAGGAGTTTGAGACCAGCTTGGCAAACATGGCAAAACACTGTCTCTACTAAAAATACAAAAGTCAGCCAGGTGTGGTGGTGGGTGCCTGTAATCCCAGCTATTCAGGAGGCTGAGGCAGGAGAATCGCTTAAACCTGGGGAGCAGAGGTTGCAGCGAGCCGAGATTACACTATTGCTCTCCAGCCGGGGCAAAAGAGTGAGACTCCACCTCAAAAAAAAAAAAAAAAAAAAAAAAATTGTAGAATTCAGCAGAAAGATTTTAAATCAATCACCTTACTCTCCATCTCAAGAAAAAGAAAAACCCAGAGTTGGTAGAAGAAAGGAAATAAAGATGAGAGTGGAAATCAATGCGATCTAAAGCAGAAAACAATAGAGAAAAGTCCATGACAACAGGAGCCACTGCTCTGAGGTCAGGAAACACGATTAATCTCTATCCAGGCCAATCAAAGAGAAAAGTCACAGTTTACCAATATCAGAAACGACATCACAGTAACGCATCACAGTTTCTACAGACATTGAATGAATAAGAAAATACCTCAAACAACGCCCTGCCCATCAGTTTGGCAACTTAGATGATCAATGCCCTGGAAGACACAAGCTACCAAAACTCAAGAACAACTCAGAACCATTTGAGCAACCAAACGAAGGGTGGGCCCATAATGCAGAACAGACAGTAAATCTCTGACGTCCACACTGAGATGACAAATGCTGGAATAAGGATGTGCAGGAAAGACACCATCTCCCATGCAGAACTTCAAATAACATTTGCACATACTCTACTCTCAAGAAGCTCCTGGTCTGTAAAGTTCGGGCCGTGCAGTGGCCCCCTCCGAAAGAGAAGCATAGGAAAAGGAGGGGAAAAGCAGTGAGTCTGCGGTGGAGAAAACAGGACTCAGCCAGGCAGGGGTCAAGATCAACACCAACAGTCAGAAGTCATGCTTGCCCCCGTGTGAGGAGAATGGCATTTTGCCCTGGTCTTCCTCCCAAAAACCCATACTCCCCAGTATAATCACAAGAAAAATATCCGACAAAACCCAACTGAGGGATATTCTACAGAATACCAACCACAAATCCTCAGAATTCTTGGTGTCCTCAAAAATGAAAATCTGCGAAATGCCAAAGCTAAAGGGGCCTGAGGAGATGAAACAACTGAATGTAATGTGGTGTTCTGGATGGGATCTGGGACGGGAGAAAGGCCATATTGGAAAAGCACTCTCTTGCCAGGCTCAGTGGCTCACGCCTGTATTCCCAGCACTTTGGGAGGCTGAGGCAGGTGGATCACCTGAGGTCAGGAGTTTGAGACCAGCCTGGCCAACATGGTGAAACTCTGTCTCTACTAAAAATACAAAATTAGCCGGGCGTGATGGTGTATGCCAGTAATCCCAGTGACTAGGGAGACTGAGGCATGAGAATTGCTTGAACCCGGGAGGCAGAGGTGGTGCAGTGAGCTGATATCACATCACTGCACTCCAGCCTGGGCAACAGAAAAAAGACAAGAAAAAGCAGTCTGATAGAAATAACATGAGCAACATATGTAGTTTAAATTTTCTAGCAGCTATGTTTAAAAAAAAAAGCAAAAACAGGTAAAACTAATCTTAATAATATATTTTATTTAACCAAATACATACAAAATAGTATCACTTCAACATGTAATCAGTATGAAAAAAAATTGAGATAGTTTACATATTTTCCATATTAAATATCTGAAATTTAGGATGCATTTTACACTTAGGCTGTATCCCGGTTGAGACTAGTTGCATTTCAGGTGCCCAGCAGCCACCTGTGACCAACAGGGCAGACCTAAATAAACAGCCTTGATCTAAAGCCAGCAATTGAAATTATGGTCATCACAGTGAGGACTCTGCATTAACTATAGGCTACTATGTAGACATTGCTTCCTCGTAAGAGTTCCATTTATGGTTAAAATGACAGCAAAGGCTAGGCATAGTGGCTCACGCCTGCAATCCCAGCACTTTGGGAGGCCGAGGTGGGCAGATCATCTGAGTTCAGGAGTTTAAGACCAGCCTGGCCAACATTGTGAAACCCTGTCTCTACTAAAAATACAAAAATTAGCCAGGCATGATAGCAGGCATCTGTAGTCCCAGCTACTCGGGAGGCTGAGGCACAAGGATCGCTTGAACCCAGAAGACAGAGGTTGCAATGAGTTGAGATCAGGCCACTGCACTTTAGCCCAGGCGATAGAGTTAGACTCCATCTAAAAAAAAAAAAAAAAAAAAAAATGGGCCAGGAGTAGTGGCTCATGCCTGTAATCCCAGCACTTTGGGAGGCTGAGGCAGGTGGATCACGAGATCGGGAGATGGAGACCATCCTGCCTAATACAGTGAAATCCCATCTCTACTAAAAATACAAAAAATTAGCCAGGCGTGGTGGCCCATGCCTGTAGTCCCAGCTACATGGGAGGCTGAGGCAGGAGAATAACTTGAACCCGGGATGCAGAGGTTGCAGTGAGCCAAGATTGCGCCATTGCACTCCATCCTGGGCGACAGAGCAAGACTCTGTCTCAAAAAATAAAAATAAAAATAATGACAGCAAAAATGCAGCAGTAGGTGCCTGTACATGCTGGCATTTGTGTGTGTGTTTTTTTTTTTTAATCCTATAAACTTTACCCCCAGGAGACTCTGTCCACACCATGGACTTAGATAAAAATCTCTATCTGATGAGCATAGAATCCAGTAAACACTCAATTTTAAAAAAGGATGCACCAGAGACTGGAAGAAAATATTCCCAAGTCACCTATCTAATAAAAGACTTATCCAGACACATTTTTAAAGCTCTCAAAATTCAGTAAGAATAAAAATGGGCAAAATATTTTGACAGGTGAGGTTTCACAGCAAATAAGCACATGAAATGAAGCTCAATAACATCAGACGTTAGGGACGCTGATGCCATTTACGAATTCGAGCAATTAAAGCCACAATGAGATGCCATTCCATACCTATCAGAATGCCTGAAATTAGGAGTGCTGACCACGCAGAGCGGACAAGGACTGGAGCCCCTGGAATTTCACACCTTATGCTGAGAACATCAAATGGTTCAACTAACATTTTGGCAGTCTCTTACAAAATTAAATGTAAACCTATCACGTGATCTAGCCATTCCTAAGAATCAACTCTAGAAAAAGGAAAGCATTTATCCACGTAACTTGTGCACACATGTTCACAGCAGCTTTGTTGGTAATGTGCTGTAACCACTGGCAACAACCCAGAGGCCTCCCCATGAGAAGGGATGAGCCACCATGAGGCGGCCACAGCAGGGGCTGCTCTCAAAGAAAGCGGAGCTCACTTTTGGTGCAGGAACATCATGAAAGGCACCTGGACATAATTAGGGTTACTGAAAACACCAGACACACAGACAAGCCAAACATAACAGAATTCTAGAAAATGCGAGCCATCTATGACAGGAAGGGGGCCAGTGGCTGCCTGGAGATGGGACCATGACAAGAGGGGCGGGAAGGGGCTGTGCGGGTGGGGTTGCGGTTGGACTCCTGCTGTCCACACCCATCAACACGCATCAGATCACAGACTTGAATCGTGTTAATATTAGCACAATAATACAGACTGTGTCACAACAACCTAACGGGTGAGGCTACGACAGGGCATATTTGTGTTTTGTATGTTTTTGTGTGTTCTATATTTCTTTTCTAAATTGCTCATTGACATGCTTGGAATTATTTAGTAGACGTTATATTCATTTATAAGGGAATGCTATAATTAAGAATAGAGATTTTGTTGTCAATGTGGAATTTGATTTTCTCAGTCTGTCATTTGTCCTAACTGTTGTAATGTTGCCTTTCACTGGGAAACAGTTTTCCATTTTATGTAGTTAAATCTTTCATCATCTTCCTTGGTGTCGTAAGTCAGAAACCTGGGATTATAAACATACTGCATTTTTTCTAGTAATTATGCTTTCAATCATTCATATTTATCCTCTCTGAGTTTAATCTATCTGAATTTTTCTTCTGAGTTAAGGTCTTTAATTCTCTCCAACTGGTTTGTGCCTGAAACAATTTACCCCAAAGCATTTGTTCAATAGTCAGACACTTGACATATTTCTGTAGTGAACCATCATTGTATACTAAAGACCCCTGAACACTGGCCATTTTAGTCACTTTATTCCACTTCATGGATGTTTCTGTTCCTATACCACACTGCTTTATACACTATAGCTTTAAAATATAATTTGATACATATTTGGCAAATTTCCCTTTTTCTTTTTCTAAAAGAAAAAATTGAAGGAAAATAAACTTCCTGGAAATTTTGAAATGTTAACTATATCCAGAATTAAGAAAAATAACAAATTACAAAGTAGTTAGGTATTAATAACATTGAAAATAAACTATATATGTAAAAACCTATGATATAACTCAAGTTATATGCAGAGAGCAACTCACAGTTGGAAATGCTTATTAAACAATGACAATAAATTCTATAAGCATTCAATTCATGAAACATTAAACCAAAAGATATTAATATAAAATAGTAATTTATGGCTGGGTGTGGTGGCTCACACCTGTAATCCCAGCACTTTGGGAGGCCAAGGTGAGCAGATCATCTGAAGTCAGGAGTTTGAGACCAGCCTGATCAGCATGGTGAAACCCCATCTCTACTAAAAGTGCAAACAGCAGCTGGGTGTGGTAGCACGTGCCTGTAGTCCCAGCTACCTGGGAGGCTGAGGTAGGGGAAACGCTTGGATCTTGGAGGCAGAGACTGAGGTGAGCTGAGATGGCACTACTGTGCTTCAACCTTGACAAGAGCAAAACTCCATCTCAGGAAAAAAAAAAAATAGTAATTTATAAACAAAAGAAAAAAAAGTGTATCTATAGTAAAATAAGTAACACCCACCCCCCAAAAAAAAGATAATTCTTGAAAGACATGAACTATAAACAAAATTTGGTTAATGTGACCAGCAAGGAAAAAGAGAAACAGGAATACAAAATATTTTAAAAAAGGAATATAACTCAAAAATGAGTATCTGAAAAATTATGAAGGAATCCATGTGAAAATGAATGCCAACAAATTTGAAAACCTAAATGAAAATGTGTAAATGACCTCAGAATTAGAGTATCTGGTGTAGTAACCACCGTAGAAAGTGCGGACATTATATACGACCCTTGCACAGTCCTGTCCAGCTTCTCCAAATACAGACAGAGCCTGACTGCACCTACCATTTACATGCCGAATTTCATCCTTTTGATCATTATTTCCATACAGAGGAATATGGCAGACCTCAAAGGCATCATGGGTCTGGTTGCAGACCACAAGAAAGCGAGTATCACAACAAAATGAGTCACAAACATTTTTTGGTTTCCAAGTGCATCCAAAAGTTGTGTTTCTACTATACTGTAATTTATATTAAGTGTGCAACAGACATGTCTAAAAAACCAGTGTACACTCAAACAATACTTGATTGCTAAAGTATGCCAATGGCCATCTGAGCCTTCAGCAAGTTGTAATCTTTCTGCTGGTGGAAAGTCTTGCCTAGATTTGCATGGCTGCTGACTGATCAGGGTGGTGGTTGCTTAAGGTTGGAGTGGCTGTGGCAATTTTTAAAAATAAGACAACAATGAAGTTTGCCACATCAATCCACTCTTCTTTTACCAAAGATTTCTCTGCAGCATGTGATAGCATTTTACCTATACAGAACTTCTTTCAACATTGGAGACAATCCTCTCAAACTCGGCCACTGCTTTATCAGTGGTGTTTATGGAGTATTCTAAATCCTTTGTTGTCTTTTCAACAACGTCCACAGCATCTTCACCATGAGTGGATCCAGTCTCAGGAAACCACTTTCCTTGCTCATCCATAAGCAAAGATGATGGATAGATGAATGAGCATCTCCTCATCCGTTAAAGCTGGATCACAAGAGGGCAGCAGTTCTGTCACATCTTCCGGCTCCACTTCTCATTCTACTTCTCTTACTGGTCCCACCACATCAGCAGTTCCTTCCTCCGCTGATGTCCCAACCCCTCAAAGTCATCCATGAGGACTGGAATAATCTTCTTCCAGGATCCTGTTAATGCTGATGTTTTTACCTCCTCCCACAAATCATGTTCATAATGGCATCTAGAATGGTGAATCCCTTCCACAAGGTTTTCAGTTGACTTTTCCACCATCAGAGGAATCGCTGTTTATGGCAGCTATAGCCTTACAAACTGTATTTCCTAAATATTAAGATGTGAAGCTGAAATTACTCCCTGACCCTGTGGAACAGGTGTTGTGTAGCAGGCATGAAAACAACATTCACTTCCATCAGAGCTCTTGGGCAACCAGGAACACTATCAATGAGCAGTAATATTTTGAAAAGAACCTTTTTTTTCTAGCCATCAATCTCTAGGGGGGTTTAAAATATTCAGTAAAGCAGGCTGTAAACAGATGTATTGTCATCCAGGCTTTGTTGCTGCATTTATAGAGCACAGAGTAGATTTAGCGTAACTCTTCAGCCCTAGGATTTTCAGAATGCTCAGTGAGTTCTGGCTTCAACTTAACATCACCAGCAGCATTAATTAGCCCCTAGCAAGACAATCAACCTCTCCTTTGAAGCTGGGCACTGACTTCTCCTCTCTAGCTATGAAAGTCCTAGATGGCATCTTCCTCCCATACAAGGCCTTTTGGTCTACAGTGAAAATCTGTTGTTAGCATGGCCAGCTGCATCAGTGATCTCAGCCGGGTCTTCTGGATACTTGCTGCAGCTTCTCCATCAGCATGTGCTGCTTCACCGTGCACTTGTATGTTACGGAGACGGCTTCTTGCCTTTAACCTCAGGAATCAGCCTCTACTAGCTTCAAACTTTTCTTCTGCAGCTTCCTCACCTCTCTCAGGCTTCACAGAATTGAAGATAGGGCCTTGTTCTGGATTAGACTTCAGCTTAAGTGAATGTTGTGCTGGTTTGATCTTCTATCCAGACCACTACAACTTTGCCATATCAGCATCAGGCTGTTTTGCGTTCCTATCCTTTGTGCACTCACTGGAGTAGGACTGTTAATCTCCAATTTCCTTCAAGAGCTTCTCCTTTGCATTCACGACATGACCAACTGTCTGGCAGAAGAGGCCGAGCCTTCAACCTGTGTCGGCTTTCAACGTGCTTTACTCGCCAAGCTTACTCATGTCTAGCTTTTGATTCAGAGTGGGAGACATGTGACTGTACCTTTCACTTGAACACTTAAGAGGCCATTGTAGGATTAACTAGCCAAAGTTCAAGACTGCTGTGTGTCTGGGAATAGGAAGGGCCGAGAAGAGCGAGAGAGATGGAAATGGTCACGCAGTGGGGCACTGGGAACACACGCATCGCTTACGGATTGAGGCTGCCGCCTGCACACGCCTCAGCTGCACCACACATCTCTTCCACGGGTGCCTCGTAACGCGATCCGAGCATGCCTGTGGCTATTTCATAAAAGTGCTCTCTTCCTTCAACAAGGCTGTGTCCTTCTGTCCTACATTTTAGTGTCTGGAGGCACATTTTTCCAGAGGGACTTGAGAATCATGATGCCATGAACACTGCAGTTGACAGCCTGCAGGCGAGGAAGGCAAGAGGATTCCTCTCTGCAGTTGAGCTTGTCCACGCAGCAGGACCTGAGGGGGCCAGCCCTTCTAACCAAGGACAGCTGTGCCCTTGGCGGCAGCCACATTTGCTGGTAAGGTGTCCTCACAGATGGAGCCAGGTGGCCTGCTTGAGCTGCCCAGGACACATTGGATACAGCATCACTAATATTTACAAGCGTGACAGTTAAGAGAGGTTTGCATTTTCTGGATAAAGACACGGCCATCCCAGAGCTTGGTGCAGTTGCCCACACCATAGGCTCTCCTTTCTACACAACCCCATTGTGGAGTCCCCAAGTCATCCATGTTTGGCTGATGCTGGGTTTTGGGACCTCAGCTCCCTAACAAGCCTGGCAGTGTGTCCACCATGATGGGGAGTGGGTCCCACGCAGCTCATCCGAGGCCTTGCACCATCCCAGCTCCCACCCTCCAGACCCAAGGCACCCCCCAGGACTGCACCCCCCAAAAGCCCTCCACAGTCCACAAATCTGACCTAAGTCTTGGTGACTGCTACACTCCAATGCAGTCTTAATCCCTAAAATCGAGGGGGGCATGTCCTAGAGTGGTTTCTACTGAGGATTAATCCCTGGAGCAATGCTGGCTCCAATAAAATAAGAGCTGGCTGCATGGTCAATAACCTTGGGAAATTTCTCTTGGTGATACACAATACACCATTGTGGGAAGTAGAGAAGTTTCTTTTTAAAGTTTGCTTTCTTGTTAAAGAGTAAGTGTGCTAATAACTTTGTGAAGGCCTATCCTATACAGCTTGTTAGACGTGCCCTGCTTACAGGCATGTAGTGCATTCTATGTCCTTGTACTGTCACCAAGACACTTGTGCTGGACGTGTCCACAAGCATGTCCCAGCTCTCCAATGCTTTTACTTGTTTAGAAAAGTTTTAAGTTGTTAGTCAATCGGGTTTTAGTTTAGACTGTAAAATCTGGGTCCAGCCAATGGAGATCAGACACAACCGTAAGGACGACCCCAAATGCGGAAGAGATGAATTTGCGTGCTTTCCTTTGTTCACTGTACTCTCACGGCAAGATGGCTAGTGAGAGTACCCTTCCTGCGGTCCAGGAAGTAAAAACTGTGTTGCTAAAAGATCCTTTGTCTCAGTGTTGATTGTTCTTTGCAGCATCAAGCATCTATTTCCAACAACCATAATTTTTAGAAAACCTTGCAGTAGAAAAACTTGTTTCAAATTTCTGATTTTATCAATTTTAAAACTAAAATTACATTAAATTTCTGGCCTTTGCCATGGATTCAATTGTGCATGGCCAGGATTCCTGATGGCCCCTTTAAAGGAAATCCTTACCTAAAGGAGTCAGATATGGATTAAGGTAACTAAAGCACTGAGCCTGCAACCTGAGTGGTGGCACTGCCTTTGCTTCTACACCAAAAGTCGCACAGTCTAACTTCTTAGTTTCACTGATTAAATAATTCCTATGCTGTACCACATTAAATCAAATCCTATCAACCCTCAACCCCCAAACCCGCAAGTAAATTATCCCTTCATAAACTATTCGAGAAATAATAAATGCATCTGAAAGATAAGTGCTTTTAATTTTCTAAATTTTCACTTATGCAACATAAAGGCAGATTTATGTGACCTGATAATGACATTTTTACAAAAAACAACCCCCCCCCACCAACATCTTGGTCAGTAGTATATAAATATTTACAATGAAAAAATAGGCAAGGGAAAAGGAAATCTTCATTATCCATGTCGATTCTTTCCAATGCTTATCAGGAATTTTGAAAATAAAATACTCCATTAACTTTTTCTCATCATTCCTATTTACACGCTGCTTCCGCTGATGATTCACGGTATTTGGGTTGCACTGTATGAGAGTATTTTTGTTCTGTATCACTCCTTTTTCTATACTATTTAAAAAATCTGAAATAGTAAATTAAATATAAAAATGTAAACTCTGAAAGGAGAGAAAATAAGAATAAATATGTGTAAAGGCAATGCATTAAGATACAAAGGGTCTCACAGAGGTTCATATTTTACAGCACTAAAAAAAAATAAAACGCTCTATATATTTTCTGTGTTGGGACATTCTGTTTCGATTTAATTTTTGGTTATGTTAACAAAAATTATCTCTAAAGAGGATGTTAAAAAAATAGCAATGACATTACCATCTTAACTAATGAATATCGCATCACCCTAATTTTTTCTAAAAGAAATTGATTTTTTTAAGTGACAAATATAAATTATAACACAGAAAGCTTAAGAAGCCTCAGCAAATTATGGTATCTTTTAGCAATGAAGACTTTTAGAGACAAATGTGAACAGTGCAGCCAGCCGACTTAACTTAGTGATTTACAGATGCGTTCGACTCCGACGTGTGAAACACTACGTGGATTCTCCCACGCGCCGCTGCGCTGAAACACGGCACACTCGTGGGCGGAAGGGCAGGACACCTGCAGCATGCAGTTCCTGGAAAACGCCAGTGGGAACTGTGTGTCTAGTGGTGCAACGAACATCACCTGCAGGTCCCTGGGAGGACCGCGGGCTTCACGTGTGGGAGCTGCGCCGCCCCCTGGTACCCAGAGACACGCGGAGCCTGGGCTCCCTGGCTTTGTAATGCTCATTAAAGTCCAGCCTGAAGCTAAGAAACCGAAGACTCTCGTCAGAGCTGGTCGTCAGCAACACCAAAAACTGCTGCACGATTCCCTAAAAAGACAAAAGGGAGTAAAATATTATTTCAGAAAAGAGCGACCCACAAATGTACTACCCACACCCTTAATCCCCTTTGAGTTGGGTCTGTTTTTCCTTCCAGATCCACAGGCTCTTAGTAAATGCCCGCCATGGGAGGTGTCCAGGGAGCGCGAGCTGCTGGGACCCTGGAGTCCACACGGCCAGTGCACCTGCATTAGGAACGGGCGCCCTTTTACAAGGACAAATTAGCGAACAATACATTTTATTTGAAAGCAGCTAACCAATAGGTTTTTTCACTTTGTCCTTAAGTTCCACAAGAATAAGCAAAACAGGAAAGTCCCAGATGTTGGAACACTGTATTCTTTTTATTTGGAATGCAAAACTTAGTGGCACACATTTCAACTTTCACATGACTCATGAGGCCTGTTCAGTCCTAGAGCCCGCACTGAAGAAGGAATCGAGAGCATCGATAGGGTCTCTGGGTCTAGCTGCTGGACATAGGGCTGCAGCTGCCCTCTTCACGGGCATGAGTGTCGCTACCATCCATTATTGAGGGGCCTTTGTACAGATGTGCCAGCCCTCGAACTCTGCTAAGACAAAAGGACGGACCGCTTCTATTTCAGGCTGAAGGACATGCTTCCAGAGTACAGGTCCATCCCTGCCCAGTGCTGGAGCCTACTCCATGCCATGGGACACGGATCCGTTCATGGGAACTGCCGGCCAGGAAAGATATCATGGGACTGCAGAGAAGGCAGTCACGGAGGCTCCGTGTCCTCACCACGCCCCCCCCAAGTCTTCACCAGCTATTGCTGCCCCTTCCCAGCTTCCGGTCAGAAAAACGAACGCAGAAGCTCCCAAGAAGGCCTGGAAGAGCCAGTCTGGATGTAGGCTCTGGTAACTCCACCTCTGAGTAGGCAAACGCTGTGTGTGTGCATGCGTATGTGCACGTATGTGCACGTGTGCGTGTGTGCGTGTGTGTACGTGTGGGACATTACTGCCTTTTTAGGTAAGGGGAGAAGAAAGCACCTAACAAGTTTTATTGCCAAAAATACAGACAATGACTTCCTATTTTGTGATAAAATTGAAATATAACGATCTGTGAAACTGACTAAAAGGAAATCTAAGACTATTTCTTCCACAGGTTTGACACCGGATGCTCTTTCCCATCAACGTGGAGAAGCTGTTCACACCCTGCGGTCTCCAGCACTGCCACAGAGAGCAGAGACGGACCCCTGCTGTCACGGAAAAGAAACTTCTTTGTAAATCATGACCGTTCAGATTTAAGACTGTAATTTGAGTAAAGTTAGGATTACGGTGATTAAGATTACTTTTTAAAAAAGTATTAACTCCCTCAGGGAAATGTGTAACCATCAACATCATATTCTCTCTCAGAAATAAGCACACAGACAAATCTTTAAAACAACCCATTGCTCCTTTGTAGCTATACGACTGTGATTTTAGAGTTGTATGGACCTAGCCATTAGGTCCATCCTATTAAAAATGAGAATACATACTGTACAAATAACACGAGTTCAAGAAGGCATTGTGTCGAAACTCCATCCAACAGGGGTGCCTGTGCACGGAACATGATTGGCCAGTCACTACCCCCTTTTATAAAACCTCATGAATGCAAAAGTAGGCCAAGGTCAGAGTAAGACCACTTGTAAGAGGGGCAATGGTTCTTCTTAGTTATCTCGAAGAGAAATAAGTATTTAACAAGTCTGAGGGCTGGGTATGTGTCATCCCAGCACTTTGGGGGGCCAACATGGGTGGATCACCTGAGGTCAGGAGCTCGAAACCAGCCTGGCCAACATAGTGAAACCCCGTCTCTACTAAAAATAAAATAATTAGCCACAGGTGTTGCCCCACATCTGTAATCCCAGTTGCTGGGGAGGCTGAGGCAGGAGGATCGTTTGAACCCAGACGGCAGAGGCTGCAGTGAGCCAAGATCACACCACTGCACTCCAGCCTGGGTGATAGAAAGAGACCTGGGAAACAAACCAGTGCCCACAGAACAGAGCGGGTGAGGTCTCATTGTCAGTTCTGAGTCACACGAAGGCACCAGCACACAAACCCACAAAGCTGGAGGGCTGGAGGCTTGATGCTCCATGATTAGTGAGCAGAGACGGAACAGAAACATTTTTCATGAAATCTTTTCATCTCTACCTCTCTCCCTCAGATCACGTTGAGAAATGGAGGAAATGGGAAATAGGACCCACACATGGAGGCAAAAGCAGAGTTAAGATGTGCCCAGCCTTCCGGGGTCTACACCGTGCCTGCTGGCTGGCCAGCCCCTCTCACCCAGGCTGGACAGCTGCCTCAGGGACAGTCCCCATTGGGAGTCACTGGGAGGCCCAAGTGAAGGCAGCAGAGACGCCTGCAGTCTCACCACAGGAGAGCATAGGGGCCACTCCTTGGCCAGGGTTCTCTCTGGCGGCACATTGGCACTGCCCGGAGCCCAGGCATACCTGAGTCCCCCAGAGGGTCACGGGGTCCACCATGGGTGCTACTCACACCTACACAAATCAGTGGCAGGCCAGCAGGGCTGACTCAGCTCTCATCACGGTGAAAGCAACTGTCGGGCACAGAACATGGGCAGAGTGGTGTGAGAAGCAACTCTCCATCCTCATACACACCTGGTAGAAATGTGTCAATATTCGCAACTGTGAGCACATTTTTGGTATAGATTCTTTAAATTCTCCAATCCTCTTATTTTCCTCCTCTTCCTCCGCCGCCGTCACTCCCCACTGGCCCTGAAGAATCGAAAGTGCCGAATGTAAGTAAAACCATGATGGAAAATGGATTATGGAGTGAGGCTGACACAGGAATGTGAGGAGGGGAGATGCCTGCTGTTTATGCCCCTCTGTACCCTTCAACACTTTTACAATACCTTTCTGATGCCAGACTCTCTCTAGCTTACTTTTTGCAATTAACAATGTATCTTGAGAATATTTCGGATGAATACTTCTGGGCACACAGAGAACTGCCTCTGTTTTTTGTTTTGTTTTGTTTTGTTTTGAGACAGTGTCACTCGGTCGCCCAGGCTGGAGTGCAGTGACACGATATTGACTCACTGCAACCTCCGCCTCCCGGGTTCAAGCGATTCTCCTGCCTCAGCCTCCTGAGTAGTGGGACTACAGGCATGCACCACCACGCCCAGCTAATTTTTGTATTTTTAGTAGAGACGGGGTTTCATCATGTTGGTCAGGCTAGTCTCGAACACCTGACCTTGTGATAGGTCTGCCTCGGCCTCCCAAAGTGCTGGGATTACAGAAGTGAGCCACCGTGCCCAGCCCTCTGTTGTTCTTAATATCACATTGTGTAACATGTAACAATGTATTTTATAACTCATCTCAAGCTGACCACTTTTCTGTGTGATAAACAGCTTTTATCCTTCCCTCTGGCGTACACATTATTATACAACAAAGATAGTCTGTGTGAAGTAGAATCAGCATGCTCAAAGTGTCCGTACCCTTTAAACTACTATCTTGACTTTAGTGAGAATGCTTCTAGTTCCCTAAGCCTGGTCTCTTTTTCGGTACTGGAGATAGACCCATTTAATTCTGTTTTTAAGGTTATTTTCAATCAATGATGAATTTAACTAAATGTATTCTCCGATAGCCTATACAGGAATTATAATTTTTTTTATTTATTATTTTTATTTTTATTTTTTGAGATGGAGTCTCACTCTTGTTGCCCAGGCTGGAGTGTACTGGCACAATTTCAGCTCACTGCAACCTCTGCCTCCCAAGCTCAAGTGATTCTCCTGCCTCAGCCTCTCAAGTAGCTGGGATTACAGGCATGAGCCACCACGCCTGGCTGATTTTGTATTTTTAGTAGAGACAAGGTTTCACCAGGTTGGCCAGGCTGGTCTCGATCTCCGGACCTCAGGTGATCCACCAGCTTGGCCTCCCAAAGTGCTGGCACTACCCTGCCCTGTGGGCTGCTTCGGGACCTTACCCTGTTCCACTTACTTGTCTTTCCTTGAGCCAACTGCTGTGAGCTTATTCTAGTCCTAATTCACATTCCCTCGGCATGTGTGAGGGTTCCCTTTTCTCCACATCGCCGCCAGCGTTTGTTCATGCCCGTCTTTCGGATAAAAGCCATTTTAGCGGAGGTGAGACGATATCTCACTGTAGTTTTGACCTGCATTTCTCTGACGATCGATAATGCAGGGCACCTTCTCATATGCCTGCTTACCATTTGTATGTCTTCTTTTGAGAAATGTCGATTCAGATCTTTTGCCCATTTTTTAGCCAAATAACTAGATTTTTTCCTGTTGAGCTGTCTGAGCTCCCTATATACTGTGGTTATCAATTCCTCATCAATGGGTAGTTTGCAGATACGTTCCCCGTTCTCTGGGCTACCTCTTCACTTTGTAGACTGTTTCCTCGGGGTGCAGAAGCTTTTCAACATGATGTGACCCCCATTTGCTTTGGCTACAGCTGCTTGTTGAGTATTATTCAAGACATCTTTGCCCAGACCAAGGTCCGAGAGTGTCTCCCAGTGTTTTCCTGTAGTAGTCCCATAATGTGAGGTCTTAGATCTAAGTCTTTAATCCATTTTTATTTGATTTTTGTACATGGCAAGAGACAGGGGTCTAGTTTCATTCCACACAACCGACTTTTGTAACAACAAAATACCAGCTTTCCTGCCTCACCTCTGTTCTTCCCCTCGGCTCGCAGCCCTGGCTGGCCCATCACTGCAGGAGCATGTGGGTCTTGCTCCGTCTCAGGGATGTGCTTCCAGTATTTCACCCCCAAGTATCATGTTTTGTTATAAGATTATTCACGCAAACCTTTTTATCAGGTGTTACTTGGTATTAAATGATCTTCGCCATCTATTGAGATGATCATATAATTTTTCCCCTTTAGTTTATACACATGAATTACAGTATTTGTATTAGAATGATAAAAGGAGATATTCTTGTATTCCTGGAATGAGCTGAAACTTAATTTGTAACACATTATCGCTTTAATCTTTCAGTGTGGTAGTACCATGGACTTTTCCACCCCTGTTTACGAGGGAGACAAGGACAGGCAGCAACAAAAGCTAAACTACCTAAATGCTCTGTTCTGGCACCAGGTCACCATCTTAGAGAACCGCGTTCAATTCTGTTTTGTAAGTAAATCGATCCCTAAAAATTAAAAGCCAAAATGAAACCGATTAATGTAACTGTGCACTGAGTTGACGGAACAGCCTTAAAGGAGCAATTATTTCCAAGGACATTACCACGTGGAATCTGAATGCATCTATTTAGTGGAAAAAAATCTTGGCAAAAATTTTAAAAAATATATTGGAATAGTAGAAAAAGTATTTTTCTTTTTTCCCTCAAAAAAAATTGCAAAAAAAGTACAACTATTTTTCAAACTATATTGCTCCCATATCAGCGGCAGGATTCTCATTCTGAGACAGTCACACGTACGGGTGCGTCCATGGACGCACTATCGCAGACCGCAAGTAATTAAGTACGATCCTGTCAGAAACCAAGGTTGTCAACACTTAAGATACATTTTTAAAAATAAAAGCAGTAAGTCTGTTAACCCTACGTGTGAATTGGAAATATCACTCTAAATGCAGGGGTGTGAGAAGAAAGGTGGAAAGCAGCAGAAGAGCCATGAGAAGGACCCTTTGGGGCCCCCCACTCAACAGCAGCCTGAGGACATGGTGGCACCAGGGTGCAGCAGGCAGGCACCGCTTTGGTCCCGGCGCGCGGCCAGGGCTCTGTCATCTTTCCAGGGGGTGCCTTGCATGATCTCTTCGGAACTTGCCATGGATCTCAGGTCTAACTGACTGCTTTGAAGATTATCTTGCCTTTTGAATTTAAATAATTTCTTGGATGTGGCTTTTGCTTTTGTGTCTCTTCCTGCCTCCTTAAGCAAGTCTAAATACAATACCCTGAACCAACCTGGACTTGGCCTGTGCACCTATCCCACTTGGCAAACTGTCCAAGAGAACCTTCCCCTCCACATGGCCGGCTGACAGGCTATTAGCACAGGGCTAAAATCCTAAGGATTGATTTTGGTCAACTTTGAGATAATTCAGTAATTCTCTAGAAGGGAAGCTTCTCTGGGGCATGTGGCAGTCTTACACATGGCAGTGGCCAGCATGCACTGAATGCCTACTAGATAAGCGACACTTATCATCAGACACAGATAAATGACTCTGTGAGGTCATACTCCTTACCACCCATTTTACAAATAAGGAAACCACATCTTGGAGAGGTGAGCCACCTAAAGGCACAGAGCCAGTAAGTTACAGAGGTAGGGCAGAATCGTGAGTCCGTCTGACTTGAAGTTATCCACAGGGTTCCCTGGACCAGCCCTAGGAGATTCTGTGTGCCCACTCTACAACACTTTAGAATTACCAAAATCCTCTTTGAATAATGAGACCCCTTAGCGACACAAATGTTTCCAAACTACACCAAAGAAGTAACTTGTGCTCCCAGTGACTGAGACGCCTCCAAGCTACATACGGCCCTCGAACACAGGTTTTAAGGGAAACAATACTCAAAAGTAAAACTAACCAAACTACATTGACTGAGTAACATCTTCAACAATCCCAAAAGTACAGCTATGTGGTATTAATGACAGACACATGCTGAGAAATGCATCCTTAGGTGATTTCCTCCCTGTGTGGATGTCACCGAGTGTCCTCACACAAACCTCCGTGGTGCGGCCTATACACACCCTGACTTCAGGGCACAGCCTGTGCTCCTAGGCTGCAAACCTGGGCAGCGTGTGGCTGTACTAAATGCTGTAGGCAACTGTGACACATGTAAGTATCTGTGTAGCTAACATATCTAAACACAGAAAAGGTACAATGAAAATATGGCATTCCAATTTTACAGGACCACTGTCAAATATGCACTGTCACTGACCAAACGCTACGTGGCACATGACTGCATCTTGAAAAAGTAAAAGATTACACAGATCATAGTAAATAAAAGAAATCCGATAAACAGCCAAACTTGCTTAATAAATCATCCCAAAGGTCCTGGAAATAACCTTAAGTACAGCAATTTGGTTCATATACACAGATATGTACACACGTACGTGCATGCACCTGTAAACACACATATATGCAATGCACACACACACATACATAAATACCTATACATACTCTATATGTACATATACTTGCATTACAGGTATATAAACATACATATAGTCTCCAACTGAAGATGGTTTGACAAGATTCTTTTACTTTAACAATGGGTTTATCAGGGTACAAGTTGAATATCCTTTATCTGAAATGCTTGGGACCAGAAGTATTTTGAATTTCAGCTTTTGCAGTATTTGCATATACAGAATGAGCTACCTTGGAGAGGGGATGCAAGTCTAAGTGTGAAATTCATTTATGCTTCTTACACACCTTAAACACATAGCCTGAAGGTAATTTTATATACTTTTTATAATTTTCTGCCGGAAACAAAGTTTGCGTACAGTAAGCCGTCAGAAAGCAAAGGGGTCAGGCGTGGAACTTTCCACTCGTGACATGGCGTCGGTGATGAAGAAGTCTGGGGTTCAGGAGCACTCTGTATTTCGTACTGCAGATGAGGGGTGCTCCACCTGTATTAAACGCGCTTTCAATGTGGAATGAGCTGACCGGGACACAAGCCTGCTGAGCGGAGGAGCGGCTGCAGACGCGCAGTGTGGTACATGATCCGCGCGCTTCCGACACCACAGCCACGCCGCGTGGAGGCAACTGTGAGGCTCCGACGGGAGGCGCTGGCGCTGTGGCGCTCAGTCATGAACACGGGTGTGAGGCCCGCACTCCTGAATGTGCTGCTTTTGTTTGCTTTTTGAAACGTGAAGATGATGATGGTGCATGTGACCCCTCCCTCTTTAAAGCTATCCATACTTTCTCAGGACTTCAAAAGCAGCATAGGCACCTCTCAACCTGGCTGACCACTCTGGCAAGAAAGTTATGTGTTGGCATTTGTGATTATCGTGTGTGGCAAGGAGCTCATTATTCAAATAGAGAAATTCACAAGTGTAAATACTATACCTCAATTTCACGCTGTTTCTTTTTCTCTTCAAACTGTAATCGTCTCTGCAGTTCTTCCAGAGCAGCTCTGTATATGGCATCTTGAGCATTCTGAAGTTCAATAATTTGATCAAACACAGCTCTAAGCTGATTTAAAAGTGCCTGAAGAGAGAGGACCATGTTTTAGGAATAGAGCCTCAACAAGCTTATCGAGTTTCTTAAAAAAACACTGATAATTAGTGAAAAGACACTATAAAACAAGATATCAACTAAAATTCTCCAAGTGTTCATTAGCTGCTTGTTCATTCCCTCACCACACACATCCCGAACCCTCCTGCTGAGCAGCGCCACGCTGGGCACCAGCAAAACGTGACCATCCTGCACCCGCACGTGCCGTAACAAGAGCAAGTACGACTGCCCGAGTCCCCAGCGGGCCAGGGCTCTCCGCAAATCATCTCCATTACTCACAAGCTTAAAAATAAAGTTCTGCCCCACATTTCAAAGCTAGACAGCAGTTAGTTACAATGAGAACTATTTCAAGATTTAGAAAAGAATAGGAAAGTATCTCCAGTTGTTTTAGATATAGTAAAAACAGGTAATGAAAATTATGAGAACGGAAATACTTAGTAAAATATAAAAAAGCAAACTCAGCAAGCTTTTTAAAACGTGTATCCTATTTTATACCAGGAATAAAAGGATACCTTAACATCAGGAAAAAACTCCTAATGCTTTAAACGTACATCAATGTCACAGCAGTTATCTCCCGTTCATTGCTTATAACTGCACAGTAATCTTCAGTATACAACTACTGTGCTTTGTTACTCTTTCTCCTACTGAGGCATGAAAGGATGCAATGAAATCTACAGAACAAAATCATTTATGTAAATTAAAAATGTATACACAGAAAATACCATCTACATACCCAAGGCCATAGAGCAAACACATGAAAACTGACGCAAACAGCAGGGAAGGGGGTAGAGGAGGGAGGAATTGGGGTGTTGGCGAGGAAGGGGTTCAAATTAAACCCAAGAAAATATGAGAGGCCATTCATGGACCACTGAAGGCAGAGTTCCACGACTGAAGAGAAAGGTTAAGGCTACCCTCTGCCATCTTAGGTTTGAAAAAACACACTAACGATCTCAGGGCGGAGCGAGGGGTAATTTCAATACTGCAGAAGAAAACTGTGGTAAAATCCAACACCCACTCATAATTTAAATCTAAGCATCTAAGCAAAGTAGGCCTAGGGTAGAACCCTCTTCGTTTGACAAAGGTCCTACCAGATATATTTGCAAACAAAACAGCCAGCGGTGAGGCAATAAAGCAGCCCTTGAACATCAGGAGTGAGAATGGGATTCCCTTTGCCTTTCGAGTCAGCCTCGCTAACACTCAGATGCATGAAAAAGAAGCAAAGGCAGACTGTGTGCGATGAAAGAAACAAAACTGGTTTCACTTATAAAAAAGATGCTCCAAGAAAATACTAGAATAGAAACACTGGACATCAAAGTAACAAAATCAGTACCATTTCAGGCCAGTCAAATTTCTCAAATGTAGCAATAATGTAACAACAGATTTGCAAGAAATTTATAGGAGAAAGACGACACAACTGTACTTGAGAAGCAGAAAAGAACTGAGACGACAGGAGGCTCCAGGCCCGTGGCTGGGACGACACAGTAACGTCGATTTGGGGAGACACTAAGACCAACACGACTTCACAGTTGATGGAAAGCCACCCCTCATCGCCACTGTCTAATGGACATACTTTCCCTTATGAAAGGATGGCGATGCGTGGGTTCAGAATTCATTTGCTAAGTCACAGCAGCGCCATTCACAGCTGAGCTCATGCCTGATCTCAAGCGAGACAGGCTGAAATGAGTATGTGCTGAATGGCTTTTGGAACAAACCAATGCAGGAAAACTTGGTATTGTGCAGTGAACAGCCCATGCTCTCTTTCACTTACTACAATGCACGTATGCAAAACGTCTTCGACTTACATGGCAACGAAAATAATGTGCACTCATTCAGCATATGATAGAAGGATGTGATCAAGCAATGCTGTTCCTAACATAAGACATCCACGCGATTAACAGGGCATCTTACGAGTTCTCATCTTAGAAGCTGTTCTGTCCTTCTGATAGGGTCTTCAATAAGCAAAATAAAAGGTAGAGATGGTTTCGTCTGTTGTTTTTAGTAAAGATTTTCTAATTTGTTTCTTTATGTAGTCTAATGAACGATCATTTCTCATCTCTGGAGAGCGGACCTTTTACGAGGTGGCCCGCTGACATGGACTTCAAGCTCAGGGCTCTGCTGGCAGTCTGTCCGCACAGGGCGCCCGCAGGAGGACGCTCTTTGGCAGTATCAGTGGTACCAATTCACTGTGCAACTCACAATTCCTCTCAACACCGCGCAAACACAAAACAAAACAAAACACATGCACAGCCTCCAGCTTCAAGATTCTATGCATCAAACCGCCTTGGTTTTCTTAGTGATACAATAAAATGTTAACTTAAAATTGCTATGTCAATAATGGATTGTTATAGTCTGTTTTACATACTAGGTATTGCTTTTTATTAAAAAATAAACCTCATTTTAAACAAATCATCAAATTAAGAGTAAAGCCATCAGCAAAGGCAAGTTCAGAAATGATCATGAAGCCTCTGGCATGATCCCTCAACGACGTCATGGGGGACCAACTCACACATGAACACTCACTTTCCCCAGAGCACCATGCTACAACTCACACACGAACACCCACTTTCCCCAGAGCACCGTGCTACCAACTCACACATGAATACCCACTTTCACCAGAGCACCGTGCTACAACTCACATATGAACACCCACTTTCCCCAGAGCACCGTGCTACAACTAACACATGAACACCCACTTTCCCCAGAGCACTGTGCTACAACTCACACACGAACGCCCACTTTCACCAGAGCACCGTGCTACCAACTCACACACGAACACCCACTTTCACCAGAGCACCATGCTACAACTCACACATGAACACCCACTTTCCCCAGAGCACCATGCTACCAACTCACACATGAACACCCACTTTCCCCAGAGCACCATGCTACCAACTCACACATGAACACCCACTTTCCCCAGAGCACTGTGCTACAACTCACACACGAACACCCACTTTCCCCAGAACACCATGCTACAACTCACATATGAACACCCACTTTCCCCAGAACACCATGCTACAACTCACATATGAACACCCACTTTCCCCAGAGCACCGTGCTACAACTCACACACGAACACCCACTTTCCCCAGAACACCATGCTACAACTCACACATGAACACCCACTTTCCCCAGAGCACCGTGCTACAACTCACACATGAACACCCACTTTCACCAGAGCAGTGTGCTACAACTCACATATGAACACCCACTTTCCCCAGAGCACTGTGCTACAACTCACATATGAACACCCACTTTCACCAGAGCAGTGTGCTACAACTCACATATGAACACCCACTTTCCCCAGAGCACTGTGCTACAACTCACATATGAACACCCACTTTCACCAGAGCACTGTGCTACAACTCACATATGAACACCCACTTTCACCAGAGCACCGTGCTACAACTCACACACGAACGCCCACTTTCCCCAGAACACCGTGCTACAACTCACACAGGAACACCCACTTTCCCCAGAGCACCGTGCTACAACTCACACATGAACACCCACTTTCCCCAGAGCACCGTGCTACAACTCACACATGAACACCCACTTTCCCCAGAGCACCGTGCTACAACTCACACATGAACACCCACTTTCCCCAGAGCACCGTGCTACAACTCACACATGAACACCCACTTTCCCCAGAGCACTGTGCTACAACTCACACACGAACGCCCACTTTCCCCAGAACACCGTGCTACAACTCACACACGAACACCCACTTTCACCAGAGCACAATGCTACAACTCACACATGAACACCCACTTTCCCCAGAGCACCATGCTACCAACTCACACATGAACACCCACTTTCCCCAGAGCACCATGCTACCAACTCACACATGAACACCCACTTTCCCCAGAGCACCATGCTACAACTCACACACGAACACCCACTTTCCCCAGAGCACCATGCTACAACTCACACACGAACACCCACTTTCCCCAGAGCACCGTGCTACAACTCACACATGAACACCCACTTTCCCCAGAGCACCGTGCTACAACTCACACACGAACACCCACTTTCCCCAGAGCACCGTGCTACAACTCACATATGAACACCCACTTTCACCAGAGCACCGTGCTACAACTCACACACGAACGCCCACTTTCCCCAGAGCACCGTGCTACAACTCACACACGAACACCCACTTTCCCCAGAGCACCGTGCTACAACTCACATATGAACACCCACTTTCACCAGAGCACCGTGCTACAACTCACACACGAACGCCCACTTTCCCCAGAGCACCGTGCTACAACTCACACATGAACACCCACTTTCCCCAGAGCACCGTGCTACAACTCACACACGAACACCCACTTTCCCCAGAGCACCGTGCTACAACTCACACACGAACGCCCACTTTCACCAGAACACCATGCTACAACTCACACACGAACACCCACTTTCACCAGAGCACAATGCTACAACTCACACACGAACACCCACTTTCCCCAGAGCACCATGCTACCAACTCACACATGAACACCCACTTTCCCCAGAGCACCATGCTACCAACTCACACACGAACACCCACTTTCCCCAGAGCACCGTGCTACAACTCACACACGAACACCCACTTTCCCCAGAGCACCGTGCTACAACTTACACACGAACACCCACTTTCCCCAGAGCACCGTGCTACAACTCACACACGAACACCCACTTTCCCCAGAGCACCGTGCTACAACTCACACACGAACACCCACTTTCCCCAGAGCACCGTGCTACAACTCACACACGAACACCCACTTTCCCCAGAGCACCGTGCTACAACTCACACACGAACACCCACTTTCCCCAGAGCACCGTGCTACAACTCACACACGAACGCCCACTTTCACCAGAGCACCGTGCTACAACTCACACACGAACGCCCACTTTCCCCAGAGCACCGTGCTACAACTCACACACGAACGCCCACTTTCCCCAGAGCACCGTGCTACAACTCACACACGAACGCCCACTTTCCCCAGAGCACCGTGCTACAACTCACACACGAACGCCCACTTTCCCCAGAGCACCGTGCTACAACTCACACACGAACGCCCACTTTCCCCAGAGCACCGTGCTACAACTCACACACGAACGCCCACTTTCCCCAGAGCACCGTGCTACAACTCACACACGAACGCCCACTTTCCCCAGAGCACCGTGCTACAACTCACACACGAACGCCCACTTTCCCCAGAGCACCGTGCTACAACTCACACACGAACGCCCACTTTCCCCAGAGCACCGTGCTACAACTCACACACGAACGCCCACTTTCCCCAGAGCACCGTGCTACAACTCACACACGAACGCCCACTTTCCCCAGAGCACCGTGCTACAACTCACACACGAACGCCCACTTTCCCCAGAGCACCGTGCTACAACTCACACACGAACGCCCACTTTCCCCAGAGCACCGTGCTACAACTCACACACGAACGCCCACTTTCCCCAGAGCACCGTGCTACAACTCACACACGAACACCCACTTTCCCCAGAGCACAGTGCTACAACTCACACACGAACACCCACTTTCCCCAGAGCACCGTGCTACAACTCACACACGAACACCCACTTTCCCCAGAGCACCGTGCTACAACTCACACACGAACACCCACTTTCCCCAGAGCACCGTGCTACAACTCACACACGAACACCCACTTTCACCAGAGCACCGTGCTACAACTCACACACGAACACCCACTTTCCCCAGAGCACCGTGCTACAACTCACACACGAACACCCACTTTCCCCAGAGCACCGTGCTACAACTCACACACGAACGCCCACTTTCCCCAGAGCACCGTGCTACAACTCACACACGAACGCCCACTTTCCCCAGAGCACCGTGCTACAACTCACACACGAACGCCCACTTTCCCCAGAGCACCGTGCTACAACTCACACACGAACGCCCACTTTCCCCAGAGCACCGTGCTACAACTCACACACGAACGCCCACTTTCCCCAGAGCACCGTGCTACAACTCACACACGAACACCCACTTTCCCCAGAGCACCGTGCTACAACTCACACACGAACACCCACTTTCCCCAGAGCACCATGCTACAGACAGGAAGATTTTCCTCCCCGAGACAGTGTCCTCATCAGTGAAATCGTCTAGAGGCAAAGGCTATGACAACTTATCTTACACAGAGCATTCAGATCTGTAAGTGGGCTAAAATTCCTACATTATCGGTCAGCTGTGTGGATATTACTTATTTGCCACAATTGTTCTGGTATCAGTTTGGGTATAATCCTGAGTAGCTCAAGCACTGTCTGAACTCCATGAAATCTAGTGACTAGCAACACCTCTGCAAAACACACACACACACCCAGGCATAAAATAGCAACACCTATTGGCCAGCTACTACAGTCAACATTATGCTTAATTATATAATTCTTACAAATCTATTGGAGAGAGACTAGGACCGTGCCCTTTTAAAACAAAACACTGGAGTCAAAAGCTATGAAGTGAAACTCAACCCTTGGTCTACCTGGCTACAGAGCCGGTGTCTATCTTGCCACGCAGCTGCACCATGAGACAGGCCATTGTGGCCAGCGGCACGCAGGTCCAGGAACACAGAGCTATTTGTTACACCAACTGCCCAAAGGTGTGCTGACGACGCTCATCGGCCTCTACTGAACACAGAGAGGCAGCGGCTGGCAGGCACCCTGAGCCCTTCCACAGCTTAGGCCGTAACAAGACCAGGCTGAGTAACAGAGGTTTCAAGGGCCTCTAACCTCAAGAGGTACATTTCTTTAATTATTAATTATACTCAGAGTATTTTAAATTATTGTTCTGCGATAATTTCCACACATTTATAAAAACATTGCATATAGAAGCAGCTTTGATCCCAAACACGTTTTTACATGATTGATAGTTGTTTAATAATGAAATTCAGGGCTGGTTAACCTACACGTACAAAAATGTTGATGAGGTAAAAGCCCTGATGTGGGCTGGGTTCCACTGACGGGCCGTGAGGAGAGTGCAGCCCTCGCCGGAGGCAGCCTCTGCCAGCCTGAAATGTCTGTGAAGTCACAGAGTTCGTGTACAGATGCGTCTGAAATGTTGCCCCGACTCCTCAGTATATTTGCATCAAGTGAAGCCACGTGGTTCCTTATTGCCCCAGACCTCAGAATAAAAGCAGAACCCACGGAAGATCTGCTACGTGGAACGTGCAACTTTCAGAACACGCACCCTAAAGGAAAGAATGTTTGCAAAAACCTCATGCATGTTAGCGTGTGTTTTGTTCTTATACGTGTTGCTTGCTTTGCCCAGATATTAACCTCAACAACTCAAAACTCATGGTTTTCTCTTCCAAATACCACAACAGGATATCATGGTATCTGAAAAATGAAAGGCATTATCATTTTCTACAATGTTTCTGTCCATTTTAGAGAACATCCTTGTGTCAGCACTATTGCACTACTGCTCCAATTCTGTTCAGAAATGTACAATTATCTTAATGATTACAAATGCGGCTGCTCAGGATTTCTAAGATTCCCCGCTTGACAAGGACCCAAGAAAAGAAGATTCTGCTTTTGGTGTGTTGCTTCTGAGTAGGTGGGAGTCTTACCCTGGAGTCACTGTCCAGCAGGCAGCGGGAGATGATGGTGTCTAGGAAGACCTCATGAGCTGCGATGATGTGGTCCAAGTCCTGGGCATGCTGGACTTTGTTCCAAAGCTCATCCCAGGAACATTCGAGCACCTGAGAAACAGCAATGTGAAGATGCTAAATAAGCTCCTGTTCTTCCTAGTATAGCACCACTTATAAAATATATACCACAAATGGGGGGGCTGAGGTGGGCAGACGACCTGCGCTTGGGAGTTCAAAACCAGCCTAGCCAAGATGGCAAAATCCCGTCTCTACTAAAAATACAAAAATCAGCTGGGCATGGTGGCGGCCACCTGTAATCCCAGCTACTCAGGAGGCTGAGGCAAGAGAATTGCCTGAACCCCTAGTTCAGAGGTTGCAGTGAGCTGAGATCGCACCACTGCACTCCAGCCTGGGTGACAGAGCAAGACTCTGTCTCGAAAAAATCTATAAATAGACATGTGTATATATATAGACACACACATAAATATGCCATGTAAAAGCCTAAGACACGACTGACTTATTTAGATTAAAATCCGTAGAATGACCGCAGCGTACCTCAAACGTGATGTAATACTGCATCTGGTGAATGAAATGGACCATCTCCGAGGCCAGGACGTGGCAGTGGTGTAGCACCCCGGAGAGCTCTGCAAGGGAGGAGCCGGCGTCAGGGCGGCGCACACTTCAGGCGGCGTGCTGTTCTCCCGCCAGACAAAACCCGTGCTTTACACTCCTGACCCCGACCTGGGAACATCCTGTCCGTGACCAGCTTCTGTGCTGTTCAAGCTGAACAGGAACAGCTACCTAACCAAGTAGCACGACACTACTTTAAAACATGTCAAACATGCCGTATAGAAGCTTGGTATTAGTTTTCGTATTTAATTTTTACATACAATTATATTTTGCTTAACAAAGTATAATTTAATTTTTTATAAGGCTTAGAATTCTAGAGTTTTGCTTCATAAAATATAATTGTATTTAAAAATTAAATACAAACATTTGTTTTATACTAATACACTGAATAAACAGAAGCTCTACTTCACGGCTTTACAATTAGTTTGTCCACTGTGCATGAAAGTGTCACTCTTCCCTGGCTCTCTGGAGATAAAGGTGGCATTTCTTTAAGGAACCGACCGTGGCCTTGCCGCCTGCCTGTGAGAGGGAGGAGCTCGAGGGAGGTCAGGAATGAGCTCAGACTCTCCTTTTATCCTTTAGGAGATCACACAACCATCACCAGGCTGGAAGGTCACCACAGAGCACACTTCTCTGCTCGCACTTTTAATTTTTTGTTCAAAGACTATGGCAACATATTGTTACACTAATGTATGTGATGGCTCAAATCAGAGCTGGACCCATCAGTGGGGTGATCACAAAGAAGCTTTATAACATGGGTCAGCTTGGACATGTTTTGTGACTGCTTCAAACGCCTTCCTGAGTTACCTCGATAACGAGATCGGGACTTGCCATGTGTGCAGTTAAGCAAGACGTCAGTCTCGCCTCTTAAGACAGTAACGAACAAGTGGAATTTAAGCCTCTTAATAGAGGTGTGTGAAAGTAACAGTGGCAGTGGATCCTTTTTTTAAATACTCTTTCTGTAAGTTAAAGATTCACTGACACCTTGCAGTTTTGCTGTCTTGGTTTAACACATGACAGCTTGGTCAGTAGAGAAAAGTGGGAGAGGAGGAGACAGAATTCTAAGCTTCACAAAAATTTAAATTCTTAAACAGATGATCAACTTATACGAGCATGAAACAAGTATGTGAATTGTCTGAACCCTGTCCGAAGGCACAGATTCCACTAACAGGCCGCGTCGCTGGCCGACCCCGGCGCCGGGGAAGGGAGGAGGATGCAGCTCAGAGAAGGACCCTCCTCACCTCCCCGGCGCCTGGGCCTCGGGCAGGGGCCAGAATTCTCAACACAGAGGCTCAGGTGAGGAAGGGGATCCCACCAGGAGAGCCGGAGAGCTGTGAAGCAGACAAGGATACACATTATATACCAGCACTTACCTAAGTGAAATATGTGGCAGCCAGTATAAAAAGATATTTTTAAAAATCAATTTCAAAGGCAAAAAAGAACTTGCTTTCAAGGAGACAGAAGAATTTTTAGTTAGGGATGACTGACGGCAGACTTGGACCATCCCACCTTTCAGACGGAGCAAGTTGATTTTCTCGAGAGGGGGACGACACACTCTCTCTCAGGAAACGAACAGGCAGGAGGTGGCATTCTACCCAAGAAGGAGCTCCGCAGGGCCTCGTCCACAGCCACGCACCACCCGGCGCCTCACAAGGGAACAGGCCCACTCAAGGGCTCTGGCGCCTCCCTGAATGGCTATGCCTGATGTGTCAGAGGCATGTCCAAGATTTACTTGAAAAGTTGAGAGGTCTGCCAGGAATCCTCAGCGCTCCTCCCATGGCCCCGCAGACAGTCAAACACGAGCTATAGTGTCCACAGCCATGAGATGCGGTCTCAGTAAGACCCTCAGAAGAGCCCCAGCGGCCCTCAGGCCCATGACACCTCGGAGCATCTGTACTCATGAGGCATCCAGCTGCACAGCTGCTCCACACACCCCAACTATCTTTGTTGCCATTAGGAATCTACAACCCACAGATATGGTCAATGTGCATCCCAAGAATGGGCTAAGCTTTGAAGTTCATCTGAAATCCTAGAATTATGAGTGTACTTCTCCCTACTAAAACTATAAATAGAGTCTATGATTTCCAACCAAGTAACACTCAAAACCTCTCAAACTACAATTACTTGTCAATGTAAAAGGGCATAGTAAATGTTGTTTTAAGTGATATTCAGCCATGTTATGGTTTCAGTAAGCTTCTAAGGAAAATAACTACCACTTGCACTCAATTTTAGGTTTTAACACAGAGCAGAAATGAGAGGACTGTGTCTTCCCGCACTGAAGACACCGGACTATGATGGAAAATCTACAGCCAGTCTTCCTGGGAGAACTGAGTCTCTAAAACATTCCACAAGTGCACAGAGCGTACATATATTTAATCTCAAGATATTTCTCGAATGTGATTTGCTTTCTCTCCAGTGCAGCAAAGCTATATAAAATAGTTTAGAAACCATCTGTGGAAGGGTTTTGTATTTTTATGTGAGTATTATCACAGCACTCTGGTGGATCTTTTCATTGGGAAACAAAGCGACAAATGTCTGCAAGTTACACGGCACGACCCACAGGTCTCACCACGACATCCGATGTCCCCATCGACCCTTCCCAGGTACACGCTCAGTGTGATCCTAAAATGCTCTGCTGCGCACTTAGGCATAGCGAGCACAATCTGTTTCATCTTCTAGCATTTTCAAGCAACCACGCAGGTTATACTTACCAATCCTGACATCTTTCAGAGAAGGTTTAACCTGACAAAACTGTAGATTTCATCTAAAAATGAAAAGTGAAACTTCACCTAAAAGTTCACTTCACCTAAAAATGCGAAGCAGGCTACTGACAGCTCTTCCTCTGGGAGACCCTAGCTTTGTCACAGAAGCACAAAAACCGTCTGGGCTCTTCTCCGTTCTCTAGCTCCTGCTCGGTCCCGCGAAAGCTCGGGTCTGTGCTGCTCTCCTCTTTCTGAGGCGTCCTCCGGCGCTCTTTTCAGGGGTCAGTCAAGCCACCAGCATCTGAGTAACACGCCGGTTTTTAGTGGCACACATACACTTTTGCTAATGTCTTCTACATTTCACTGTTATGCTCCTATTTATGCAACCAGGAATTTTACTCTGGCTTCAAATCAGTCTGAAAGTAGATACACAGTGATCAGTGATTTAATCACTAATTCTATTTCACAATCTCTGATTTTCTTGAGTGTACAATTTCTCGGATTACTGTTCTAGATTCTTTAATGTCACATTTGGAAATGAAAATGCAACTGAGTGGCCACAAAAAAAACAAACGAAAAACACACAAAACAACGCTGCGACGCAACGCTCGGTGCCACCTACGAAACAATGCTGCGACGCAACGCTCGGTGTCACCTACGAAACAACGCTGTGACGCAACGCTCAGTGTCACCTACGAAACAACGCTGCGATGCAATGCTCAGTGCCACCTACGAAACAACGCTGCAACACAACACTCAGTGTCACCTACGAAACAACGCTGTGACGCAACGCTCAGTGTCACCTACGAAACAACGCTGCAACACAACACTCAGTGTCACCTATGAAACAACGCTGCGACGCAACGGTCAGTGCCACCTACAAAACAACGCTGCAACACAACACTCAGTGTCACCTACGAAACAACGCTGCGACGCAACGCTCAGTGCCACCTACGAAACAACGCTGCAACACAACACTCAGTGTCACCTACGAAACAACGCTGTGACGCAACGCTCAGTGCCACCTACGAAACAACGCTGCGACGCAACGCTCAGTGCCACCTACGAAACAACGCTGCAACACAACACTCAGTGTCACCTACGAAACAACGCTGCGACGCAAAGCTCAGTGCCACCTACGAAACAACGCTGCAACACAACGCTCAGTGTCACCTACGAAACAACACTGTGACGCAACGCTCAGTGCCACCTACGAAACAACGCTGCAACACAACACTCAGTGTCACCTACGAAACAACGCTGTGACGCAACGCTCTGTGTCACCTATGTAACGCTGTGACGCAACGCTCAGTGTCACCTATGAAACAACGCTGCGATGCGACGCTCAGTGCCACCTACGAAACAACGCTGTGACACAACACTCAGTGTCACCTACGAAACGCTGCGACACAATGCTCTGTGTCACCTACGAAACAACACTGCGATGCAACGCTCTGTGTCACCTACGAAACAACACTGCGACGCAACGCTCTGTGTCACCTATGAAACGCAGTGACGCAACGCTCGGTGCCAGCCTCAACTGCTGACGTCCCACTCCAGCCCGCCCCAATGCTGCCTGGGCCCTCCCCTCTCCCACATTCCCAGGCTGGGCGGCCCGCAGCCCTGGCCCCACAGGCTTTGCACTGCTTCGCTGTCTTGGCATCAGCTCTGCCTGCCTCCCTCGCGCCCCCAACACTCCAAACACGCCTTTCTTGCGGTGCGCCCTCGAAGGCTAACTCATACCCCCTTGCTCTGAATCCACCTCTTCTTTTTGATTTTCAGCCTCCACTTCCTTCTCTCTATCAGCATTTCAAGCAGCCTCCCAACAAACAACGCATTCTAACTTGGTTAGAAGTTTTGACTTTGATCTTGCCCAATTCTTCCGCAGTACATCTTTACGTTTTCAGATGCCATATGGCAGCTCGGAAGGATCTGTTGGTTGAAGAGGCATCGTGCACCACGACGGACAGGGCTGCAGACCCTGCCCCAAGCCCGTCTTCCGCCTACCACCCTGCAAGAGCGCGGCTGCCACTCACGGACGCCACTCCCACGTTCCACTCCACAACTTCATGGATCATACGGGCTAATGACACCTAAAATGTCTACCTCTAGTCTAGATCTGCCTTCAGTCTAATTAATGGTCTCACAAGGTATCCTAAAAAATACCTCAAATTAATGTATTTGAATGGAATCTTCGCCCCAAAGGAGCTCCTCCTCCAGTGCTCCCTGGTGATAAAAGATGCTACCATCTACCAGGTCCTCAAGTCAGAGACTCAGGTGCCACTGAGACTCCAACCACCTCCTGGCCTCCGTACACACATCACCTGGTCCTGCTGGCACCACAGCCCAAGTCTCTCTCAAATCCATTCCCTTCCCTCTAGCCCCGCGACTGCTGTAACCCTGAAGGCCCACGTCACCTCACATGGATTATTACAACTGGCTGCTCTGCTAACTGCCATGGTCACGCCCCAGGCCCATTTTTCTCAACGACCTCAATCCAGGCCTTCAGGACTCCTCCCGACTGGGAGACCCAGCCCCCGCTGGCAGCACAGTCCCCCTCCCCACTGACCCGAACAGCACATCCTCACCTGTCAAGAGGCCAGCCTGGACACCACCACCTCTGCAGCCTTCTGTAAACACCCCATCTGTCAGATGCCTCCCTTAAACATGCCTATGCGACCTGGTTTTCCCGTATCAGTTGACTGTAAGTTCCTGTGTAAAGTCCGTTCTGCCCGAGTAAGCCATGAGCTGCCTGGTCACAGGGAGCTGGTGTGTCACCTCATCACTGGGAACCAGCAACAGGGAGCACTACAGAATGCATGATTTAGACACTGGAAGTCAGGGCAGGCAGTCTGCATTCATCTGGATCTGGAGTATTCAAATCCACACCTTTTCAAAAGATTCCTATAAGCAAGGTCAATTTAGTCACGACGTGAATACAGGTGTTCTTTCCTTTTGCAGTCTTCCTTCTAGAAAAATCACCTGGTATTGTATGTACAGTGAGTACAGAGGACATCTTCAGTGGTCTTCTTCTGAGAAAAAGCCCCTTGACAGTGAGAGACCTCTGGCTACTGCAAAGGAACCTGGCAAAACCATCCACATCACAAAAGTCTGAAATTACTACAACACTACAACTATTTTTCTTTCCCAGATGAGAAGTTAAACACTACAGGCAACAGTAATTCTGAACTTGTAACTGCTCTAGGGCTCTAGTGACTATGAACTCAATTCACAAGGCACCACGCAGTCCTTCAGCTCCTAAAAAATTCCATTTACACCTGCAACACACCAGCAATCTCTTTACCCAGCTCTCTGACAATATTTTTAGGCACATGTTTTCCATGTGCTTTTATGGCTGACCCACAAGTAACTATATAAGCATCCCAAAAACAAAGCAACACTGGCAATGAGGTCCGACTAACACGGGAAGCACACCTCCGGCAGGGCCACGGCCACACTGGACTCACGCCCGGGCAGCAGCCACGCGCCGGGCCCTTCCGTAGTTCTCCACTGCCCCCTAAAGGCTGTCGGGAGAACTTCGAGTTTGACGCCAACAGGCTCCTGGGGACTCGTGCGGGCACCTTCGGCCAGAAGCCGTCATCCGGAGATGCCCCTACAGACGGCGCCCAGTGCTGCTAAACATTACATTTGTTTTTTTTTCAGACAATACCTTGCAACAGTTTGTTCACAATTTCAAAATCACCTCCTCAACCCACACTTACAGTGACGCTACTTTAGTGACCTCATCAAAGTACCCATCTGATTCATTTTTCTTAAGACTAAGGATCCAAAAGACATTTGTTAAGAACCAGGATTTTTTACGTGTCTTGTCTTCAAAGTCTCCAACCACCTTTAAGGATTTCATCCTTACATCATCTGCGTTCCTGCTCTCCCACGCAAATAACCACATTGCTCAGATGGGTCCCTCTCAGGGCACTGCTGGCCTGCGGGCACCTGCCTTTCCTGGTAAGGTTAAGATCTGCGGTGCTGCTAACGGAAAAGCAGAATTTGGGCTCTTCTCTCAATAATAATTATGCACTTCACAGGTTTCAGATTTATGCTCCACTGCTATTCCTACACCTTTCTGCAAACGCAGTGCCTTTTCGTTTCAGAACAGAGCCAGGGTGTCGTCTTTTTGAAGGGAATGCACCACAGCCGTGGCTGGACGAAAGGCTGTCCTGCTGGAGCCTGCCCAGCTCCAGGCACCAAGCAGAGCTGGGGCCAAAACGGACTTTTAGACACAGTGAGAATGTGAAAAACATGTGTATCTTAGAAGGGATAAAATATGATTAAAAGGAAAACAAAAAAAAATGTAGTATGAGCTATTAAACCTTGGTTTATCCTATTTTTCAACATATTGGGCCAAAACCAAATTTGGGCCAATCCAATCTTTTCACATTCTGGGTCTCAGACTGCTCTCCACTATAAACTAGGGAGATCTGACTATGGTATATCCAAAGTGCCTTCTAAAAGCTTTCTAATTATAACTGACCTGCAGGTTTAGATGTGGCCTCACCAAGTTATTTTCATGGCCAGACCCTGCTCTTCAATACCTACAAAAGAAAGCACTCATCTTAGACGCGCATCTTACCAAGAGCACGTTTCATTCAGTGGGATTAGAAATGATAAAGGAAAACCTATAACTTATTATTATAGTTTAGACAAGAAGTAATTTTTATATTTCTCGTGTCTAGTGTACAAACTCTAATTGTAACATGTAGTATTACTTACATCTCATTTTAAGCTTTGGAGTTCTATTATCTTAAACAGTGGCTGGGCACACCCATAACCTCAATACTTTGGGAGGCCAAGACAGGCAGATCACTTGAGGCCAAGAGTTCGAGACCAGCCTGGTCAACATAGTGAAACCCCATCTCTATTACAAATATTAATACAAAAAATTAACTGGGCATGGTGCACATGCCTGTAATCCCAGCCACTTGGGAGGCTGAGGCATGAGAATCGCTTGATCCCAGGAGGCAGATGTTTCAGTGAGCTGGAGTACATGCCACTGTATTCCAGCCTGGGTGACGGAGCAAGACTTTGTCTTAAAAAAAAAAAAAAAAAAAAAAAAAAAAAACCTGGGTGCGGCGGCTCACGCCTGTAATCCCAGCACTTGGGGAGGCCGAGGTGGGCAGACCACTTTAGGTAGGAGTTCAAGACCAGCCTGGCCAACATAATGAAACCCTGTCCCTACTAAAAATACAAAATATCAGCTGGGCGTTGTGGTGGGCACCTGTAATTCCAGCTACTCAGGAGGCTGAGGCAGGAGAGTCGCTTGAACCTGAGAGGCGGAGATTGCAGTGAGCCGAAATTGTACCACTGCACTCCAGCCTAGGCTACTAACCACTGTTTCCTGAGAACTTCAGGGACCATTTCAAAGAATTAACATTATTTTAACAGCCCTTTAAAAACTCAGTGTCTAAACATCCATTTTTGTCTCAGATGCTTATGTTACTGACTTCAACATCAGAGGAAAACTAAGAAAGTGTGATTTCTGAATCAGACTTCTATTAGAACCTTACTACGTAAATTTCATCTTGATTCTTCACAAAAGATGAACGCATCCTTGTTTTCCCTTAACAACATGAGAGATCAATTTTATTTATAACAAAGACCAAAAGGAAATTATTTCATTGCCGCTGTTGTGAAAGCGGGGGAGGGAGGGAAGTGGAGGGAGAAGGGAAAAGCCTCCATTCTTGCCCTCCCCGCCCCACACAGAGGCTGAGAATGAATACGGGCTCAGTTACCTGTATTGGTCTATTTCATTTTGTGAAATGTTATCGGAAACATGAATTTCGTTTCCAGTAGTAGAAATATTTTTAAAATTAATATAATCTAACAAACCATTTCAGTATTAGCCATTGTGTTTTGTCCAGCTAAATGGCAAATACATAAAAAACTTTAACTAGTTGGTAAAGGCATGAAAATCAAACAATCTTCCATTAGGAATGAGTGCAATCTTCTTGGTAGACCATTATCAAAAACTCTCATCCCAGCAAAGTACTTTCACATGTAACTACTTACTGCACATGATGGAGCAAGTTATTATTTTGATGAATATTGTTAAAATGCTGGGGTGATAACTGTTGATACTTCAAGTAAGACGAAGCTGTCCTCTGCACGCCGCGCCCATACAAGGCACATGGCAGCTGCTGGCGGGAGAACTCTTCTACTACATGGTCTGTCTGTACTCTGCCTCAGATTTATAATTAGCAGGACATTTCTAATGGGCTGGATTAGCATGATTAGCTACTTGATTTCTGTTCATGAGGCTGTCTGGCCATGAGCTACTTTAAAATATTTCTTCGTTAAAGGTCAGAAAACTGGCACCCCAAAAGAAACACAGGGAAAACAATTCCCTGAAAAAAGAAATAAGGTAGTCCCCCATACACAGTTTCTCTTTCTGCTGTTTGTGACCTACTATCAACAGCAGTCCAAAAACAGTACATGGAAAAGCCCAGAAATAAACAATTCATAAGTTTTCAGTGGAGCACCATTCTGAGTCGTGATGAAATCTCACACCACCCTGCTCCATCCTAGCCAGGAAGTTAATCAAGCCTCTCTCTGTTCAGCAAATTCACGCCGTACATACTACCTGCCCATTAGTCACTCAGTTATCAGGTCGACAGATCATGAGAAAAAAGGTGAGTACAGTACAGTGAGGACTTTTGAGAGAGACATATACTCCCATAACTTTTATTATAGTATAATGTTATAATAATTCTACTTCTTATTAGTTATTGCCGTTAATCTCTTACTATGCTTAATATGTAAGTTAAACTTTATCATAGGTATGTACATTTGGGGAAACACATAGTATACATAAGGTTTGACACTATCTGAGGTTTCAGGCATCCACGGGGCAGGGGTGGGAAGGGCCTAAGAACATATCCCCAGGGAATACTATACAATGTAGCAAAACAGAATAAAAAGAGGCCAGGCACAGTGGCTCATGCCTGTAATTCCAGCACTTTGGAAGGCCAAGGTGGAAGGACCACTTGAGCCCAGGAATTTGAGGCTAGCCTGGCTAACACAGGGAGACCCCATCTTAAAAAGAAAAATAAAAAAGTGCTTACCCTCATCCAACATTTTAAAAGCACAACATTTAAAAAGCATAAAAATTGAAATGAACTTCTATTTTCACCTACGAATTGACAACTTATTTGAATTAGTATCCAATGTTACCAAAAACAGTGAGATAGGTAACTTTCAACAATACAATCCTGGCTTAAGATGTGAACTAAACTGGTACACACTTACCAAAAAGTGATCTGAGAATATGAACAGAGTTAAAATATGAATACTTACTAAGTAAAAAGTCAAACTAAAACTCGTCTTTTTTTTTTTTTAAGACAGTCTTGCTCTGTCACCCAGGCTGGAATGCAGTGGCACAACCTCAGCTCACTGCAACCTCCGCCTCCAGAGTTCAAGCGATTCTCCTGCCTCAGCCTCCTGAGTAGCTGGGATTACAGGCATGCACCGCCATACCTGGCTAATTTTTGTATTTTCAGTAGAGATGGGGTTTCGCCATGTTGGTCAAGCTGGTCTCGAACTCCTGACCTCGTGATCCGCCCACCTCAACCTCCCACAGTGCTGGGATTACAGGCATGAGCTACCACACCGGCCAATTCATACTGTTAAGCAAGCAGTTCCACTTTTAATCTATTCTCAAGAAATATTCAGAGAGGCACAAAAAGATGTATTTACAAAAACATGCATGGCGTTATTTCCATAAGCAAAAAACTGGAGAAAAAACTACATGTCCAGCCAAAGAAAAATGATGAAATGGTATGTGTACGAGATAGCATCATGCTATCAAAAATGGTTCGGAAAAGGTTTCAATAATGAGGGGGAAGGAGCAGCCAAAGAAACTGGAGTTAAACTCTATGAGGCAGGATCCTAGCGATATAAATTTTATACGTAATGAAATATGCATTTTCCCATACACGGAAAACTGATCAAAACATGTATGAGTTGTCATCTCCAACTAGAAAACAAAACTCATGATTGATGATTCAATACAGTAAGAGAAAAGCGAATGGATACGGGCATTGCCACACTGACAGATGACAAAACCGGATCCCAACCAGCCCGTGTTTCAACTTGCTATGGCGCCCAGCCTTCGGAGAGGCTTATCTTGGCGTGTGACAATGACAGCATCGGTATGGCCCTAATTGGTCTCAGTCCACAATCAGACAGACGCCGCTCGTGAGGGGCAGCCAGGAACCGACCCACTCGCTGGTGTTCGTAAGAACACAGAGGGAAGGAAGCGTGCCGGCAGAGTGCAAAGCTCGCAAGCAAGTACACACGCAGTTAAAGCAGCAGTGAGCGAGGGGTCCCGCCACAGCGGGGAGGATGTGTGAAACCGTGGAGAGAGGACACAAACGCACAGCCCACGCGTGCCTGTGGTCCCCTCAGCACGGCCCTCCTCCGCCTCCCCTCAGTGGCAGCCAGGTTCACAAGAAGGGGAACCTGCCCACAGCCATCACTACTCTTAAAAGAAAATACCCCTTCGCTTCCTTCTCAGCTACTTCAGAGGGTTCCTACCCTTAACTTCCCACTGCCGTCAACTATCAACGCACAATAAAAACCGACAGTTCTACACATCAGTGTTGGCTCAGACAGGCAACTCCCTGGCCCACATCCTTCGGCGGGGGTCCCTATTCTGGAACTCAGGGAGCTGCTCAGGGACCAGCCTGTGAGCTGGTAAAGAAGCAGAGATCATGAACCCCCTTCTCCAAACAACTGCTCTCTTCTGATTCTTAATAATTACTTTTCACCAAAGGATTAAGGGCACAATTTAGTTCTTCTTTAGAGACATGCCTACTGAAATACTTTCTCAAAGATTCGGACCAAATCAATTTTAATATAAAGACTTCAAAATTACTTATAATTTAAGTTATTCAATATTTATAACATTAAAATAATCTTGACTGAGACCTAAGAATTTTTACTGTAGCTTTAAATTGTTTTAAATAATATAGTCCTATGTCCTGGTTTATGAACAAAAGAAACATTAAAGAAACTCTCAAAAACAATCTAATTAAAACATTGTGAATTTTAAATGAGTCAGTGATTTATTAAACTGCTTTCCTTAAAAATGGGCAGTTTTTTAAAAGTATACATAAGAGCCGGGCGCGGTGGCTCAAGCCTGTAATCCCAGCACTTTGGGAGGCCGAGGCGGGTGGATCACGAGGTCGAGAGATCGAGACTATCCTGGTCAACATGGTGAAACCCCGTCTCTACTAAAAATACAAAAAATTAGCTGGGCATGGTGGCGCGTGCCTGTAATCCCAGCTACTCAGGAGGCTGAGGCAGGAGAATTGCCTGAACCCAGGAGGCGGAGGTTGCGGTGAGCCGAGATTGCGCCATTGCACTCCAGCCTCGGTAACAAGAGCGAAACTCCGTCTCAAAAAAAAATATATATATATATATGTATATATATATACACACACACACACATACACACACATATACACACACACACACCCCCCCCCCCCCAAAGTTCGTGATCTGAAAAAAACATGTAGCTATCACCGTGAGTCTACCTTAACTTCCACAGAGTTGCTGGAAACCGCCTCCAGCAGAAGCTGGGGGCTTCTGGGAGAGCGCGCGTACCCGTGGCCGCACTGGGGACTCACCTGGCATGTTTCTCAGGAGCTTCGCATTGCACATGTGTCCCTTTCGTATGTCGGTGAGGATGTATTCCATCCGCTTAGCCCTCCAGAGGAAGTTAAATACTCTCAGGTAGTGGCTCATACATTCTCGGGTAAACACCTGAGGCAACAGCAGAAGACGAGTTTATAGCAATCTACACGTAAGAATCCTCTCAGTACAGGTCTCAATCATTTTTTTAAAAAAGGCACCTTTAGCAAACTGTCTTATAACAACCACACTGACCACTTACATGCTAGGTGGCATGCTAAGCCAACTCACGGCGACAGAAGGCAGGCATTTTTATGCCTATTGTACAGATGGGGAAACAGAGGCCTAAGGTTACACAGATTGCAGTTCATCAGGATTTTCAAACCCAGCCTAAACCTCGTCTAAAATGTGGACTCGTCACTACAACTCCCCAAGACGCCTGAGGGACACGTGAGGCAGGAGTGCCCGTTCTTCTGTAACAATAGCTCCTGAGAGTGGTGACTCTCATGGAAGGCAGGCCGAGAAGAATCTCCATTCTGAAAAGACTCCTTCAGGTATTTCCAGAGAGCTTATGAATACTTCGTTTCAGTGCCCACGGGCTCGGTTTCACAAGCAGAGACGACGAGCCCACATGGCAGGGATCGTGCGAGGCCTCCCTGCCACGCCACCCTCCTCCTGGATGCCCAGTTCCATGTGAACATGAGATAAACCACAAGTATTTCCAGTGTCAGCATGCCCCACCGCACACACGTAACTACAGCCGAACGTGTCTGACACCGACGTGTGTTTCACACAGATGTGGGCATGTGTTCATCTTTTACTAGATGACGGGGCAGAGAGGTGACCACAGCACCAGCAGAGTTTTCCAGCACTCCGGGGGCTGGGAGACAGGCTGCCGAGGCAGGACCTCTGTTCCTAGCAGCAAGGCACAGTCGCACACCAGCGAGAACAGGCTCTGCTTCCAAGGGAGCCGCCTCCTCCCACCACCGCCCTCTGACCCAACCGAACCGCGATCACTCAGGTGGTCCTCACTAGGGCCTTTACTCTGAAAGGCCCTCTCCTGTGGTCCCTGTTCTGCCCTTTCCACCTGCCCAAATCCTATCCATCCCTCAGGCACAAAGACCACACGACTTTCCCCGGTTTGTCAATTTCCCTCTTCTTCAGAAACACAGAACACACACTGCATCATCTTCTGTGATGTCGCATGTTCTCGCCATTCCTCAGCAGTTGGCAGGAACTATCTACTTATGCCCCCGTGTGCCTGGCTATGCCAGTAACTGTCTCAACAGGGATGAGAAGCTGCTCTGAAGATACTCCAAACTCCAGGATGGATCTTCTGGAGGTTATCCCATTTTGCTGTGCTGCTCACAATTGACATTTTTTCCATTACAGAAATTAAGCGTGGCCAGTTTAAATAATTTTATGAATAAATTAAATCACTAATCAAATGATGTGTTACAGGAGTCCTTTCAGTATGATGTTCCTGTAGCATATTTAAAATAATTTCATTTTTAAAAATTCAGTTACATCACAGCTCTTCAGGAATATTAACTATCTAAGAGGAAGGCGGTCAGATTCCACTCAGTCTCCAAAGACGAAAACTTCGTCCACACTGAGACTGTAATGTCATGGTCCTTCAGTTCACCTGTGGCTGGAATAAAGCTCAGAGGAATACTCAACAAATCAGCCTCTAACGCTCTATCTAAAACTCATCTCCGGAGATGAAGAACAGAAATGATTAGATTTTTATCCTGACTATTGTCAAAATGAAAAAAAAGATAATCCCTCCTCACCTAAGCTTAGGCTATCTTACCACACATTGAAACTTCACGACCTTAAAACAAAACATAAATCCATCTTTAGTTATATGGTCAACATTAAACAACCGTACCATATTAAAATTTTAGATAAAATTAAATTACTGATTTACCTGAAGAGTGTAAGGTTCATTAAAAAGATGAACAAAAAATATTTTAAATGTTTACGAACTATTTTTATGAGCTAGTGTATTTTTATGAGTAACCTGAGTTTTAAATTTCCCAGATTAATTTCCCGTCAGACCTATATTAATTCACTGATATTTTATATCATAGAAATAGTACCACAGAATTAGTATGAAGGTAAAATTATGCTACAAGATATAATTATATAATTATTATAGGTACCTATTACAATTAAATTCTGTAAAAAAAAGAAAAAGAAAAAGACAATCTCAATAATAGAACCAAAGTAGAGGTAACACAATTAACAAGGAATAAGCAGAAAACCCATTTGCTTCCAAATCTTGACTCTAAAAGAAAAATTTTAAAGAGTACACTTTTTATCTTTCTAGTAACTTTTGTACATAACTACATACAAATTAATCTAATAAAAATTACTTCAATTTCTACTATTAGTTTGAATACCTAATGGTAAACAACTGCACAATGTGGCCAAAGTATGACAATTCAGCTGAAAATCTACCAGCGCCAGGACTGGATGGCAAATGCCAGACAGGCAAACGGCCACTCCCCACAAGGTGGCCCTGGCCGGTCCTGCTCACCCACCATGGGACACACTCTCTTCCACCATCCTCGGCACCTTAGGCTGCCACTGCCAGCCACTGCCACTCAAGGGGGCATGCAAACTGAGACCTGTGTGCCAAAGACAGGCATCTAGCATAGACTTGTTTACTTTGGGGTTTTTGTGTTTTTTTTGAGATAAGAGTGGCACTCTGTCGCCCAGGCGGGGGCACAGTGGTGACAGCTCGGCTCACTGCAACCTCCGCCTCCTGGGCTGAAGTGATTCTCATGCCTCAACCTCCCAAGGAGCCAAGATAACAGGCATGTGCCACCAGGCCCAGCTAATTTTTATATTTTTAGTTTTATATTTTTAGGAAAGATGGGGTTCTGTCATGTTAGCCAGGCTGGTCTTGAAATCCTGGCTTCAAGTGATAGACTTGTTTTCTTTTTAAATAAATCTATAATATAAACTTTTTTCCCTGAGTCCTTCTACTAAAGTAGAGCTTCAAAAACCAGAACGTTCAACAATATTGCCATGAGCAATTGTTTATGTACGTGGCATGACAACTTTGACACTCTTAGTAAGATCCGCCACACTACAAAAGACTTAATTATCTACGCAATGTTCAGTTTACCTATTTGCCAAGGCACTGAGATCTTGTGAAATAATCTACGCAATTATCTGTACTATGGTATCTCTTATGCTATGAAAATAATATGTAATGTATGCAAATTAATAAGGCAGGAGATATGAAAGTTAATAATTTGTGAAGGCCAGGCACGGTGGCTCACGCCTGTAATGCCAGCACTTTGGGAGGGAGGCAGGTGGAGGTTAGGACTTTTGAGACCAGCCTTGCCAACATTGTGAAACCCCATCTCTACCATAGAAAAATTAGCCAGGCATGGTGGCTGGTGCCTGTAATCCCAGCTACTTGGGAGGCTGAGGCAGGAGAATCACTTGGACCCAGCCAGGAGAGGTTGCAGTGAGCCAAGATCGCACCACTGCACTCCAGACTTGGCGACACAGTGAGACTCTGTCAAAAATAAATTAAATAAATAATCTGTTAAATCATGACACTACTTTTTGCATTATAACTATTTTAAATTGTTTAAGACATAAGTCAAAGAAGAAAAAGGTAATTTGAATATGATGAGAAATTAAATCTGAAGTGAGGTTATGCACTTAAAATATAGGAGCTTTGACCCATAAAGATGCGGCCCCCTCAGGCCATTTATCCGCCCCCCCGCTGCACTTCAGGAAGGGGCACCTCTTTCATTGGTGGTCAGTGAGAGGAGCACAGTATGTGGCGGCCCTTCAATGGTCTGAGGGACAGTGAACTGGCCCCCTGTGTAAAAAGTTTGGGGATGCCTGCCATAAAGGTTACACGCCGGGAACTTATGTGTAAAAAAGCTGCAGTAGCAGCTCCCATCTTACTGTAGGAGAGACAGACTCTCCAGTGGCAGGTTTCTGAACCCCAAAAGAAAACAGGGTGAGCGTGCCCTGACAGATTACTTCAGCAGCGTGACGTGCACCCCAACACGTGGGGAGACAGCGAAGCAGGCTCTACCGGAACCGCTAAGAAGAAATTTTAGAGCCCAGCTATATTCCTTCTCAACAAAATACTTTCCCCAATACCTCAAAGAAATGCAATGTTCTTCTTCAGTATTTCAGATATAAAAATAATTGAAGTAAGTTTAAAGGGGTATCTTGGTCAAGGAAATGTATTAAAGTCTGAATACTTTAAAAATGAGCACTGAAAAGAGGTATTTTGATTGCAGACATGGAAAAAGACAGCGTCCCTGGTCAGCCTTTCATAATCTGGTAACTGTTATGCAGGTAAAAGCACTATGCACAAAGCACAGCTATTTCATCATCAGTTTAAATGAATACTAAATATCAAATTTTATCTCTGTGGTAAAAATGTAATTCCCCAAAAATACACTTTGTAGTTCCTTTCAAATTATCCTAAATTAGTTGCTACAGTCTAAGAATAATGGAACAAAATCAACAATCCATTTATTAAGGACTCGCTGAAATCCCTGATAGAACAAATGATATTTTTAAGAATTTTAAAAATAATAGAGCATTTCAGTACTCATTAATAATCATTTAAAATACACACACAATTTTAAATGTCAAGTGATCACTTTAATTAGAAGTCCCCAGAGAAGAAAGCCAATTTTAAACAAAATGTTTAGCAATCTTAATAGCTGTAAATACTATAAAAAGATAATCTTACAGTTGCAATTGGTCCATCCACATGATAATCGAGGCTGAAGACATCCCATCCAGTGTCACCTGGAGAGACCTAACAGAAACAAACACATAATTGCAAGACACATAATTGAAGAACTTGTTGACTCAAAGAAAAAGCAGTAAAACGATGCCCCATTGTTAAAAATTGCTCAACAGTTCTGAATGCATCCTCGTTAACTTCTATAATCTCACCAATCAGACAATGATGAGCACACAGTAGGTGCTCTGCAAACATCTGGCAACAAACAGCGTATTTCTGAATGAAGATTGTGGATATGTGTTTAAAATTCATCACCATTTGCTTACAACAAAAACCCATCGCCTCTAGATATGTTCCAAATCCTTAGCTATTCCAAGATGACTCTTTCGATATTTTAAGAAAACCAACAGGTTTTGCTAATGATCTTTCATCACAACTAAGCAAATAGTGGGTTTCTGTTTAAAATATCCACACCCTAACCAAACTGAAACTAAAAACATCAATTTTCTGATAAATATCATTATATACCACGTCTTGTGCTCCTGTCGGATTTGCTATGAGAAGGAAGCACCATTTTCTAAGCATCTGCAATGTGCTACCAAGCACGGGGCAAGGGTGGCATGCATTTTCTCCAATTTAAGCCCAGCAGCCCTGCAAGGCTCCCTGCTGCAAGATGAGCACAGAGACCCAGAGTGGAGTACAGGGGAGGAGCTAGCCATGCAGTGACAAGTGAGAGTGGAGTTCCTACCCAGGCTGCCCAGTTTCCAGAAAGGTAACGACCAGCTGTGCCTGAAATAACATGGAAAACACCCGCCACGACACCCCAGCCCAGGGGTCCTCAGGGCCGGGGCAGCGCTCCCGACACGCCGGGCCACCGTACCTCCAGCAGCCGCACGTCCAGCCTTCGCAGGATCTCAGGACTGTCAAACTGTGCGTTGGTGGCTCTGACCGCAGTTTCTAGAATCCCAGTCAGGTTATGCTGATATAAAGTCGTAGCTGGACGGACAAGTTCTGGTCTTAACAAATTTTTTAAAAATTAAAGAAAATATTACTTTAATTCTTAACTTTAAAAAAACTTATAAACTATAAAAATTAAGAGTTCAAATCATAACAACTCAAAAGAAAAATGGGACCAACACAATAACGTGGCAATGAAAGCCTCACAGCATTAACTGCAAACAGGGCTTACCAATTATTGTGGAGTTATATTTCTTTACAATCTCAAAAATACTGGCCTGTAATCCCAGCACTTTGGGAGGCCGAGGTGGGCAGATCACCTGAGGTGAGGAGTTCAAGATCAGCCAGGCCAACACAGTGAAATCCCTTTCTCTACTAAAAATACAAAAATTAGCCAGTTGTGGTGGTGCACACCTGTAATCCCAGCTACTCAGGACGCTGAGGCAGGAGAATCACTCGAACCTGGGAGGCGAAGGTTGCAGTGAGCCAAGATCACACCACTGCACTCCAGCCTGGGCAACAGAGTGAGACTCCATCACATACACACACACACAAAAAAAAGATTTTGATTCAGCTTAAACTGACAGTACTTAGATTATGCTATGCTATACATGTTAACAAAGTTTTCAAACTTCAGGCTGACCTATGAGTTACATGAGCTGATATAATTTCCTTTTAGATCCAATGGTAGAAGGAGAGGTCTCCATCAAATTAAGGTATGTGGATGTCATGATTATAAAGGGCCAAGAACCACTACACCTTCAGCAAGCATTTCTTGAGGGTTACTGATACCTGCTTTTATAACCAAGAAGCTAACATTACTCTGATTTGGGGGGTGTGACCAAGTTAAGAACATCACCAATCAACTCAGGTAGATGTGTAAGCGCTACAAAATGCAGGGCAGAGACAGGTAAAAAAGACACACAATGTCAAATAAACCTAAAAACTAGAAACCTAAAATACAACATTGAGGAGAAGTGAATCTTGCACTCAATAGCAAGAATGCAACACTTTCAACTTCAAAATTGGGCACAAGGCTAATGCATTCAGCTGCTATATGATGTGACCTGTGACACCACCATGGTCCTAAACCTCACTTTGGTTTCTAATCTCCATCTGCAACAACTGACCCACATACACACCCCAGACCGCCACAGCATCCAGAGACCATTTTCCCTTGAAAAACTCACCACCACTCATATTTTAAACAGGAGTTGACCTCATCATGACAAGTATTTATCATACTAATGAACCTTCTTACAGTGCAGAATGCTGCTTCAGTGATCGTAACCACAAACCTGTCAGCAGACATCAGCTAGGACTAAGACATGAGCATGTCGCAAGCCAGCTATGGCTGTGTATGCCTCAAAAAGCCACATCAGTTTTCACACGGAAGAGTGGCTTCTGGCGAGAAGGCAGGATAAGAGCGCTTGCATGCCTCAAACAGTAGTTCTCAATGTGGAGCTCCACTCAAGCAGCATCCCCAGCAGCTGGGAACTTGCTGGAACTGCAAATGCTCAAGCTCTACCCCACACCTGAGAGCCTCATTCTCTGGAAGTGGCCCACGAGCTACTGCAGCGAGCTTTCTAGTGTGGAATACACTGACACTTGAAGACCTGAGGCCTAAAACAATTAAGGTAAGTTACTATTTTGTATCTTAAAGGGAACATTTAGCTTACTTTAAGTGTCCTCAAAGGAACACCAAAAGAAGTTTCATTCTTATAAACACGTGAGTGAAAACCTCCAGGCCCATGCTGTGGCCCTGCTGGGGGGCTCATGTCTGGCTCACACCGCCTGGGCAGGGTCTGCACTATCCACTCGGGTCTGTGCTGTCTCTAGACCCAGGAGCACAGCAGGCTCCAGTCCAGAACTGCCTCTGTGTCTACTGGTGGAGAACATACATTTAATTCTGAAAGGGAAGACGCCATGAGAAATGTCAGGGAACAAAATGAAAAGAGCAGAAGTTTTGTTTTTATGTGAAACGTTAACTACAAATATGAAAGTAAAATTCAATTTTAAAATATATTTTATTTTTCAAATTTATTTCAAACTCAAGCTAAAGTTAATTGTGATTAGACCAGCTCCTCACACATAAAGACTGTTTAAGCACCACAGTTTTGGTAAGAAAAACCAGTTTCTCTTCTGAATAAAGCACAGAACATAACAATAATGCTCTACTGATAACCAGAGCAAAAATAAAGGGACTTTAACTTTTGAAAATTTTACATTCTTTTCCAGTTTTATTAAAAAAATATGCTCTGTAAGAATTCAACTCATTTTCCTTTAATATCATTTATTCTTTTAAACACAAGATTCTTTGTCATGTCAAATATACTACTTAAAGAAATCAAAACCATGTCTTACTTGAGCAAATCCATTAAGTGCCTTATGAAGTCTCCTTGACCAAGAAGCAGGTACCGCCTCATTGCCTGCATGTGGTCCAGCAAGCTGTACTTTTTATTGAGAACATCCAGTAGGTATTTGCTGGTCTCAAAATAAGCAGCATCAATCTTCCCCTGAAATGCATTTTCTAAGTCTGTGAATAAGTCTGCAGCTGGAAAGAACAGGGAAAGCACACATGCATCCGTAACTTGTATTTTCACAGAGGAGAAATGAAGGCACACACATCCGGACTCAGGGCCAACCACTGTCTGTGGCGTCAGTAACAGACTGACCCCAGGCACGGGCAGCTGGACGCTCCACTGAGGAGACCAGAGTCTTGAGACCACAAAGATGAAAACGCTTCTGCCAGCTGGGTTCACAGCAGACACCTACATTTGTGTCCTCATGATTTCCAAGTCCCTTTCTACACTGTAACTAACCTGAAATCTCGCCAAAACACCCTGGTGATAGGGCAGGTGGGTACTGAGTCACCTGTCCACATCCATAAGACGTTTCCACAAATTCGTCTTAAGATGGAAGCAGCACATGGAAATAAGCTTGCTGAATGCACAACTCGCAGAAGCTGAGGAGCATTATCATGCATCACAGAGTGAACTCCAGGGAGACTGCCAGAGACGCCCAGGGGACAAGACCAGATTGTCACCAAGAAAGACGCCTGACTCTAAGCAAGAACACAGGCGGGAAAAAGTACTTCCACAGCTTTCTATTGAAAAGAAATACAGTCTCCATGTGGAGACTACACACGCAATAGAGCTGCTGCTTTTAGTGCTGATTTACATCTGTAGAGCACACAACTGTTTTTAAAATTTATCTCAATACTTGACTTCATTAAACCCACAATCACACTTGAGCTAGAAAAGAACCCCAGTGGAAGGAACAACCACAGACTGAGAGAAGGCGAAACGCTAGCTAAAGACTAAGCAAGAACGAGGCGAGACCTGATCCGGACTTTAAGTCTCTTTCCACTACCTAGTTACCCAGTTGGAGTGTATCAGAAGACTTTTGAGATCTGTTTGTCCTTCAGAATAAGAAAGCAGGTAAGACAGGCCTATCTTAGTGTTATCATTCCAATTGCATACTGGTAGTAAAAAAACTAAAATGCTCCCAGTGAAGAATATGCAGTTATCTGAGGATGAGTGAGGTCTGCCTGGAGAAATGACACCACGAAGCCCCTTGATGAGCTCACCATGGTCCTGATTTAAGGGTATGGGGATCTATTTCTGTTGACCTGCACAGTTTTAATGACATAAAGATTGTTCTCTAGAAATGTTTTCATCATACCCTTGCTTGAGTCATTAAAAATTTTCATTCCATGGCTCAATCCTGTAATCCCAGCACTTTGGGAGGCTGAGGAGGGTAGATCACCTGAGGGCAGGAGTTAGAAGCCACCCTGATCAACATGAAGAAACCCCAACTCTACTTAAAATATATATATATATATTACCCAGGTGTGGTGGCACATGCCTGTAATCCCAGCTACTCAGGAAGCTGAGGCAGGAGAATCCCTTGAACCCAGGAGGTGGAGGTTGTAGTGAGCCAAGATTGCACCATTGCACTCCAGCCTGGGCAACAAGAGTGTCTCGGGGGGAAATAAAAGAAAATTCATTCCAAAGAGAAGGTTTGAATCAGTCCTAACCAGCCTGAGCGCAGAGCAGCCTATGAAGACACAGACCCGGAGCCTCCTCGGTACACCCTTTGCTCTTCAGGGCTGAGGCATCTCTCTTGTTCTCCAGTTTTTAAATTTTCACTATTCGTTTTTCACATTTTTAAATCTTCATAACCTTCACAGACAAAGATGAATTTGACATGTTCTGTAGTTTTTTGATCTTACTGAGAGTCTTTTAGGATTTGTATCTTCCATCTTCCCAGTTGTACTATAAACTCAAGAGCAGAAACTTGGCTCTCGACAGCCGTGGACAGGTGTAGACAGGATGAGGTGACAGCAGGAGTCATCACAGAGAAGCAGCGGCGGCGGCAGAAGCAGCACCCCGTCACCCTCAGCGTCTGCAGGGGACCGATCCCACGACCCCCACAGACACTGAAATCCCCGAGGCTCAAGTACCTTATATAAAAAGGAGCAGTATCTGCACCTAACCTACACACATCTTCCCAGACAGGTTAAAGCATCTCTGAATTACTTATAATATCTAGCACACTGTGCCTGCCATATGAATAACTGTTATGCTGTATTTTTATTTGTATTTTGTAATGGTTGCGTTGGTTTTTTTAAGTTGTTTTTGATCTTGAGTTGATTGAGTCTGCAGATGTGGGGCGGTGGGTATGGGGCCGCTGGCAGCAGAGCAGCAGCAACCTGCAGGGAGAGACTCCGGCAAGGCAGGCGCGTGGGGACATCCTGTCCCAGGCACGGCCCGTCACAGCATGGGTGCACCGTCTTCTCTGGTGACTATGAAAGGTCGTGACTCGAACACAACTGCTCTCCGGGTTCTTTTCCTTCCACCTCTTCAGCGTAGAACCATTTCTGCAAAATCTGTATTGGATCACATTTATCTCTATTCCAGGAACTAACCCGAGGTCTATGGACCACCTGCCACCCAAAAATACATGTAAAATTGTGTGTGAATGCTTTAGGGTGAGAGGGGCGGTGGCTCTCACGTGCCTGTAAAGGGTGTCTGCCCTGGACCACGAGGGAGCTCTTGCTACAGCATCCAGCCTTGTCCTGAGTTATCATGGTGAGAAAAGTGCTTCCAAAATCTCTATATTCGGCCCTGACTTCTAACCAGTTTCCATATTGCATTTCCAATACATGCGGGAAGCCTCTATTTAGTAAGCCCTCTCAGCTACTGAAAACCAAACTGCCCTAATGACACACCTCTCTCGGTGCTGTCTTCTTCCCAAATTCCCTGCTGCCCTCCTGACGGCCTCGTGAGCTCAGTTCTACTGCCGTGACTGACTTCCCGATCCCCAGCCCTCCTGTCCAGAGAGCCACGTCCTGTCAGAGAACGTCTGTCATTCCAGTAACATCCGCAACCAAAGTCACACCCAGTAACCTATCCCGCTTCCTCGAGAGGTCCTTGTCTCTTCTTTAGTCTGTCACATTAGTAAGTAATAACAACTTAGAGCTTTTTCCTTTATTTTCACTATAATCTTTAGACAAGTCTAACCGACACTATTTCTCATCTGCACTATCACACACGTTATTCCTTTGTCCTGGGCTGCACCATAACCCACAACCAAATTCTCCTCCTCCTCCCAGGGCCAGTGCAATTGCTGCCCCTTTCCAGAGCCTTCTGGCTGAGCCTCGTCTGAACATACCCAAAGCACTTTGCCTGCACACCCGACCTCCCTGATCGCTTTCCACCTTTATTGCTGACTCTTGGTTATTTTATCACACATCTTCTCCATGAGCAGACTGGTAAGCTCATGAAAGGACAGTCACAGTGAAGTCATCCTCGCTTTCCCGTGGCTACCTCACTGTCCTCCGCAAAATAAACGTTTTGAATGAACTATGACAATATAAATAGCAAATACAGCCAACACTGGAGAGCTACAAACGTAAATTAGCCATAGACAAAATATCATGAAATTACTGGGGGTGGGGCAGGCAGCAAACAGGAAAAAGGAAGAGAGGGAAAGTCTCAGTGCTTCACGCAGACTGAAGCCTCGCGTGGCGCTCTGAATGCAATAAACACTTGCTAAGTCCTGGTACTTCTCCACACAGAGTCTTTGCATCCCAAAGCATGGGTACCGATAGCAGTATTTTTTCCGTTAGTGTCTTATTTTCACACACTGTCATTTTATCGTTTTAAAAGTAACACAAATTATTAAGAAAGACAAAACAGCAAAACCTATTCTAATACATACTGTTTAACTCTGCATAAAAGGAAATTAAAAATTTACACAGTACTATATATACAAACACATAATACTATATATTAAGGTATTTTAGAGAGTAATTCCAATAATTGTAAGATACAAAAAATACTTTTAAATAATCTATAACATCAGCATGTCATCACCATTACCTCCACTATCGTCACCATTATCACCACCATCGTCTCTATCACCATCACCATCACGATTATCACTGTCATTGCTATCATCATATCACCATCAACATCACCACTACCACCACCACACCATCATCATCGCCATCCTCACCACTCATGCCAACATCCCTGTCACCACCATCATAACCACCATCTTCACCATCACCGCATCACCGCCACCATCACTACCACCACACCATCCTCACCACCCACCCCAACATCGTTACCACTCTCATCACATCACCATCATCACATCATCAGCAACACTGTTACCATGAGTCTCACCATCCTCACATCATCATCATCACCACCACCACCGCCGCCGCCAGCAGCAGCATCATACCGTCCTGGGGTGACTCTGCAGACTTGGTCACAGCTATCATCTTTGTAGTGGGAGTCTGATCGTGACAAACCTGGTGCAAGAAATTTATTGATTTTCCTATCAAAAGGACCTAAAAAGAAAAACATCCTATGATTACCTTTATGTACATTTAAAATGACTGCCCAAATACTACAAATATTCATAAGCTACAAATTGGCTATTGATTAAAAACTAACAAGAGCATCTGCTACAGTACTGAGTGAACTCTAGTAACTCAAAGATACATTGAACAGCTACTATGTTGATGTATTCAATTAACACACACTTCATCTCAAGAACATTAACAATCTCAAAACGCATGAAGTTTCATTTAACTAAAAATTGGTTTTGTCACATAATCCAAGTATACATAGCCATAAAACATCAAAATCACAAAAATCTCTTCTAATCCTACCTTCCTAGACTGATCCATTGTAATAAATGAAGGAATCATCGATTTCCTCAAAGTATACTTGTCATGCCACAGTCGATCTGTTTTAACTGTTGGATCTGATGCTACGAAAAACTGAAAGCAAAGGGGCATTGAAACATCAAAAAGTGATATTTATGGCAAAATATTAACCAACAGCAACATCAAAGAATCAGTGTTTCTACAAAGCCAAGTTCTCTGGACACAGGGAGTCTCGCCCACTTATACAATAAAATTTGCACGAAACACAGAAATCTCTCTAAATCCTAGACTTTTAAAACAAAAGCATAACAAAACAAGTTGTTTTCCTTGGAGACTCAGCATGCCCATGAGAGCCTCTGCAGCATAGCACTGACGACCCCAGTCTGAGGCCTCCTGAGCTGCACGGAGCTCTTCCTCAGTGACAGCGCAGGCTTTCAGGGTCCCCTCCCTCACAGGCAGCAGCTGCACCTCTTCTCATCACTCTGCCTGCCCTTGCAGTCTCTCTTCTACAGAGCCCCAAAGCCTGGAACACAGAGGTGCCCAGACTGGTGCCCTCTGTTCACAGAGAAGTCCCAAGCTCTATGGGCAGATCTTGCTGTACATGTACCCACATGTACAAGGGGCCAGCACCAGCCAGGTGGCACTGTAGAAGTGACCCTGCTGTGTGGCTCCCCCAGGAACCACCTGTGCTCAGGAGCATTCTTCCTCATTGGCACGTGGTTCCCCTGCACCGACCCTGACAGGCACCTACATCACTGCCATCAGAAAGGACACTGAGCAGTGCAGAGAAAATTCAACTGCTGTTGCTTCCAGTTTATTTGCCACTACAACGAGGCCATTTTCGTTTTTCAGTCATACACCCTAACAGACTTAAGCTTTTATTTCTATAAACTTGTTTTATAAAAGTACAACTGCTGAACTGAAGTAACTTTTAATTTTTACAGACGAGGCCAGGTTTCCTTTCCACACAGCTGTATAGACTGACACTCTCACGGGCGGGATGTCCTGTTTTTGCATCCTTGCTCATTTTAGATTTCGCCAGTTAGGTGGAACCATGGTTCTCCTATATTGCTGTCATTAATCAAAAATGAAGCCAAGCATATTTTCACAGTTCGAATTGCCATTTGCTTTTCTTCTCCTGTGAATGGTCTTTTCATGCCCTTGACCCATCTTTCTATTCATTTTGTCTTCTCATCAATATACATTTTTTGTACATTAGGGATAGTGACCATCTGTGAATCATTAAATATTAGAAATTTAGTTTTTCCAAGTTAATCATTTGCCACTGTTTATAGCATACTCCATATTTGGTTCTGATCTCTTTTTCCATTGCACACAGATAAACACCTGTCTTCCTTTATGGTTTCCGAGTTTCCTGTCTTCCTAAGAGCTTCCCACTCCTAGATGATGACAATGTTCGCCATCATGTTCTTTCAGTATTTCTACTGAGTTATTTTTATTACCTAGATTTTTTTTCAAGACTGGGTTCTCTCTGTTGTGCAGGCTGAAGTGCACTGGTAAGATCTTGGCTCACTGCAACGTCTGCCTCCCCAGCTCAAGCCATCCTCCCACCTCATCCTCCCAAGTAGCTGGGTCCACAGGAGCACACCGCCATGCCTGGCTAATTTTTTGTATTTTTTGGTAGAGACAAGGTTTCACCATATTGCCCAGGCTGGTCTCGATCTCCTGAACTCAAGCGATCTGCCTGCCTCAGCCTCCCAAGGTACTGGGATTACAGGCAGGAGCCACCATACCCAGCCTATTACCTAGATCTTTAATTCCTCTGGAACACAGTATAATCCTGGCACACAGTATACTGTTAGGGGGAAGTCTATGTTTTCTCCTGGATGGCAGTTTATTCTTTACTGGCCAGGCCAGCCCTGTTTATTGAATACACCATCCGTTCCGCTAAGCTAAGGATGCCTCATTAGGAATTGTTAATGTCACCATAGTTAATTACATCAACAGATTAAAAGAGAAAATCATTTGACTATACCAAAAAATGCTGAGGAGGCATCTGATAATGCCTCTATTTACATCCTCCAACAGTGACCAATTCGACTTTTATTATCATGAGAGCATGGATTTGGCGTATCCAGTGCTTCCCGCATCACAGCTATGCTCTTCCTGGAGCCCCCCATCTCCTGTGTGGGGGAGGGAAGCCTCTTCAAGGTGCTCCTGAGTCCTTCACACTGGGCACGAGGGGTCTGCCCTGCTTTCCGCTGTAGAAGGTGCTCCAGGCTTAGCTTTGTTTCTCCCAAGACCCAGAATCAGCCACTTCTCAAAGGAGCCCTACTGCCTTTGCGGGAGAAATAGCACTGGGGCCATGGCCTCAGCACTTGGCAGTATTTTCAGTTAAAAGCTAGAGGCCTAAGAGCCAGCACTGCCCTGTGATGCCAGGCACTGAGTTCTCCAGTCAGACTGTAAAATACATTCCAGTCGTATCACACCCAAAGTGCCTTTTTGGTGATCTTTCCATAAATTCCAAATTTTTTTTTTAGATTACATAGCAATACAAAATTAATGATTCCTTAGCAAAATGTAATGATCAAAACTAAACCAAGAAGCAAAAGAGAGAAGACCCTGAATGCAGTATCTTCAGAAGAAACTGGAAATATATAATGCTATCACTAAGGCACAGGGCTACTAACATTTCTTAAGACATAATTCTTAGGTGGCTTACAGTATGCTAGGCCACAGAAACACACATAGGATGCCCTCAGTTGATTTTATGAAACTGGCCTACCACTAGCACATGTGATTAGAAAAATACCAAAAATATTACAGGACAGTCTCATTTGTGAATATGAATAACCTCTGAATAAAATGTTATACTTGCATTACTGGAATAAAATATTCCTCATCAGCATATATTATACCTCCAATACGTTATACTACATGTCTTAAAAACAAGAGAATATTGAAATGAATTATAAAATATTACCATGTAGTCATTAAAAATAGATTGTTCTTAACTGCCACACACCCTTCCAATAATCTGATGAAACGTACAGGTAGGTCTTCCGGGAGAAAAAAGTCACATGTACAGCTGACCCTTGAATCACACCAGTTTGAACTGTGCGAGCCTACTTATAAGTGGATGTTTTCAAACCAAGGGCACATGTGGAAACACAGCATCCGTGGGGTGTGAAACTCACTGGTATGGAAGGCCAGCTTTCCCGATGCACAGGTTCCACAGGGCCGACTGCAGGGTATGAGGACCAATTCCCCTCGCATATCATGGGACAATTATATTCACAAAATAGAGTTTCAGAGATCATTTTAATAAGTCTTGGTGTCAAAGAAAAATATTTAATGGCATAAAATAATGTTCATTATTTGCTTCAACCAAATAAGGTGACAAAATACTGTGCATAATATGATCCACACAAATACACCAGAAAAAAATCGGCATATACAAATATGAAGAGGATGTGTCTGGTCCTGCAGGTCACTAAAGAAGTTTAACTTTATCCTCTGTATGTGCTTATGTGACCAACGTTGTTTGAACTGCAAATATTTTTCTATTAGAAAAAAAATACTGTTTAATAAAAGAATCAAGTAATTCTAGCCAAATACTGAACACAGGTTACCAGTAAATTGTTGTTGCTGTTTTAAAGAACATCATTTTCCCAGGGCAACCAAGTAAAAACAAATTTTTTTTCTTTCACAGAAATCTACTCCAATCGCAAGCATTCAGGGAAACAAATTTTAATGATGTCAAGATCTTATATTTGAACCTTTTAAGGGCTAGACAGCATCAATTATGTACGACCAATCTCCTTCATAAGTAGGCACACGAATAAATGTCAACATTTTTATGACCATAGGGAAGGGACTGCTACGTTTATTTTTAACTAAAATGTCTTATCCTTAAGTATCCATTTAAATGACTAAAGCATTCACTGATCTATTTTAGACTTTTTGGATCTATACTACCTTTGAGGGATAAACAGCAGTACGAGCATGGAGCCGCCCTCCCTTTAACATACACAGAAGTGTGCATGATAGAAATAAGCCCCCATGAGTAACCTTGACAGCGACTAAGTCACTGTGCTCATGCTGGAACTGTGCTGTAGCTCGCCATATTACAGATTAGATTAATTGCACATAAATTGTAAGTCTGTTATTCAGTTAGAAGAGCTCGTTTCTACAGACAACACACTAATTTATCCTAATAGCTGGAGTACAGCCGGATTTTTATCAGTATGAACAATAAAGAAAACTTAATTTAAACCATAAAAAACCTCAGACAATTCAGCCATCTTTAGAAGTTATGAAAGCACTGCTTCATCTAAGGGCAAAGCAGCACGCAATCACTCCAGCGGAAACATCTCAGCAAACAGAGAGCTTGGGTATGCTTTAGAATATAATTAATTCTGTGAAAAATATATAGTTATAGAGAGAAAAAAACAAGGTCAGAATATAATTACAACGTGCTTTTATTTTACTGAGGCATTTTCCACTCAAGGTTCTTTAATTTTCACCATTATGTCAAACGCAGAAAGAATTAAGAAAAAAAAAAATAAAACATAATTGTACCATGATTTCTCATTAATTGTTGGACAAATGCCAAGGCCTCCCTACTAAAAACAGAAATGAAGAGGGCAATTTTCTTAGCAAGCAACTTCGAAGAATCAGATCCATTAATACAGACCACAAAAAAACTCCAACTTCAACTTGCCAATCATGCAGGCAGCTACCAAGAGATTTCTGCTAAGGCCACACTTAGAAAAAATAAAATGGCAACTGGACCAGGGGAAGGAGTGAACGGGTCAGATTCTCTGTACGACAAAGGATGTTTACAAGGTAAACTTAAAATTACAATATTTCAAGAGGTATGGCATAAAAATTCCAAAACAGTAAGATATTTATTTGGTAACCTTTTATAGTTCAGTAACGCAGCAGGAGTGCTAAAAAGATCCAGAGATACTCTGCATTACTCATACTTTGTGGATGTTCAGATTCAAGGCTGTAGAGTTTTAGAATATTATCACAGGATTCAAGGAAACATTTAAATCACATCGGCAAATCTAATTTTGAAAACAAGAGAGTTTAACTTGACCTGTCTTTTCTTGCTGCTAGTTGAAGCACCTAACCTTTACTCTCTAAAGGGCAAATGAAACTGAGTGATTTTGCTTGTAACTTGAATAGACTGGCATAACTTGTTTACCTGGTTCGGTTTAAAGGGGGAAGAAGCCATGTTAGCTACAGAAAGGACTCACCATGCAGCTTCTCTAGATAGTAAAAACACAAGAAAAACTTGGTTTACTTTTACAGTACCTACATTTATGAGGAAAACAATATAAACTTGTCCCCGAATGCTGAAAGCGGGTTCCAACTTAATTATGCAGAATACCTTCCAAACTCTTAGGACCCTCTATTTTTGTCTGCCTTTGCAAACATGCAAGATATAAATTTAAAAAAAAGCAAAATAAAATGTAGATACCACTCTTAGCACTAGTGGGCTAAAAGGTCTGTATCTTTTATATTGTTAAAAAGTAAAATCTCAGATGTTAGACTTAGAGGCAGCTTTTAATGATACCACAGCAGACACAGCAAAGCAAAGATGCCATCTGGAAGTTTTTCTCTCGTCTTTCAGTTGCAAATCAGCCAAGGCCAGAGGCAGCTGGGCAGGGAGGCAGTGCAGTGCTCAGCCATGATCACATTCAAAGAGCTTCCAGGAAGGAAGACAGAGGAAAGCCTTCACACGTGGACTGGGCTCTGCTGGGCCGTCAACAGAGAGACTGAGAGGTCCCTGAGACTGGCAGAAGCCCAATGCAACAAAGTCCCTGAGGAACAGCAGTAGGCTCTGGACAGACACAGCCAAGAGGGAGATGGATCCGTCCCCATTCGACAGGCATCCACCCGCTCCCAGGCAGGAGGAACTGGAGGCCGAGATGCGTCCAGGCTTCGGGTCACTACAGAAAGCGCAGCTCTCACACCAGCGCCCTGCCCGACTCAAGCACAGCTGGTGTTTGCAAAACCCCAAGTCAAAGAAAAGCCCTAGATCCTGTTCTAACTTGTGCTTCCCTCACCAGGACCCACAGACAGAGAGGGCACCAGGGGTCTGTGGACTTGGGAGAAAAAATAATCTCATCTTTATGTTCACTAACATCTACCTGAAATTTATCTCCTCCTTCAGTTATAAACTCGACTAACAAACCACAGTAGCCATGCCTTGTCAGCAACAGGAACCACACATTTCACATCACATGTTAAGCTGTCGCAGTGTTTTGAAACAGGCACTAATTCTTCTTTAATATGTCAAATTTTACTTTATTTATTAAAAAATAAGCTCACATATTGTCACATCACTGACTTGAAACTAAGTTTGGACAAACTACTTAAAGCAAGCAGAGTTATTTCCAAGAGAATTTCTATTTTTTTAAATTTTCTATTTCCACAGGTTTTGGGGAAACAGGTAGTGTTTTGTTACGTAAGTGTTCTTTAGTGGCGATTTGTGAGACTTTGGTGCGCACATCACCCGAGCAGCATACACTGCACCCAGTTTGCAGTCTCATCTCTCGCTCCCTTCCCACCCTTTCCCCAGAAGGGAGTTCCCTGGAGCCCGCACTACTGCACGGAGGAGTGTGAGTGTGGAGTGTGGAGGGGAGATGAGTGTGCGGGGCTGATGTGGAAGGCGGTGGCACTCTGAACTCAGGCCCCTCCCATCGCCTCAATTTTAGAACAAACTTTGCAGGTCCTCACCCGACTCCGGGGGGCTGGATAGGCCGGGGTCCTCAAGTGTCAGGGAACAGGAGAAACCCTGCAGGGCTTTGGAAATCCTCATGCCCACACCAATCCACTGAAACTCCTGCAAAGCCCCACGTGCGGGCACACGGATGTGCAGTTTGAGAGCTACGTGGTTCGACTTAGGCACAGTGACTCCATGGTGAATAGGAGCACCGAAACCTGGCAGGGAGACAGAAGACCCAGGAAAGGGCCCAGGAGCTAGCATTCCTCACCAAGCGTTTGTGTTTTCAGAACTTCTACACTTTGTTTGTTGTTTACTGAGAGAAAATTCACCTAATATAAAAGTTACTATTTTAAAGTGTTCAACTCAGTGGCTTTTAGTATATTCACAATGTGGCTGTGCAGTGTCCCTGTTATCTAACCCTAGAACATTTGCATCAGCCGAGACAAACTATATCCATTAAGCGGCCACTCACTCCTCTCTGCCTCCCTGCCCCCAGCCCCTGACAACATTAACTAATTTCCATCTCTATGGCTGTGCTGATTCTGGGCATTTCATACAAATGGAATCATGCAATATACGGCGTTCTGCATCTGGGTTATTCACAGAGCATAGGGTTCTCAAGGTTCATCCACACTGCAGCAAGTATCAGATTTCCAGCTTTTTGTTAAGGCTGAATGATATCCCACTGTATGGATATACATCATTTTACTTATCAGTTCATCAATTCATGGACACTAGAGCTGTTTTCACTTTTGACCGTTGTAAATGTTCAGACAAACTTTTATATGAATGCATGTTTTCATTTCTCGAGTACATACCTAGAACCAGAACTGTTGGGTCACATAGTAAATCCATATTTAATTTTTTTAGAAACTGCCAAACTGCTTTCCAGAGTGGCCGCACCATTCTGTGTTCCCACCAGCAATCATGCAGCTTCCAATTTCTCAAATCCTTGCCAACACTTGCTATCTTCTGGCTGTTGGTTTGTTTCTGTTGACCAACCTAGTGGCTGTGAAGTGGTATCTAACTGCAGTTTTGATTTGCATTTCCCTATAATGATCATCTTTTCAGCACTTACTGTCCATTTTTCTATCTTCTTTGGAGATCTATCTCCTCACATCCTTCTTAAATGCGGTTATTTTTCTTGCTGAGTTGTGACAGTTCTTTATGTGTTTGGGATGGGATACTAGACCATTATCAGATTCGTGATTCAGAAATACTTTTCTCCCATTCTGTGAGTGGTTTTTTCACCTTCTCAAAAGTGCCCTTTGGTGTACACAGTTTTTCTTTTGAGGAAGCCTGACTCACTTGTTTTCTTTCCTTGCTCATGCTTTTCATGACATATCTCAGAAACCGCTACCAAACCTATGGTCCCAAAGATTTACCACTACGTCGTCTTCTAAGTTTTATACCTTGGGCACTTAAATTTAGGTGCCTGATCCATTTTGAGTTCATTTTTTTATACGGCGTATGACCGAGATCTCAATGCGTTCGTCTCCATGTGGATATCGAGTTGTCCCGTTATCATTCGCTGGAAAGACTCTGTTTCCCCACTGAATCCTCTTGGCACCTTTGTTGAAAATCAACAAAAATGAAGATTTACTTCTGGGCTCTCACTTCCATCTCATGGACCACAGGTCTATCACTACGCCAGTATCACATCGTTTTGATTACCTTGCACTGTAGCATCTTTTAAAATCAGAAAGTGTGTCTTTCAACTTGGTTCTTTTGCACGATCGTTTTGGCCTCAGGGCCCCTTGCAATTCCTTGTGAATTTGAAGATCAACTTTTCCATTTCTGCGAAGAATGTTGGAATTTTGGTAGAACCGCACTGAAAGCATGGCTCGTGTTGGGGGAGCACAGCCCTCCCGACAAGATGGAATCTCCCCATCCATAAGCATAGAATGTCTTCTTCCTATTCCTTTAGGTCTTCTTCATTCCCTCAACAGTATTCTCTTGTTTTCAGAGTACAAGTATTGCACTAAATTTTCTCCTACATATTTAACTTATTTAGATGCTATTTTACGTGGAGTTGTTTTCTTAACTTTGAATTTGGATTATTCATTGAAAGTATGTGAAAATATAACTGAAATGTGTTATTGAGCTTATACCCTGCCAACCTGGTGAAATTACACTTTAAACAGCTATACATACACCTTTCTACCTATATTAATCTTTATTATAAAGCATGTGTGGATTCTTTAGTTTTCTACATATAAGATCAAGTTATCTGTGAACAGAAATGGCTTTACTTTTTTTTGGAGACATGGTCTCACTCTTGTCACCCAGAGTACAGTGGCACAATCATAGTTCAATGCAGCCTCAAACTCTTGGGCTCAAGTGATCCTCCTAACTCAGCCTCCCAAGAAGCTCAGACTACAGGTGTGCACTACAACACCTGGCTCATTTTTTTCTTAATCTTTTGCAGACAGGAGGGTCTCATGATGTTTCCCAGACTGGTCTCAAACTCACTGACCTCAAACCAACTTCCTGCATTGGCCTCCCAAAGTGCTGGGATTACAGCTGTAAACCACTGCACCCAGCGTGTTTTACTTTTTCCTTTCCAATCTGGCTACGTGGATGCTTTTGCCTTTTTTCTTTTTCTTTCTTTTTTTTTAACCTTGACTAATTATCCTGGCCAGAGCTTTCTACACAATGCTAAAAAGAAGTGGTAAGAGTGAACACCCTTGTCTTATTCCTACCTTAGGGAGAAAGCATGGCATCTTTCACCATTAAGCAAGATTTTAGCTGTTAGTGTTTCACAGATGCCCCTTATTAGTTATGTTCCTTTTTTTTTTTTTTGAGACAGAATTTCGCTCTTGTTACCCAGGCTGGAGTGCAATGGCGCGATCTCGGCTCACAGCAACCTCCGCCTCCTGGGTTCAGGCAATTCTCCTGTCTCAGCCTCCTGAGTAGCTGGGATTACAGGCACGCACCGCCATGCCCAGCTAATTTTTTGTATTTTTAGTAGAGACAGGGTTTCACCGTGTTGACCAGGATGGTCTCGATCTCTTGACCTTGTGATCCACCCACCTCGGCCTCCCAAAGTGCTGAGATTACAGGCTTGAGCCACCGCGCCTGACCATTATGTTCCTTTCTAATTCCACATTTGACTTTTTTTTTAACCATGAAAGGGTACTCAATCTCATCCCATGCTTTTTCAGCATCAGTTGAGTTGACCGTTTTTCCTTTTGTTGCCTTAATAAGATGTCTTACATCGACTGACTTTGAGTATATTGAACTACCCTTGCATTCTTGGGATTCACCCAGTTGGCCATGGCATACATTCCTTCTACTATGCTGCTAAATTCTGTTTTCCAGTATTTTACTGAGGTTTTTTTTTGCATCTATATTCCTAAGAAATACTGGTATGTTGTTTTCTTGTGTAGTATCATGTTAACTTCATAGAATGAGTTAAGAAGTGTTCCTTCCTATTCTATTTTTTAAAAGGAATCTGAGAAGGATTAGTGTTAATTTTTTAAATATTTGGTAGCACTCACCAGAGAAGCCATCAGCTCCCATGATTTCCTTTGCTGAAGTTTCTTGATTACTGATTCAATCTCTTTACTTGTTACAGGTCTATTCAGGTTTTCTATTTCTTCATGAATCAATTTTGGTAGTCAGTGTGTTTCTAGGAACTCTCTCAGGTTTCATCTATCAAGAAACGTCTTGATTTCTCCTTCATTTTTGAATGGGAATTCTGCTGGATACAGAATTCCCGAGTCATCGGGTTTTCTCTCAGCCTTTTGAGTGTGTTCTCCTCCCACCTGCGGCCTCCATGGTTTCAGGTTTTCCCACCTGCCACTTTGAAGATTTGCTTCGTCTCTCTACAGTTTGGTTATACAGGATGAGTATCCCTAATCCAAAAATTTGAAATCCAGAATGCTCAAAAATCCAAAGCCTCCTAGACACCAGCATGACACTGACAGGAAATGTTCGCTGCAGCATTCCTGAGAGCAGATTTTCTGACAGGGGGTGCTGAACCAGTAAGTACAATGCAAGCATTCCAAAATCCAGACTCCACAAGGGCAAGAGATACTCAACCTAAATGTGTCTTGCTGTGGTGAGTTTATCCTACTTTTGAGAGTCTGTTGAGCTCCTTGAATGTGTAGATTAATGTTTCTCATCAAACTTGGGTCTCTTAGGCTCTGTTCATTTTCCTTCCCTCTTTTAACTTTCCGTTCTCAGACTGGATGGTCTCAGTTGACCTAAGCTCAAGTTGCTGACTTTCTTCTCCCTGCTCAGATCTGCTATGGAGCCCCACTAGTGAGTTCATTCATTTCAGTAACTGTACTTTTTGACTCCAGAATTTCTACTTGGTTCCTTTTTACAATTTATTTTTATTGATGTTTTATACATATTATAAAAAGGAGCATTTTCTTACGTAAATAGGCAATAAATTACTATGAGATGAATGATTATAAAGCTCACTTACAGCTACTTAAGAGTTAACCACACATTTGAAAAAAATGTAATTTTACAACAAAGTTATAACTCCCATTAGGGAAACTGAGGAAAAATTAACCTACAGAGGAAACAAAGAGACAAAATTCCCACATTTTAATTACATAGTGATCAAACACACAATGTAATTATCTAAATTACCAAATTCTTACAGTAAATATGTTATGAATATTTAGAGTAAATTAAAAGAGAACTTTCCCAAAACTAATCAAAGACTTAAATTGATGTTTATAAATTTAGGGTCTAACAAAAAACAGAGATGTCAGAGAACTACAGACAAATCAGAGAAAGGCCAGAGACATCTTAGAGACAGAAGATACTCAAATTTTATCAATGGTCTCCTTAAAGTAGCAGCAGATATACTACACACTTCCTATTTGTCTGACGTAATCCTCACACATACACAAAATCGCACGAGACAAGCACCGTCATACACACATCTGGAAGATGGGGAAGGGAAGACCCGGAGAGGCAAAGGTATTTGCCCAGGATACAGAACCATCAGAACCTGAAACCAAGAACCAGACCTAAATCAGACTTCAGAATCTAAGCTCTTAAGCTCTAACCCACATAAAGTAGATAAAGTAGTCAGATGAGTTACAATGAGATAAACCAGTAGGTGGTATTAGCCCACTGGTATCGCAGTACTTAACATAGCAGACCCATGAGAAAGAACGTAATATACTTTATGTCAAGAACAAATAATTTTAGCTCTATCAATCACAATGCATTTCTGAAAAAACCTACAAGAAACATTAGTGAAGCAAACAAGAGTATCTCAGGTGTAAAGAGTTACTCGGACAAAATAACTGGCAAATTTAAAAATTACAAATCATGAATTTCCTAAAGCTCTGTCTAATCTCAGACCCTATGTACGTGCATCAGTAAATACAGAACCTTTAAAATAAAAATGAAAATAAAAAAGACGGGGATCATGACATCAGTGTAGCTTCTGAGCACTCAGGTAGTCTTGGGAAAGGATACCTGGAATGTTGGCCATTAATTCTTGCAACTTTTCTAAGTCTAAATTAAATCAAAAGTAAAACATTTAAAAGTAAAAATTTTTGCAAGTGACACAAGACCTGGGGTAAGTTCATTAACAATGAGATACTGACTTGAATATTATACTCAATAGACATGTATTAATTTTTAAATAAATAAAACATGAACATTAGCCTTATGCATATTCTAACCAACAAGAGTTCTTCAAAAACATTTCCCAAATTTAAACTACACTAGTCTGAAGGGTCTGTTTTTGTCTCACCTCAGTGAATCAAAGTTTAAACACATTAAAGAAAAAGCCTAGAGGAAAACCAATTGATCAGTTTTTGCCCAATTCCCTCTGCATTCCCTATCAACTCTCCATCCCCAACTTTTTTTACCATGAAAGGAAATGAATACACAGGTCTGAATAACACATAAGCAGAGAATCAATAAAGAACTGGTGATACCCTTTAAGGACTCCTTTAAAAATACAAATGGCCGGGTGTTGTGGCTCACACCTATAATCCCAGCACTTTGGAAGGCGGAGGCAGGCAGATCACCTGAGGTCAGGAGTTCAAGACCAGCCTGGCCAACATGGTGAAACCCCACCTCCACTTAAAAAAAAAAAAAAAAATTGGCCAGGCAAAGTGGCACATGCCTGTAATCCCAGCTACTCAGGAGTCTGAGGCAGGAGAATCACTTGAACCCAGGAGGCAGAGGTTGCAGTGAGCCAAGATCACACCACTGCATTCCAGTCTGGGTGGCAGAGCAAGACTCTGTCTCAGAAAAAAAAAAAAAAAAAAAACCCACAGACAAATATAATGAATTGGTGGTTCAATTAAGTAGTACTTTAAAAAGCTGGTTGTGAGAAATAGGCAAACTAAATTATTCTCAAGAAAAAAATAGAAGTATTACAAATTAGGTGCTAAAGTCAAAAAAGACAATTAGCCAGCTTGCAGTTTTGACTCTTGTTCTAATTGTTAGCAATATCTAATCCAATAGTATGAAAACTCAACAATTCCCACTCTATCTCTGCAGAAAACCACGTTTATCAACTGATCAGCAATCATTAGGAAAGTCAAAATCACCCAAATTCATACTACAATAGACATATTAATTATTGAATGAAGAGCATAGATTCTTTAATTAAATAAAAAGTAAATTTTCTCATTTTTATAATTCTAATTTTTAAAGACTGCCTTAAAATGTCATCTTGTAGTTCTGAAGGGTACAATTATAATAGATTCCGAGAAGATATGCCTCAAAACCGAAAACAGTAACACAGAGAACTTTTTATTTCCAGCGCAGAAGCTGGCCAAAGTATTTCTCACACATCTACACTGGTAAGCATGGCTGAGAGCATACAGATCATGGTAATAGAAAAGAACACATGTTCTCAAAATAAAACATTAATTTTTCATTTTCTTAACCACAAGATCACTTAAACTCCCATAAACTCATTACATGACACATTTTTTAAACTCAGAGAATCTGGCTTATTGTGATAATAGGCGATTTAATATGCATTCTAAATAATCGATTGCACAGGTTTTTAAACAGCTTCCAAATTCACCTGATCCTGTAATTATGGAATAACTGAACATAAATGCATTAAAAATGACAAGTCTCACTCTATCAAAGGAAATGCCTCTCACCTATGTGTCCCTGCCTCCTCACCACGGTGATAAAAACTCGACAGTAAATCTGTCAGTCAATACTTACTCTTGAAACATTAAGTCTAGAACTTTAAGTCAAAATAATTTTACAATGCTTTCCAGAAACAGACCTAAAAATAAAGATTCAAACTTAAAGGATGAATAACAAATATGCCTCTATAGATGGCATGTAAATGTATTTTAACACTGAACATTATATAAGATTTAAAAAAGACTGAGCTAACTACAGTGTCAGAAGTCAGTATCAAGTTTACCCTTAAGGAGAATGGAACAATGACAGGTACAAAATTGGGTACTTATAAGTGCTATTTCTTGACTTGGATAGTGGCTTATTACAAATTGCATATAAAAAATTAAAAACATAAAACAACCTAGATTTAAACAAAAGGTATAGAGATTAAGAGTGTGGCAGTCCATGCAGGTATGCAGAACCTGGGAAATGGGCATGATTCTTCATCTTAATGGAGGAAGGGATTAAAAATACCAGTTTACTCATTATTTTAATGTTTAGAAAGTTACAGGCTCACAAAGCTTTGAAAAACTTTAGGCAATCATTAGAAAAATAAAAACATACCTTTCGAAGCTTTCAATTTTTTTTTTTTTAAAAAAGTTCATTCATCGAAAGGAACATAAGAAGCCTGAAAGCGCTTTTTAATCTCTAAATTCAATATCTAATCCCTACAAAAATTTTGAAAAGAACTTTAAACAGAATTGACAGGCTGATTCTAAATTCATATCTAAGTATAAATGTACAAAAACAACAGAGAAATTGTGAAAAGAACAAAAGGTAAGAACTGCTTCTACCAAATTTCAAATGGAAAGTAGAGTCATTTAAATAACACTGACAAATAAAAAGCAAACAGAAAAAAGACAATCCAGAAACAGATTCAAGTATACAGAGAAATTTAGCTCAGTCAACAGTACAATGATTCTTTGTCCTAGTTTTGCAACTTTTTCATAAGTTTGGAAGAATGAGGAGAAAAAAAATTAAAAGAGAAATTCCATATAGAAAATAATTGAAAATATAAAACCATGCATGATTCACTCCTAAAGAGAGAAACAAATCCCTAAGAAAAATGGGCAAAGGATACTAACAGGTAATTAGAAGAATAAATTTAAAAAACAAAAAAAACCTTATATAAGCATGAAAAGCTGGTCAGTCTCGCTAGTAATCAGTGAAATGCAAATAAACACCCTAGTGAGATGGCACGTTTTGTGCATTAGGTGAAAATATTCTTAACACTGGATAATACAAAGTGTTGACAAGAACGGGGGAATGAGGCGCATAACAGAAAGCTGACAGTTGGGTAAACCTGGATAGCTACTCCTGAGCACAGCGTGGCAGAATCCAGGTTTAAAACATGCATCCCCGCAACCCAGCAACCCATCTCCCAGAACCCACCTTAGGGAAACATAAATACATGCAGGGAGACACATAAAAGGATGCTCATGTTAACACTGTTCATAAGATTAAAAACTACCAAGAACATCCTCTCCAGCAATAGGACTGGCTAGATGAAAACAGATCTGTCCCTGCCGTGAAATAATTCCCAGTAATAAGAAAAACTACACACCCCGTCAGGAAAGAGCTACGGCACAGGCTGAGCAGCTGGCACGGTGCAGATGCCCATGTGCCATGCTGTTCAGAGAGTCAATTCTGCTCCTCTCTTGCTTTAAAAACAACTCATAACAGCACAAACAATACATAAGGAAACAAACTGAATATAACACACACTTCCTACTTGCTTATTTGCAATGTCACCCATGAGAAACAGTACAACACAGGCCACTGCACCCAGCAGCACCCACGCACAGGCACACCTGTGTTTCAGTGGCCAGGACTCCACCACCTCCCGTCACACACAGGCTGTGGCACCTACAGCCCACTCCCACAGGCAGACGCCAGGGCTTTTCCAAGGTCAATGTGACCTTCACTGCAGTCCTTAGGTATCTGTTAATGCTTTAACATGTTCAACTGTACTGCAACTTATGTTAGATCCCTGTCTTTCTGTTGTTTTAATGTTACTGACAAAGCTTTTGAGTATCGTGCCCCTCATCCTATCTTCCACCAAAAGCCCCACCATTTCTATCGTGTGATTTTTCAGCAGCACATGCTGCGGCATAAAATTGCCTACATTTCAATAGCCATATATGCACTGACTCGTTTCATTAAGCAGCTAGCACCGGTCCATCAGAGTGAGTTTGCAAAGTTATCCCGGCAAAGCGGCAGAACCCGCCACGACGCCTGCAGCAAGGCTTGCCTCAGGAGGCCTGGTCCTGCTCTGCCATCCACGTGCCGGTAAACTCGGACACGTAATTTGACTCCGCTAAGGAATAAACTGGGACAATTTTCCACTAACCAAAGAACTCATGAACGCATCTGCTGTCAAGGCACTGTGTAAAATGTATACGGCATTCAAATGAAGCGCAGTCGTATTCCTGTTAAGAGAATATGGTAATCATGGCGGTGGGCGGGGTGTGACTGCATGGCCATGCTGTTTGAACCCAAGTCTCAGAACCGAACAGAGATCCTTACTTCGTGGTAAGTGTCCTCCAGCTCCCCGTCATATATCCAGCGGTACAGGAAGCTCAGGACGGGATGGGACACGACGCTGAGGATGTGCTGCACCAGGGACCGCATGTATGGGTCTCCCGTTTTCGTGTAGGCATGGACAGCCGAGGCCAGCTCACCTCCTTTCCTTCCTGGGAGAAATGGGGGAAAATACATAACAACACCCACATTTACACTCACAGTACACACCAGTCACTTCACACTGACCAAAGATGCCCAAGTAATTGAGATAAAGCACATTTGTTTTCTTATGGTTAATACCGCTTTGGACCTAGAAGCAGCAGTAACATGTAATGTTTCAGAAACCAGGAGGTCCGGACTCTAAGCCTGACCTCACACAAGTCTGTGAGTTACTCCTCTCTTTAGGGTTGCTGAGGAATTTCTCAGAAACAAAAAGTAGCAAAAAATTGCTGGCTACACAATCTGAAGGGCACATGACTATTCATACCCTTTTCACTTGAGACATACTAAGATTCACGCTTCCTAGTGCAATGCAGGCTCAAACATGTATGAGAAACAAAAGTTCTATGAATCAACACTTGCTCGCTTTTTTGTTACGGTATGCTAGTCCTAACCCACTGACTGGTTTCCTGACCCACGAACTGGTGACAACATCCAGTGTGAAAAACACTGCTCTGTGTGGAGAGAAGAGGGCCCCTGGGCCTTGGCCAGAACTACTCAGTATGAAGGACTAGAAATGGCAAAAATCCGCTCCAGAAAGAGAAGCACATGAAGGGTTCTCAAATTATGCTAATTTTATTAGACCAGTGGAAGGTTTTAAGGAGAGGAGTGAAATAATCTGATTTTAAAACGATGGCTCTAGTGTGTAGTGGGAGTGTGAGGGTGAACCGGGATCGGACAGCAGGTCTGACAACAGCCCCTAGGGCACCTCGGCCAGGCGCACAGGCTGAGCAGGGGGAGGGGGGTGAAGGACCCCAGGGACCTGCTGGTCACCGAGAGTGACAGAGGAGTCCGGGGGGAATCCAGTTCTGGAGGAGCGCTGGGAACTGGAGAAAACGCTGCTGTTTCTTCACTGTGCTCCACTCCTCTCTTTTTTGAGGAAAGTGCCAGGACGTGAGAGGGGAGGGTGTGCAGACAGCAAGGCGATCAATGTGGCCCTGCAGATTCTGGGGACCACCCCGGGCAGAGGGAGGCAGAGAGCAGGGAACTCTCGTGTGGCAGACGGCCGGCTCGTCCATCTGATGCGGTCCTAACAACCCTAAGAGGTAACGGCTGCTAGGATCTCAATGTTGCAGATGAGAGAAAAAGCAAAAAGGTTCCTGGACAAGGCAGCACAAACAATGAGAAAACATGTCAGAACGCAACTAGAAATACAGAACCTGGAGCCAGAGAGGCCAACGCAAGACATGCAAATATGGGAACATCTGACCAAGAAACACCAACACCAGCACGGCCCCTGACCGCAGAAGGAATCAAGGCAAAAAGCAAAATGCAAGGCGGGCTACCGAGGGAGCGGCCAGCACGGTGGGGAGCCACGGCTGAGGACCCTGCGAGAGAGATCTTCACACACAGACACGCGCCCCCTTCCCACCTCCTCTCAATGCCACCCCAGCTTCTACCGTACAACGACTGGGCCACACTGGCAACTGGTTGTGTTCCCTCTCGGTTAACAGCCATCGATTCCCACTGAATCCTCATGGCCGTTAAGGAAAACAAAGGGCAGGACACAGAAGTCAAAGCCTGGATGGCGCCCCTACACACGAGTTCTGAAACAACGCGAGCGCAGGACGCCACGGGACCTTGGCAGTGGTCCACCAGGGCCGCGAGGGTCTTCAGCCGGATTTTGGGATCGTAGGTCCAAACCAGGAGGCGCCGCAGGGTTAAACTACTCTCAAGTCCCAAGTTCACACCCTGGTCATCCTCCAGTTGTAGCTAGAAAACAATGAAGACAGAAATGTTTAAGTACGGATGACTCTGTAGGCCGCAATGCTTCACCTACACTACGTGAACGTAAGAAAACGGTCCTGCTCAGGAAAACGCAGCCAACGTCCCGTTTAAAAAACAAGTGTTTCTAAGCCGCAGGTCGCCTTTAACTGGCAGAACCCCAAAATTAGCAATCGATTTGGCTCCAGGAGACACTGAAACTTGATAGATATTTAAACCTTACAAACACTATTGTGAAAAATATTGCTATCTTTTAAATGTAATGTATCAAGTAACTTAAAATATCCTATATAGCTTCAATTTTGTAACACTTCAAATCATGAAGAAATTAAAATAAAATATGTACCTGAGAATGTAAAACTGAGAGCAATCGATAGTATTCTCTGAGTTCTTGGTGCAAGGCAGCACAAAAGCTCTGTTTGGAAGAGAGGTATAATTATGGCATGACACACTCGTTACACATGGACTGATTTTAAGTGCAAAGGTGTAATGCTTTTAGATACAGCTCAAGTGGGGTTCTTCGTTATTTAAATTCAGGTTTTGTCAATAATCTTCTAATCATCTTAATCCCCACAATATATATTTTAACAACATGAAAGAAGTGTTTCCTTAGTACAAAAAGCATGAACTTTGCAGAAAAGCAATGGGAAAACAAAATGTGGTATAATTTTCATGAAGTGTAGTCACTTTAGAGAATGACCCTTTAATATCATATCCCCTGTAAATATTCAGGGCTAAAATGTGATGTTCTTTAATGCTCTTAATTCACAAAATGTAAAAATTGGCAGCTCAATGCCAATCCCAATTTTTGTTCTGTTTGTACTGCTTTCTTTTCTGACCAACTTTTCCACACATATCCACCAGCCACACTCCCGCCATCAGTCACACTCCCCCCTCACCAGCCATGCTACCCACCACCAGCCACGCTCCCACCCACCAGCCACACTCCCCACCCACCAGCCATGCTCCCCCAACCAGCCATGCTCCCTCCCACTAGCCACACTCTCATCCACCAGCCACACTCCCTCCACCAGCCATGTTCCTACTCATCAGCCACACTGCCACACCACACACCTACTCACCAGTCATGTTCTTACCCACTGGCCATGCTGCTACCCACCAGCCACACTCCTCCCCACAAGCCATACTCCTACTCACCAACCATGTTCTTACCCACCAGCCACATTCTTACCCACCAACCATGCTCCTACTCACCAAGCCACACTGCCACACCACACATCTAATCACCAGCCATGTTCTTACCCTCCAGCCACGTTCCTGCCCACCAGCAGCACTCCCACCCACCAGCCACACTCCTACCACCAGCCACACAGCCACACCACATGCCTCCTCACCAGCCATATTCTTACCCACAAGCCACGTTCCTGCCCAACAGCCATACTGCAGCACTCCTACCTCCAGCCACACTCCTACCCACATGCCACTCTTACTCACCAGCCACACTCCCACCCACCAACCCACCAGCCACACTCCTACCCACCCGCCATGCTCCCATCCACCAAACTCCTACCTACCAGCAACACTGCCACCCGACATACCTACTCACCAGCCACATTCTTACCGACCAGACACACTCCTACCCACCCACCATGCTCCCACCCACCAGCCACACTGCCATGACTTCTGTGCTATGCTGGGCTCATAGTACAGTTGTTTTGTGATTCAATAATTTTTGGAGATTTCATTGGCAATAATTACTGCCCAATAATCAACCTATGGGAAAAACCACATGCTGCTTAGCCACGGAGAAGGGCTGGACAGTGGGAAGGCCACTGCTCCTGTCAGCTGCTCCGTCAGGCTCCAGCAAAAGGAGCAGCAGCAGCTCCCTCCCAACCATGTGCTGTGACATCAGCAGTTTCCACCCACGGCTGCCAAGACAGCCATAGCTGGGATTCCCATCTCCAGCTTCGGCAGTGTTCCCAAATCCTGCCTCGCCGTGCTGCCTGGGAAACCACAGAGCTGGGAGTGTCCCCTGTTGGCAGGCCCCATCCCAGCAGGGCCCCTCCCCAACCTTCCAGAGGAGGCAGCAGCAGCTGGGCAGGGCCCCGTCCGAGCGTCTGGGATCAGGGAATGCCATCTCCCCATGGCCAGCCCTGTCTCACCGCTTTCTCTGTGCTTTACAGGCCCCAGCAGGTCCCGAGCCAACCTTCTGTACTCAGTGTCCTCATCAGCACCCACTGTGGGTTCTACTTTCTTGAGTGGACCCTGACAGTTGGCCTCAAGCTGCTTTACTTGGAAAGAGCCCTAGGAGGGGCTGTTTCACAGTAAGATTTCAAACGGAGTATGCGTCTCCCAAAGTGCAAGGCACCCCAGCGTCCTAGAAAGCAGGAACGCACCTGCCCGACAAGTCCGAACGAGCGGTCCAGGCTCCTCTGGTCTGTGTATCTTCTGATTTTATTATGCAGCCAGCCCAACTCAGACAGCCTGACTGCTGCGTCTCTCAAAGACCTGCTTAGATTTGCCTAGAAAGTAAATGTATCAAGAGTTAAGCATTAAAAATCAGCACGAGAGTTCTAATTAGTATTTTTCGCAAGCACTTATACTTTTCATATTATAATCCTTAGGCTTCAAGACATAAAAGTAAAAACTGTCAGGTGCGGTGGCTCACGCCTGTAATCCCAACACTTTGGGAGGCCGAGGCTGGTGGATCACGAGGTCGAGAGATCAAGACAATCCTGTTCAACATGGTGAAACCCCGTCTCTACTGAAAATACAAAAAATTAGCTGGGCATGGTGGCACGTGCCTGTAATCCCAGCTACTCAGGAGGCTGAGGCAGGAGAATTGCCTGAACCCAGGAGGCGGAGGTTGCGGTGAGCCGAGATTGCGCCATTGCACTCCAGCCTCGGTAACAAGAGCGAAACTCCGTCTCAAAAAAAAAAAAAGTTAAAACTAAGATCTCATCCCTAAAGGGAAGGAAAGCACATCAGGTGCCAGCGTGATGGAAAGCACCTTGAAGGGCACAGTGAGCTCATTTCACACCCTCTGCCATTGACCTGCGGTGTGGCAGAGACGGTCTGTGACCTCAGTCTTGCTGTGAAAGGGCTAAGAAACACAGTGTGACCCATACCACAAGAAATGGGCATGGTAAAGGCAGGTTATGGAAAAAGAAAACAAACGCAGATGAAGACCCCTGACCTGGAATCCTGCATCAATGCCAAAGATGCCAAGGGACCTCTGTCCTTGAGTGCCTCAGGCATCACACAGCAGGACGCAGAAATCGGCTATGGGGCGGCCCCATCAGTAGAGTCGAGGAAAGGAGGCACGCATTCTTCACAAAGGTTCCCCATAATAAAACAGCACGAGCCACATGGACAGAAATATAAACCAAGATTCCACAGGGCAATTTTATCTCACACCCGATTCTGCAAAACCCCAATACCACCTTATCAATCAGCAGCTCACTATCTGGACTTCATGACATTATTTTTTGAATATTTTAAATTAGATTTTATGTTACATACCTTTCCTTCTACTCTGTAACAATTTTCAGCATTGTTCATTTTGATGTTTTTGCCGTCTATGCCCTGGAAGACGTACAAAATGTCCCTTACCAGAGCTGCTTCTGTAACTTCCATAGCACCTGCAAAATCATTTTTTAAAGAGAGTAATTACTAGACAATGCGCTTTAAGACACAATAGATACTATGATACAGTTAGCTTCAGATTAGACATTTGCCACCAGGATGCAATTTACTAACTCGATAAATAAGCTCAAGATGACAGAGTATGAGGTTAGAAAGAAACAAGGCTTTGCTGAAAGGGGATGGAGACCGTGCCATTTCTTATCTAAAGATCTCTCAAAAAAGAAACAAGCTTCTGTGTGGGAACCTAATATATAATCAAGGTAGCAGTACAAATCAATCACAAAAGGATCAATTATTGAAAGATGGTGTTTGGAAAACTGGGTTTACTACAAAGTATACTAACCGGTGTTCCTCCCTAATACCACATAAAAGAAGTTAATAGTACAGAAAAGACATTTATGGTTTCAATAATTCCTTTGAACAAAAGCTAAGCCAGAGCTCAGGTAGTAAGCCAAAATAAAAAACGGGAGGCAATGCCCAAAAATCCAAGACACCTGTGGGAGGCAAAAGATACCTCCAGCATCTGGTCTGGGGATCAGGACGCTGAACCGCCCAGCGCCTGCCCCAGGCCTAAGCCTGCCCCACCCAGATGCAGAGTGCATCTCTCAGGCATGGAACCTCTCATAAATGTCCACTGTGTCAGGCGGCTGAACAGAACTGCTCAGATCTTACATATCAATATTGACTACTTTCCTCTGCTTATTCTATCCATTCCTGAGAAGGAAGCTGAAATACCCAACTATAATTATAAGTTTGTTTTGCTTTCTAATTCTGTCCGTTTTGCTCTGTGTGTTCTGAGGGTCTGTCTGTCAGTAGATGACTTTGGTTTAGGATTATTTCTTCCTAAACAACTGACTCTTTCATTAGGAATACCCACTCTACCGCTGGTGCTACTCTTGATGTCTGCTTAACACAGCCGCCCATCTTTCTTCCCATTACTCTTTACAAAACTGCTGTTTTTCCATCCATATATTTTCCTATCTTTGTCCTTACATTTAAAATGTATTTCTTGTAAGCAAGGTGTAGCTGTCCGAATGATTTTTTTTTTTTTTATTACAAATCAATCACAAAAGGATCATTTATTGAAAGACAGTGCCTGGTACTTCAAAGAGAGTCACTGAGGAATTGCTCGATGTAATTTAATCACACTAAACTACATTTAATTAGTAATATGTCTGAACTTAAAGTCACCTTATTGCTGTATGTTTTAAACCTTTATCCCACTGTTCTTTATTCCTTTACTTCATCTCCTGTTTCTTCCTCAAGTATACATTTTAAGTCCATTTTATCTCTCAGTTTTGAAGCTATTGGTTAGGGATCAGGAGTCCCAGCAAACGAAAAAGCAGCAGGCAGAGAACAGCACCTGACTCAGTCTAGATGACTCTCAGTCTCGAGGCTGGCCTGCTGTGCCACGGACACACAGCTGTCAAACATGACATGAGTCGATGGCTGTGGACAGACAGAGACTGGGCACCAGAGCTATACACAGGGACAGGCAGCGTGGGGCTAAGGCTGTGCCAGGATGATCCAGCTCTCAGATGCTCCTCACCTTTGTACTCTACAAGAACACCCAGAGCTATTTCAGAATCAGCGGATCATGAGCCAACAGGGAAGCCCAATCCTCTATATCCAGGACACAGGACACTCATGTTTGAAACGCTGCTAACTGCAATGTCTCAATAAAGAAACGCAAACTTCCTTTTGGAATCTAGCAGGGCTTTAAAACCCTGAGGTATTCATTTCACCATCAAGCAATTCCTCAATGACTCTCTTTGACATGCCAGACACAGTGCTAAGTGCTGGCACCATTAATGAAACAGACATAGCCCCACTGTGGACTTAAGACTTTGGTAGAAGAAGGCGATTTTTACTAGGGGCCCTAACCCAGCCTTAACGACTTTCCCAGGGAGAAAGACAGGATGAAAACTGACAGGGAGAATGGGATGAGGAACAGCAAAGAAGAGAGATGTGGAGGGAGGAGAACACGGGGACCACCAGCCAAGAAGCAGACTATGCTGGGAGGAAGAAGCCCAGGCGTCCTGGGGTGACAAGCCAAACTCCCCAAGGCGCTGTAGACCGCCAGGGACTCTGGACTTCACTGTAAGAACAAAAAGAAACCACTGGAAGGTTTGAGGTGGGGATCCTGGGCCGTATTTTAAAATAAGGAAAGGCCGAATTCCAAATGTTCACAGAAAAGCTCTATTAACACAGTCCTTACTCACCACCCGTATCCCCTTCTCGCCTGGACCTTGTCATGTTGCGAGACAGAGCATTTGGGACACCTTTTGAGGTAGTGGCTTGTGAAGAAGGCTGATTTGAAGTTAAAGTCCATGCGAGTCGTGACCCCAACTGCTGTCGAAGGCAATCTCCTACTCCTGGAGCTTGATGAGACTGTCTAAAAAAAGGAAGAAACATGTATTATCTTCACTGAAGAGACAAAAGTGTCCCCGGAAATTTCTCTCATATTACTATCATGAATTACACAAATTTATAAATGTGAGATAGCTGATACCATGACTTTACCCTAATCGAATATATTAATAACAATCAGTCAGTCCCAAGTCCCTTGAACTTGGGACGCTTGGCCTAGCGTTCAGACCCAACACAGCGGTGGAAAAATAATGTTACTGCTGCTACCTTATATATATATATTTCCTACCATTAATATCAAAATCTGTTTGGCTTTTGTTTATAAACACTTAACATACCTTACCCACCTATAACCACTTTGAAATTCTCTACTTATTTTAACTTCAAAATCAGCAACTCTCATCCACCCCCCACATACTGAGCAGAGAAACCGAGTCATCTGGAACATTGCCCCGGGGGTCTGTCCTCACCTGTCTTCAGTCTTCTGGGTGCTCACTATGAAAAGCAGCACTGTAATTTTCAACTAACTTCTAACATTTACACACATATAAAATCTAAGGCAAATGCGTATTCGAGGTCAAGATGGCTTTTCAGCAATGCTGAGACTACGTCAAAGTTATTTTTTTGAAAACTATAAGAACCTCATAGCTAATTTCTATTCTATAAGCATAAGTTTTGACAGCTGAAACAAAAATATCACTTCCTGGGACTGCAAAACACAGCAATGAGAATCTCAGCTGCACCACGGTCTCCAGGTGCCAGAGCTTGGAATCAGCACTGGTATACCACTTGGGGGCGGAGGGTAGTCATCCATTGTCCCCTCGTGAAGTAAGGAGAAGAGGAAAGAAGCAAAACAGTCCTCATTTTACTCCACTCTCACCAGGAGAAAAGTCAACAACATTCACTAAAATTATGTCTTTGGGTATAGTTCTAAATTTAAGAGGAAGATTCTAAAAGACTGTTTCATTTCGAAGTTCTCCATACAGATTTTTAATAGGATAACAATAATTACTCCAAATTCTAAGGTATAAATGAGAATGCCAGCTAATTTTTTTTAGCTGGACCTTACTTCTAGATGAAATGTGTCAAGTGTTATTTTTAAATGCTTTACATTTTCTTTATAGAACACTAGACCCCACTGATAATCCACATTCTGTTTTTAAGTATCTTGAACATAATTTTGTAACTCACAAAATGACTTATGATTCTATTACACTCATATGGAAAACACCATGCTGAATCCTTGGTCACTGTTTTTCTGGAAAAATATCTACTCTATGATAATCCACCTTAATGTGATTTCCAGGAACCAACTATGGCAAAAAGCAAAGCCACCTGTTTATCTACACACAGGAGGAATGTGTTTAAAAACAGAGGAAAACAAAGTTCTAGGCATTAATGACAATGGCACCCGCTTGATTCTCAACTGTAAATCCTGTATTTCCTGAAAACGTGCTTTGACCACGGACATAACGTCTTCGCTGTGCATTCCTGCATTTCATCACCTTAATTCACGTGCATTAAAAGGTCACAATCCTTGAAGATCTCAGCACTTGAGGAATGTTCAACCTTATTTTATTTTACTTAACAATTTACTAAAGAATCCAATGAGGAGAAAAACATACATCAGTGAAGAGGCCACTGGTCCCTGAGTGATCAATCTGAGAACACAGTCAGAGAACCTCCAGAGGAAGGGTTTGCACACAGCACTTCCAGCTCCCTCATGATGGGCAGGCACTTCAGTGACAGGTGAAAGTGGCCAGAACTTTACAGTCAGCTCTGTCGATTACCAAGTGGAAAGAACTCCTGTTGTATCACAGCTCTGAAGAGGAGTAACACTCTGAGACAGGGTGCTTCAGACACAGTGCCCAGAACACTGCCTGGCACAAGAGGCCCCACTGATACTGTTGGTGAACACCGATGGCCGGTGAACGGCCTGCAGGCATCTCTGTTTCTAGCATGTAGAGAATCTGTACATGTCAGCATGGCCTTACCCCGGGAGGAGAGATTGTGGCGCAGGCGTGGGGCCACTGAGGGCACACAGGCCGATGCTGCTGATGCCGCTGCTGCCCACGCTGCCGGAGCTCTGGGCTGACTGGGTACTCCGATCCTGGTAGCTCAGGGGGAGGGTCTGCGGCCTGGCATAGTAGTAAGGGGTTGAGTGGGCATCTCTTGGTAAGGCCTGAGCAAATAACGTAGCATAGCTAGAAACCTGAAAAGAGAAACACACTAAGAACAGAGACAGGAGATTACAGAATACTCTTCCCGGACCTAACAGGGTCCTTTACGTTCAGATTTGCCTTCTTTTTCTGTCATTGGATTTGGATTCCATACTTTCTTAATAAATCAGATGTTACGCTTTTAAAGTATGCCTGAATTGATAAAGTTTTAGATTTTCTGGACTCCAGAATCACTACACTTATAACTAAATATTCTGATTCAAACAAACTAAAACTTAAATAATTTTCTGAAGTTAGGCATTATGAAATCATGATTGCTCTCTATATATCCGTATCTATGTGATTTACATGTATATTAACATATAATGATTGCTGAGATGAAGCCATGAGCGACAAACAGAACTCTTTCGCCCACAGCTTCGACCTCTTTGGCTGCCACGTCTCTGGCCAGTGAGTACTTTATTACACCAGACTCTGGGACGCGGAGCACCCAATTCGCTCTGATATCCTGCAGGGGATGGACACCGAGCCCGGGGATGAGAGAATTTCACAGGCACATCAGAAAAGAATGCTCATAACTCAAAGCAAGAAAAACTCCTAAAGCGTCTTTTAGTTCACAAAGAATTACCGATCAGCATTGATATTACTAACTTCACAACATAAACATTTTGAAAACTCACGATTTATTCTCTAATCACCCATTGCCATGTTTGAATAACAAAATTCTGAAAAAGATCTTCAGGAAGCTGCACACTGACTAAAAATGCTCTTAAAAAGAAAAAGGAAAAGAAATCTCTTGACCTTCTATGACCAGACAAGCCTGTTGCTTTCCTACACTACTTTCTGAGCTGCAGAAGCTGTTTCCTATCAAAGTTGGCCAGGGTGTCCGACAGACACAAAGCTGGAAGGCAAAGCCACCTACCTTGCTTGGCTGCCTGCGTGGGTCCTCACTGAGGCTCAGCAAGAGGTAGAGTATTGACCACTTATTTTTCAGAACTCCCTGTTTAGAAAAAAGTTAATATTAAAAGAACAATTTTATACTACTCTCCAGTCTTATTTTCCTCTTTCCTGAACTATATTTCCAAACTGGAAACGCGCTTTAAAATTCTTTGTAACATCAAATCTAACCGTTCACAAGTATTTTCAACAGTGCCGCCCAACCAAACGTGGAAGCAAATATCTTTATGCAATCAACACCCTTTGGTCTTTCATTCCCCTATTAACTAGCTCTACAGTCCCCAATAAGAAAAGTTTTTCAAACTACCCTATTCCTGAATAGCGGTATTGTCTCCCCTGAAATAATCCTTATAATGTCTCCAAAACCATAATTATGAGACAAAGCCATCATAAAAATATGTGAATTATTTTTTCATTTATCAACATCCCATTTCCACCACAAGCACAGGTTAGTCTCATTACTGTGTGTACCTAAAGTCAAGATGTGGGCAGGAGCAATGGCTCACGCCTATAATCCCAACACCTTGAGAGGCCAAAGCAGGTGGATCACTTGAGGTTAGGAGTTCAAGACCAGCCTGGCCAACAAGGTGAAACCCCATTGCTACTAAAAATACAAAATTAGCCAGGCATGGTATCACGCACCTGAGTAGTCCCAGCTACTCAGGAGGCTGAGACACGAGAATCGCTTGAACACAGGAAGCAGAGGTTGCAGTGAGCTCAGATCGCACCACTGCAATGCAGCCTGGTGACAGAGTGAGACTCTGTCTCAGAAAAAAAGAGATTTGGGTCTGAAGCACTTAGCTGTCAAGATAACTAACCCACAGGTTTCTATCCAAGGGTTATATACAGATTGCATTCATTTCCAAATGTGTATCACACCAGTCTGATTTGCAAACATAACAGCAGCCAAACCTGTCGTTCTGCCTTGAACTTACATGGCATTATCCTCTATTCATACAGCCTCATCTTTTGCACGCACAGGCTACAATATATAAGTACCTTTATTGACGAAACAAACTACGGGATGATTACTTACATTATGCAAATTCTCCATTATATAAAACATTCTCTGAAAGTTTAAGAGTAAGCTCATCCCAGGTATTTACATTGCTGTCTAACGTAAAACACTGATGGACATAGACGTTTTCAGATACTCAACTTATTTCCCAGCCAGGGCCACAAGGATGAGAAAGAGACCCAGCCCTGATGGAGTGTATCTCATCACAGGCAATGGACCAGTGAGCGGATGCAATGTGACAAATGGCACTTCACAGCTCACGAAAGGGCTCCCAGGGGAGACTCGCATCTCCTAGGAAGACAGGCGGTGCAGGGGGAGAGACAGGAACAGTGAACACAGCAAGCCGGCAAAGGCCAGGAGTCAGGAGGGAAACCGACGACACAAGGAGGCCTCGACGCCGCGCCAAGGAACTTGGATGTGGCACTGAAGACAGCAGCAGGAAGCCCCTGACGGACGTCCTGGGGAGAGGCAGCATCACTGCACCCGCAGTGACCAACTGGCTGGAGGGGACAGCCCGAGAGGAAGAGCGCTGTCATCTGGAGATGTGAGCAGCTGATCGCAGTGCAGCGAGCTGAGTGTGTGCTCAGTCATGTGTCCCTGGAGAGTCCCTGCAAGCCGGCATCAAGGGCCCGAGAGGCTCAGGCACTCAGGCCCAGGACCAAGGAGCCACTGCCCATCTTTAGCTCCTTCCACACATGAAATCCTGTCATCGTCACAGCCGCGCTCTACAGGACTTATTCTCTTCACGCCACAAATGAGAGAACGAAGGACAGCAAACCTCAGTAACTCACCCAAATCACTGAACTACATGCAGGGTTCACAGCCGGGTCTGCCCGACTCCAGAAGGGACAAAGGAGAGATATACCGGGGCATGACACTCAGGGGCCCGTGTGGGGCAACGTGAATGTGCTGTCATTCACCAAAAGAGAGCACACAGGAGACAGAGCAGGCTGTGTGGGGGTGGATGCGAATGGATGCCCAGAGGGGTAGAACAAGGGGCACACTCCTTTCAGCTCAGAGGATGCCAAGCTGTGAGTCCCTGTGGGAGTTTCCAGGGAAATCTCTGAGTAAAAATGACCAGTAGGTGTAGGGAAAGATGGCAGGAAATGTTCTATAAGAAAGTACTGGGTTAAAATCTCAGATTTTATTTCAGCAAAGATACATTTGAGAGTGAAGGGTGGAGAAATTTCAAAAATGAACAAAATTATACACCAAAAACTTAGCAAGTAACATATTTAAAGGAGGAGGCAGCATCATTTTTTACTATTTTTTTTCCCATTTGTGTCTTGAGAAAATACATTTTTTACTATTAAAAAAAAAAAAGAAAAAACCAAGGATCTCTTCAGTCTGCTAAAGAGCATTTGATACGAAGGTGTGGATGGAAACAGGGAAACCACAGGAGACAGTGAGGCAGTCTGGGAACACCACCAGCTACACTGTCAGCCAGGAGCCACTAGGGACCACCACCGGTCAGGAGCCACTAAAGACCCCAAGGCCAGAGGAATGGGGGCTGGAGACAGCAGTCACAGGGCCCAGGAGGGCCCATCACAGGGCAGGGTCTGCCCTCAGAAGCTGTGGGCACAGCCACGCCACTGACAGCTGCCTGGCAGCAGTGGAGATGATGGCTTAGCAACATCCCTCTCCCAACTCGGATTCACCCTGGGGCTGAAGCCAGTTCCAGCTAAAGCCAACCGGTAGACACACAGCAAGAGAGGCTGAGAGTACCATCCACAAGGCCTGCAGAGCACAGGGAGGGGCAGGAGCAGGCAGAGGAGAGATCTGGCAGAGGAAAGCACATCGTGCCTGCCACTCTGGCAGTACAGATGCTTTTAACCAGGCTAAACCACTTCAGACCTGCCACATAACACTCTGAACTATAGGACCGCAAGTTCAGGCATAAAACTTTTAAAACTGTGCACAAACTGAACTCTAAGTGAGGAAAGTCTTATCAGGACATGGTGTAAGATCTAGAGGAACACGAAATCAACAGGTTTGCACAGCAGCTGTCTAGTGCCCAGCACAAGAGCTGCCCCAGCTCTCCCGGCACTGCCACGCCAGAACACCCCTCATCAACAGGGCACCACCTACCACCCCGCCCCAGCCGGGGCAGTCCAGCTGCACAATGTCCTCCTTCTGCGTCCCTCATAAGCCACCCTCCCGCCTCCGCCTTTCTACCCAGCTCGGGAACACCGCGGCGCTCTCGGACCCAGCCCGGGAACACCGCGGCGCTCTCGGACCCAGCCCGGGAACACCGCGGCGCTCTCGGACCCAGCCCGGGAACACCGCGGCGCTCTGCTCACATCTCCAGGTCAACCTGGACCCTCCTTCCACTCCCCGACTCCTTCCTCTAGGTGTAAAACAAGAGCAAAAGGTCCACTGCACCTCCGACCTTTCTTCCATGTGGTCTGCACAGCACATCCACAAATGGGGACCTAACTAAGACAAGATTAAAAAAAAAAAAAAAAAAAAAAAAAAAACAGGATCAACAACCTTCATACTTCTGAGGAGCCACTTTGAGCAAAAGGATGGAATGGCTGCCCATCTGAATACACTATTCTGCTTTGTTTCATTGTTGCTCTTACACTGTTTTTCCTAGTACTTTTCATCACGTTTCAGTCATACAATAAAAAACCCGAGAGAGTCAGTTTGGGGGCAAGCCCTAGGAAGCAGGCTGCTATTTAAAACACTGATATTAGGAATAAACATTCAGAGCGTCAAACAAAATTTTAGAAAGCAACCATTTTAAGTCACCAAGTGTCTAAATACGTTTTCATCCAATGGCTAATTTTAACAAATACAACAGCTTTTACTAGATGAAATCTCCCTTCGGGGTCCTGGGAAGGCTAAGGATCTTGAGAAGTGTGATATCCTATGAGCAAATCTTTTTAACATTCAATGTGTAGAAAATGGTCTTAAAAATGGAGAAAGATTTAAGAAAAGCAAATGATAGAGGAGTTCAAACTAATTTGCCGGGAAATGAATGGACAAAAAAAGTTCCTATTTCTTATTCTATAAATATTACAAAGATAATATCGCAAATATTATGGGGAAAAGCATGCTAAAAACAGTGAATCCAAGTCAGACAATGAAGGAATCAAAATGGGCAGCGAGTGAACTAAGCTCATTTCAAGAGCACAATATAACAGAGGAAGACTCACAATGAGGGCTGAATCACTAGCAGCATCAGGCCTAACTCAATCGTTTCCACTGTGAAACACTGACAGTATTTGCTGCGCAAAGCACTAAACCACTAGATTCTGGAATCTAAAACTAGATTCTCTCCGTGAAAGGAGAGAAAGCTGGATGAACTAAGTTCCTTTATGGTCAGAAATCACAAAAATCTCACCCTAAGATTCAATTAATGTATTGGTATACAAGCTGCCAAAATCTTTTATCAAGACACAGGGCGGGGCTCGGTGGCATGCACCTGTAGTCCCAGTTACTTAGGATCACTTGAGCCCCAGAGTTTGAGACCAGAAACCGCATCTCAAAAAAAAAAAAAAAGTTGGAAAAATCATTTATTTTCAAGTATCAATATCCAATCACATTCAAAATCAATTTTTTCAGTTATTCACTATGGCAGTGCAAATTATGACCCAATGAATAAAGTAAGCAACCAGATAAAGTTTAGCTATTACATGTAGATAAGTCAAGGAGTCTACCGGTGTGCTTCCTCCCAGCAGTATAATTAGCGACTACAATACAAACTCACAGATTCTGTTGACTTTCCCAGTGTAGCTTCATTCATCTTTATAAGCAATTTAGCATTAAATCCAGCTAAAACTTACTTCTAATACTAAAATTCACAGACACACACACACACACACACACACACACACACACAGAGTCTACAATTAAAAGCAATTACCAATTACAGAAAAGTTTAACAGATACCACGAAAAGCATTCAAAGGTTCCTGTATAACCTGTCATATCCTCAGCAATCAGCACAATGCCTTTCAGAATTCCGCACAGTACCTGTGAATGAAGTTTTCTGTGGAGTTCCGAAAATAATGCAGCATCTGCTTCTCTTCGTTGTCGAATAACTGAAAAGTCATGAAGAAAATAAGCGTGGTAATTACAAACACCAAAATTCATTTTTATGACACTATTTCACCTACAATAAAACTTGCAAGTGATGAAGTCAGAGAAGAAAGCCATTGTCAAATTAGATGATGAGCGACTTGTGACCTCTATGAATCTGAGCAGTTTAACCTCCCTGACATTTGTAAAGTATGAAAAATATTAGGCTGGGATCAAAGAGTTTATGTGAAAATTAGGTAAAATAATAGAAATCATGGAATTACTTACAGTCCACCTACAAATGTTAATCAACAGTAAGGCGAACATTGTAATTAGCTAACAGTGGCCACCTGGGGGTAGGGATGGAGAGTGAAAACATCTGGAATCCTGAATCCAACGGCAGTAAGCAAGTACAATATTCATGGCCATTTATTTCACTTGGAAACTAAACATCCTAAACATTTTTGTTAAGATACACAGCAATGTTTCATCTTGTTTTAGTATTAAATGTCATAATCAATTACTGTTTCAAAATAAAATTCAAAATAGCTTATTAATTTTCATCCAATTCATTTTATTAACAAATGTCTTTGGCTGTGGCAGCTACACTCACAAATCATCTGAAAGCAGCCATAGTGGCTCCAGTCCATGAAGGAGGAGAAGCTGCAGTCTTACTGGGTTCCCTGGGGGAAGAGAACTCACTTTGCTCACAATGACAATACTGCACACACCACCTGTGCATCGGTGCCTCTCAAAGACGCCGTAACACCCACTGGAAAAGGTGCCACTTTCAAAGGCTAACTTATAACTCCAATACTCTCTAATGAACCTTCGTATTTATCCCATTTTAGTAGTGTGACTTTATAAAAAGCTCATCAGCCAATCACATTTAGCCTTAAATGTTCTAATTCATTTGTGCAAAGATAATGACTGACTTTACAGCCAACCCCATATTCTTCAGCTAAAAAAGGATGTTGTATGAAGCACATACCAGAGATGACATAATCTAATCATAACTGTATATTCGACTCTTCCTATACAGAAAAGAAAAGCTATCCTAAAATATACCATGTAAAGTGCATTAAACAAAATGAATACACTTAAAATTTAATAAAATTTACTGTATTTAAAACACATAGACTCCAAATACAACCATGAAATCAAGCGAGTGATGCTCTTTCTATAGAATGAGATCAACACACTAAAGTCTGGAAAGAACAAACTGGCACCAATTCATGCATGCACTATAGTCACAGCAGAATGAAATAAGAATAGAGATGAACACAAGTGATGCTTCTCTATTAAACGATAACAAATCCCCAGTGACAATGTGCCCCACCTGCCAGTGTGAAAAAGGAGGGAACTGACAGGTGTTAGTTTTGTCATACATGATCGCCTTTGCTATTTGTTTCAATATAAAACATACTAGCACTTTATATTTGAGGTTGGTTATATCAAATGGAATATTAACTCTTCTGTATTATTCCAGAAAGCAGAGCTACCGTAACTCAACTAATCTATCAACAACTGTAATCCAATTTCTAATGTCTAAGCACTTGTAAAAGATGACAAATTAACAGTGCCCATCACATAAGAGGACTGACTACAGGTGCTGAAGGAGGTGGTGCTCACTGGAGGTCCCCAAGAAGAGGTGGGAACACCCCAAAGGCACCTGAGTCACTCAGTACACACCATGCCTTAATCTCAAAACACACACAGAAAACACCAACTCTATACTGTTTTCTTCTTTAAAAGGAAAATCCCAGACTCCCTTGAATATCCACTGCAACAATGTAGCTGTCAGTTATTGAACTAGGAGTTTAAACAAACTTTATTTTTAGCTATTCTGACACATAGGTGTAATATTCTCACCATGAGGCCCTGCAATGAACTTTGTAAAGGACAAGGTCTGCTGTTATATAGTACCTAACTGGTGGAGTCCTCAGTAATCATCTAAAATGTGTAAAGTGGTTACAGTTCAAGAGGAGAGCACAGTGTTCTTATGTTCAGTTTTATAGACATGAAAGGAAAATAAATTTTAATACGTTAACAGCAGTTAAAATTCTCCATTTTTATTCCCCATCTTAAATAACAAACGCGCACTCAGCAACACCGAAGCTCTGCATTGTAACAGCAGACGCATCACTTCCGACCCCGCTGCTCATCCAGCCCTGGACAGGCACAGGCACTGGGTCTAGGTGAAGTTCTCCCAGGTCACAGCCTCAACTCTATCCACAGCTGACTCGCCTCCAGTGCAGCCACATAGCTCTAAAATGGTACCTCCACAGACCACAGGCCACACAGTGCATAATGCAACAGCCAGGGGTGGGAAACTGTGCCATGCGTACTTGTGGAAGGTGTATTACTGAGACCCAAGGCACACGTCTGCTCCACGTGGGCAGTTTAACGGTGAGGCCCAGCAGGGAAAGGCACTCCCCTTCATGCAGGCCTCTTTTCTAGTCCAGCTGAAAAGCACCACTGGGTTTGGCTTATACAGCCCAGAGAAATGTAAGGACGGAGAGCTGGCCACCTGGAAAAGGCACCTTTCAAACGGGACGTCTCATGTGTGGCTGCTCATTGCTCAGAGCCAAGCTTCCCCTTCAGACTCCCCAGAGGTGAAGCAGGGCGCAGAGCCCCACCAAGGATGATCAGATAATCTACTAACCAACCAAGAGCTGACAAACGGAAAGCTTTCTTCTCTAAGCTGCCAGGATTTGCAAAAGCTTTATGCACCATCTGGAATTTAAAATTCTAAAGTACTATGTTCTAATAGTTCTGACTCTACAACAGAACCCACCGGTCCTTATTTTGTACCTATATTAAATTGTGCTTGGGAACTACATACACACATACACACATGCATACATACACCTGCTGAAGCCCCAACAGGTTTTAAGAATCCAAGACATGACATTTAGAAAAATACATACGCTCTTTCTTGATTTTTTCAGCTACCAGAAATTCATCTCTTTCAACAGTTGGGGCAAAGTTGCTGCCAATCACCCGCACGGCATACTGGAACTGCTGGGCTACATCAGCTGAAAGTCAAACAAAAGGACGTGGATTGTTACCAGCCAGGTTAAGTTCTGGTCACCTGAAGCTTCGAGTTCAAGACAGTGAACTAGATACATCTACCTTCCACCTCCCCGAGGTCTCAACCGAGAGGACAGAAAAGCTATTAAGAAATCAAAACAGAATGAGTGAATGAAATTAGAGTTCAATAAAATAAGAATGAGAACAGCAACACACCAGAGAGTCTGAAAAATCCTAGATGATAAAAAACCAAACTGGCTCAATAAACACAAAAAGAAAAGGAAGAGAAAGGGCCACATCCCAACACATGAACATGAGAAGGCGGCCTGGTCAAGAGAGCCTCTGAGAAGCTCCCAGGTCAACAAACACAAAAGCCGGAGGTGGGTCACTCAACAGTCAAAATAGACAGTTAGCTTGCATGTGCACCTCTAGACGAAGATGACAGCTTAAACACACGTGCCTCCACTACCATCAAAAATGCCGTCAAGTTGAGGATAAAGGAGTTTTTAAAATTAAAAGCGTAAACCAACAAGGACAAAGAAAACAAGGCAGAAAGGAATCAGAGAGAAGGCGAACTGTGAGAAGCTGGACTGCAGCTGGATGTGCGGTCTGACTCAAGAGGGCAGTGAAACCTGAACACTAAGTGTCCGTCAGGTTCAGAACGGGGAGAGGGGAGTGGGAGAAACAAATGTCAAGAAGAAATACATTTCCCACTGCGGAGCCCAGGGAGGTTCCGGACAGGAAGCAACTGGGTGCTCTCAGGGTGCAGAAGCAAGCAGGGCTGAAGGGGGAGCCCTGGCCGCAAGTCTGGATGGAAACAGACCCCTGGGTCCTCCATTCAATCCCACACTGCCAGACAACCACCGAGACCTGCCCAGCAAGCCTGCCCTGCATGGACAGCAGGGTGTCCCTGGTCACTAAGTAAAGGTAACAGGCAACTCAGGGACCCCCCAGTCCTTCCTGGAACTCCGGTATGCACAATTTGTCTGTGGGAAGACTGATCAGCCCAAGAGAAAAGAGACAGTGATGGATGGAGATCCCCAACAAGCAGACGGGTCTGTGTCCAATTCAGGCAGACCACAGAGAGCTGCAGATCTGGTTCCAATAGTAAAGAAAATACTGCGAAAAGAGAGTCACTTGAACTTTTTGGTTTCTCAGTGCATATAAAAGCTTGGTTTAATATACTGTCATCTATTAGGCATGCAACAGCATTCTGTCTAAAAAGAAAAAATATATACACACTTTAATTTAAAAATACTTTATTGATTAAAAAAAAAAAAAAAAAAAAACACGCTAACAATCATCTGAGCCTCTGAGCCTTCGGCAAGTCACAATCTTTCCTGGTGGAGGGTCTCGCCCTGATGCTGACGGCTGCTGACTGACCAGGGCAGTGGGTGCTGAAGGCTGGGTGGCTGCGACGATTTCTTAAAATAAGACGATGTAGTTTGCCACACCGATTGACTCTTCCTTTCATGAGATTTCTCTGCAGCATATGATGCTGTTTGGTAGCATTTTACCCACAGCAGCACTTCTTTCCAAACGGAAGCCAATCCTCTCAAACCCTGCCACTGTTTTAGCAACAAAGTTGAGGTAATATTCTAAATTCTTTGTTGTCATTTCAACAATGTTCACAGCACTTCAGCAGGAGTAGATTCCATCTCAAGAAACCACTTTCTTTGCTCATCAACGAGAAGCAACGCCTCATCCATTCACATTTTATCACGAGATTGTGGCAATTCAGTCATCACATCTTCAAGTTCCTCTTTCTAATTCTACTCTTGCTATTCCCACCACATTTGCAGTTCCTTCCTCCACTGAAGGCTGAACCCTTAAAGTCACCCATGATGGAGGCCAGCTGCAGTGGCTCATGCCTGTAATCTCAGCACTCTGGGAGGTCGAGGTGGGTGGATCGCAAGGTCATGAGTTCTTCAAGACCAGCCTGGCCAACATGGTGAAACCCTGTCTCTACTGAAAAAAAAAAAAAAGACACCAAAAAAAAAAATAAATATATATATAGCCGGGCATGGTGGTGGATGCTTATAATCCCAGCAACTAAGGAGACTGAGGCAGGAGAATTACTTAAACCAGAAAGTGAAGGTTGCAGTATGCTCAGAGGAGCCACTGCGCTCCAGCCAGAGCAAAACTCCGTCTCAAAAAAAAAAAAAAAGTCACCCCTCATGGTTGAAATCACTTTCTTCCAAACTTCCGTTAACGCTGACAATCTGACCTCCTCCCATGAATCGCAAATGATCTTAATGGCATCCAGAATGATGACTTCTTCCCAGAAGGTTTTCCATTTACTTTGCCCAGATCCATCAGAGGAACCACGATCTGTGGTGACTACTGCCTTATAAAATGTGCTGCTTACATGGTAAGATTTGAAAACTGAAATTACTCTTTGGTCCACGGACTGCAGAATAGATGCATGTTAGCAGACATGAAAATGACTCCAGATGCATTCTCCATGAGCAAGAATATTTTGAATCTTTTTCTGGGCAGTAAACCTTAACAGTAGGCTTAAAATATTCAGTACGCCATGCTATAAAAAAAGATGTGCTGTCATCCAGGCTTTGTTGTTCCGTTTATAGAGCACAGGAAGAGTAGATGTAGCATTAAGGGCCCAGGATTTCAGGACGGTCAAGAGCACTGGCTTTAACAACTTCAGTCACCAGCTGCATTAGCCCCGGACACAAGAGTCAGCTCTGAAGGAAGGCTCTAACTTCTCTCTAGCAATGAAAGTCCTAGATGCCATCTGCTTCCAATAGAAGGGTGCTTCATCTACACTGAAAATATGTTAGTGTAGGCACCTTCCTCAACAACCTCAGCTAGATCCGGACGCTTGCTGCAGCTTCTCCATCAGCACGTGCTGCCTCACCTTGCACTTTTATGGAGAGAGCTTCTTTCCTTCAACCTCATCAATTAAAAACCACCACTGGCTTCTAACTTTTCTTCGGCAGATTCCTCACCTTTCTTAGCCTTCACAGAGTTAGGATCTTGCTCCAGATTGGGTTTTGGCTTAAAGGAATGCTGTGGCTGGTCTGATCTTCTATCTAGACCACTCAAACTTTCCTCCTATTAGCAATAAGGCTGTTTCAATTTATTACTCCTGTGTTCACTGGAATAGCACTTGTAATTTCCTTCAAGAACTTTTCTATTCAATCACAACTTGACTAACTGGCATAAGAGGCCTTGCTTCTCACCTATCTCAGCTTCTGGCATGCCTTCCTCACTAAGCTTAACCATTTCTACCTTTTGATTTAAAGTGAGAGACATGTGGCTCTTCCTTTCACTTGAACACCAATTTCTTTTTATTATTTCCTCTCAAAAAACAAAAAACAGGATCCATGTGCAGAAGGTGCAGGTTTGTTACATAGGTACATGTGTGCCTTGCTGGTGTGCTGCACCTACTGACCTGTCCTCTCAGTTCCCCCGCCTCACCTCCCACCCCCAACAGGCCTGTTGTGTGCTGCTCCCCGCTGTGCCCATGTGTTCTCACTGTTCAACTCCCATGAATGAGAACATGTGGTATCTGGTTTTCTGTTGAACACTAATTTCATTTGAACAGTAAGACGTCACTGTAAGGCTATTAACGGGCCTTATTTCAATATTGTTGTGACTCAGGAAATAGGGAGGTCTGGGGACAGGGGCGGCGGGGAGACGGGGAACAGCTGGTCGGCAGAGTAGCCAGAATGTACACACCATTTTTTTATTAAGTCTGTGCACTTCACAGCACCCCGAAACAATTACAGTAGTAGCACCGAGATCGCAAGTGACACATCGCTGCAACAGATATAATAATCATGAAAAAGTCTGAAATACTGTGAGAATTTGCGAATATGACACAGAGATACAAAGTGAGCACATGCTGTTGGAAAAACGGTGCCTAAAGACCTGCCCAATACACGGTACCAAAAACCTTCAATCTGTGAAATAACGCAGTATCTGTAAAGGATAATAAAACGACGTGTGCCTGTTCTCCACAAGGAAGCTCAGCACTCACAAACGCTGCCCTATCCAAGACCTTCCAATCAACTTCACTCTTGCAGATGAAAAGAACAGGTATCACCAGACACTCAAGGGCATCGTCTAACACAAAAGAGAGACAAAAATAAGAGGAAAAAAGGAAACTGAAACTAAGAAAAGGTAGCAACGTCGGAAATAAGAAAATGGGGGGGAAATGAACAAAAACAAAGACGCTCTAATGGCCTACAAGATTAGACACAACACATCCATGAAATGAAACCAAATGCCATCAATTCAGAGAAGACAAGCTCTTGAATATTAAGAGTATGAAGGCAGATGTTTTTTGAAATAAGTAGCCTGTATTTAAAGTTGAAGAAGCCTCTCAAACGCTAAAACAAAAAGGTAAAAAGATGGAAATTAAGACAGCCAAGACAAGGAAATCACCAGATCGGGCCAGGCAGAAGTGGGGAGGGAGAAAGCTGGAGTGGAGTCAATGTCCAAAGAAGTCATACAAGACAGCGCCTCAGAAAGGACGGGAGAGGAAGGGCCTGGGAAGGGACATGGGTCACAGCAACTGGCTCACCCCAGAATAAAAACCCAGGCTCTCACCTCTGCTGAGGCAAACTCCCAATCTAAGGAACTCCCACCCCTCAGTACAAGAGACCTGGGGAAAGAATGGCTGCCCGTTACAAGCTCAGCAGCAAAAGCAAGTCAAGGGTCAGGAAGAAATATTTCAGAAAGCCTCCACCTTCCAAGTAAAGCAATCACTTCAATAAGTGGATTAGGGTTGGTAGCAGGGTACGACAGCCTGCCTGTCTGCCCAGCTTCTATGACTCCAGAGGTCAAGCTACCAGCAGATACCTCCAGACACTCCCACTGAGTGAGGGGCCCAGTTCAATCTGGGATTCAGAGCAGCAGCCCGACAGGGCAGTGCCAGCTGCAGCTGCCAGCAAGAGCCAACACCGTTCTCCAATCCCAGAAAGGAAGTGCGACTATGCGTGGCACCTGGACATTCAAGTGACCCCTCCAAGCTCCGTGCGGCTTCCCCTGCCCAATCCACAGAGAATCTTCAAGTCAGCACTCTGAGCTCACAGTGTGGCTTCCCCTGCCCAATCCACAGAGAATCTTCAAGTCAGCACTCTGAGCTCACAGTGTGGCTTCCCCTGCCCAATCCACAGAGAATCTTCATGTGACCTCTCTGAGCTCACAGTGTGGCTTCCCCTGCCCAATCCACAGAGAATCTAAAATTCTCAGAAATTTAAGAAAGGATTTAAGGAAGAGATAAACAGAAAAGTGGATCTAAGCAGGACATTCTTGGTGAAACAGGAACTACGGAGAATCCCTGAAAGATGGAAAGAAAACAAACAGGATCGACTTGAAAAAAGAAACTAGGGACAGAAGCCACCTCAGTCAAGACAGAGTATACACACTCCACCACTGATGACAACACAAAGCTCTGGCAACAATACATCAGACACCTCTGAAGAGACTCTGGACAGTGGGCAAGAGGAGCAGACTGGGTATGAAGCTCATGATCAAAGGGAAACCTGGAGTGACTTCCCCATTTTTGCTTCTTGATATTTTGTTTACGTGTTTGCTGCAGACTACACCATCTGGGGCTGAGTGAGACCCCAAAACCCAAACCACAAACAGGCAAAGACAGAAAAACCTCTGAGCCAGGCCCAGTCTCCCCAGCCAGGGCCCAGGTGGGGAAGGAGGGAGAACGCTCTGCAGCTCTTCCAGCCCTGTGCCAGGCTGCCAGCCCCTTCCTCCTTCACTCAGGGGCATCCCCACAGTGGGCTGCCCCCTCCCACACTTGGCAAGAACCAATAATGGCCCCAAGACTCCATCACAAGGCTGGCAGACTGGGGGTTCAGATTTTAACCAGAACATGAGGAAGTGTCTTAGGAACCAGAGAGTGAGGGCAGCAGCACAGAAGAGTAAGCTGGAAAAAGGCACCCCTGAAAGCTGTGTGCTGCCCAGAAGGTGCCCAACTCAGACATGATGAAAGACAACCTTAAAAGTTAATGGATGGAAAAAGATATTCCATGAAAACACTATTCAAAATGAAGGTGAACTGGCTACATTTCTATCAGGCAAAGAAAACTTTATACTAAGAAAAATTAACAAGGATAAAGAAGGGATCTCCAAATGATTAAAGGGAAATTCACCAACATGACATAATAATTCTAAATGTGCACACTCTATCAACAGCAGAGGTGTTAAGACACATGAAGCAAACTCTAATAGAACTGAAAGGAAAAACAGACATTCACAAATACAGCATGGGGACAGTAGTTAATGACAATGCATTGTGTACTTGAAATCTGTTGAGAGTCAATCATAGGTTTTCTCACCACACACAAAAAAAACAGGTACCGAGGTGAGCTGATGAACACAATGATTAACTTCATTGTGGCAATCATTTCACAATGCATACATACATCAAAGTATCATATTACATACCTTGAATATATACATTTTGTATTTATCAATTATACCTCAACAAAGCTAAAAAAAATACATAGGCAATAAAAACTGTCAAGAAAAATCAGAAAATGAATTGAATGAAAATAAAAACACAATATATCAAAATATGTGAGATGTGGTTAAAACAGTCCTTAGAGGAAAATTTATAGCATAAAATGCTTTCTTATACTTCCAATCAATACTCTCAATTTATATGATAAAACTCTGAGTTTTGTTTCCAAAGTACACATTAGGAAATAGTAAAATTTAAAAAAGAAGAAAAGAGCAGCAATCTATGAAATTTACAACAAAAATGGTTGAGGGTGGAGGATCAATGAAACGAAACTCTAGATTCTTAAAAAAAAAAAAAAGAAAAAAACACAACAGAATTGATAAACCTTTACCAGATTGACCAAGAAAAACAAGACAAGACACAAAATCAGGACGGGGTATTGGCACTGATCTTGTAGAAGTGTAAAAGATAAAGGGCTAAGTAATTTACGTAGATACTTCACTCTCAAGGAGGTGACTAAAACGTAACTCCAAATCTTAAGTGTGCACTGGGCATAGCGACTTTCTTCCAAAGAGCACAATATAAGCAGGAAACAAGAGTCACTCACAGCAGAGAAACCTGGCACACACCTCAGCCAAGCAATCAAGATCGCTTTCAGAAATGATGAGTCACCCTGGTGGCAGGTACCCTCCATATAATGTGATGAAAATGTCACTTCACCTTGGGGGTCTTCCTCCCAAAAATATGTAACCCCAGTCTCGTCATGATAAAAATATCAGACTCAATTGAGACATTACAAAATAATCTTTAATCCTCAAATCTCTCAAGATCATGAAAAAAAAACAAAAAACAAAAAAAAACCTGAGAAATTGTCAATGTCAAGAGAAGCCCAAAGAGACAAGACAATTGAATGTAACATTACGACAGGGAACCCAGAGACTGCAAAAGGACACTGAGTGGTAACTGACAAAATCTAAATAACTTATGGCGTTTCATTAATATTAGTATATCATTATTGATTGATTAATTCTAACAACTGCACCATGGGAATGTAAGATGCTAATAATAGACAAAATGGTACTGGGCTTACAGGAACTCTATCTGCAATTTTTCTGTAAATCCACAATCATTCTAAAATAAAACATTTATTTTTTAAAATATATTAATACCAAGACCCAATTTTCACAAATTCTGATTTTATTTGTCTGGAGTTGGGGGCCATGGCATCAATATTTTTTAAAGCTCAATTTTAAAACTTTTAGTCTTCAAGATAAGAAAGCAACTAAAGTGTAAGGAGGAAAGAGCGTTCTTCAGTAAACTCGAAAATGAATTTCAATCTATTATCACAAACCATGTATAAAAATTAACTCAAATAAAAGAGTAAAACATAAGCCCCTGTTAGAAATAAAACAAAACAAAACAAAGAAGAAATCTTTGCAACTTTGAGTTTGGCAGAGTTCCTACATGACACCAAAATCATGACTCATTTTTTTAGAAATTCAGAAACTGGCCTTCATCAAGATTAAAAAATTTGCTTTGCAAAAGACACTGTTAAGAGAATGAAAATACTGAGAAAAAAAATTTGCAAAACACAAAGACATAAGCAAAAGTTTTAAACAGATTAATTTCACTAAGAAGACATACGAATGGCAAAACACACACACGCACACACATACGGAAAGATGTTCAACAGCCCTAGGAAAATGAAAACTAAAACCACACTGAGATATGGCTACACATGTGCTAGAATAACCAAGATAAAAACCACTAACACTGCCCAGTGCCGGTGAGGCCAGGGCATCCCCAGAGCTCTCCCACGCTGCTGGTGTGGAGGCAAAGCAGCCACAGACACCCTGGAAAACAGTCTGGCAACTTCTGAAAACGATGAGCATGCACCTTCCCCGAGGCCCAGCAACCCCACTTGCAGGTGTTCATTCCAGAAAACTTATGTTCACATAAAAACCTGTCCATGAATGTTCACAGCAGCATTATCCATAACTGCTAAAAATGGAAGCAATCCAAATGTCCCTCGGTGGTGAAATGGATAAACTGCGCTTCATCATACAATGGAACACTACTCTGCAATGAAAAGGAGTGAACTACTGATACGGAACTGCAGATGCCTCTCAAACGCATTATGCTAAGCGAAAGAAACAAGGATCAAAAGACTGCTCGCTGTATGAGTGCATTTACATGAAATTCTAGAAGAGGGGACATATACAGACACGGGACAGTAGCTGCCAGCGCAAATGCAAATTGGGAGCACAAAGGAAATCACCGTGAACCTAAACACTAACAATTTTTTTAAAGGGCTAAATAGCAGAATGGCGAAACTAAAGGACAAATTAAATGCAAGCTGGAAAATCAAACACAACAAGACAGAACAGTTAAAAATAATGAAGAATAATAAAATAGTAAGATTTTTCTATCATTAAAAAAGTCGCGCCGGGCACGGTGGCTCACGCCTGTCATCCCAGCACTTTGGGAGGCCGAGGCGGGTGGATCACGAGGTCGAGAGATCGAGACCATCCTGGTCAACATGGTGAAACCCCGTCTCTACTAAAAATACAAAAAATTAGCTGGGCGTGGTGGCGCGTGCCTGTAATCCCAGCTACTCAGGAGGCTGAGGCAGGAGAATTGCCTGAACCCAGGAGGCGGAGGTTGCGGTGAGCCGAGATGACGCCATTGCACTCCAGCCTGGGTAACAAGAGTGAAACTCCCTCTCAAAAAAAAAAAAAAAAAGAAAGAAAGTCAGCCCAGCATAGTGGCTCATGCCTGTAACTGCAACACTTTCAGAGGCTGAGGTGAATGGCTTGAATCCAGGAGTTTGAGACCAGCCTGGACAAAACAGCAAGATCCCTTCTCTATTTAAAAAAAAAAAAAAAAATTCTAAGTCTGTCACTAGTTACAAAAAAAAATTTTTTTTAAAGAGTCCTCAGATTGAAGGATCATCAAGTGTTAACCCAGGTAAATTTTTAAATTCCACACCTAGACACATTATTGTAAAATTTCAGAACTTAAAAGATTTAAAAAAAAAATCCTAAAAGATACCAGATACAACTTCAAAAGAGTAAGAAATGAATTAACTTAAGACTTCTCATCAATAATTAAAGACTATCTTCAAAGTGGGCAGACAGAGAACACTTCAGACCAAAGTATCTACATCTGACTGATGGTCCAAGAAATCGAGAACAGGAACATGAAGAGAAATAAAGAAATTTTCAGACTGTTAAGTAATTATTTAAATCAGCAAATCTGTTAATTCTACTTATAAAAGCATATCCCAAATACAATCACCCCACAGCTACCATTCCATTACAGAAGTCTCCTGAGGATCTGGTCACCTGCTTTCACCTTTGCCTCCTTAGAATGAATTATCCACAGAGCAGTCACAGTGATCCTCTCAAAATATAAATATTAACATCACTCTGCTCACATACACCCCATCACACTCACAACAGAACCCAAACTCCTGGCCCAGCCCAGGAAGCTAGCCTCTTGCTCCCCACATTGCACTCCTGCTGATCCTGGAACACACCAAGCTCACACCCAGCTCAGCACCCAGCTCGCTCTTCTCCACATCCTCTCAGGACTCACCTCAGCATAATTCTGTCTCTATTCTCGCTAAAGCGGACACATGCCCACCATGTCAGCAAGGATCCAGTGAATGTCTACATAGTGGGGAACGGAACAAAATGAAATCTAAAATGTTTCATGGGGTCACAGGATCAAGGGTAGGTTTTTTTGCCTTACATTTTTCCACACTTTCTGAATTTGTATAATGAGTATATATTAATTTTATAAACATTAAAAGTATCACTGAAAAGTTTCCTTTAAAAGTTGTGTCACTATTTTAGTTAAGAACTTTTTTTTCCAGACAGGGTCTCACTCTGTCGCCCAGGCTAAAGTGCAGTGGTGAGATCTTGGCTCACTGCAACCTCCACCTCCCACGCTCAAGTGATTCCCCACCTCAGCCTCCCAAGTAGCTGGGACTACAGGTATGTGCCACCACGTGCAGCTAATTTTTATATTTTTTGTAGAGACAGGGTCTCACCATGTTGCCCAGGCTGGTCTCGAACTCCTGGGATCAAGCAATCCTCCTGGCTCATCCTCCCAAAGTGCTGGGATTACAGGTGTGAGCCACTGCACCAGCCGGTAAAAATTATTTTTAGGTTACCATTTTCATACTCAAGTACATCCCCACTCCAGATGTTTTATATACTTTTGAACTTTTTCCTACCAAAAAGTTAGGAATGCTTCAATGCCAGAAACGCTCTCCTCTTCGCCTCCTCACTTTCTCTACACCTCAGATGCATATTTCACTCCCACCTACCTCTTCGGCCACACCTGAGGCTCCTTACCTGCTTACTAACAAAATTTCCAGTCTACCTCCTTACTGATCATAAAATAGTTTTTTAATTCACCAGTTATTTCTTAAACCAAATCTACTCATCCTGTGTTTCAAAGGGAAAAGCACGGAATGCAGACTGTTAAAGGAATTAGCCATGGCAATCATTCCTTGTTTAGTGAACCCGCAATCAAAGAGTAAGATGGGAAAAATCAAGCAATGTCCACTACACATTTCTAGTTTAAATACTCCCAAAATATTGTTCAGTGTTTAAAGTATAACTAAACTCAATCAGGAATTAAATGAGTAACTCTCAAGTCCTTACTACAGGCCAAACACATCAGGCCCTAAGAATATGATGTACAGTGGTTAATGAGCTGGACATAAAACACAACAAACATGACACATAACTACGCAAGGCAGACTGTGATAAGAGCGTCAAAGAAAATGAGGGCACTATGACAGCTCATGACCAGGAGGACCTTCTGAGACAGGAGCTGAAGGAAGGCCTTGCAGGGAGCACCGTTAGGCTGGGCGGCCAGGCCGCCACGTGAGGAGCCCACGAAGCAGAGAGGGAAACCACAGGGAAGGGCAGCGCTGGACATGCTGTGCCACAGGACTCTAAACGACACTCAGGCAGTCACTCCATCGAGAGCCCCAGGTGATGGGGCCCAGATGTAGATCTCTGATGACTTTGCTTAATCCAAAAGTGAAAAACAGACTACTCCATTTCTTTTGGCCACAAAGCACCTAAGGAGTGCACAGTTCTTCCACCTCTAATCTACTCTGGGTGTGCGAGGGGTGGGCCATTCTCAGGTGCCTGGAAGGAAGTGAACACTCCTCTAATGATCCTCTGAAAATATTTCAATGAATTCAAGCACACACTGGCTGACCAGAAAGCAGTGCTGCTGAGCTATACACTCTAAACACAAGAGTGGACGGAGGGGAGAAGCCGTCCCAAGGGCCGGACTAGAACTTCTTGTCTCTATGGAGCACAGAGAGAAATCCACCATTGAATTCAACACTTAAGAGCAGGGATGAATTAATTCAAAATATCAAGCTGTGGAATTAGCAACCTGGGTTCCATCCTTGGCCCCGCAACTGACTGACTAGATGACACCGAGCAAACTACTTAATCTCTCAAAGTCTCAGTTTTCTCCTTTACAAAATGAGGGTCATGATAATTCTACCACTGTATAAGCACAACATCCAGCATATTTTAAGCTTTCTATGAACGTAGGCTATTTTACTGTATCTATCGCAGCCATTAAAAATCACAACTCAAAAAAGCACCCAGTTTTTAACCTTAAGCAAGATAATTTGGTTTTGATCTTGAAGATTACAAAGTCAGTCTTTGGCAGATTCGATGAGATTGTTTTTCTAGAAAGGACCCTCTGACTGCAGAGGAAAAGTGGAACTAGAGGGGATACAAAGCTAAGGCAAGACCCTCAGCTGAGACTGCAAAACTGTCTCAAATGTGAAGGCTCCAGAGACACTTGGATGTGGGCCCAAGAGCTTTTAAACAAAAAAAGATGCCCTTTGTATCCCAGAAAGATTCTATAAACACTCAGGTTAAAGACGACAACTGAACTTAAAAGATGCACAAAATTAAACGTGACTCAAGTGAACACAGAAACTCCACAGTTGTATGCTTTCTCGAGATTCAAAAAACAACTGCAGAAAAGTTGAATTGTTTGGGAAGACCTAAGTTTCTGCCTTCGTGTTTCTTGCCTACAGTGTGGCTTTTATGTTTCATACTCTTGTTTTTCTGAAGGATAAGGAGGAGTCAAGGGAAGTTGGAAGTAAGCCACAGTGCTCAGTGGAGGAACAGAGCACCTAAACTAGCCATCCTCAACTCCAGATGCAAGTCGGAGTAACTTACCACGCATTTTAATGTTTCAGATGCCAAGCTCCAAAACTACAGGATCAGAATCCCTAGATATGGAGCCCACAATATTCATTCTGAGTAAGTCCCCACATTTAGAGAGTTTAAAATGAAAAGCCATGAAGATACCATAAAAAGTCCCGTTCTCAACCACTGTCTGGCTATCAGTTAGTTCCCCTTCCCACAGGCAATCACCGTTATCAGGCTCTTGTGTAATCACAGGGACTCCAATGCATGGCTCTAGCTGGAAAGCAATGCTCTAAAAAAACAAAAACATTACTCTGGACGTGTGGTTCTCAAACTTTTTGGTCTTGGGCTACTTTACACTATTAAGATTGAGAACTCCAAAAGGTTTTGTTTATGTAGGTTATATCTATCCATAGTTACCATATTAGAAATTTAAACCAAGACAATTTTTAAGTATTATTTTAAAAATAATATATCCAGCCGGGCGCGGTGGCTCAAGCCTGTAATCCCAGCACTTTGGGAGGCCGAGGCGGGTGGATCACGAGGTCAAGAGATCGAGACCATCCTGGTCAACATGGTGAAACCCCGTCTCTACTAAAAACACAAAAAATTAGCTGGGCATGGTGGCGCGTGCCTGTAATCCCAGCTACTCAGGAGGCTGAGGCAGGAGAATTGCCTGAGACCGGGAGGCGGAGGTTGCGGAGAGCCGAGATCGCGCCATTGCACTCCAGCCTGGGTAACAAGAGCGAAACTCCGTCTCAAAAAAAAAAAAAAAAAAAAATATATATATATATATATATATATATCCATTAAGTACAACTTAAAGCCTGCAACTCTAAAGTTTTAATACACATCTAATGTATATCTTAATATACATGTCATACACATTGATCTTCCCAAAAAGGTAATTATAAAACCAAAGGAAGATCACGTGGTATTTGGAACTTCATCAAAAGCTCTTTGCCATTTTGGAAAATCATGAAACAATAGCAACACCACCTGTGGTACTGAATCACCAAAACAATACTCTTTATCTTCTGCTAGAAGTACATGCATAGAGGTCTTGGAGTACGCTCATAGATGTTCCGGAGTACACGCACAGAGGTCTTGGAGTACACTCACAGAGGTCTTGGAGTACACGCACAGAGGTCTTGGAGTGCACTCACAGCATCTTGGAGTACACGCATAGAGGTCTTAAGAGTACGCTCACAGAGGTCTTGGAGTACACTCACAGAGGTCTTGGAGTACACGCATAGAGGTCTTGGAGTACACCCATAAAGGTCTTGGAGTACACGCATAGAGGTCTTGGAGTACACTCACAGAGGTCTCGGAGTACACGCATAGAGGTCTCGGAGTACACGCATAGAGGTCTCGGAGTACACGCATAGAGGTCTTGGAGTACACCCATAGAGGTCTTGGAGTTCACGCATAGAGGTCTTGGAGTACACGCATAGAGGTCTTGGAGTACACGCATAGAGGTCTTGGAGTACACGCATAGAGGTCTTGGAGTACACGCATAGAGGTCTTGGAGTACACCCATAGAGGTCTTGGAGTACACGCATAGAGGTCTTGGAGTACACGCATAGAGGTCTTGGAGTACACGCATAGAGGTCTTGGAGTACACGCATAGAGGTCTTGGAGTTCACCCATAAAGGTCTTGGAGTACACACATAGAGGTCTTGGAGTACACGCATAGAGGTCTTACATATTATGGTAATCACTTATGCTGAAATACTTACCTAATATAAATTTCTTTATTTATTTTTTACCTCATAATTAGAATTACAAAGTAGCTATGAAAAGAAGGGTTACCTCTGACAGATTTGAAACACTAACATCAAGCACACTGCTTTCAATGATAAGAGTAACTATCCAAAGACATAATAAATGTGCTCCCAGGAGGGGCAGGGATATGGAGACAGGATTTGCCTATCACTGGCTAGCAGTATGTGTTTCAAGCAAATTCACAGATGTTATAAGTTGGCAAAGGTAGTAAACAATGGTTATGCTAACTTTGTAAAATTGTCAAACACCATTATATGTAGGTGCTTTGCTTCTGAAAGTCCCTTGAAGTCAACAGTTTAATTTTTTAAAATATACCTTATAAAAGGGTGATTCATATGAAATTCTCATTAACGTAACAAGTATCTATTATGCCTTGATTTCACAGTACTAAAAAAGCAATGTATTACTTTTTACTAAAAAAGCATTAAGGTCAATTGTTAGTAACATGTCATTAAAGAATAAGGTAATTAATCAAACACATAAAATGCCCACTAATCAAATTTTTTAACATCAAATATTGTAAAGGTAGTAATCAATATTGCTCCTTTGCTCACTAAGGTAAAACAAATGAAAGAACAAGGTAAGCTACTAAATATAAATTCTTCAGTAAATACCTGCATAATTTGAAATTACATTATAAATGCTTGGCGATCCTAGCTATTTAGAACATCACAAAAAGAGCATCACCTTTAATGGACTTTATGACATAATTCATTCAGAGAGGGCCAGGCACAGTGGCTCATGTTTGCAATCCCAGTGCTTTGGGAGATGGAGATGAGCAGATCACTTGAGGTCAGGAGTTCGAGATCAGCCTGGCCAAGATGGTGAAACCCCGCGTCTACTAAAAATACAAAAATTAGCCAGGAGTGCTGGCATACACCTGTAAGCCCAGCTACTCAGAAGGCTGAGGCAGGAAAATCACTTGAACCCAGGAGGCAGAGGTTGCAGCCAGCTGAGATCAAACCACTGCACTCCAGCCTAGGTGACTAGACTCCATCTCAGATAAATAATTCAGAGAGGACTCTGTCAGGATCTAAGAGCCCACTTTTAATTCAGACACAATTCTAAATGGGAAGATAGTAGGATACAGAATTTTGCTGAAAAGCAGCTTTTCAACATCTTGGAACAGGCAAAACTTATATATCAAAGAATCTTCAACATAAAAAAAGTTTTTAAGTTGAGAAACATCATTCTAGCTCACAATGAATGACTTTCAAAATCCAATTATGACAAGAATGTATGAATGTGTGGTTTATCCTTAGAACAAAAAACTCTGGGAAAAAAAAAAATCTGGAACCACCTGTATAAGGAAAACACCCATATGAAGGTGGGTATGTGACTAACAATCTTAGTTTTATCTGATTCTCCCTATGTATGTCATAACTAGCAATCTGAGTTTTATGTGATTCCTCCTATGACTAGGAACATGAAAAATGAGAAAGGTAACTCAGTGTACTAGTGACATAAACGAAAGAGGGCAGGCCATGCTCATACCTCAAGGCCTTTGCACTGGTTCCCTCTACTCAGAACCTTCCCAGATGTTCAAATGGCCCCCCCTTACTCCATTCAGGTCTCTTTAATTATCTAAAAGGCTTTCCCTCACCTCTTCTCTCTCTATTCCTTTACCCTACTTTTTCATCACAGCACTGACTACCAATTAACATGACGGGTTTATCATCTGTCTCCTCCAGTAGAGTGTCTGTCAGATCCGTGAGAGGAATGATTTGTGCATCTGCATCACCAGCACTTAGCAGAGTTCCTGGGGGGAATTTTGAGAACGGGGTAATCCTCAAAGATTTCTTAGATAAATAAGGCGACAAAATGAAACTTCACAAAATGTAGGAAGAATTCTGTGAAGTCACTCATTTAATAGTGACACAAAGTCATTCATGATTGCTCCAAGATTATCATAGAACATCCAATGAATTACATATAGTAATTGTCATGAAGCATGAAAGGTCAAAATGCATTCTCGGTACTTTAAATGTAACTTTGAAGTCTTCTTTCAAAAACTGAATAATTTCTTTTCCACATTTTGGTACTTAAAAGGTAACTCAGTTTCTTCAATTACTCAGGAAATTCCCTTATGGTGCATCCTCACTCTCTCCCCGACCAACCTGGCCAAAACAAGTATCAGGAATTGACATCCTGTACCACTTCTTTTAAAGTACCTCGGCTACCTACTGTACAGGATTCGTTGAGTTGTGCTTGTTAGCAACAATATTCGCCATGTGAACTTTCTCAGATTAGTTTTATACGAAATCCAACCCTCAACCTTTTAAACAGTAGGAAAATACGGCAGATAACACCCCCCTTCCCTTAATACTCAAGCCTGTTAAACTTTCCTAATGAAAGGGACGACGAAGTGGCTCTCCAGCACCTGGCATCCTCCCCCGCGGCGCAGCCGCTCTCTCCACCTCACGCAGGATGAACCCAAAGGTGCGCAGCGGCGCCCTCCCCCGGCGTGTGACACCAGAGAAGGGGGATAAATTGGCGAGCTGGCATCCCTCCCGTCCTCACTGACGGACCGGCGCGCGGAGTGAGCGGTGACTCAGCCGGCTGCGGCCCGCACTCCGCCCTCCCGCCGCCGGGCCCCGCGTTCTCGCCCCGACCTCGGCCTCTCCGCTCCCTCCACAATGGCACCGGCCCTCCGCTCTCCTCCCGCGCTCCCCGTCTTCCTGACCCCGGCCCCCAGCCCTCCGCTCCCTCCCCGCATCCCTGACCCCCAGCCCTCCGCTACCTCCGCTCCCTCCCCGGATCCCTGACCCCCCGCCCCCAGCCCTCCGCTCCCTCCCCGGATCCCTGACCCCCGGCCCCCAGCCATCCGCTCCCTCCCCGGATCCCTGACCCCCGGCCCCCAGCCATCCGCTCCCTCCCCGGATCCCTGACCCCCGGCCCCCAGCCATCCGCTCCCTCCCCGCATCCCTGACCCCCGGCCCTCCGCTACCTCCGCTCCCTCCCCGGATCCCTGACCCCCCGCCCCCAGCCCTCCGCTCCCTCCCCGGATCCCTGACCCCCCGCCCCCAGCCCTCCGCTCCCTCCCCGGATCCCTGACCCCCGGCCCCCAGCCATCCGCTCCCTCCCCGCATCCCTGACCCCCGGCCCTCCGCTACCTCCGCTCCCTCCCCGGATCCCTGACCCCGGCCCCCAGCCCTCCGCTCCCTCCCCGCATCCCTGACCCCCCGCCCCCAGCCCTCCGCTCCCTCCCCGCATCCCTGACCCCCCGCCCCCAGCCCTCCGCTCCTCGTCCTTCCAGCCCCGGGACGTCTTAGCGCCGCGCGCGCAGGGAGGGCCCCCCGGCGGCCCCTCTACCTTCGTTCCTGCCCAGGATCCTGCAGCACAGGTTCTGCAGCAGAACGTTCGGCGACTTCTGGTCCGGGGTCGCCATCCTCGCCCGGGACTGCGCGCGGGGGGCCCGGCAGAGCCGCCACCGTCGCCGCACGCGCAGGGACCGCGGCCCGCGCCCTCCCTGCGCCCTGCAGGCTGCCGGCTCCCGACAGGCTAAGGCGCGGGCGCCGCCGGCCGCCAGGGCGCCATTTTAACGGAACCCGCCGAAAGCGCGGGCGCTTCCCACAATGCCCCGCTTCTTCCCGGCGCCGCGGCCGCGCGTGCGGCGGCCTAAGCGTTCCCCGCCCTGCCCGCGCATTCTCCCGGCTGCTGCCTGGCCGGCCGGGAAGGTTCCGGGCGACAAGGCGGCCCGAGGCCCTCGCGCTGCGCGGACAGAGCGGCCCCGGGGTCGCGAGCGGGACGGGCTTGCTGGGGCGGCACTTGGTGGCCAGTAGCCCGTAACGGCCGTCATTTGGCGTGTGCGCGCGTGTGAACGGCATCGTTTGATTCCCATTTCTGGTGGGAGCGGCCCGGTTACGGGGTGCCGGGGTCATGGTGGTTCGCGCGCCGCGTGGCGGTTCACCTGCGCTCTCCACGGGCGCCCTGCTCGGCCCGACCTCCCGCCGCCGCGCAGGCCGCTCCCCAAGGCCCAGGTAACCGGGACGTCCTGGGAGGATAAAGCAGTCAGGTCAGGAGTGAGACGACAGGAGGGGACCTGCAGAGAAGAAGGTCGGGAGGCAGGCAGTGACACCGGGCCATGCTCGGTGCAGCCGGGAAAGCCTGCACCACGGAGCACGCTGGGGGGGTGAGCTGCCGGGCTGAAAGCCCAGCTTCCTGAAGGAAAAGTGATGGACAGAGAGAGATCCCAGGATCCCATGACATGGAAGAGGGAGGACAGCACAGCTCTCCCGACATCCCAGCTGAGGCCAGCCGCACACGGGACTGTCTGCAAAGCCTGCCGGCCTGGGTCCAACTCAGTTTGCAGAATTGTTAGCAAATAAAACGTGGATTGGCGTTCTGACTCAAAAACATGGACACAAGACTTGTAGGATATTACAGTCAACAACGAGACCCTGCAGGTAAAGGACTGCCTCCGTGCAGAGAGCAACAACCAGCACAACGCCGCAAGAGCCTGTCAAGCAAGCACCAAGGATGCCATCACCCCTCACTGCCTTCCGCCCGCTTTCTGTGGAAGCACGTCTCAACTTGCACCACACTCAACTTACCAGTTAGAAACTAGCTTCTTACGAAGTTCTTCTCTCACCCCATACTGCAATCTCCAGATGCCATCTAAATCCTGCCACTCTCCCCCACCTTCAGCGGAAACACTGCATGCCTGCATTATCTTAACTGACCAACCGTCTCCAAGGATGGACATACAAGAACCCCCCTCACTAACGCTGTTATTTGGTTACAGATGGCTCTTAAAGGATTCATCTGGAAAGTATTACACTGGTTATGCCATAGTGTCTTTGCCCAAAGAAATAGAAAGTGCTTGTCTTCCAGGAGCAACCAGCTCAACAAAGTTAATAGCATTAATTGGAGCCTGTCAGTTGCCAAAAGGAATAACTGCTGATCTTTATACCAATAGCAGATGTGCTTACAGAGTAGCTCATAACTTTGGAATGCTATGGAAACAGATTTTTAGGCTTTTCTGGTCAGTTCATAAGAAAATGGGTGTTTTGTTTCAGAATTACGGCAAGCCATACTATTGCCAAAAGCATTAGCTATTATCAAGATTCCAGGCCATTCAAAGACACTCAAAAAAGCAAGATAAACCAGTTAGCAGATAGTATAGCAAACAGAACAACAACAACAAAAAAAAAAAACCATTTTGGCCTTTAAGGAAGTTCGATTTTTTTATGTAAAATAGCTCAATCCAATCTCCAGAAACAGGACAAGAAAACTGGGAAACAAAAGTAGGCACATGCTCTTCTGAGACTGAGGTACACTGTGGATCAGATGGGCTACTCAGACTAACACCTAACTTACAGCCATCTTTTTTGTTTCTTTTTTTTTTTTTTTTAGACTGTCTCACTGTCACTAGGCTGGAGTGCAGTGGAGCGATGTCGGCTCACTGCAACCTCCACCTCCCGGGTTCAAGTGATTACCCTGCCTCAGCCTACTGAGTAGCTGGGACTACAGGCACACACCACCACGCCAGGCTAATTTTTGTACTTTTAGTAGAGATGGGGTTTCACCATGTTGGCCAGGCTGGTCTCAAACTCGACCTCAAGTGATCCACCTGCCTTGGCCTCCCAAAGTGCTGGGATTACAGGCATGAGCCACCATGCCCAGCCACAACCCTCTTTCTTAACATGCATACACGTCATAACTCATTGGAGCCCTGATAAGATGATTAAATTCTTGAGGAAAACAATGTCATCAGAAACCTTTTCTGACTGTTGCTCACAGGTATACAATCACTGCCATCTTCCCAGAATATGATGCAAAGAAACCTTGACGTAGTTCTCCAGGTCATTCTCCTGTACCAGAAGGCCCTTTTGAGGTATGGCAGCTAGATTTCTTCAGTTAACCCCATCACAAGGATGCAAGTACATCCTAGTGATGGTTTGTGTATTTTCTCAGGTTAGAAGTATTTCCGTGCAGAAGAGTAACAGCCGTAGCGGTAACTAAAATTATCTTAGAGAAGATTATTCTGACTTGGAGACTTCCTCAAGAGCTTTACAGCAACAGAAGTACTCATTTCACTGCACAAATAATCCAGTCAGTGTGCAAAATCTGGCCCATTTTCCACATTTCCGTTGTGCCTATCACCCCAGTCATCTGGATTAGTAGAAAGCACAAGCAGAATAATGAAAACTCAATTGGCAAAATTAACAGATTTTAAAACTTCCTTGACTAGAAGCTCTTTCTTGTTTTGGCTTCACCTAAGATCAGCCCCTCTGTGTAAACACCAACTGTCTCTATCTGAAATTATAACAGACAGACCTGTGAAATTGTCTGCAGAAAATTGTAAATCAGTGATGTTAAAAAGGGACAGTTTGTATTATTGCAGCAGCCTCTTAAGGCACCTAACTAAAAACTGTCACTTAGTAAAAGACTTTCCACAGTGAGCTCCAAGAGGCAAAACTCAAGGACCACAAACTTCAACCCGGAGACTTTGTAGGAAACAGCATCATTTAAAGGACTTTCTTCAACAAGGTGGAAGGAACCTTCTCAGGGACTGCTAACCAACCCTTGTGCCACTAAGTTCTAAGGCGTTGATTCCTGGTTACCTGCCACCTACGTAAGGAAAGCTGCTTTGCCAATTTGGACTTCATCTCAAACTGGTTATCTACGACTAAAACTCTCCAGAACCAACAAGGATAAGAAGAAAACGACATGTGAGGTGATCAGCCTTCTCCAGACACCCAGCCAGGCGTGTATCTAGACAAACCCTTAATATTGATCACCATTAATAGATAAGGAAGCGCCTCCTCTGCAAGTTCCCACCATGTGTCCTTCTTTTTGTCCCCAGTTCTTATGTTTTGTTGCTGCTATCACCAGCCATTGCCCATGAAGTAAATGTCTTCTTGCAGTGGGCTTGGGACTGTGCTAGTAAATTACAGGAAAACATTCCTAGGTGTGTGGCCTCACGCCCCTTTCTGTAGGTTTGACCCACCATGGTGGCAGCTCCTCTGCAAGGACAAGAGTAGAGAGAATATCAGAAATGTGTCTGTGCTTCTCAGAAACAGTCATTGGTACTTGGTGCTAGTATGACGAGGTTACTGTGCATCGCTGGCCTATTAATAATACGTTACAAAGAAAGGCGTAGGAAGACCTTTGCAGTAAAAAACTGGTTCACATGCCTTAATGCTGGCGCTTCCCCATCTGAGAAGCTAGACCGCTCGGTATGAGGATGGCATAACACAAACTTGGGATGGTTTCACCTGCTGACCCTCTCTTTTGGTCTACTAAGTCCACTTGCCCCTTTCCATTGGGAACAAAAGAATCACATGAAAGATCCCTGGCCCAGTAGCACTGAAAACGGATGGAAACCCAGGGAATGGGGCATCCACACCATTGCGTTACAGAGTCCTGGTGGGCATGCCACTGAGAGAAATCAGCAGTGAGGGGATACTGTCTCATTGCTCAGAGAGCCCCTAACAAAAGGTTTCTGCCATTCTATGGCCCTGGAGTCAGGGGAAGAGAGAGGAGGCAGCTTAGAGTGGAAAAGTGCTGAAGACTGAGTCAGAGTGGGAAAAATGTCTTCCAGGCCCCCCAAAAAGGAGGCTTTGGCAGAGGTACCTGAGACGGGCCTCAGCTAAGGGACCCGTGTGGAGGTCTCAGAACGGAGGTTCCTAGGCTGGGCACGGAGGATGCCCAGGGCACCCGGGTCCTTCCGTACAACAGCCTGCAGACACAGCAGGACGCTGGCCACACACCCTGAGGCAGCCAGGTAGGACCTTTGTCATTGCCCACGGTCAGACCTGAAAGATCCCACAGGGCATTTGGGCCTGCAGACAACTTTCCAGGCAGCTTGTTGCATTCCAACTCTGTTTCAATTAAACTAGTTTCAAAAAAGAAAGATTTCAAAATATCGATGGGCTGCTGCTAAGTTGTTGATCCTTACATTAGAAAGGAAGATGTAAAAGGAGTAGTTTAAGCTTCCACATAAGGAATCTAGAAAAAGAAAACCAAATCAAGCTCAAACTAAGCAGAAGGAAGGGCAGTAAGATCAGAGTAGATGCCAGGCATGGTGGCTTAAGCCTGTAATCCCAGCACTTTGGGAGGCCGAGGCGGGTGGATCACCTGAGGTCAGGAGTTCATGATCAGTCTGGCCAATATGATGTAACCCTGTCTCTACAAAAATACAAAAATTAACTGGGTGTAGTAATGGGCACCTGCAGTCTCAGCTGCTCAGGTGGCTAGGCACAAGAATTGCTCGAACCCAGGAGGCAGAGGTTACAGTGAGCCATGATGGCACCACTGCACTCCAATTTGAGTGACAAACTCTGTCAAAAAAAAAAAAAAAAAGAAAAAAAAAAAAAAAAAAAAAGCCGGAACAGTGGCTCACTCCTGTAATTCCAGCACTTTGTGAGGCCAAGGGTGGATCACCTGAGTTCAGGAGTAAGAGACCAGCCTGGCCAACATGGTGAAACCCTATCTCTACTAAAAATACAAAAATTAGCCAGGGGTGGTGCCACATGCTTGTAATCTCAGCTACTCAGGAGGCTGAGGCAGGAGAATCACTTGAACCTAGGAGGCTGAGGTTGCAGTGAGCTGAGATCATGCCACTGCACTCCAGCCTGAGTTAACAGAGCAAGACTCCATCTCAAAAATAAAGAAAAAAGAAAAGAAAAGATCTGAATGGCAATGAGTGGCAGAAAACATAAGAAACTAAAAGAAGTTGGTTCTAGGAAAACAAAACTGATCAGATTTGCTAGACTGAACAAGCCAAAAGAAAAAGACAGAAATATGCCAAATGAGAAATAAATAACATACTAGGGTCCATGGTGAAACTGAGAATATCACAAAGAAATTTTAAAATGTTAAAAAATTAGATAATTTACGTAAAATGGACAAATTCCTTAAGAGACATAAATTATGAGCACTGGCCAACAATGAGTAGAAAATTTGAATAGATGTATTAGTAACCAAGTTGAATTAGTAGTTAACTACTTGCCCACAAAAAAAAAAAGATCTGAACCAGATGGCTTCACTGGTGAATTTTCCAAATTCTTAAGAAGCAAATGATATCAATCTTACAGAAACCAGAGACAGAATAATACTTCCCAACTTATTTTACAAGGCCAGTATTAACCTGATACCACAGCCTGGCAAACACATCATAAGAAAACTACAAAACGAGAAAGGTACAACTTTTTAACAAAGTGATTGCAGATTAAATTCAGCAACACAACCAAGTGGGGTTTATCTGACGAATGCAAGGTTGGTCTAACATCTGAAAGTCAATTAATGTCATAACTCCTCAATACAAGAAATGACCTTCTAATAGCCACAGAAAAAGCATTTGACAAAACCAACCTTTTCATAATAAAAACTCCCAACCTATAACTACAAAGAAACTTTCACAACCTGATAAAGGCCATCTATAAATAAATCTGCAGCTAAAAGTTTCAGAGAATCAGCTATTTGTCTTATTTATTTCCTCTGCTATGTCTCTGCTTTCATTAATTTCTTCATTATCTCCTTCCTTCTGTTTACTTTGGGTTTATTTGCTCTTCTATTTCTAGATTCTTGTGGTGGGCACTTAGGCTATTATTTGAGACTTTTCCTCTTTTCTAATGTAAACATTTAATGTTATAAATTTCTATCTAAGTACTGCTTTGCTGAGTCTTGTGAATTTTAATATGTTGTATTTTCATGTTTATTTTGTTCAGTGTACTTTTATTTATTTCTCTTATTCTTTGACCCGTGGATAATGAAAAATGTGTTATTTCTTTTTCACGTGTTTGGGGATTATCCCGTTATTTTGTTGTTGATTTCTAGTGGTGAGACTATGATTTTAATTCTTTTAAGTATGTTGAGGTTTCTTTGATGGTCAGAAATGGTGTCTCTTTTTATATGTTTTGTGGGCACCTGAAAAGATTATGTATACTGCTGTTGTTGACTGCCACGTTCTCCAAATATCCATTAAATCCAGTTGATTAATCATTAGTTGTTCTCTTTCCTTGTGGATTTTCTGTTTAGTTGTTCTGTCAAATGTTGGGAAAGGAGAGTTAGTGTTCTTAACAATAACTGTGGATTGCTGTTACTCTTTTCACCTCTATCAGTCAATACATTTTGCAGCTCTGTTATTTAGTGTAAACACATTGAAAATTGCTATGCCATCTTAGCAAATTGACCTTTATGTCATTATATAATTGTCTTGGCTCTGAAGTCTACTTTATCTTATATTAATAGGACCGCTCCTGCCTCTTTTGATTGTTTGCATGGTATACATTTTTTTCTATTTTTTCCCATTTCATTCTACTATGTGATTGCGATTGTGACTGAAGAATAGACAGCATATAGTTGGGCCATGTTTTTTTTAATGCTGTTTCTAATATGTATCTTCTAGTTGGTATATTTAGACCATTTATATTTATTATAATTTGATATGTAAGGCTTAATTCTGCTATCATATTTGTTTTCTGTTCATTCTCTCTGTTTTCCATTTCTTTTTCTCTTTCATGCTTTTCTGTGAATTATTTGAACGATTTTTTTAGAATTCCAGTTTGATTTGTCAATATTGTTTCCCCATGCACCTTTTTTGAGGAGTTTCTCTAGATACTACTTTACATGTACATAACTTATTTCTGTCTACTGCTGTTAACATTTTACAGTGTGAGTGAACCTTATCTCCTTTTATGTCCCTTTACATTCCCTGTTTTTGATGTAAATATTTCCTCCACAAACATTGAGAACCATGCTAAATGGTGGTACTGTTTGTGCTTCATTCATAATTTAGAAAACACAAGAGTAGAAGAAAGTCTATAATAGTTATTCATATTTTCATTCTTTTCATTGTACTTTCTTCCTGATGTTTCAAGATTCCATCTTTTATCATTTCCCTTCTGTTTAGAGAACTAGCCATTCTTTTTGGATAGTTATAATGGCAGCAAATTCTTTTTGTTTTCCTCCATGTGAAATATCTTGACTCTTCTTTCATTGCTGAAGACTGTTTTCACAAGATAAAAAATTCTCTGAGTTAACACTTGATAAATACTGTGCCACTTCCTTCTGGCCTTTGTGGTTTCTAGTGAGAACTTTTCTTTCATTCAAATTGTTTACCCTGATGCTAGGGTGTTCTTTCTCACTGGCTGTTTTCAAGACCTTTTTTTCTTTGTCTTCAGTTTTTAGGAGTTTGACTATGAAATGTCTTGACATGGTTTCCTTGGGTTTGTTCAGCTTCTTGAATCTATAGGTTTGTGCCTTTTTCCAAATTTAGGCATTTTTCAGACATTATTCCTTGAAAACTTTTCAGCACTTTACACATTCTGCTTTCCTTCTAAACCCTGGTTATATGGATGTTAATTATTCTGTTATGGTCCCACGAGTCTCTGAGGCTTTCTTCATTTTTTAAAAATATATTTTCTCTTTGTTGTTCAAATTGAATGACTTCTATTATTCTAACATTTCCAGACTTAAAGACTAATAAAAGACTAGTTAATTCAGACCAATCCTCCCATTGCAAACACATGGAAACAGTGGACACAATATAGAAACCATGTTTTCTATATCCCAGTTATGTCCAAAGGCACTGGAACATAAACAAGGCAGTGAAAAAACCTGAGGACCAAGATTTGGGAGAATAAGAAAACAGAGAAGGATGACCTTGGCATTAAAATGCTTTTTCTCCCATGGGTTTCCTCCAGTTTCCAGAAGAAATGGCTGGGATATCGACGAGCTGAACAAAGCTTTAAACTTACTACTGAACCTACGAAAACAAAAATTGGAGTTTATGGAATGATAAGGAGGAGAGTGGTGGCTTGTCTATCAGCCTGACTAATAGCCTGCTAAGGTTGCTTAGGGATCTGGGTTGGGAATTGATGGTAAAACTGTAGAATACAGACTAAGCTGTAAATAGATTGTCCTCTTCAGAGATGTGTGCTCAGCTTTAAATTATTTCAACCTATGACTGGATTAAGATGGTGGGCAGGACTGCTGGTGCCCCAATACATGGAAGAATCAAACATAAATCCCCACTAGGAAAATAAAACTTCATTCTGTCCTCAAAGTACCTCTATAAGCTTTCATATAGTGTCTCAGTCACAGAATACAATTTAACCAGTCATGTGAGGGGATGGCTAGTGTTTTGGAAAACCAAAAGAAACAACAGAAAGTAGAAAGAGATTTACAGGTGTCAAAGATAATGCACTATGAATAAGATGCTCAAGGGAAGTCAAAGAAAAGATTGGGAATGTTTGGCAAAGAATTTAGAGAACAACAAAACAAAAAGCCAGTAGAAACTTTAGAACTAAAAAACATTATCTGAAATTAAAAATCAATGTGTGACCTTACAGCAGTTTACATACAACCAAAAAAAAAAAAAAAATGACATGAAGAAAGAAGAAAACACACATTAAAGCATGGTGAAAGAAAATGATTCAAAATACGGGAAAGAATATGAAATACGTAGGGAACAGAGTGAAAAAGTGTAACTTCATACTATTGGAATCCAGAGGGAGGGAAGAGAGAAAATACGTCAGAGGCAACAACTGAAGAGATCATGGCCAGTGACACTCCTGATATGGCAAAAGACATCAAGGCAATGAAAGAAGTGCCACAAACCACAGCCATACTCACCTAAGGAAAGTCAGGCCAAGGCAAACCTAAGCAAAATCCTTGGAGACCAAAGCCAGAGACAGTGTTAATAGCCAGAGGAAAAAAGAGTTTATCTTCAAAGCAGCACTAATTAACCTGATAGTTGATATTTTAGCAGAAAGAAAAAATAGAGGCCAGATGAAAATGGAATTATATTTCCAAGCACTGAAAGAAAACAACTGCCAATCTAAAATTCTATACTCAGCCAAAATACGCTTTACAAAGAAACAGAAACAAAGCCGCCTTTAGAAGAATGGAAATGAAAAGATTTACCACTAGCAGATTTGTAGTAAATGATATACTAAATAATATTTCCTTCAGGCAGAAAAAAAATGATACTAGGCAAAGGCTGGCATTGTAGGCAGGAACACACAACAGTGGATGCCATAAATACAGGATAAATATGAATCAATATTGATTAGAAAAACAATAATGTTTTTAGGTTTAACATATGTAAATGTAAATACATAACAAAAATATCTCACCAATAAAGAATATGGCAAATATTATTAAAGTGCTCTGTTATCTTTGAAATGTCCTGAAAGAGATAAAAGTACTATTTATATTAGACGTTAATATGACAAGGATATTTGTTGTAGTTTCTAGGGAAACCATTAAGAGTAAAAATATTGATAACTACCAAACTAATAAAGAGTAAATTGTTAGACAACGAAAGGTTTGTATCAATCCAAAAGAAAACCAAAAAAAGAAATAAAAGGGAACATATTACAGGAAGGATAAAAGAACAATAGAAAGATGGCAGAGTTAAACCAAAATATCTCACAAATTACATCAAATATAAAAACACTAAATCCATAGAGGTAAAGTACAGTTCTCATCGAATGGTATCAAGGATGCATACTGTCAACATGACTTGTCACTGTTGGTGGTAATAACTTAGATCACCTGACTTTGGGTACTGTTTGTCAGGTAAAGTTCTTCTATGAAGTTATTCTTTTTCTTTTCCTTTCCATATTGTAGTCTTTGGAAACAAGTCACTACGCAGCCCATACCTAATAAATGGGTCCTTATGCTCCACTTCCTTGTGGATGGAATCGCCACATAAATTATTTAGAATTCTTCTGACTGAGAGAGTTGTCTATTCTCCCTCATTTATTTATTTATTCAATAATTTATTTATATCAGTATTTATGGACATTTCTTTTATATTTGGAGTTATAATCTAAAACTACTTTATTGATTTTCTTGCTCAAATTGTTCCAGACTTGAATAGTTGAAGCTCTTTCACTTGGTTCCTGTGTCACCTTCACATTCGTTCATCATTTCAAGTTAAAAAAATTAATGCACCTTATGGTTTATACCATTTTAGATTTTATACTCTTTTTACACCATTTTAGATTTACAGAAAAAAATGAGAAGATAGTATACAGTCTTTCATACACCTCTCCCCATTTCCACACCCCCTGCACAAGTTTCCCCAACAATTAGCATCTTGCATGAGTGCACAGTGAAGGGACCGATGTTGAGACATGATTATTAACTAAGGTCCACAGTTCGCATTAGTCCGTGGTAAGACAATGAATCCGACACTGATGCACCCACTGTGTCATCTCTTCTCCGTGAAATGGATCCTTTCAGCTGAGGATGCTGGTGGGATGCTGCAGCAGAGAATTCCAAAAGATGGCTGCCAATCATCCTGCTGATCTCTGTGGGAGTCCGTTTCTCCTCTCCTTGATGTGGGTTAGTTTTAAAATTCTTTTATATTCCATGTCTCATGTCACACTTGATATTACAGGGGAAAAATGCATTCAACCTGCCTAAATTGGAAGCTGTATGATTAATGAGTTTATCAGTACCCAACTCAATTAATATCAGGAGCTTCTGATTGATTGACTACAACTAGTGAACGATCTTTAAAATTACAATTAATTTATAAATTTATACTCACTTTTCTTTTTTGAGATCAGAGTGATCTGTTGCTCTGTCATCATATCAACAGATTGAAATTTCAACCAGGCTTTGAAAACCTCGTATCTTTCAGGAAAATGTCATTGAACTGTTGAAAGTAGATGGATAAATTACTTTAGAAGTCAAGAAGTCTTTTAAGCCACTCTCCTTTCTGTTATCTTGCTTTATGAGCATGTAGTATTTCTTCTTATACTTTAAAAAAAACTGGAATTAATTTTCAAAGGTTGACATTTGATAAGGCTTTACTATAAATATCACTAGAATCAAAGGATGCTTTTTGCCCCTCTTTCCAGGTTAGCAAGCAGAAACCACTACTGCCCTCTTCTCCAGAAACATTTTAACCTATATTCTTCTGTCTTACAACTCGGATATATAGTTATGGTTTTTGAGGCATATTAAGTTTTTGAATATGGTGTTCAATGGTAACACTGCTTCTTTGATTCTAAACGTATTTTAATTTTAAAACACAATTTAGGTCACACCTGAAATCCCAGCACTTTGGGAGGCCAAGGCAGGCAGATCACTCGAGACCAGCCTGGCCAACACTGCAAAACCTCGTCTCTACTCAAAATACAAAAATTAGACACAATGGCGTGCACCTGTAATCACAGCTACTAGGGAGGCTGAGATAGGAGAATTGCTTCAACTCAGGAGGCAGAGGTTGCAGTGAGCCAAGATCATGCCACTGCACTCCAGCCTGGGCAACAAAGCAAGGTTCCATCTCAAAATAAATAAATAAATAAATAAAACACCCCACAATTTTAAAAGAATACAAATGGCTTTTTGTAATGGTGATGAAATGTCCTTGTTTGGACACAAAATTCCATGACTAATATTTTCATCTTCTCTCATCTTGCTCTTCCTCATATGGCCTCATTTAATAATGCACTTGCCATGAACTTTAACTTCAGTTTCTTCATAAACTGGTTTTCTTGGTAAATTGGTTTAGTGTTCTCACTCTGTTGCCCGGGCTCGGGTGAGGACGGATCCATTCCCTCTGTAGAGTTAACAGTGCTTCACAATTCCCACAGCTCTGACAGGGGTTGTGGTGAGGAGTGGATGGGGTAACGAGAAGTGCATGCTGAGACTTTCACCCAGGTGGCCTGTGACGTCTGGAATGTCGGGTTCTGAGGTCAGATCTCTCTGGAAGGTCAAGACAAGACCTTTGGAGATAGGCTGAAGGTTGGGCATGCCCCAGTCAGGTCAAACTCATCCCCAGGCATGTGAGGCGAGCTCTGTGTCTCTCCTTTCAGCTTATAAACCCTTCTCAAAGCCTCTTTCTGGACTAGGCTTGCTCCAAAACACTGATTTTCATGACGGGATATTCCTTGTGGTCAATCAAGTCTATTAAGCTTCTGGAATCCAGAGGGTAGGAGAGCCCAGGTGCCCCTGGCCATGGCTACTTCCAGTGCCCTAGAAGTCCTGGTGTCCACACTTCCTGCTGTGCCTACTGTAGCCCAGGGATGTCATTGCTGTTTTGCGTAAATTATGATCACTGCGCTACTGCTCCTTGTGACAGGCACTTAGCAGTTACATCTCTAATCCTCACAACAACTGAACAAGGTCAGTCTTGTTCTGCCCATTTTATAGAAGTGGAAGCTGCAATCTGAAATTGTGAGCAGTGTGCCCAAGTTCACGGTGGGGGGAGACCCCGGGTTCAAGTTTGCACAATGAGCCCCTCAGGCTATGCTTTCCAGCTGTACAGCAGTGCCTCACATTCAGACATCTGTGATTGCTTAACATAGTTTCATACATTCTCTAGTGTCTTTAGCCCTTCAGTCCTAAGGAATTAGAGGAAAGCATCAAGGGAGAAATCTGATAAGGCATTTGAAAGAAAGAGGTTAATGAGTTTCCGGATGATTAGAGCGCTTATTTCCCTTCTGCTTGAACAAAGTGCTTTGCCCAGGTTAATAATGTAAAGAGAGGGAGCCTCTGTCCACCAAAGACCCTGCAGATGCAAACTCTTCCACAAGCCACTACCATGGTCAGAGGAGGTCTCAAAAAGCCTTCTGAATAAGTCTCTTTACCCTCGGCAGTGAGCATTGTACTCCATGATTGATTTGAAACACATGAATGCCCAGAAGGGCCATTTATTTCTATAAATTTATGTTATAAATTACCTTGGCAGCAGCAGGCTTCAGTTCATCTCGGCACAGGAGAGGAAAACATTTGTTCTTTGTCATATTTTTATATTTCATCTGCCTTACAAAACAATTGAGTGCGCTAGTGACCAGTCATGCACAGCCACTACTGTTTGTTCATTTCACTCAGCATTAGCTTGAATGGTTTTTAAAGATACAGCTGGAATTTGCAGATGAGTCTGTGTAATCTGAGGCAGACTCAAAACCAAGAAACTCCCCCATTACATGTTTTACCCATTAATGCTTTTAATTTGCACAAGTTATATTTCTACATAATGCCCAGCTAACATTTAGTATATAATGTGAATATAAGATTACCATGAAAACATTCCCAGGGTAAGACCTGCATTCTAGTCTGATGTGCAAACTGTTTTCAGTTTAAAAGCAGATGATTTAATAAAACACAGGAAGAGACTGAGGCTGAAGACTGGGGTTGGGTGGCTCTACTGCTGATGAGAATAAATCATTTCACTTCCTCTCACCCACATTCTCAGCTGAGAAGCACCAACTCGAGTACTTTATCAATTTTGGATTCTTACTGAAAGAACCAAATGGATCATGTCCCATAAAATTTGACCTTGCCTTCTTCTGATTCTACTCCAGGCTTCTCCATCCATGATCACAAATTTGCATACCAAGAAGAACAGCGGCAAAGTTATCTTTGCAGTTTTCCAGTCTATCTTTGTATTAAAAGGGAGTTGTTCCAAAATTTACTCCACCTAAAACCGGGCAAGTCTTTGCTCTTTCCTATTGATTTTATTTAACTACTAACTCTCTATTATTTGGTACATTTTGTTCTTTTAAACTTAAAAGATATTAAGGATTGTGTATAACAGTCCTAAGTGGTAGTAACAGTCACAAATGTATCATGCCTAACTTTTTTATCTTGGCTTATGGAATGGGGCCAAAGCTGACATACACAGAGTGGAAGGAAAGTGGAGAAGGTCAGAAGAAGGAAAGGAGAGGAAGGCAGACGGAGGCCGGAAGGAGGCGGGCTGTGCTGCCTGCTTGACTGATTTTGAGAATTGCTTTCTGCTTTTCTACTCCAAATTGGGGCTCTAGCTCTGCTATTCTAGAACCAAGAGCAAGAACAGAAGCTGTAACATTGTCTACCTCCTCTGTTCAGATTTAGTCCTCCCTGGGATCCTATAGCAGTTTCCAGGAAAAAAGTCACTACCCAAGTTCTACCTAGAGAATTTCAAGAAGAATGTTAATGATTAACTAATAGGATCACTATTTCCAGGTGAGAAAACAATCCAATCAAATTCAAATGCTTTGCTCCAATTTGACCTACAAGGCTCTTGTTAGGTTTCATTCCATGTCTTTAGAGTCTTGCATTATGACTTTTTGTTTTCAATTCATGCATTCTTTTTCTATTTCCAAGGTTTTCTTTGGTATCTTTTAGTTAGGGAAACTATCTTCAAATATTCACCAACAAACTTGGTTGCTTTGTTGTTGAAACAGAGTCTCTGTCATCCAGGCTGGAGTGCAGTGGTATCATCACGGCTCACTGCAGCCTGGACCTCCTGAACTCGAGTAATTCTCCCTCCTCAGTCTCCTGAGTAGCTGGGAATACAGCCATAAGGCACCATACCCAGCTCATGTTTTAATTTTTTGTAGAGATGAGGTCCTGCCATATCGCCCAGACTGGTCTTGAACTCCTGGGCTCAAGCAATCCACACCACCTGACTCCCGGAGTGCTCCAATGACAGGGGTGAGCTAACACGCCTGGCCCAAACTTGTTTTTATGTAATTGGCAATACTAGATACATGTAATCTTTAAAAAATAAGTTTTTTCCTGCACCCAGGATAATAAATGTGCATTGAAAAATTTGGAAACCACAAACAATACCTAAAGAATGAAAGTCAGGACAATTGTTCCCACAGAGACAGCCCTGGTGATGGGTTAGTGCCTGTCCACTGTCTCTCTCCACCGTGTGGGTGCGTACACTTGGGATTGCACTACACAGGATATTTTGTAACCTCCCTTTTCAATATTATATCTCATATTTTTCTAAGTCATCAGAAAGGCTAACCCTTGGTTATTAAGGATTTCTTAATATCCCATCACGTGGATGTGCTGCCCTTTATGGGATTAATTTCCCTCTTCAAACATGACATCCAGCTTGTCTTTAAATTTTTAAATTTTTCACTATTACATATAAATAAATTAAAGCCATTCTAAAAACTGCTTGGGGCCAGGCGAGGTGGCAGGCGCCTGTAATCCCAGCACTTAGGGTGACTGAGGTAGGCGGTTCACTTGAGGTCAGGAGTTTAAGACCAGCCTGGCCAAAATGGTGAAACCCATCTCTACCAAAAAAAAGAAGGAAAGGAAAGGAACGGAAAAAGGAAAGGAGGAAGGAAGGAAGAAAAAATTAGCTGGCATGGGGGTGCGAGCCTGTAGTCCCAGCTACTTGGGAGGCCGAGGCAGGAGAATCTCTTGAACTCGAAGGTGGAGGTTGCAGTGAGCTGAGATGGTGCCACTGCACTCCAGCCTGGGCAACAGAGTGAGACCCCATCTTAAATAATAACAACAGCTTGGAATCCAAACCGTTGGCTGAAGCCCATTTGTAAAGAATTTGGAGGAGACAATCACACAAGGTCTTTATCCAGATCTTTCCGTGGAGACGAGGCTGTCAGCCCACCTCGTCAGAAGTCAGAATGCCTGGGGAGCCCTTAGTCCACGGGTCAGCTGCGCCCCGTCTCCTGCCTCCACTTCGTCCTCCACCATCTGACCAGGCAGTGCTGGGAAGGGCAGCGGGCTGGAGCCCTAAGTCCTGGCGGTGCTGTCAACTGTTAGTGTGGCCACTGCAAAGCGACGTGAATGCCCCAGAGTTCGGCAGCTGGTTGGGAAGACGACGTCATGGAGGCCTGGGAAGAGGAATGCACTGGATGAAACGCTGCGTTACTGAACTCTGTTCACAGCCCTGAGCGCGCACCTTTGATTATATTCATAGCCTTGAAGAAGAGCTGGAGATGAGGCACCTTTCCTCACCGAACAGCGCACACACAGGTATCACAACCTGACCACAGGCTCAGAGACATCACGTGCTCTGCCTGGGCTCACACAGCAGGGAGTGGCCGAGCAGAGGCCAGACCCGGCCGCGAGGCCAGCGCCCTCCTTCCGCAGCCGCTTCGTCATGGCCACTGCCGCCACCAAGAGGGGCTGAATCTCAAAGCCTCCAGCAATGACGCGCTACAAAGCGCATTCTTACTTCCAAGGTTAACGCTTTACTCATTAATTCGGAGATAAAAAGTCGGCATAAGGCCGGGCGCGGTGGCTCACGCCTGTAATCCCAGCACTTTGGGAGGCCGAGGCGGGTGGATCACGAGGTCAAGAGATCGAGACCATCCTGGTCAACATGGTGAAACCCCGTCTCTACTAAAAATACAAAACATTAGCTGGGCATGGTGGCGCGTGCCTGTAATCCCAGCTACTCAGGAGGCTGAGGCAGGAGAATTGCCTGAACCCAGGAGGCGGAGGTTGCGGTGAGCCGAGATCGCGCCATTGCACTCCAGCCTGGGTACCAAGAGCGAAACTCCGTCTCAACAACAACAACAAAAAGTCGGCATAAAACGTATGAAAAGCCTCCGCGGACGGCTCCCCCGAGCCAGGGGGCTGCGTCCCGTCAGGCTCCGTGCGGTTCTCCTCCGCAGCCCTGGCGCGTGGCCCGGACCCGCCATGCGCTGTGACTCTCCGTCCAGCTCCCGGGATGTCGCCGGAAGTTCCGGCCGCATCAGAGGCATTTTGGAGACGGCGTCTGGGCATCTGAGGCGGAAAAGACGCGCCGCGGCCACCGGCAAGCTCGCGGTGTGAAGGAGGCGCCGGACAGCGTCGGCGCTGGGCTCAGCCCGTTCTCACCGCGGCGCCTGTCCCGGGGAGACCGAGGAGGGAGCGCGCCGCCGCCTCCCTCAGCGCCAGGCTCGCGCCCGCCAGGCCCTTCCCAGGACCGCCCGCGCCGCGGGTTTCCCGCCCTCCCGCCGTCCCTCGCGGCCGGAGAGGAGGCGGCGGCGCGCGCGGGCCGGGCCCCGAGGCGGCCTGGTGCTGCCCCCTGCCGTCCCGCGGGACCAACCGCACCTGAGTTCGCAGAAGAAACGCAGCAGGAACAGCTGTCAGGGACTTGGAGGGTCCCCGAGTTCTGCAGACGCGTCTCCCCTGGCGCGGTCCACCGCCTTCGCCTGACGGAAGAAGGCAGCTGGGAAACGGCCCGCCTCGTTTGCAGGATGCGAGCGAGCGCGTTCCACTCTGTCGTCGGGCGCTTCAGAAGACCCGGGGTCGAATCCCAGTGCCGGAGGCGACCGAACCTCAGCGTTCCGGTCCTCCAAACAGATTGGCCTCGCAGGGTGTTGAGAGGCTTAACACGTACCCGGCAGGCATCTAAAAATGGTAGCAGTAAAAGAGGCTGCGGAATTTTTATTAGTAGACGTCAATACGTGAACTTTTTCAAGATTACATGAATAAGATCAAGACAGATTCACTTTAGCATACAGAGCCTGCGTTTAAATGAACCTGAATTTAGTGTTACACTTAAGTCAGAATTGCATTGTTTTATATATTAAAAATTCACCCAAGATTAATTGGAAAATAAAGAGTCTAAATATATACAATTATTTCAGTACTAGCACCTAATAAACAAAGGTCTGGTCTGCAAAGATTTATTGATTCAGCAAACAGAGATTGTCTCATCTACACAGCACTAGAAACCTGTGCATCACAAATGAGAATCACGTGTGTAAAGTAAAATTTCTAGTAGCCATTTCTTAAAACTTTAAAATTAACTGAGATTGTTCTGTCCCGTATCTTTCTTTCTAACCAGTACCATTGTGGCTTCAGAGCCACAGGTCCTAAATTTGAATCCGAGTCTGGCTTCTAGGCAAACACCTCTCATATGCTGGATGGATGGTGCTTTTGAAATAAACACGTTATAACCCAGTGTGTACAGAAGCCTCATGCCCACAAACTATTGCTACCTGAGAACGTCAGACAGCCCTGCCTGCCACTGTCAACCCAGAACTGTTTGACTTGTTTCTTCTCCTGTGGCCTTGACTGTTGGCTCTTGACTCTGATATTCACTTGGCCCTGGTATCATCCCTACTAACCTGTTGTATATAAGATTCGTGTGTATAGTAAGTTTTTATTTTTCTAATTACAAAATAAATCGATGCTTATTAAAATGTTCCACCTTGCTGAAATCTGAACTAGACCAGATTAGCCTTGCAATGCCCTGAAAACCAAATTGTTACTGGAATTAAAGTTCACAAAAATAGGCCAAATCCTACACGCTGAACCTAAACACTATCTGTTAAAACGTGGAAACTTAAATATGATCAAGAGGTTGCAGCTGAGCCAAGACTGCATGCTACTGGACTCCAGCCTGGGACACAGAGAGAGACTCTGTCTCAAAAACAAAACAAATAAAAGAAAACCATAACCCCATCTGGTGTGGTGTGCAATGTATGTAGAGTAAAAACTTGAGACAATCGTATTTTAAAAGTGATACAGTAGCCTGAGATAATTTATTTATGTGCACTGCAGCACCTGGACCAAGTACCAGGAAGGTCACACAGAGTGATATACTGGAGAAGAAGGACGGATGGAGAGGACGGAAATCGTCAGATACAGAACAGCAAACATCAGCCGGGTGCAGTGGCTCACATCTGAAATTCCAGCATTTTGGGAGACCAAGGCAGGTGGATCATTTGAGTCCAGGAGTTGCAGACCAGCCTGGGTGACATGACAAAACCCCATCTGTACAAAAAGTATTAAAATTAGCCCCATGTGATGGCACACACGTATAGTCCCAGCTACTTGGGAGGCTGAGGCGGGAGGACTGCTTGAACCTGGGAGGCAGAGGCTGCAGTGAGCCGAGATCGTGCCACTGCACTCCAGCCTGGGTGACAGAGCAACACTCTGTTTCAAAAATAAATAAACAAATGAAGAAAACAGCAGATACAACTGCAGATTCTGCAGCGTTAAGGATAAAAAGGGATTACTGTGAACATACAACGTAGACTCATGCACACGGCAACTTTGAGGGATTCATTAATCAAATCGTTAATCCTGGAGGAAATGCAAATGGAAACTGAAGTGTGATGCAGCTTTGCACTAACTAGAATGGCCAACACGGAAAACACTGATAATGTAAGTTAACAAAGGGTATAGAGCAGCTGGACTCTCTCCTACACTGGGATTGTATAATAAAATGGTGCAGTTACTTGGAAAATGTGTCCCATTTCTTTCTTCTTCTATTTCTTCTTCTTCTTCTTCTTCTTCTTCTTCTTCTTCTTCTTCTTCTTCTTCTTCTTCTTCTTCTTCTTTTTTTTTTTTGAGATGTGGTCTCGCACTGTGGCCCGGGCTGGAGTGCAGTGGCACCATCTCTGCTCACTGCAACCTCCGCCTCCCGGGTCAAACCGTTTCTCCTGCCTCAGCCTCCCAAGTAGCTGGGATTACAGGTGCCTGCTACCATGCCCAGATAATTTTTGTATTTTTAGCACGAATGGGGTTTTACTATGTTGGCCAGGCTGATCTCAAACTCCTGACCTCAGGTGATCCACCCACCTTGACCTCCTAAAGTGCTGGGATTACAGGCATGAGCCACTGCACCCAGCCATTGTGTCACATTTCTTATAAAGCAAAATATTCACCAATCTTATGACCCAGCAACTCTCTTAGAGAAATGAAAGTATATGTCCACAAAAAAAAAAACTTTACAATAATGTTTTGAGCAGTTTTGTTTACAATAGCCCCAACAGAAAGCAATTTTCATCAACAAGAGAACAGATATACAAAGTGTGGTGTGACCATACAATGGAATTCTATTCAGCAAGTAAAAAAGAAAGAACTATTGGAGCATAAAAATATAGGATGAATCTCGGAAACAGTATGCTGAACAAAAGAAGCCGGAAACAATCGTGCGTTATTGCCTTTATTTGAAGTTGAGAATGACACAAATCTCATCAACAGTGATAAGAATCAGAACTCTGGATGCCCATGTAGGGGAGAGGTCGGACCTGACCACAATGAAGCATGCAAGAGTTTCTTGAATGACAAAAATATTTCTATATCTTTTTGTTTGTTCAATCGCATCAGGATCTGGCTCTGTCACCCAGGCGACAGTGCAGAGGCGCCATCTGGCTCACTGGGCTCCATCTCCTACGCTCAAGCAATCCTCCCGCCTCAGCCTCCCAAGTAGCTGGGACTACAGGCACACACCACCACACCTGGCTAATTTATGGTATCTTTTGTAGAGAAGGGTTTTCACCATGTTGCCTAGGCTGGACTTGAACTCCTGAGCTCAAGCGATCCTCCCACCTCAGCCTCCCAAAGTGCTGGGATTGCAGGTATGAGCTGTCACACCCAGCCACACATCTTGGCTGCAGTGATGGTTACATAGGGATATACGTGTGTCAAAACCATTGAATAGGACACTAAAGCTCCGTGCATATTACTGTATGCAAATTTTACCTCAATAAAGCAAGTACATGCATTTATGTCAAAAGAAAATGTTTAACTGTTTTATTGGCCAGGAATGGTGGCTCACGCCTGTAATCCCAGCACTTTGGGAAGCCAAGGAGAGTGGATAACTTGAGATCAGGAGTTTGAGACCAGCCTGACTGACATGGTGAAACCGTGTCTCTGCTAAAATACATGGTGGTGCTAAAATACAGGCATGGTGGTTCATGCCTGTAATCTCAGCTACTCAGGAGGCTGAGGCAAGAGAATCACTTGAACCCAGAAAGTGGGGGTTGCAGTGAGCCAAGACTGCAGCACTACACTTTGGCCTGGGTGACAGAGCAAGACTCCATTTCAATAATAATAATAAGGCTGGGCAAGGTGGCTCATGCCTGTAATCCCAGCACTTTGGGAGGCCAAGGAGGGCAGATCACCTGAGGTCAGGAGTTCAAGACCAGCCTGGCCAACTTGGTGAAACCGTGTCTCTACTAAAAATACAAAAATTAGCCGGGCATGGTGGTACGTGCCTGTAATCGCAGCTACTTAGGAGGCTGAGGCAGGAGAATCGCTTGAACGGAGGCAGAGGTTGCCGTGAGCCAACATCACGCCACTGCACTCCAGCCTGGGCGACAGAGCGAGACTCCATCTCAAAAATAATAATAATAAATAATCGTATTATTAAATACATTCTTAAAGGGCATCTTCATATGGACTGTATCAATCTTTCCTTTAAGATTGGGAATCAAATGAAGATGCTTTGTTGATTGGATGGCCTCGGAAACCCTGTTGCAAACTCCAGGAAAAGAAACTGATTAAAAGGTGAAATATTAAAATAAATAAACACAACTATCCATGTGTTTGTGGCCATTAGTCCTTTTTCGGAGTGGCCTTGCCTCGGGTGCTGTGTACTGAGGCATACGGTGGACCTCTGCCCCGTGCCAGACTATCACAGTGAAGAGCGCACATAAAATAAGCAGGCAGAAAGAGTTCCCCAGATCTACCTCTATCACTCAATAACATGCAGTTACATGTTCCTCTCTATATACTAAAGAATGCCACAAGATGCTTCAGAGGAAAAGGAAAGTCGTCTTCTATTTTAGGTCAGCTGAGTGATAGCTGGCCCAGGACATGCCCTTCCTGTCCACCTCAAGCTCCTTTTAGCATTTGGTGAGATGGAGAGAAAATGGTCCTCTGATAGCAAATCAATATCCAGGTAGGATAGAAAGAGTATTTTATATCAAGTTTCCATAATGCCTATGTGGGGTATGTGATAATGCTTGAAAATGATGCTGCCACCTGCCAGCAATAGACTCAAAGCTTCAATTTTGGCAAAATAAATAAAAGGATGGTTAAAAAAAAATGATTTTCTTTTGCAGTGATCTCGTAGGACACAACATTGAGAAACAAGGGCAAATTTCTTGCAAAGCTTGTAGAATATACAGGAGATGGTTGGAAAGTTAAAATGTAGAAGGAACTAAAAGAGCCAGAGAGGAAGAAAACTTCCTGTGTGCCCACCGAGTGCAGGTACTTTGCACAAATCACTGTCAAAGCCATCCCAAGCCTGTGCTCACCCACGCGTGGATCCAGGGCTCCGAGTCCTGGCTCTGCAGCTCTCCAAAGTGCTCTCTAAAATACCACCCAGATCTCTGCAGGTCGAACTCAAGGCAGGTGTCTTTGAGAACTCCCAAAAGGCTTTTAATGCAAGGTTTCATCTCCTAGGGCCGCAGCCAGACCCACCTGCTCTCTCAACCCTGGGTCTGCCCCGGCGTTGGGCACCTGGTCCTGCTCCTTTACGGGGCTTGTTCTTGACCACCCATGCATCTGTTCTTCCTCCTGATCTCTGAATCATGTGGTACTAAGGAAGAACCTAAATGCTTCTTCTCTATGGGCACCTGCTGTGCAGCACCCCTCAATATCACCTCTGGGCCCTGTCGTGGACACCCTGCCCCACCCCTGGCCCCAGTGGGCCCTGTTCCCACCCTACCCATTCTCCACAGGGCCCACGATCTCCCCTCAGTGGTTTTTTTTCTTGAGACAGAGTCTCACTCTGTCACCCAGGCTGGAGTGCAATGAGGCAATCTCAGCTCACTGCGCCCTTCACATTCCAGGTTCAAGCAATCCTCCTGCCTCAGCCTCTGAATAGCTGGGATTACAGGCATGCACCACCATGCCAGGCTAATTTTTGTATTTTTAGTGGAGACAGGATTTTGCCACGTTGGCCAGGCTGGTCTTGAACTCCTAACCTCAGGTGATCCACCCGCCTTGGCCTCCCAAAGTGCTGGGATTATAGGCATGAGCCACCGCACCTGGCCCCTTCAATGATTCTGAAATTAATCTCAAACAGCTATCACGTCATCCTTAAATATTCTAGCAGACAGTTGGTGTTTAACTGGGAAAACAAATGCAAATACAACTGAAATGCTGGCTAGCGCTCTGTGCGACACTCCCTTTCCCCTGTGGGCCACCTCCCCAGAAATGGGGTCAGAATGGCTGCCTGGTCTCCCATGAGGGCTTTGTGATGGGTACATACCACAGTAAATGTGAAATGTATAAAATACACGGGACTAAGATGCAGAATGACAGTCATGGCACTCGTTTCGGAGGGCACACTTCCTTGGCGCTCCTCCTTACGGTTTATAGGCCACGCGTTCCCATCCCTCATTGCTTCCATATCCCTTCAAAAAGAGCAGCTCTGCCGGCCTTGTCCGAGGTTGCTGTGAGCCCCCCGGTGCCGGGTCAAAAGTCCATGTTGAATTTTCGTCCTACCTGAGCTCTCCCCACCAGTGGACAGTGACTGCTCTGGAAGCTCCCTGTTCTTGGTGTTGGGAGCGGCACTCTTTCCTGGTTTAATAGAAGTAATTGACGGACGGTTCCTCCTGTGGACTATCCCTTGAATGGCAGGTTTCCCGCCTCCATGGGCACTGTTGGGCTTCCATGCGTCTTCACCCCCCCGGCCTAGGGCTGGCTTGGACGCTGGGTAATTACCCACCAAGTCTGTGGGCTACTCCCAGGGGTGCTAACCCACTCCCTCTGCCTGGCCGGCCCCATAGGACTGAGGGCAGCCTCAGCACAGAACCTCACCACTCCCGTGTGATCCTTGAGGGTAGATGCCACGCTTTATTAATACCTATATTCCAGCATCGATATATCGCTATTCAATGAGTGTTTGCCATGAATAAATAAATGAAGACGTATTAAATGTGATTCAAAAGGCACTTAGGGGAAAGAACTTCAGTGAATCATAAATATGCCGCGAAGGGGCCAAACAGGAAGCATTCTTTAGCATTTTACAAGCCTAAGAAAAGACGTGTTTACTCCCTAAGTTTGGCTTTATGAATATCACACGTCACGCCTGCCCACGGAGTTTTCCACATGCAGAGCAAACCCTCTTGATTTCAGGTGACACGAGCACAGTGCCAGGAGGAACCCGGGCCATCGCCCTGATGCCTTTTTTCCCTTCAGGCAGGACCCAGTTAACTGACCCAACACAGGCAGAAACCTGTCCTGTTGTTAAAGCCCTTTAGGGAAGGGGATTCCACCCTCTTCCCGGCAATCAATTCTTACTGCAATGAGTGACCTGAATACGTCAAATCTATCCAGAAGAATCGTCTCTGCCAGGAACTCCCTCCCCACGGGACTCCAAGAGGAACCCCGCGGTTTCCAGCCCCTGATTCTTCCCCAGGTCAGGTGCAGGCCCACTCTCTCCCATGGGCTGGGAGGCAGCTGCGTCAGCCCAGAGGCCGGGGTGTTGACGCCCGTTGGCTGGAGTCCCACTGTCTGTCTGTCTGTGTTGGGAGGCACCTGTCTGGCTGCAGATGGGGCTGAATGTGGACACCAGTCCTGCTCCAAATGCGGGCTGCGCTCTCAGGCTTCAAGATGAAGGTGAACACAGCGAGACCGGGGGCACCCCCTCACTGCATCACACACTGGGTACCCGTGTGTGGCTCCATCTGGAGGACCCTAGGGACCCGGCCTGCGGGGAAGGTGCCAGCCGTCTGCTGGTGCCTCGGGCAGCAGCGCTGGTTCCTGGAATGGCGGCACCACCCTCAGGGGTCAGGGCTCGGCACCACTGTAACGTCCTTAGAAAGGCTTAGCTGCTGCCCATTCATCGCCAGCCAGTGAGAAAGTGTGGGCTGAGAGTGTCGTCTGTCTGTCTTGCATGACTATGCAGCCGGCTTTGCAGCTCAGACAGACACACTGGGTCGGGGGGCACTGCTGCCTGAGATCCGCTTGCACCTCCCAATGTACTCGGAGGCTGGGGAGACATTCCACGTAGAGCCCAGGCTGGGGAGGTCAAGAGGCATTTGGGTTGTAAAGACGGAATGCTTGCTGTGTTTGCAGTAAAGCGGTGAACCCTCGAGTCACAGCCCCTGGTGTGCACAGAAACGCCGTCGATGGGGACCCCTGAGCATCCTCAGCGTTGGAAGAGGGAAGAGTAGCAGGGCTCTGCAGACCTGGGGAGCCTCGTGGAGAAAGTGGAGTGTTCGGTGTTATTCCAGGAGGGAGAGGGGACGAGGAATGCCAGGCAGGACGGACGCTGCGGCCACAGTGGGCCGCAGAGGTGCCGTTTCCTCCTTCCTCCCGCGGGGTGAACCGACTGTCAGCTGCCCTGCGGGGTGACTCGTGCAGTGGTGAATGTACAGTCCACACGCGTCTCTGGCTGGTCGGACCTGTAGTTCGAGGAAAGACAGTCAACAGGTAAACCACACCGGAGCTACAAATTATGGGGCGGGGGAAGCACGGGGGAAGGAACCCCGAGAGGAGTAACAGAACCTCCCTGTGCCCTGGGCAGTCTGCCATCTGAGAGCTGGGGGAAACAGAACCCAGCGAGTGGAGCTGGTAGGAAGTCACTGCAGGTGACTGGCCTCTGCTGTGGGGCTGCCCCAACCCCTCAAGGCCCACCTCGTGTTCTCAGCCTCGCCCTGGTGGTCAGTGTCACACAGCTGCTCTCTGAGGCCCTGCGTCTCCATTTTCTCTGGAGCCATGAGGCGGGGAGAGGATCCCCAGACTGGACGCATGAGGCCGTCAACGCTCCCTGTGGCAATGCTTGGACACCCATGAGTCACGGGACTCCTCCCACCCCCCTGCATGGTGGACAAGGCTCCCCTGAGGCCCGTCACCAACAGTGTGGCCGGCCTGGCAGCACCCACCTGCTCCGTTCTTCCTCCCTGCCAGCTCCATACTTCCCAGCCTCCCTCTGCTGCCCCCTGGTCTCCCTTCCCAAATCAACCACCTTCACACAGCCCCTTGACCCCAGCTCTGCCATCCGGGGGAACCCAGGCTAAAAGAGCCCATGCCAGAGGTGGCCTGAAAAGTGTGTCCTCAGGATGGGTTTGAGAACTTGTGGCAGATGGCCCGGGAAGTCAGCCCAGGTTAGCAGAACAGCCTGGGTGGCACAGCCTGGGTGGCACAGGCTGGGTGGCTCAATTTCTCTCTCACCATTCTGGAGACAGGGAAGTCTAAGATCAAGGTGCTGGCAGATTTACTGAGTGACAAGGGCTCTCTTCCTGGTTTGCAGACAGCCACCTTCTTTCTGTATTTTCGCATGGCAGGCAGAGAGAGAGAGAAGGAAGAGAGAGAACACAGTGCTCTATCTTCCTCTGCTTATAAGGACACAAATCCCTCCACAGGAACCCCACCATTGTGACCGCACCTAAACCTCCATAATGCCCAAAGGCTTGCCTTCAAAGACCCTCACACTGGGGGTTGGGGCTTCAGCATGGGAGGTTTGGAGGGACATACACACTCGGCCCATCGCAGGCGGTGACACAGGGCACGCAGCGGCCGCACATACTGTGACCCCTGGAAGTGCAGGGGGAGAAGCGAGTGGAAAGAAACGCACTGGCTTCCTCTGTCGCTGTGGTATTGAACGGAGTGGAGGAAATGGCTCTTACAGACTGTGGAGTTGGCTGACTTTTAGAAGCCCCTAAAAAAAGAAATGACGGGCTTGGTGAGCCACCCTCAGCCCAAGGCTCCCTGTGAAAGTCAGAAGGCTCTGAGGCAGTGTTGACAGAGGCCTCCTGCGGCTATGGGGAGACCATGGAAGGTCAGGCCCAAGGGCGGATTGAACAGCAGCTGAGCTACAGGAAAGCAGAGCTCACAGCCTTGACGTGTCTCCCAGGCCAAGTCAGGGTCCTGCAGGGTCCAGCCCCTGCAACCTGGGAGGAAACACCTGCTGTCCACGGTCTGAGGCTCTTGACTGCCCAGTACCCCTGAACCCCCAGACTGGGCAGAGTGGCTTCCTCCTGCTGCTAGAGACAGAGACACTGGCCTAAGGGAGTGGGCACCTGAGTCTGTGTCTCACATGAACATTCTCCAGAGAGGAACTTGCCCCCGGGTCACTGTATGATGTGTGTGGCTCCCTCACATGTATGTGTGGAAATCCTGGCCCCTCGGGGGGTGGCATCAGGAGGTGGGGTCTCTGGGAGGCTCCACCCTCATGCATAAGATTAGTGTCTTTTTTTTTTTATTTTATTTGAAATGGAGTCTCATTCTGTAATGCAGTGGTGCTATCTTGGCTCACTGCAACTGCTGCCTCCTGGGTTCAAGTGACTCTCCTGCCTCAGTCTCCCAAGTAGCTGGGATTGCAGGCACCTGCCACAATGCCCAGCTAATTCTTTTGTATTTTTAATAGAGACGTGGTTTCACCATGTTGGCCAGGCTGGTCTCAAACTCTTGACCTCAGGAGATCTGCCCGCCTTGGCCTGCCAAAGTGCTGGGGTTACAGGCATGAGCCACGCACCAGGCCAGATGAGTGTCTTTAGAAAAGATGTGCCAGGGAGTTGAGTTGCCCGCCCACCACGTGAGAGCCCTGCAGGAGGCACGGTCTGTGAAGGGGAGAGTCCTCCAGACCGAATCTGCTGGCACCTTGGTCTTGAATTCCCCTGCCTTCAGATCCAAGCAACACAGTCTTGTCTATAAATGATGCCATCGGTGGCATTTGCCCATAGCAGCCCAATGGTACCAAGCTGACCAGAAAGACCAAATGAGCTGCAGGTGTCGGAGTCCTCGCCCAGCACCTGTGCCTTCCGGCCTGGTGATGGCGCAGCAGGAGTGGGACGGAGGCGGGTGCAGGCCCACACAGGGGCTCCCGGTCACCCGGTTTGCTCCAGGTTCTGCCCCTAGCACCCAGCCCTGATGCGGCATCTCCGCCGAGGGAATGGCAGGCTGTACCCGTATCAGTCACCTGGGAAGAGGCAGCTGTCTGCACCAGAGTCACCTCTGCTCTGCTCTGCACAAGAGGAGGCTGCTCTGCTGGGGGCTGGACGGTGGCAGCACCAGGAGCCTTGAGAACACCCACCTGGCTACAGGCATGAGGTCCTCAGAGGGAGGCAGCCCTGAGCGAGGCCTGGGCGAGTGTGTGTGAGTGCGAGAGTGTGTGTGTGTGAGTGTGTGTATGGGTGTGTGTGTGTGTGTGTGAGAGAGTGTGTGTGTGAGAGTGTGTGTATGGGTGTGTGTGAGTGTGTGTGTGTGTGAGTGTGTGTGTGTGTGTGTGAGAGAGAGAGAGAGAGAGAGCAAGAGGCAGGGTCTTGCTCTGTCACCCAGGTTGGAGTGCAGTGGCTGATCACAACTGATTGCAGCCTCCACCTCCTGGACCCAAGCAATCCTCCCACCTCAGCCTCTTGAGTAGCTGGGACCACAGGCACATGCTACCATGCCCAGGTAATTAAAAAAAATTTTTTTTAGAGATGGGGTCTTGCTGTATGTCCAGCATTGGTTACAAACTCTCGGCCTCAAGCAATCTCCTGCCTTGGCCTCCCAAAGTGCTGGCATGACAGGTGTGAGCCAACGTACTCAGCAGAATTTTGCCTAATTGCTTTTTTCCATTGAGCAAACAATGACTGAATTGGCCACCGTCAGATGCACATGAAAGAAACGCTAAAGGGCGTATTTGCTGCAGAGGGAAAATGTCCCAAATAGAATCCCAATAGTAAATACATTGATAACAGAGCGTGGTGACGCTAAAGAAAAATAAATCATATAAAATTAACAAGAATATATTATTTATTTTAAAACGTACAGAAAATTAGAATTCACGAAACTAGTATCCTGTAGGTCAGGGTGCGTACCTACGGAGAAAACAGGTCTTAGGCCCTTGCGTGTCTCAGAGGGCAAAGGTGCTCTCTCACTTCTGCTAGAGTTTGATAAGTCAAGGACAGACGCCGTAAACTGTAGGCTGACCACTAAAAATAGCAAAAGAATGTCTAATAAGCCCGTAGGAAGAAATGTGTAATAAAAAGTTCTTGAGAGCTGGGCTTGGTGGCTCATGTCTGTAATTCCAGCACTTTGGGAGGCTAACACAGGTGGATCACCTGAGGTCAGGAGTTTGAGACCAGCCTGGCCAACATGGTGAAACCCTGTCTCTACTAAAAATTATAAAAATTAGCCAGGTGTGTGGGTGGGCACCGGTAGTCCCAGCTACTCAGGAGGCGGAGGCAGGAAAACGTGGGAAGCAGAGGTTGCAGTGAGCCAAGATCACGCCACTGCACTCCATCCTGGGAGACAGAGCAAGACCTTATCTTAGAAAAATTATTAATGAGGAAATGGAATATTCCTCTTCCAGTGGCCATGGAACAAGTTGACCCACTCCTTTCTCCTCTCCCCCAAAAAAGACTAATTGAGTGTCAGATTTAAACAGTCTTACCAACATGAGTAAACAAATGCAGAACGTTGTAGCCAATAGCGATGAAATACATATTTTTTTAAAGGTCCTTTGAACAGTTCTGAAGCAAGACATAGTTCAACCACTGCAATGACACAAAGTAGATATTCTTTTTCTTTTCTTTTCTCTTTTCTTTTCTTCTTTCTTTCCTTCCTTCCTTCCTTCCTTCCTTTCTTTTTCTTTTTTGAGACAGAGTCTTGCTCTGTTGCCCAGGCTGGAGTGCAATGGTGTGATCTCAGCTCACTGCAACCTCTGGTTCCCAGGTTCAAGAGATTCTCATGCCTCTGCCTCCCAAGTAGCTGGGATTACAGGAACCCTGGGAGTTTAAGACTTTAAGAACAGCCTGGCCAACATGGTGAAACCCTGTCTTTACAAAAATACAAAAATTTGCCAGGCATGGTGACAGGTGCCTGTAATCCTAGCTACTTGGGAGGCTGAGGCAGGAGAATTGCTTGAACCCAGGAGGCAGAGGTTGCAGTGAGCTGAGATTGCACCATTGCACTCCAGCCCGGGCAGCAGAGTAAGACTCTGTCTCAAAAATACATAAATGAAAATTTAAAATTAAAAAAGTTAAGATGGGAAAGGAGATAAAACAGAAGAAAATATGAAAAAAGTAATGATAAGAGCAGAAACTAGTGATGTGGGGAAAAATAAAGAGAACCAACTAGTTAAAAACTTATTTATTTGAAGAATTTTTAAAAACCCAGACAATTGGCAAGATGGATAAAAATAAATTTAAAAAAACACACAGATTATCAATATCGGAAATGAAAAATGAAACATCACCACAGCTCTTACACAAACAACAGCAACAACACAAGGATACTTGGAACAATTTTATGCAAGTTCTTCAACCCCTTAGATGAAATGGACAAATTCCTTGGAAAACATAATTTACCCCAACAGAGACAAGAAGATACAGAACACTTGAATAGTCTTTTTCTATTAGGGAAATTATTACCCATAATTTTAGAACTTCTCACAAAACAGCATCCAAACCCATATGCCCCTCCAGTGAATTCTTCCGAAACTTTAAGGAAACACAACTGTCTTACACGTGCTGATGAAGACAGAAGAAAACGAGGAAAGTGCGCCCACTTGTTGCTGAAACCAGCATAGCGTTTGTACACAACTTCTAAAAACACTGTCAGAAGTAAAGCTGACAAGCCGACATCTCTTATAAACATAGATGTAAGAATCATATTGAGAAGAGAAAACCGGGGCTCCGTGTTTGGGTCCCCCTCCACGGACACCCCCTTCCTGGGAGCCGTCTTTCTCCCTCCTGGGTTTTCCCTCTGGGGTCCCCTTCCACGCTCTCTCGTGGAAGCCTGTCTCCTCCTCCGTAACTCCGTTTCTCTCTGCTCCCTGCCGCTCAGTGTGGAGGCTGTTTTCCTCTCCTGGATCCCATCTTTCTGGATTCTCTCACTCAGTGTGAGAGTCAGCAGTTTCTTTCCTTCTCCTGTCACTCTCTCTCTAAATAAATCACTTTCTTTTTTTTTTTTTTTTTTTTTGAGACGGAGTTTCGCTCTTGTTACCCAGGCTGGAGTGCAATGGCGCGATCTCGGCTCACCGCAACCTCCGCCTCCTGGGTTCAGGCAATTCTCCTGCCTCAGCCTCCTGAGTAGCTGGGATTACAGGCACGCGCCACCATGCCCAGCTAATTTTTTGTATTTTTAGTAGAGACGGGGTTTCACCATGTTGACCAGGATGGTCTCGATCTCTTGACCTCGTGATCTACCCGCCTCGGCCTCCCAAAGTGCTGGGATTACAGGCTTGAGCCACCGCGCCCGGCCAATAAATCACTTTCTAAAAACAAACAAACAAACAAACAAAGAATAGCAAACCAGGCATAGTAATTACAATTAAAATGATGCTACATTATGACTAAATAGAATTAATCACAGGGAATGCAAAATTAGTCAACATTAGAAAATCAATCAATATAATTCAGGACAGTAATAGAACACAGGAATAAATTGTGACAATCTCTGAAGAGGCAGAAACAAAGTTCAGCATCCATTCATGATCAAAGTTCTCAGCAATTAAAATGGCAGCATTTAAAATCTCAAACATATAATTTACAGAACAACCATAACAAGCCTTGTACATAATCACAAAGCAGTTAACAGCTTTCCCCGACCTCAGGAACAGAAGTCATGTTTACTGTTACCATTTATGCTCGCCTTTTAACTGGAAGTTCTAGACAGAGAATGAAGGCAAGTAATAATAGTAATAAATTAAGGATTGGAAATGAAGAAACAAAACTGTTATTACTTATGGAAAAGTTTATTCTATATGTAAAAAAATTAAGTAACTACAGATGAAAGTGACCACAGGTCAATATTCAAAAATAAACTGTGGGCTGGGCACAGTGGCTGACGCCTATGATCCCAGCACTTTGGGAGGCTGAGGCAGGCAGACCACTCCTGAGGTCAGGAGTTCAAGACCAGCCTGGCCAATATGGCAAAACCCCGTTTCTAATAAAAATTAAAAAATTAGCCAGATGTGATGGTGCATGCTTATAATCCCAGCTACTTGGGAGGCTGAGGCATGAGAATTGCTTGAACCTGTGAGACAGAGGCTGCAGTGCGCTGTTATCACACCACTGCTCTCTAGCCTGGGTGACAGAGTAAGACCCTGTCTCAAAAAAGAATAAATAAATAAACTATGAACATCTGTCTCCAGTGATGACCAAGTAAGCTCCTATCAAACCAATGGTCTTGCAGAAAATATCATAAACTCAAGACAAAGTCTAAAAAGATGAAATCAACTATGTGGCCTGGTGCCGTGGCTCATACCTACAATCCCAGCAGTTTGGAAGGCTGAGACTGGGGGACGGCTTGAGCTCAGGAGTTCGAGACCAGCCTGGCCAACACAGCAAAAGCCTGTCTCTAATAAAAATTCAAAAAGGAGCTGAGTGTTACATACTTGTAATTCCAGCTACTAGGGAGGCTGAGGCGCCAGAATCACTTGAACCTGGGAGGTGGAGGTTGCAGTGAGCCAAGATCACGCCACTGCACTCCAGCCTGTTATTACTCATGGAAAAATTTATTTTACAAGGTAAAAAATTAACTACAGATGAAGGTGACCACAGGTCAATTTTTGAATATTGACCTGTGGTCACCTTCATCTGTAGTTCATGTTTTACTGACAGAGCAACAGAGTGAGACTCTGTCTCAAAAAATAATAAATAAATATAAATAAGTAAATGAACTATGAATCTCTGTCTCCAGTGATGACGAGGTAAGCTCCTATCAAACCAATCCTCTTGCAGAAAGTACCATAAACTCAAGACAAAATTTTGTTGTGTTTTTTGTTGTTATTGTTTTAAAACTACCTGGCCAGGCGCACTGGCTCACACCTATAATCCCAGCAGTTTGGGAGGCTGAGACTGGGGGATTGCTTGAGCTCAGGAACTTGAGGCCAGCCTAGGCAATATGGCAAAACCCCATGTCCACCAAAAATTAAAAATTAGCCAGGGATGGTGGCAAGTGCCTGTGGTTCCAGCTACTTGGGAGGCTGAGGTGGGAGGATCGCTTGAGCCTGGGAAACAGAAGCAGCAGTGAGCCAAGATTGTGCCAAGATTGTGCCAGTGCACTCCAACCTGGGTGACAGAGTGAGACCCTGTCCAAGAAAAAAGAAGAAAAAATCAACTACCTGAAGACTGACTCAAAAGAGACAAATTCTAGGGAAATTGACACTTAGAAAAAGGAAACAGCTTCCCAGTGTGTTAGTTTGCTGGGGCGTCCGTAACAAAACACCGCCGGCTGTGTGGCCTAAGCCATCAGTATTTGCTTTCTCACAGTTCTAGAGCACGGAGGGCCAGTGTCAGCAGGACTGGTTCCTTCTGAGGCCTCTCTCCTTGGTTTGTAGACAGCTGTCTTCTCCCTACGTCCTCACTCTGGCTTCCCTCTGGGACATTATACAGTGAGGAGCAATTATTCAAAGAATGGCTAACTCCCCGTCAGAAACAACAAGGCCAGAGGAGAGGGGAACGATCTTTTTTCTTTTGGCTGAGTTTTGCTCTGTTGTCCAGGTTGGAGTGCAACGCCTGCCTCTCTGATTCAGGTGATTCTCCTGCCTCCACCTCCCGAGTAGCTGGGATTGCAGGCGCCCACCACCACGTCTGGCTAATTTTTGTATTTTTAGCAGAGATGTGATTTGCACCGTGTTGGCCAGGCTGGTCTCGAACTCCTGATCTCAGGTGATATGCCTACCTTATCCTCCCAAAGTGCTGGGATGACAGGCGTAAGCCACTGCGCCCAGCCTTAAGTATTAATTATTCAACACTTTAATTAAAAGGCAGACATTATCAGATTGGATTTTAAAACGCAAAGCCCAACTGTATGCTGTCCTCGGGAGTTCTACTCCAGATATAAAGCTCAAGTGGGCTAAGAACCAGTGACGCCGAAGGATATGCCATACCAACAATTCGCATGAGAACGCTGGACCTCTATGTTAATATCAACTGTCCTAATTCCGGTAGACTTCAAGACAGAGGATTAAGAGAAACAAAGAGACATTTCATAATGTCTGAGGAAAACAATTTCTGTCTTTCTCTCCTCTTACAGAACGCTACCCAAACCAAACGGGAGTTTTTCCCCCACACCCACCGACCTCCCATGCGCCAGACACCGACGCAAGGTCCTAAAACTCCGTCATGGCGTTCCTTGGAGCCAGTGGGCACCCATGGGTGGAGAGCTCAGTCCTGCAGGGTTGCCTCCACTTCCGACGCCAGTGTCAAGCAGTGGTCAGGTCCTCAACTTGGTCCCGCTTCTGTCCAACGTAGCTGCATATCAGGGGTTCCCATGAGCCCCTCTTCAGGTTGATAGCTTGCTGATGTGACGGCTCACAGCACTCAGAGAAACACTTGCGTTCACTAACTTAGTATAAAGACCACAGATGAACTCTCAGGTGAAGAAAGGTGCCAGGGCAGGAGCTGGGGTGCACCCCCAACAAACACCCCCACCCCCAGCGTGCGGGGGTGTTCAGCAAACTGGAAGCTTCCCAACCTCGTAGTTTGGGATTTCACAGTGGTTTTGTCACGTGGGTGTCATCAGTTAGGAGCTCAATCTCCAGCTCCCCCCAGGGGGTTGGCGTTGAGAGTTCCAGCTTCTCAGGGCAGCTCAGTCTTTCTGGCGACCAGCCCCCCTCCCAGGGGCCACCAAGAGTCACCTCATTAGAACAAAAGGTGCTCCTATCACCCCCAGAAATTCCAAGGAATCAGGGGCTCTGTGCCGAGAACTTGGGACAAAGACCAAATATATATTTCTTGACATTTCACAATGTAACATCTCAAATTAACTTAGCAAACGAAGCAGATACGTGAAAAAACGTGCCTTGGTCACTGGAAATGGGACCTGGGGTAAACAGTGAGAGAGAAAGTGCAGCTGTGTGTCTCTTACAGAGACGCCGCTCCCTGATGCTTCACAACGCGGCCCAGAGCCTCTGCACTTCCTGCGCAGAAACCTGCAAACTTAAGAGCTGCAAGACAAGAACAGAGTATCCAGCCCTTTCCCAGGCTCATCGACGGTTGACATCCGGCCCCATTTGCTGTAGCATTTGTTCTGCTCCCTCGTCTGACATATATTTATATAAAATGTGTGCACATCATATACATCAAAAAGAGTACAATTTCCTATATAAACATATCGTTCCCCCTAAGTTATCTGAGAATAAATTGCATACATTGTGGCCTCTAAATACTTTATTTAGCCTCTAAACATTGACCTTCTAAATATTTCAGTGTCTTTCCTAAAACCAAAGATATTCTCTAGCATAACCACAGCACAGCTATCCACTTCAGTAAATTTAACATTGATAAACTATTTTTGTCGAATCTCTTGCCTGGATTCCAGGTTCACCACAGATCCATAATGTCCTCTTTTCCTCAGCGCAGGATCTATTCTAGGATCGTAGATCGCTTTTAATTTTCTTGTTTTTTAATCCTCAGCCTTTCTGTCTTTGATGGCGTCGATGCGGTGTTTGCTTTAATGATAATATAGGATGCGTTTATGGCTCTGGAGCTATTGCTCTGATGAGAAGACAAGACCAAGAGTCAGGGGCTTCTGGGGTGTGGTGGGCACCCACCTACCCTCTCCCACCCCGCAGAGCACCAAGCATCAACAGCCCCCACCTGTGGCCCCTCCTCTAACTCTTTCTTGAGCCCATGACAGGACCCGCAGGGCCAATGGCCTGCTGTCACGAGGCAGGTATCTCATGCAGGACAGCCTCTCCCTTGCTCCCACTTTCTGCCCACAGGTGGTCAGAGGAAGGTAAGAAAAGAAAGAGGACTTCTGGGACCCCAAGACCCCCACCCCAGGCTTAGCGGAGGCAGGACTCAACAATACCATTCTTGATAGCCAAGGTGTCCTGGATGTCAAAGAAAACAGAAAGACGGGCTCTGAGAACAGGTGACTCCTTCACGTTCTCCTGCCCTGCAGCCACGGGTGCCCCCACCCTGACAAAGATTCATGGAGTTCAGACCCCAATCCTCGGCTTACCTGAAACAGCCAGAGAGAACTGTGGGCAATCTCCCCAGGCAAGCATTCAAAAACAGTTTTTAGGTGGTATCTAAGTTATTTCAGGCCATCTGAACTCTGGGCTACATCCAGTTATTTCTGAATTTGAAAATCTTCAAAGGAACAATAGAAAGCCCCAGAGGCATTAGAGATAATGATCATAGAACAAGAGTGATATTTTTAATTGCAAAATCGCTCAAGAAATAGCATCTTCCAAATGGGAACTGATCTAGCTGATACTGATTATTTGCTTATGGTAGATTCCAAATTATATTCTGCCCCTGCCTTTTTTCCGGTGGAAAAATCAACATCTCTTTGAAAGATCGAATCTCGTGTTTTCCTTAATTTCACATTGAGACCATCGTCCCTTCCAGTGGGTGCCGTTTCTGTCTTCATTCACCGGCTTCCACTTCCAGCCTGCAGCGCTGCTTGCTAGCAGTTTCCCTCAAGCCAGTGCTTAGAGTTTGTCAATTACTCATGCAAATGAGCTAAGTTGCCAATCCGGAATTAGTAGAACTGGGTTTCCCTTTTTATTTTAGGATCGTGCTAGAGTGCAGGGAAAACCAGCTGTGTCTGTCAGAATGCTTTCAACCACAAGGGACAGAAAGTCTCACAAAGGCAGCTCAGCCAGTCGGGAGAACGGGTCACCTTGAGCCACACCTCCCAGGTGTGTGCAGGCCTGGGGACCCCGAGGAATTCAGGGGCCACAGACACCACAGTTCTTCCCTGTCACTGCCGTGGAAGCCAGGCTCCCGCCTCCAAGCAGTGTGGCTGAAGAACTCAGAGAGCAGATCAGCCCTGCTGCTTCCAGGCTGCAGGACCAGCTAACGCTCCATCTGCAGGGTCCATCCCCTCCAGGGAGGATGGGGGATGACGGCCCATGCCCTTGGGTGCGCACCATGGCCAGGACCCTGCGACCCGGCGAGTGTGCAGGATGACTGACTCCTGTGTGACAGAGGAGGAGCCAGGAGCACGGAGATGTCAGGAGCTGCCCGAGACCACGCAGCCCGTGGTGGAGCCAGGGTCTGTCCCGTCTGTGCTTTGCACCAACAGCCCTCGCTGTCTGCACCTCACGGGGTTGTCTGGGTCCCAGAGTTTGTATGAGTAATGGGCAGGGCAGGCACATGGTAATGCCATCCACTGCCAGCTACTCGTTTTCCGAGCGCTATCCCACTTCTCTCCTGGTTCCCAGATTGTCCCCACATGGCACCTGGGGCAGTGCATGACACAAGCTCGAATGGGACCTCTGCCCCCAGACGCACCCACCCTCCCGCACCCCACATCTCAGGAGCCAAGAGCCGCTGCTGCTCCTCTAGGGTGAGGCCCTGGCTTCCATGGGGTTCACGACAGGCAGGGCTCGAGGTGTCATTGTTCCACTCACAGCCCAACATGCTTTTGTGAGTCAACAGTATTTATACCATCGAGCAGCGTCAGCCTTAGGAAGGTGGCAGAAACGTGGGAGACGGGCGGGAGCTGAGGCCATGCGGGATTCCTCGGGAAGAGCCTCCATGGGGAGGAGGAGCCAGTGCAGGAGCCCACGGAAGAGGCCAGGAAGGAGGAGGGAGGAGGGCGAGGCCAGGGGCATTCTCCTTCCCACCTTGGCCTTGGTAGACAGATCCAAGGAGCTGCAGCCGGAGTGGCCTCCGGCCCCCAAGAAGAATTCCTGGGAGACTTTGCAAAGCCAGGGTTTCCTTCACACAGTGCCACTGTCAGAGACGTTCCAACCAGAGCGAGTCTTGAGTGAGGGCTGGGAATAGGAGGCCGGGACTGGGGGGGCTGTATTCTCAGAAGGCCAGGCCTCCCTCCCTCTAGGCGTTTACAGGTCAGGGACAAATTCATGATGTTTACTAAACAGACCCATACCTGGAAGGGTCCAGATATGCCGATATTTGGAGAGCGAAGGCATTCTTAATTTTGCTTTAAAGCTAACAATATCGATTCTTGTAAAATAGAGCAATTAAGAAAATTAAACCTTTATCACAAACCCTCCTCAGAGAGCACGTCTCCCATCCACACAGGCCTTTTCCTGGGGCGGACGCTGCGTCCTTCTCTGTTGGCGGAGCAGCTGCGCGTTCGCCACTTTACTTTCTGAATCAACTTGCTTCGACTTTGCACTGTGGACTCGCCCTGAGTTCTTTCTTGCACAGGACCCAAGAACCCTGGGTCAGGTCTGGATCGGGATCCCTGTCCTGTTACATATTTCTGGCAACCACAGAAGGGACCATAGTGCAGAGTCCCTGACCTGAGGCCACCTTAGGGTACGTGGTGGGGTCCTCTAACACCGCTGCGGGGCCCACTGGCCACCTCTGCTGCAGGAGGCTTCAGCTGCCACGTCACAGCAGAAAGCGTCTCACTGTGGAAACGAGGTGGGTTCTGCAGGAACCAGGAAGATTTCATTGATTTCAGTGGCGAAGAGAGGAAAGGCCAAAGCTGACTCTGGCACAGGACAGGCTTGGAGGGCGCTGAGGACGAGGTCGACCGGACGAAGGCGTGTGCACCTTGACCTTCCCCTGGCCCTGCCCTGCCCAGCACCATCTGGCTGACATTCTGCGCAGACAGGAAAGGCCGGGCTGTCTTCACGTCTTTCCCCTGGAGCGCCGCTTCCCACCTGGGGAGCTTTAGAATCAAGCTGGCTGGGACTCCACCCTCAGGTTTCTGGCTCCATCGCCTGGGCTGTGGCCCTGCCGTGGTGTTTCGGAGGCGCTCCCAGGAGAGCCATGAAGGCTGCTCTGCTCTGCCCTGGGTCTTTGTGCTGCAGTCTGGAGTGGAAGCATCTGTGCAACTCAATTAAGCACCAATTCAACCACCCCCTGTTTAGTACCTGGCGTATTTTGTACTGGGCATGGGACTTGGTTACTGTGCCCCAGGAAATTACAGGGTACAGTCCCAGCCGAGATCCCCTGTGCCTAGGGATATACACATCCAGCCCCGGCCTGCTGTGAAGGGGAGGGAGGGTTTTTATAGAGAAGGGAGACTTTTGAAAATGCCAAGTCTCTTAGCTCAGCGTCCGTGCCAGACCCTGCTCTGCTCCAACACCCCGGGGCCCCGCCTTCCTGTTGCCTTCAGCCTCTGTCCTTGCTTTGTTGCTGAATCAGCACAGCACGAAAGTGCCGTCAGATCAACCAGTTTCTCCTGGATGCTGTGGCCCTGTAGGTGGGCAGTGGCTTCCGTCCCCCGAGCCATGTAGCCACAGTCACCCGGTTGCCCAGGAGGGGAAGTGTGAGTGTAACACTGTCACCACCACCCTCGGCCGCCTCTCACGCCATGTCCTGTGACTTGGCCCCCACAGTCTTCCCCTCCCGGTGCCCCATCTCAAAATGTAACTCCTCTGCCTCTCAAGGGGCTAAAAATCTGACAAATTAATTTCCTTTAAGATATACCAACCCAAATGCCCAACGATGATAGACTGGATAGGGAAAATGTGGTACATATACACCATGGAATATTATGCAGCCATCAAAAACGATGAGTTCACGTCCTTTGTAGGGACATGGATGAACCTGGAAACCATCATTCTCAGCAAACTGACACAAGAGCAGAAAATCAAACACCGTATATTCTCGCTTATAGGCGGGTGTTGAACAATGAGAACACATGGACACAGGGAGGGGAGCACTACACACCGGGGTCCGTTGGGGGGAAATGGGGGAGGGGTGGGGGGTGGGGAGGTGGGAAGAGATAGCATGGGGAGAAATGACAGATACAGGTGAGGGGACGGAAGGCAGCAAAGCACACTGCCATGTGTGTACCTGTGCAACAATCTTGCATGTTCATCACATGTACCCCAAAACCTAAAATGCAATTAAAAAAATTAAAAAATAAATAAATAAATAAATAAATAAATAAATAAATAAATAAAGATATAATTGGATAGAACGGGCGCTGTAGCTCATGCCTGTAATCCTAGCACTTTGGGAAGCGGAGGCAGCCAGATCACGTGAGGTCAGGAGTTACAGACCAGCCTGGCCAATGTGGTGAAACCCGTTCTCCTCCATCTCTACTAAAAATACAAAAATTAGCTGGTGTGGTGGCAGGCGCCTGTAATCCCACCTGCTCGGGAGGCTGAGGCAGGAGAATCACTTGAACCAGTGAGGCAGAGGTTGCAGTGAGCCAAAATCAGGCCATTGCACTCCAGCCTGGGCATCACAGCAAGACTCCATCTCAAAAAAAAAAAAAAAAAAAAAAAAAAGATATAATTGGATTGATAAAGCCTAGTGGTTACCATCTTAGAGACGTTTCTACTCTGTTGGCTGTAGTACCTCCATGTTGAAAGTGTGAAGAGTCTGTAGCGTACATTGGGAGTGAATTCCCCGTGGGTCTCTCATGTTGCCACATGCCTTGCAGGCAAGACGCTAACTGTCTTTGTCCAAGGCTGTCTTTTCCAGAATGACTGAATAGCAAACAGCCTTGAAAGATACAGTTTTCTCTGGTACAAAAGGTGGGCACATTCCTGCCTATGATAGAAGATTTGCATCCTCTAAGCTCAGGGTTCCTCTCTGTCATGCACCTGCTGTGTGTGGGGGTGCCCACCTGTGTCCAGCCACTCACCCTATGGCACTGGAAGGCAAGAGGAACTGCCATTAAGATGCAGATGTCATGCTGCCTGTGGCAGGAGTAACAGTCTTTTTTCTCTGACCTTGGAAGCTCATGCCTGCCACAGCATCCGTGAAACTGGCAGGCGGATGCATTAGCTCACAAGTGGTGAAATCTCAGTCTTTCACAGTTTCTGGCGCTATGTTCATATGGTGGATGATGACATAGCTGTCAAAATGAACACACTGCAGTGAGACATAACATGGTGAAACTTAGCAACGTAAGGCCAAAAGAAAGTCTAAAATCACTACAGAAAGTACAAGACCAGTTTAGTAAAGTTAAGCATGTTCACACACACACTTTTTAGGGATACATATGCGAGCAAAACTATTTTTTAAAAAGTGAAGGTGGGAGAGTAGGGACGTGGGATTTAGGATGATGGTCATCTGGGAGTGAAGAGCCAGGGGATGGTGTGGGAGCAGGGTGGAGCTGTGCGGTTTAAGGTAGGCTATGGCCAAAATCCTGGCTTTTGTTTGGGGTAGTGAGGTATAGATGCTCCGACTACATTATCAAAATAAACAGATAACTAGCGGCCCACAGTATTGGCCAATGATGAAAGTGTGCTACATGAAGCAAGGATTATTATTAATTCAGTTTGTCTGCCTGAAAACAGTTATAAAGATGGACAAATAAATAGATTAAATCAATAAATGCATGGATGGATAGACAGATGGATGGATACATAAAAAACAGACAAGAAGTTTGGCCGAAAACCTTCTTGAGGACGCTTCTTGCTCAGGAACTCCTAGCCTTTCTTATCCTTCCTTAATCTAAAGATGAAACGAGACATCTCACAGGGAATACTGCTTTAGAGGATGGCTACCGGTGCCACATGGCAGAGTTTCTGTTGTTGTTTTTCTTGGGGTGCGTTTGCATAAACACCTGCAACAGCAATTTCTTATACTGCAGAGCCCCAAAGACACCCTTCAAGTCCATCAGTCTGGACGTGGTGAACTTTGCTGCAGGTTCAGCGAGACCCTTCCATAGCATTGATGGAATTTCTAGAAAAACTCACCAGCTGGCCTCTTTGCCTGGCTCCATGAAGTCCCAAAGAGGCAGAGGGAGACTGGGAACCACTGGAATTGTGGGTTTCTCCCTGTGGAGTGCTCACTAGGGCCTGGGCACCACACAGTGGGGACATAGGGACGGAGGTGTCCACCCAACCCGGCAGCAGTTCCAGGCTTGCAGGGCCATGCACTCTGCACCCAGATGACGCTCTTGGGATCTGGCCACGTGGCTGGTCCTTTGGCTCAGCTTGTTCTGTGCCCCCAGAGCATGTGCTGCCTGTGCCAATGTCCTCTGGAAAGGGATGGAGTTTACAGACTTTTCTAGGCCTCTAGGCTTGAAGTAAATTTTACAAGCTAATTTCCTTGAAAGACAGAATTGCTGTGGGTGAAGAAAGGCTCGTATAACTTGAGCAAGGAATGAGGTGTGTAATTTAAAATCACTTCATAGGCTGGGCATGATGGCTCATGCCTGTAATCCCAGCACTTTGGGAAGCCGAGGCAGGCAGATCACCTGAGGTCAGGAATTCAAGACCAGACAGGGCAACATGGTGAATGAAACCCTGTCTCTACTAAAAATACAAAAATTAGCCAGGCAGGGTGGTGCATGTCTGTAATCCAAGCTACTCAGGAGGCTGAGGCAGGAGAATTGCTTAAACCCGGGATGTGAATGTTGCAGTGAGTCAAGATTGCACTGCTGCACTCCAGCCTGGGCAACAGAGCAAGACTCCATGAAAAATAATAAATAAATAAATAAATAAATAAAATCAATTCCTAGGAAATGGAATAGTAACCACTGAAACATGGAGTTTCTGGGGCTCATGCAGCCCAGGCCCTGGCTGGACACCGTGACCCCGGCACGGCCCAGGCTTTGTCACCTCCGCTGTGGGTCAGGCTGCTTCCAAGTGCTGAGCTGCCAGCACCCCTGTTTCCCCACCACGTCCTGGTCCTCACAGCAGGTACTGGTCTCCCGGGCCCCTGAAAGAGGAATCAGAAGATAAAGATTCTATTCCAGGCACGATGGCCGCTCTTGGACCCCTTTGTCTACACAGCAATCACACACATCCCTTTGTCTACATGGCAATCACACACAGCTCCTTTGAAGCTGTAGTTTTTCACCCATGGCCTTTGGTTCACGATGCCCAGCACCCCCAGCCCCAGTCCAGGAGGATTCATTCCACAATGTCTGTGAAGGGCTCACCTCATCAAAGGAAAGAGCTACAGGAATCGGTGGCATTCAAAATAGAAGTGAAGCCAGAAGATGTTTAATCTCAAGGGTAAACGCTTCCTGTGCAGTTCAATAAACCGCATGTGTTCAGAGAGGAGCAGGTGGCACAACGGAAGAGGGAGAATAGCGCTCCGCACGGGGGACAAAAGCGGGCCAGCCCAGCGGGCACCGGAGGGAAAGGCGCCCGGTGCTCAGAGGCCCGCGGCTGGCAAGAGGGCCTGTCCTGGGGCCACATGCGCAGGAGGCAGACAGCATCACAGGCTGTTGCTTGGCGCTTCCAGGCGGTGTCAGGGCACCCCTAATTGGTGGACGCACCCTGCAGTGGGAAGTCGGGGTGGGCCTAGCCTTTCCCTGGAGCTTGGGCAAAGTACTCCTTGCCTCTGAGTCCCGTCTTGGAGAGGAGGGCTGGCCACACACTTTTCAGTTTGCATGAAGGCCTACGATGCCTTTGCCAGGTGAATGCCATCAAGCCCCTCCCTGCCTGAGAGGCGTCGGAGCACCGCCGCCGGGAACCCAGGTCCCAGAGCCTTGGTTCAAATCTCAGTTCTGTTGCTTAATATTTCCCCCAATATTTTGTTATGAAAAATTTTAAACACAGAAAGCCTGCAGGAACGGCCCAGTGGGCACCCGCCCGCCTGCCGCCCGCTCCTACATGCGAGCAGTGGACAATTTACCACATCCACCCCTCTGTCTACCAATCCGTCTTGCTTTCACGTATTTCAAAATAAACTTCAGGCCAGGCAACCTCCCATCAGGAAGGTCAAGGCGTGGCCTCCCATGGCTGCCCCAGCAATGCCTCCAAACCAACTCTGCCCAAGAGCAACCAGGGTTATGTGGATTTCACTTTGCAAGTAAGATGCCAGATTAAGGAGAAAGATTACAGATGGGGAGGGAAGTCAGGGATGGTCCCTGCCTGCCCGAGTGCTATCACGGAACAGCAGCGGGCATCCGTGACTCCGACGGCCATGCCAGAGCCCTTCTGAGCACAGGCAGGCGGGTGACCAGCATTCCCACACCCTCCAACAGACGACTCAGAAAGGCAGGGCTTTTATGAAAACATCTGAACTGAGAAGTCATCTGCTAATAGTTTTCTTTGTCAGACTCTGTTTTCAATGTTTCATTAGGAGCAATCTCAGCTTTAGAGGAACTTTGGAAAAAAATAACCCATTGTCCACGCTTAACTTTTTTTTTGGGGGGGGGGGTTTGTTTTGTTGTTTTGCTGGGCCACTTCATGTAGACATCACGAGGTTCACCTTGGTGACCTCAACATGTCTCTGAAAAAACAGGATGTTCTCCTGCACAGCCAACGTCCCATTCTCTCACCTAAGAAAGTAACGATTCCTTAATGCCATCTCCTATCATGTCCAAATTCAGAATGTCCCCATAGTCCCCAAACGCCTTGTATTATACCACCAAAGTTCATGCGTTGTATTTTGCTTTTCTGTCTCTATTCCCTCTTTTTATTTCATGTTTTGAGACATAGCTGCACTCTGTTGCCCAGGCTGGAGTGCAGTGGCGCCATCTCAGCTCACTAGAACCTTCACCTCCTGGATTCAAGCGATTCTCTCGCCTCAGATTCCAAGGTAGCTGGGATTACAGTCGCACATCACTGCGTCTAGCTAAATTTTGTATTTTTAGTAGAGACAGAGTTTCACTCTGTTGCCCAGGCTGGTCTCAAACTCCTGACCTCAGGTAATCCACCCACCTCAGCCTCCCAAAGTGCTGGGATTACAGGCATGAGCCACAGCACCTGGCCTATAAAAATAATTTGCTCTTGAAATTTGACGGGATTTAACAAAAGTATGTTCCTGCCTCCTGAATACATCTTCTATGAGAACTGCATACAGATGTTCACCTGTTCACAAGAAAATTGAGTAAATTATTTAAATGTTACTGTGCCCTCCCTGGATTGGACTTTGGAATTTGCCTTTCATTAACACACTACAGTCTGACGTGGGGCTAAAATGTAAACACTATCTCTATTTTAAAATAAGTGATCCTAGGCCGGGCGTGGTGGCTCAAGCCTGTAATCCCAGCACTTTGGGAGGCCGAGGCGGTGGATCACGAGGTCAAGAGATCGAGACCATCCTGGTCGACGTGGTGAAACCCCGTCTCTACTAAAAATACAAAAAATTAGCTGGGCATGGTGGCGCGTGCCTATAGTCCCAGCTACTCAGGAGGCTGAGGCAGGAGAATTGCCTGAACCCAGGAGGCGGAGGTTGCGGTGAGCCGAGATCGTGCCATTGCACTCCAGCCTGGGCAACAAGAGCGAAACTCCGCCTAAAAAAATAAAAAATAAAAAAAATAAGTGATCCTACATAAAATTAGCAAAATGGAACACTGCTAGTCTGTGAAAATGAAGTGCCCAGTGGGACGTCAGGCACGCTCCTAGTGTGGTCTCACCGTTGCCTGACTGTCCGTCTACCCATCTTCCTGGAGTGGTGGCCGCTGTGTCTGACCCTGACTCGGATGTGAGTTGACTCCAGAGCGTCCTGAGTTTGCCGGCTTCCCGTGTAGGGCTGGTGTGAGACGGGCAGGCAATGGTGCTGTCTTGGCTCACTGCAACCTCTGCCCCCCAAGAACACGCCTGCAACTGACACCCGCTGGATGGAGTTTCTCTCCTGGCTTCCCTGCCCTGCTCTCAGAGTCCCCCAGACCCTAGCCCTCACTGCTGAGGACCACGGCCCTGAGCATGCCCCAGCTTTCCTCCCTGGGCTGTGATAGGGCCCCAAACCCACCTCCTCCCCCCAGGATCCCATCCCTGCCCTCTGGCTTTGGGCTGGAAAGATGGCGGTAAGTGTCAGTGGCCCCCAGAAAGTCATGTCCCCTGGAAGCTGTGAATGTGACTTTATTTGGAAATAGGGTCTTTGTGGATGGAATCAAGGTGATGTCACACTGAAGTAGGGTCAGGTGTAACCACCAGTGTCCTTAAAAGAAGGAAATTGGGCCAGGTGCAATGGCTGTAGTCCCTGACCTCAGGCTTCCGGTCGCCAGCATGGTGAGAGAACGCACTTCTGCTGCGTACGCTGCGCAGTGTGTGACACTTTGTTACGACATCCCTAGGACACGAATTCAGGAGGCGTCTGTGACTGGCCAGGGTGTCCTTTTGAAGATGGTTTTAAAGCAGGACGGTGTCTCAGCTCAAGAGGAAACATTTCAGATGGTGAGGGTGTGGACCAGCTACTCAGCAGGAAGAAATCACATCTCGGAATGGAAGAGGAGAATTTGAGAAAGCCGCTTTGATCTGCAGGTTTTGAAGGAACTGTGGGTATTTTGATGTCGCTTTTCTGAGCAATTGAGCCCAAGGCACCCATGTAGAAATGGGAAGTCATAACTTCCAAGCATTGCTCATCACAGACACCCCGGATCAGACAAGCCGATCGCTCCGTATCCATGCCAGGCTCTCCCCTGCTCCCTGGTGCGGAGACCCTGGGCCACGGAAGAGGCAAATTCACTCAGTAATTCAGCAAAACAGCTCTTTGGCCCTTTTTTTTTTTTTTTTTTTTTTTTTTTTTTTTTTTTTGAGATGGCGTCTCTCTCTGTCACCCAGGCTGGAGTGGAATGGTACTGTCCTGGTTCACCACAACCTCCGCCTTCCTAGTTCAAGCTATTCTCCTGTGTCTCAGCCTCCTGAGTAGCTGGGATTACAGGTGCCCGCCACCACGCCTGACTAATTTTTGTATTTTTGGTAGAGACTGGGTTTCACCATGTTGGCCAGGCTGGTCTCAAACTCCTGACCTCAGGTGATCTGCCTGCCTCGACCTCCCAAAGTGGTTTAAGAAGGAAACATACCCCCCTCCACTTTCATCTGCTTGTTCACATGCTAATTCTGAGAAACATAGCCATTGCACTTTGACACTAATTATTCCACTTCTTACAATATTTAACCAGTACTCTAACAAATTGTTAATTTAAGAAGAATTTGCAAAGGAAGTAGCCCTACTGTGCTTTTTTAAAAGGCAGACCAGAAAAGAGTGTGTGAAAGCGTCTTACTGTAACCTTCCCTGAAAGGGTCAGCCAACCAAACCCGAACTCTGCATCCAGAAGTTCAGCTTTGTGTGGTGTGTGACCATATAATGCAAGCTGCACATTGTGGTGACCTACCAGTTTGAGTTGAATTAAATATTGAAAGCAAACTCCAGAAATATCTCAAAGGAAACACACCAGCAATATTGTATCGATTGTGCTAGGCTGCTTAATAATTAATTCCCTCACCTCAGTTTTTGAATGTCTTTCTGTTTATGCCTCAGCACCACAAACAACTGAGAAAGGGGCCGCAGCTCCGGCCTCCATCTGCTGCTGCGAATTCCGAGCAGGGTGCTAGCAGGGGTGGGGAGGAAAGAGGGCTGGCCCCTTCCGTGTGTCCACTACATAGACACCCAGGCCCGTGTCCCAAAGCAGACCTCGGCTTACAGCAAAAACAGGACAAAGTTGTTGCCCCCTCAGTAGGGTGACCCTCCCAGGGTTGGCAGGCAGAGAATCGAAACAAGGACCCTTCCAAACACAGCAGGAGTACCGACAAACGCCGGGAAGTTCGGCTGTGGCCTTGTGGCTGCGTTTCGTGGCCCTGCTTCAACCCCATCAGTGTTTTGAACGCCGTTGGGGGGAAGACGAGAGTCTGCTCACGTGCTGCCCAAACCAGAAATGCTGGCGTCACCTCCACACTTCTGCTTCCTTGAAGAAGGGACCAGTCTCACACGTCCAGACAGGGCTTTGGAACTGGAGATGAAACCCTGTGAAAGAGAAGCCTTGGTTTGTGGTCTCACCGAGCCTGGGCAAGGAGGCCAGAGGAGGCTGGAGGAGGCTGGAGGAGGCTGGAGGAGGTCGCTTCTGTGTCTTGGATAGGGACTTGCTTAATTCTTTTATTTATTTTTTTTTAATTTGAGACAGAGTCTCACTCTGTTGCCCAGGCTGGAGTCCAGTGTTGCTCATCTTGGCTTACTGCAAGCTCCACCTTCCGGGTTCCAGTGATTCTCCTGCCTCAGCCTCCCAAGTCACTGGGATTACAGTTGCACACCACCACACCTGGCTAATTTTTGTATTTTTTAGTAGAGATGAGGTTTCACCATGTTGGCCAGGCTGGTCTCAAACTCCTGACCTCGTGATCTGCCTGCCTCAGACTCCCAAAGTGCTGGGATTATAGGTGTGAGCCACCGCACCGCACCCCCTTCCTTAATTCTTAAAAGGACTGATTAAAAACAAAAAGCCTGATCGAGTTACAGATCTAACAACTGAATTAGTGAAAACGATCTTACTCGAAGGATCTTGCCAACAGGAAGAGCTGGGATTGTTCACGGAGGTTGGTTGTCGTGTCTGGTTTCCCTCTTCACATACAAAGCCTTCCTCGGTCCGCCCATGGGTGGGAGAGGGACAGGCCTTTCCCTGACCGGGCTGTCAGGGCTCACGGGGAGCACACAGAGCTCCCGCCTGCGGCCAGGAGCCGAACTGAGCGCCCAGCTTCGGGTTTCACGGATCTCACAACGATCTGACATGTGCAGCAGCAGGGCCGGAGCGAGGGCCACTGCCCTCGGAGGCTCGCATGAGCCGGCCATGCAGGACGCCCAGCAGGGGCAGGGTTGTCAAGCAAGGGAGACAGTGGGGGAGGGGACCACGGGGAGCCTGGGACTGGGCCAGGCAGGAGAAAGAGGGTCTCGTTCTGTTTCTGCAAACTGTATTAGTTTCAGGTCTTAAGTACCATAAAATAATTCCAATTTGGGATCCTTGCATTACCTGGTTTATGCAAGTAGAATATAGAATACTCCACATTAGGCCAAAAGACCAATGAAAATAACGTTTCATACATTTATTCTTTTTTTTTTTTTTTTTTTTTTTGAGACGGAGTCTTGCCCTGTCACCAGCCTCGAGTTCAGTGGCACCATCTCTGCTCACTGCAACCTCCACCTCCCGGGTTCAAGTGATTCTCCCACCTCAACCTCCCAAGTAACTGGGATTACAGGCACCTGCCACTGCTCCTGAGACAGGATTTCACCATATTGGCCCGTCTGGTCTCGAACTCCTGACCTCAGGTAATCTGCCTGCCTCCACCTCCCAAAGTGCTGGGATTACAGGCCTGAGACACCACACCCGGCCTCCTCCATTCATTCATTCGTCCATTCGGCCCATATTTCTCCAGCACCGTCTAGGAGCCGAACCCGTACTGGACTCTGGGTGTGGGGACGCTCCGTACGGAGCTGCGCTGAGTCGGGCCTTCCTGCAGCCGCTTCTGGGACTGGTCAGCGCTGCCTCCCACGCGATGCTGTCTCATCGGTGCACCTCCGAGAACACACTGGGTTCTTTCGGCTTCTTGCTGGGAGTCCCATCATTTGATAACTGAAGAACAGCACGCTGTGTAGACACCTGAGACTCTGCTTCAGGGGCTCAGTATCCCTGATCTAAAATTAGGGGCGCACTCATTCACCCCAGAGACCACCCCATTCCTACACCTTGCTGCAATTCTGCAAGAGGCCATTTGGTCTGGTGGCGAGGCGGCTTCTGAGTAGCCAGCCCCCACGTCAGCACAGCTTCTGCGGGGTCCAGAAATGCTCACTTCTCTCCAGAAGGCGGTGTGGGGTCCTTGCCCCTGGGGAGCCCCTCCCATCTGACACTAAGAATTGCAGCGGTGGCTTCTCCTCTTGGCCCTCATGGGCGGCATCCCCAAGGCCCTTCTGTTGGCACCCCAGGCACTGGACAGAGCCTTCTCTCCTTCTGCCCACACCTGGGGGCCACACCCAGCCCTGGCCCCATCCTGCCTGGTAAGCAGATCCAGCATCACACTCCCTAATGAGAAGTGTTGACGGAAGAGCTGAGGCACAGGGAACGCACACCCTCTTCAGGTGGCGGGAGGTGACCTGGTCCCTCCCGGGCAGTTGGGTCTCCCTCCTAAGTTCTCCACTTTTGCTCGTCCCCACAGTCTCTACGTAAAGCAGTGACCTCTCTCTCCCTCGCTGTGAACCATTTACCTCTGAGCTCAGCTTCTGGGCTCCCTTCAGCCAAACAACAGTCACGCTGACACTCAGACCATCTGCGGTACTTCAAGGGTGCCCCTCAGTGGACTCAGCCTCCACACACCTTCTCTGCACAAGGTGATGGAAATATTTTTCACCTAACAAAATATAAGCACACAGTCTGGGCTCAGTGGCTCTCACCTGTAATCCGAGAACTTTGGAAGGCCGAGGCAGTCGGATTACCTCAGGTCAGGAGTTCGAAGCCAGCCTCGTGAAAGGCCAACGTCGTGAAACCTTGTCTCTCTTCAAAATACAAAAATTAGCCAGGCAGTCGGTGAGTGCCTGTAATCCCAGCTACCCCGGAGGCTGAGGCCGGAGAATTGCTTGAACCAGGGAGGTGGAGTTTGTAGTGAGCCAAGATCACGCCACTGCACTCCAGCCTGGGCGACAGAGAGAGGCTCTGTCTCAACGGTAATAATGATAATAATAATAAACAAACAGAAATGTCCTGGCTGGAATGCTGTTGTGAAGGAGACATGCTCTCCTTGACATGGGCAGGTAAAAACTTCTAGACTGCTGGGGCTTGTCCTGTGACCTAGCCTTGTGCCCTCAGGTCACTTACTCTCCCTGGGCCTCAGTTTCCCCATCTATAAAAGGAAGGGGTTGGGCTCGTAGTCTCCAGTTCTAACTGGATCTGGAGCAACTGGAACGCCCCCCTCCCCCTGGGGACACATCGCTTACACAGAGAGACACACTGGCCACCTCTTTCCAAACAGAGTCATAGCACCATCTTCGGAGCTGTTAGCAGAATAGTCCTCATCCTCTGTGCCAGCTGGGTGTAGGTGTCTAGAAAGAGACTTTATTCCAGTTGTGTGCCAGGTGCCATAAGGGAGCCCTGAGCAGGTGGCTGGGGGGTCGCCATTGGGTCTCCATGCAGAGCGTTGACTTGCACACTGAAGATACCAACCCTGGGTGATTCTCCAGAAGCTCACAGCCAGCTGTCTGTTCTCATCGCACAGAACCAGTGCCCGTTCCCTTCTCCTCTAGCTCGGCCATTGTTCCCATCTAAGTCTCGTGCCGATCCATGGAGCTTCCTGCGTTTTAACAGCTGTTTTTCTGTTTGAGTGGAGGTTGCAGCAGAAGGTGGCTGCATGGCTTAGCAGTGGACAAGCCCAGACCTGTGAACGCCGCTGCTGTGCAAAAGCTTCACGCAGATCTTCTCTGGACAAAGCCATACCACATGCCTGTCAAACAAGTCAAAAGGGGTTTCTCTAAAGCTTTGAAATCCAAGACTGATTCAAGGCGGAACTCAAAAATAATGATGACAGACGCTCCCAAAAGGTCCCCTGTCTCCACCTAAAGCCTTGGTAAGCTTGTGCGTCACTCCAGAGTGTGGAAGCGTGCACAGCACTGCGGAGTGATCCCAGGCCCCATGAGGAAGGAAGGTGCGACCCTTGAAGGAGGAGCTGTGTGTTCATTCCCGTTTTAAAGGGAGTAGAAGCCCAGGAAAGTAGACTGATGTACAGAAGAGCATCCTGGCCGTCAGTGACTTGGGGATGCGGGTACTGGGTCACATGACAAACCCAGGCTTCACCCTGCGCTCTGCCCACTCCAAGGCTCTGGCCCTCAAACATCATAAAACACTCACGCACTTCTCGGGGGCTCAGTGTAAACGGCACACTCTTGGCAAACCCGATTATAACACTTGTCAAGCAGATAAGGCCTTGAGAAAACGTGGAAGAACGATTGGCATTTTGCTGCTTAAAACCTTAAATGAACTCCCACTCTAAGATGTGAGCCTTTGCGGTTGATTATCACACAGCGTCTTCCACTGGAAAGCTTCCCTGCTGCACTGAGATCTCGGCTTCACGTGCTGCACAAGAAAAGCGCAGCTATTGTGCAAAGACAGTGAGAGGAGCAGAAACGAATGTGAATCTGCTGCAAAATGCCCTCCTCGATCCTCATGCCTTATTCATGAATGTGCCTCATCAACATTTAGACCACAAAGACATTTGTACTATAAGTAGAAATTCCAGAGATAGTAGATAACTTAAATTTTCTTACTTTAACCAACTCTTGATGAATAATGCATAATTTGCTATATAAGACGCTTATCAAGTTTGACTTAGAAAATGAGGAAGTAAATTTACTGAAATAAGAAGGAAAGAGAAAAACTCCAAATTATTCAGGGACTTGAGATCTACAATAACACAAAATACTACACATACTTAAAAAAAAAAAAACTGACCAAGAGAAATTCCTCTCCTCAGTCATTTAGTCTGCATGGAAAAAAGCGCTGCCACTTATGGAGAACTTTATTTAATAAAATAGGCTTGCTGTGTGCAAAACACTCTTGTCCTTGGTTCCTGTCAACAAGACAAAAATCCAACTTCTGCCTAACACCAGATGCCTTTGTGGGCTGCAGCTTCCCTTCCAGCTGTCTGATAACACTGAACAGATAAAATTCTTTAAGAAACAGGCAGAGAAGCTTTAAGAGTCTGGCAGGCCAAAGAAGTTCTGCTTCAAAAATTAAAGCTCTGCAATTCTATCAGGACAAAAGGGAGCTGGGAGCTCCCATGGCAAGAATCCACGTCCCGTCTGCAGAGCTGCAGGCCTCGATGGGAAACTGGAATACTCAACTCCATGTCCCCGCCGGGGGGGCACGGATGGAGGTCACCTGCTCCCGCAGCTGTCCTGGCACTGGCAGGTCTCAGCAGCTCTCGTGGCCCCTCAGTCCTGGGGCCACCTGGGCATCAGAGGACAGGGACTCAGATTGGCAGAGAGAGATGCCAGTAAAAAGGAGAGCATCAGATCCAAGTGACAGAGAGAAAAGAGAACGACTCACCAACACCAGCACACCGTGGGCACTCTGCGGACCCCAGGTGTCGGGGACAGCCCTCGGTTAATTTAGAAAGCTTATTTTGCCAAAGTCAAGGATGAGCACGCAGATGACTGTCTCGGGAAGTCCTGACATGTGCCCAAGGTGGTCGGGCACAGCTTGGTTTTACATATTTTGTGGAGACATGAGACATCAATCAATATGTGTAAGATGTATGTTGGTCCTGTCCAGAAAGGTGGGGCGACTCGAAGTGGGGAGGGGCTTCCAGGTCGTAGGTAGGTAAGAGACACACGGTTGCATTCTGAGTTTCTGATTAGCTTTTCCAAAGGAGGCAATCAGACATGCATCTATCTCAGTGAGCAGAGGGTGACTTTGAGTTCTGCTTGACCTTTGTCCACAAGGAAATTCCCTCATGAGGGACGTATGTAGCCTTTGTTTTTTCTTTTCTAGAATCTTACTAGCTTCCTTGTTAAGGAATAGAGTGGGATGCAGCTTTGCCCTAAGCAGTTCCCAGCTTGACTTTTCCCTTTGGCTCGCTGATTTTGGGGTGCCAGGCTTTATTTTCTTTTCACGACTTCCGAGGCGATCCTGCTCTGTCTGTGGAGATGACGGAAAGCTACACGCGAGCCAGCCGGACCCAGCCCCTTTCCAGCGTGACGCAGAGAACGCCCGGCCAAAAGGTCCCTGGGCTGCAGAAGAGAAAGAAAAGGCGAAAACGAGGAAGAGCAGGAAAGGAGGAACAAGAAAGGGGGTCACGGGTTCCACACAACCCTGCTGAACTGAGCCGTTTCTCACTCATTTTTATCTTATTAAGTTGAGCCGAATTCAGTGTTTTATGTTGAACCATATGTAATAGCCATTTTTGCCGGTAAAACTGGAGAATTTAATGTAGTGGTGATTTCATATAGTTCCACTTGATATATTGTTGGTGAGAATGAGCTCTGACTTGATAAATTGTTGATGGGGGTCAGCTCTGACTTGATACATTGTTGGCGGGGTCAGCTCTGACTCGATACATTGTTGGCGGGGGTCAGCTCTGACTCGATATATTGTTGGCGGGGGGGCGGGGGTCAGCGCTGACTCCATACATTGTTGGCAGGGGTCAGCGCTGACTCGATACATTGTTGGCGGGGGTCAGTGCTGACTCGATATATTGTTGGTGAGTGTCAGCTCTGACTTGATACATTGTTGGTGGGGGTCAGCGTTGACTTGATATATTGTTGGTGGGGGTCAGCTCTGACTTGATATATTGTTGCGGGGTCAGCGCTGACTTGATACGTTGTTGATGGGGGTCAGCACCGACTTGATATATTGTTGGCTGGGGGTCAGCACCGACTTGATATATTGTTGGGAGATCAGCGCTGACTTGATATATTGTTGATGAGGATCAGCTCTGACTTGGACCCACAGGAATTCGCAGACTTTTTCAAATGACCACGTTCAGGAATGAAGGCACGGTTGACACCATTGACTGAGTTTACAGAAACAAAAAGGGATGATGGGACTGCTAGGAGAATTGTGTGTCAACAAAGTGGTAACTAGGATGAAATGGACTTTTTTTTTTTTAGACAGAGTTTCGCTCTTGTTACCCAGGCTGGAGTGCAATGGCGCAATCTCGGCTCACCACAACCTCCGCCTCCTGGGTTCAGGCAATTATCCTGCCTCAGCCTCCCGAGTAGCTGGGATTACAGGCACGCGCCACCATGCCCAGCTAATTTTTTGTATTTTTGGTAGAGACGGGGTTTCACCATATTGACCAGGATGGTCTTGATCTCTTGACCTCATGATCCACCTGCCTCAGCCTCCCAAAGTGCTGGGATCACAGGCTTGAGCCACCGCGCCCAGTGAAATGGACATTTTTATAGTAAAAAAAAAAAAAAAAAAAAAAAACTACCGAAACTAACTCAAGAAGAAATAGAAAATCTGAACATACCTATAACAAGTAAAGAGAGTTAATTAGTAATTTTAAATTTTCCTACAAAGAAAAGCCCAGGCCCAGCTAGAAGTAGTACCAAAATCTCACAAACTCTTTCAAAAAATAGAACACTTCTAAGGAATACCTTCTAATTAATTGTATGAGGCCATTATTACCCTGATACCAAATGCAGGCTAAGACTGTGATCACAAGAAAACTACCTCAATAAACATAAATGTGGCCGGGCATGGTGGCTCACACCTATAATCCCAGCACTTTGGGAGGCTGAGATGGGTGGATTATCTGAGATCAGGAGTTCAAGACCAGCCTGGCCAACATAGTGGTCATTTTTTTTTTTAACCACCATGTTGACTTTGACCATCATATTCAATTTTTTGTAGACAGGTCTCTATAAAAAATGGCACCCACCTTATGAGATAAGGCTTACACTGCTCAGAAGGGAGCACATCAGTGCCACAGTACGATTCTTTATCTTTGACTCTACGTTGCTTTAGTTCACCTTCATTATGACCTACAACACACGTTACCGGTTGGAGTTGACGGTAGCCTTTTAGTTGTGTGCATTATTTACTGACCAGAGGGCTTCGGACATGGCTGAGTCAAGCTGTCCCCCTTGGGTTCTCTACTTGGGGGTACAGAGCAAGAATAATCTGGATTTGAGGAAAGGTAGGACTCAATCCCAGACCCAGGATTCCTTGTCCAAGATATTTAGGCTATAAAATAATGCAATTTGCAGGCCAGGTGTGGTGGCTCATGCCTGTAATCCCAGCACTTTGGGACCCTCAGGTGAAATCCCATCTCTATTAAAAATACAAAATTAGCCAAGCGTGGTGGTGCACGCCTGTAATCCCAGCTACTTGGGAGGCTGAAGCAGGAGAATTGCTTGAACCTGGGAGGCAGAGGTTGCGGCAAGCCAAGATCACGCCATTGCACTCCAGCCTGACCAACATGGTGAAACCCTGTCTTTAAAAAAAAAAAAAAAAAAAAAAAAAGAGAGAGAGAGAGAGAAAAGAAAAAAATCTTTAACATTTCTTAGCAGAAAGACAAAAGAGGCTACTTCAGGGAAAATGGCAAGTGTCGAACTGTGAAAATATTTGCAAGCATGTGACAAGAGGCTGATTTTCTGATTCAACATATTTTACAAAAGAAAAAAACGCAGTAGTAAAACTGTCTGAGTATGCATCCAGAAATAAACAAAATGGCCAGCTTCACAGTGAATGGGAGAAATTTCAGTTGAAACTGTGATTAAATATTATCTCGCACTATTACATTAGCCCTCAGCATTGGAGAGACAATGAGGTGAAACAGGTACTCTCCTTTGCTGCTGGAGGAGTATAAATTGGTAGAACCTCTTGGGGAGAAATTTGACTTTTTTTTTTTTTGGAGACAGAGTCTCTCTCCGTCGCCAGACGCCAGGCTGGGGTGCAGTGGTGTGACCTAGGCTCACTGCAGTCTCCGCCTCCCGGGTTCAAGCAATTCTCCTGCCTCAGCCTCCCCAGTAGCTGGGATTACAGGCACACACCACCACAGCCAGCTAATTTTCTTATTTTTAGTAGAGAAAGAGTTTCACCATGTTGGCCAGGATGGTCTCGATCTCCCGCCCGCCTCGGCCTCCCAAAGTGTTGGATTACAGGCGTGAGCCACTGCACCTGGCCGAGAAATTTGACTTTATAAATGAAAACTATTTATTAAGATACACACTTTTGCCAGGTGCGGTGGCTCAAGCCTGTAATCCCAGCACTTTGGGAGGCCAAGGCGGGTGGATCACGAGGTCAAGAGATCAAGACCATCCTGGTCAACATGGTGAAACCCCGTCTCTACTAAAAATACAAAACATTAGCTGGGCATGGTGGCACGTTCCTGTAATCCCAGCTACTCAGGAGGCTGAGGCAGGAGAATTGCCTGAACCCGGGAGGCGGAGGTTGCGGTGAGCCGAGATCGTGCCATTGCACTCCAGCCTGGGTAACAAGAGCGAAACTCCGTCTCAAAAAAAAAAAAAGAAAGAAAAGATACACACTTTTAAGGTGGAGATTCCACTTAAGACTTCCCCGTCAGCCAGCCAGGCGCGGTGGCTCATGCCTGTAATGCCAGCACTTTGGGAGGCCAAGGTGGGGTTATCACTTGAGGTCAGGAGTTTAAGACCAATCTGGCCAACATAGTAAAACCCCATCTCTACCAAAAAGATAAAAATTAGCTGGGTGTGGTGGCATATACCTGTAATCTCAGCTACTTGGGAGGCTGAGGCAGGAGAATCACTTGAACCGGGAGGCAGAGGTTGCAGTGAGCCAAGGTCACGCCACTGCTCTCCAGCCTGGGGGACAGAGTGAGACTCAGTCTTAAAAAAGAAAAAGAGGCTTCACCCTCAGACAATGGTGATCCTCATGAACAAAGCTTCACTCTGGCATTTTTCGCAATAAAAAAAATGAATACAATATGGGCATCTATCACAAGGAGATTGGAGAGATGAATATGATAGAGCTTTCTAATTCAATGCGGGTTTTTAAAGAGACGTAGATCTACATGTGTTAGCACAGAAAGTTATCCTCCATGTCTAAGAGAAAAAGCAAGTTACCGACTATTACAGAGACAAAAGTTACACACACACATACACACACACGCACACACACTCTCCATGCCTATGACCCACACACAGGGCTTACACGCACACATGTACACACACACACTCTCTGTGCCTGGGACCCACACACAGGGCTCACACACACACACACATACACACACTCTCTCTCTCTCCATGCCTGGGACCCACACACAGGGCTCACACACACATACACACACACACACACACAGGGCACACACACACACACACACACACATACACACTCTCTCTCTCTCTCTCTCCATGCCTGGGACCCACACACAGGGCTCACACACACATACATACACACACACACACACACAGGGCACACACACACATACACACACACACACAGGGCACACACACACATACACACACACACACACACAGGACTCACATACACACACACATACACACACACACACTCTCTCTCTCTCTCTCCATGCCTGGGACCCACACACAGGGCTCACACACACACACATACACACACACACACACAGGGCACACACACACACACAACACATGCACACACCCTGCACCCCATTCTTCTGCCTCCTGGATTCTGTCCCGGGCTGAGACCGACCCAGGTCGTGGCCCGCACCAGGCGTCCTTCCCAAGCAGCCGCTACAGAGGCTGAAGACAAGGCCAGGGGCCTCCTTCCTGATGGAGCCCGTGGGGAGGAGGCGGGGACCAGCCTCTCCCTCCTAAGGAGCCTGTCAGCCCTGTGCCTAGAGGCACCTGACACCCGGGTCACAGAGGAGCCACCTTCCCTTTTACCCCAAACCTAGGGATTCCCAGAAGGCGGGACTCGCGGTGTCAAAAGCAGGACTGTCCTGGGGAGGTGGGAGTGAGCCCAGAGGCCAGGCTTTTGCTGGAGCCCCGAGTCGGGGCAGAGGCCTGGACTGTCTCCTGCCAATGGCAGCACCGCTCACTTCCAGGCTCTGCAGTCCGCCAAGACTCAGCCCACTGCCCAGGGGCCAGGCCTCAACCCACGTGGTCTGGGGTGTCCGCAGCTGTCAGCACGTCTTGGAATGTGCACCCTCAGGGCTCACAGGCTGCGAACCTGGCTGTGTGAAGACTTAATTTCACTTGTTAAATAATTTACAGCTCTGGCAGGTCTGAAGAAGTTTCGTTTGCAAATGCCAGTGTTTTTAGTTTAGTTTATTTCCCTCAAAACTCTTGAGTGTGAAAGAATAAACTTAAAAAGGGCCCATGGTCAGGTTTTCTTCTCCCTCCAGTTAGGGCTGTTTCTCCGGATAGCTGGAGGAAATGGCTTGGAGTCAGCCGCAGGAAATCAAGTGAAAGTTAGACACTCACGGCCATATTGGCAAGAATGAGAGACAGAGAGAAGGCAGGTAGAAACCTCGGTTTATATTAGATGTGTGCACACACGTGTGCAACCCCTGGTACACAATGGGATATGAAGGGGATGCTGGGACCCCTGTGGGGCAGTGCGCCAGTTCGAGACGACACGTTTTATACTTGGAAATAAGAGAGTGCACTCTGTGAGTCGTACCTGTGTGCTGTTTTGTTTATTTGTCGTTGCTGTTCCCTGTCAGCAGCACAATATGGGATATTTTGTCTAAACACGCCGCCGCCACGTGCGGCAGGCAGGAAGGGGAAGCAGGTGTTTCTCACCTGTCTCTCCCTCTTCACTCCCTGCCCCACCGGCTGCGGCCCCTCCCTGTCTCCCAAACCCTTCTCGGGTCTTAGGCAGAACGTGGTGGCCAGCAGAGGAACCGGGAAAGCCGGATTCCAGAACGGTCGCTGCAACTCTTTCAGGCAAACCTGTTGTCAACACCAGCTTCACTACCTTGAAGTGAATTCGCACATATTATCTACCCTCACAGACAGGTTTTGAAAATCTCTATAGTGCCCAAACTGAAACAGAAGCCAAAGAAAATCACAGGGATCCCTGCACCTCTCCGGGCACGCTGGCTCCTGCTTCTTCCCCACTGTGCCCTGCCCATGCCGCCACCGTCCTGGGCCCGATCTCCGAGTCACATTGCTTTCCCCGCCTCCTTTCTCATGACTGCTGGCTGTAGGGACCACCAGGAGGCTGATGGTTTTATAAAGACCATTGAGACGACGTACAGGACAGGGCTTTGGGCACCGTATCCATCTCTACACATCGTCACTGTCATTTTACAGGACTCATGGAAGTATATTTCCCCAAGCAGCCTTGATTGCCAACCAAATTCAACTCTAAAATCAAGAATATCAAGGCCGGAAGGAGCCATAAAGCCATCTCCCAGGGTAAGACGCTGCCTGAAACATCCCCGCACGGCCGCCTGCCTGAGGCCTGAATGGCTCTGGTGGAGCAGAGCTCAAGGCCTGCCAGGCAGCCTGTTCCATTTAATCTGCTTTGCCTGTTAGAAAGCTCTTTCTCTCTTTTTCTTTTCTTTTCTTTCTTTCTTTTATTTCCTTCCTTCCTTCTTTCCTTTTTTCTTTTTTGTTAATTTTTATTTATTTACTTTTTTAATAAAGACAGGGTTTTACCATGTTGGTCAGGCTGGTCTTGAACTGCTGACCTCAGGTGATCTGCCCACCTTGGCCTCCAAAGTGCTTGGATTACAGGTGTGAGCCACCACGCCCGGCATTTATTTATTTGTTTATTTCTTCTTTCTTTCTTTCCTGCAGTCGTGAGACTGGGAAAGAGTAGAACAAGGAGCTGGATCTGTCACTGACTCTGAACTATCAATTGAGATAACTCCCACCTTCAGACCGGCCTGAAGGCTCTTCCCTGTAATAAGGGAAAATGCTCCAGAGTTCTGCCACGGACCCTCCAGCAAAACTTACTTCGCTTTAATTGTTTGGAGCAGTGGATGGCAGCAGTGAGATGAACTCATACCAACATTCCAGCTGGTTTCCTTAAAATGGGTTCAATGTAGTCTCAACTTGGACATGACAGAATTCCAGCGATGAGGCTCATCAGTGTCTCTGAGGCCTGGTGATTTTACTGAGGACACCTGGAGGCTGATTCTGACTGAGGCTCTTATTCGGCCTCTGCAGTGGGCGCACCATGGAAGAGGAAGCCATCCCAACACCTGACTCAGGTCTGCGAGCCCATTCGTGCCTCAGACATCACTGAAAGCCAGAGTTTCCAGCCTCAGCGCCACCGACATTCTGGACCAGGTGGTCTTGTCCCGTGGGTCATGAGACATTCAGCAGCATCCCTGGTCCCTGCCCACCCGCTGCCAGAGCACACACTTCCTCTTCCCAGGTCACGAAGATAAAAAATGTCCCCAGGTATTGCCAGTGTCCCCTGGGGGACGAAGTCAGCCCCAGGTGAGAGCCACCGGTGTGGGCTGTGTGCAAGCCTTTGGTCTCAGCTTAGTGCCTTTAGTGATCCTTCTTGAAGAGAATATGTGGCCGGGCACGGCGGCTCACACCAGTAATCCCAGCACTTTGGGAGGCCAAGGCGGGCAGATAGCAAGGTCAGGAGTTCGAGACAAGTGTGGCCAACATAGTGAAACCCTGTCTCTACTAAAAGTACAAAAAATTAGCCAGATGTGGTGGTATTCGCCTGTGATCTCAGCTGCTCAGGAGGCTGAGGCCATCGAGTGAACCTGGGAGGTGGAAGTTGTGGTGAGCTGAGATCAAGCCACTGCACTCCAGCCCAGGCGAGACTCTGTCTCAAAAAAATATAAATAAATAAAAATAAAAGAGAGAGAGAGAGAGAGAGAGAATGTGCTACCCAGAATCTTAGCACACCCTCTTAGGTGAGGCCAGACAGTGTTACACTGAGACCAGGACATTTTTTTTCTTTACATAAAAAAGCTGACCAAGGAAAAATGTTTCTTTTTCTTCCTCTGTTTCAGCTAAGATTGCCCATTGTGCTGTTGACAAGCGTAGCTCCTATTAGCTTGGCTATTGGTGAACCAGTTCCGCTATTTTTTGTGTGTGTGATTTTTCTCAATCAACAGGAGGACACCTTTGAAGCACTAATAATGTCATATACTTCATTTGAAACTTGAGGTTAGAGGACACTCAAAATCAGGTTTGATCAATAGCATAATAAGGAAGACTAAAAACTGATTTTTGGTTTCTTAAGAAGCTATTGGAACAATTTGTCATAAACAGTCAGGTAGTCAATATAAACCAAACTTACTGGAGGAAGATAATCACTAGTGTAGGTAATACACATTTAATTGATTTGCATTTATTATTAAAAAATGAATGGATAATTTCTCAGAGTTAAATATTTATAGCTCCAATTTAAAAAATTGATCTCTATGCTTTGTACTCGTAAACCAAACAGATAGGTATACTTAATGCTGTTTCAAATGATGCCAGAGAAACAGCTGCCTGTGAGCTAGTACATAGGTCATGGTGAAGGTTTTGCATTTTCGCAATTTTATTGTTGTTTAAAATTTTTAACTTCATTTGTACCTATACATGTTTTATTTCCAGTTTATTTAAAATTAGCTTACTGTAAATTTAATTTATGAGTATTAGAGAGTTTAATTGTGTCAACGTGGAGCTGCGGCTTTTCCACACCAGAGAGAGGTGGAGAATGGCGTCTGCTGTTAGTGTGTCCCACGTGCTGGGCCTTTCCCACAGTCACCTTACTTTTTACCAGAAGGAAGCAGAGACTCAAAAAAAGTTAAGTAATTTGCCCTCAAAACCCACAGACAACACGTGCAACAAAACCAAGTGACGAACTATTTCTTCATGCCCCAAAATTCGAGCAGGTGGGAATAGTCATCAACAACTAACAAGTTCTCCCAGTATCGGCAGCTGTGTCCGAAACCAGGGTCTTCTCGCGGCCCTGGGCAGCCGGGGCGCTGCACAGTGAGCCGGGACAGAAGCCCCGGCCCAGACGGCTGCTGCAGATTCCTGAGAGACTGCAATGGGCCCTGGGTGAACACTGAAGGGCCAAGGCTGGCTGGATCCCATAAACGGCTGGAAGGTTCCTTCCTGAGCAGAGCTCCGTGCTGGGGGAGAAGTGCCCAGATCTGAAGCAAATCAAGCAGGAGAGAGACATGAAGAACGGAGGAAAATGGAAGCCCAGGTGACAGTGAGGAGAACAGAGGAGGCTCGTCTCAGAAAGTGCGACGCCATCTTTCTATTCACTTTGTAAAGGCAACAGAAGTAACAGAAGACAGACCTCTCTGCCAGCAAGTTAGATAACTTCAATCGAATGAGCCAGTTCCTAGAAAAACAGAAACTGTGAAAAGAGACTCAAGGCCGGGCGTGGTGGCTCACGCCTGTAATCCAAGCACTTTGGAGGCCAAGGCGGGTGGATCATCTGAGGTCGGGAGTTCAAGATCAGCCTGACCAACATGGTGAAACCCCATCTTTATTTAAAAGACAGAGAGAGAGAGAGTGAGAGAGAGAGACTCAAGAAGAAATGGAAAATCAAGTAGACTTACAACAAGTAGAGGTTTAATTAGTAATTAAAACTTTTTCTGTAAAGAAAAGACCAGGTCCACATTGCTTAACTTGTAAATTTTACCAAGCATTTGAAGAAGAAATAATACCAAACCTTCATAAATCCTTTCAAAAGAAAAACAGAAGAGGAAGAAACACATTCTAACTCATCCAATGACATCAGTATCATCCTGATGCCAAAACCAGACTGACTTGTGATCAATGGAGAAGGAAACTACAGGCCAATGTCCTCAATGAGTCTCAGGGCAAAATCCTCGACAAAATACCGGCAAACCAAATCCAGCAACGTGGAAAAAAGATTCTACAACACAACCGAGTGGAATTTATCTCAAGAATGCAAGGGCCGTTCAATACCCAAAAATCAATGTCATGCAACACTTCCAAAGACTACAGGACAAAACCAGCCGGTCATCTCAACAGGCGCTGAAAAAGCATTTGAGAAAATCCAATGTAAAATCAGAACAAGAGCACCTAACACACCGGGGACAGAAGAGCACTTCCTCAGCCTGGCACGGGGCATCTACATACAGAAAAGCTGCAGTTACTGATGAGAATCCTCATGCTTTCCCTGTAGCTCAGGAGCTGCGAGGGGGAGGTCTGCTCTCCAGTTTCTATTTAACGCTGTAATGGAGGCTCTAGATAAAACAGCACAGAATAAGAAGAGAATGAAAGACAGAAAGAAAGAGAGAAAGAAAGACAAGGCTCCATGCTGGGAATGAAGCATTGAAATGATCTCTGTCTGCAATTTCATGAGAACAGTGGCGGATCGCAGCGGGGCGGGCGCGTTGTAAGTGGAGCAGGGTTGGCCGGGAGCTGCTAATGATGGTTACCCATTTACTCAATTTTTTTTATATGCTTAAAATTTTATGCAACTTTGGCCAGTGCAGTGGCTCACCTGTAATCCCAGCACTTTGGGAGGCCAAGGTGGGCAGATCACTTGAGGACGGGAGTTTGAGACCAGCCTGGCCAACATGGCAAAACCCCGTCTGTATTAAAAATACAAAAACCAGCTGGGTGTGGTGGTGCACACCTGTAATCCCGGCTACTGGGGAGGCGAGGCAGGAGAATCACTTGAACCCATGAGGCGGAGGTCGCAGTGAGCCAAGATGACTCCACTGCACTCCAGCCCAGGCGACCAAGTGAGACTCGGTCTCAAGAAACAAAACCAAAACAAAATTTTTGTAACTTTTAAATAACATTTAATATTGGAAGATGTTTTTAAAGGAGTAGTAAACATTCTCAGAAAATTCAGAGATTTCTGAATCAAAAGGGAACTAAGCTGCTTTTTCTTGTCTTTCTGAGGCAGTGTAGCCAGATCCCAAAGCTATTGGTTAATTTTACACAAATCAGAATCCATTAACTTTTCATTGAATCCAAGTCTATCACAAAATATCTAGTGAATAGTTACTGATTCTATTTTATAATGGGAAAAACCCGACAGTGTGCTGTCTAGTACGTAGAGACATAAGTTGTTTCCACCGTCTTCCCCGTCATGCTTCCTTACGAAACATAAATAATTCACACATCCATTCCCTCTCCTCTTCCCCTAATTAACCTGTAATTAACCCAATGAATTCTTTAAGAACTCGGCTCATGTCACTCTCCTGGGGGCTGGCCTCCCGGTGCTGCCCGGCTGGGTCGAAAGCCTTTGCCACACGCAGGAGGCTCCGGCCGTTTTCCCCAGTGTCTGCCTCTGGAGTTGCCACATGCTCCTTGGTAAGATCAGGCGGTCGTGGTGAGTCTCCCTCACCGCCCTGCGTCTGTCTGTATTCGGCCAAAGGCTGTGCCTGGCACACAGGACAGAGGATGAGCCTGGCAGAGCTGAGTGAGAAGATGTGAGAAGGGACGGATGAAGAGAGACAATGAACTCACGCTGTCTTTGGCCCACGCCTCGCCCGCCGTTATTGTACACCATACAGTATATAAAAAAGACATTTCCATGTTTTGCAGTATCTTCTCAGTACCTTCAGAAAGTACATCAAACTTAGCCATTTAAACTTATTTATTTGGTTTATGATCCCTCTGCTTTTCATCTTTTAATATTTCTGTATACTCTATAGGATTCTTCCCTTTGATCATTTCATATTTTTTACCAAAGTAAAATTCTAGGCCGGGCGCAGTGATTCACACCTGTAATCCCAGCACTTCGGGAGGCTGAGTCAGGTGGATCACCTGAGGTGAGGAGTCTGAGACCAGACTGGCCAGCATGGCGAAACTCCATCTCTGCTAAAAATACAAAAAATTAGCTGGGTGTGGTGGCACGCGCCTGTAATTCCAGCTACTCAGGAGGCTGAGGCAGGAGAATCACTTGAACCCGGGAGGCAGAGGTTGCAGTGAGCCGAGATTGCACCACTGCACTCCAGCCTGGGTGACAGAAGCTCTCTTAAAAAAAAAAAAAAAAAAAGTAAAATTCTGCTTGACCAGAACAATCCCATCATTAGGTTTTTTTTGTTTTTGTTTTTGTTTTTGTTTTTTTTTTAATGTCATGGTTTAATTAATTAATTGGCCCCTTCCAAAAGGAAGCTTATGAAGACATTTAATAGTATCTTAAAGAAAATCCTCACTTGTTGCATTTATTTTGTTGAATTGGTTTGAATTTAAGAAATCGTCATTGAAGATTTACTTTACTTACAGAATGTCAGTAAATTTACCAGGAAAACACTTGTACTGCCGTTATGCAAGTGAGCCCCAGAAGATGAGGCTGCTTCATAATTAATGCCTCCAGCCCTTAACATACACAGCCATCTGTGCTCTCCTCTGCGCAGGCCTTGGGCTCATTAATAATGCATTTACGTTTGTCTGTAGCCCACGAGTCGTATGACAGAAGAGATCAGAAAACACAGTCCATTTCACACAGTCTAAGTTGCTGGTTGGTGTGGATAACAGGTCAGTTTATTATTAACTTTAGTTTCGAGTGAGAGTGACGTGACTCAAAATAATGTGACTAAACCAGGAGAACGTGTAATCCACTCTCATACAGACCATGCAGAGGCCAATAGCCTGGTTACAAGTGCTGAGGGGCCCAGCCTCCTTGAAGCCCACCCTGCTTTGGGGACAGCGGCACCCCGTCCAGCTCCCAGTGACATGAGAGCAGACAGGGCCACCCGGGCTCCTGCCTGGGTCGGAGTCTTGCTCTGTCGCCCAGTCTGGAGTCCAGTGGCGCAATCTCGGCTCACTGCAACCTCCGCCTCTTGGGTTCAAGTGATTCTCATGCCTCAGCCTCCCAAGTAGCTGAGACTACACGCATGTGCCACCACGCCCAGCTAATTTTGTGTTTTTAGTAGAGATGGGTTTTCACCATGCTGGCCAGGCTGGTCTCCAACTCCCGACCTCGGGTGAACCGCCCGCCTCAGCCTCCCAAAGTGCTGGGGTTTCAGGTGTGAGCCTCCGTGCCAGGCCCATTGCCAGGTTTTAAATCCTGGCTTTTGACCTGCCTGCCTCGCGATTCTTTTCTCCTACCTTCTCTAAGATGCTTACTGCTCCGCGCTTTTCAGGGCACATGGAAAGTTCGGTGTGGGATCAAGCCCCAGCTTAAAGCACCCTCCACAGCACAAGGTGAATGTCTGGCTGGTCATAAGGGCCTACGTCAGCACAGTGTGACATTCTGCCATCCGCCTGACTCACGGTGGACCAGCCCCTCTCCCTCCCCTCACAGAAGATCTGGTCTGATGAGTTCACTGGGACCGTGGCGCGTCCCGACCTGAACCCGCATCAGGATCTCTCCAAGTCACCTTCATTTCCCACCAAGTTCTGCTCTGATTCTGCTTCATCCCTTCCTACCCCATTTTATTCTTTAGCAATATCAGCCAACCTTCCAGTTTTCCAAATACCTAGTTCACCACTGTCCTCCTCTATCACACTAAGATCACGTTTAATCATTTGCAGTCCTTTCATTCCATGTTCTGCTCCGGCAGCGAGCGTGACACTTGGAGCCGGTCTGCGGTCGGCACAGCCTGGTGCCTCTCACCGGCCATCGTGGCTGGCGTCTGTCCAGGGCTTTTCTGGTTGTTAAATATATTGACCATCTCTCCAGCTATATTAACCAGCAAATTTTGAATTGTTGCTCCTGAATGTGGTAGGTATTCTTTTTTTTAAGACATAGTCTTACTTTTGTCACCCAGGCTGGAGTGCAATGGCACAATCTTGGCTCACTGTGACTTCCACCTCCTGGGTTCAAGCGACTCTCCTGCCTCAGCCTCCCGACTAGCTGGGACTACAGGCGCCTGCCACCAAGCCCAACTAATTTTTATATTTTAGTAGAGATGGGGGTTTCACCATGTTGGCCAGGCTGGTCTTGAACTCCTGACCTCAGGTAATCCCCCCATCTCAGCCTCCCAAAGTGCTGGGATTACAGGCGTGAGCCATGGTGCCAGGCCGAATCATTCTATCTTTAGAGTCAGAGGAAATTAACTGGAAGGGGCTCACAGAATCGAAGGAGGCCAGAAAGCCAGGGTTAGAAATGGCTCAAAAAACCACCGAGAGAGGCAGAGGAGCCGGGCCACAGCAAGTCCAGCTGGGTCTGAGCCGAAAACACTCCTTTTGCCTTTGGGTCCCTGGTCCAGGAATAACAACCATGCATTTTGGTCGAACAACATGCACCAGGGGACAGAACAAAGAGTCTGTCTCCTCACATTCCTGGTAGTCAAAGACCATCCCATGCCCGTTCCACAACAAATGGTCCCCTCCCATCTCTGGTTCTGAAGAGGGGGTGCAGTGAGGAGCAGCCGCTCACCTGAAGCAGTCAGGGGCCAGTGGCTGTTGGAACCATCCTCCATCCAAGGCCATGCACTGCTGCCCCTCCTGGAGGGAGGGCAGGGCTGTCGAGGCGGGCATGGGCGGGTGCCTGCTGGGAAAGCTGCAAGCCCGGAAACCATCTCACACCCCAGCAGGCCCTACCAAGAGGAGCAACCTGCACCCCGCCTCCACGGGCAGAAGGAACACGCTGCACAGTTGATGTGTCAGAGAGCAGCTGAGGTGAACAAGGAGGGCATGGCAAATGCCTGGACACCTACCCCAACACCCCGCAGCCTGGGGGGCTCTCATTTGCAATGGGGGTGACTGTCAGGGTGACTGGTTTGCTTTGCAAAAGACGGTGGTGTCGTGAATGTCCCTCCACTGAAGGAATTCACAAAAGCAGTGCCAGAGGCCATCAAAGCATCAAATGATTACAGTTTAGCAGAGGGAGTGGCAGGAGAAGGCCGGACCCTGTGCCGTAGGATGCCTGTGTTAGTCTCGCTCCTCCCTCCCCCCCTCCTTCTTCCTTCCCTCCCTCCCTCGTTCTTCCTTCCTTCTGTTCCTTCCTCCCTCCCTCCTTCCTCCCTCCCTCCCTCCTTCCCTCCCTCCCTCCTTCCCTCCCTCCCTCCTTCCCTCCCTCCCTCCTTCTTCCCTCCCTCCTTCTTCCCTCCCTCCCTCCTTCCCTCCCTCCCTCCCTCCTTCCCTCCCTCCCTCCTTCCCTCCCTCCCTCCTTCCCTCCCTCCCTCCTTCCCTCCCTCCCTCCTTCTTCCCTCCCTCCCTCCTTCCCTCCCTCCCTCCTTCCCTCCCTCCCTCCTTCCCTCCCTCCCTCCTTCTTCCCTCCCTCCCTCCTTCCCTCCCTCCTTCCCTCCCTCCCTCCTTCCCTCCCTCCCTCCTCCTTCCCTCCCTCCCTCCTCCTTCCCTCCCTCCCTCCTTCCCTCCCTCCCTCCTCCTTCCCTCCCTCCCTCCTTCCCTCCCCCCCTCCTTCTTCCTTCCCTCCCTCCCTCCTTCTTCCCTCCCTCCCTCCTTCCCTCCCTCCCTCCTCCTTCCCTCCCTCCTCCTTCCCTCCCTCCCTCCTTCCCTCCCTCCCTCCTTCCTTCCCTCCTTTCTTTCTCTTTCTTTCTTTGTCTTTCTTTTTTCCTTCTTTCTTTCTTTCCTTCATTCCTTCCTCCTTCCTTCCTTCTCTCCTTCTCTCTTTCTCTTTTTCTTTCTGATGGAGTCTCGCTCTGTCACCCAGGCAGGAATGCCGTGGGACCTCCAGATCCCGGGTTCTAGAGATTCTCCTGTCTCAGCCCCTTGAGTACCTGGGATTACTGGCACACACCACCACACCCGGTATGTATATATATGCATGTATTTTTAGTAGAGACAGGTTTTTGCCATGTTGCCCAGGCTGGTCTCAAACTCCTGAGCTCAGGTGATCCACCTGCCTTGGCCTTCCAAAGTGCTGGGGTGACAGGTGTGAACCACTGTGCCCAGCCCCTTTAGTAGTTTATTTTTGCTGCACAGCAAATGATCCCAGGCTGAGGTGCTTAGAACCACACACATTTCTCTCTTCATTTCCGTGGGTCAAGAGTCTGGGTGTGATCCACTGCCTCCTCTGATCAGGGCCTCACAAGGCTGAAGTCAAGGTGCTGCTGGGGCCAGGAGCTCATCTGAAGGTCAAGGTCAAGGTGGCCCTCCAAGCTGACTGGCCAGTGGCAGCATCCAGTTCCTCACTGCCACCCCCTGGGAGCTGCTCTCAGCTGCTGGGGGGCCCCTCTGCTCCCTCTCATGCGGTCCCTCCCCCAGAGCACGTGCTCCCTCACGGCCGGCAGGAGCACGTCTCTCAGCCTCCAGTCTCCCTAACTTCCCCATCTCTTATCCAGGGCCACCCAAGATAACCTTCCCTTTGACTAGCTCAAAGCTGACTGACGAGGGACCTTGATTCCCCTGCAGAATTCCCTCATCTTTACAAGAGAATGCAACCTGGGCAGGGAGGGACATCAGGCTCTGCTCCCACTGAGGAGAGGCGATTGCCCAGATGTGCCCAGCATGCGGTTGCAACTTGGTGAGCCCCCTCAGAACTCTGCCTCCCGCAGTCCCGGAGAGAGAAGCAGCTCAGGAACAAGGGGCGCACTGCAGCACGGAGCCTCCAGGGTGGGCGAGGTTTGCCCAGCACGGGAGGAAGGCGTGCCGGGGATGTAACAGCAATGTCGAGAAATGAAGGAAATCTGGGTGAACACGTAGAGGCTGGCCAGCTGACCAGAGACTGTGAAAACCAGATGGAGAAGTTTGTATTTCATGCTAAGAAAAGCAACCAAATCTAGTTAAAATATCCTAAGTTGCATAATAGGATCAGATTCTTTACAGTGAAGCTTACGAAAGTAAAATTATCTTATTGTATTATAACAAACAACAGAGTTTAAAAATGGTCCCTTAAAAATGAGCCTTAAAAATAAGCAGCCACTTAATACTCATTCGGTCCCAAAGCCACAAAGGTATCGACATTTTCTTTATGCTGAGGAAGTCTTGGTGGTATTGATTCTCATACAGCGGAGATCAGGAGGAACATCTTGTACCTCCTCTTCCCCACCTGCCTCTGAAGCAAACGCTGATCTGATGACATTGTCATGAGGCCTGATGCCCTCAGCAGCTTCCTAGTGTGCCCTGGGTGTGGCCGTCCAGTGCCAATAAATGGAGGAAAATGGGAAGACAGGAAGAAGGGGGACTGGGTGGGAGGAAAGAAGGGAGTGGGAGGCAGAGAAAGGCAGCTTAAGGGAAAATGCGACATCTGGTCATGCCAGGGTTCACGGAGTGGGAAGAGGTTCTAATCCCTGGCCTCCGCAGACCCACGGCCCACAGTCACGCTAGGGTTCACGGAGTGGGAAGAGGTTCTGAGCCCTGCCCGCTGCAGACCCACAGTTCACGTGGCCTCACCAGCATTGCGTCTGTCACAGTTCCAAGTCCTCAGGGATAACATCACAAAGTTATTTTTTTTTCTTTTTCCATTGTAATTTATATGGAATTCTGAACAATGGCAAATCAGAGCCCAAACAGGTGACAAAGAAGTTCATTAAGAGGCTTGTGAACCTGAGAGCACATCCAGAATATACCCTCGTCCTCAAATCTATGAAAGACGTGATCTCTGGCCCATCTGCCGCAGACACTCACACATCCCCATCACCGCAGGCCTGCACCTGAGCTTCCTAGCACATCAACCCCCGCCCCCCATTCTGCAGATGTTCCCCTTGAAGAGCTGGAAACACTCGTGCTTAGGAAAGCCTTTGAAGATAGAAATGAATGCAAACGCAGTTATTGTTATTAATAATATCTCAAACTTGGCACACAGAACTTGATGACATTTTAATTAAGTTTCTGATTTTATTGGTCATGGGGCAAAACCCTTTTTATTTTTATTTGCAAAGCCTAAAGGCAAGTCAGGTTCACAGACAGCAGCAGGGTTTACTCGGGACGTTGGGTTCTGCCTGGTGATGTTTGCTCAAAAGCTCATTTCTGACGGCTTCTGAAAGCAGATTGAAGAAAGCGCTCCCCACCGTAGCCTTTCTGGATGCGGAGACGCTTCAGGTATTTGCTTTTCATGTGAGATGTCACACTAACCCAAGCGCTATAATTTTACTATCTCCTGCTAAGCTCGTCCAGAGATGGATCATTTCTATCCAAAATTGGCAAGCTTCCCTTCATTTATATTTCAGACTTAAAAACAGGAGAAAGTTTGTAGAAAATGGTTTATAGTAGAAACATACTGGTTTAAACTTAACCTACTTGCTATTTGAAACAAGTTCTTTTAGTTAAAGTGGGATTCCTTACGTAAAAAATCATTTTAAGAAATTTCCATACTGCATTTTGCTTTTTCAAAGTTGTGTATTTAGTAATATGCAAAAATTCTTGTCCTCTGAAGACTCCCTTATAACATTTCTCACACACCCACTCGTGTTCATACCCCCAATCCAAAGGTTCATGGGGATACTTGGCTATCTAATTTTGTTGTCAATGGGATTCATAGGTTTCTGGTTTTGCTATCTAGGTGCTCTGTTTTAATATTGGGATTTAGAAAGATTAAACACTATGCCACCACCACCTTTCACTTTCAACATTTTAAAGACAAGTATTTCCTACTTGGGCCTAACATACCAGACAAATTATCCATCGCTATAAGGTCAGAAAAATATTTTTGACTACTGACATTTCATGCACCCTTTCCCAGGAAACTACTAGAGAATATATTCTACTAAATTAAGCAAATCAATCCAGGAGGAAGACATCGTGAGATGCAGAAAACGAGGGCTTCTGAGAGAGGCGGAGGGAGTTCCTGACACCTGTGAAGGGAAGCCCAAGCACAGAAGCACCCAGCAAGTTTAGAAAGTCACCAGCAGATTGGGGCAGGACGCCAAAGGGTGACAGGAGGGATGTCTCAGAACAGAAGTGGAAAGGGACTGATAAGTACGAACGCGTGGTTGGGAACTAGAAGGACGCATACAGAAAGCTAAGGAAATGAGGCAGGCGTGGTGGCTCACGCCTGCGATCCCAGCACTTTGGGAGGCTGAGGCAGGCAGAGCACTTGAAGTTACTTCGAGACCAGCCTGGCCAACATGGTAAAACCCCGTCTCTACTAAAAATACAAAATGTAGCCAGGCGTGGTGGTGGGCACCTATGATCCCAGGTACTCCGGAGGCGGAGGCAGGAGAATCGCTTGCACCCGGGAGGCAGAGGTTGCAGTGAGCCAACGTCCTGCCACTGTATTCCAGCCTGGACGACAGAACAAGACTCTGTCTCAAAAACAAAACCAAACCAAACAAAAAAGAAAGCTGAGACAATGAAAGATGGAGGCAATGATTATCTTCAAGGAAAAAAGTGGAATAAGAAAGAAGTTGCAGTGAAAACGCATGGACAGCGCGGGTGGCCTGTAGCACTCACACCCACATGCAGCTACGATCCTGCCATCCTGTTAATATCATGGGCAGGGATTGAATGGAGACCCGTGTAGCCTCAGCGGGGACACATGCAGGAGAGAGAGGCGGGGGTAGGAGCGAGAATGAGCTAAATATTTATATCCCCATGTAACTGGTGCTGTTGAAATTTTTAAAATTATGCTATAAGCACATGATTTAGAAATTCAGACACAATAAAGGCAGACAAGGAGCAAAGAGCTGTGAGTGGTCGTCTCTGCAGGGGTGTCCGGGTGGGCGGTGACAAGGACATCGGGTTATTAGATTACCGGCCAGGCAGTGCCATTTTCTTTTAAAACTATGCAAATGCAGCCGGGCGCAGTGGCTCACGCCTGTAATCCCAGTACTTTGGGAGGCCGAGGCGGGCGGATCGCCTGAGGTCAGGAGTTTGAGACCACTCTGACAACATGGTGAAGCCCCGTTTCTACTAAAAATACAAAAATCAGCCAGGCATGGTGAGAGGCACTTGTAATCCCAGCTACTCAGGAGGCTGAGGCAGGAGAATCACTTGAACCTGGGAGGTGGAGGTTGCAATAAGCTGAGATAGCCCTACTACATTCCAGCCTGGATGACAGAGTGAGACTCCACCTAAAAAAAAAAAAAAAACTAACAAACAAAAACAAACAATTATGCAAATGCATTTCTTTGGCTAAAATTAAAGTTTTTACCAAGTTTCATTGTAATACAGAAAATAAACTCTTGGTGCAGGATTACACAGAAGAAAACCAGCCGTCCGATGCCTTTCTTCTGTCATTCCCAATCAGAAGGTTGTTTCTGACCCACCCAAATATTATCCACTAAGAAGACAGAGCCTCCCGCAGCAGTCTCAAGCGGTCTGAGAGCTGAATCAAGGTTTGCGGCCCATCTCCAGGTGATCTGAATATCCGTGCATCCAGGGCCTGGTTAGAATGAACCCTTCAGAGGCGTTCTGGGTTGCTCAGTGCAGAGACTCTTACCCAGGGTGTCAGCCTCTGAAAGAGACACGTGCCTGGGCTTCCTCCCTGAAGATGGACCTGGCAGGTCTGGAGGGAGGCCCCTGTGATGAACCCTGTGATAAGCCACTGATCGGAGCTTGTGCTTCGTCACGGGACCAGCCACAAGGTCGACCGACCTCTAAAGGTCACAGGAGTGCCTCAGGGAGACAGTAGCAAGGTGGGGGCTGGGGAAGGCTCTGTGCCAAGGCTGCAGTTTGAAAACTGCCTGGTACATCAGCGGGGGTGTGAGCTATCAGGAGCCTGCCACTGGACTGAGCCACCAGGAGAACACAAGTTCTGTGCATCCGATGGAGGGGCTGAGCAGAAAGGAAAAGCCCTCCCTGATCAGGCTGTTCATCGGGCAGCCTCCGGCCACCTTATACATATTCTGCCATTCAGCTGGGGTCTCTCTGCTCCCAGATACTAACCACGCCCACTGGACCATCTTCCCTCCAGCTGGGGAAACGCGCCACAGAGCCCTTTACCTTCCAAAGCCTTGGCCCGACTCGATCTCCTCTTTGCCCTGGGCCAGGACCATCACTCCTGTTTCATGTTCGAAGGCAGTGAGGTGGGTGCCGGGCTCCCCTCTCCCACGCGCCGTCAGCGTCTCAGGTGGGACCAAGCCCAAGCCCGTTTGTTCTGGGTCCCTGCACTTCTCGACCCAACCCTGCCTCTCAACACCACCCACTGGATGGTGGGCCCGGGCAGTGCTTCATAAAAGGTGAGTGCCAAGGCACGTGGAGGGAGAGGCTGCTCTCCCGGGCCTGCTCAAACCTCTCTCCGTTTTTCCCAGACTGGCGCTGCGTCTCTTCCTGGCTGCCACAGCTCTTGCAGCTGGACGGTCACAAACCCACATGTGGAGGAACACCACGGGTGGGCAGTGCCCTCCTCTCCTCCTGCATCTGCCCTGCTCACTGCAGCCAAGGGTGGGTGGGCTGGGGTCACAGGAGAGGTGCCCTGGAGGCAAGATGGTGCTCGTGGCATCAGGAGTGGTGGGGTGGTGGGGACCCAGGCCGGGAGGCACTGCCACCCTGCTTTCCACATCCACCCATGGCGAGCAGCAGGGCAGGGGAGAGGGTCCTGCCCTGGACCTGGCAGAGGAGGTGGGCCTGGGCCAGGGTCTTCCCTGGACAAGACAGGGAAAGCCAGAGAGACCCAGCAGGACGGGTGACCGCGCGCTTAGAGAAGGCAGCCCCTCGTGCCTGGCCTCAGGCAAAGTCCTTCTCTGTGGATCCGAGAAGCAGGTACCACGATGGTGCCCAGCTTACAGACAGGCAAGCAGGGGCGTCCGCAGGCTGAGGCATCGCTGCAGGATGCACCAGGCCCTTCCCTGACCGCAGAGCACATGCTCAGCTCCCTCCTGCTCCATCTTAGCGAGACAGGCCCGGAGAAGTACGGGAGTGAGGGAAAAGCAGAGTCCCTGCCAGGGAAGCAGGTGTACCCAGAGACCGACGAAATCCATCGTGGGCCCCAGCTGTCCTGAGGTGGGTCAGCCCAGCGGACCACAGGGGCCGGGCTGGGAATGGCCATGATTAGGAAATGGGTGATGCAGCCACGAGCCTGTGCTGGCCTCGGGATCCAGCTGGCCAGGGGTGATTCCCGCCTTCACTGTCTTCAAGTCAGGGGATTTTGGACTTAGGTTTTCTCATCAGAAAAATGGAGCAGTGGAGCCCACCACTCATGTCCTCGTCTGTTTACAGGCGTGCACAGAGGTGGGTGTGGGATTCCCAGCACATGGCCTGGTCTCCAGCACCAAGTTCTCCAGGCTGAAGCATGCACTGGTGCAACCTGTATCACCACATTCCACGTGCTGAGGCTGTGAGCTGTTAACACAACCACGGGGCGTCAGAGTTTTTCTTCACCTGTGTTACTAAGGCAGAAACTGGTCTTGTCAATGTTGTTTTGTTTTCGTTGTTTTGAGACAGGGTCTTGCTCCGTGGCCCAGGCTGAAGTGCAGTGGCACGATCACAGCTCCCTGCCGCCTCAGACTACCAGGTTCAGGTGATCCTCCCACCTCAGCCTGCGGAGTAGGTGGGACCACAGGTGCGAGCCACCACACTCGGCTAATTTTTTTACTTTTTACAGACACCAGGTCTTCCTATGTTGCCCAGGCTGGTTTTGAATTCGTGGGCTCAAGTGAGCTGCCTGCTTTGGCCTTGCAAAGAGCTGGGATTACGGATGTGAGCTACCGTGCCTGGCTGGTTCTGTTGTTGCTGTTGTTGTTTTTGAGACTGAGTCTGCTCTGTTGCCCAGGCTGGAGTGCAGTGGGGTGGTCTCGGCTCACTGCAACTTCTGCCTCTTAGGTTCAAGCGATTCTCATGCCTCAGCCCCCTGAATAGCTCAGACTATAGGCACATGCTGCCACACCCAGCTAATATGTATATATATATATATATATATATATATATAGTGTATATATGTATATATATATGCATATACATATGTTTGTATTTTTAGTAGAGACGGGGTTTCACTATGTTGATCAGCCTGGTCTTGAACTCCCGACTGGTTTTGTTTTTTAAGTGCTTTCTTCTTCATGAGCTCTGTCTTCTGAAATGGAATTCGGAATAATTAAACATGAACATAAAAAGTTATCTCTGCGGCCGGGCACGGTGGCTCAAGCCTGTAATCCCAGCACTTTGGGAGGCCGAGGCGGGTGGATCACGAGGTCAAGAGATCGAGACCATCCTGGTCAACGTGGCGAAACCCCGTCTCTACTAAAAACACTAAAAAGTAGCTGGGCATGGTGGCGCGTGCCTGTAATCCCAGCTACTCAGGAGGCTGAGGCAGGAGAATTGCCTGAACCCAGGAGGCGGAGGTTGCGGTGAGCCGAGATCGCGCCATTGCACTCCAGCCTGGGCAACAAGATGGAAACTCCATCTCAAAAAAAAAAAAAAAAAAAAAAAAAAAGTTATCTCTGCTTCTGGAAACACTATTTCTTTTTTTTGTTTTAATTTGGTAAAGTATACATAACATTCAATGGACCATTTTAACCATTTCAAGTGCACAGTTCAGTGGCATGAAGTATTTACACATTCACCCTGTTGTAAGGCATCACCATCCATCATTCCAGGACTTCTGCAGCATCCCAAGCTGAAACGCTGTGACCATTAAATACTTACTGTGACCACTAAAAACTCTGTGACCATTAAATTCTCCAGCCCCCATCAAGCCCCATTCTAAGATACTTTGTCTCTGTGGATTCTCCCTCTCTGGGGCCTCATGTCAGTGGAACCTCACAGTATTTATCCCTTGAGTCTGACTTTGCTTAGCAGCATAGATTCAAAACCATTCATTTTTTTACATACTTTTCTGGATTTTAGAGTAGACTGAGGTAATTTTCAGTTACCTAAGAATATTTAAATATTCTTATATGTTACAATAGGTGAAAAAATATTTTAAGGGAAACCATTTTATCTTCGTTTTAAAAAGCAAAGGGGTGGCCAGGTACAGTGGCTCATGCATGTAATGCCAGCCCTTTGGGAGGCTGAGGTAGGCAGATCATGAGGTCAGGAGTTCAAGACCAGCCTGGCCAACATGGTGAAACCCCATCACTGCTAAAAATAGAAAAATTAGCCAGGTGTGGTGGCACACGCCTGCAATCCCAGCTACTCGGGAGGCTGAGGCAGGAGAACTGCTTGAACCCGGGAGGTGGAGGTTGCAGTGAGCCGAGATCGTGCCACTGCACTCCAGCCTGGGTTGGACAGAGCAAGACTCCATCTCAAAAAACAAATAAACAAACAAACAAACAAGCAAACAAAAAAGCAAAGGGGCGAGAGTTTTCAGTTTTCTAGAAAGTAAACAGTTTAGTTTTACCTTTAAAAGTAAAAAGTTTGGTTTTCATAAATTGAACATTTGTTAAAGTGATGTGATGTAATATACAAGCCAGTTGCTTGAGTGAAGGTGCCAATCACTTTGAATGATGTTAAATTTCTAATTACTGTCCACCTCTTACTCAGATCCCCATCATCTTCACTTTGCTGGAGAGGAGCTGTAATGATAGTCTACATTAAAGTTACTGTTCAGACAAATGATTCCAACAAATTGCTTTCATTACTTTATTGGTAATTTTAAGCACCACAGAACTTAGTTGTTGTTTTTCTGGAAGAAAACTGGAATTAAAATCATTGATCCTTTAGAAAAATATAAAACAAAGGAGAAGGGAGTGTAAAAAATGAATAAGAAAATAATTCTTAGCATACTTTCCTTTCCTGTATTCTCACTGAGAAATAAAAAGTAAATGGGACATTGAGAAGCAAAATTAATCCTGATTAGGCTCGCTTTGGGACAGGCAGCCTCGCTGCAGACTATCCATTGTTCGGTGTGAAATGGAGCCAGTGATCGCTCATTGTCAAGGAGAAAAGACCTGGGAGCCACGGTTCACCCAGTCTTTCTCCTGACCTGCGTCTGAGCACCTGAAGGAAAAAACTTTAAGAAGAAAAAGACATGAAGTGGCAGCGGAGACAAAAGTCTCAAAGATGCAGAATTCAGGAACCCACTGTGTCTCAGGATGGGTGTGGAAGCAACAGCTATGAGATTCCCTGACAACGAAACCCAGGCATGCCCAGGAATCCCAGCACGTGGTGAAAGTTTTCACGGCGGGGCTCACATCAGCAGTGTCTAGAAGATTAAATCTTGTTATTCTTTGAGATCGGCACTCATGCTATCCACATATTTTTTATTAAGAAGTACAATGAAATTTAACTTATTCCATTTTTGATACCAGTGTAATGACCAAATTAAACTAGATTTTCAAAAATAATCAGAGGCCCTGCCCCGCAAACTACCCCCCGGGCACGGGGAGATGTGGGGGCAGTAATGACTCCATCTTGGGTGCTGACCCGCCACGCTGACTTCGGACACACCCCGGTCCCGAGCGCTCCCAATTCCTACGTCATTTCCTGTCCCTGGTGTTCAAACAAGTCGGCCTTGATGTTATCACACAAATTATGGGCCATGAGGCATACAGCACTCTTGCCTGTTCTGAAGGGCTGCCTTTTATTGTCTTGCGAAGAGCACTCACACTTCTTCCCTACTGCACAGGAGCCCTGGGTCTGGGGTGACAGGTGCAGAGACCTGCCTGTCCAGCAGCCACCTAAGACCATGCTTCTGTCTGTAAGTTCCCCAACAAAACACCCTTCACTGACAAACTTGATTGTTCTGGCTTATTCTTTGGTTTCTAGGCTCCTTCAGCATTTGGGGACCTCGTTGCATAGGTGGCCCTTTCCCAGGAGATCATATTCTATGTCATGTTCCAGGAGAAACAGCCTGGCAGAGCCGTTTGATCTCAGGGACCGTCTGAGCAGTACGTCACTCTCGCTGCTCTCCTTCACGGTGATGGGAGTCACGTGGGATGGATTTGCCCGGGACCCTTTTCACTCTGTGAGTGCTCACCCCTTATGCCCTTCCTTTATTCTGTTATGTTAACACTCACAGCAGTTTATGTATAACTAATTCTTTCAGCATCTGTTGGGCACCACGTCATGCCTGAAGAGAAAAAGGATTGATACCTGATCACCCGCAACAGGTTGAGGTTCAGGCGGGAGACAGACATTGAGATGAATGAGTCTCAAACCTGCGATATTGGGGAGCTTTCACAAACGCTTCGATCCCACTCCAAACCAACCGAGTCATCCGGGACTACACGTATGCAGCACCATGCCCAGCTCATCTTATTTTTGTGTGTTTTTTTGGAGAGATGGGGTCTTGCTATGTTGCCTAATTGTCCCACCTTGGCCTCTCAAAGTGCTGGAAGTACAGGTGTGAGCCGCCGTGCCCAGCCTGGGGAAGTGCTACTTGTGAAAAGTAATTCCCAAAGTGAGTTTAATCTATAACCAGGGTTTAGAAATACTGCTGTGGAAAAATAACTAAGCTTCACTAAGTGGCGCTATTAGGAGTGCCAAGGGGGTGGTGATTAATAAGTGAGCCGGAACCCAGGCAGGTGCAGGGAGAGACGGCATCTGAGAGTGACTAAGAGGGGGCCAAACACGGGGTGGGGAAGAAGATTCCAGACCAAGTGACCAGGGAGGTCAGAGAATGGCTTTGGGGAGGCAGAAAGTGAAGTTTCCACCACTGAAGAGCTCTAGGGGCCAGGATCTGTGGCTCATGCCTGTAATCCCAGATCTCTGAGAGGTCGAGGCAGGTGGATCACCTGAGGTCAGGAGTTTGAGACCAGCCAGGGCAACGCGGCGAAACCCCATCTCTACTAAAAACAAATTGGCCAAGTGTGGCGGTGGGCACCTGTAATCCCAGCTACTTGAGAGGCTGAGGCAGCAGAATCGCTTGAACCCTTGGGGGCAGAGGTTGCCATGAGCTGAGATTGCATCATTGCACTCCATCCTGGAAGACAGAGTAAGACTCTGTCTTGGGGAAAAAAAAAAAATCTTTAGGACCAATCCCTGGGGATACGGTCACCTAACTCATTCTGGACCTGTGGGGATAGTGACTTGAGATGCGTGGATAGCATGGGCCCGGAACTCGGAGGAGCGAGGCTGTTTGCCCCCGGAGGCCCAGCTTGACTGCCCTCAGGTTAATGGCTCTTTCCAGCACCAAAATGGCACGTCCCAGGTCTGTACCTACCCACAGCCGTCAGTTCCGGCTCAGGTTTGCCGTTTCAGCGCTCAGCGTGGTCATTCTTTCACAGGAAGGTCTCGTTTGCCGCTCCCACTCCCTCATTCCCCCCCCCTCCAGTTCTTTTTCACATAGGGGGCCAATGATTCCAAGATTTCTTTGGAAAAAACGGTGGAGGGCGGAATGGAGGATGGGTGTTTATGAGTCTGTGTGTGGGTGAGGGTGTGGCTGGGGTGCGGTCTGCAGCATTCTTTTGCAAACCCACAATTTCAAGTCTTGGGGTTGGCATCCTACCTCTGCCTCCTCCTCATCCATCCCCTCCCACCAGCACTGTGGAGCTGTGAGGGTCAGGGGTAGATCCTGGTTACCTGAGGCTCATCCCCAACAATTTCATTCCCCTTGGACACTCACTAGTTTGGTGACATGCACTGACCTCAGGCCTAAGCCGCTCACCTCATGGACTCCCCCACCCGCATGACTGGCCAGGAGTGGACGCGTGACCTAGCCAGTCCATCACCACGAAGTCTCTCCTGCTTGGATGTGAAGGACGAAGCTTGTAGGCCCTGGACTTTTCAGCAGTTATTTCACTTTTGCACTCACTGGGATGGGCACCAACACATTTCATGATCGTTTAATCAGTCTATGGTCGATTATTTCAAAGATAATCCCCTATAAATTCTCTGCATGATAATCCCTCATAAGGATTAAGAGTTCTCATAATCCCTCATAAGGATCCCCGTCGGTACATGGGATCCTCCCACCATGAAGTGAAATATGTGTCCTTATCCCTTGAATCTAGGCTGGACTCGGACTGTATTTTCCCCAAAAGAACATGGTAGAAGTCTATTCTAAGACTTCCAAACCGGGCCTTACAGGCCTTATAGCGTCCGCATGGACCCTCCTGGGCTGCCATGTGAAAAAGCTCGGGCTAGAGCACTGATTGATGAGAAGCCACAGAGCAAGACAGCAAGGCCAGCCTGCCCCCAGGCTTTGTCATCCCAGCTGAGATACCAGCTATGTGGCTAGAGCCACAGGAACCTTCCAGCCCCAGCAGAGCCCCCAGAAGAATGCAGCTGCAGGCCAATCCCAGCCAACACCAGGTGGAGCAGAAGCACCATCTTGTCGATTCCATGGGGTCCCAAGAAATGGAAACTCGCTGTTGTCTCAGCTCCTGCACTCACGGTCATTCATCACACAGCCAAAAATAACAGACTCACAGGACGTCTTACTCTGCTCAGGCTGCTATAACAAAATCCCTTAGATGGCAAGGCATACACATGAAGTTTGCTTCCCTCAGTTCTGAAGGCTGAGAAATCCAAGATCAAGGTGCCAGCAGATCTGGCATCTGAGAAAAGCCCTTTGCTCACAGATGGCCTCCTCTAAGGGTCTTCACAGGGCGGAAGGGGCAAGCAGGCTCCCGAAAACCTCCGTTTTAAAGGGCACTAATCCCATTCCTAATCACCTCCCAAGGCCTTCACCTCTTACTATTTGGGATTAGGAATTAGGGATTTGGGATTAGGTTTCCACATGTGAATTTGGGGGGGTCACTTTCAGACCATCGCATAGGGTGAATTGGACTTTGTTTTTTAATAGTCCTGACTTTTTTTTTTTTCCCCACAGATTTACAGAGAAGATGCTATGTTAGAAACAGAAAATCCAACTCCTGTGGTTTGAATGAAGATGTTGTCTCTCATAGCAGGAAATTCCAGGTGAGGGCAGCAGGATTTGGGGGAATTGCCTGATCGTATCACTGAGGACTCCGGCTCTTCTCATCTTCCCAGGCAGCCATCCCCAGGGGGAAGAGGCTTTTCTGGCCCCCTTCTCTAGAGGGTGCAAAGGGCTGCGGAGTACCAGGCATTGCATCCAGACAGGGAATGCAACGTCTGCCAGGGAAAAGGGAGCATTTCCTCTTTATGTTCTTGTAAGACAGAGAAAAACCTTTGCCAGACTTCCCCCAGCAGACTTCCTCTTGGGACTCACTGACTTGAGCTTGTTTGAAGCCAATCATTGGAAAGAGAAATCGAGTTACCAACAATTTCTCAAAAGAGAGAGAGTTTACCCTTAGGCACAGAGAGGGTGGATACCTGAACTAGCAAGGATAGAGACGGCATGGTGGCCACACTGGCAACCAAGGGTATTTACTACGGGACAAAAACAATTCGCATTTACTGCTGAACAAGCAGACACTCCCGACAGGCAGCCTTGATCTAGCGCCTCATACCTCCTCTGGCTGCGCCTGGACCCCAAGCCCCCAGTCACAGTTTTCAAGGAGGAAGCTTAGTCAAAATCTGGCTCCAGCAGTCAGGGGTCCCGCAGGAAACAGGAGGTGTTCTTGGGAGGGGATGTGGAAGCCAGTTTGATGACCCGACGGTTTGCTGTGGTGCGGTCATGGTTCCAGGACCCTTCCAAGGGGGCCGTTATTCAGGGACCAGCAACAGTGGCAGCCGACGGCCTGTCTCGCCTTAAAAGGCGTGGGGGTGGGGAGATGTTCTGTTCCTAGAGCCTGGATGCGTTATGCAGTGGAACAGGCACCCAGGAAGAATGGCAGCCAGAGGGACACCAGCACTGGCTGGTGTGGGGACAGGCCGGGAAGGAGGCGAGGAGGGTCCCTGCCTCTCTCCCACCTGGTCTGCAGCGGGTGCCTCTGTGGGTGAGGTCCACCGAGGGGCCACGTGCTTCCTGAGACAGGGCAGGTGGAGCAGGCCAGGGAGCAGGCTGGAATGGGAAATGGAGAGTCAGTCGGTGCTTTGGCCGACCAGAAATGGGAGCCACGTTTAGTCACTGTGACTACTGTTCCCTAGTACTAGTACTCATTGCTATTCGTCTAAAACGTGGCCCCTACCCTTTCTTTTCCACAAGCACTGGAGAGAACAGTCACGGTCAACTGCATTCCTGAGACCCAGGGGTGACAGGGGTCTCCACGGGCCACAAGAGGTGTTGGCTGCCTGGTGTCATCAGTGACATCTGGGGCAGCAAGACGGGAGGCTGGAAACCAAGGGTCTCAGTTCAGTCGAGGCCGACGACCGGCTTGAGAACGCAGTGCTCATCCCTGGCTGCGCGCACGGGCCGCGGGGGAACAGGGGCCCCTCTGGGGCTGAGCGGAGCTGTGTGGCACCGAGTTCTCAGCCAGCAGCGCTGGGACACGCCACCAGGAACGGCAGACCAGCGAAGCGGCGCCCCTCTCCGCGGGTCACCCACCCCTCAGGCCACCAGAGTGCCTTCTGCTGTCCCAGCTCTGGGGCCCGAGGGCCAGAGGCCAGGCCCGGGAACCACCCGGGTTCGGAGCCAGGGGCTTCCCGTCGCAGCTCGCCTCACCCTGAGGCCGGCCGGGGGCAGCCACCTGAGGAGCCCCTGGGTCTCCACCTGCAGAGCAGGAGACGCCTGCGGGAGGGCGGCGCCACGTTCCGGGGCGAGACCCAGCCTCGGCTCAGGGGACCTCCCCCCACCTTCCCGCTCCCGCGCCCCCCCGCCGCCCCGCGGCTTCCGCCCCGCGATCTCCCCGCCGCCTCGAGCCTTCCGGGCGGAGGATAAAAGTTTCCCTGCAGGAGCCCGGCAAGGCCGCCCCGGGACCCCGGCCGAGCCTCCGGCCCGGTCCCCGCCCGCGCGCGCCTGCGCCCCGGGAGGCGGAAGCAACAGGGAGTCCCCGCCGCGGCCGCTGCCCTCCGCCCCCAGGTCCCGCCCGGGCGAGCGCGAGGGGGCAGGGCGGGCGCGGGCGCGACGCGGTGTGGGCGCGGGGCGGGCGGGGACGGGCGCGGGGCGCATGCTCACTCGCGCCGGTGACGTGCGCGCCCGGAGCAGGGGCGGGAGCCCGCGGGGCCCGGAGGCTCAGAGGGCGGCGGGCCGAGGAGGAGGAGACGCGCCGGGAGCAGAGCGCAGGCTCCGCCGCGGTCCGGGCGCTCCGGCCGAGCCAGCCCAGCGGGCGGACCGACGGGGAGGAGGCGCCGGCGCGCGCGCGGCCCCCGGCAGCCGCCCGCGGAGCAGCCGCCGACGCGCGGGGCCGCGGACCCAGCCTTCGCCGCCCGGCCGGGCATGAGCGCGGAGGGCCCGCGGCCGCCCCCTGCACCGCCCGGCGCGCTCGGGCCGTGACCGGAGCGGGGGGCGCGGCCGCACTCGGACCCCGGAGCCCATGGGCGCGCCGAGCCGGGCGCGGGGGCGCTGAGCGGCGGAGCGGGCGCGGCCGGAGGAGCCATGGACTGCAGCCTCGTGCGGACGCTCGTGCACAGATACGTGAGTGCTCCCAGAGCGGGCGGGGACCCGGCGGGCAGGTCGGGGGGACCCGGGGTCCCGGGAGAGCTCCGAGGTCGGGGACGCCGGCCGCCCCGGGGACGACGGAGATGCTGGGGAGCGGCCCGGGGTTGACACCCTGGGGCTTCCGACGGGGTCCGAGTGGCACCGCGCGGCCCGCGTCCCGGGCCGCCACCTGCCCCCGGGCCGCAGCCGCCTCGCGCCCCCTTCCAGCGCGCGGCGCCCGGGTGGTCCCTGGGGAGTCTGGCCGGGGTTCGAGCCGTCCCAGCGGACCGGGCGCCCCGAGAGCGCCGACTTGGACCCGCCGGGGCCCGGGTCCGGGAGGAACCTTAGATGCGGCTTCCGCGCAGCCGTGCCCGCGAGGAGATTAAGGGATTGGGGGGAAGTGTCACACTTGTGCCGAGGCTGGCGGTTGTGTTCGTTCCTCAGCACCCGGGGCATTCAGAGCGGAGTGTGCAGTCGAGTTGTTTTTTACCTTAAAGTGACCGATTAGGTCCGAAGCCCGGGGTCTCCTCGGTTCCTCTGGAACCTGCCCCTTGAGTGACCAGCCGGTGGAGAGCTCCGCAGGGAAGACTCCGAAGGGGAAAAGTTGGTTTTGTTTCGGCCCGGAGGAGGGGAAACCGGCGTCGCTGGCGGTAGGTGTGAAAAGGGGTGTGTGTAGGAGAGGAAGAAGCTGTCCCGAGCACGGAGCTTCCTGCCCCCGCCTTGCACAAGACGCTTCATTGTTCCACGGCGGCTGGCGGTCAGCGGGCAGTCACAGGTTCGAGAAGTTGCCGGCCCCGGCTTTGGTACCGGAGAGGGCAGGATTATGGGAACTTGGTTCTTTCCTGGCATGGGAATGACCTCAGGCAGTCTTTCATATTTATGAGCTTTCTTTAAATAGGAGACCTTGGCCAAAGATAGGTTTCTTTTCACTGGGGGATGCCAGATCGATCAATGCTCTCCCCCGGATTTATTTACTAACCGAAAACCTCGGAGGGTCAAGCGAGCCTGAGTGCACCTCGCCTGTTTCCTGGTGTCGGGGAAGCCGTAGGAAGCTCAGCCTGCTTTACCTAAGGGGAGAGAGCTCCCCTCTGGTGATTCTGATGACTCTGGATGCTAGATCCTGAAAGGCTTAGCTGCAGAAGCCGATTGTTATCCCCCCACTGACCTCCAGCCCCCAGTTCTTGTCTCATGTTAATGTGAGTGGTAAGCATCTTGCGATACCTGCGTTTCTCCATGGTAATGTTGTAGAAGACCCGGTAACAGTGACTGTAGGTGACCTGACGTGTAAAAAAAATGCTTTACTGGGCAGGAACCTTCTGTTCCCAGTTGTGTCACTGGGAAGTGTGGGTCCCTACACAACTCATTTTCCTGGGGTGTTTCCTCCGAGGGACATGGAAGAGGGAAGGGGCCAACATTCACTTTACCTGCGCCCTCGGGGTTCCCAGTTCACTCAGTTCCCTCCTGACGTTCTGTGTGAAAAGGGAGGGTCACGTTGTAGGGCTCCTGTGCAGCCTCTCTCCGTAGAAATGGGAGCTGCATGGGCCAGCTCGGCTCCCCCTGTGGAGAAGAGTTCCTGACCCCTTCATCCTGGGGGCCGCGGAGACAGACATCCAGTTTTGGTACTCTTACTGGCTTCCTTTCTCCAGACCTTCAGCTGTTTTCTGTTACATAGATCTACATGTGTTTGGGTAGCTTACAATTTTAATTCCCCTTTGCTGTATTATTAACGCTTGTGGCATCACATTTTCTCGTAATCTAAGGGGTAAATATTCTTGAGTCAACTTTTCCATCGTATATATTATTTGATAACGTCTAGGGAACACAAGTTAGGGGATAGGATTATTTCTGTTTTTCTCAATCCACATGTTTTTTTTTTTTTCAGTGTATTCATCTGGCTGCCTCACCCGTATTTACACAGAAAACCATTCATTTCTATAATTTTAAATTCATGTCTATGGTATGAAACTAATTTGACTTTTTCCAGTAATGGTCACGATCTGTTTTCTTGTAATTTCATTATCTTCCACTGTGTAGGACTAAATTATATCTCCTTTTGTTACAGGGAAAAAAAAGAGTCTGGGATTGAATACTCAGATTTCCTTTTGCTCTCCGTATGTGACTTATTTGATAAAAAAGGATAAACAGGCCCTCTTCCCTCCCAGTGTTCACATAGAATTCCTGGGACGAAGAAAGCTTTGCGGTTCATTCTGATGTGTGAGGGTCACTACAAGATAAAAAAGTCCTCGGAAAACATTGCTGTAGGCATTTTATTGTGGGTTGACTCCAGAGAGATAGAAGAGGCAAATGAGTGAGAGAAGAGTTGCAGGGGCGTGGGGCGTTAGGCGGTGTACTCCACAATCCACAATCCGGGTTACTGGTTGTTTCCTTTAGGTGTTTGGATGGACAAGGAGCTACTTTGTACAAAGAGATACTTTGTATTTGTAAATGGTGTAGTGTTTGTATACCACGAGGCAGTGCATGTGCCCACGGGGTGGTGTATGCTCCATGGAGTGGTGTATGTGCTGCGGTTCAGCGGCGGAGAGTGTGTGTGCCGTGGGGTGGTGTGTGTATTGCGGAGTAGTGTATGTGCCGTGGGGTAGTGTATATTCTATGGGGTGCTGTATGTGCCGTGGGGTAGTGTATATTCTATGGGGTGCTGTATGTGCCGTGGGGTAGTGTTTATTCCATGGGGTGGTGTATGTGCCGTGGGGTGGTGTATGTGCCGTGGGGTGGTGTGTGTATTGTGGAGTAGTGTATGTGCCGTGGGGTAGTGTATATTCTATGGGGTGCTGTATGTGCCGTGGGGTAGTGTATATTCTATGGGGTGCTGTATGTGCCGTGGGGTAGTGTTTATTCCATGGGGTGGTGTATGTGCCGTGGGGTGGTGTATGTGCCGTGGGGTGGTGTGTGTATTGTGGAGTAGTGTATGTGCCGTGGGGTAGTGTATATTCTATGGGGTGCTGTATGTGCCGTGGGGTAGTGTATATTCCATGGGGTGGTGTATGTGCCGTGGGGTGGTGTATGTGCCATGGGTGGTGTGTGTATTGTGGAGTACTGTATGTGCCGTGGGGTAGTGTTTATTCCATGGGGTGGTGTCTGTGCTGTGGGCTGGTGTATGTCCCGTAGGTGGTGTGTGTATGTGGAATAGTGTATGTGCCGTGGGGTAGTGTTTATTCCATGGGGTGGTGTGTGTGCCGTGGGTGGTGTGTGTATGTGGAATAGTGTATGTGCCATGGGGTGGTGCATATTCCATGCGTGTGCTGTGTGGTAGTTTGACCTACATGATGTAATACTTTAAAAACATTTTTAGGTTGGGTGTGGTGGCTCACGTCCATAATCCCAGCACTTTGGGAGGCCAAGGTGGGCAGATCACCTGACGTCAGGAGTTTGAGACCAACCTGGTGAAACCCCGTCTCTACTAAAAACAGAAAAAGTTAGCTGGGCATGGCGATGTGCACCTGTAATCCCAGCTATATGGGAGACTGAGGCAGGAGAATCACTTGAGCCTGGGAGGCGGAGGTTGCAGTGAGCTGAGATCCCACAATTGCACTCCAGCCCGGGCAACAAGAGGGCAATTCCATCTCAAAATAAATGAATAAAGAAGTGCATTTTTTTTTTGAGATGGAGTTTTGCTCCGTTGCCCAGGCTGGAGTGCAGTGGCACGATCTTGTCTCACGGAAACCTCCGCCTCCTGCGTTCAAGCAATTCTCTGGCCTCAGCCTCCTGAGTAGCTGGGATTACAAGCAGCTGCTACTGTGGCTGGCTAATTTTTGTATTTTTAGTAGTGGGGTTGGGGTGGGTTTCAACAGTGTTGGCCAGGTTGGTCTTGAACTCCTGACCTTGTGATCCACCCACCTCAGCCTCCCAAAGTGCTAGGATTACAATAAAAGCATTTTTGACAGCGTGGGTGGAGAGCTAGTTCCATTTCCTCTTCACCTGTGCTGTGAGGTGAGCAACACAGATTCAGGTAGTTTAAGTTCTGAGAGAAATCAGGGCAGCCTCACAGGGTGGCTCGCATGCTCTCCGGGCAGTGGCCTGGATGCTGAGTGGGAGCCTCCCCTGCCCTTCTCAGCTATGTGGCCTTGGGCAAGTGGCTTAATTCCTTCTGCCTCAATTTTCTCCACTGAGGGTAAGAGCAGTACTCATTTCATGGCTCTTGTGAGAGCTGAATGAGGTAATCTGTGTGGAGAGCCCAGAATGGGACCTGACTCCCAGGAAGCACTTGGTCCATTTGTCGTGCCTGGCTGTTAACACAGCCGAGTCCCTGGGTAGGTTTGGCTGGGCAGAGGGCAAAGCTGTGGCCTGCCGGGTCTGTTGCTCAGCCACCCATGGGTCCCAGCTTGCTGGCGTTGTGGGTCACAGGAGAGGTAAACCAGGCGCCCTGGCAGCAGGCGTGGTGGGGAGGGCAGGTCGGAGTCACGGGGCTTTCCACTGCCATGGTAAAACGGCCCTCGATCTCTGTGAGGCTGAGCACCCTAGCCTGGGCAGGACGCTTCCCTCCGTCTTCTTTTCCGTGCCTCCGTTGAGGGCGTTTGCGTTTGCCTCGGCATTCTGTGGTTCGAGAGCTCCATCTTGTCATGGCCCCGTCATCTTTTTTCAGTGACGGCCCAGATGCTCCTTGTTGGTTCTGTGCTTCTGTTCGTTTGACCCTTACATTTTTGCTCGTAACATTTCTGACCTTCTAAGATAGAAAACATGGAAGGATCTGAAGGCTTTCTTTGCTGACAGTAGATGCTTGATTTCAACACAAACTGTTACCTTTGACTTTTCTTTTCTATGAGAAAAATAAACATTTTTGCTTCCTGAGAACTTCAAGCGTTGCTGTATTAGAGTGTGGTAAACCTTCTAGAAAGTCCATCTATTTAAGTGCATGCATACGTGTCCGCTGCTTTATCCCCAAACGGTGTGTAACGTGAACATCAGCGTTCAACTGTCATGCCGTCCCTTTGGAAAGACAGACTTATTCATTCGATTCCGTTATGCCAGCCCCTGTTTTAAAACTTCGGAAATGCCACATCGTTTTGGAGTTTCTTCTCCTAATCCAGGATTAGATGATCCAGTGGGGCCTTGCTGTTGCCCAGCTGCTGGAGTCTACACCGCAGGACCACTACGTTAAGCCGCTTTAGCTGCCAAGGTCTTCAGGTATTGGAAGTAAGTGAATCCTGAGGCGTAGGATCCAAGACTGGTAATCTGCGTCCAGCAGTGTGGCGGCCCCCCTGCAGTACGGGCGCGGAAAGCGTTTCTCATGAACGGGGTGTAACTGGCGGGCTCATCACGCGCATGCACCAGGCGCTGCTCTTGTCTTCAGGGCCTGGGGTTTCCACCTGGACCTTTCAGCGCAATCTGCCGAAGTGGGTAAGTCAGCCTTTGTGTCTACACAAAGGTGGAATCATTTCCATGGCTTTTTGGAGCCCTGTTGAATGTCTGCTTATTAGGAACAAGCATCTTGAGGTGCTTTTATTTCTTACCAGGGAGTAAATGTAAAAACCTAGAGGAAAAAAAGTTTGTATTATTAGGCTTGGCTATAGACAGTTAAATTTCTAGGGATGAGAACACTGTCTTCAGTTTGCAGTTAGTTAAAATTGCATTGAATTTGCACTAACAAAAATACATAGTTGCTTAACTACACGTGAAATCCTCTGTTTACAGGTGTGTTAAACCCTGAAGCCCAAAATACAAGTTGTCCTTTGGTGCTTGGAGCGTATGTTCAATAGAAACAGGGTTAATAAAAGCTTCTCAAGCCCCAGACTTATAAATGTTGTTTTAACCAAGTTAAATGCAGGCAAAAATGCTGTTTATTTGCAGCAAAAATCAATAGCAAGCAGGTTTTACAGCAATAGAAATTCAAGAAGATCAGATAAGGGATGATTTTCTCTTTCACTCTGAAATAGTCCATCCCAGAGGTTCCGGGGTGAGGTGCCGGAGTCTGACGGACCAACGTTCACGTTCTGTGTTGGTTGCCAGCTGTGTGGCCTTGGCAAGTTGGTTGATGCTGGCACGCTTGATGCCCCATCTGCAAGGTGGGGGTTATTCATGGTGCCCACCTGGCAGGTCTGCGTGGGGACGGGACTGGTCACAGTGCATGTGCATGCTGGGCGCCCAGCACACGGGGCACCTTTGTGGCGTGCACGGATCTGCAGCTGCGTCACCGTCCATGCCTCTAGGCTTCCTGAGGAGACTGCTTTTCACTTTGGGCTTTCTGCAGCTTTCTCCCCACCCTCCTCTTCATGTGGAAAGTTGCTGACCTTGCCCTGCTCTTCCAGGGAGAGCAGTGGTCATGATGGGAGTGACCCTGCGATGCCCAGTAGCCTTTCTGCCTCTTCCCTTGCCTCCCTGTTCGGTGGACGAGGCCAGGGGGCAGTGAGTGTGCAGGGTGGTGGAGGACCAGGCGAGGGGGCAGTGAGTGTGCAGGGTGGTGGAGGACCAGGCGAGGGGGCTGTGAGTGTGCAGGGTGGTGGAGGACCAGGCGAGGGGGCAGTGAGTGTGCAGGGTGGTGGAGGACCAGGTGAGGGGGCAGTGAGTGTGCAGGGTGGTGGAGGACGAGGCGGGGGCTGTGCGTGTGCAGGGTGGTGGAGGACGAGGCGAGGGGGCAGTGAGTGTGCAGGGTGGTGGAGGACCAGGCGAGGGGGCAGTGCGTGTGCAGGGTGGTGGAGGACCAGGCGGGGGCAGTGCGTGTGCAGGGTGGTGGAGGACGAGGCGGGGGCTGTGCGTGTGCAGGGTGGTGGAGGACCAGGCGAGGGGGCAGTGCGTGTGCAGGGTGGTGGAGGACCAGGCGAGGGGACAGTGTGTCATTAGTGGACGCAGTCTTAAAATCATGTGACCTTAAGCTCCTGGATTCTCTTTCTCTGGCTCATTATAGAGTCCTGAACGTCCTCCCAGTCTGGGCTACAAGGCCACGGCCTGGGTTCAGTCTCCCGTTCCTGCTCCCCAGCCTCGCCCTCGTGTTCCAGCCCACGCCCCGTGCGTGGGCTGCTGCTGCCGTGGCTGCTGTGGGGATTCGTTTCCTCTGTGTCCCTGTCCATGCCTCTGACCGCAGGCCGGAAAGGGAGAGCCGCCATCGCGCTGTCCCAGAGCCTGGTGGCCAGAGCCAGAGTTCTGAGGGCCTCCTCATAGTTTTAAAACTATTTTTATTTCTGAGACAGACTCCATCACTGAGGCCGGAGTGCAATGGCTTGATCTTAGCTCACTGCAACCTCTGCCTCCCAGGTTGAAGCGATTCTCTTGCCTCAGCCTCCCAAGTAGTTGGGATTACAGGTGCATGCCACCACGCCCAGCTAATTTTGTGTTTTTTAAATTAGAGATGGGGTTTTCACATGTTGGCCAGGCTGGTCTTGAACTCCTGACCTCGGGTGATCCCCCTACCTCAGCCTCCTAAAGTGTTGGGATTACAGGTGTGAGCCACTGTGCCCGGCCCTAAAACTCCTTTCATTTTGAAACTGTTAGTTCTGAAGAACTGGACTCATCCCTGGAAACAGCATGTCCACCCCTGGCACACGTGACCTTTACTTTCCAGGTAGGCGTGTCCCAGTTGTGTGAGATTCTCAGGGGAGCCCCCGCTCCCACCAAGGTTAAGACCCCTGTTCTGGAGTAGGCAGGCGACTGCTGCTCTGAGGTGGCTGCACCGGCCCACTCAGTGGCCTTGACAGCAGTGGAACTTCTTGCCAACATTTGCATACAGAGGACTGCACTTACGTACCCACATTTTACCGCTTTTTCGGAAGCCTCGTGACTGGGCGTTCCTGGCCTGCTGTTTCCCCGAGGACTGCTCCTGCTGGAGCGACGGCCACGTGAACGGGGGTTGCTCTCCACTGGCCTGAGTTGCTGGGCCCATCATTGCTGCGTCCAAGCCTGAGACCACCCCACCCCGTCCCAGGGAGGACACAAGCTTTTCTGGTTTGGTTGACATTTGCAGAGCTTGAAGTAAAAATGCTGGGTGGTTTTTGCAAGTCACTTACTGGTGCTGTGCGTGCCTTGAGCTTTTGTCCCAGGTACGATTCTGTGTCTGTAATTCACCACGGCTCTAATTGCAGCAGAGCCGGAGAGCTTTCTCCTTGTTCTGTATCCTGAGAAGGAAGCCCTGGCAGCCGGACCTGAGAGAGGGCTGTGTGGCTCACTCATGCGGGGATGCTGGGACGTTAGGCTGGGAGTCAAGGTGGAACTGTAGGCTTTCTCTGCCTACTGTTACCTTTGTAACCGGGGCTGATGCCAGATCAAACCGGGTGAACTCTGTGGGCAGATTCATCGTGAGTTCCCTCTTTAAACCAATCCTTTGTTTATTAATTGATTTTTGAGCCAAAGTTTCACTTTGTCGTCAGACTGGAGTGCGATCTCGGCTCACTGCAGCCTCCACCTCTTCGGTTCAAGCGATTCTCATGCCTCAGCCTCCCAAGTAGCTTGGATTACAGGCGCCTGCCACCACGCCTGGCTCACTTTTTTTTTTTTTTTTTTTTTTTTTTGTAGTTTTAATAGAGACAGGGTTTCACCATGTTGACCAGGCTGGTCTTGAACTCTTGACGGCAAATGATTCGCCTGCCTCAGTCTCCTAAAGTGCTGGGATTACAGGTGTGAGCCATGGTGCCTAGTCTTTAAACCAACCCTTTAAATATTTTTGTCCATTTTCAAAGTGGAGTGGGAAGAAACTGATTTTTCTATGAATAAAAATGGTATAAGTCCTTATTTCAAATGTGATTTCTGTTCACATTCAAAAATTTGTAAGTGACATATTTTCACTTACTTGCAAGTGCCTTTCCTTACAGTTTTTCTGTCACTCAACTCAGCTGAGACAGTCACTCCCAGGGATAAAGACCACTTAGCTGAATATATTTTCACATTTTTATTCTCAATGTGTTTAAGTAACCACCCTCTACCCGTCTTTGGCAAAATGTTTCCCCTTTTTCTGTGGTTTGTGTTGTATTTTTTGTGGCTTTCAGAACCAGACCACTTCTTGGAAGGTACGTTAGAGGGTTTATGATTGAGACACTAGAATAAGCCACCTTTTCCTGGGAGAGGGCATTGTGTCACACATCAGTTGGTATCAGAATTTCCCCCGCTGTGGCTGCAGAGTTGAAGGACATCAGCTGCCTGCACTTGGGGTTGGTGGTCCGTTGTGAAATCTGCGAGGTACACAGTGCATGTGCCTTACGTGCAAACATTTTAACAAAGACAGGTTGCCACGGGCAAGAATTTTTTTTTTTTTTTAAGACAGAGTTTCACTCTTGTTGCCCAGGCTGGAATGCGGTGGCGTGATCTTAGCTCACTGCAACCTCTGCCTCCCAGGTTCAAGCAGTTCTGCCTCAGCCTCCCAGGGAGCTGGGATTATAGGCGTGTGCCGCCATGCCCAGCTAATTTTGTATTTTTAGTAGAGATGGGGTTTCTCCATGTTGGTTTGGCTGGTCTCGAACTCCCCACCTTAGGTGAGCTGCCCGCTTCAGCCTCCCGAAGTGCTGGGATTACAGGCGTGAGCCACTACACCCAGCCCCAAGCAGTGTCTTAACTTCTGTGTGTGTTACTTCTGCTGATTTGGGAGCAGCGCATTTCACAGATGATGTTGTCGGGGGAGGCTGAGCCTGCCAGCACCTGACCTGCACGTGCTTCGGCCGGCCGAGGGTCCGCACTGGCCCCTGTGCCGCCTCCCGCTGGGCAGCCTGTGACCACCTGGCTCTGCTCTGAGCCATTCATGTCGCTTCCAGGGGCAGCTGTAAAACGAAACTCACTCATGACATTTGCAGTCCCTCCTTCCCTGAATGATGAGGATCAAATGAACCTTTATTAATGGACATGAAAATAACCTTGTAATTTCAGACAGTGAAATTACACTTTACCTGCACTTTTCAGTGTAATACATGGTAAAGTGCTGTAAAAATATCTCAGGGAAGGGCTGCCAGCTTTTGTCACGTCTCAAGTGACCAAGGTACTTTTTTGTAAATTTTTTTTTTCTTTGGCTTGGGAAGGGAACAAAAATAAGATCATTTTTCCTGGTTGGAAGATAAAGGATTTTAAAGAGAAGGTTTGTTACACGTGAAAAAGATGGTTTGGTCAAAGGCTTAATTTGTTGAGTTAGACATTCGGCGAAGATGGAAATTACACGTTCAGCAAAGATGTGAAGATGTGCGCCTGGCAAGGCGTCTCTGTCCTGGTCTGCTCACCCCCACCCCCAGTGAGGAAGGGGAGGAGAGGCTGGCGGGAGGGTCACCCGTGGTCGGTGCTGTGGTTCTTCTGGGAGGTGGCCTGAGACAGGCAGGGCTGCTCCAGGGGGACAAGGGGCTGCCGTTTGGCGTGTCTCGGAGTCCGGGTCCTTCTTTCCCAAGGCTGGTATCCACGGCCTCTCTGGATCTTCACGGCAGCCTGTGAAGGAGCATCGTGCCATCCTGTAACAGGGCAGCCAGGTCTCACGGGCCCCTGGTGCTGAGGCTGATGGGTGGGCGCGGACCTTTCTGCCCGGCTCCGACCTTGCCGTCCCCGCCATGGCCTGCACCCTGTGAGGGGCGAGTGGACGCCCTCCTGGCCCAGTTCAGCCCCAGGTCGTGCCTGTTGTCCGCACATCACGCATCGTCATCCACAGCGTTCCTTTCACACGCGGAAGCGTCCCAGCTTAGACGGCCAGTTCCACCGCCGCCCCACCAGAGGGGCCCGAACGCAGGGCCCACCCCTCCTGCCACGTGCCGTCTTCTGCTTGTCACCTGCCTTGTCCTGAGGGGCCGGTGGCTGCTTCAGGACGTGTCCCCATGCCAGATGTCCCGGGCAGTTCTTCACTGGCATCCCCACCACCCCTGAATCCATCTCCACATGTGGGCTCAGACCTGCTTCTCCCGCCCTCTCTTCCCCGTGTCACTGAGTAGTGAGCCTTCCATGTTCATGCTGTGGGGGAGAGGCTGGGCCTGGTTCAGCTGCTGAGGGATCAGCCGACCCACACATCGCCGTGGCCCTTTCTGGAGGATGCGGGGGACAGGAGTGGCACCCCAAGGTGCAGAACACACAGAAACTTGAGTCCACCGTGGCCGTCTCCCTGGTCCTTTCTGCTGTGATTACTGCGCGTCCCTGCACAGGGACCTGACCCAAGCAGCAGGGGAGAACTCTGGGACGTCGTCTGGAAGTTACAGGTGCATTAAACGTTGTTGCTGCATGCATAGGTCTGTGCATGCTCGTCAGTTAGGGTCGGCCACAGCTAGTACCTTCAGGGCATCTCGGCAGTGCCTGGCATTGGGCAGTCAAGCTGTGTTTAGTTTTGACTTAAAAATGGAAAAGGTTATCGAATACAGGAACCATCTTCTACCCTTTGAGGGAAAACTTGGCAAGTTGACCTGACCTCTGCCAGGCTGAGAATTACAGAGAAGCTGAAGGAAGTGTCAGAGGAAGGTCTGGTCCGTAGCAGATGTTCAGTACACTGATGCTTTCCGATAAAACGTTGTTTGTCTGCATTTATAACGCCAGCAACGGACTCAGGTGTGAGTAGGTTCCGCGACGCCTGGTTCCTCCGAGTGTTACTCCGGCCCTGTGCTTGTGCCTGAGCATCCTGTGGACGGGCCCGCTGTGACCCAGCTGCTGGTTCTTGAGCGCTCACGTGCCTAGAAGATGGATAGAGACAGGCGTTGCTAGTAGCGGTTCATCCTCTTGTCACAGAGTGCAGAAAAACACTCCAAGTACAGCTGGGTGTAGTGGCTCCACTGTGGAAGGCCCAGGTGGGTGGATCACCTGAGGCCAGGAGTTCAAGACCAGCCTGGCCGACCTACATGCTGAAACCCCGTCTCTACTACAAATAGAAAAATTAGCCGGGTGTTGTGGCGGGTGCCTGTAGTCCCAATTACTCTGGAGGCTGAGGCAGGAGAATTGCTTGAACCTGGGAGGCGGAGGTTGCAGTGCGCGGAGATTGCTGCACCATTGCACTCCAGCCTGGGCAACAAAAGCAAAACTCCATCTCAAAAAAAAAAAAACCGCTCTAAGTACAGACGGCGTAGCCACCGTGTGGAGGCCCACCATGCCTCGGTAGCTTCTCCTCCTGCGTGCTCCGTGGGAGGCCGGGCCTCTGAAGGCTGCATGCTGTGTGCGTGCTGTCATCTCCCTCAGCCTCGAGCCCCGGTTCGCCAGGGAGGGTCCTTGTGTCCTGCGGGCTCCTCGTCCCTTCTCTCTGCGGCGCTGTGCGTGCGTCTCTCTGGTGGCCTCCGCTGGGCTCCTCTCTGTGAGAAGCGCTCGTCCCTCAGGGCTTTCTTCGTCTTGATCTCCGTCCCCTCAGGTGCGCCCGCCGTCGAAAGCGACAACTAAGCTTGTCCCACACGTGTGCGTGAGAGTGAGGCGGCCAGGCGTGGGTCTGAGGACTTTGCCTGAAGAGCGGACAGTGTGTGTGTCACGCAGAGCCCTGCTGGGGCACGCGGGACCTTGCCATCTTCCGGCTTTTTCTCTGTGTCTCACCAGTGAGGTCACTGGCTGTTTACCGAGTGAGAATCATGTAAACACACCAGCTTGGTGATTGAGAAAGCAGATTCTTCTGAGATTCTTCTCAGATTCTTCTGAGAATGTGACTACAGAATGAATAACTTTCATTGTGAAAAACTGGCATGTTGTTTACGACGTGATTATCTGAGATGCTTTTGGCTGAGGTTGCGAACTTGAACGGTTCTACTGTTGTTGAAGCACCTGGCAACCTGGCGTGGAGCTGAACAGGTACCACATGTGTCTCAGAGAGCTTGGCAGCTGTAACAGAATACTGCGGGCTGCGTGGCATACGCAACAGAAATTTATTTCTTGTAGCTCTTGAGGCTGGAAATCAGATGAGGGTGTCCGCACGGCGAGGCTCCGGTGAGGGCCCTTCCTGGGGGACAGGAGGCCGTGTCCTCCCAGAGTGGCAGAGAGAACGCTCCTTCTTCCCTCGTAACCACACATCAGTCCTGTGTGATTAGGACACAGACCTCATGACCTCATTTAATCTTAATCACCTCCTAAAAGCCCCGTCTTCAGATCCAATCACATCACTGCTTAAGGCGTCAACATGAGATTTTTGAGGGGATCACAGTTCAGCCACAGCAGTGTGCTGGTGGCAGAGGCGCCGTTTAGATGGCGAACGTCCAGGCGGACGGGAGATGGTGAAGAGGACAGTCCGCAGAACACATCAAGTCTTGTCTGCTGCTTTATCGAATCGGCGTTCCACAGAATCTGGAAGGACACAACATGATGATTTAGTGGGCAGGGGTTATTTTTTAAGCTGTGGAACAGAGTTAGGCGATCTGGCCCCGGTTGGATGTGACAGACCGCAGCTCCCATGGTTAGATCGGCTCTTCGGTTCTGTGTATTCCCATCTTCTTCCTGCTTATTTATTTACTGTTTTCCTGGAGAAGGCTGGTGGGGAGAGGTGGCTGGTGTTAAAACAGTGCTGTAACGTATGGCTTTGGTTTTTGCACGACGTTCAAACATGCAACATCTGGCTCATTGACAAGACAGATGTTAGGGTTTACGTCACAAAATGGGATTGGGCCTGTCTGCTCCGTAAACTCAGAGGCTATGGATCATGATCGAGTGCTTCCAGTAACTGGAACTGCTTTGTGGAGCCCGTACCGTGTTCACCTGCACGTGTGGAGGATGCCGTGTCACCTTTGGCAAAATTGGATCCTGCTGGTCGGAGGTTGCACCTGAAATGCAAGTTAGAACAACAGAACATGTTGCTCCCTGCTGTCCAAGGCGGGAATTTTGGGACGGCACCCATGCCACACCACCCACACGTCCGCCACACCACCCACACGTCCGCCACACCACCCGCACATCCACCATCACGTGGGTTCTCAAGGCAAGCAGTGAGTTCCCAAGCCAGCTGTGTCCGACTTTCTGGGTTAGGGTCTTTTAAAATCATCATTACTTTCACTGAGTGTCTGCCCAGGTTATTGTGTGCACAACTCAAAGATAAACACAGGTCGCTGCTCCCCTCTCAGTCAGTACTTAGGGTGGTCTCTGGTGACTGTTGGAAAAATTACGGATGCTTTGCACTCTTTTTGACTGAAAATGCAAGGCCCCGTGGCTCCAGCGCTCAGCAGAAACCATGAATGGTTTAGATGCTCTGGGAAGCCCAGGGCTGCAGTGGCTGCTCTGCCCCCGGGTTGTCTTACCTGGAAACGACCGTGGGAGGGGAGGCTCTGACTGCGGAGCGCAACTCAGGTTTGTATCTGGGGCACGTGAGAGTCTGAGATGGGCTGGGAGTGCCCCCTCCCTCTGCACCCACTCAAGCACAGGAGCGCTTACCTGGGTCTGAGATGGGCTCGGGGTGCCCCCTCCTTCTGCACCCACTCATGTACAGGAGTGCTCGCCTGGGTCTGAGACGGACTGGGGGTGCCCCCTCCCTCTGCACCCACTCAAACACAGGAGCACTCACCGGGGTCTGAGATGGGCTGGGGTGCCCCCTCCCTCTGCACCCACTCATGTACAGGAGCGCTCACCGGGGTCTGAGATGGACTGAGGGTGCCCCCTCCTTCTGCACCCACTCATGTACAGGAGCGCTCGCCTGGGTCTGAGATGGGCTGGGGGTGCCGCCTCCCTCTGCACCTGCTCACATACAGGAGCGCTCGCCTGGGTCTGAGATGGGCTGAGGGTGCCCCCTCCCTCTGTACCTGCTCACGTACAGGAGCGCTCATCTGGGTCTGAGATGGGCTGGGGGTGTCCCCTCCCTCTGCACCTGCTCACATACAGGAGCGCTCACCTGGGTCTGAGATGGGCTCAGGGTTCCCCCTCCCTCTGCACCCACTCATGTACAGGAGCGCTCGCCTGGGTCTGAGATGGGCTGAGGGTGCCCCCTCCCTCTGTACCTGCTCACGTACAGGAGCGCTCACCTGGGTCTGAGATGGGCTGGGGGTGTCCCCTCCCTCTGCACCTGCTCACGTACAGGAGCGCTCACCTGGGTCTGAGATGGGCTCAGGGTTCCCCCTCCCTCTGCACCCACTCATGTACAGGAGCACTCACCTGGGTCTGAGATGGGTTCGGGGTGTCCCCTCCCTCTGCACCCACTCATGTACAGGAGCACTCACCTGGGTCTGAGATGGGCTCGGGGTGCCCCCTCCCTCTGTACCTGCTCACGTACAGGAGCGCTCACCTGGGTCTGAGATGGACTGGGGGTGCCCCCTCCCTCTGCACACACTCATGTACAGGAGCGCTCACCGGGGTCTGAGATGGGCTCGGGGTGCCCCCTCCCTCTGTACCTGCTCACATACAGGAGCGCTCACCTGGGTCTGAGATGGACTGGGGGTGCCGCCTCCCTCTGCACCTGCTCACATACAGGAGCGCTCACCTGGGTCTGAGATGGACTGGGGGTGCCCCCTCCCTCTGCACCTGCTCGCCTATTTCCTTCTTTCTGGTTTTGTTGCTCACCATTGCCTGGGAAGAAGCGGCTGCCTTAATAATTAAATAATCTCCTGCTTCAGAGAAAAGAGGATTTCCTTCAACCTATTTTCAGCAAAGGATTAGGGACGATGAAGCCCTGCCACCAGAATGCCACCGAGATTTTGGTGTGGTTTTCCAAGGCCTCAGACTGCCTGGGAAGACAATGGCTTTGGGATCTCAGCGGGACCGAAGCTGTGTAGGACGGGAGATTTGAGGGAGAGTCGGACCGGAATGGGACCACAGGTTCTCTGTCACTTTCCGATAAAATGCCTCATACACGTGGAATGAGCTGCACCGCCTTTTCTCTAGAAAGTGCAGTGAGGTGGCATGATTTCACTTGGATAAATGTAGACAAACCACTAAAATATTCAGTAACTGTAGAGTATACAGGTGTTTTTTTTCAGTAATAAAGGACTTTGGGATAAATCTGAATGCAATGCACATAAAAAGAAAGCTGGGGGACCGTCATGGTGGCTGGAGTTTACGTTTGTCCTCGTTTCTGATGTTATTTAACCCCTTTCACCATTTCTGTGATGTAACCTGGAAATAAAATGTGCAAGCCCTCAACAGGGAGCGATCCGTAGCGAGGGAAACCCACTGGGATTCTTGTAGGGAAGGGCGTGTGACGTCCTCAGCGCACGTAGGTGCTCAGCAGCTGATGTTCATCCTGCACACATTGAGTGACTGCTGTATGCACTGAAGATTCTGTGGGGGAGCAAGAGGCACAGGCATGTCCCAGCTCTCCTGGAGACCGGGCAAGGATGGAAGGCACGGGGCATGTGGCACACCGGCTGTGAGGAGGCGCCAGAGACACAGTGAGGAGGGAGGGGTGTCGGGGAGGGGCCACCAGGTGACAGCTCAGGGCAGAGCAAGCCCCGGGGCCTGCAGACGCAGAGGCCACCTGCACCTGCCCACCCCCAGAAGGGATGAGCTGAGGGCTGGTCCAAGACCTAAGCAGGTGTCGAGTGCCCCTCTAGTTTTCTTGCTCAAAACACAGAATATATGTGTTGCTTTTTGGTAATGTTTTAAATTTGTTTAACATTATGTGGCCAAAGGAGGAAAATGTTACATAGTAGGTAGAATTGGGTGATATTTAACGTTATAAAGATGTTTTGCTTTATCGAATGACTATACAATAAATTGGTTTATAGGTAATTTTTTTATTGTGGCAAAACATACATGAAGTTTACCATCTCATCTGTTGTGAAATGTCCCATTCTGCAGCATGAAATACACTCCCAGTGCTGTGCGGTCGCCACCGTCATATACTTCCAGAGCTTTTTCATCGGCCCAAACCGAAACTGATTTAGGGGCAATTTTAAGTCGTTTCTGTGTTTGCTATTGTGTAGATTCCTTTTTGGGCAACACTTTTTTTTTTTTTTTTTTTTAATCAGTGAGAAAGATCTTAACAGGTTGAAAAGAAGACATTGAAACACCAGCACCAGTTACATTTAAATGCAAAATTGACAGAGATAGGAGGATTTTTTCCTTTTAAATTGTTGGCCATAATAGGTATCTTAAAAATATAATTACTTGAAGGTGAGGATTCATTTGCACTTATGTTTTGCTTAATGTGCTAAGAGCAGCAGGAGAGGGGGATCTGGTGTTTCATCTCAGAGCAGATCATGCTTGAATGGTGAAAGTCCTGAGCGTGATGTTCGGTAGGCAGGACATTTAGGTAATACAGCTCATGACGATGCTAGCTGAACGGTGTTACACGGTTACGTAGCTTTTTCCGAAGTGTGTCTATGATAAATTGGAATGAGGACATCTTATGTGGCATTTTCTTCTGGCAATTCTTCTGTTCTGCTAATTGCTTGGTTTGAATAAATGTTCTCTTTTCAGTTAGTCTATAACATTTCTTTTACTGTCTAAGAAATTAGGAAGACATAGATTGATTAATTTGAAAATTACATTTGAGATTATTTTCCTGTAAAACTGTTGGTTCTGTGAGAAGCAATTCCTGTTATTTCTTCTCTCAAGAGGATATGAAATTTTTTTGTCCTTATATTGAAATAATTCTTTGATTTCCTAAATTGCTGTGTTGCTTTTTAAAGGATGGCATGGTTTCAAAAGCTGTTAGGTTGGTGCAGATGTATTTGTGGTTTTTGCATGGTGGAAATTTGCCGTTTGATGTTGGGATACATTCTTAAATCAGTCAGCTACACATCATTGTAGTGTGCGTTTCTCACTTACGGTCTTTTGCTACTGACTTACTACTTGCCGTTTATTTTATATTTATTTTAGACTGTGAAAAAGATGTTAGAAAAAAAGCAGATATGAGCGATTTTCTATTTGGAGTTCAGAGTGGGTTGTAAAGCAGTGAAGACAACTGGCAATGTCAGCAGTGCACCTGACCCAGGAACTGCTCAGAAACCTGCAGTCCAGGATAGGTCAAGACGTTTGACAGACCGGCGTGGCGGGCGTCTGCGATCCCAGCTATGCGGGAGGCTGAGGAAGGAGAATCGCCTGAACCCAGGAGGTGGAGTGACGGGGGTGACGCTCCATCTTAATAATAACAACAAAAAGGTTGACATTGGTTTCTGCCAGCGTGTCAGCCTTGCAAACCTCAGTGACTGAGTGTGACGGACAGTTTCTCAGCGGCGTCCCTGGCTGTCACTAAGATGTGGCCCCTCACCGTGGCTGCACGTGGGCTGCCTGTGGCCCTATGGCTCTGTCCCACAAGCCCGTAGCTTTGCCGGTTGATCGGCGGGTGGCTCTCCTGCCTGTGCTTTGAACTTGTGGAGGGGGAGGAGGATTTATGCAGAGAATCTAGGATCATGTGTGTCTGATTTTATTTTTTTATGGGCCTGGCCAAGGAAGAGAGATTTGGTTCCTGTCTTGACTTGAAGACCCTCTGGGCCTGGCACCCTCTCCAGGGTAGGCTCCAGGAGGGATGGGTGCCATGTGTCCACAGGAATCCAGGCAGAAGGGGAGTGCTGCTTTGCAGGTGTGGGCGGGGGAATTGGCTGTCCCAGCCAGCTCGTCTCAGGGGCTCATCTGGACCCTTGGCCAGGCCTCTGTGCCCCTCCTGGCTTCGTCTTCAGGACTAAGCTCTGATTTTTTATCTTAGCCAAATTCCTTTCTAAGGGTCTGGGGAGTCATGCCCTACAAACCACGAATTCTCATCAGAATTTTATTTGATGGGATTTATTTGACCCTCCATATCTTGGTTTACCTTCCAGTCTGACTCTGGCATAGCAAGGAGGAGAATCCGAATGTTTTACCCCAGAATAGATTTCCTCGTCATACTTGAAATTGCCCTGCAGGGTCTCTTGCGGGAAGAACCCACATTCTGTAGAGATTCCTCTTCCTGCTTTGTCTTCCTTCCTTCCTTTCTAGATCCGGTAGATAATCAGCTAAGAGCCAGACACCCGTCTAAGTCTGATAAAAAACAACTGGCCACCTGCTCTCTCTGAAGTCGGCTATCTAAGAGCTCCCTCTGCACAGTAAAACTTGTTCTCCACAATCGTTTATCTTTAACCTGAACATTGCTTTCTGTCGACCCCAGGTCTGTGGACAACCTCAACCAGTTGTCAACCAGAACGTGTTTAAAGTTACCCTGAGCCTGGAAGCCCCCGCTTTGAGTGGTCCTGCCTTTCTAAACCAAACCATTGTGTTTCTTAAGCGTATTTGATTGATGTCTCACACCTCCCTAGAACATATAAAACCAGGCTGTACCCCGACCACCTTGGGAACTTGTTCTCAGGACCTCCTGAGGGTTGTGCCACCACTCATCTTTGGCTCAGAATAAATCTCTACAGATATTTTACAGAGTTCGACTTTGTGGCAACAGTCTGCAAGTAGGAGCTGCCCCCATGAGGGCAGAGTCGGGTGGGCCTCATGGCCCTCTGCTGCTAACCAGCCCCTGTGGGAGCTGATGCTGCCCAAGTCCCACAGCTGGGAGCAGGGGTCACAGCAGCACTGGCCCCTCCTCGCACTCTGCCCTGGAGCCAGGAACCAGCTGTGGCGACGGCCTGGCAGTTCATGGCACCCAGGTGTTAGCGGCCACTCTCAGCATCCATGCTCCCGCAGCGTCCACGGGAAGTGGGCGGTCAGGAGTCACGGCTTCGCTGTGTGTCATCCATGTCGGCCTCTCTCTTTGCAGATGTGTGTGTGGCCGTGGTGTTAGTCGGCGGTCGAGAGTCACGGCCTCGCTCTGTGTCATCCATGTCGGCCTCTCTCTTTGTAGATGTGAGTGTGGCCGTGGTGTTAGTTGTGTCGGCTGCTTCGGGGGTCCTTGGAAAGGTTCCTTCTCACAAAGATGCATCCTGTTTGCAAAGCCAGCTCATGCTTCCAAATGTAAACTCAGAACCCAATTAGCCCCTAAGCAGGTGGCCACACTGCGGTGACTCACAAAATCAGCTGATTTCCCATCAGGTGTGATAAACGGGGCTGAAGCAGGGCAGGGCCGCTCCCCAGAAAACAAGCGCTCAGCTTTCCCTTCTCTTGTCCCACGGCCTGGGAAGAGGTCGACCCACGAGGGCCCCTGGAGCTGCCTCGGCTGTGATTTTCACAGTAAGGAAGGAGCTGCAGGGAAGACAGGGCTCCAGGAGGGGCCGAGGCCTGTGTGCTGGCGGAGCAGGCCCTGCAGGGCTGAGCTGCTGGCTTCTCCTGGTTGTAACTAACACCCCCGGCAGAGCTGCTGTTTCATGGGGAGGGTGTTCACACGTGGCGACCGTGGACAGTGAGGGGAAGACCGATTCCACTCTTTGGCAAATGCTGATGATAATCAAAATGATTTTAAAAATCATAGTGGGACAGACAAGTCCCCGCTCTGGTGACTCTTTACCTCGTGTCACTGTCTTACCCCTTTAGGGCTCGAGAAGGTTCCGCTCCCTGGGGCTCTCCCAGCCCCGTGTCACGTGATGGGGCGCTAGTCACGGATTGGGAGACTTGGGACCAGAGGGCAGGGCCCCCACTGACCACCCAGATCCCCTCACCCCCTGCTGTTTAAAGCAGGGACTCCGATCTCAAAGTGCTGGGGTTGGAGGTCACCAGAGGCTGCTGAAATTAGATGTGGTTGGAGGGCTGGGATGTTCCTATTTGGTGAAAGGAGGCAGGAGCCGCAGGGGACCCGTCCTGTGTGCTGACGCTTTACCACGGGGCAGCCGAACTGGTGCAGCCCTTCTGACTTCTCATCACGCTTCCTGAGCCGCAGCCACTTCAAACAAAATCTGCTGAAATGTAAAAGGTAGTATTCACTCTAAAATTGTGTTGCTTAAAAAGGTTACTTGGGGCCGGGCGCTGTGGCTCACGCCACTAATCCAAGAACTTCGGAGGCAAAGGCAGGCGGATCAGCTGAGGTTGGGAGTTCAAGACCAGCCTGACCAATATGGTGAAACCCTGTCTTTTTGACTTGAAGTATTCAGCAGGAAAATTGTCTCAAATTACTTATTTGTTAAAAATAAAAACTCAGCCGGGCACGGTGGCTCAAGCCTGTAATCCCAGCACTTTGGGAGGCCGAGGCGGGTGGATCACGAGGTCGAGAGATCGAGACCATCCTGGTCAACATGGTGAAACCCCGTCTCTACTAAAAATACAAAAAATTAGCTGGGCATGGTGGCGCGTGCCTGTAATCCCAGCTACTCAGGAGGCTGAGGCAGGAGAATTGCCTGAACCCAGGAGGCGGAGGTTGCGGTGAGCCGAGATCGCGCCATTGCACTCCAGCCTGGGTAACAAGAGTGAAACTCCGTCTCAAAAAAAAAAAAAATAAAAATAAAAATAAAATAAAATAAAAACTCAGCCGGGTGTGGTGATGCACACCTGTGGCCCCAGCTACTTGAGAGGCCAAGGTGGGAGGATCACTTGAGCCCAGGAGTTCGAAGCCAGCCTGGGCAACATAGCAAGACCCCACTCCCCAGAAATTTAGAACACCCTCAATTTACTTATGTCTCTAATACATAAGTAAATAAGATAAAAGTTAAAAACTCAGAGGTGAAGAACCTGAGATCCCATTTGAAATCTACTTGATAAGAAAGAAAAAAAAAAAAAAAAGGAAGCAGCTCAGGGCCGTTGCCGTAAATGGACAGCACACATGCCAGGGCTCAGGGCTCAGGGCTCAGGGCTCAGGGCTCAGGGCTCCGGACCAGGAGGTGCTCTGTTGTGCTTCCATTTTTGAAGCCACTGGAAGTCCTGGCTGTTGAGAATTCCAGGTTTGAATTTCTAGAGCGTGTTCCCGGGACTGGGAAACAGCCCACATGAGTGGAGCGAGAGGCAGCTTTCACTTGATGTGCACCTGGGGAAGCCGGGCTCCCGTCCCCTCCCAGCCTCTCTGCCTCCAGAATACAGCCCAGGAGCCTGGTGACTCACTTTCTGGAGCACAGAGATAAGGAGGGGGTGAGGGGAGGGGCCTTGGTTAATCAACATTCCTAGGATCCAAGGCTTCCTCTCCCAGCCCTGCTGTCTGGGGATCCGAGTGCTGAACTCGGAGTGAGGACAGCTGGCTGCCTGTCAGGGGCAGGACCTTTTATTGATGAGTTTAAAAAACAGAACAGGAGCTCCAGGTGCCTCCTTCGCATGGTGGCTCCCCGTGCTCTCCCTCCCCACCCTGAGTGACACACGCTGCTTGAAAATGCCGCAGGCGTGATTTGCTTCCCGTGAAATGTGGCCCGTGAACAATGAGGTGGTACCCACAGGGAAAGAGCAGGTTAACTAGGCGCCCACCCCACACACAAAACCATGGTTGGAATCTGCTGGGGCGGTGGGGTGAGGGCTGGTTTTCTGCAGCCCTCTTGGAGCTGGGGGATGTCATTTAAATGGCCTTCAAAGCCCCACCTGGATGTCTTCACTGTGCTCTGCTGACCTTTATCCAGGCTCACGTGGGCCCCACAGTCTGGCTGATAATGAGAGTCTGGGGGTGGGGGATAGTGAGGTGAGGGCAGCGGTCCCTTCCTGTCTTATCTACGCGTCTGAGTCAGGCCCAGAGGACAGGCCCCTCTGTGCTGCGGGTGGTGCTCCTGGCCGGTCGCCAGCGTCCACAGCTCCTCTCACTGGAGCGGCCTCAGTATCCCGTGGAGACTGGTACCCTGTTTCCAAGCTGTGGCTGTAGGTCAGGCTCGGCCTGGCTCTGGCCAGGGTGCCACCTCTGCTTTCCTTACGTCCACTGGAAAAGATGAAAAAAGAGGTGTTTGCCATCATCTGTCGTGGGACTCGGTGCTCAGCCTCGACTTGGGGAGGTTGTGTGTTTGGTGTTTGCTGAGCACGAAGCGTATGAAAGTGGGTAACGCCTTTTTATAGCAGCCACCCTGGAACTCAGTGTCTGAGCAGATCTAGAGTGTTTGCATGTTTGAAAGACACATATCTGCTTAATGTGAGCAGAGGCTTGGAAATTTAGAACACCCTCAATTGTATTTCCGTAGACGTATGACGGTAGCTACACATCCATCTGTTTTAGCATTCTCAGAGCATTCTAAAACAGGGAGGGCCAGGCGCAGTGGCTCACGCCTGTAATCCAAGCACTTTGGGAGGCTGAGGCGGGCGGATCACGAGGTCAGGAGTTCGAGACTAGCCTGGCCAACATGGTGAAACCCCGTCTCTACTAAAAATACGAAAACTCGGCCGGGCGCGGTGGCTCACGCCTGTAATCCCAGCACTTTGGGAGGCCAAGGCGAGTGGATCATGAGGTCAAGAGGTCGAGACCATCCTGGTCAACATGGTGAAACCCCATCTCTACTAAAAAAAATACAAAAAATTAGCTGGGCGTGGTGGCGCGTGCCTGTAGTCCCAGCTACTCAGGAGGCTGAGGCAGGAGAATTGCCTGAACCCAGGAGGCGGAGGTTGCGGTGAGCCGAGATAGCGCCATTGCACTCCGGCCTGGGTAACAAGAGTGAAACTCCGTGTCAAAAAAAAACAAAAAAAACTAAAAACTCACCCGGCATGGTGGTGGGCACCTGTAATCCCAGCTACTCAGGAGACCGAGGCAGGAATATTGCTTGAACCTCAGAGGCGGAGGTTGCAGTGAGCTGAGATCGTGCCATTGCACTCCAGCCTGGATGACAGAGCAACACTCTGTCTCTAAAAACTAAAAACTAAAAACATGGAGTTCACACAGTGGCATGCATAATTGTCAAAGTGACTTTTCAAAGCATGGTGGTTCTCATGCATATAAGAATTCATGTTATTCAACATGTCTAAATACAAAATTGTGCAGTGCATAAGTGACAGATAATTTCGTAGTGTTTGTTAAAGTGCCGTGACACCTGCCTGTGAAAGAGGTCTCAGTAGGTGTCTCATTCTTGTTTAATGCCACGGCTTCTGAGGCTCCATTTGTTTCGGACAAAGTGGACATTTCTCTTGAGGTTTAGTATGCAGGAAGATCACATTCTGGCCATATAGTCTTCTGATGACAGACAGCTAACTGTTGCTAAGGGTAAAATGGTCTGCCTGTGTCCAGTTTCGGGGAAAAGGCTGAGGATGCTGTAGGACCAGGCAGGCAGCCTGTGTAGGTCGGGGAGGAGTGGCTTGGAGGGGTGGCTTTCATTCCTGGCCCCAGCCTCCCTCCATTCCTCCCACGAGGCTTTCCTTCCTGGTCCCAAGCTTCCCTTCTCCTCCTCCCACCCGGCTTTGTTCCTGCCCCCACAGCTCCCTTCCACTCCCCCCGGCTGTCTTGTACTCACTCTTTCCCCTCGTTTGCTCCTTTCCTTCCCTGATTAGCCCACCTTTCCCTTGACCTCCCGTTGCCACTCCAGCCTTGGTCTCCATCTCCTGGTCTGAGGAGTCCCACTGCAGCCACGGGACCCCACTGTGGGGACCCACATCTCTGCAGGGAAATGTCTGCTGTGACTTTCCTGTGTGTGTGGCTGGCTCAACAGGGAACGGTGTGGAGGAGACCTGGAGGACAGCCCTTCCCCTTCCCTGTCCCCCTCCTCACTCTCCCCAGCCCCACCCAGCTCTGGGCCTCTCCAGGGCAGGGGAGAGGCAGCCGACCGCACTCCTGACCTGGCAGCCTGTCTGGCTTCTGGCTCCAGCCCCCTGTGCTGCCTTCGGTGTGCGTCTGTTATGGAATACGCATTTTGTGTGACGAGACTTTGATAGACCCAAGAGAATGTGAAAGTGAAGCCTCCCGACCTTGGGGTGGGGGAGGGACACTGACAGCTCAGAGAGACCCTTGCCACCTCAGCCACCTAGCCAGTCCCCACACCTAGCCCTCCCCTGCACCTCGCCCATCCCCCATTCTGACAGGTCGGCGAGGCCAGTGTGGATCAGGCTTTTCAGAGTGGGAAAATACACGTAACAGACATGTAACTCAGCGTGGGAAAATACACATAACAGACATGTAACTCAGCGTGGGAAAATATGTGTAACAAGCATGCAACATCTTAACCAGATTTGTGTGCACAGTTCAGTGCCTTGGCACGTTCACCTTGTGTACCTATCACTACTGTCCCCTACAGAAGTTCCACTTCTTCCCAAACTGAAACTTTGTCCCCCTTAAAATGCTCACCCCTCTTTCCCCTTCCCTAAGAGACCCTGACAGCCCACATTCAGCTTTCTGTCTCTGTGTATTCATCAGCTCCAACGAGTGACTCACACAGGATTTGTCGTTTTGTGACCAGCTCGTTTCACTCAGCACGGAGTCCCCAAGGGTCCCCGTGTTGTATGCTGTATGACTCCTTCCTTCCTCTCTAAGGCTGAACAGCATGCTTTGCCTGGATGTGCCACATTTTGCTTACACATTCTGAAGGACACTGGGGTTGTTTCCTGTGGCAGCTTTTGCTGACCCAAAGCCTCCTGAAAGGACTGGCCCCCTCAGGTGCCCCAAACTCGATTGCAGGAGACTGTGTTGTCATCTGCCTACTTCTACAGAGAGGCACCAACCTGGGTGACATGTACATTCTTGGCTTTGTAGTGTCCTGGCCAATTCCTACCCAGCCCACCCCCACCTGGCCCATCCCACCCACCTGGCCAATTCCCCTGCAACCTGACTGATCCCCCCCACTTGGTTGATCCCTCCACCTGGCCAATCCCTCCACCTGGCTGATCTCCCCACCTGGCTGGTCCCCCCACCTGGCTGATCCCCCCACCTGATCGATCCCCCCACCTGGCTGATCCCCCCACCTGGCCAATCCTCCCACCTGGCTGATCTCCCCACCTGGCTGATCCCCCTACCTGATCGATCCCCCCCACCTGATCGATCCCCCCCACCTGGCTGATCCCTCCACCTGGTCAATCCCCCCACCTGACCGATCCCCCCACCTGGCCAATCCTCCCACCTGGCTGATCTCCCCACCTGGCTGATCCCCCCACCTGATTGATCCCCCCCACCTGGCTGATCCCTCCACCTGGTCAATCCCCCCACCTGACCGATCCCCCCACCTGACCAACCCTCCCACCTGGCTGATCCCCCCACCTGGCTGATCCCCCCCACCTGGTTGATCCCCCCACCTGGCTGATCTCCCCACCTGGCTGATCTCCCCACCTGGCTGATCCCCCCACCTGATTGATCCCCCCCACCTGGCTGATCCCTCCACCTGATCAATCCCCCCACCTGACCGATCCCCCACCTGGCCGATCCCCCTCACCTGGCTGATCCCCTCACCTGACCGATCTCCCCACCTGGCCAAAGCCCCCACCTGACTGATCCCCCCCACCTGGCTAATCCTCCCACCTGGTCAATCCCCCACCTGAGTGATCCTACCAACTGACCGATCCCCCCACCTGACCAGTTCCCCCACCTGGCCAATCTACCCTACCTGCCCAACCCCCCCACCTGGCTGATCCCACCACTGACCAACCCCTCCCACCTGACCAGTCTCCCCCACTGGGCCCATCTCCCCAGCTGGCTGACCCCCCACCTGGCCGGTCCCCCTCCCCTGGCCACCCTGCCTCTCCTCCCGAAAGAATTGCCCCTCTGTATTTACAGTGGATTAAAAGCTTGCTTTCTCTGGGAATTCTTTTCAGATTAATCTTCTTCCAAAGACAACCCTAACCCGTGCCTTTTCAGCAGTTGTGCAGTTTGCGGGATGAATTCCCACCTGTTTCTATGTTGCTCTGTGAACATTCCCAAGTGGCTTTGGCTTTGAGCTCTGTTGCTCATACCTCTGGGGCCGGGAAGGTGTTTGCCCAAGAGAGACAGAACGTGTGGCCTTGAGGGCGCCTTCTCCTTAGAAATCTTGCTCCTTTCTCCTTCTCCTGCTAAAGGCTCTGTGTTGGACCGCAGGCCGGGTGTGGAGTGCTGTTTTGCTTTGCTTTCTCACCCCGGCAGCACGGGGCGGGCTGGGCTGTGGGGGCCTGGGGGCGGCTCCTGCCTGGACTTTGAGTGTTGGAGAGACGCATTCTCAGTGGAGTTCCCGGCGGCTGCTTCGCTCTTCTGAGCTTCTGGTCCCTGCAGATGCTGGGAGCCACAGCAGCCTTCCATAGACATTCTGCCAGAGCTACCGTGAGAGCATCCCACCATAGCGGGCCTGAGCAAGTCCCTCGGCCTCAGGCGTTCCCTGTCTGGTGGGAAGTGGGGGCTTTGGCACAGCGCATGTTGTCTCTGCCCCTGCTGGCGAGCCCGGCTCTGAGAGCTGTGGGAACCCATGGGAGTGCCCACCCAGGTGCGCGTGGCCTGGCATTTCCCTAGATGCACCTCCCAGATTTTCCCTCAATGTGGCCTAGAGACTCAGAAGGAACCACCAACCCAGTGGTCTGTGGGGGCTGTGGGGGCTGCCACTTCTAGTCTCCTGGCAGGTACCCCTCCTCCTCCTGAGAGGACACGAGCTAGGAAGGAGAGGGCAGGGAGGGGCTTCCAGGGACTGGGGCGCGCCTCGCCTTCCATGGCGCCAGCCTTCCCACGGGCTCAGAAGCTATAGCCTGGCTTGGGGCTGGGTTTTCTCTGAGCCACGTCCTCCTGCCCGTGTCCTGGGCATGTCCATGGGGCTGGGCCGTTGGGGAAGGGGTGGGAACAGGTTCTGAGACTGGGAACCCACCTCCTTTCCCCAGGTCTCAGCTAGTGACAGGGCCTGTCCTGAACGCGGGGGCTCCTTCAGGCCCAGATGGGGTACGGGTGGGTCGGGGAGTCTGCCGGCCTCCCAGCCTCCCTCTCCTTCCGCGTTCCAGAGATAGTATGTGCAAAATAAAGGTGAAATGACGGGGCAGTACCAGCTCAGGTGGACACCCGGGAGCTCGAGGCCCATGCACCTGCGCTTTTCTGGGATGGGGAGAGGCTCGCGGTGTCCGCCCGTAGGCGCAGACCCGCCGGCCTGCAGGGCCCATGGAGGCTGTTGTCGGCACAGGGGATGAGTGGGGGACACAAGGGGAGGTTCGTGTTGTGACCTTGACCCTGAAGAGAAAGGGAAACCAGCAGGGGCGCAGACAGGCTTCTGCCCGGAGGACAGCATTTGCTCAAGTGTAAAGAATGGCTTGCTCAGGACAAAGTTTAAATGCAAATATAGTCTCATTTACTCGTGGTAAAAGGCTGCTGGAAAGCAGGTGCAGGAGTGGACTGAATTAATGTCATACTTTTTCTCCTAATGGCATCCGACTTGTTTTTCTACCTTTATTTCAGAACGTGCCCCCCCCCCAAATAAACTGTCTGAACATATGATGATATTGAATTAAGTTATGGTGGTAGGTGACAAAACAGGACATGTTGTATGATGCCACTCTGAAAAGTTTCAAACACATACTCGTGCATCAAAAACGATTGCCACCGTGGCCAGGCGTGGTGGCTCACGCCTGTGATCCCAGCACTGTGGGAGGCCGATGGGGGTGGATCATCTGAGGTCAGGAGTTTGAGACCAGCCTGACCAACATGGTGAAACCCTATCTCTACTGAAAATACAAAAATCAGCTGGGCATGGTGGTACACACCTGTAATCCCAGCTGCTCTGGAGGCTGAGGCAGTAGAATCACTTGAACCCGGGAGGCTGAGGTTGCAGTGAGCCACAAGCAAAACTCCATCTAAAAAAAAAAAAAAAGATTGCCACCCCACCCACCTGCCAAGGTGTGAGCAGGGGTTGTCTCTCCCCCATTGCTGTGTCAGCCTTTTTTTGCTTGAATTTATCTTGCTTTTTGCTAAAGAACCCTCATTGTTTTTGCCATAGGATAAAAAGCATAAAAGCAATATAAATATTAAAAGCACCTGGATTTTTTTGAAGCTTAACAATTTTAAATTTCTTTTCAGGTCACTGTTCAATTCTGCTTTTTGTTTGTGCGCATGAAATTTCATTTGTTGGCCAGCCAAAACTGAGTGTTTCTAGTTAGCAAACTTAGAACTCTTCTGCCTGTTCTGAACATAGCCTCAGCAAGAAGACAGCCGTGCTGCCTGCCACAGTTCCACGGGGAATCCCCCCAGAGGGCAGCTGCCTCGGCTGGGGTCCTCCCTCCACGGCGTGTATGGTGGGGATGGGGACCAGCAGAAGCAACACCTAGCTGTCTGCCACTTAGGTTCTTATGACGGCCCTTGAGAGATTGTCCCGGGGTCCTGGATCCCTGGGTTTGGAGTAGACACTTAGCAGTCAGAGCAGGGTGGGCTCGAAGGCTGTGCTGCTTTTTTTTTTTGAGATGGAGTTTTGATCTTGTCATCCAGGCTGGAGTGCAATAGCTTGATCTTGGTTCACTGCAACCTCTGCCTTCTGGGTTCAAGTGATTCTCCTGCCTCAGCCTCCCTAGTAGCTGGGGTTAGAGGTGTCCACCACCACTCCCAGCTAACTTTTTTTCTTTTGTATTTTTAGTAGAGATGAGGTTGTGCTATGTTGATCAGGCTGGTCTCGAACTCCTGACCTCAGGTGATCTACCCACCTTGGCCTCCTAAAGTGCTGAAATTATAGACGTGAGCCACTGTGCCCAACCTGCTTTTAAAATAGGATGTAGGGATTGAGAGCGGGTTAGGATTTCAACATTGGCTTTTTGGTCTTTTTTTTGTGGAGAATGGGGTCTTGCTATATTGCCCAGGCAGGTCTCGAACTCCCACCTCTGCCTCCCCAAGAGCTGGGATTGCAGGCGTGAGCCGTTGTGCCCGGACTTGACACTGGCTTTAACAGAAGAAGACACTGAAGTCCAGCTTATTTGAACTGTGCGTGTGTGACTTTGAATTGCGTCAGATGCTGTCTCAGAGGGGCCTTCGGGGTGCGCTGTGTTGTCTGGGCAGGAAATGATGATCGTGTCTCAGGTATGCAGCCTGCACCAGGAGGCAACAGCAGAACAAGTCAGTATAAAAAGACTCATGCCTTTCATGCCTTTCGTTAGATTCTTACGTAATCTGGCCATGACGTATATTCTTAGTAATCAGATCAGGTAATCTGACAGCCAAATTAATCTTACGTGATCTGACGTCGGAAAGTGAGCTACAGGCCACAGTTTCTGATTGGGAAAGGGTGTGTGGAAGGCCAGTGCGTGGCTTTGTTTTGAAACACTTTTAAAACGTAAGATTAATTAACTCGCAGGCTGTGGGAATAATCTCATTTGCTTAATCAAAATAATGTATCCTTGATATGAACTGTCAAAAGACAAAATTGCAAAACATTTAGTTATAGATCTGATTGGATTTTATTTACAATTCATTAACGGGGCAGCCTCCGTTCTGCGTAATGAGAGCTCCCGCTGGGCACGGGCAGAACAGTAGGTTTTGTGAGGTGGAAGCGAGCAAGCAGAATGGGAAAAAGCTGACGGTGAGCATCAGGCTACCTCAGGTAACCAGAGGGGACTCTGTGACTTGCTGACTTGGGTCAACGGAATCTCCTATGTTCGAGAAAACCTGGTCCATTTTGGGATCTGTCACTTTGTTAAAAGTTCCATTTTGGTGACACTGCATTGGGCAGGAGCAGACCCATTCCTATTTGGTCTGCTCTGTTCAGGCCTACTGCCAGAGCTCAGTCCAAAACAACAGCCCCTCGTAATTTGAAAAATGTATTTCCATTTCATTTCTGGAAATAAAGCCTAAGAAAGTCACAGCCCAAGTGCCCACAGTCATATCAGGGTCCTTCTTAGTCAAGAAAATGGTGTTTGTTTTGGTCTCTCAGATCACAAGTGTACTGAAAAGCAGCAGGAAGGAAGGTTTGAAGAGAGAAAATGCACGTTTGCTCACTGAGTACAGAAGAGGTTTTGTTCACTTGTGTGTGCGTTTGGGTATGTTGAGGGAAGCTGGGTGCTCCAGGTGGGGCCCAGAGGTGGTGTCACCCCCACAGCACACTGCAGGGGTCACTGCTGAAGATACGGAAGCAGCTTCCCGTGTTCTTGGACTTGACATCAAAGACAGAAGGACTTGGAGGCTGGGAGTGGTGAGACGGGAGGGTCCCAGCAGACAGCAGAGGGGCCTGTGGTGAGTCCGGGGTCCGTCGTGGGGGGCGGATGGTCCCTGTCCTCCACTGCTGGGCTTCCCGGGATGTGAGTATCCCCTGGCCCTCAGCTAATGGTGTTGCATAGAACTGCCTTTTTAGAGTGTTAAGAAAAAGACTATTTCCCAAATTCAGATTAATATGAGCAAAAAAGGAGGAGACCACAGTAGGAGCCAGGATGTCAGGGCAACCAGGAAGGTGCACCAGGGCCACTGGAGGACGCAACGCGCAGGCCTTGGCAGGCGAGGGGTGGCCGGCACACTGTCCACCATGGGAGGTGTTTGGGTCATTTTAACTTACACATCCTGGGGCCATTTAACACTGCAATCTGGAGGAGCCTACAGTTGGCAAAAACCGAACTCTGTATCAATGAAAGGAGTCAACTCAGAATGTTGAAGAGATTTATTCTGAGCCAAATATGAGTGACCATAGCCTGTGACATGTCCTCAGGAGGTCCCGAAAACGTGTCCAAGGCGGTCGGGGCACAGCTTGGTTTTACACATTTCGGGGAGACCTGAGACGTCAGTCCATCTGTTTAAGATGTGCATTGGCTTTGTCCAGAAAGGCAGGACCACTTGAAGTGGAGCAGAGGGGGTGTCGCTTCCAGGTTATGGATAGATTTAGATTTTTTCTAATAGGTAGTTGGTTGAAAGACTTATCAATAGAAGGAAATGTCTGGGTTGAGGTAAAGAGGTTGTGGAGGCCAGGGCCTTATCGTGCAGGTGATCAGAGAGAATGAAGAGACTGTAAATGTTTCTCATCAGACCTAAGGTCTTGTGTTGACCGCAGGCGGAACTTGCCCCTCATCTGGAATGGCCCTGGGCCCTGTTTATAATTTGACATCTTAGTGCCACAGAGTCAGTTTGTGTGTGTGTGTGTGTGTTGTGAGACTGAGTCCCACTGTGTCAGTCAGGCTGGAGTACAGTGGCGCGACCTTGGCTCACTGCAACCACTCCCAGGTTCAAATATTCTCCTGCCTCAGCCTCCCGAGTAGCTGGGATTATAGACACATACCCCCACATCTGGCTAATTTTTGTATTTTTAGTAGAGATGGGGTTTCACAATGTCGGCCAGGCTGGTCTCGAACTCCTAACCTCAGGTGGTCTGCCTGCCTTGGCCTCTCAAGGTGTTGGGATTAAAGACATGAGCCACCTTGCCTGGCTAGAGTGCATTTGGTTAGTTTTATGATCTCTGTTTTGATGTTCATGCTGGTCAGTTGTGCCTGAACTCCGAAAGGGAGCGGGTGGAAGGAGGTATGTCCATCCTCCTGCTCAGTCATGGCTGAGAGCTGTTTTTAAGATTTTTCTGGTGTTTTCTTGGCCAAGAGGGGGTCTATTCAGTCGGTGGAGGGCTAAGGATTTTATTTTCAGTTTGCAAGTTGAATGTCTAGGCAGCTGACTGTGAGTTATTTGATGAAGCCAAAGACGTGGATGCCTTCAGAGTGTGCATATCTGCTGCTCTGTCTCACCCAGAACCTGGAGGCCCTCAGGGCCTGTGGATTCACGGGAACACTCACATCACATGGGCCACGGTGGCATTTGTGGGGACATATCGCTTAATGTACATAAAAGCCTGTCATGTAGTGCAGTTGATCTCTTTTTTTTTTTTTTTTTTTTTTTTTTAAGGTGGAGTCTTGCTCTATTGCCCCAGGCCGGAGTGCAGTGGCCGGATCTTGGCTCACTCAACTTCTGCCTCCTGGATTCAAGGGATTCTCTGGCCTCAGCCTCCCAAGTAACTTGGGATTATACGCACACACCATCATGCCCGGCTAATTTTTTTGTATTTTTTGTAGAGACATGGTTTCACTATGTTGGTCAGCCTGGTCTCGAACTCCTGACCTCGTGATCCGCCGGCCTGTGCCTCCCAAAGTGTTTGGATTACAGGAGTGAGCCAACAGGCCTGGCCTGATCTCAATTTTTAAATAAAGATGAGGCATCACCCCCAACCCCCCTGCTCACACCTCTCACCAGCACTCACTGCCTGGTGTGGACCAGCCCCCATCACCCCCTTCGCCCCATCGTTCGGCCTCTGCCACCTTTCCTGTTTGTTTCTCACCCGCTGCCTTCACTCACCCCTTCCCAAAGCCAGCCTTGGGTAACATGCTGGTCTTCATGGGGCTGGTCCACCTGGGTGTCCCGTGGAATAACTTCGGGGAGTTTGCTTCTCCCTGAAGTCTCTCCTGTGCTGTAAGAACCGTGGTGCCTGTCCCGCTCCAGCGGGCGTCCAAGCATTCGGTTCAATCCTGTTCTGACGCTGTGTGCCCTGAGTTCACATGGACCCCACAGGTTACGGGCTCAGTCGCCCAAGACAGCCTGCCACCCGCACTTCTGACCACCCGCCATAAATGCCCTGTGAGTCAGGGTTGACAATTCACTGGAAGGACTCGTGGAACTCAGGGGATCACTGTGTTGAGGACAAGGGGCTTATGATGCATGGGAGCAATGCGAGGGGTCTGGGTCTCATCACTGCTCTGGGGATCTCATCACTGCATAGGGATCTCATCACTGTGTGGGGGTGTCATGACTGCTCCAGGATCTCATCACCGCATGGGGGTCTCATCACCGCACGAAGGTCTCATCACTGTATGAGGGTCTCCTCACTGCGCGGGGGTCTCATCACCGCACGGGGGTTTCATCACTGCCCCGGGGTCTCATCACACCATCGGCGAAGAGATTGATTTCAGTCTCTAGTGCCTCCCTTCTCCCTGCAGGTCAGGGGTTGGGCTGGGGCTGGAAGCTGCAGCCCTGTCCTGGGGTGAGACTGGCCCCTCCCCAGGAAGCTGTTTGGGGCCCACCTTGAGTCTCCTCATTAGGGGAAACTCAGATGTGGTCCACAGGGGCTCTTGGTGAGCAGCAAAAACACTCCCGTCACTTGGGAAATTCCAAGGGTGTTGAAACGGTGCCAGGCACACGAACAGAATCCAGGTATGTTGCTCTCTCCACGACGGAGCCAGGGCCTGGTCCAAGTGTTTCTGTTTCCCAGGGCGATCTGCCTTCCTATGCCCCAGCCACCCCTGCAGCCACATCTCCTCCTGTGCCCCCCTCTGCCACTGGGCGCCTCTGGTCCCTGCATGGGCTGGGCTGTAGCCTTGGGCCTGGTCCCCACTCCCTTTGCTTTCTCCCTCCGGGTGGGTCATTGGTGGGCCCAGCGTGGGACCGATGGCCAATGGCCGACGCCCCGCGTGCATGCCTGTGGGAAGACTTGCACTCCAGCGCTCCCTCAGCCCTGTTCTGAGTCACAGGAGACTGCGCACCCCTCTCAGGGAGCTGACTCAGGCTCCGGCTGGGCTTGAGGCAGTGGAGTGGGGACAGGTAAATCTGTGACCATGATGCGACGTGGTCCTTCCTTGGTCAAGGCAAATCCCAAATGCTGGGAACAGAGTGACCTGAAGAAGCCTCCTGGGGAGTGGATGAGGTATGGGCAGAGGCATCACCCCTCCACGCTCTCGCCCACTGCCCAGGCGTGGACCAGCCTCCTTCGCCCCCTTTGCCCGACCCCTGCCACCTGGGTTCTCACCTGCGGCTTTCACCCACCCTCCCCGCTGCAGCCTGGGCTGACAGGCTGCATCTGCACGTGGCTGGCTCTACCTGGCTCTGTCTGCAGGTATCTGAGAACGAACGTGCTCTGTGTGCTAATGACTGCAACGCCCAAGTGTGGGAAGCTTTTTTCCATGGTTCCGGTGTAATAACAAAATAGCTCAGACGTAAGCAGATCAAATGCAGCAGCCCTCCCATGTCCAGCCAGTGAGTGTGTGGCCACAGCTGTGGCTGTGAGGGCCCCATCCCTGGAGCTCCTTGGGCAGGAGAAGCTTATATTTGTGGAGGGTGACTGGGGACAGCGTCCCTGAGGGTGGCCGTTGGTTACAGGAGGTTGAGGTTTGCAACGGATCCTTGCGTGCAGGTGAGGATGATAGAAACAGGTGAAGGAGGCTGAGAGAGACGCAGGATCCCCCAACCCTCCGCGGCAGTGAGATGACGAGGGGCCCCTGAAGGATGCCCTCGGAGTGGAGTGCTGAGGAGGGGCAGGAGTGAAGCTGTGGTCCTGGGGCCTGCTCGCTGTACTTTTGTGCCAAGCAAGCTTTGTGCTTTTAGTTTTCACTGACTCTGCTTCTGTAAATGCACCTGGTGTCTGGGGAGTCACACTCGGTCCTTGAAAAGAGAAAGTTTCTCTGAAGGGAATAGTGTGTGTCACCAGGAGATGAATGCTGGGGATGGGGCACAGCCTGCATGAGGGGAGAGGGGCCGGGGGCACAGAGGGCATGCGGGGAGAGGGGTCGGGGGCACAGGGCGTGCGGGGAGAGGGGCCGGGGGCACAGAGGGCGTGCGGGGAGAGGGGTCGGGGGCACAGGGCGTGCGGGGAGAGGGGCCGGGGGCACAGAGGGCGTGCGGGGAGAGGGGTCGGGGGCACAGGGCGTGCGGGGAGAGGGGCCGGGGGCACAGAGGGCGTGCGGGGAGAGGGGTCGGGGGCACGGAGGGCGTGCGGGGAGAGGGGTCGGGGGCACAGAGGGCGTGTGGGGAGAGGGGCCAGGGACATAGTGGATGTGCAGGGAGAGGGTCTGGGGGGCACCACCTGTGATCAGGGAGGGGGCTGGGAGCACAGTCTTTGTGCAGGGACAGGGGCCGAGGGGCACAGTGTGCAGGAGAAGGCTGTGTCCATGTGCTGGGGAAACACAGTCAGTGTGCATGGAGAGGGGCTGGGGGGACACTGTGTGCAGGGATAGGGCCAGGGGCAGATGATAGGTGCTGGGGGACAGGCCTAAAGGCAGTTGTACTTCCGAGAGCTTTTCCTGGCGGGTTCCCAGATCTGCAGATGAATGAGGTGAAGGAGCCGAGGGGCTGTGGGGATGGGGCAGGTCCTGACTGTCTCTGTCCGTCTCCGTCTATGCTGCTGCCACGCCCTCCCTGTTGCTGCAGCCGGGGTGCTGCAGATGCTGGGGGACAGAAAACTACCAGTCAAAGGCCTGGCTTTGCAAACTGGAAAAAAAGTCTCTTAATTTTGGCAATGTGAAAAACTTATAGGCACAGAAAATTAGTGGTGAAGAGAGTTATAAAATTACTGGTTACAGTGCCTTAACCTGTAAACTTGCAGCTTTTGGCACAAGTGTTTGTGCCATGAGAAAAGGACAAGCAGGATAAACAGTGCCCCACCTAATGCTGCTGCAGGTCCCCCAAATTCATAATTGTAAAGACAACTTCCTTGGGACATGGCTAATAGGGACAATCTCATAGAAAATTTTGGGGACACTGCAAACTTTTTGTCTGATACACAGTTTTAAAATTCTTGTATGTTTTCTGTGAATTTCTTAACTATAATTAGGGGTTGTAGGTAATGGTATATCTGAATGCTGTTTCCTTTTTTCATTTTTTTTTTGAGACAGAGTTTGCGCTGGCGCCCAGGATGGAGTGCAGTGGCGCAATTTCGGCTCACTGCAACCTCCGCCTCCCAGATTCAAGAGATTCTCCCGCCTCAGCCTCCCGAGTAGCTGGGACTACAGGCGTGTGCCACCGCACCTGACTAATTTTGTATTTTTAGTAGAGACGGGGTTTCGCCATGTTTGCCAGGCTGGTCTTGAACTCTTGATCTCAGGTGATCTGCCCACCTCGGCCTCCCAAGGTGCTGGGATTATAGGCGTGAGCCACCACGCCTGGCTGAACGCTGTTTCTGGTGATAAGTTGCTGCTCTATTTTTAGCAAGTTTATTTATTTACTTTATTCAACCAGTAATTACTGAGCGTCCGATATAGGCAGGTTCCAGGGACGCAGGAAACAAAGCGATCAACAGAAATCAGGACGGATCTTTTCCTGGTAGGAATTTAAAATCTAGTGGGAGCATCAGTCTCTTTCAAAAAAAAAAAAAGTGACAAGTGACACAGGTCACTCTAGAGAACACTGCTTTTGTTCTTTGCACAGGAGGGAAGCAGGCTGCCTGGGCGGAGGGGCCTCACACGTGCGGCACAGGCCCAGCAGCCCCTGTCTGCCAGGCCGAGGCGGTCCCTGGCTGCCTGGGAAATTCATACCTGATGCCGGATTGAAATGCAAATCAGCTTTCATCTGTTTCTGGAACTAAACTGTGGCTCCGTGCAGCCCGCCACGCAGCTCGGGGATCTGGCGCTGGGCGAGGAGCTCGGCTCCGGGTGCGTCTCGTTCAAGGCTGGGCCCCGTTTCTCACCTGCGCTGCGGAAGCGATTTCTCTGTGTAACTCAGAACTCAGAGTGAAGGGGAGGTTGATACACGTGGGGTTGCGCCAAGGGCCATATCTGGTGAGCAAGGAAACAACATGCCTTTCTCCTAGACCAGGGGCTGGCAGACTTTTTCTGAAAAGGGCAGGTGGTGAATGTTGAAGGCTTCGGGGCCTCATGGTCTGCGCACCTGCTCACATCTGCCATCGTAGCGGGAAAATGGCCACAGACAAAATGGAATGAGTGAGTGTGGCTGGTGCCAGTTAACTGTATTTACAAAACCAGTCACTGACCCTTACCCAGATAACTGGGGAGGGGCTGTGAGACTCTGTGTCCGCTGCCTCCATGTTACCTGTGTGAACTCCGCTGTCGGTATCCACGGAGCTTTAACTACGAATAGTCCATGATCGCTTACCTCTGCTGGTCCTCTTCTCCTTGTTTATCTTGATAGAGTGATTGACTGATAGATTTATTGAATGGATAGACACACAGTTCAAAATTCAAAGCTAAGAGAAGAATGTACAGTGACCTCTGCCCTCTGCTGCCAGCTTCCCTGCTGGGGGTGGCCCACGGGAAACTCCACTGCGATCTGTGTGCGTGTGAGAGCACACGCAGTGCCTGGAGGCCTGGCTCAAGCAGGTTTTCACATTGGCAGCATTTAGGATGCTTGGTTTTTTAACGCATGTAAAGCAAAGGCTTTGTTCTCTGTTTAGAGTCTGGGGTAAGGTCCCAACATCTCAAGAGTCTGAGTGACAGAATTAGTGAACCTGAGAGAAAATTTAGACTGAGAAGATGTCTCTGTTAACGCGTCATCCCGGGTGCTCCTGGACGCACGTCTGGTGGGTGACCGACTAAGCCTGACTTGATGACAGGCCACCCCGTTACTCATCAGATGCTGTTTTTATGACTCTTGACTACGTTTGCTTTCCCACTACGTGTGGTTTCTGTGGATTTATCGGACCCTGCCCACTGAGGCAGCGAGCCCCCACCTCGGCATCGCGGGTCTGGAGAATCTAACGCGCCTGAGTGTGAACACTGTCAGAAGGTGCTGCCACAGCGCTCCGACTATATTTAGTGTCCTGCTATCTTCAGCCGATGGAGTCAGGCCATGGTGAGGCCAGCAGGCCGCCACGTCTCACGGCGGCTTCAGGAAGTTGTGACAGTAGCCCCTCGGCTTGGTTTGCAGAAAGCTTTCAGGAAAACATGCAAACTGTTACTGTCGTCAGTGATGAATGTGATTGGAAGCAAACGGGGAACATTTGTTACTTTTAAAATGGCTCCTGACAGTGATTTGGTGTAACAGTAACACTTATGTCTCTAATAGCCAAAGCTTCAACTTAGGAGAATAGATAGCATAATTTTTAGTTACAGATTTGGGAGCTGGGAGGGTGCAGAGTCTCGTCTCTGTGTCCATGCTAAGTGCAGCTTCTGATGGTGGTGGAGGGCGAGTTTCCTCCTGGGAAGTTAAACAGCCCGTGGGAACCCTTTGCAGCGGCCCCCATAGACCACACACCACATGGGAGCCGTGACCTGGAAGGGGTCACCTGCAGCCACGTGGCAAGTGCGAGCTCGCAGGAGTCCAGTCTGCCGGGACACGGGCAGCAGCAGGGTTTCCTTACTGGAGACGATGCTGCTTTCTTTATTTGCGTGGATCTGTGATTCTCACTGAAGTCTCATGGAGGACAGAGGACGGGCATTGATGAGGGAAGACAAGGCTGGCAAATTCCTGGCATGGAACAGTTTGTTCTCAGAGAGCCAGCTGAGCCCACAGCAGTTTTGTAATCTGGAACCTCGTGGCTGGCGTGTGATGTGACAATCTCCTCTGCTAAGGGATGCGTGAAGAACTCCTGAGACATCCCTGTCCTCTAGTAGCACTGTGCTAGGCATGGGATGCACTGCCGCTTCCCAGGACACCCCAGGGCATGAGCGCCATGCAGGTGCAGGAGGGCAGGGCTCGGGTGCAGGCCAGAGTCTGCCGAATTTATGCTCTTGTGTACACACTGCTGGGCCGTCACGTGAGCCCATGGCAGATCATATAAAGATGAGGTTTTTTAGGCTCCTAAACATTTGGAGGGAAAGGGCAGAAAATTGCCCCCACAATGGGGTCTGAGTGAATCAAGTCCCATCGCACAGCAGGGAGGATTTTCTGAATTAGATGCTGCTGTAATGGTGGCGGGGTGGGGTGGTAGAAAGTGGGCCTTCGAGCAGCACTTCCTCATGGGACAGGGGTTCTGTTCCATGGACAGTCTTTATATTTTTATTTTTATTTTTTGGGGATAGAGTCTTGCTCAGTCACCCAGGCTGGAGTGCAGTGGCGTGATCTTGGCTCACTGCAACCTCTGCCTCTTGGCCCACTGCAACCTCTGTCTCTCAGGTTCAAATGAATCTCCTGTCTCAGCCCCCTGAGTAGCTGAGATTACAGGCACCTGCCACCATGCCCAGCTAATTTTTGTATTTTTAGTAGAGATGGGTTTTCACCATGTTGGCCAGGCTAGTCTCGAACTCCTGACCTCAAGTGATCTACCCCCCAAGTGCTGTGATTACATGCGTAAGCCACTGCGCCCAGCTTCATATGCAGTCTTTCTTAGATAAAACATGAAGCTTTCTATTTAACAGGTTAGCTTTAATACTAAAGAAAAAAGAAATGCCAGCTAAACAGAAATAGGAGTTAAGTATCAGAACTCCTGCGATGGCTGCGCCACGCTTCTCATTGCCATTCCGTTCCCAGCCAGGAGTCCACAGCCCACGTCCTGTTCCCACCAACGGAGCTTCTGTAGTTGATAGTCAGTTGCATGGCACTTACCAGTTTTCTGTTTTATTTATGAGTAGTTTTAAGTGTGACGATGTAAGTGGAAATTCAAGAGTTGGAATTGGATGTGCATCAATTCATTGGCTGTCAATGGCCCGGCAGGTGCTGCCATCCCCAAGGAACGTGCGGGAGGGGACTGTAGATGTCAGTCATGTTCATGGCTGTCTTGCGGGGCCTGTCATGTCCTATCCTATAAGATCTATCACATCCTATCCTGTGAGGTTTATGATATTCTATGCTATAAAACGTATCACATCCTGTCCTTCAAAAAGTATCCCGTCTTGCCCTTCGAGACTCTAGGAGCTGTCGGGTGCAGTGGCTCATGCCTGTAATCCCAGCACTTTGGGAGGCCAAGGCCAGCAGATCGTCTGAGGTCAGGAGTTCAAGACCATCCTGACCAACATGGAGAAACCCTGTCTCTACTAAAAATATAAAGCTAGCCAGGCATGGTGGCACATGCCTGTAATCCCAGCTACTCAGAAGGCTGAGGCGGGATAGTTGCTTAAACCTGAGAGGCAGAGGTTGCAATGAGCTGAGATCATGCCATTGCACTCCAGCCTGGACAACAAGAGCGAAATTCCAACTTAAAAAAAAATAAAAAATCTAGGAGCAGGTGCAGAAGTGCAGGTACGGGTAAAGACAGGTGAGGAAGGAAGCAGTCACCTGAGGGGTGTATGGGACAGTGGAAGCCCCACCAGTGTGTGGTGGAATGAGAAATGGGGAGAGGGGAGCAGGTGGCCCAGGCTGCAGCGTGGGAAGGCATGGGGTGCGGGCACTGGCCTCCCCAGGTGAGATGGCGGCGTCCTGTGCACAGCTGCATCTGTGGTGTTGAGCAGTGAATAAAAGGCTCCAACAGAGAGTTTGGTCCTTTTGGGAAGTTGGTCTGGGGTTTTAGGGACATGGCAGTAATTGCATCCCAACCAGCTCCTCCATTCAGGACTCATGACAGTCTGGAGTCTGAGGAGCCACAGACCACCTTCTGGTTCATCCATTGCACTCAGAGGTGGGCAACTTTAAACATTTCTAGATTAAAACAAAGTCTGACTTATTGTAGAATACAATGAAAACTTTTAGTTCAAGACCAGCCTGACCAACATGGTGAAACCTCGTCTTTTAAAATACATTAATAAGTGCTCACTTCGGCAGCACATATACTAAAATAAATAAATAAATAAGAAATTAAAAAAAGAAAACTTTGCACAAAAATGTAAGAGTATAGACAAAAAAAAAAAAAAAAAAGAAAGAAAGAATGTGTAGTGGGTGATCGGAGGTCCTGGGCCGAGTCTCTCTCCCCCCTCTTCTTTCTCACTCTCTGCTTCCCTCTCTCTCCAGCTGTCTCTCTCTCTCCAGCTGTCTCTCTCTCTCCAGCTGTCTCTCTCTCTCCAGCTGTCCCTCTCTCTCCAGCTGTCTCTCTCTCTCCAGCTGTCTCTCTCTCTCCAGCTGTCTCTCTCTCTCCAGCTGTCTCTCTCCAGCTGTCTCTCTCTCTCCAGCTGTCTCTCTCTCCAGCTGTCTCTCTCTCTCCAGCTGTCTCTCTCTCTCCAGCTGTCCCTCTCTCTCCAGCTGTCTCTCTCTCTCCAGCTGTCTCTCTCTCTCCAGCTGTCCCTCTCTCTCCAGCGGTCTCTCTCTCTCCAGCGGTCTCTCTCTCTCCAGCTGTCCCTCTCTCTCCAGCTGTCCCTCTCTCTCCAGCTGTCCCTCTCTCTCCAGCTGTCCCTCTCTCTCCAGCTGTCTCTCTCTCTCCAGCTGTCCCTCTCTCTCCAGCTGTCTCTCTCTCTCCAGCTGTCTCTCTCTCTCCAGCTGTCTCTCTCTCTCCAGCTGTCCCTCTCTCTCCAGCTGTCCCTCTCTCTCCAGCTGTCCCTCTCTCTCCAGCTGTCCCTCTCTCTCCAGCTGTCCCTCTCTCTCCAGCTGTCTCTCTCTCTCCAGCTGTCCCTCTCTCTCCAGCTGTCCCTCTCTCCAGCTGTCCCTCTCTCTCCAGCTGTCCCTCTCTCTCCAGCTGTCCCTCTCTCTCCAGCTGTCTCTCTCTCTCCAGCTGTCTCTCTCTCTCCAGCTGTCTCTCTCTCTCTAGCTGTGTCTCTCCCCATTTTCTCTTCTGGCCTTGTGGTTAAACTTGAAACATAAAAGCACTTACAAATTTATTTTATGACCATATCTGCCTCTAGTTTATTTATTTTTTGTTTTTGAGACAGTCTCGCTCTGTTTCCAGACTGGAGTGCAGTGGTACGATTTCCGCTCACTGCAACCTCCGCCTCCCAGTTTCCAGCGATTCTCGTGCCTCAGCCTCCTGAGTAGCTGGGACTGCAGGCGCACACCACCATGCCCAGCTACTTTTTGTGTTTTTAGTCAGGATGGGGTTTCTCCATGTTGGCCAGGCTGGTCTCGAACTCCTGACCTCAGGTGATCCACCTGCCTTGGCCTCCCAAAGTGCTGTGATTACAGGCGTGAGTCACTGTGTCCGGCCTCTGCCTCTAGTTTAATTAGTGCATATGTTTTATTTAGGTGGCAGGTGTTGAATTACAGTTTTGATTAAAACCTTTCTATTTTGGAGTTGAAGCCATAGACACACAGGTTTACAAGTTATTTATATAAAGATTTCTGTACATGTTTTCTTCTAAAAATACATTGCATTGTTAAATTGGGCATTAGAAGCACAATGATAGATTTCTTAAAGAATTAACTCTACAGGCAAACACTACTAATATTTAACAAGGCATGTTTTTCTCCCTGTCCATCCACTTCCCCACAGAAGCACAGAGAGGAAGCCGAGTACGGCTTGGGGCGCATGGTGGGGGGCACAGCATCTCCCCTTTAGTTAAAAATGAGCAGTGGGTAGAGGATTCAGGCAGTGGGGACAGGATGGATAGGACTGTAGAGCTTGTTCGATGCAGAGATTCTAGGCAGGGATGCGAAAGCCTCAGGCCAGCGCTGCCTGTGAAGGTGTTAAGTTTCACTGTTTTTACTAACACTGGATATTAACCATTTAAAACACCTTGGGCCTATTTTCATTTGTTTTTCATGACTTGATGGTGAAGAGTTGAGCCATTTAACCTAGTTTTATTGTTGATTAGCTTTTTGCTGAAAAGCTAACAGGTGGAATGGTTTGTTAAATGTAACCTGCCTAGGCCCACATTATCACATGAAACCACAAGTGGATCACAGTGAAGGAGTATTGTGCAGAATCTTTTCTCCTTTCCTTATAAAATGCATTAGTCTATGCAAACAGAGACTACCTCAGGGGAAAAAATCATATATGTAAAGTATATTAATGCTGTCCTGTATTTATATATTTCAATTTGTTTTGCCTGAGAGCCCCAGAAATTCCTTGCTGACATTGTGCAAGCCAGTAGGCAGCTAACTCTCTTTTTTCTGACTCACTTCTGCGATTCTCATCTTCAGAACGGCTTGGATTATTTAGCAGTGGTTCTCTCTTTCCTTTTCTTTCCAATCCTAAATTAGCAGTTCTATGTTTCACTGATGGGTCATTTGTCAAATACTCAGTGAGTTTCTATTAATACCATTCAACCAGGCTTTTCTGTTACTTAGTTTTCGAGAAAATGATTTCCTCTGAGTTAATGAGCTAAAATGGCACTGTAGACAGTGAACTCTCAGGAGAGTGGGTGCTCCTGAGGTTCACTAACTGTGCTGCTTGCAGCTGATAATGAGTTTTTGTTTGGGAAACTAAGCCCTCTGGATGTGGCCTCACAGCAGAATGGACATGCGAGCTCAGCTATTCCCTTGCTTGGCTTTTAATTGGTGCTGAGGATGAGGCAGGTGGAGAGGGCGGGTAAGGAGCAGGGAAAGATCCTTAAAATACTTGAGAAAGGACCTTTCCTGCAACTTGGTTAAGAAACTGTTGCAATCACAATAATATTGGACTGAGGTTGGTCTTTATGGAATTTTAGTAACCCAGAGTTTAAGATGGGAGTGAAATTTCTTGTCTTGATTTCTAATTTGCAAACTGGAAAAGCGAGTCTGGGCAGAAATGGCAGCCAAAAAATGCAGTGGAACTGCAGGCTGCTCAGAGACTCAAACCCTGACTGTGCTGGACTCAGAAAATAAGTGTCAGTGACAAACGCAGACTTAGAAAATGTGCCCCAATACTTTCACACTCCTCTCTAATTTTCTTTTCATAAATTGGTGGTTTTTACAGGGGATAGCCATATGAATAATTCTCTTTTTTCAGTGATGCTGTTTTTCTTAACAACGCAAAACTATCCTATACCCTGCGCTTGGCCCCCCTGCCCTCATGGCCACATGTGGGGGCATCACTGTGGCACCTGGTGGGGTGGCAGGTGGCTCCTTCTAAGGCAGCCGTCTCAAAAGTTAAGCATGGTTCTGCACACGCCTCCATTTCCAGCAGCCCATGTCAGCAGTAGGACCACAGGTACTGACGGGCGAGGAGGAGCGCCAGGAGACAGAGAAGACAGCTGCCCACTGGGGCTTCTAGTCTCCATTCCAGGAAGGATTTGAAGTAGGACACAATTAAACACAACATAAAAGAGGACTTTTTTTTTAAAAAAAAAAAAAAAAAAAAAAAAAGAAAAGAAAAAAGCAAGAGAAAAATGTTAGCAGACGTCTGGGATGGATTTAGCTGTGCATTTTCTGGCAGTGAAGGTAAAAAAGGAAATCTCCATCTGGGTCTAATAAAAGGCACTCCATAGATACACTGGGGAAAATAAACTTTTTCATTCAAGGCAGAATTAATTATAGGACACTGGGAAATCTAAATACCAGAAACGGGTTTTGCTAATGTTTCAAGAATGTTCAGATTGAGTTTTTATCTGTTAAATAAAAAGTTGATTTCTCTGAGTGCCCTGAAAGCCTGACATTGCATGGCAGCCCAGCAAGAAACCCTTCTGCGTGACTGATGGAAGCTGGTTCCGATTGCCTGAGCTCACACAAGCGCAGGAATTACAGAACTCACATTGATCTCTACGGGTTTGTGTCAGCAGACCTCTTTTCAAACCATTTTATTTGTATACATTCCAGGTCTTAACATTACTTAGTATGAATTCAGTGAAAAAGTAACTTTGGTGAACGCAAAAAATGAAGCGAGAGGTACATTTCCAGGCTCCGTTTTGGTTGCATTGTGTAGAGGAAACCTTCACTCGCACAGATAAGAAGTCCTCAGTGGTCACAGAGCTTAGAACCCTGCACTGTGCAACCTAAAATAGCTCCAGAACGTTGACAGGGGCATTATGGAGTTGAACTCACCAGCAAGTGCGTGATTCACCTAACATCACTTGCATTTCTCAACGTAAAGTTAAGCAGCGCACTAGACCCTTCTTCAGCAGTTGCTAAGTTGGGCTCAGCACTAGAGAGCAGCTGACTTTTCCGAGGTGCATCCATCAACCCCACGGTCCACGTGCTCCTCTGTGACTTCGTGTGCGCATGCCCAGAGCTGGTGCCGGGCCTCCTCCCGCACCTCTGTCTGCGCATGCCCAGAGCCTGTTCAGAGCCTCGGTGCGCGAATGTCTAGAGCAGGCGCAGCGCCTCCTCCCGCACCTCCATGTGCGCATGCCCAGAGCAGGTGCAGGGCCTCCTCTTGCACCTTCGTGTACGCATGCTCAGAGTAGGTGCAGAGTCCCTTGTGACCTTACTAAAGGAGCGCACAGGTGTGGACCATGGTGCCAGGACGTGGGTTATGAGGGTAGCATGGACAAAGGGTCAGAAGTCCAGCTGTGATCCAACCACACTCTTTGAACTTGACCGTATCACTTAGCACGTTTTACTTTGGCACGTTATCTATTTTTTTCTTAGCTTAAGTTTGCTTGTCTCTAAAATGGGGATTATATGGCACCTTTTTCATGGGAGTCACATGATAATAAGAAACCCATGTAGAGCTGCTAAATACTATCTGGCACATAGGAACACACACACAGATCAGCTAATTTTATAGGAAAAGATGTTATCACCGTGTTTTCTGGGGTGACCCGGAGCTTTTCTCCCGCGGTAGCATCCCAGCAACAGAGAGTTATCTTACATGTGTCCCGAGCCATTGATGCTGCTCAGCCAGGAGCTCTGGGTAGGTGAAAGAGAAGAAAGCTGCTGATGAGAAGTCCTCATCTTTCATCTCCCAATTAAATTAAAATGTGCGTTGTTTCTAGCATGCCAGAATTATATTGATAATACAATTGAGTGTGCAGGTTTTCTATCAGTATAGCTTGGCAATAATTGAGCATATTTTGGAAATCTGTCCCCTAGTGGCATGCGTCTAATGCACTGTCCATTTTAGGCAGAGATGACAGTAAACAAATATATTATTAAACTTACTCTAAAACTAATTAAAATTAAACTAGATTAAAATTAAAAACTTTTGTGCTTGAAAGGACACCATTATGAAAGTGAAAAGAAGATTCATGGGATGGGAGAGAAGATTGGCAAAGCATAGGTCCGGTCTGGGATTTGTATCCAGAAGATACAAAGAATCCTGTCAACTCATAACAAAACAATGCTCTAATCTAACCGTGGGCAAAATATTTGAATCGGTATTTTTCCAGGGAAGAATACCAATGGCCTGTCAATGAATGAAAAGATGTTCACTGTTATTTGCATTTATTTACATTAGAGAAATGCAAATAAAACTTTGTACTTTGTACCCACTAAGAGGGCCATAATAAAAAAGACAATGAAGAGATGTTAAGGCAGATGTGGAAGAGTTGTCTTGTGCATTGCTGGTGGGAATGTAAAATGGTGAAGCTGCTTCGGGAAACACTTTGGAAATTCCACGAAATATAGGAATATGAAGAGTTACCAATACGCCCTGCAATTCTACGCCTAGGTTTAGCCTCAGAAGCATTGAAAATGTGTCCACAAAGAAACTTTCACACAGATGTTCTTGGTTCTTGTGCTCTTGGCAGTATTATTCATCGTGGCCAAAGAATGGAAGCCTCTCAAATGCCCATCAGTAGATGAATGGATAAACAAAATGTGATTTATCCTTACAGTGGAGTATCATTCAGCCACAAAGAGGAAGTACTGATTTATGTGCACCATGAATGAACTTTGAAAGCATGATGCTAAGTGAAGGAAACTAGAACTAAAAGGCCACACGTTGTATGATTCTGTTTATGTGACATGCCCAGAATTGGCACATTTGTAGGGAAAGGAAGTAGATTAATGGTAGGCAGGGGCTGGGGTAGGGGACGTGGAGCGACTGTACATGGGTCTTGGGCCATCTCGGGGTGATGAAAATGCTCTAGAATTAGATGGTGGTGATGATTGCACAACTTTTTAAATGAACTAAAAACCACTGAATTGTACATTGTAAAGGGTGAGTTTTATAGTATGTGAATTGTGTCTCAATATTTTTAAAAAGTGTGGGCATAATAAAGAGATTTCTGGCAGTGTGTTGAAACCTTGCCAAAAGGGATTTGTAAAGATGTGACTTGCTCGTCCATAATCTGTATATGTTCAGACTCAAAAGACGATCCTCAATTTCAGGATCATGTAGCCTCTTTTGGGGTCAACATCTTTCATGTCAAAGTCATGTCAAAGTCTTGCCCATGTCCTCACTGGCTGCCGCCAACTGTGTGATGGGTCTGGTGTGGTCTGGCCTGGGCCAGCGTGACCTGGGCCTTCTCTGAGGCACTCAGGGGTCCCAGGGCCTTTCCTGGAAAGCATGAGGGTGTGGCAGAATCGTTGAGTGAGTGGCAGGACCCAGCGGCCAGAGGTCTATGTGCAGCTGTTGGAGGGTCCAGGGCAGGGGTTCCCCTGGGGCCTAGGCCCGCCCTGCACCAGGCAGAACAGGCATGGTGAGTCCCGCAGTGACTCTGTCTCCGCTGAGAAGGGCAGGGCCGAGGCAGGAGGTCGCAGGTGCTGGTGGGGGACAGGAGCGAAAACTGGTGGAGAGGCTGCAGTCCCCAGTGACCCAGCGAGAGGACTAAGGAGTCACTGGGCCAGGGAGGCGGCGGCTGTCACATGCGTGACTGTGAAATGTGCTGTCAGGAATAGCGGGGTCATACTTGTAACTGGGAACCTGCGTCCCTGCAGCAGGACAATAGCTGCCCAGACTTCTGGCGGCCAGCTTTAGAGCCGGCCTGTGGCAGAACGCACGTCTTCTCTGAGCAGGCTTACTCGCCATTTCTTTCCTCCAAGGACACATCTGTCAATAGAAGACCCGCTGCAGGAGCTTCTACCCTGTAACCTCCTTTTTCCAAGACCCCTCAGCATTGCTTGATTTAATAGAACTCGCACCAAACAACGATTGTGCCAATTCTGAAAAGGTCCTCTTGGGACAGACTGAAAAGCTACTTACTGCTGTATTAGGTTGGTGCAAAAGTAATTGTGGTTTTTGCCATTAAGAATTTTAAAAAGATGTGGGGGTCATAAAGAGATTTCTGGTAGCGAATTAAAACAGATGACTGACAGGTGCTGACAGGGAGCTCTGTCTCACTGGTGAGCTGGTCACATTGTGGTTCCAGTAAAGAGCGCAGGTTCTGAGGTCAGATCGCCTTTGTGGCTACAGGCAAGTTTCTTTCGCCTCCTTGTGCCTCAGTTTTCTGACCTGCAAAATGGAAGTAATAGTGATGGTAATAGTAGTATAATAATACTATTTTGAACAGTTGTGAAAATGGAATGAATCGGACATGTAAGTATTAAGAACAGTGCTTTACACTTAGCAGTCAGCTGTGTCCTATCACCCTAAGTTTCAGTTATTGGAAAGGCGATGCTGTTGGGATTTTGTAGCAAATTTTATTTCTTATTGTGGAAGGGCAAGCTTATGGGTATAAGTACACTGCAATAGATTTTGGCTTGAACAATATCCAATACAACTAGCTTTAATCCAAATCTTTTTTTTTTTTTTTTTTTTTGAGGCAGAGTCTTGCTCTGTTTCCCAGGCTGGAGTGCAGTGGTGCAATCTTGGCTCACTGCAGCCTCCGCCTCCCAGGTTCAAGTGATTCTCCTACCTCAGGCTCCTGAGTAGCTGAGATTATAGGCATATATCACCATGCCTGGCTAATTTTTGTATTTTTAGTAGAGACAGAGTTTCACCATGTTAGCCAGGCTGGTCTTGAACTCCTGACCTCAGGTGATCCACTCTCCTCAGCCTCCCAAAGTGCTGGGATTACAGGCGTGAGCCACTGTGCCCAGCTAATTTTTGTATTTTTAGTAGAGTTGTGGTTTCACCATGTTGGCCAGGCTGGTCTCGAACTCCTGACCTCAGGTGATCCACCCACCTAAGCCTCCCAAAGTGCTGGGATTACAGGCGTGAGCCACCGTGCCTAGCCCAAATCTTTCTTAAGTTGTGTCTGGCCTTTGGCAGAAATAGCTACAAAGCCAAGGTAGAAACATTTTATTCTTCATGTGACTATGGCGTTCGATAACCTTTTAGAAGGAGCTTTTAAAGTGAAACGTAGCCCAGGGCTCCAGAAAAAGACTGCACAGAGGAGAGAGGGTTTTGTGGATCTCAGCAGACAAGGTGCACTGCCCAGGGAGCGTGGTTTCGGTGTAACTGGGTTGCACTGTTGCTGCTGGTCTCCTCCCCGCCATCCCATAGAAGGACTTCCTGTTGTGTAACATCCAGAGAAGCTTCTGGAAGCCTGGGGAGCTCTGGCTGTGCAGGAAGGATCAAGCCATTTTGTTCCTAACTCTCGGGCTCCCGCGTGTCGTTGACCCACCCCGTTCGCTGCTCACGTCATGCTGTGCTCGGCGTTATTCAGGGTGGAATTTCATTCATCAAAAATGGATTTGGGAGCGTTTTAAAATAGTGCGTTTTCAGGATTTCTGTGGTTGTCTGCGAGCCAGACAAGGAAGGGACGGCATGGGTTTGAATGACTTACGTGGGCTTTGTTTGCTCGTTTAGGCCAGTGTTTCTAATACTTTATATTTCTAATATAAAGCCAAAGAAAGCAGCAAAGAGATTTAAGGTGTGGGTGGAAGTGCTGGGTTCACTGTGCCTGTTTCCACGGAGCTTTATCTATTTTTGGGAGGGTGGGGACTGGGGAGGTGAGGGACAGGGAGCTACAGCCGGGAGGGTTGGGCAGCCACACTGCTGGCGGAGACGATGGCCCAGCCCCGCAGGGCTGTGGGGCAGGTGAGCCCTCGGGAGGCCCCTGCCATGGTGAGGGCAGAGGACATTGGCCCAGCTCCGTTTCCCTGTCCTGGTCTGCTCCAGGCTGCCCGTCGCACCAATGGTGGCGGGTGGAGGCACCAGCCAACCGGGGCAGGCTGTAGCCTCCCTGTGGAATGGAGACTTGGTCCCTGTGCTGATCTGGGACGGGTGGGCTGCAGGGGAGACACAGGGCCGCGAGCTCCTCAGTCCTCTGTCCCGGCCAGGCCACGTCTCTGTGCCCGTGTTTGGTGGATGCCAGCTGTTTCTGTTTGTGGCTGTCTCTGGACTGTTTTCTGCCTGCCTCTGTGCAGCGGGGCCTTCAGTGTTTCACCAGGTTATTTTGAGCCGCACAGTGACTGTTCCGGGTCCAGGGGAGAAAAGGTTATGTCCCCTTCCCCTGAGTGCCCCCCTCCCCTTGGAGGCATACTCCCCTTCCCGAGAGCGCTTCCCTTTCCCCTGGAGGAATGCACCCCATTCCCCATAGACTGCTCCCCTTCCCTGCAGAAGAGTGCTCCTCTTCCCCCACAAAGTGCTCCCCGTCCCTGCAGAGGAGTGCTCCCCTTCCTAGCAGAGAAGTGCTCTCCTTCCCCACAGAGCACTTTCCTCACGAGTCCTGAGTGTGGGTGGTGCAGGCCGAATGCATTGTCCACAGGGACTAGCCATCCCTGAAGGCAGACACTCATCTAATCCCTGATCTAGATGGCGTCAGGTTGAAGGGAGGTTTTTAAAATAAGTGCAGGCTCGTTTAGAGCTGGCTGTTGCCTGGCGTTCTGTTGCATCGGAAACACAGCATCGGCACCCCGGGGCGGAGGAGCCTCTGTGGGAGGGGGCACTGTGCTGTCACTTCCCACGTTGAGTTGTGCCTGAGACACCAGTGTCTGTTCTGCCCAGCACGTGGGTCCCATGGAGGAGCCCCTGCAGGCACTGGCCTCTGTAGGAGACTGGGGTGTGAGCCCCTGGGTGTGTGGGGACAGGTGCTGTCCCCTTTCGTGGTCTGTGGATATTGGGGTAAATTTGATGTTAGCACTAATTTCAGGCACTGGACGACCAAAAGTGAGAAAAGGGAAAACCTGAGAATTTGCTCAGCTATAAAAATGATGCCACTTAGGATAAATCTGTGAAGCTACCGCTTACGCCAGCTACCTGCGGAGCGTAGTTTTGGCTTCCTTAGGCACTCCCGACCTGCTCTGTTTTATTTTACTTAGACGGGACACCCTGCATGTGACAGCCGGCCTTCGCTCCATGCCTCCCTGCAGCGCAGCTGAATCTCAGGGGGGCTCGGATGCGTGCTCAAGCTAAAGGTCAGAAGGAACACTGTCCATGCTGACCCCCATGAGTGGTGTGACTTTCTGCGGATAGACACGCGTTTTTCCAGTCCTTATTGTGGACATGGGCAAAGGGTAGAGGAACTCACTCGAGAATGGCCTAGAGGTCTGAAACAGAACTCAATTCGTGAATCCAGTTAGGTTTCTAAGCATCCATAGCACAGTGTCATGACAGCACTTGTGTGCCGGCAGACCTTACCTGGGCAGAGGGCTCTATGGAGAGGCGAAGTCGTTAGCCTGCTGTGGCGTCCACAGGGGAGAGTCAGACGGACAGACAGTTGCTCCGGCGCCCTCATCCTGGTCTGCTTATTCCCTGTGACGAGCACATGTGCTTTGTGAGATGTCTGCCACATGGGTGGGAACCATGTATGTTGACTGTTGTGAAATAAATACGGCTGTACTGAATAGCGTTTCTGGGAAATAGAATATGGGCTGAGGGAGGTTTTTGAGGGTGCGGCTATTAGGCAGATGTTGGAGGTTCCCGCTGGAGTGTGGTGAGTTGTGTGGATGTTGGAGGTTCCCGCTGGAGTGTGGTGAGTTGTGTGGATGTTGGAGGTTCCTGCTGGAGTGTGGCGAGTTGTGTGGATGTTGGAGGTTCCCGCTGGAGTGTGGCGAGTTGTGTGGATGTTGGAGGTTCCTGCTGGAGTGTGGCGAGTTGTGTGGATGTTGGAGGTTCCTGCTGGAGTGTGGTGAGTTGTGTGGATGTTGGAGGTTCCCGCTGGAGTGTGGTGAGTTGTGTGGATGTTGGAGGTTCCTGCTGGAGTGTGGCGAGTTGTGTGGATGTTGGAGGTTCCTGCTAGCATTGACGGCATACACAGTTGTAGTTTCTTGCTGGAGTTGATGGCTTAGGCAGATGTAGATTCCTTTGAACTCAGGACTGTAACACAGTGAGCTTAAGGTCACCTAGACTGCTTCAGGAAAAAAGAATTATTGATTATTCATTTTCTGTGGTCTCAGTGTGTCCCTCCCTGGAGTTTAGAATAGGCCCATCCGCCGTCTAGAGGTTGCATTTTGAGTTTGTGGAGTTTGCCAAGAACTCTAGTCAGGTCTGAATGAAAAAGGGGACTCGTGCACTTGTCAAGTATTTGGTTTTGATGGAACCCACAGTGCGAGTGACAGGTTAAGCCAGTGTTTAGGTTAGAATGTGCCTCACTGGCATGGACATGGTCATTTTAGTCACAACACTGTGATAACAGCTGCGTCTCCCGGCACGGTCAGTGGCCACCTGCCTCTTTGGAGTAAGAACGGCTTCTCTTTGCCCTTGTCAGTAGTGTTCAAGGAAGAAGAACGAAGGCAGGGGAGTGTCGCTGTCCTCCCAGCACCCCGCTTCGGGTGGGTAGGTGTTGAGGGAGACGGAGGGAAAACAGCCCCACGCCTCTCCACCTGCAGACTCGGCTGCCACCACCGTGGCCTCTGGAGCTTGGTGTCCACGGGTAAAGACCCTCCTCAGCGTGTGGGCGACACGTCTCCAGCCAGTGTGCCAAGAAACTGCAAAGGCAAAGTAGTGTTTTTGGCAGCGTCCCAACGAAACAGAGAGTGCATTGTGTGCGCATTTGATGGCCCTACTGTAGCTTTCTGCAAATTAAAAAAAGTAGCACAGGGCCTGGTGCCGTGGCTCACGCCTGTAATCCCTACACTTTGGGAGGCTGAGGCGGGCGGATCACTCGAGGTCAAGAGTTCAAGACCAGCTTGGCCAACATGAGGAAACCCCGTCTCTACTAAAAAGACAAAAGTTAGCAGGCATTGTGGCAGAGGCCTGTAATCCCAGCTACTCAGGAGGCTGAGCAGGAGAATGGCTTGAACCGCGAGGTGGAGGTTGCAGTGAACCGAGATCGCACCACTGCATTCCAACGTGAGGGAGAACACAGGATTGATTGCACACAGAAAGGAAGGGTAAGGCAAAGTGGAAGGGATGGGATGAATCTGAGCATCCCTAATCCCCAAATCCCAGATCCCAAATCCAAAATGCTCCAAAAATGGAAACTTGCCAAGCACCAACATGATGCCACAGTGGAAAATGCCATTCATGAGCTGTTGACACAAACTCCCATGCATGCAATTGTTTAAGCTGTTGTGTAAAATTACCTTCAGGCTGTGTATGAGGCGTGTGGGAAACGTAGATGAATTTTGTCTTTAGACCTGGGTCTCATCCCAAGGTGTTAATCATACCTATGCAAATATCCCCAAATCCAAAGCACACCTGGTCCCTAGCATTTTGGATAAGGGATACTCAACCTGTATTTATAGACAGAAGCTGGAAGGACTCTCAAACCAAGACGGATCTTTATTACCTTCTAATTTTGGTGATCATGTAGTAGACATATTTATTCTGAGAAACGATCATAAATGTAAGTGCTTTTTTTTTTTCCATTTCTTTTTATTGAGATGGGGTCTTGCTCTGTGGTGCAGGCTGGAGAGCAATAGCATGATCTTAGCTCACTGCAGCCTCCACCTCCTGGTCTCAAGCAGTCCTCCCAGTTCAGCCTCCAAAGTAGCTGAGACTGCGGGTGTGTGCCACCACGCCCAGCCAATTTTTGTATTTTTTGTAGAGGCAGGGTTCTGCTTTGTCACCCAGGCTGGTCTCACGCTCCTGGACTCAAGCGATCCATTCGCCTTGGCCTCCAAAAGTGCTGGGATTGCAGACATGAGCCACGACACCCGGCCTGAACACAGTTCTTACATTATGGTAATTTATGCTTCTTCCTGTTAATCCAAAATAAGCAATTGTGTTTTTTGCTAGCCAGCCACAGAGACGATGTAAAAAATGTTTTAAAACCATATTATCAGAGAGAAAATGGTGCCTTTAGCTCAATATCTTCAATAGTTGCCCATTAAAATTTCAGTATGTGGTCGGCTCTAAGTACTAGGGAAGCTTCGAGGTCAAGCCGGTGTCCTTAACACTCACATTTGTTAGAGACAGCCAATGCTGCCCTCTGCGGCTGTGCCCCTCACCTCTTCCACGTCACAGAGCACACACGGGATGACGGCATTTGAGCCGTGCCCTGGGTCACAGGTGGGCAGGGCATCGAGGTGCCCATAGCTGGAGTGACCTCCAGAGCCCGGCTGTGCTGGGTCCCCAGGGCAGGTGGCTGTAGCATCCCTACTGGGCCCCCTGTGTGCCACAGCGTGAGGCTCTCTGCTCTGGTGGATGCCGTGGGCCGTGGATGCCATGGGCCGTGGATGCACCTCGACCTCTGTTCTGCCCAGTGCAGCCATCTAGCTCCCCAAGCCTGTGCTGAGCTAGGCAAGCAGCATCCAAGTGGAGAGAGCTGGCATGTGTCATCCCTGGCCCCAGCCTTCTATTTCTGATGCCACACTTTTAAAAAAAGGGGAAACGTGGCATTCTAACCTTTATTTTAAAAGTCTTTCACTATTGAATGACTCTCCTGAATTAACAATATTCTCAAAAATATTCTCAGCACTGGTCAAAGGCTTAAGGAATTTTTTTATGAAGAGTTGTAACTTGTTGAGTATTACAAGTCCTACAGGTAAAATTAAGCAAAGGAGGTTTACAGAAGTCAAAAGAGAAGAAAAGACACAGATCTGCTTTGGGGAAAGTACTGAACCTAGATATCAGTCAGAGCAAGCTGGGAATGGGGATTCCTACGAAGGGGGATACTTTGTTAGGAAGAGCAGGGGAAGGAGACCCTCCTTTCTCCAGGGGGGGACATGCGTGCTGAAGGGTGCGGGACCCCCTCTCGACCCTCTCATGCGTTTCTCAGTATTTCAGTCCACTTGCCCACTAGTGGTCTGTGGACAAGGTTTTCTTTTGGGAGCATGACAAGCCCTCCGTCAAGTTTGGGCCAGGGTGGAAGTGGAAGCTGCCTGTTTGGGAGAGACGACTTCTGATCTCTTCTGGATTACATAGCTTCCCCCGACTTTTTATAAAGAATGGAATTGTTATGAGTAAGTACCGTCATCATGGTATTTTTATTTATTATTATTCTCTGTTTCATCAAACATTTATAGAATAATTAATTCTGCCTCATTCTAACTTCATCGGTGTAGCGTCACCATGAGGCCCATTAAATAGTGTCATCACTTGACCTTACAGATGGGAACCGAGGCGTAAACGTCGACTCCTGCCCACTGTGGAGGGGCCGGAGCTTGGCAGTGTGGCGCCGGCTCTGGCCCCTCCTTGTGGGACGGCGTTTTCCTCACTGTTGGAAGCAGGGCTGTTCCTTTCCCAGCAAAACGCACACTGGTGTAAGCACGCCTCCGCTCCTTCCGTGGACGTTGGTGGAGGGGGATCTGTTGTGTCAAAAGGCATGTGTTGTGGTCTTGTTCGTTTACTGCTGAATTGCCACAGTATGTTTTTCTTGTAGGAACAGCCTGTGAATATGCCCTGCCGTTTGTTTATTGGGCTGCTGATTTTTTTCTCTTGATTTGTGAGAGCTCTTTTTATATTAAATTAGCCCTGGCCGGGTATAGCGTGGCTCATGCCTATAATCTCAGCACTTTGGGAAGCTGAGTTGGGTGGATTGTTTGAGGCCAGGAATTTGAGACCAGCCTGGCCAACATGGTGAAAACTCATCTTTACTAAAAATACAAAAATTAGCTGGATGTGGTGGCACACACCTGTAATCCCAGCTCTTAGGGAGGCTGAGGCAAGAGAATCACTTGAACCCCGAAGGTAGACGTTGCAGTGAGCTGAGACCTACCACTGCACTCCAGCCTGGGCCACAGTGAGGCTCTGTCTCAAAAAAAATAAATAAATAAAACCCCAAAAACGGACATTAGCCCTTTGACTAATACACACACTGCAGTTACCCCCACCTTTTTTTGAGACAGGGTCTTGCTCTGTCACCCAGGCTGGAGTGCAGGACAGTGGCCATGCCTCGCTGCGGCCTGGGTTCGAGTGACCCTCCTGCCTCAGACTTTCAGCAGGGACTGCAGGCCTCAGCCACTGTGCCTGGCCTCCCAGTTTTTCATTTGTCTTTTGACATGGCACACACACACGTGTATATGTGTGGGCATGCATGTGTGTGCATGCAGATGTGTGTGTATAAATACACAAATATGTTTGCCCTTGCATATTTGTAAATAATGACGTGGCCAAATCGTTCATCTCTTCCTGACCTCTGGAGTGCCACATGCTTTCAAGGGACCACTTCCCTTTCCATAGGTAGAAGCCTTTCAGGAATTGGTCTGGTATGGGTCATTCATTTCTTAGGAAATTTAGGATAAACGTTTCCTTTCTTAGGGCCTCTTACTATAAACCCCGTGTCTGATTGTGTCATAAGTGGTCTGTCTCATTCCAAGGTGGGGGGATGTCTGGCAGCAGCAAAGGTACAACAGTAACGGTGGCCGTGTCATCTGGAGACGAGACTGGAGAAGAAAATGAGGCAGCTTGGTGGGCTCGGGGCCGGGGGGCAGGCAGGCGTGTTCGGTGCTGCAGGCAGGAGGGCCTCCTGCAAGGACAGGTGTGAGCACAGGAGCTGTCCCGAGCCCCGGGTGACGCACCACACCCTTCCCGAAGTTTCCTGGGTTCCGTCCGGGGTGGGGAGTGCAGCTCAGCAGAATCCTTCCACAGGTGCTCCTGTGTGGAGCGGGCACCCCTTCGTGGAGCGGGCACCCCTGTGCCTGGCAGGCGCCCCTCTGTGGAGCGGGCACCCCTGTGCCTGGCAGGCGCCCCTCTGTGGAGCGGGCACCCCTGTGCCTGGCAGGCGCCCCTCTGTGGAGCGGGCACCCCTGTGCCTGGCAGGCGCCCCTTTGTGGAGCGGGCACCCCTGTGCCTGGCAGGCGCCCCTTTGTGGAGCGGGCACCCCTGTGCCTGGCAGGCGCCCCTTTGTGGAGCGGGCACCCCTGTGCCTGGCAGGCGCCCCTCTGTGGAGTGGGCACCCCTGTGCCTGGCAGGCGCCCCTCTGTGGAGTGGGCACCCCTGTGCGCAGTGGGCTGTGAGTGATGGGGGCCCCTCTCTGTGTCCCCACCCCCAGCCTCCCGCCGTGTTTTCAGCACTGAATACGCCTCTGTCTGACGGGTTGTATATTTCTATGTGAGAAAATTAGTGAGGAATTTTACTCAGAGATGTTCTGACCATACAAGCTTAATTGCCCTCTCAGTGGAATGAACCACACATTTCTACAAAACGAAATACCATAATGTAGTTTCACAGCCTGGAGTAGCAGAATGCCAAACACTTACTCTCCGTCTTCCATCACTGATAACCACAATGAGCTTGCCATCCTAAAACTGCTAAAGAGAACGTAGTTATCAGTGTCGAATTAAGAATTTCCAGGAAAGTCAGCTAGAATGCGCCTGCCTGGGGGTGGCTTCCGCCTGGGGGTGGCTTTCCCCAGAGGCCGTGTCCTTTGAAGTCGGTGGTAGGACGGGCTGTGTATTGAATCACATTTGCCATCTGGTCTACACATCTGCCCACAGGTGAGTTAACAGACTTTTTCTTTCATCTTTCACTCTTAGTCTTAGGGCAGGAGGAAGAAGTCAGTGACCTCAGGCCCAGGGTAAATTCGCCAGTGTTTCTTGTTGATACGCACGGTGGCTTATGGTTACCCCGCCACGGACGTTTTTCTCTTATTCTATCCCAAGATTCCTTTGTATCTGCGTGTTGTGTGGACGGCGTCCACGTGTCTGCACAGCTGTGTGATGTTTCCCTGTGGACTCAGCACACCCCACCCCACTGTGGACAGCTGGGCTCCAGTCTCCTGCTTTTGTAAATCGTGCTGCAGACGCCTTGTGAGTGCATCGGTTGTATTCACGCAAGGATGGCTTTGGGATGGCTTTGGAGAAAGCAGAATCCTGATGAGAACGGGGTGCGTGTGCGGCTTTCTCCATCAGTGCCCTAGCAGGATGCCTGTTCTCCACCGACCTCACCGGCGGCCTGTGCTCCCCGTGCTGCCCGGCTTCCCGGCCTTCCTCCCACCGCCAGATGACACGCCACGTCCCACTGAGGGTTTATGTTGTGCTTCTGCTAACAGGCAGGTTGAGAATCTTCCCATGTGTTTAAGCCCATTGGCCGTTCTTTTCTCGTTTATAAGAAGAACAGTCTATTTATATCTTTTGCCCACTTTTCATTTGGGTTATATCTTTTTCTTCTCAGTATGAGGAGCCCTTTATATATTTCTTTATTCTTGATATTTTTCTGTGCCTGATGCCTGATGTATTTATTATTAATAATAATGGAGCAATAAATGTGAGTCACATAAAAAAATGATGGAGACAGTGATTCTCAAGCCAAGAGACACATACATTATTTAACTGCAGTCAGACAAGCTCGTGTTAGAAATGCTTTTTCCAAAATCCAATGTAGAGTTATTTAAATTTAAAAACATGCTGAGGAATTAGAGAAAGAGGCCGTCTGTGTTCTTGCTGGGGCATCGTCTAGGCTTGTTGTATGGACACAGCTGGCTCTGAAGCTGGTTCTGCCGCACGCCTGGCGGGGGCCGATCGCAGCCTGACCTTGGCCGAGCAGCGTCCCAGGCGATGCTCGCTCACCGTGGCCTCCGGTGTTTCGGGAGCAAGGAGGGGTCAGGCCTCACTCTCTTCAGTACCTGGGACCTTCGTCCTGAGCTGCAGTCAGAGCCATGGTCCCTGCTGCTGAAATGTGAGAGAGCCGCACGCTGGGGTCCAGGAAAGTCATTTCTCACAGAAGGCAGAGAAGGCCCTGGAACCACAGGGCTGGGCTCTCTCCTCTACGATCTTGGTCTTTGGAGACTTGGTCCCCAGTCCCACGTCTGCATGCCCCTCCAGATAATACTCGCGTGTTTGTGGCATGTGAGCACACTCCTCAAGCTCACTGTCACCAGGGCATCACTCCCAGCAGCCCTGAGAGGCAGGCACCGCCCCACAGCCCCGCCGCCCCGCCACCCTGCCGCCCTCCTGCCGAGGAGACTGAGGACTGGGCTCAGTAGCCTGCTGAAGCTGCACGTGTGGGACTTCCTGTAGCCACTGTGTGCCATGCGGCCCCCCGAGATGCAGAACTTCCAGAGCGGGATTCCCAGGCCGCCTCAGGGCCTCTTGGAGAGGTTGAGCCCAGACTCCTGGGAAGCTATCCCCCACGCTCTGCATGCCACTCACAGGCAGACCCATCGCCTCCCAAGCCCGTGGGTCTCATTGGCTGGGATGTCTCATGCTGCAGGGCGCCTGGCCGCACAGGGGCATGTCACCAATGCGAGAGGGGGGCTCCACCCTGCAAGCCTGCTCAGGCAGCCTCTCCACCATCCACAACCGCTGTGCCAGCTGTGCCAGGGCAGTCGTTGTCAGCCCTTGGCTCCTGAGGGCCACTCTGGGCCGATGAAACTAGACCATGGACGACAACATTTTACCTTCCGATCATTTTCACGTGTCTCATGTTTTTCAACCATTTAAGGACGTGAAAGCATTCTCAGTTCACGGACCACACAGACAAGCTGCAGGCTGCATGGGGGCCATGGGCCGGCCTGTGGGTCCCGCTTCACAGGTGAGAGGTGGCTGGGTATTGGCCTTCTCTGCTCTCCATTGCACAGCCCACCCTCTCCTGGGATCCTAGAACTCTGCCCGGCGTGGACGGTCTCTCTACGCCAGGGGACCGGTTCTCTACTCCTTGTCTGCGTCCCTTGTAGCAGTCACCCACGAGGCACTTGCCAGAGGACGGTCCCCAAACTGCCTGAGAGGTCCCTCCAGGGATGGTGGCCAAGGTTAGCAGGATGGTGGCCAAGGTTAGCATTCACCATGTCTGGTCGGACCCAGGCATTCGGAAATGGCAGCTGGGGTCTTAGCATTTTGGATTCAGTTGTGGGTTTTTAAGCTAAGCTGAAAATGGATGGACTGTCCATGTGTGCGGCTGCCGTGGGCTCTACGTCAGACACCCACGGTCAGGTGCCTGGAGGTGACCAGAACAGTCCCTCGTATGTAAGGCTGTGGATGTTATACGGTTAGTTTATGATAATAAGGTCATTGGCTTGTCTTCCTGGACTCTTTTCTCAACCTCTTTGTCAGCAAAACAAGCGAATACCTTCAGGGTTCACGTCAGGCTCAGGTGTGACTGTCGACCTGAACCTGCTGCCCTGGGAAACACAGTGCCTGGCTGGGTGGTGACGGTGATGTCACTCAGGAACACCCCTCATGTGAACCTAGAGTTCGTGCCTCCCTTCAAACCCACAGTTTGCGGATACCCCATTTCCATCCTGGGAGAATTGTCTAGAGTAGCTAATGCGTTAATTTGCCTGCACCAAGACGGCAAGCATGTCTTTATTCATTCAGAAAACAGCACTGAGCATCTACTGTGTGTCCTGCTTTGTGCCAGACACCTCACTCACTGAACTCCGCCGTGGGCAAGGGACGTAAAAAGGGACAAGCAGCGGATCCTGCCTTTAAGGCCAGCGGTCGTGTGCGTTGTGCGGAGCCCAGCAATTGTAAATTACAGTCCCTCAAAGCCTTTCTAGGAAGCGTCGCTCGCAGCGGTTCCCGGAACCCTTTCCGGTCACGGGAGCCCCTTCCATGGGCTGGCAAGGCCTGAACACGTGGCCCCATCCAGACACCTGCATCCGTCGCTTCCCACCCCTGGGGGCCGCCTCCCCGCTGCACCTTCAGGCTCTGGAGTGGGCAGGCCATCACCACTCTGGGCAATGACATAGAACATTTGTCAGGACATTCTGGGTAGCTGAATGTAAGTATGCGAACTTCTGCTGGAAGGAAACTTCTGAGTAGATGTCACATACCGTTTTAAGTAAAATTTTGATGCTGCAAAAGAAATAGCCCTCAAAGATATGTTTTCTCAGCAAGGCAGTTTACTTCTCCAGAAGGGTGCGGGGTGCACAGATGGAGCAGTGATGGCCGCCGCACCCTTGGACAAAGGCGGGGGTACTTATGCCTGACAGGGTAGGGGGTTGTCCCCGCTGCTGTGTCGTCCCCTGTTGGCTAGGGTCAGACTGCACAAGCTAGGCTCATCCCGATTGGTTATTTTGAAAAGAGCAGGGGTCCAAGCTGGAGTGGCAGGGTGGGTGTTTTGGTGGGAAGGACGGTTCCGGGCGGATCAGAGCAGGTAGCCAGGGAGGGGTGATCAGGTGACGGAGGAGTCAGGATGCTGGGGGGGGCGGGGAAGCAGATGTGAACTGATGAGAACACATCTGCTGATAGATAAGGTTGTTTACTGGAATTACAAGGAAGTTAACTTTGAACTAGAGAATTAAAGAATAAGAGAGCTGCAGACTCTGATATACGGATTCTTTGGAGAGAAACTTGGGATTCACTGTAACAATACTTTGGATCTCATTAGTTGTTAATAATGAAAATGATTAAAGTAAAACCTGCTGCTGTTGGTGAAGATCTGTCAACGTTTCTTTTGGAATAAAAGTGTGTGTCCTGATGGCTGCACACCCAACCGTCACAGGCGCCGTGTAAGCCCCCGGCCTCCCTTTGTGGTTGAGCGTTTCTTCTCAGTGCTGTCCAGGGAGCCTGCAGGATCCATGGAAACCTGGAGCAGCTCAGCCTTTCGCTTCCTGGTTCCACCTTGGCGCTGCGGGTGGCCGGCAGCCACGGTACCATGACTATCAATGAGAGAGCGCAGGTGACGGGATTTGGTTTTTTGCAGCCTGACCGTAGAATGGTGAGGTAGAGAAGTTGAGGGGTCCTGGAGGTGGACGGGTTTCAAAATCCATGCTTCTCTGAGCACCATGTTCTTCCTGAGACGTAGCCCAGCGGTTTGTCTGGAGCAGGTGCCAGTCTTAGGACGCCCGTCCGACGGCAGGTGGCCCGTCCCTCTGCTCTACCTTCCCAGGATGGAGAATTCACATTTTGAGGACATGGACTAAGAATAGGAATTTGGTATTTTTTAGGGAATAAAATGGAAATTAAAATGTATTAATTTCTCATTTTAGCAGCTTTGACATCTGGTAATTTGCTGGTTGAAACTGTTACATGCCAGTTACATTGTTTACAAAACATATTTTAAGAATTAGCTTTATGTAGATTCATTCCACGTCTGAACACCCATGAGAGCATGCTAAGTGCTTTTTGTTTATTTAGGCAAAAGATAAAAAGTTACTGCTGCCACGATTTGAAGTGTTGCTGGTGGAGCTACACACGCTCGCTCGTGGACGTAGGGAGCCCAGCCCGCAAGCACCACTGCCTGCGACAGAAGGCAGGGACGAGCGTCCGGGAACAGAGCTGTGCTCATGGTGAAACAAAGACGTTGTGTTTTCCTGGTCTTTGTGTTCTCTCCAGTGGTGAACAAACATAGGAAGCTTTCATCTCCAGAGTAAACAGAAAATTCCAAACCCATTCCACGCAGCTTTTTCTAGAAGGCAGTGTGTTTAGTCCACTTGTTTTCTGAGTATCTTACTGTTATCGTAACTTCCTCTTGTGTCTGTGGTGATTACCTTCACAGGTATTTGGGAAGACTGCAGGGTCTATTCAGGTCAAGACTAGCTTCTCTGTTTTTTCACATTTCACTTGGTGTTTACACAACTGGGCTATTATTTTTAGACCCTTGCAGAAGAGAACTGATTTGAATCTGGAAGAGCCAGAGGTCCCCTCATGGAGGTGGACGGGATGCCCGCTCCTTTCCCAGGCTGGCCTCCTCGCCCTCACCCCACGAGGGAAGGGCCAGGGGCATGGACCAGCAGGCCTGTTGTTCAGTGTTCAGGAACCGGGAGACGTTGTTAAACGTTAAGTTATATAAACAATTAAGTCGTATTAAAAACAAAGCATTTAACAGTACCTATTCAGAGCATGCTTCTTTTCGATTGTCTTGTGTGTTTCTCTGTAGTGTGTGCTTCCGAGGGTGGCGTCTTGTGTGTGTGGCAGAAGGGGAGGTTCCGGTGAGGGCGAGCAGCTGCAGGCCTGCACGCTGTGTTAGGGGAGCCAGGGGCCAGCGTGGTGGGGCTCCCAGAGAGAGGCCTCTGAACTTCCAGAAGTTTCTAGGAAGTCCACGCCACATGCAGGAATGCGGGACACACGCTGCTCACGTTCCATCCAAGTCTCAGCCTTTGTTTCTACATTAAAAAAACACTTTTTTTTTTTTGAGATGGAGTCTTGCTCTGTCACCCAGGCTGGAGTGCAGTGCCATGATCCTGGCTCACTGCAGCTTCCACCTCCCAGGTTCAAGTGATTCTCCTGCCTCAGCCTCCCAACTAGCTGGGATTACAGGCACCTGCCACCACACCTGCCTAATTTTTGTATTTTTAGTAGAGACAGGGTTTCATCATGTTGGCCAAGCTAGTCTCGAACTCCTGAGCTCAGGCAGTCTACCCGCCTTGGCCTCCCAAAGTGCTAAGATTACAGGCATGAGCCACGGTACCTGGTTGCTAGTGACGTTTGAGATAAGAAGAATGGATCAGTAAACATTGGACATTTCTTAAATCTGTCTTACCAGCTCCTTTCACACTTGAAATCAAACATTCCAGTAACTAACACTTGTGAAGCATTTTTCAATAGTCATACATAGTTATATTACCTCAGAACGGTTTATTACTGTGGGTGGTGTGCTCTTCACAAATGCAAACTGACTGAGAAGCAGCCGTCAGCCAAGAAATTGGTTTTAAGATACACAGTTTTGTAGTCTTCATTTTGTAGGTTACATTTTCAGTTAAGATGTCAAAATCATTGAACCAATTATCTTAATAAAAAGTTAAATGACATTTATACTTTATCACTTTCATTTGCGTGAAACACCAAATGCTTCTCATAAAAACAGCGACGTTTGCAGGGTATAGAAATTCACTCGTCCCTCGTGTGGTGTTGCCCTCTTATCCTGGGTGAGGGCTCAGACAGAGCTGAGGATTTGCTGCAGAAACACTCTTGGAGCAGGAGGAGGCTGGGGGAGCTGGGGACGGTTCTAAGTGAATGAGGACACATCCTGCAGCCCTCTGGAGAGGTTTTTCCTGTTGGGTGCTGGGGGTTTAAACCTGGATCTGTCTCGCTCTGAAGCAGAGACTCTCACCCAGGAGCAGTCTTGTTCCAGCCACCTGCAACACACTTGGCAGGGTCCTGAGAGTTTTGACTGTCATGATGGTGGGGGTGCTCCCAAGACCCTGCCCTGAAGACTTCCTAACCTGCATGCTCTTTCAACAAATAGCCTGTGGACACATTTTTAACCTGAGCTGTGTAACAGAAATTCAGCCAGCTGTGATGATGACTTTTCAGTTTTATGTTAACATCTCATTGAGCTTATACACTAATAAAACTTCTCCATCACTGTGAAGGGCTCAGCTCACGTACTTTTCATTTATTGATGCAGAAATTGGAAATTGGTACTCTTTATCTTCTGCTTACTGTGTAAAAGATCTTTCCAGGATGATGTAGAAGGTTTTCAGTGCCTGTTTTGTAAACTTTTAGTTTTTTTAAGTAGAACAATTTTATTTTTTCCTGTTTTTCCAAGAAGACAGAATGAAGTCAATTCTGAAATGCTAAATTCTTTTGTCTATAAAATGTTATGAACATTTTATCACCAAATAAGATTAATTTTTGTAAATGCCCTTGGGTAAGTTATTCTCTTAGAGAACTATTGTGCCCTTCTTGGTAACAAGTAATGCATTTTTCATGTGAGTTGCTTTTCACGTAAAAAAAAAGTGCATACAACAGAAAACACAACCTTATCCAATCCATATGCTGAGCTAATTCCTGTCATCATTAACTGGATAGGAAGCGCAGGAAGCCACCTGTCAATATGCCTGAGGGCGGCAGATGCAGTCTGGGGCTTAAAGGAGAGAAATGGAAGGTTTTTACTATGTTGAAGAACAGTCTGTCATCCCTGAGCTGGATTTTATTTAACATTTTATAAACAAAACGTGAGTCTTCATTTCTCAATCTTCCATATAAGCAATCCAGAAAGTGGGAATGAAAGTGATTTTCTTGTTTTTCTCTAATTATTTGGAATTCATAATAGTACAGCTGAGGAGGGGGTGCCTCACTGAGAGTTTCATGCTTCCCTTCCCACAGATTCTAACCAGGGGCTGCTGTGTCCTGGGCGCTGTGTGTATGGGGCCCCCGCTGTGATGGGTGGCAGAGACACATCTAGAAGCCCCCAGGAAGGTTAGCATTACCGGCTCCGCTGAGGGCTGTGGAAGAATAGTTTCTGGTGATTTAAGTAAAAAATATTTTTTACATACCAGATAGAAACATGCTCAACTGATGTCAACATGATTTGGGTTGGGTTATTTAGTTGTTCTTTTAATGTTCATTTAAAAAAAGATTTGGTCTCATTGTAAGCATACTGGCCTAGGATTTCTCAGCTAGTTCACACAGACGTTCAGCTCGTGTTCCTGAGCTGGCCCTGGTCCCTCTTCTTGCTCAGAGGCTGGAAGAACTTGCCATGCTGCCCATCATGTTTGCGTAAATATAGTTATACCGTATGTGTAAATATAGTTACACTGTGTTGTGTAAATACAGTTCCCAGCACGGTTGTTAACAGTTCTGCCAATAAACATTTATTGCTTTGCTCTGAGTTTGATAATCAGACTGAGATTTAAAACACAGTGGGCTGGGACGGATCGAAGGCGGTTTTCAGGATGCATTCCCTGTTCCTTCGGGCCACAGGTCTTGGTGGTTGCTGGGAGGTGGGTGGAGGTGACCTGGTCGTGTCCCTCAGCCACAGCTCTGCCTTCTACAGTTTCAGTTACTTGAGGCCAACCATGGTATGAAAATATTAAAAGGAAAATTCCAGAAATAATTCACAAGTTGTAACTGTGCACCCTTCAGGGGAGCGTGGTGAAATCTGGCGTCGCCCACTCTGCCCTGCCCGGGACTGAACCCTCCCTGTGTCCAGTGTCTCCAGGCTGCGGACGCTCCCCGCCCTTCGGTCACTTAAGGCCCTCTTGGTTATTAGGTCTGCAATCGAGGGCTTCAGTGCTCGTGTGCAAGGAACCTTCATTTGACTCCATCATGGCCCCAGAGCACGAGAGCAGTGAGGCTGGGAATGCGGGTTCACGTGAGAGAAGCCGGAAGGTGCTGCTTGAAGTGAGAAGTGACAGTTCTCGGCTTAATAAGGAAAGAAAATGTACGCTCAGGTTGCCAAGATCTCCAGTTCAAATCTTCTATCTGTGACATTGGCAACAGCATATTGTGATGATTGTTCTGTTTTATTAGTTATCGTTAATCTCTCACTGTGCCTAATTTATACATAAACTTTTTCAGGCGTATGTGTGCAGAGGGTAAACATCGTGTACATAGGATTCAGTACTATCTTGGGTTTCAGGAATCCCCTGGGGTCTTGGAGGTACCCCCGAGGATAAGGGAACATTGCATACGTAGTGTTGGGTACTATCTCGGTTTTAGGAATCCCCTGGGGTTTTGGAGGTACCCCCGAGGATAAGGGAACATTGCGTATGTAGGGTTGGGTACTATCTCGGTTTTAGGAATCCCCTGGGGTTTTGGAGCTACCCCCGAGGATAAGGGGATGCTGCACTCACACACTGCACACTGTATTCTGCTGCTTGTCAGTCAGGTGTTGGCCCGGCTGGAACACTGTGGCTCATTCTAGCTGTGCTTTAAAAAAGCCTGGTGACACACGTGCTGCACGGTGAACCTGCAGCAGGGGTGGGGCCTCCCCAGGGACATTCTGGCCAAGCTGGCAGCAGCTGCCCCTGGTTTACAAGCTGAGGGTGGCACACTCACCTCCTCCCTACTGGAGTCACCTGCCTGGCCCTGCAGGTGTTTGAACTCGTGACCCTGATGGAAGACAGAAAGCAGGAAAGACAGTCCCATTATCAAGGCATGTTAACCTAAGGTCACGGAGTCTCGTGCTTATGAAGTATGTGTGTGTTGTAAGCGCAGAGCTCCCAAAGCCCTCCCTCCTCTGCCCCAGGGGTGGGCTTCTGGGCTCACAGCGAGGTTGGAATCTGCACTGCAGAGGCTGCGATGTTGCTCCATCATTCCTGATGCCCGGTGCTGACATGGGGAAATCAGTCTCTGAGGCTGAGAGGCGGTTTCTGAGAGTATCAGCTGTGACTTGAAAGGCTGCCGTTGGAAGGACGCAGCCGACGGCCAGGACTTCGTGAGAATTGTCTCTACGGGCCCCCGAGACTGCTGCGTGCCTGATTTAAAAACATTTGTTTACAGGATGTGCCTCAGTCCCAGCTGTGGTTCAGAGACCACGATGAACTCCTTAGGATGCTGCTGCATCATCGTCCTCACCGGGAGGTAGGAGCTAGCTAGAGGTGGGGTGTTTGGGGTGTGACACAAGCCGGCAGTGTGCAGGACTGGTGCGCTTTTCTTTATCTTAACTCCTGTGTCCATGCGGGAAAATTCCATTGCTGTAAAGTCATGACCTCCAAACCCAGTTATGCTCAGCTAAGTTCCATGGAATAATTTGATTCAAGATCATAAAACTGAACACATCACAAGCAAAAAGCATCTGTTTACAAATGCTCACGTTACGACGGACAGCCCTCCGGGAGTGGGGTGGAGGCCGGAGCACCCGACCACGTACGTGAGTCCTTCCTCGCTGCGTGTGGCCCCCAAGCTCGGAGTGAGGCCGGCGATGGCAGTGACCCATCCTTTTCTGGTAACTTCTTAGGGGCAAAGAATAAAACCATTCTTCGGTTCGCTCCATTTTCTGCCTATAATTTCAAAAAGCATTTGACTCAGAGCTGAAAAGTGCTTCCCCGAGTAGCCCTGTGTGGTGGCTGAGCTCCTGTGTCTAGGGAGTTGAGGAGAAAGGTGTTCCTCCTTCGGGATAGTTTCCGTCTGCATGTCTTACCATGCCTGATTGTAGCAAATCCCAGGTACACATTACATAACAACAGCTATTACATCGTAAGCCGAAAACAAAAATCTAAGTCCCCAACTGATGGAATGGACCTGCCTCTTGGCAAGGGGACCCCAAGGACACCGGGCAGGCGATCAGGCCATGGCGGGAAGAGCGGCTCAGATGGGCCTCGCCTACCCTCCTCCTCCCTCTGGGCCAGCAGTGACAGTCAGAGACCCTGAGACTGACGGAACACACTCTTCTTACCAGTAGGAGACCAGATTCCAGCCCGACTGGTGTAGCCGTGAATGACAGCAGGCCCCGAGGGGAATTATTTTACCCCAAACTAGATTTCATTGACGTATTTTGAAATGGCCCCGCACAGCTGCCTCTTGTGGGGGAAATTTGCATTCTGTAGAGAATCCCCTTCCTTTTCTAGCTCTCTCCTGGGAGGTCTGAACCCTTTTAAGCTCTGGTAAGAGACGCCATTTCTTCCCTCTGAAGCCCGCTAGCTGGAGGCGCTCTCCACGGAGGAAACTTGGTCCCCGTGACCTCCTTATCTCCACGTCATGCTGACTTCAGCTCTTCACGCAGAGCTTCACTCTTTCAATTGCCGCCACTCAGGAAACCTTTGCATCCACCCGTGACCTGGAAGCCCCAGCACCCCCTCCTTTGAGATACGGAACCTTTCCAGGCTCCACCAGCACTACCTTCCGTGTTCTGCTTTGTGCCTTTGCCTGTCACTGTCTTCCTAAAATGTGTAAAATCAAGCTGTGCCCCAGCCACCTTGGGCACATGTTCTCAGGACCTCCTGGGGCCACGGTCTTTAACTTTTCACAAAATAAACCCCTAAGTTGATTGAGACCTGTTAAACGTTTGGTTAAACGTTAGGTTGTGGAAAGAGATGACATATTCTGTTTGGAGTGTTACCAGAAGTTGTCACTGTCTTGGAAAGTCACAGCCTGTAGTAGCACGCTTCAGCTGCAGCCCCCCTAAAAGCAGGAGTATCGGTGTGGGGTGACGGAGCCCCAACCCCAGGTGTCCCTGCAGGGTGGTGCCTCTGCTTTCACGGTGACGTCGCTCCTGGACGCGCTGCCTCTGACGCCTCCGGGGACCTGGCCTGTACCTCACAGGCTCACGATTGAGTGTTTATCACGACTCAGCTTCCTTCTGTCTCGTCACAGACAGTGTACTGTGGTGGTTTGTAGAAGTTACCGATGGTGGCTTTGTTCCTTATGCATTTCATGGAGCGGGGACATTAGAGTATTTGTTTCCTGATGAAGGGGCTGCTGGGTCTGTCAGGGTGACAGAAAGCAGGGTGGTGAATGCTCTGTCTGCCGGGCCCCCACTCTGCCTCCCATCCAGACAGAGTCCAGGGAGGCCTGTGGGCTGCGGCTGCCACAAGGCCAGCATTAGAGGAGCCGGAGAGGCCGCTGAGTCCCAGGAAGCTGGTGACGCCCTCCCCCTACCCCAGCAGGCTGTGCATGAAGTCACCGCATTCAAAGGGTGTTGTTCCCTCGATGCGCTGTCTGCAGGGGCCCGGGTGACAGTGGGCTGGAAGTGCTGAGTCACGTTCTCACTGGATGGCTGCTGAGGTGCGTGGACCCAGGTGTGTTTTTTAAGGAATGTCCACGGCCTAGTTGCTTGTCCCAGAACATCTGTGATAGGGATCACCCTCTGACCACAGGCCCACCTCTGTCCTTAGCTCAGGGCGTTGCCAGTCTGGGCTGTTAGAGGCCCTGACACCTGCCTCGCCCAGATCCCCAGAGGAGGAGCCAACGGGCACTGGAGCAAGGCGAGGACATCTTGGCCCCCCCACCACCATGTGCTTTTCTTGCAAGTCCTTCAGACGGCACCTACTCCTTAGCTGCTGCCTGACGACTTTGAGGCTTACTGGGGTGGGGTGAGTGCCTCCCACTCAGCAAAGGGCCTTGACAGTGGCTGGTTTTCCTCCCCATCTCTGGAAGCTTCTCCCCCTGGGCCTGGACAAAGTCAGGAGGGGTGGGGAGGAGCTGCCGGGGACGGCCCGGCAGTTCCCGTGGCCTGGAGTGGCTGCTGGGGACGGCCCGGCAGTTCCCGTGGCCTGGAGTGGCTGCTGGGGACGGCCCGGCAGTTCCCGTGGCCTGGAGTGGCTGCTGGGGACGGCCCGGCGGTCCCGTGGCCTGGAGTGGCTGCTGGGGACGGCCCGGCGGTCCCGTGGCCTGGAGTGGCTGTTGGGGACGGCCCGGCGGTCCCGTGGCCTGGAGGACTAGCAAGTTGTTCTGGCAGCCAGGCATGTCCTCCAGGGAGATGCCGGGAACCCCAGGCCAGCCGGCCTCCTTTGCAGGTCCTGGCCTAGGAGGGTCGCCATCCCGCCGGCCCCGCCTCCTCCGGGCAGGCCCCACCTCTGCTGCCTTCCCCTCACTCCGTCCCATTTGGGCCCCCTTTCCTTTCCACTCCACGTTCTTCTTAGCGTGTGTGTGGTTAAGATTAAGAAGTGGCCTCTGAGCGAGGAGAACATACTGAAATCGCGTAAGTGAACTTCAAACGCTGGAAGAAGCATTCAGTCCGATGTTCAGGGTGAGAACGAGGCTTGATCTTCCGAACGAGTCACGGGTTTGAGAGACCTGAGAAGGAAATCTGAAAAGCAGATTCACTTTGAACAAAGTGTCTCGGGTGCTAAATACTCCAGTGGGGTGTCGGGAAACGTCTCTGAGAGTGAAAGCGTCCGACTTAGCGGGGCCTGCCACGGCGTGCTGCAGTGCGCTGTGGCGCTTAAGAAGCCAACCATGCAGACTCGTTTCATGTCACCAGCTCTGAAAGCTTTCCTCCCGGCACGGAGCAGGCGTGCTCACCTGCTTCCTGCTGAGCTGCGTCCTGAAGGGGCGACCCACTGAGTCTCTGTGGCAGCCTCAGGTCAGCGACTGCCGGGCAAAGTCTTCTGGGGCCAGGGTCCTCGTGTGGCATCCATCACATGCCTGCCTCAGTCTCCCTGGAAGGGGAGGGGAAGGAGAGGGTTTTGCTCACCTGCTCCCTCAACGCCCCAGCATGGGGCAGAGCACCTGACGGAGTCCACCTTTTCCCTCCACGTTCACTGCACTGAAAGCTGATGCAGGTGCCCAGTCCTGTAGGAAATATGCTTTGAGCAGGAATTCCTGAGCAGGAAGGATGTGGGGGTGCCAGGGGCCCCTGTGGGAAGTTGGGGAGGATGTGGGGGTGCCGGGGGCCCCTGTGGGAAGGTGGGGAGGATATAGGGGTGTTGGGGGCCCCTGTGGGTAGGTAGTGAGGATGTAGGGGTATTGGGGGCTCATGTGGGAAGGTGGGGAAGATGTGAAGGTATGGGGGGTTTCTGTGGGAAGGTGAGAGGATGTGGGGGTGCCAGGGGCTCCTGTGGGAAGGTGGGGAGGATATGGGGGTGTTGGGCTCATGTGGGAAGGTGGGGAGGATGTGGGGGTGTTGGGAGCCCCTGTAGGAAGGTAGGGAGGATGTGGGGGTGCTGGGGGCCCCTGTGGGAAGGTGGGGAGGATGTGGGGGTGTTGGGGGCCCCTGTGGGAAGGTGGGGAGGATGTGGGGGTGTTGGGAGCCCCTGTAGGAAGGTGGGGAGGATGTGGGGGTGTTGGGGGCCCCTGTAGGAAGGTGGGGAGGATGTGGGGGTGTTGGGGGCCCCTGTGGGAAGGTAGGGAGGATGTGGGGGTGTTGGGGGCCCCTGTAGGAAGGTGGGGAGGTGCTGTTGAGAGCCAGCTATTTGCCTAACCACAGACTGTTACTGTCTGATCACCTATACATGATTGGCTTTTTAAAGATGCGTGTGTGAGTGACTCTTTTACTCTGAGAGAGGACATCCTTCTTATGTGCAGTCTCATAATAAAACGTTGCTGCACCGTGCTACTGGTCACAACTTGGCTTGGTGGCCCCACTCTGAAGTCTCTCAGTGCTCTAGTCCAGGGCTCCGGAGCGCGAGGGCACCCACACTGCCGACAGCAACTTTTTATCACGAGACTGCACGTACGCTGTTGGTGGGAGTGTAAGTTAGTGCAACCACTGTGGAAGGCTGTGTGGTGATTCCTCAAGGATCTAGAACCAGAAATACCATTTGACCCAGCAATCCCATTACTGGGTATATATGTAAAGGGTTATAAATCATTCCTTAAAGACACGTGTACACGTATGTTTATTGCAGCACTATTCCCAATAGCAAAAACTTGGAACCAACCCAACTGTCCATCAGTGATAGACTGAATAAAGAAAATGTGGCACATGTACACCATGGAATACTATGCAGCCATAAAAAAGGATGAGTTCATGTCCTTTGCAGGGGCGTGGATGGAGCTGGAAACCATCATTCTCAGCAGACTAACACAGGAACAGAAAACCGAACACCACATGTTCTTACTCATAAGTGGGAGCTGAACAATGAGAACACATGGACAGGGAGGGGAACATCACACACCAGGGCCTGTCAGAGGTGTGGGGCAGGGGAGGGAGAGCTTTAGGAAACATACCTAATGTAGATGACAGATTGATGGGTACAGCAAACCACCATGGCACGTCCATACCTGTGTAACAAACCGGTCCATTCTGCACATGTACCCCAGAACTTAAAGTATTTTTTTAAAAAGTTGCTTTACTTTCCCCATTTGACCAATGATGTCAATGTCAACCCTGCAAACTCTGAAATCTCTGCGAGCTCTGGTCTAGGACTCGAGAGTGTGAGGTCACCGGCGACAGCGGGCTTGGCTTGAGGCTGGTACTGTCACCTGCTCTGTGGCAGTGCCTGTGTGCAGCCCCCTGCAGCACTTAGGTGTGGCTCGCAGACTTGCGGTTTTGCTGCTGGTCAGGGAACCCCATCCGGCTCCTCGCTTCCCCAGCAGGCACTGGTCATAGGATGCCCTTCTCTGGTCGCTGCTCTCCGGCCTGGCTTGGTGGTGGCTTTGGTGATGGCCCGTCACCCCTGGGATCCACATCCTCCCGATTCTTTCCTTTCTCCTGAAGGTTTTCCAGGTGCCTGTTTGCGTCTAAGAATTCCCGTCTCTGCCTTCCTCCCACTTTCTCATGGCCATCCTTCTTTCTATCCTGGCCTCCCAAGACGGCGTGGGGCCCACCGTTGCCAGGGTGGCCCTGTGATGAGCCACGCCGGGCACCTGCCTCCAGCTCCACAGCAGTGTCTCCCACCTGCACCTCTGCTGTCTGTGGCCTTTTCCTCTGTGGAGTTGGCATCAGTGCTGGCCGTGGGGCAGCCTCTGCTTCTCCAGCAGACGCTGCACCGTCCCCACAGTGGAGTCTCCGCCGCGGGATCCGGGTGCCCACCGGATTGCAGGCAGTGCATTCGCAGACTCTCGCCAGCTGAACCACGGTGTCTGGAGTTGTTCTGTGTGTGCTGTTCTCCAATTTGCTCGTATTTTCACTCAACAGCAGGCTGTAATTACTGACTCACAGTCCCGCAGTTGTCTTCATTAGATATATATTCAATATTTTGGAAATCTGCCTATAATGCATTTGGAAGGTATATAATTTCCACTTCTTAAAAGGCGGCGTGTACACTGACACGTTTGTGTTTGTGAACTGGGTATGCTTGCTTAGTGTTCTGGCGAATTCATCGTTAGAAGGAGGGACTCAGCGTGGGAAATAAATGCAGCAATCACTTGGTGTTCCTGCTGGGCTCGTGGGTGACCCCGTGTTTTCCGGTGGCTTGGGAAGAATCTGGAGGTCTGGGGCTGAGGCTGGTGCGTCTTCTGCAGGTTGGTTTCGGCGGGTCCTCAGGGTGAGTTGCTGCCCATCTGCCCCCTGGGCCTGTTTTCCCGCTGCCTGGCGCTCTGCGGTCTTCACTGCAGTTCATTTTTGGGGGGCAGCGGAGGCTGCACTGCGGTACGGACGAGTGTATTTCTGCGATTGACGGGGAGGTGTTTGTGGTCGGGACTGCTTTGGGGGCAGGTTTGCATGTCAGGAGGTGGGAGCCATGACGGGCACCAGGGGCGGCCTCCCAGCTCCTCCTCCCAGGCTGCTCCCCTGCCCCACGCCCGGGCTTCCTTTCTCTTCTCAGGACCTCCGAGCCCCACCCTCCTCTGAGGTGCAGACACACAGCCTCAGCCCTGAGGCTCCCAGGACAGTTGTCCCGGCCAGTGGCTCAGGACCCTCTGCCCGCTGCATTTGGGGGTAAACTGAGGGAGTTACGTACCTGTGACCCAGGTCCCCGGCAGCTGCGGCCTGTCTGTTGTGCTTCCTCTTTGGCCGTGGTCAGAACCGGGTTCTCTTCTGTACGCCGGAGCAGGGAGCTTGGTCTCAAACGCCAAGGCCGAAGCTTGCCGTTCTCCGAGCTTCTCCAGAGCCGGCCCAGAACTCGGCAATGTGAACCTCGTTGCCACGCTGGTTTTCCAGGTGAGATGAGCCTCAGTTACAGGCAGAAACACGTGGCCAAGAGGAACGCACCGGCCCGATTCTGAGAAGCTGCTGATTTCTAGCAGAGGGATGGGTGAGCCCACCCAGTGCCCTACAGTGAGGGAGGCATCGCTGTCCTGACAGACAGCGTGAAGGCACCGCGCCGAGGCCGGCTCGGAGCCCCAGGGAAGCCAGGTCTGATGCTTCCCTGCACGGTCCCACGCGCTGTAAACAGAAGCACGTGAGCCATGGCTGCTGCCTCACGAGCAGCCAGGTCAGAAACGCACGCCTGTCAAAACGGAGGGTGGATTGATGAAGTCAGCGTGATTTTCGCTCCTGCTGCATTTCACGAGTCCTGCGGAGTCCTCCTAATCCCGGACGTGCCCGTGGGCTCCAGACGATGGCTTCGGTCGCCAGCTCTTCTCCGTGTCTCCTATGTCTGACCTCTTAGGAAGCTCTGTGTTTCTTCCCACTGCTGCAAACTATCAGAATTAGGCAATCCAGAGTAGGCCGAGCATGATTTGGGTGAGAATGTATATTTTTATTTCCATTCTGGACCCAGGAGATGATGGTCTAGGTCCTCCGGCATTCAGCGTTTCCCAGCTCAGGTGTGTTTCCAGATCAAAGGGACATCCCTGTGCTTCTGCGGATCACTGTGACCCAAGTGATTTTCTGTGAAAAATATTTCATGGCAGAAAATGCCACCAAGAGCCTTGAAAATACTTGAGGTTTTTTGGGGGGAGAAAAAGAAAAAAGGAAGGAGAAATCCAGTCGTTAGCATGAGTGATGAGTGTGGGGAAAACCAGCGGAGCTTTGGATCCTGCCCCAGCAGATGCCAGTGGCTGGGACCATGGAGGACAGAGGGAGGGACGCGCCCATGTGGGGCCTCAGCACAGACCCCAGACCCTGCCTGCCTGCCGGGGTGAAGGTGGGAAGAGAGCCACGCATCTCAGCACAGCGGCGGAAACGCAGTCCACCTGCGAGGGCTTGCTTGCATTTATGTCCCCCGAGCAGGTCCCACATGCGAAAACAGAAGCTACCCCATGCCTCTTGGAGGGGCCAGGAGGAAGCCACCCCGTGCCCACCTGAGGGGCCGGGAGGAAGCCACCCACACCCACCTGAGCGGCCAGGAGGAGACCACCCATGCCTGCCAGGAGGAGGCCACCCCGCGCCCACCTGAGGGGCCAGGAGGAGGCCACCCCGCGCCCACCTGAGGGGAGGGGCCCGGGCACTCCCAGAGCCACTGAGAGATGGGCAGGCAGGGCACAGGCTCCATGAGCTGCTTCCCTGGACTGCAAGGCGACAGGGGTGGCGGGTCAGGAGGAAGCCTATTTTTAGAAACGCCTGAATGCCCACAATCTTCTGACCATCAAACAAGAAACGTTGCTGTTTGAAGCTATAAACAGACAGCAGAACAAGAAGTGGCTGTGTCACTGGATCCCTGTGATGTGAAAACCGGCCATTAGGAGGAATTGCCCCTGTAAACATTGGTCCGGTGGTTGAGGCTGGATGGCTGTGCCTCTGTTCTGCCTCACGGTGTGATCAGCTAATAGGTTTCGTTTGTCTCAGCTGAAATGTGAAACGTCCATTAGGTGACTAACACTGGCTAAAATTGGTTTTCAGCCTATTTTAACAAAATCTTCGTCCCTGCATGCTTACAACCGCATTCCAACCTGACTGGTGCCGCATCCCAGACCCACCAGAGTTGGTGGTGAGGTTGGTGAAGGCGTGGCCCACCTGTGACCCACTGTGGAGACTTGGTTATTTCAGGGAATCCAGCCATTTTCTGATTGAACTTTGAATGCAGAAACATCTTGCCCTCACTGCTGCAAAAGGGGAGGAATTGTGTGCACCAGACAGAGACACGTTGGAATCCCACCAGGCCCTGGTGTGTGTGCTGGGGTCTGGGACGGCGCAGGTGACTGGATCTGAGTAACGGCCCTGGTGGGAGGTATTGCTTTCCTCGGTTAACCCCGGAGGACGCAGCTGCGTGGTTTTTACCCTCCGCCGCTTCTCTCTTCTTCCTTTGGGAATAATCTCTTTTCTTTTCTGGTTTCTCAGGCACATTTCTTTGGAAACTTATGGGGCTCACTTTTACCCACTTGTCATGGGTGGTTCGAAGTGAGAGATGACCGAGTCCACATGCGTTCGTGTCTTTCTATAGCGTGAGGCTTTTGTTGACATTATTTCAGTCACAAAAGCCGGGACCTGCATGTGCTTCTTGTCACTTGGCGGTCCCAGCCGCGGGCACACAGGCTCAAGGCAGTCCTCACGTTTGTCAGTACTGTAAGCCATAATGCTAGTATACCTAACCGATACATGAATGTTATTAACACTGCACAAGAAACAAAGAAACATTTAACTTCAAGAGAAAAAGGAGATGGGAGGAAGGGTTAGTGAACTGGTCTGGGGACAGGGAAGCAGACACCAGGAGCTGGGGCTGGGCGGGGTGGTCCCCCGTCTTCGAGGACGAGTCTGCGGTGGCACAGCCTGCGGGGCAGGTGCCCAGTGCCTACCACGGGTGACTGAGGCAGCGTCGGCTGAGGCAGAGGAGTGTGCTTTCTGTGTCCTTCTCGGTTGGAGACTGTCTTTTTATTTATTTATTAAGCAAATCACCTTACCTTTATTGACAAAGTGCCCTGTGAAATGTAAAACAGTCTTTTTCTAAGATGGAGTTTGTTATGGCAACTCTGCTGTATAGGCTGTATATAAAACTGAACTGCTTACACGAAAGCCAAGAGAAGCCCACCTTTGTGCAGGAGATGGGCAGGCGGGAGGCTCCCGCGGCGAGGCTGCTCACTCGGCGGGGCCGTGTTTCGGGGGCCGGGGCAGTGAGCAGTCGCGAGTTCATAGAGAGCTTTGTTGAAATATAACTGGCATATCATAAAATCAGCTACTTAAACAATTTGGTGCTTTATATTATATTTACCAAGTTACACAACGTCACCACAATCTAATTTTAAAACATTTTCATCACCCTAAAATGAAACCCCGTCCCCAGTACAAGGTGCTCCCAAGCACCTGTCATCACCCCAAAATGAAACCCTGTCCCCAGTACCAGGCCCTCCCAAGCCCTTGTCCCCACACCCTCCCCTCACACCCCAGCCCAGCCCTGGGCAGCCGCTAATCCACGCTCTGTTGCCACACATTTGCCCATGTGGACACTTATGGTTGGAGTCAGCAGCCTGAGGCTTTGTAACTGGCCCTGGCACGTGGCGGGTCTGCGCACCTTTCCCTGCTGAATCAGGGTCTCTGCAGCCTCTCCTGGGCGTGTCGGCCATGTGCACGGCTCTAGAGAAATTCTGTCTCGTCTTTCTATTTTTGAGTTTGAATCATTCTTTATTCCAGGTACAGTCTCTAATCACATATCGTTGGCATCACGGATGCTCCATGTAGGGAACAGCTCTGCTTTGAAAGCTGAAGGACCATGTGTGTGTCCACGTGGGCTGTTCAGGGACGGCCTGGCCCATAGTGATCTGTGTCTGGCAGAACTCAGGACCCTCCCAGAGCCTGAGAGCTGTGGCCCTTGAGCTCCTGCCCCAGGCCGTGGCCCATCGGTGTCCCTCCCCAGAGGGTGCCGTGAGGCTGTTTCTCATCGCCTCCGGGCTCTGATGAGCTGTGGGGCCTCCAGCCCTGCCCCACCATCGCCCCCCAGAACAGAATGCAGGCTGTAACCCCTTGCCGTGGCCTGGATCGGCTGCAACAGTTGGCATGGTGTCCCCGCCCTAATGCTTTCACATATTTTATTTACCGCTTAACCTGAGCAATGGAAATGCCGCGCTCTCTGTATCAACCAAGCCCACCGTGCGGCTCCTCCCGCGGAGAGTCTTGCTTTCCCAAGCTGCACGAGTCCCAGGCCGGTGCCGGGCATTCAGCCGGTGGCCAGGAGTCCTGGCCCGCTCTCCCTGCCCTCTGAAAGGACACTCGAAAGGCATCCTCCAGCAAAAGCTGTAGCTCTTTTGTAAAGTGCCGCCTTGCGGCTGATGAGGGTCTCAGGAAAGGCCCCGGGCGTGTCTGCAGAAACAGTGTTTTTCCTGTGCTTTTGGGGCAGCTGGTCCTTCCTAAGCACTGTCAATAGCAGCTGTGGCAGCTGGCAGCGGAACGCCATGTTTTCAGTCGCGGTGCCCTCCGTGTGGCAGCTGCCAGCGCTCCGTGCGTGTGAGTGGTGGTCTGCGCCTGTGGGTGACGCCTGTCATGGGGCGTGAAGAAGTGCACCTGTGCGGGATTTCCATGCCACCTCCACCCTCCACCCCACCTCCAGTGGCCTCCATGCCACCTCCACCCCACCTCATGCCTTCCCAGGGAAGTCCTGACTGCACCTCTGCTGCCTTGGGAAGAAAAGGGGCCCCAGGGGAGCTCCCCGGGTGGCGGGGAAGGCATCACAGCCGGAGACTGCCTTCGCATCGGGGCTGGGGGTGGGGGCGTGTGTGAGTCCCAGCTGCACCATTTGGAAGGGCTCCCGCTTCAGCTCATCTTCCCAGTTCTGTGCGAGGCCAGCCCAGCCCCTCCAGGTCAGCCTGTTTCTCTCCTAATTCAGTACCCCTCGCCATCCCCAAAGAGGGAAAGGGACAAGCTGCCCCTTCGCCACCGGGGGGCTCTCGATTATAGTATTTCCTGAATCGCAGGGATTCTGAGAACTCTCCTCCTAAGGGGAGGGAGGGCTGGCTCTGCATGTCCAGTCCCCAGACCCTAGCAACCTCTGCACATCTGGGCGTGTGTCAGAGCAACAGGACAGGAAGGGTCTGTTAGGTGTCTGCTTGCGTTAGGACTCTGCTCTGGTTCCTGGTAGCCGGTGGATTTGAAATTAGAGGAAGGGCTCTGCTTTTGCATTTCAGGACCCACAGCACCCGGGTTCACTATGCTCATGGCCGCCCTTGGGAAGACCTGACGGGGGTTTTCCCCATTGCAAGTTAGATGACTCGGCATCTCAAACACAGGGCCTGCGGCTCGTGCTTCCCGTCCATCTCTCGAGGGGAACTAGACATTCCCGCCTGCGTCTGGAGAACAGAGAACCGTCCAGGCGTTGTGGCCGAAGGTTGCAGCCTTCTAGGAAATGGCCAGCACAAAGACTAGGCCACGGGCTACTTTTATCTTACTCATTTTTAAACAGAACTTTTATGAAAGCAAATTTCACTTGGGTCTGGTTCTAGGATATTTTACTTGTAAAAGCAGCTGGCACCTCCCGGGTTTCGTAAGTCATCTGTTCTAAACTGGAAGCCAAGAGTCTTACATCAAAGCTTCCATAGCTCCAGTTGCAGAAATTAGAAGAGGCTGGTTGAGAGCCGTGTCTTTCTGGTGACGCCCTTGAGAAGATGTCAAGCCTGGGCTCTATTCATTGTATATGGAGAAATGGGAGATGACGATACTTCAGAGGAACATAGATCCCCTTCCAGGAACTATTTTAATCCGGGACTCTCACGGGAGGCTGATTTCAACTTACAGATTGCAAATGTGCGATGTGCCGCACCCACTCACAAGAGACGCAGACCAGATCACAGTTGCAGCTCATTTCGTGGTAAAGCAGCACTGAAGACACGCAGAACCAGAGCCAGAGACCAGCCGGAGCAGCCGGAGGCTTCGCTGTCCTGTGTGCACACAGCCTGGGCCGCACGGTGACCCACCGCGGGTTCCTCATCCCGGGTCGCAGTTGAATTTCACATCCCAAGGGCATTCATGGCCACCCTTGGGAAGACCTGACGCGTTTTCCTCATGGCAAGTTAGATGACCGGTGCACCGGGAGCCTCGGCTCCTCAAACGCAGGGCTGCGGCTTCCTGTCCATCTCTCGAGGGGGGCCCGAGAACCGTCTAGGCGTTGCGGAGGGTGGAGCGCTGGGTCTGTGGGCCAGTCTGATGGGCGCGTTCCTTTGGCCTTTTTTTGTCACTGCCTGGTGCGTGTCGGCCTGGCTGAGCAGCGCACACGTCTGCCGGTGCCGGTGGAGAGCGCTGTTGGCATGCGAGGCTGTGCGTGAGCCGCCCCCTCCACCTTCCCCCGCCGCGGGAGCTACACGGTTGCAAGACCCTAGGAACGGGGGCTTTGTCGTTCGGTGGGTCCCACTCCTCCTCAGGGTGGGCGGCAGGGCCTGCAGGCTGCCGTGCGTGCCTCGGATGCAACGTCCAAGGGCCGAGAGTGGGCTAGCAGGGATCTTGCTTGCACTGGCTAGAGAGCTAACGGCGTCTAGCGTGACTCAGTTTACCCATTTTTCCCTGCTCTGAGGCAGCCCTCGGCTTGCAGGTGAGGTACCCGTGGGCTGGCCGCATAGCTTCTCAGTGTCTCTTCTTCCAGTGGGGTTGGCAGACACGGCCTGCAGCTCTGCTCTGGAGATGCCCCCCCGCTGTAGGGCACAGCGGTCCAGCTCTGCTGCGGCCCCTTCCTCTTCCTTCCTGCCCTGCAGCGGGAGGTGTGGGATGCACATGGTGAGCTGCGTTGGTCGGGGGGCGCCAGGCCTGTGCTCAGGAGGACCCCTCCCGGCAGTTTCAGGGTGCTTTTGGCCGAGCAGCCTGGGGCCGCCAGTGGCTGCACTTTTCTCCGCTCTTCCTCACCCATTGCCAGAATTTTTAAAAAGAGGGAGGAGGTGAATACTTCCAAATGACTTATATAAAAATCTACATTTTAAATTTATTTCTCTAAGAAAAGATTGGTTGGTGCAAATATAGCAAAAATGTTAACTTCTGTGAAATCCGGGTGATTTGTTTCCTCACGCCAGTTTTCTGCGTCCTCCGCTTGTGAGTGAGCGCCTCTGGAGAAGTGTCTCCCCAGTGAAGAGGGCCGTTGGCTGAGCCACGTGTGACCAGGGAGCCCCAGCCCGGAGCGCAGCCCACGCCTCCTCGGTCGCCCTGGTGCAGCCCGGGTGGGACTCTGTTCCCGGAGACCTGGTTTCTGCCCCCAGAGACCAGCAAATACGCGCCCCATGCCAGCCCCACAGATGCCAGGCCTCCCGGCTGTGAGCACCCCCTCCCCCCGCAGGCCCACAGCTGCCGTCAGAGGCCTCTTCCCGCCTGGCTGGCCCGTCGTCCCTGGGAGCCCGTGGAGGGGGCCGACCTGCAGGCCCTGAGTCTGTGACCGCGGCTGTCGTTCGTTTCTACGGGGATTCATGTTGACATCTGCGACTCGTCCTAAAGTGAGCCCGTCTGTGCGAGGGCACGCCTCGGGCTGTGCAGCCGGCCACATCCTTCTCCTGTGTCCTGTGTGTGCGCAGAAGTCCAGGGCAGATCCCAGACCCTCCTTCCGTCCCTGGGGCTGGGTACATTGAGCAAATTCCTCCCTGCTTCCTGCTCCATCCTCTGCCTTGTTCTGCTCCTTCCGTGTTTAATAACAAGGAACTTTGGGCAGGGCACAGGGCCAGCGAGGCCAGCGCAGCCCCTCAGAACGTAGGCCTCTCTGTGCTGCGTGATGCTGAACGCTGGCTAAGCCACCTGAATAATCGATCGGGTGTGTGCTGAGTTTGCATGCTGTGCTTTGGCGTCACACTCTGTCAAATGGGAAGGAAAAGCAAATTCTATTTTATTTATTTATTTTGAGATGGAGTCTTGCTCTGTCACCCAGGCTGGAGTGCAATGGCACCATCTCAGCTCACTGCAACTTCTGCCTCCCGGGTTCAAGCCATTCTCCCTGCCTCAGCCTTCCGGGTAGCTGGGCTGACAGGTGCCGCCACCACTCCTGCCTGATTTTAGTATTTTTAGTAGAGATGAGGTTTCGCCATGTTGGCCAGGCTGGTCTCAGACTTCTGACCTCAGGTGATCCACTCATGTTGGCCTCCCAAAGTGCGGGAATTACAGGCATGAGCCACCACACCAGCTCCTGCGTGGGATCAATACAGGACTGAATGCTGTTGTGCACACTGAGAGTGTCACATCGTAGATCTTCTGAAATGCTAGTTCTTGCCCCTTGAGCCTTTCTGCACCTGGGGTTTAGAGCTGGTCCTGCATGCATACTCCTGTGGCAGTGGCTCAGGGACATTCGCTCCTTGGGGGATTTTTTCTCAACCACTGGACACATGTGCTGGGTACCTGCCAGAAGGCCACACTGCCAGAAACCACCGAGCTCAGGCCTGGCACCTGTCAGAAAGCCACACTGCCACACTGCCAGGCACGTGCACAGAGACTGTGTTTTCAGGCAGGAGTGGATCAATCCCAAATGTCAAAACTCTCTTTAAAAAAATAATTAAGGGAAGGAGCCACAGAGACTGCTGCTCCGGTAGCTGCATTGATACGATCTTTGGTGACATTTTCTCCGAGACTCCTGTGCTGCGTGATTACAGCTGCCCCTCTGTGACGCCCCCTCCTGCTGGAAGGTGGGTGGGAAGGCGGCCAGGACGCTGCACAGTGCTGTGTCCAGAGCACACATATCAGGAGAAGGGATGTGAGACTTCCTCCCCCGTGGGCCCCGTGCCGCGGGGAAGCCCCGCCCCTCTTCCCCACATGCCGCTCACCACACCTGTCTCCTCCAACTCCAGACGTGGAATTCTTCTCGGGGGTCCTCTTGGGGTGCCCTGCACGGAGAGTCCTGGGAGTGCCCTGGAAGGCACGCTGGGTCCATCTTCCTGTTTCCGCAGCCCCGTAACACTCCTCCCTGTTCTTCCTTCCACAGTCTTCTGTGTGAGTTGTGGAAACGAGACAGATGGGCATGTTTAGCATCATACCACACAGGCCTTTTGCAAAACTGTCTTTCTTAGTGGCCAGGTGAGCTGCTGATGTGGTGGACAGAAAGCTGGTGAGCCTGTGTGGCCTCCCTGTGCCTCTCAGAAGTGTGTGAGGTGCGGTGGGCAAAGGTTGGCTGAGCTGAGCTGCTTCGTGAGAGGAGGTGGTCCGGGTCAGCAGCTTTGAAAGCCCCTGCAAACTCCATCTCCCATGCAGTTACATTGTGTAAGAAATGGCAACAGGGCCAGAACCTTCTAACTCTTCAAAGTTAGCTGTAAAACACTGAGGTAGCAGGAAACGTTCCCATTTTAAGCTGAGGGAATTTGGGATGTGGCAGCATGCCTGCAGTCTCAGTGCTTTGGAGGCCAAGCAGGGAGGATTGCTTGAGTCCAGGAGTTCAAGGCTATGGTGCACTCTAACTGTGCCTGTGAAACGTTCCCATTTTAAGCTGAGGGAATTTGGGATGTGGCAGCATGCCTGCAGTCTCAGTGCTTTGGAGGCCAAGCAGGGAGGATTGCTTGAGTCCAGGAGTTCAAGGCTATGGTGCACTCTAACTGTGCCTGTGAACGGCTGCCTCAGTGAAGAGCCATGGCACCCCAGCCTGGACGGCACAGCAATACCCCATCTCTAAAAAAATAACAGCAGTTAATTACTTATTTGTTAAAAAATAAACCATTTTCACTTCCTAGGAGATTTTCAGGAAGAGCTTTAGATATTAAGTTTCTAGAATTTACGTGGAGGACTGAAACAGGGAAGCAGTTCAGCATGTAAGAATGACTTGTCCAGCTGGGTGCGGTGGCGCACGCCTGTAATCCCAGCACTTTGGGAGGCCAAGGCAGGCAGATTACCTGAGGAGTTCGAGACCAGCCTGGCCAACATGGTGAAACCCCATCTCTGCTAAAAACACAAAATTAGCAGGGTGTGGTGGCGCACGCCTGTAATCCTAGCTACTAGGGAGGCTGAGGCGGGAGAATCGCTTGAACCCGGAGGCAGAGGTTGCAGTGAGCCAAGATCGTGCTATTCGCACTCCAGCCTGAGTGATGAGAGAAAACTTCATCCCATTAAAAAGAAAAAAAAAGAGTGACTTTTTCCTCTAAGGTAGTAAAGAAAATCCCTTGAGTCATTGAACCATTGAACCAAAGACTAGCTGAAAATCCAAGCAAGTTTGATGGTGATAGTTGTGCGGATGAGTGATATCATTTGATGCCAACATTCCTGTTAGGTTTCTGGATTACCCGTCTAGACATTTTCAGCATCTCGCTTTAAATATTAAGCTACATTACCTCGATAAATGCTTAAATAAATATTTAGTGGCGGGCTTATGTAGGTTTGAAATTTAACTGACTGCTGTATTAGTGTAAGTATGTTTTCTGAAGGGCATGCTTCAAGGTATGTGGGGAGTCACCACGTGCAGGGCTACCCGCTGGTGTATGGGGTAATTGCAGGGCACACAAGTTTTCCAGTTCGTGGGACGTGTATTAGTAAATAATGTGAGTAGTGGGATGTCTCTTCATGGTGTCTGCCTCAGAAAATACGGATCGTGCTTCGGGTTTGGTTGTTGGAGTGGCGGCTTAGCTGCACGCGCGGGACGTGCTTCCTGGCCCCACGCGCGCTGCCTTCCTTCCTTCCCGTGGCTGATTAACACCCTTCATCAGTGGACCTGCGTTGGGAGGCGGCCACTTCTGTCTTTGGTGAACAGTGCAGCTGTGACCCCTTTGCCGAATTTTTCCCGTCCTCCGGGTGTCACTCGAGATGGTTCCCTTGGTCAGTTTGCGTCTTTCGGTCGGTCCCATCAGCACGGTGTAGATTTTGACTTCAGTCGGAACTTGAGCCGACCGGGGGACAGGCCACGTGGCTTTCTCAGTGCAGTGAGGAGGACAGCTGGGTTGCCACTGAGTCGTTAGGAAGCCTGCGGATTGACAGAGACAGTCTGGCGCCTGGTTTCCGCTTTGCTCGCTGATGGAAGCCTCTGGCCGCGGCTGGGACGGCCGGGAGGAGTCGCGTGGGGCTGGCTGAGCCGTGTCACGGGTCCTGCCTGGGAACGAGGAGAAGCAGGCCGGGGTCCCCGTCCCCCCGCCCTGGAGAGCTTCCTGCCTCCTCGGGTCTTTACTCTGAATCCTGAAAACGGCTCCACGTGATGTGACCCCTTTTTTGTTTTGTTTTGTTTTGTTTTGATACAACGTCTGGCTCTGTCATCCAAGCTGGAGTGCAGTGGTGCCATCTTGTCCCTGCAGCCCCGCCTCCCGGGTTCAAGCACTTCTCCTCCCTCAGCTTCCCAAGGAGCTGGACCACAGGCGCCCCCACACTCCGCGAATTTTTTTTTTTTTTTTAAGTAGAAATGGGGTTTCGCCATCTTCGCTGTGCTGGTCTTGAACTCCTGGCCTCAAACGATCAACCTGCCGTGGCCTCCCAAAGTGCTGGGATTACAGGTGTGAGCCACCGTGCCCTGTCCCCATTTATGCACAGCGCAGGTGGCCTTGGGTTCAAGACAAGCGAGGTTCAGGAGTTACATGATTGGGCTCCTGAGTCTGTTTTCATTGTCACTGAACAGAACCAGAGCGTCAGGGCTGAGAGGACCGTGAAGGTTAGCTCTCCTAACCCCTTCGTGTCGCTGCTGATGACGCTTGACAGAAACGTGGCGTGATGCAGCCAGTGTGTGGCAGCGACCGGGCGCCCTGTCCGAGGCACTGCCACGTTTGCGACCATGTCTGCACTCTCTGGGGGGTCCCGTGTGTGGTTGTCTCTGTTGCTTTTGGGCAGCTTAGTCTTAGAATTTGGACATTTGTGGAGAATACAATACAAAGAGCTCCCTTTGAAGTGTGAACCTGAAGAGACACTTCGGTTTCTGACCTTCCCGATGCCCTGGGTGAGGCTGTCTGAGTGACCTCGTGGCCTCGAGTCCTTTCCTTACCCAGGCTGGTGTCTGCTGTGCTGACGGGGCTGGCAGGCAAGGGGGCCGGTGGTGACGGAGCTTCCCGGCATCAGCGTTCAGTTTTGGGCCACTGGGTCGTAGCCCGTGGGTAAAGCCAGGAATCAGAAAGCAGCCTCAAGGGCCCCTCCCGTCCCCACAGCCCAGGGAACACCTGCGAGGTGGCGTGTCCCGCGCGATGTGGCTGTCATCGAACGTGTGTGCGCCTCATCTCAAGCGGGTTTTACCGGTTTGGAGGGTTTAGGAAGTCCCACCGCATGTAGGCAGGTGATTTATTTTCTGATGTCATAGCACAGACAAAAACGGTCCTTCCCACAACCCAGTAGTGTCAGTGTAAATGGCACTACACTGGAGCGCCGTATGTGAGCTGTTTAATGTGATTATTTAATAAGTGTCTGCGCGGCAGTGTGGAGAGTGTGGATTGGACTTCCTCAGTTCATCCTGAACGTGCCTCCCTGAGACAGGGTCCCTTTGTTGCTGGCTGGAAGCGGCCCGGAAGCACGGGCTTGCCATGGCGTGGGCTCACCGTGGCATGGGCTCACTGTGGTGTGGGCACAGCCACAGCGCTCCAGGGAAGCGTTCAGCTTTCAGAGCCAGTGTCTGGGCTCCTGGCCACTCCCAAAATTCAGATGTTGCCTTTGAAGCTAGAAGAAAGTTTCTAGGATTTTTACTTTTGTATTAAAAGATATCTATATGGTTTTCTTTTTCTGGTTCACTTATATGCTTATTCAGTGCAATATCCTGGTTCCATGAGAATGAGAAGCATCTGTTTGGCTGTGTTCTGAAAGAAGAAAGGAGCCAGGGACTTTTCTTGGCCTTTATAGGCAGCAGTTTATTCTGAAGCTCTCAGGACGCTTTTAAAGTCCACATCCCTTAGGTTTGTTGGCTTCGCCACAAAACAGAGGCGGCAGGGAGGCTCCGTCCCGGAGGAGGAGGGCCTGTCTGTGTGGGGAGGGGCAGCCAGGCTGTGGCATGGCCAGGGCAGTGAGGTGGCACTGCCTACCTGGCTTTGAGTCTGGGATGGCAGTTAGTGCTGTTCCAGGGCAAGCAGGAGGTGGAAGAAGGCAGCGTTATTCAAGAGGCCGTGCCACAGCTCTGTGACTGCCCCTGCAGAGCAGGGTGCCCCACAGGCAGAGAGGAGCAGCTCAGGGCGGTGCTGCGGCCACACGTGTACCCGTTTCTAATTGCATGCAGCTTAAGGGGTGGTTTATGCAGAAATTTCCAGGGGGAAGAATAGTAATTTCTAGGCAGTTGGGTCATTGCCACGGAAAGTGGGGGGCAGCTCCCGGCTGTTGCCATGGCAATGGTAAACTGACAGGCACACGGGGCGTGCCCTGTGGAAAGCTGCCTCTACCCCAGCCCTGTTTTCACTAGTCCTCTATCTGGTCTGGTGTCCAAGCCCCCCGCCTGGAGTTGAGTCCCGCCTTCTGCCTCAACTTCACTGTCTCTTCCCCTTTGGAAGCCTTCTGATTTCATGGTGTCTGTTCTCGAGTCACACCCTGTGCCGTTTCCACTGGCAGTCAGCTTTGGTGTTCACTGTGTGGCTCTCACGGGAGCACCACGCCTCCTGGTGCTCACCTGAAGGCCTTGGCCCCTGAGGGCTGTGTGCGACTGGGGGGTGGCGGGGGCCGGGGCACTGGGGCCCGTGTCTCCCCCAGCCCTGAACGAGGCGCTCAGCAGCAGGTTTGCTCTGGGGAGGAGCCTTGGCATGCGGGTTCTGAGGCAGCTGCCTGACGTTGCTCTCCTTCCCCAGTGTGCAGGAGAAGAGAACTGGGTGGACAGCAGGACCATCTACGTGGGGCACAGGGAGCCACCTCCGGGCGCAGAGGCCTACATCCCACAGAGGTACCCAGACAACAGGATCGTCTCCTCCAAGGTAACTGTCTTGGGTCTGAGGGTCCGTGAGCCCCTAGAGCAGCTGCCTGGGGGTGTTAGTGCTTCTCGGTCTCAGAAACCAGCTCTGCTCCTGGCCCTGCTGTCACGGCCACCAGCACCCCAGCAAGGGTTTCGGATCAGAGCCTTACCAAGGGCATGGGACTTGCTCTCCCGATGACTGTCCACAGGAGGCTTTCCCCTGGCCAGGCCTCACATCACGGTGTCTCTATTCTTGGGCGACCATGTCACAGAGGCAGTACAGGTCTCACGTCCAGGATTCAAACCCTACCCAGCTCCCACTTCTGAGGCGCCTAGCTGCATGCTTGTCATGGGCCACCCTGGCCAGAGTCTCAGTGCTGGTAGGATGGAAATGATACCAGCCACCCCGGACAGCAAAGCCTGGGGCATATCTTTGAGCTGGTTCGTGACGTACAGCCAAGGCAAAGCGTAGACGAGGTGAGCACAGTGCCACAGTCGAAATGAAGCATGTTTCTCTCCGTGGACGGGAGCGTGGACGTGCACACACATTTCCCACATTCAGAGAGTGACGAGGAAACGGGTCTTAAGAATAGGCTGGAAATTTAGCAGCTGCCATTAAAAGTGGGGCAGACGGTGCTTTCCAGATAGTGTAGAACGCATGAGCCTGTGTGCAGACGCCTCCTTTTAGCTTCATTCTCCTTCACAGTGGACGAGGCTAAACACGGGCGCACTCATGGCTGGCTGCACATGTGGACACGTGAGGCAGCCACAGAATTCACACGTGTGTCCTGACATTCTAGACGTGCTTAATTCACACTGGGCGTCTTGACATGTCAACTCCTGTGGAGACCTGCTCAATTCACACTGAGGGTCCTGATGTATAGACCCCTGTGATAGACCTACTTAATTCACACTGGGTGTCCTGATGTGTAGACCTACTTAATTCACACCTGGCGTCCTGACCTGTAGACCCTGTGTAGACCTGCTCAATTCACACTGACTGTCCTGATGTATAGACCCCTGTGATAGACCTAGTTAATCCACACTGGGCATCCTGGAATGTAAACCCCTGTGTAGACCTACTTAATTCACACCAGGAGTCCTGATGTGTAGACCCTGCGAAGACCTACTTAATTCACACTGGGTGTCCTGATATATACACCCCTGTGTAGACCTACTTAATTCACACCAGGTATTCTGACGTGTAGACCCCTGTGATAGACACACTTAATTCACACCAGGTGTCCTGACCTGTAGACCCTGTGTAGACCTACTTAATCCACACCAGGTATTCTGACGTGTAGACCCCTGTGATAGACACACTTAATTCACACCAGATGTCCTGACATGTAGACTCTGTGTAGACCTACTTAATTCACACCGGGTATCCTGATGTGTAGACCCTGTGAAAACCTACTTAATTCACATCCAGGCATCCTGACGTGTAGACCCCTGTGCTAAGTCTACTTAATTCACACTCAAGCGTCCTGGCATATAGACTCCTTTGGTTATTATTTAGGTGCTCTCAAAGAGTTGCACATTTTTTTAAATATTGTACAACAAAGATCACCTTTTCAAAGCCTTTTTATGGAATTATTTAATTTGTAACTGTGGATTACAAAAAATTTTAATAGCTTTAATCTCTAGAAACAAGACATATAAGTGCTCAAAAACAAAGTCCAATCAGATAAATATGGGTGTTTTCCCAGTCATGATTCATGGAAGAAGTGTATTATGAGAAATCACATCCAAAATGCCGTCTCTGCCCTGGTAACGTTGGTAAAGTTATCAAGTCAGCGCAGTCTCAGGCAGAGCTCGCCGAAGATGGTTTCCAAGCTAATGTGCACCTCCGCCACCCTCCTAGACGTGCTCGAATCCTAGGTGAAACGAATCCTAGATGTGCTCCTTTGAGCTCAGCTTTCGCAGCACAAAGGTGCAGGGAAGCAGGAAGCACCCAGCGTCAATGTGTGGTGCCCCTGCGGGCTCTAGGGCGGGACTCCGGGATACAGGTGACGGGCGCTGCGAGCCGTGATGGGGGCCACGAAGGCATCACCCGGCCCACGCCCCCCACCCCCAGGAGCTGGCTTCTCCCTTCTTGGGGCAGACTTGCCCGACAGCCACACATGCCTGGTTCTCCCTGCAGATGTGGAGGGTGCCGTGCGGGGCCACAGGGAGGAAGCCAGCAGCAGTGGCAGAGCTTGATCGCGGCGCAGAGGAGGGTCCCGGTCCACCTGGCGGGGGCTGGGGGGCGGCTGGCAGGAGGACGAGGGCAGTTTCGGAGGAGGTAACGGAGCGTGGCGATGTCTGCCCGCCACTTCTGCCTCCTTCGCTGTGTCATTCAAGTTCTGTCATTTTCCGACTGTCTGCTTCGAACGTCCCCGCAGACGGTGGCCCTGGTGGCTTCGGCCGCCCCCCCCCACCCCGCGCCCTGGCTCTGCGCCGCCCTCTCTCCCACTGGGCTGGGCCCTTCCTCTCCACTGCTGCCGGTGGGACTGCAGCCCCGCAAGGCCACTTCGGTTTCCGACCGGGAAGTCCTGCACAGAGGGGGTTGTCAGGATGGGTTTTGTGGGCTTATTGCTGGTTTCCAGGGCCTCTTCAGAGCTGTAAGGGTTTTTCCTACCAGGAAGCCCTCGAGCAGGAACTCACAGACGGGTCAACAGGCTCTCGGGAGCGGCCTGAGCCAGGTGGAGGGCCCTCGGGGCCAGGAGAGCACGTGGAAGCCTTTCATCTCCGCTTCCGAGGACCGAGCGGGGCTCCGCTCTCACAGACTCGCTCGAGTTGGCTGGTCTTCGCTCTTCACAGAGGGGGGGGTGACGGCTTAGTCTCCGTTTCAAGTGGATGAGGTTGTGTAATTTCAAGGGAAAATTACCTCTGGCGTAACCTCTTGCTGACGACACTCAGGAAGGAGAGGCCCTCAGAAAGGGTGCGGTCTGGAATCTCGGCGGGTAGCTGGCCTGGCAGTGACCTTGATCCAGATAAACCCAAGTGGAATTCTCGAGCCTGGAATTGAGGACTCATAATTGCTTTTGTGTAACAGCTCAGGATGTGTGAAAAAATGCTGTCTAATTTGTAAAACATAAGTTTACAACTGATTTTGGAGAATACGTTTGTGGTGATGCATCTGTTTTCCTGAGGTGGGGAGAAAATGATTTCTACCTTTAAAAAAAAATGCTAGTAGTTAAGACTTTTTAAGTGCCACGGAAGCTTGTTCTCTGCAAGTTTGCTTTTATGAAATCAAAGAATGCGAAAGCCTTTTTCATGGAAGAAGACGTCATAGGGGATGACAGTGCCAGGGGAATTACTTTTAAGTTCTCATCTGCTTGATCAAAGTGCAGTCACCGGTGATCAGTGATTGACAGAGTTCTGTTTCCTTCTTGGGGGAGAGACTTTGGGCAGTGTCAAAACCCAAACGACAGCCCAGTGCACCCCATTCCCTGCTTCCTGCACTGTGCAGAGCTCCCCCAGGCCTGCACCCCCCACACGGGGAATCCCGAACTCCAGAGCTCCCTGAGGCCTGCCTGCCCTCCCCATGGGGGGAATCCCGAACTCTAGAAAGTGATGGGTTGCCTCACACCTCCTTTTCCAGATTTGTACTTCAGGCACAGAATTCACATGGTTCTCAGGAGGCCACAGAATCAAATCTTGCCCTAACCTGTACTGTCCCTCCATGGCTTCAAGAAAGCAGAGTCCTTCTGATAATTGGGTAGGAAAAATGCCCTCTGCAATTCATAGGTATAGCCAGTGTTTTCAGGACTTATATGTGTATGAATGATTTCCGTGTTTATTTCATCATATAAGCTCTAAAGCAACCCCGTGAGCCCACCAATACTGATTATTCCCAGCGTATTCATGAAGAAGCCATGGCTTAGAGCTCAGTCATGTGCCTGAGGCCACAGGAGAGGATAGACTAGTCCGTAGCCCCTGTAGGCTGGAGTGCAATGGTGTGATCCTGGCTCACTGCAACCTTTACCTCCCAGGCTCAAGTGATTCTTCTGCGTCAGCCTCCCGAGTAGCTGGGACTACAGGCGCATGCCACCACACCCAGCTAGTTTTTATATTTAGAGTAGAGGTGGGGTTTCATCATTGTTGGCCAGGCTGGTCTTGAACTCCTGACCTCAGGTGGTCCGCCCACCTCAGCCTCCCAAAGTGCTGTGATTACAGGTGTGAGCCACTGTGCCTGTCCAGGAGCACTTTTCATAGACCCTCTGGGTGCTCGTGCATTTCCAGTGTCAGTGATCCACTGTCCTGGCATAATTTTCTGTGTTTTGTATCCCCGCTGCCCAGTCTTAAATGAAAGATCCCAATTCCCTGTGAAGGGCTCACTGTCCGAAGCAGATAGGTGTCCGGTGTCCCCATCATTTTCAGGACCGTCAGGTGGGCCCTGCCTTGCTGGAGTTGTTTCAGCTAAACACTAGCTGAGGCTTCAGACAGCTAGCAGGTGCTCCTGCGGGCACCCAGGCTGCTGGCAGAGGACAGTGCCCGGGTTTGTCTCGGGCCAGGTGAGGCCATGCTCTTCCCTGTCTACACCCCACACTGCAGGTGAGTAACGCAAACCAGAGACTGGCTTCACAAGGGACAGGAGGCAGATGGGAACATGAGGCTCAGACACTGGTGAGACGTTTCAGCTCAGGGTCAAAACCAGAGCCAGGCAGCTGTGGACTCTGGGTGTGGCATCTGTCGTACCAGTGAGAAATAAAAAGAACGACTGTCCTGTACCCTTCAGCAAAGCGCTTGGCATCTGTGAGGAGAGGTGCTGAGGGCCACCTGGTTTTCCCAGATTTCCTGCAGGAGGAATACCGCTTGATTCCATGCTGTGGCTTTCCTGCTGAGAATTCCCGGGTCTGAGTACATCTGCTGATCGTATCACAGTTGAAGGGCCCAGTTTTACATTACATTGTGTCTCCAGGCAAATATTATATTAATACAATTCCATGAAGATGGGCAAAGGATAACTGGCCACCATTGTCACCTTCCTAGCTCTAACATCTGCAGTAAAATGCTCATTTCAGTTTATTTTATCCAGATGTTGCTGGTACGTCAGTGTAGTCATGACAGTTTACATGAGTTCCTTGGGGTTGTTATGCACCACCAGGAGTTAATAACCCTCCTTTCAGCACTATTAATGGTCAGCAGTAAGAACTTATTCTGTGAAACATGGAGATTACACAGCATTGTGGGGCTCAGCTACAGCCCGCAGTGCCCAGTTAGAATAAAGCAATTGAGGCCCGGCACGGTGGCTCACACCTGTAATCCCAGAACTTTGGGAGGCCGAGGTGGGCAGATCACTTGAGGTCAGGAGTCCTAGACCACCCTGGCCCACATGATGAAACCCGTCTCTACCAAAAAATATAAAAATTAGCCGGGTATGGTAGTGGGTGCCTGTAGTCCCAGCTACTCAGGAAGCTAAAGCAGGAGAATCGCTTGAACCCAGGAAGCAGAGGTTGCAGTGGGCCGAGATTATGCCAACACACTCCAGCCTGGGTGACAGACAGAGTAAGGGACCCTGTCTCAAGAAAAAAAAAAAAGAATAAAGCAATCATGCAGGTGTTTTTAAATTCCAAAACTGTACAGTTCAAATATGACAAGGCCAGGCCAGGCTCAGTGGCTCACGTGACTTTTCCAGTACTTTGGAGGCTCAGGTGTGTGGATCATCTGAGGTCAGGAGTTCAAGATCAGCCTTGGCAACATGGTGAAACTCAGTCTCTACTAAAAATACAAAAATTAGCTGGATGTGACAGGTACCTGTAATCCCAGCCACTTGGGAGGCTGAGGCACAAGAATCACTTGAATCTGGGAGGCGGAGGTTGCAGTGAGGCAAGATCGTGCCACTGCATTCCAGGCTGGGTGACAGAGTGAAACTTCATCTCAGGAAAAAAAAAAAAATGATGGCAAGTCCAGATGTTAGCACAGCCTTCCAGGGTTGATGGAAGTTGCTCTGATTTTTGGAAGGATCACAGATGATACTTTATTTTATCTCATAAATATTACCAGAAGTTCCTCGTATAACATGGAAACTTTCAAAACCATAGAGAGGAGCACTGTAAATCTGTGGCTCATCGCCACTGTCACGGTTCCCAGCCTGTGGCCAGCCTGTATCCTCCGCACCCTCCCTTTAGTTCCAAGGGTCCTTTGGAAGGAGTCCTGGACAGCATGTACTTTTCATGTGAAAGTACTTCAGTAAATGAAAGGTGGAATTTTCAGTAGAATCTTTTCATTAATGTGACTTTGTTACTGAGTAATAGAGAAATTTGTGCAAATGTTTAGTTATAACAAACATGTTGGCCTGGGCGCTGGAAAATAAGACTGGTCTCACATGGGTGGACTAAGAGGTTTCTTTAATGTGTCCTAAAGTTAATAGAGAGTAACTGACTTTTTCTATGTGGTCCATTTGAGAGAAAATATATCTTTCTTAAATATTTAAAAAGATCGATCACATGTATAATGTTTGCCAAGTTGTATAGACAAGAAAACTAGAAAGCAGAATCGTTAAATAATTTGCTGAAGTTTACATGGTTTTTAAATGGCAGGGCCAGGATCTAATGGGGGGGTCTGACGCTGTGTTTCTCATAGTATACTAAAGAGCAAATATTTTAAGAGTTTTTATAGAGTACCTAAATTGTCTTGAGGTGGGGTTAGCAAATTGAGAATTAAGATTGTGGTTTTTGTTTTAAAGGAAGAAAGTGCCTATACTTCTGTTGGCAATCTGGAGTTTTTGTTTGCTTTTTTCTGAATAAGAAGCAAAAGGAATGAAGAGCTAGCCATGTGTTCTCTACTCTGTCTCAGTTTGTGTGGCTACTTTTCCGTCCAGAGCTCTTGCCTTTTGGTTCTTAATTTGGCTGTATTCACTTGAAGAAAACCTAGTGTGGCAGGCAGAGGATGACCTCCCACAGATGTCCACCTTCTGATCCACAGAACCTGGGACTGTGTCACCATCCGTGGCCAGGGAGTCAGGATTGCCGAACGGCTGACATTAAAATAGGGAGGTGATTACAGAACTATTCATGTGAGCCAAAAGTAATCACAGAGGCGCTCATAGGTAGAACAGGCAGGCAGAACAGGGAGTCTCCGAGCCACAGCTGGCTTCAGAGGTTGAAGGGAACCACGGGATGCAGGCAGCCTCTGCAGGAAGCAGGAAATGGCAAGAAAACAGTTTCTCCCAGGGGCATCCAGAAGGAAACCGGCCCTGCTGATACCTTAATTTTACTGCCATGAAACCCATTGCAAATTTCTGACCTCCAGAATGGTAGGATAATAAATGTGCATTGTTTTAAGTCACAAAGTGGAATTTGTTAGAGCAGTATAGAAAACTCATACACCTGGCCTAGCTACATTGGGGATTTATAACACAGACTGTACAGAGACTGACGTAGTGTGCAGAGGACCTGTGAGCTTGTGACATGTCTGTGGAATCATAACCCTGGCTTAGCCACATAGGAGACTTATAGTACAGACTGTACGGTGTGCAGAGGATCCGTGAGCTTGAGACGTGTCCATGGACTCATACCCCTGGCTTAGCCACGTTGGGGATGTGTAATACAGACTGCACAGAGATTGACGTGGCGTGCAGAGGATCCATGAGCTTGAGACGTGTCCATGGAATCGTACCCCAGGCTTAGCCACGTTTGGGATTTGTAGCACAGACTGCACAGAGATTGACGTGGCGTGCAGAGGATCCGTGAGCTTGAGACGTGTCCATGGAATCGTACCCCTGGCTTAGCCATGTTGGGGATTTGTAGCACAGACTGCACAGAGATTGACGTGGCGTGCAGTGGATCCGTGAGCTTGAGACGTATCCATGGACTTATACCCCTGGCTTAGCCACGTTGGGGATGTATAATATAGACCATACAGAGACTGACATGGTATGCAAAGGGCCCGTGAGCTTGAGAAATGTACATAGAAACTTTCCAAACTGAAAAGCAAAGAGAAACGATGAAGAAACTGAACTGTGGACAATTACAAAAGGTGTAGCAGGCTGGGCACCGTGGCTCACGCCTGTAATCCCAGCACTTTGGGAGGCCGAGGTGGGCGGATCACCTGAGGTCAGGAGTTCGAGACCAGCCTGGTCAACATGGTGAAACCTCATCTCTACTAAAAATACAAAAAATTAGCTGGGTGTGGTGGCAGACATGTGTAATCCCAGCTACTCAGGAGGCTGAGGCACGAGAATCACTTGAACCCGGGAGGCAGAGGTTGCAGTAAGCCAAGATCACGCCACTGCACTCCAGCCTGGGCAACAAGAGTGAAAACTCCATCTGAAAAAGAAAAAAAGAGTGAAGCATCTATGCATAATGGAAAAACCAAAAGAAGGGGGAAAGAAGAAGCAGAAGAAACATCTTCAGTAAAAGTGGCTATTTCCAAAATTAATGACAGACGGCAAACCACAGATCCAGGAAGCTCAGAGATAAATACAAAAGCAAAATAGATTTTTAAAAAAGGGTACACCTAGACATATCACATTTAAATTGCAGAAAATTAGACTCAGGAGAAATCTTGAAAGATGCCAGAGGAAAAGAACATTTTACCTGCTGAGAAACAAGGGTAAGAATTACATCAGATTTCTTGCCAGAAACCATCTAAGGAAGAAAAGAATAATGTGAAAAATTTAAAGTGTTAAGAAGGCCACCAAACCAGAATTGTCTGTCTCATAAAATTATCCTTCATACATGCAAGAGAAATAAAGACTTTCTCAGAAAAGCAAACATTGAGGAAATTCATCGCCAGTAGACCACCCTTGCAAGAAATGTTAAAAGAAGTTCTTCAGGAAGAAGGAAAATTATATAGGTCAGAAATTCAGGTCTGAAAAGAACAAAGCGTTAAAGTGTGAGTTATTTGTGCTGTTACAACAGAATACCACAGACTGGGTAATTTGTAGAGAAGAGACATTTATTTCCCCACAGTTCTGGAGGCTGGGATGTCCAAGACCAAGGCACTGGCAGGACTGGTGTCTGGTGAGGGCGCAGTCTCTGTTACCAGTGTTCAAGGAGGGGAGGAAGGCTGTGTCCTTACGTGGCAGAAGGCGAAAGGGCAAAGGGGCAAACTCCCTCCGCCAGGCCCTTCTGTACAGGCACCTGATCACATTCATGAGGGAGGAGCCCACATGGCCAAATCATCTCTTAAAGGCCCCACATCCTGGGACAGTGACTAGTTGTCTCACTGGCAACACCTGAATTTTGGAAGGGACACATTCAAACCATAGCAAGAAGGAATAAGGGAAGGTCGTACAATTAAATATTTTGCTTTTGTTTTGTTTCTTTTAGAGACGTGGTCTCACCATGTTGCCCAGGCTGGTTTAGAACTTCTGGGCTCAAGGGATGCCCCTCCTCAGCCTCCTGAAGTGCTAGGATTACATACCACAACACCCAGCCTTCATTTTGTGTTCTTAATTGGTCTAACGGAGTACTTTATTCAGAATGCTAGTACTTGTTCAGTGATGATTGCTCTGGGATGAATGAATGTATGACAGCAGAAGAGGGAATTGGGCATGTCCTTGCCGGGAATCTGGGTTACATGAGAGTGGACGCATATGAGCTGTACATATGTATTGCAAATTCTAGTGCAACCACCAAGTAATTTTTTTTAAAAGTGTAGTTGATATTCTAAGACAGGATAGAAAATTGTCACATAGAATGCTTGATTAAAACCCAAGAAGGCAGGAAAAGAATAGAAGTCACAAAAGAAACAAAGACTATGAAGAAAGGAGTAAAAGTCAGTTACAAACACGGTAAATATTAATCCAGCTGTAGTAATAATCCCTCTAAGTGTGAACTGTCTAAATACACCAGATAAAGACAGAAACTGTCAAAATAGGAAAAACAAGCCCTCACCATATATTGTGTGCAAGAAAGCCACTTTAAATATAAAAACACAGGTTTAAGGGATAGAGGAAGAGCTACCATGCTGTTGTTACTCAACAGGACACAGGGTTAGGTCTATTAACTTCAGACAAAGCAGACTTCAGAACAAGAGAAATTACCAGGGATAAAGGGGACATTGCATCACAACAAAGGTCAGTTCTCCAAGACAGCAAAACAATTCTTAATGTCTCTGTAACAACAGCAGATTAAAATATGTGAGGCAGAAATGGATAGAAATGGAAAGAGAAAGAAAATCCACTGTTATAGTTGGAGCCTTCATCACCTCTCTTTACAGGCAGAAAATCAGTAAGGCCACCGTTAAACACAACAGCACCATCAATCCCTTGGACCTAACGGACATTTGTAAAAGTACTGCATTCAACAATAGCAGACCCCACATTCTTCTCAACTTCACATGGAACATTTGCCATGACAGATCACATTCTGGGCCATAAAATACACCTTAGCACATTCTCAAATAATAGAAGTCATACCAAGTATTCTTTCAGACAACAGTAGAATTAAACTAGAAAAAAATAAATAAAATTAACTGGAGAATCCCAAAATACTTGGAGAGTGAACAAAACACAACTAAGTAACACATGAATCAAAGAAGTCTCAAGATATATAAAAATATTTTAAGCTAAACAAAAATTAAAATATAACATCAAATCTTGTGGGATGCAGGAAAAGCAGTACTTAGAGGGAAATTTATCGTGTTGACTATAGAGATTACAAAAGAAGAAAGATCCAAAATCAACAAAATCAACAAACTTCAACTTTAGGAAACTTTAAAAAAAAAAAAAAAAAAAGAATGAATAAACATTAGAGCAGAAATTAATGAAATTGAAAACAGGAAATCAGAAAATTTTAAAAATCATCAGCTGGTTCTTTGAAAAAAAATCAGTAAAATCAATGAAGCTCTTGTCAGGCTAAACAAGGAAAGAAGAAAAGAGACACAAATTCCAAACATCAAAAATGGAAGAGGGGCATTACGACTGGCAGCATCACTAATAAAAAGATTAAAAGGAATATTATGAACAGCCCTACGCCCATAAACTTGATAACTTAGATAAGATTGACCAGTTTTTTGAAAAGCACTATCTACCAAAACTCAAACAAGGAGCAAGGTAATTTGGGTGAGTCTACATCAATTAAACAAATTGAATCAATAATTAATAATCTTCCAAAACAGAGAGCACAAGTCCCAAATGTTTTCACTGATGAATTCTACCAAACATTTTAGAAAAAAAAAAAAAAATTCAATTCCCTACAATCTCTTCCAGATAATGGAAGCAGAAGGAACACTTTCTAATTCATTCTATGAGGCCAGCGTTACACTAAAACCAAAACCAGAAAAAGATATTACCAGAAAGGCAGTATCACAGACCAGTATTTCTCATGAACATAGAAGCAACAATTTTCAATGAAGTATTAGCAAATCGAATTCAATGTATAAAAAGAATTATACAGCCGGGCGCGGTGGCTCAAGCCTGTAATCCCAGCACTTTGGGAGGCTGAGGCGGGTGGATCACGAGGTCAAGAGATCGAGACCATCCTGGTCAACATGGTGAAACCCTGTCTCTACTAAAGATACAAAAAAAAAAATTAGCTGGGCATGGTGGCCCATGCCTGTAATCCCAGCTACTCAGGAGACTGAGGCAGGAGAATTGCTTGAACCCAGGAGGCGGAGGTTGCGGTGAGCCGAGATCGCGCCATTGCACTCCAGCCTGGGTAACAAGAGCGAAACTCCGTCTCAAAAAAAAAAAAAAAAAAAAAAAAGAATTATACACCACGACCAAGTGGGATTTATCCTAGGTATGCAAGGCTGATCCAATGTTTCAAAATCAACTAATATAACACATAGTATTTGCAGGCTAAAGAAGAAAATTCACATTATTATCAATAGGTGCAGAAAAAGCATTTGACAAAATTTAGTACCCACTCATGTATTGCAGCAAACTAAGAATAGAGGGGAATCTCCTCAGCTTCATAAAGAACATTTACAAAAAGCCCTATAGCTGACGTCACACTTAATGGTGAAAAAGTAGATGATTTCACCCTAAGACTGGAAGAAAGGCAAGGAATCCTTCATCACTGTTCCTTTTCAACATTGTACTGGAAATCCTGGCTAATACAGTAAGAGTAGAAATGGGAATAAAAGGTATACAAATTGGGAAGGAAGAAATAAGACTTTGTTCACGAGTGATATGATTGCCTATGTAGAAAATCCCAAAGAACCAACAGTAACAAAAAAACTGGATGTTAGAGGCGATGATAGCATGGTTGCAGGATTCAAAAATTAATCACCTCCCTGTATGCCAGCAAGGAACAATTGGAGTTTGAATTTTAAAACTCAGCACTATTTACATTTATTCCCCCACCCACCAAATTACATAGGTATAAATCTAACAAGATACGTACAAGGTCTAGATGAGGAACACTATAAAGCTGTAGTGGAAGAAATCAAAGAGGATTTGAGTCAATGGAGAGATGTTCCATGTTCATGGATGGGAAAACTCCATGTTTTTAACATGTCAAGTCTTCCTAACTTGATCTATGGATTCAATACAATCCTAATCAAATTCCCAGCAAGTTACTTTGTAGATAACAACAAACTGATTCTACATTTAAATGGAAAAGGCCAAAGACCCAAACTAGCCTCACAATATTGAAGAACCAAGTTGGAGAACTGATACTTTAAGACTCACTGTAAAACTGCAGTAGTCAAGGGAGTGCGGCATTGCTGGAAGAATTGACAAATAGATCGATGGATCGATGAAGGATCGTGGGGTGCCTGGGAGTACCCACCCAGTAAATTCACCCGGATAGTCAACCCGTCTTTGAGAGGGGAGCAAAGGCGATTCAGGGCGGACAGAAGAGCACGGTTTCTTTTCAACAAAGACGGCTAGAAAAACTGGACATGCAGAAATCCCCAGCAACAGTGACCCCACACAGTGAGCATACACCGTTCAAGAGAATTAACCCTGACAGTTTTGTCTCTTGGGAGAGGAAAAAAAGAAAAAGAAGAAAATTAACTCACAATGAGTCATAGACCTAAATGTAAAACGCACAATGATGAGACTCATAGAAATGTCGGAGAACGTCTAGGCGAGCTTGGGTTTGGCAGCAGGTTTTTGGATATAACACCAAAAACACTGTTCATGAAAGAGAAATTGGTAAGTTGGACTCCATGAAGATTAAAAACTTAGGCTTTACAAACCACAGTTAAGAGAATGACAGCACGAGCCACTGCCTGGGAGAAGAGATTTGCAGAACACGTCTCTGATTAAAAAAAACAAAACAAAACCTAGTATCAAACAACACACAGAAAATAATGGTGTTTGGATGGGTAGGGCGGGCTGAGTCACGGAGGACCTGGAAAGTTTGTTTCTTTTCTAAAACTCCAGAGACTCTCCTGGAGCACCCCTGGCCCCTTTATCACAGTCAGCCTGAGAAGGGAACTGAAAATATGGCCATAGTTGTCATCAACGAGGGGAGCCACTTTTTATCCTCACTAAGGAACTTTATGATGAAAGGTGAAATCACTTTGTAAATGTGAATTAGAATAGAAACTGGAAATTCCTTATATAATCTCTAAGGCTAAGCCATTGGAAACTTGAGGCAAAGAAGTTTTCAAACAAAAGACACACATGGATTTCCTCTGAAATATTTGTAAACACCAAATTCAGAATATGTTGGATGGTTTAGGCCCGTACCAGGCTCTAGCTGTTATGTTGAACTGTGAATCACTTATGTTCATGAGCCTGGAATTAAAGAATTCAGCAACTGCTTCTGGCTTCCCAGAGCCAGAAGCCACCTGGACATGGGATCTGGAAGTGCGCACCGTTGAGGACACACACAGGTGGCCGAGGCCGCCGCGCCGGCTGTGAGAGCTGATGCGGGTTTCCATAGAGGGTCTTCGTTACGGCCTAAGACACGTCAGATGAGATGTTAGAAACGATTTCCAGACTCAGCGAAGGTCATGACATCTGGGATGTTGTTGTTTTCAACACAGAAGTTGAGTGAAACTGCTAGAGAAGGAAAATAAGTGTGGAGGGAAGAGGCTGTGGTGGCTGGGCCCTCCCCCGGCTTCCCCCCCTCCCCCGGCTTCCTCCCCTCCCCCGGCTTCCTCCCCTCCCCCGGCTTCCTCCCCTCCCCCGGCTTCCTCCCCTCCCCCGGCTTCCTCCCCTCCCCCGGCTTCCTCCCCTCCCCCGGCTTCCTCCCCTCCCCCTTTCCTCCTCTCCCCCTCCTTTCCCCCCTTTCCTCCCCTCCCGCCCTTCCCCCCTTTCCTCCCCTCCCCCTCCTTTCATCCCCTCCCTTCCCCTTTCCTCCCCTCCCCCTCCTTTCCTCCCCTCCCCCCTTTCCTCCCCTCCCCCTTTCCTCCCCTCCCCCTTTCCCCCCTCCCCCTCCTTTCCTCCCCTCCCCCTTTCCTCCCCTCCCCCTCCTTTCCTCCCCTCCCCCTTTCCTCCCCTCCCCCTCCTTTCCTCCCCTCCCCCTTCCTCCCCTCCCCCTCCTTTCTCCCCTTCCCTTCCTTTTCCTCCTCCTTTTCCCCCCTTCCCCCCCTTTTCCTCCTTCCCCCCTTCCTTCCTTCCCTCCCTTTCCCCCCTCCCTCTCTTTTCCTCTCCTTCCCCGAGTCCTCCAAGCCCTTGTGCCTGGGCTGTGGACCCAAAGCCCCTCTTCCTCGGAAGCTGCTTGGGACTGGGTGGACACTGCACTCAGCTTTCTGCCGTCCCCTCGCCAGGCTGTCACTCAAAAGAGAGATGGTGCAGAAGTTGCTGACGTAAAATGCAGATGCGTCCAGTTACCGATCACAGGTTCACGTTTTCTAAAAGGTGTCTCCATACTCGAACGACTGTTGAGCTACCTTGTGTTTTACCTTGAATCCTCTCGTCAGGTGATTGACGGATGTGTTTCAGAGCACACTTTGTTTCAGCCGTCGTAGCTGTCAGCAGCTGCTCCAGAGTGGGAAGGATGAGTTTTCTGTCTAAAGCTAAACATGGTGCTTTTTATAAAACCCAGTGCTGCTTACTGTGCCGTGAAGTAACGCTGTGAGAAGCAAAATCTGATCTAAATGACCGATGTTTGTTTTTCTTTTATGCAGTACACATTTTGGAACTTTATACCCAAGAATTTATTTGAACAATTCAGAAGAATAGCCAACTTTTATTTCCTTATCATATTTCTGGTGCAGGTAAGGCCGGTCACTGTTTTCCATCAACTATAAATCTAAATAAGTGAAGTTTTGTTCTCGGGTAACTGCCGTGCGGGTAATGAAGGAGCCAGGATGTGGTGCCCTCACCCACGATCATGCGTTTATTTCTTAAGGACAAAACATGTTGGTTCTGAGACCCACACAGGATAAAGCACACACAACGTCACTTGGGGTTTAAGTTGGTGACAGCCCTTCCTGCCCCTTTCCTTCTAGTACCTGAGGGGAAATCAGAGCCTTGCCATCTTTCGGACAAGCTCACAGCCAAGCTGTGCATTGTTAGCCTGACTTCACTCTTCCTAAATGTGTGTGGATGCTCTATAGAAAACCAAAATCCAAAGACGGCACGTGTTAAAAGAGAGTTTTAAAAACCAAAAGAGTGAAAAAAAATATCTCAGGGGTATGAGTTAAGGAACAGGAGTCCAGATGCGCTTTAACAACAGCGCTCTGATTCTTCCAGCATGAAATTATCCAAATTGTGTAATCGAAGTGTGACCCTGGGGCACGGGGTGCATTCACACAGTGTGCCCAACTTCAGGCTGTCTGCTGCTGATGATCAGTGGTTTCCTTAAGCATGTTCCTTAATTTTAAAAAGTTGCCCTCATTTTAGCAGCTAGTGAAACAGGATGATTTAGTCCCTGTCCTCGGTGGTGGGCGGAGTCGGGCGCCAGCAAAGGGTTTTAAGTGAGTCAAAGTGAATGCCAGGTGCCCGCTCGGGGCAAACTCGCCCGCCTCAAGTCACTGGTTTGCGTTTTTGAAGATGATTCTGCGATTCTCTGTTTCCACAGTTGATCATTGACACGCCCACAAGTCCAGTCACAAGTGGACTCCCACTCTTCTTTGTCATTACTGTCACGGCTATCAAACAGGTAAGCATTTTACAGAGGAGAAAGAAGAAAGTCGTCATCTTTGCCGGGCGAATTGCCTTTCATTGAGAGCGAGGTAATTGGTTTGTTTCAGCTAGTTCACAGAAAATTCAACCAAGTTCTGGAAGTGCATTTTTACAACTGTGTTAGGTTGATACTTGAAGCAGAATAAGAGATGTGATGTAATTCAGTTTGGCGCCATCTGAGTTGGAGAAGAAATCTCTGCTTTTGCATCCCGAGTCCCCCGGGGATAAGCTCTGATTCCAGGGAGTCCCTTAACCTTTCTGCCTCCTGGCCCGTCTTGACCACGGCAGAACCTGTTGCTTACGGACTCTGGCAGATGGGATGGTTTTGTTTTTGTGGTCTTGCTTTTTGTTTTTCGTAGCCCTGGTAAGTAAAGCCAGTGACTGACGCGGAGAAGAAGACGTTTCAGACTCACTCGCCGTGTATCCATTTTCTCACTTGAGTCACTCCCCTTTTCTCCCCCTGTCCCTGGCAAAGGCGCATCTCTTGTCACCGTAGAGTTGCCTGTCGTCGACACTGCATAGTCCGGGTTCATCTTCGGCGCTTTGTGACTGTCTTCCTCACTCGACATAATGTTTGTAAAGTTTCTCTGTGTTTAACATCAGCTCTCCGTTCCCTGTTAGGAATGAGTAACAGTCTGCTGTGTATCCGATAACACGCCATTTAGCTTTTTCCTCCTCTGTGGATGGACATTTGGGCCGTTTCCACCTTTTCGCTGTTGTGAATAATGCTGCCGTGTACAGGTTTTACGTGGATATAGGCTTCCTTTTTTCTCTGTTTATTTTAATTGACATATAATAATCATATACATTCTGTATTTAGGGGTAAAGATCCGTTTTTAATTTTGGGGGTATGTCCCTAGGAGTGAACTGCTCTGATGTTTTGAGGAGCTGGCAACGTGTTTTCCCGAACAGCCACACCATTTTGCGTCCCCACAGGCCGTTCCGGGGCTCTCTTCTCCACGTTCTCACTGACCCTTGCTGATGTCCGCCCTTTCTATCACAGCCACCCTGCGTGCAGAGAGCTGCCTTGAGCTGGCTCCTCTAGTGACGAAAAGTGTTGAGCAGCTTTTCACGTGCTTACTGGGCATTTGTGAATCTTTCAAGGAAAGTCTTCAGATCCTTTGCCCATTTTTAAACTGGGTTATTTGTCTTCTGCTAGAAAACTTGTAAGAATTCTTTCTGTGTCCTATACACAGTTCATTTATCTGCTGCAGACTTCTGAACCCAATGCTATTTTGACATTTGTTGGCTGGCTATCATTTGAGACATCTGGATAATTTGCAAAATGACAGCCTCTAGTTAAATTCTTGATGATCACATTCTTGCTGGAAAAGCTATGCTTTGGTGGTGTCTTTTTTTTTTTTTGAAATGGAGTCTCGCTGTGTCGCCCAGGCTGGAGTGTGGTGGCACAGCCTCGGCTCATTGGAACCTCCACCTCCTGGGTTCAAGCAATTCTCCTGCCTCAGCCTCCCGAGTAGCTGGGATTACAGGCATGTGCCACCATGCCTGGCTCATTTTTTTGTTTTTAGTAGAGATAGGGTTTTGCCATGTTGGCCACGCTGGTCTCAAATTCCTAAACCCAGGTGATTCACCTGCCTCGGCCTCCCAAAGTGCTGGGATTACAGGCATAAGCCACTGCGCCTGGCCAGTGTTAGTCTTTAAATCAATAAACACCTGAAGCATACTTTACACGCGACGTGGTACGCACGCAGCCCTGAGCGGGCACAGGTGCTGAAGGTGGCGTGTTGCAGAGTGATGACTCCAGTGATGACTCCAGGATCTACAGGGTGCCACGTGGAGGGCTGGCGTCACTGCCGCGTGTCTGTGCGTGGGTTTCAGAGTGCCGTTCTCCCTCTGGCGGTTAATTGATTTTCGGCACGAGGATGGATGTCTGTATTATTTTTCAGATGCACCTGTGAGGAGTGGGTGAGAGTTACAGAATGTTAACGTTGGTTTGACTTTTCTTTCTCACTCACTAGTAATCTGGAAATACAGATTTGGACAACAGCCTGAACTGTGTTTCACACCCACCAGATTGGCTTTCAGATGGGAAAGTCGAGATGACGTGGTGAAGCAGGCACCACGGGCCCCTGGCAGGAGTGTGGCAGAGCCGCCGAGCACAGTAGTTGGCATCATCTGGTACGGGGACCAGTCCCAGGGCAGAGACCGTGTCCCGACCAACATCTGGACACACAGGGGCCGAGTGGATGATAAACATGCAGCTGTGTAGTCAGCACATGGGGCGCGTCTTCGCTAGGCCGGAGCCGGCCGGGCCTGCCGGGATGTGTGAACCAGGGTGTTCGTGGTGACCATCACTGGTTAGTAAAGGACTCGGGCCGCCCCGCGTCCCTCAGCAAGGAGGTGGATAGCTCCACGTGGTGCGTGGCAGAACACGGCACAGCGACCGAGAGGAAGTCCTCTGCCTGAAAACAGAGCGTGGGGAAACTCAGGCTGCTGGGGGCCGCGCTGCCCGTGACCCGGGCAGTTCAGCGCTCACACGGGATAAGGCCTCACTGCATGGTGCTGGTGGGCTCTTGCAGACTTCAGCTTTAAGCAAAACGATGGGTTTTCTCAACTTCAAAAGGAAATGGTGCTGAAGGAAATGATGTTATTCGGGGACCTGCTGTGTTTCCAGGAACCCCTCGAGGAGATGAGCAGAGGGCGTCCTGTGCTGGGCACGTCCGTGTGGCAGGAGCAGAGGCTGCAGACAGGAAGGAGACCCCTGAGACTCGGGCGCCGAGAGCAGGGTGCGGGGTGCGGAACAAGGGGCTGAGGCTCTGCGGCGGCGTCCTGCCCTGCCCTGGGAGGCGGGTGCAGAGAGTTTGTTATTCGGTGCCCTCTGCTCTGACCTTTGTAAGGATTGCATCCCTCCCTGGACCCCACTGAGGAGGAAACTCCTGCGGGCTCCAGGAGCATCCTGGAGGTGAGGAGAGGATTGCATGGAGTGGGGAGGGTGGCTGTGAAGACGCATCTGGGCCAGAGAGGCAGTGGCCCGGGAGCCCACGGCCCCATCAATGCGGAGGCCACTTCTCAACACCGTGCAGACCACGGCCCAGACAAGAACATGAGGTGTCCTCGGCCTGGCCATGGGGCAGTACCCAGGGGTGGGCGTTGGGGGGTGGGGTTAAGAGGGGTCAGATGAACAGAACCGCAGGTCTGGGCCTCATCTCCAACGTCCCTGCCTAGAGGGGTTTCTTCTTCTCCCGTGCGTCTTGCTACCCAGCCCTCACTCTGGGGGAGGTGTTGCTTCTCCCGCTGCTGGCCTGGACCTGTGTGTGCCCGAGCACCATCCCGGCCTCCCCACCACTGACCTCCTTGTCCCTCTTCCTCAGGAACGGCGCCTCCCTCTGTGGTGGTCCCCCCACACTCTGGCTCCAGCCGGATGTTCATGCTGGGGTCCCCATGCTCCCTCCCAGCCCCTCCGCGCTTGCCTTGGAAGGCCCCCTGCACTCACAGAGCCCTCCCTGATTTCTCTTAGCTTCCCGCCTCTCTTTTCATGCTGTCTCCCCAGTGTATCGCTTGGACACTGATGGGCATCTCACTGTACCTGGCCTGCTGCTGCCCAGGCCCTGCCTGAGCGGCCTCTCCCTGCGGTGCCCGGCCTTCCCTGGTGTGTGTGGGGCCCTCCCATCAGCCCGCCACCTGCATGGGCCTCCATGTGTCTCTCCCGACCCAGCCAGGCTGGCCACTGGGCAGTGCCATCCCCGCTCCATCACCACTGGGCATTCCTGGGCACCTCCTCTCTGGCTTCATCCCGCAGCCAGGGCACTGGGCTTCTTGGGGGCACTGGCGTCTCTCACCCGAGCTGAACTGGCAGTTGCTTCTGTTTCTTCCCCACCAGTTCTGAGAGCAGCAGTGCTGCGGACAAGGTCCATCATCTACAGGTCCCTGGTGCCTGGCACTTGCTGAGCATGCAGTTGGTGCTAAATAAGAGTGTTTAACGAACCCAGGAATCATCTACCCACTGCCGCCTTCCAAGAAGACTGTTCTTCAGTTTCCCCAGAAAGAGGGTATTTCAGCCATTTGGGAGGAATCTCTGAAAAGCAATCAGATGCCACGGCGTCCCTTGTAATGGTCAAAGCTGGAGAAGGTGCCACACCTTCGGACATCCATGCACCCCGGGTTCTTAATTCTCCAGAAGCTGGAGGTTTTGGGTCACTTGTTTATGCTCCCGTCAGAACAGACGCCAGTTGCAGGCCTCTGATGCCGGGTGGCCCATAGCCAGGCGGCCCCGTGAGCCTCCTGCCCCACAGGCTGTCTCGGCATATGCGCCGCGGGCCCGTGGCACAGGCTTCTCGTCGCCACCCCGTGTGGTTGTGCTGTGTGTGGCACAGCTGCGTGCCCAATCCCGACGCGCGTTAGGTGTAGTGGATGCCCGTAGGCCCGGGTGTGCAGTCTTTCATGCTGGGATGGTTGCTGAGAACGGCCGTTCCCCACCCTTATCTGAGGCCCCTGCAGCCAGCAACGCGAGACACAGAGGCACGTCCGTCATCCCAGGAAGCGTCAGCGTGCGGCCTCTCCTGTTGCCGCTGCTTTCACGATACCACCCGCTTCTCCAAGCAGAGGGTGCGCCTCGGGAGCTGGACTTGGAGCGCTCGTGTCCGCACCGTCTCAGGCTGGGGTCAGGGTGAGCTGCGGCCGCTTCTCCAGCGCGAAGCCTGCGCACACGGGAGCCCCGGTGGGATGTCTCCCGCGTGGGTTACTCAGACGCAGAAGTGCACGGAGAACCCGAAGGCCGCTGCGAGCGTCACAGAGGGAGCTGGGGGTTCACCGAGAGTCTGGGCTGCCAGATCTCACGACAGACGTCCGTGTTCAGCGAAAGGGAAGTATGGCCAGCGTGTGCGTTTCCAGGCTGAAGGCTGACGCTCGGCGGGTGGCAGGCAGCCGGCTGCACAGCGTTTCTGTGAGAAGCCTTCCCTCCTTTCACTCGGACGTTCCTTTTTTAGGACTATCCTAAGGTGATGTCAGGGATGTGCACCAAAGTGCAGTTACGTGGCACTTACGCAGACTTCCAGAAGCATCTTTATCAGACGTCTTTGCGGTCACCCAACTGCAAACGCAAAGCAGCCCCGATTCCTGGGAACGTGTCGATGCTCTGTCAGGGATACAAAGAGCAGTGTGTGTGCTGTGTCCTGATTGGAAAAGCACGCGTCTGCAGGCCTGGCTCGCGCTCGCGCAGCGCCCAGCTCCAGCCCGCCGCCTGCCCCCGTCGCGCCCCCGTCGCGCCCTCGCTCCCCGCTCCCTCTCACCCTTCTTTTCCTTCCTTCCTTTAGGGCTATGAAGACTGGCTTCGACATAAAGCGGACAACGCCATGAACCAGTGTCCCGTTCATTTCATCCAGCACGGCAAGCTCGTCCGGAAGCAAAGCCGGAAGCTGCGAGTGAGTGCGCCCCACGCGGTTCCCGGGGCTTAGTCTGGTGACCGTGGGAGACGCAGGCTTGACCCAGGTGCGGTGGCTCACGGCTCCCGTCCCGGCGCCTCAGGAGGCCGAGGCGGGAGGATCGCTGAGCCCGGGGCCTGGAGGCCGCTCAGGAGGCTCCACCGTGCCCGTGAACAGCCACTGCTCTCCAGCCTGGGCAGCAGAGAAAGACCCTGTCTCTTGAAACGGTTTTTAAATACAAACTTTAAAAAAAGTTGTTATTTTCTTTGACAAAACAGACCGTCTGAGATGTTTTTTATTGAGCGTAGGCCCCAGCTCCCTACTACCTTCCTACTACCTTTTTTTTAACCTTTAATTTTTTTTTAATAGTCTTTACTTTTTAAAGCAGTTTTGAGTTCTCAGCAGAATTGGGTGGAGGTACCCACCGCCCCCACGCGCACACACAGCCTGCTCCCCGGCAGCATTCCACACCAGAATCCGTGGAATTTAAAATCATTGTGGGGACATACGAATCAATCAAGATAGAGAAAGGCTGGAAACACTGTTTCTAAAGTTTGTTTTAGAATAAGAGATAATAAAGTCATATTAATATAAACTCTACTCGGTGGAAATGTATTGTTTTAGGATCAGGTATAATAAAATCATATCAGTATAAATTCTAGGTGGAAGTTGATGAAAATTGGAACAGGAAACTTCATTGAAGATTGTATAAAATATTTATTTATTTATTTATTTACAGACAGAATTATTTAGAGACAGCGTCTTGCTCTTTCACCCAGGCCAGAGTACAGTGGCACAATCACAGCTCAGAGCAACCTCTATCCCCAGGTGCAAGTGATTGTCCTGTCTCAGCCTCCTGAGTAGCTGGGATTACAGGTGCACGCCACCATGCCCAGCTAATGTTTGCATTTTCAGTAGAGATGGGGTTTTACCAAAATGTTGGCCAGGCTGGCCTCGAACTTCTGACCTTAAGTGATCCGCCCACCTTGGCCTCCCAGAGTGCTGGGATTACAGGCAGGAGCCACTGCGCCCTGCCAAAAGTTTATTTTTTATTGATATATAATAGTTGTATGTATTTGGGGGTCTGTGTGATACTTTGATGCCTGCACACCAGTGAGTAAAGATGAAGTTGGGGTAACTGGGATGTCCGTCACCTCGTGAATTGTTTCTTTCTGTTGGGAATATTACAGTTCTTCTTGAAGGCTGCCTTTTAAATGTTTCAAATGAATTATTAGTGTAACTAATATATCAATATATTTTAAAATGTGTTTAAATTATTTAAATGAGATATTTTTGGAGTTTCACTAGTCGTTTGGAAGGACCTGTCTAGGTGGAACCGTGAGCATGGTTTTCATGTTTGTGTCAAGGCAGCGGTCAGCCTGTTCCAGTCCGCCATGTGACTGTGGAGCTCGGCGCCAGGCCCACGCCGGCCCCTTCCTGCCCCTGCTGGTGCCCATGCTCGCTGCCCGGCCCTCGCCCACTCCCATGCCTCCCTCCCTCCTGTAGCCCCACTGCCTACCCTCCTGTTTTCTCAGCCAAGCCGTGGGAGGTTCGGTGAGGAAGACAGGAAGCTCCCCAGTGGGTCCCATGCACAGGGAGAGCCAAGCTCATTCCAGAAGCCCGGAGCGGGAGGGCCTCTGAGCAGCCCGGCCAGCCGGACGCAGTGAGCCTCTCCGGACCAGGCTGCAGTCCCTCCCGGTGCAGTGCGACAGGACCCCAGGAGGCGCTCAGAGGTCCTTCAGAGGAGCTGGCATCAACCACTGGCCCCCTGCCACCCCGGTTCACCGTGCTCTCACTGTTCTGTCTATCACACACATCACCGAATGACTTCTAAGTGTTTAAACATTTTCACTCATAAATTTGCTATCCAGGTGTTTAAATGCTCCTGAAAGAGCTTCCCTTCAGTGAGTTCAGGTAGGTGATGTTTTCCTAGTGGTCAGGGGTTCGGAGAGCAGATGGCCCCGGCCTAGGGAACAGCCGTGAACTCACACCTGTGTCAGCAGGCGTCCGGTCTCAGGCTTTCCATGCCATTTCCTTTAACGATTATATTCCCCTTGTGAAGCCTTTCATACTTGTAGCTAAACATCTTTTTTAAAAAACAGACCGGGCCGGGCGCAGTGGCTCAAGCCTGTAATCCCAGCACTTTGGGAGGCCGAGGCGGGTGGATCACGAGGTCTAGAGATCGAGACCATCCTGGTCAACGTGGTGAAACCCCGTCTCTACTAAAAATACAAAAAACTAGCTGGGCATGGTGGCGCATGCCTGTAATCCCAGCTACTCAGGAGGCTGAGGCAGGAGAATTGCCTGAACCCAGGAGGTGGAGGTTGCAGTGAGCCGAGATCGCGCCATTGCACTCCAGCCTGGGTAACGAGTGAAACTCCGTCTCAAAAAACAAACAAACAAACAAACAAAAACAGACCTAAAGCGTGTCTGTCCACATAAAACTGAATTTTTGATGTACTGGTCTCCATGGGAAATGCCTGCTTTCTATCCTGTGCATCGTAACAAGAGAGGATTCTAAACAGCTATGGAGGATGAGAAAGAAATGATCAGGCTTTTCCTACAGCTGCAGGCATTGGCTTCCATCGGTTGTGATGGCTCAGGCCTTGCGGGGTGCTAGAGCGAACTGGAAAAGCAATCCTTTAATTAGTTTTTCTTTCTTAATTAAACTTTTATGTCGAGGTAATTACAGAGGCATCCTGTCTTGCCTTTGCCCTGGTGTGTTGCCCAGCTCTAAGATTTCGGTATTTCATGGATGATATAAAGAGAATCCTGCGGCCTGTGACCCCCAGGGTTGGCTGTCATGAGGCAGCCTAATTCCCTCGGGATTCACTAAGGGACATACCTCAGTTTCATCATTCCCAAGTTGACGGGTGTGCCGGTTTTTCTAGTTTAGGGCTGTTACCTATGAAGCTACTATGAATATTTGTGTACAGGTCTCCACGTGAATGTAGTTTTCATTTCTTTGGCATAAAAGCTCAGGCATTCAATTGCTGGGTCGTCTAGCATATCCACGTTTGCTTTGGAAAGGAACTGCCAACCCATTTTCCAGCACGGCTGCCCCGTGTCATTCCTGCCCACCACGTTCCGGTATCTGCCGCCCACAACGTTGCGGTGTGGCTTAAACGTGCGTCTGCCGATGGCGCTGTCTGACATCTTTCCCCGCGCTCGCTGGGCATCTGTGCATCCTCTCAGTAAAAATGATTCTTCATGTCTGCTGTCCATTTTTCCGGCTGGATTATTTGAGCTTCTTTTCACTGTTAAATTTATTTATTTATCTATTTATTTTTAAAAGCCAGTCAAATTTAGCAGTGGGGGATTGTATACCAACTTTAGTGACACTAATGTTAATAAGTTCTGATAACCCAGCACCATCAGACCAGCCCAGTGTTAAATTTTGCGAGGTCATATAGTCTAGATATTACTACTTTGTCAGATACAGATTTTTAATACTCAGCAAGATATTTCACAAAGCAAATGTTTTAAATTCTGTTGAAGTCCATTTTATTTATTTATTTAATTTTTTTAAAATGATTATTTCTTTTGAGACAGCCTTGCCCTCGTCACCAGGCTGGAAGTGCAGTGGCACAATCTCGGCTCACTGCAACCTCCACCTCCCAGGTTCAAGCCGTTCTGCCTCAGCCACCCAAGTAGCTGGGACTGCAGGCGTGCACCACCACGCCTGTCTAATGCGTGTAGTTTTAGTAGGAACACGGTTTCACTGTGTTGCCCAGGCTGGTCTTGAACTCCTGGCCTCAAGTGATCCACATGCCTTGGCCTCCCAGAGTGCCGGGATTACAGACGTGAGCCACCGCGCCCGGCTGACTTTTTTTTTTTTCTTTTGAGGACTGTACGTTCAGTGTCCTGAATGAAGCGTTCTTGGCCTAGTCCTGAGACCCAGAGACTTTCTCCCACGTTTCTTTCTGAAAGTGTTATAGTTTCACGTTTTACGTTTAACTTCCTGATCCACTGTGAGATGGTTTCTGTATAAGGTGTGGTGTTTCTGTACTTGCTGTTTGGCCTGTGGCTGTCCGACGGCCCTGCACCAGGGCTTGGCGGCTCTCCCTCCTCCAGGGAGCAGCCCTCACTCTCTGTCACAACCAGTGAAGCCCATTTGCGAGGGTCCATTTCTGGCTCCCTGGTCTGTCCCATTGGTGTCCACACCCATGCCCCGCCAATCCCACACTGTTGGTCACTAGCTACCTCAGAAGCCCTGTCATTGGGGAGACCGAGTCCTTCCACTCAATCTTCTTTTTCAGGGTGGTTTTAGCTATTCTAGAGCCTGTGCCTTCCCATATGAATTTTAGTGTCAGCTCATTTGTGTCTATAAAAATCCTTGCTGGGATTTCCGTAGGGATTTTAGTAAACTCATAGGTACATTTGGGGGGAGTAACCCTCTGATTTTAAAGTCTCAGAAATTCACAGTCTGCTGTGACCGTCATGTAATGGGACAGAGAACTCTGCTTGCAGTGTAGACAGAGGCACAGCAAGCCCCGACCCTGGCACGCTGCCCAAGTGGCGGTGAGACTGGCCGGGGGACCCACACCGACTCCCTCAAGGGGTCTGATGATCCTTCACCTTTCAGACACACAGTGCAGCTCACTGCGATGCCATCTTCACCAGTGAAATGAGATGGGCACAGATACAAACCAGACCGTTACGAAAAACCCACACGATGAGCTTCCTGCGACTGAGTTTTACTTTGGCTTTTGAGACGTTGTTGGCACTTTGGCTGATTTGTCCTCATGCTCTGATGAGCTGGGCAGCGCCTTGGTTCTGTTGATCAGGAAGCTCTCAGAACTCTACCACCCGGTTCATAAAACGCCGGATTGAGATCAGAGCTTCTCACGGGAGTACGTCCCGCTTGGCCACGCTGACAGGCACTCCGACTCGCCTTGCTTGGTCTGAGTCAAAGATAACCTTGTTGCAGGTGTTTGTCTCTGTTTTTGCTCCGGAATATTCGATCATGCTGTGCTTTGGCACGTCTCTGAGCTGCACCTGGAATATAGAAACCTGACCTGGTCTTTCTTTGGCCCCAGCAGAATGTCTGGCAGGTGTCTTTTCCTAGAGTCATCTCTGCATCCCTGTATCTTCCTATAAAGAGATGAGCACCTTGAAAGAAGTGGCCCCCCACGGCGGTGAGCTTTCACGGAGGGGCTTTCTGCTGACCATCCTTTCTGCTTGTGCTGTAGGTTGGGGACATTGTCATGGTCAAGGAGGACGAGACCTTTCCCTGCGACTTGATCTTCCTTTCCAGCAACCGGGGAGATGGGACGTGCCATGTCACAACCGCCAGCTTGGACGGAGAATCCAGCCATAAGGTAAGGGGCCTTCTCCTTAGATTCCAGGGTGGGCTCCACCAGCTTAGACGGAGAATCCAGCCATAAGGTAAGGGGCCTTTTCCTTAGATTCCAGGGTGGGCTCCACCAGCTTAGACGGAGAATCCAGCCATAAGGTAAGGGGCCTTTTCCTTAGATTCCAGGGTGGGCTCCACCAGCTTAGATGGAGAATCCAGCCATAAGGTAAGGGGCCTTCTCCTTAGATAGGATATTCCTGTTCAGCTTCAGGCTGTGCCCGTGTGGCCATGGGAACCAACATCCTGTTTAGAAAGTCAGCACTTTCGGTGTTTGCAGTGAGAGCCCAAGGACTTGTGCAGCCAAGCTTTTTCCTCACTTTTGCTTCCTCCTTTTCTTCACTTTGCTCTTTTTCCTTTTTTAAAAAAATGAAATTGTATATGTTGAAGGCGTATATGATGATGTCATGAGACACGTGACATCACGTTTTTATAGTGAGGTTGTGGTGAGAGTGGACCAGATGAGCGTGTCCGCGTCTCACCTGACTTCCCGTTCCCTCCCCTGGCGCCCGTGCCAGAGCAGCCAGAACCTGCTCGATGCAGCAGAATCCCCGAGCCCAGCACCCTTGCCCACTCCAGCCTTCCTGTTGTGAGCTGGGTCTTCGGACAGGTCATCCTGAATGTTGCTGCTCTGTGTTCTTTGACCTACACCTCCCTGTTTCCTTCCCACTTTTTGCTTTCTATTCTCAATGTTTAAAACAACCAGTCATCTCAGGGTAACAGAAATAACTTCAGTGTTCACCTGTGTCAGTCAGCTAATGCACCAAATTAAATATTAATGAATAGATTGTTGGAATTTAAGGAATTTTTATTTTACTAGTTAAAATTAATGTGAAAACTGGCCTAGAATTATGTGAAAAGTCACACAGAATTCTAGATTTTGCCTGTTACTTCGAGTATCTTTTTGTTGATTTATCTTAATCAGGATTTTCTGAAATTACTATGTAAGTAATTTCCTGCACTCAATATAAAATTCTGCACAGGCAGTTGATGCTACAAGAATTTTAATTGTCAATCATAAAAGATATGCTACCATGAATTTTAAGATTCTTATTTTAAAAATCTGGAAGTTTCTAAGGAGTTTATGAGCTCAGTGGATTCAACTATTCCTAAGTCATCAGCTCACAAAAGTGCAACTCTAAAATGGTATTTAGGTAATACCTATGGACATAGGCCATTTCTACTGTGAGATAGAGACATTTTCTTTACAAAATCACTGAAGGGTATGCTAGTCTTTCATAGATAATTCAGATATGTATCATGAATTGATAAATGAAAAACCTGTGGATATTTTCGGTTCAATTTGCTTTCACATTTTCCGTGTAGCGTATCCCAGGAGAGTGGGCACCTAACCCAACAGATTGTCAGCAGCAGTGTTTCTGGGGAGTCAGAGCCCCTGGGCAAGTCAGGAATTTGTTGTAGGTGGCTGCTGGTCCCCCTGGAACCTGGGAGGACGTTAACGTTCCGTCCACCCAGGGACCTTGCGAGCCCTCCACACTCTCTGCAGGCAGCGGCTGCCTTTGTACCCCTGCCCTGCAGGACTGTGGCTGGTCAGGCTCTGACAAGTCCCAGCCACGCTAGTGAGCAGATGCTGTGGGTCTCCAGATGTGCCGTGTTTGTCCAGAAGAAATGTGGTCGTTGTGGAAGATGATAAAATAGCTCTTGCACGTTGACCGTTTGCTGCTTAGCAGTTCGCGTTACAGTTTTGTGTTCTCTAATGTCATTTTTGTGCATTTTGTTCAGCGTTGGGGGACTGGAATGATTTGAGCCCTTTCCCTAAAAGCAGAGTGGGGCGTGGGAAGGGTCCAGCCAGCCTCTGTTGGAATCCCAGGGCGGGCTCATGTGACTGGCAGGCTCGTGAGCTGCTCTGGACTGCATCTGTGAAACAGGACAGCCGTGTCTCTCAGGGGCTCCTGTGAGGGTACGATTAGAAAACGCCCACTGAATTTAGGAAATAAGTGCCCCTGATTTGTGCGCTTGGTGACAGAGCAGCGGTCACTTCCCTCCCCCACCCCCTTTTGTTTGTTTGGTGACTGAGCAGTGATCCTACCCCCAGCCCCTTCTGTGCGCCTGGTGACGGGGCTGCGGTGGGCTCCCGGATCTGTGCGCCTGGTGACGGGGCTGCGGTGGGCTCCCGGATCTGTGCGCCTGGTGACGGGGCTGCGGTGGGCTCCCCCTGATCTGTGCGCCTGGTGACGGGGCTGCGGTGGGCTCCCCCTGATCTGTGCGCCTGGTGACGGGGCTGCGGTGGGCTCCCCCTGATCTGTGCGCCTGGTGATGGTGCAGTGATCGTTTCTCCCTTTCGTTCTGACTCCTGTGTGTTATTTGTCCAATGCTCGTCCCTTAGAAGGAAGCACAGGAAGGGATTCAGAGATGCTGTTGCCTCTCCCCAGATCCTTGGGCACACATTTCTTCTCTCTCCTCTTAAGGCAGGGCCAGTGCAGCCCTCATGCCCACCTGCTGGTGCTCACAGATGCTACTGAGGTCCGCAGGCCTCAAGATGTGCTCTGAGACCAGCAGCACCAGCGGGCACCATGTTAGAAGGGCAGTTCTCTGGCCTTCCCTAGACTCGCTGCATCAGAAACCCTGGGGCTGAGCACAGGAATCGGGGCTTGAGGAGCTCTGGGTAAAGCTGGCACACACGAAGGCTGGAGGAGCCCTCCGGCCAAGCCACGTGAACAGTTAAGTAGAAGGCGTGTGCCACCCAACAGGGATGGGCGCAGGCAGGTGTTTCTACATAGTGGAAATGAATGAAGTGACACCATGCCCGTGCCAACTCCCCATGAACGACAGGGCATGCTGTCAAAGCAAAGGGGTATTTCAGGTCCTCAGCCTGTTTCCTGATGAATAGCTGCTGTGACAGATAAATCAGAGTGTCCACATTTGAGGAATTGGAACATCACTGTCTGTCCTGTTTAGGTTGAGGACACTGGGTAGGAATGGAAGAATTAGAATCTTCTGGCACGTCATAGATGCAGGAATAACAGTGGGACCTTATCTTTCCGTAACTTTAAACATTGACAGACTCCATGGTCAGCCGGGCTCTGTAGCCACTCGGTTGGAGGCACCGGTCTCTGGGTTTGTGTCGACCGCTCTGGCTGTGAGCTCACCTGTCTTGTGATTTGCAGACGCATTACGCCGTGCAGGACACAAAAGGCTTCCACACGGAGGAGGATATCGACGGCCTTCACGCCACCATCGAGTGCGAGCAGCCGCAGCCTGACCTCTACAAGTGAGTGGGGCCTGCGGGGTCTCTAGAAACGGGTTACGCCCTCAGCCTTGTTCCCTCTTTTTCACCCCAGATACTCCGGCCATCTGCTGGTTTGGAAAGAGAATGTAGATCACTGCTTAAAGATTAGGACCGAAACGACGTCACTCACTTGTTTGCATAGACTTGTACCACTCAGATCTGCAGCTGTTTACTTATGCAAATATTTGAAGTGGCTGAGGGAAGTAGATTTGTGGGGGGAAACTATGTTTCCTTTATTTTGTGGAAGACATTCCTAAACTGTGGGTTAAGGAAAATGACCGAAGCCGTGGGCTGATCAGAACAGAAAGTACGACGAGGAAGGGGCTGAAGGAGCCTGCTTAGCCACACGGGGAGCGGGCTGGGTGGTTCAGCGACACGCAGAACAGGCTGGGTGAAGCCCTGCACCCCACGGTGACCCGCACCCTCCTCCGTGGACACAGGAAGGCAGGCAGGCCAGGCGTGCGCGTCGGGGTGGGGCCGCTGGGTGCACCCGTCACTAACATGGCTTTTCTGTCGCCAGGTTCGTGGGTCGCATCAACGTTTACAGTGACCTGAATGACCCTGTGGTGAGGTGAGTGTCTCTGTGGACGCATGGACCGTGGTCATCTCCCTGGTCGCGGTAGAAACGCGTTCTTGGACAGACGAGCGTTTCCACGGCCGCCGCTCTGGTAGATTTGGAAGGTGGAGTTCCACTTTCCCAAAGGGCCAGGCTCCGCTCTCTTCCCTGGTGTGTCTCACGCACAACGTCTGTGAATGTTGACAAGTTACTGATGCTCGTGAAACAAAGTTTTGCACAAGACTCCGCCAGGAGGGTTGTCTCACAAGCCGGGAGGCGTCAGGGTTCCATGAACAGTTTTGAAGTGAGGGGCAGAGTACAGCGTCCCCGTGAGAAATGTCCTCTCACGGTTCCTGGACTGATTTGTCTTCAGATATGAAGCTGAAGACTTCTTGGGGGCCGTTTTTCGGAGTATATTTCATCCACTAGCCATCGTTACTGGGGTGCATTATGGGCTCAAGGTCTCTCTCTGGCTCACGTCCACCCAAGAAGGTGGACACAGTGACCCGGGGCAAGGTTGGGGCAGCTTACAGGCAACTGCTGTGCCTCCCGCTCACCAGCACAGACTCAGGGCAGTCACACCGCGAATCCGTGAGGAAGCCCGCGCCTCAGGCACCTGCCCTGTGGCCCCAGGGCAGCCGCGACTGAGAGCCAGCCGGTGCCCAGCCCACCCCCAGCAGTGCCCGCCTCCCGGGCCTACGGATATTCTCTCTGACGTTATTTCAAGATCTAGCATTTGTTGCTGACAAGATATCTGAAAGTCACAGTTGAGGGAATTGGCTTTCAGTAGGTTTTAAAGCTGCATCTTTTTCATAAACTCCGCTTGCTAGGGATATGATTTTTCTTCCGTTGTAAGCACTCCAAGTTGTTGATGTCTGGGTGTGTATGGAATCATGTGTTAAAGAACACACCTCCCAGACACAGAAACACTCACCCAGAGACTGCGGCAAAATGCGTGGTTCCTGAATGCCGGTCCCTGGGGCATGTCTCCTTGTGGTCTCCTGGAGTTGCTGTCTCATGGCAACCCCTTGTGCGCTTCTTAGTGTGTGCGTGTCACCATTACCCATCAGCAGGCCAGCAGGTGCTTCTGAGGATTGATAGTGGCCTTGCCTACGTTTTCCTAAATATGTACTTTTCTAAAGGTAAATTCCTCCTTACTTTGGAGAAATCACTTGTATTTCTGTGTGCTCTGAGAATTATTTTGTATTTAAATGAGTAAGCAGACTTAGGTTTATTCATACTACCTATGGGTTGAATCCACAGTATTAAACATTGCAGGCTTTTCATCTTTATAGTTAGACCGAGTTTATTGCTCAGCAACCTGGGATGATAATTGCTAATATATTTTGCATTTTGATACTAACTCTAGTTTTACTTTTTTATTTTATTTTAATGGAGACAGAGTCTCGCTCTGTCACCCAAGCTGAAGGGCAGTGGTGCAATCTCAGCTCACTGCAGCCTCTGCCTCCCAGACTCAAGCAGTTCTCCTGTGTCAGCCTTCTGAGTACCTGGGATTACAAGCACGTGCCACCACACCTGGCTAATTTTTATATTTTTAGTAGAGATGGGGTTTTGCCATGTTGGCCAGGCTGGTCTTGAACTCCTGACCTCAGGTGAGCCACCACGCCTGGCCTAGTTTCACTCTTAAATATTCATGCTGTTCAATAGACTTTTAATATTTAGGTTATTTAGGAGGTTTATAAATTTGTGATGTGGACAGTTAAGAGTTAATTATGCACCTAAATTCTCAATCCATTCAGAGCAATGTTTCTTCTTCCTTCTGTCCTAACTAGAAGCAAAGTACTTTTCCAAGTAAATTATTTTTAGGCTTCCCTGAGTCACCTTTTTAAAAAAGCTGTTTGTTTTTGTAGACACTTGACAGGAATTATTGTAAGTGTGTTGCAAACAGAAGCTGACAGTGCTTATCACAAGCAGACAACCCATATGCAGCCCAGAGCTCCGTCCTGAGTGACTGCTGGGTCAGGAGGCGCGTGGCAGTCTCAGCCGCAGCCGGGGGCGGGCGCTCCGCCCGCCGTGGCCAGGGCTACTGTCTCCCTCAGGGCAGCCCCACTCTGCCTGCCTTCAGCCAGACGCAGCTCCGAGTTATGTCGACTAGATATAGTGCATGCATTTTACATTCGTAATAGTAGGGTCTTCCCTTTCTGTGATAGAAGGCCAGTAAATACAATGAGGCATGAAAAGCAAACTTCAGCAAACACTTTTGAACCTTTCCCCTCCGAAGAAATCCTTAGGATGATATCAGTAGCAAAATTTATAAATTGGAATCTTGCTGCTTATTTCTCCCTTACTACTAGGAGAAGAGATGATTTTTCCAACAGCAGGGAGCCCTGCTATATCAAGCATATAAGCCCCTGCTAGCAGGGACCGCACCCGCCGCTCACCGTGGGTTCAGTGCGCAGAGCCAGGCTTGTTCCTCGATGCATGAGGTCTTTGAGTTCTTTGGCCATTGCTTGCTTTTCCCCAAAGTAGCCGTGCGTGGACTGCCCCGGGTGGACAGGTCTCCCGTTCAGAGGAGCTCTGCAGTGTGGCTTCCAGTGTTTCTAAAGGCCATACAGAGTATCAGCCTTTGTCTCCAGGACAGACAAAGACTGTTACATGAGACTCCCCGAGTCTCACTGAGGATGTCAGAGAAACAACTGAGGCTGGGCGTGGTGGTGCCCGACTGTAATCTCAGCTCTTTGGAAGACCAAAGCATGAGGATCACCTGAGCCCAGGCGATCAAGGCTACAATGAGCTATGATCGTGCCCCTAGCCTGGGTGACAGAGTGAGACTTTGTCTCTCAACAAAAAACAGAGACAGCTGAAAGTTGAGTGAGTCACATGCACCGCTTTTTAGCCTTTCCAGAACATTCTGGGATCTTCAGTGCAGCCGTCCTCAACCTGAGGCTCGTTAGGAGAGGGTTGCTGGGCCCCACCCCAGGGTTTCAGGTTCTGCCTCTGTGGGTCTGGGATGATCTTCTTGACTAGTGTGATGTTCCTGACGGGCTCCAGGTGCTGCTGACGGCGCTGGTGGGGCCACTGCAGGGACCCCTGCCCGGCAGGTCTCTCGGAGTATTGCTGAGGCTGTCGGGCGCAGCTCAGTGGGTCTGGGTGAGGCCTGAGGTCCCACGTACCTGCAGGCACTGACGTGAGGTCCTTGCCCCTACTCCTCGCCTCAGATAGGACCACATCCTTCTGCGTGGACCTGGGCTGGCGTCATCGTCTGCACATAAGCCAGCCGCCGTGTACACCATCTCCTCTGAAAATGACATCTGTGGGGCAAACCAGCGGGCTTTGTGTCTGCCTCTCCCCGCACTGCCTGCCCATTCGCCCTCACGTCCATATCATTTCTGATCATCCGTGTCCTTACAGGCCCTTAGGATCAGAAAACTTGCTGCTTAGAGGAGCCACACTGAAGAACACGGAGAAAATCTTCGGTAAGTATTTAATTCGTGAGTTATTACCCATTGCCTCTAATGCTCGTAAAACACGCAGCGGAACCCTGAGAGCGTTTCTTGGTGCCTGGAGGTGCCGGAGGCTTTCTGTCCACGCAGTTCCACGGCACCGAGATTAGTGTCCGTGGGTAAGCGCGGTCCTGAAGCAGGGGCGCCGGAGAACACGGCTTGCATGTTGAGGCCTCTAGTTTTGGATTCAGAAACGGAGTTGCATCCGTGAAGGAATTCATGAAGTTGAATTGTGCTCGACGTTTCTTTCATGCCTGTGTTTCTTGGCTAGGATCTCCCATCTCTTGTGGGCTGTTGTCTATTTTAGTTGAGGTAACTGTTAGAAATATACCCACGTGCCCCGCTGTCAGAACATGCTGAACAGGTGTCCCTGGTGTCATTGGGGGGCTGGCTCCAGGACGCCTGCAGATGCCAAAATCCACGGGTGCCCAAGGCCCCTTTTTGCATGTGGTCTGGGCACGTCTGCCCCTCTGGCTTACATCGTCTTAGAGGACTTCCAGTACCTAGCACAGCGCAAATGCTAGGCACATAGTCACACTCGGCTGTGTTTATCATCTGTATTTTTAATCATTGTATTGTTATTTTTCGGGGGGATTTAAAAAAATATTTTCCATCCCCAGTGGGTAGAACCTGCAGACTCTGAACTCATGGACATGGACAGCCCAATGTATATTAAGATATGAACTCTTAAAAAATGAAGCACAGATTGCCTCCTGTGTACGAAGAAAGGTTCTGATCCTAGGGAATCAAGTGCTAATGTTGTGTGACTATGGACACTAGTTCGTGAAATCAAAAATAGGATTCATTTTACCCAAGAATTGATTTTCCCTGCAGCTGTGTGTGACTCGCCACAAGGCAAGACGGGCATGCAGCACGGTCCTCACCTTCCCCTCCTCTCTGCAGGTGTGGCTATCTACACAGGCATGGAAACCAAGATGGCACTGAATTATCAGTCGAAATCGCAGAAGCGGTCTGCCGTGGAAAAGTAAGGCTCCCTGCCCCGTCGTGGGCGAGCGTGAGAAGCTGCGACTCAGATGTGTCAATTCCCACTGCAGACGTGTCAATACCCACTGTAGACGTGGAAATACCCACTGTACACGTGTCAATGCCCACTGTAGACGTGGAAATACCCACTGTACACGTGTCAATACCCACTGTACACGTGTCAATACCCACTGTACACGTGGAAATACCCACTGTAGACATGTCAATACCCACTGTAGACGTGGCAATACCCACTGTACACATGTCAATACCCACTGTAGACGTGGAAATACCCACTGTAGACGTGGAAATAGTTGCTTCTTGGCCTTATTGGCGGTTCCTTCGCCAATAGGCAGCATCTTAGTAACCGCAGAGCTATTCAGATGGACTCTTACTCTGTGGGGAGGTGGATGGCTGCACCCCTCCTTCCCGCACTTCCCAGCGCCTGGTAAGAGGCAGCGCTGTTGCCCCTTATGGACGCCCTGAGATGCTGGTTCCGAAACCAGTGTTCCACAGCTCCTCCTGCCATTTCATGAAGAGCTCCAGATGGGCTCGCTTTTCACTCTGGGCTTTGGTGGAAGCCACGCATTCCCGGCTGTGGCGTTATGAGGGAAAGTGTTAGCAGAGAGAACAGAGTCATCTTTGCGTTAAACAGCGAAGTCCTGATGATAAACATGTCAGAATGGTCGCTGAATTTGTGCTGGAAAATCAGGCTTCTTCCCGAACTCGGCCGAGACCTCAGTGAAGGATCTGTGCTTTCCTGTCGTGAGGACGCTTCCTTTCAGAGTATTTGCTCGTCCCCTGTCCTTCCCTCCCTCCCTCTCTTCCTCCTCCTTTCCCTCCCTCCTTCCTTTACAGTGGGGGCTAGTCACCATGTTCTGAACTAATTTTTTGATGCTCAGTGGTAGAAGTTGATCTCTGGATGTTCCTTTCTTTTTTTTTTTTTTTTTTTTTTTGGAGATAGAGTCTTGCTCTGTCGTCAGGCTGGAGTGCAGTAGCGCAGTCTCGGCTCACTGCAACCTCCGCCTCCCAGGTTCAAGTGATTCTCCTGCCTCAGCTGGGACTCCAGGCACATGCCACCACTGGCAGCTAATTTTTGTATTTTTTTAGTAGAGACAGGGTTTCACCATGTTGGCCAGGTTGGTCTTGATCTCTTGACCCCATGATCCACCCGCCTCGACCTCCCAAAGTGCCGGGATTACAGACGTGAGCCACCGCGCCCGGCCTGGGTGTTCTTTTCAATGACGGAAGCAGGTGTGGCTGCTTTCACAGGCACGGAAACCACAGACAACGCGGAAGCATTGCGGTGTGGCTGCGAGCGGCTCTCTCCTGCTTGTGGCACGTTCCCCCTGCTTGACTCTTTCCTTTGGCCTCTAGAAGTACATGCCAGGGAACGTGGCATGGACGCAAGCACAGGGGGCCCGCTGTGGCACGTCGAGGGCAAACACATCACCGTGCCGCTCCTATTCTGTGTTTTCGCAGGGTTTCATCTTGACGTTTGTGAGAAGGAAGGGCAGAGCTCACTTCCACAGGGCGCGGCGATCACCTCTGTCCTTCTGTTTCAGATCCATGAATGTGTTCCTCATCGTGTACCTCTGCATCCTGATCAGCAAAGCCCTGATAAACACGGTCCTGAAGTACGTGTGGCAGAGCGAGCCCTTCCGGGATGAGCCGTGGTATAATCAGAAAACGGACTCGGAAAGACAGAGGAATCTGGTAGGGGAGCGACTGCCCGGTATGACCAGAGATGACCGGTGGGCCATCATCACAAAAGGGCGGGGCATGGAAAAGACGGAAGTGAATCTACTGTAGGCCAGAAGCATCCTGGATGCATCCAGTCTCCACAGTAGATGCACTTACGAAACGTGAAGTGTCAGTGGGCCCCGCTGGTCCTGCCGTCTTTTGAGACTGGAGAGGTGCAGCGTCCCACAGTCGAGTCATCAGCACAGTGCCTCAAATGCTTGCGGCATTCCTTTGTTTAGAGGGTGCCACATCGATGCTTGTTAATGACTGTGAGATAAATGGCACGTATTCGTGGTAAATACTTGGAAAAAGGTTCTGCTTTTAGTCCAGAGAGGGCCGTGTGCAAACCCAGACCTGTGTCCACTGAGCCTAGAGCAGGGCCATGTGCAAACCCAGACCTCTGTCCACTGAGCCTAGAGCAGAGCCATGTGCAAATCCAGACCTGTGTCCACTGAGCCTAGGGCAGGGCCACGTGCAAACCCAGACCTGTGTCCACTGAGCCTAGAGCAGGGCCATGTGCAAACCCAGACCTGTGTCCACTGAGCCTAGTACAGGGCTGTGTGCAAAGCCAGACCTGTGTCCACTGAGCCTAGGGCAGGGCCGTGTGCAAACCCTGACCTGTGACCCCTCTGTCCAGAGCGGGGTCATGTGCAAACCCAGTCCCGCGTCCCCTCCATCTGGATCAGGGCCATCTCTGCACATGATCCTTCATTCCTACAAAACTAACTTGGCTTCACAGACCAGGATAAAAGTATACTGAAAAGTCATTTCATCAGGCTTAGTTTTCACGTCTATAGGTTGTTACCAAGTAAGTTTGGTTATAAGAGTCACAAAGAGGTCCCACGGATGCAGAAGTAAAATTGCCACTGGCGTCTGGTCTGCGTGCCTCCTGTCACACGTGTGCTTAACTCATGATTTAATCTCCACCCCCGCAGCAGGGCAGCCCTGCAGCTCATCCCCTGGCCCCGCAGGTCCTGGCACAGACACCAGGTGACCCTGTGGCAGCACCCCCACCAGCCCATAATCCTCATCTTTGGACTCTGAAACCACATACTTAGCAGTAGCACGTGTGTAACTTACGACTAAGCCTGAGGTGTCAGGGCAGCGTGCTGGGGCCTCTGTCCTCCCGCGGAGGCCCTGACCTGGGGCCTCTGTCCTTCCCCGCGGAGGCGCTGACCTGGGGCCTCTGTCCTCCCGTGGAGGCCCTGACCTGGGCCCTCTGTCCTCCCGCGGAGGCCCTGACCTGGGGCCTCTGTCCTTCCCCGCGGAGGCGCTGACCTGGGGCCTCTGTCCTTCCCCACGGAGGCGCTGACCTGGGCCCTCTGTCCTCCCGCGGAGGCGCTGACCTGGGGCCTCTGTCCTCCCGCGGAGGCGCTGACCTGGGCCCTCTGTCCTTCCCCGCGGAGGCGCTGACCTGGGGCCTCTGTCCTCCCGCGGAGGTGCTGACCTGGGGCCCTCTGTCCTCCCGCGGAGGCGCTGACGCACACCTCTGCTCTCGCAGTTTCTCAAGGCCTTCACAGACTTCCTGGCCTTCATGGTCCTCTTCAACTACATCATCCCCGTGTCCATGTACGTCACGGTCGAGATGCAGAAATTCCTTGGCTCTTACTTCATCACCTGGGACGAAGACATGTTTGATGAGGAGACTGGCGAGGGGCCTCTGGTGAACACGTCAGACCTCAACGAAGAGCTGGGACAGGTTGGTGTCTCCTGAGTCATCTGCTGGGATTTGCTAACATGTGGGTGAGTCTGTTTCACGTTCCTCAGGTCCGGTGCCTATCTTCCGAGCGTGGCTTCCCTGCTGGTGGAAGACAGCAGCAGGGTGTTTTTGAGCCTGGTTTATGAAACAGTCAGCCATGCTGTTACATTTACGACGGATGTGGAATTACCTGCGCTCGCTGGTGCCTGGAAACTCACCCGAGCCTTCTGGGCAGGGCACCTTCTGGGCAAAGGTGTGAATCAAGGCTGGTGGGTAGAAATGGCTTTACCAGCCTTGCACTCTCCTTCTGCACCTGATATTGAGGTCTCATAGCAAGCCAGGTATTTTTTCACTTTAAAGATGAGCAAACTGATACTTCAGAGAGTTTCGGTGACTCGGTGGATTGCAGAGGGTTCAAGTGCCTCCATTCAAATCCACTGCTGCGTGACGGCTGCGGGCACTCGGGCTGCACCGCCACACCTCGGGTTTCTCAGTCTGAAGTGGGATGGCAGGTGCTGGCCCCACAGGACTGTGGTGTGGAGTCAGTGAGATCCTGGACACAAGGTGCCCAGCCCAGAGTCTGTGCCACCACCGCCTCCCTGCCACAACGCCCCCGGGAGCCACACACCAGACCTGCTGGCTTGGGAAGGGAACTAAGGAAAGACGCATTCCCGTGGCTCCCCAGCCTAAAGCGGGGACCTTCCCTGCTTTCCCAGCCTTACTGTCGCAGAGCGCAGGGTTGGCAAAGCAGGTACCGGTAAAGGGTCACTCTTCGGTCTTTTTGGAAGAAATAGAAAATGATTTTGAGGACTGTTTTAGCCAACAAGGCCGCTTTAGACAGGTGGCTGAAGTCTGCGTGTCACTCGCAGACAGCAGTCTGTAGATAGACTAGACTCTGGCAGGTGCAGAGGCCTCTGTCTGCGCCTGTGAGGAAGGCAGCGCGTGGCAGGCGCGTGCTTCGCTTTTCATGAGTTCGACTTTTCAGTATTTCTCTGGTGTATTCCAGACCCTCGCAGTGGTTTACTGTGTCTGTCAGCAACGCGCAGACTGTAAGTCCGTTGCTCAGTAGTCAGGTATGTTTAGCTGAGAGTGTTCTATCTTCTTTGCAATAATAGATGGTGCATTTTGTGTGCTCCTGATAAATTCGTTGGGAAAGGATGTTTTTCCGTAACGAGGAAAATGCCCAGCAGTATTGAGTGCAGCTAATTCCTTCTCTGCCCTCCTCGATCCGTCGCCCTGGAGTCCAGCAAAACAGAATTTGATTTCCGCCATTCTGTCCTGACCAAAAACAGGCTCTCGCCTGGAGGCTGACCTCCCCGGACACGGAGAAGTGTGTACTGTGGCTCCCGGGCGATGCCCCGGGGAGAGGACAGGTGGGCAGGCCCAAGAGGCAGGTTCATCTGACTGCAGCTACGTGGGTGAACGCCTGTGCCCCCGTCTACCTGGACAAACGCCCGTGCCGCCCATCGCTGTGCCATATGATGTACATAACTTCTTTTGTATGTGAGATGGAGACTCACCCAGCACTTGAGTGTCTGTGTCCACAAAAAAACCCACCATCTCCTGTGGCACTCTGGGCCATGCACTGTGCACACCTTCTCTGTGTCCTGTGTACCACTGCCCATTTCTCAGATGAGAAACAGAGTCAGGAGCAGGCAGTGCCGCCTGAGCACGAGTGCCTGGGAACACAGACCCTGCTCCGGCCGAGTTGAGCGGGCGGGCGTGCACTGCGATGGGTGCCATGCTTTGTTCCGAGAGCTGAGGGTGACGCAGCATTGACCAGCACCGTGCTTAGGGCTGGCTGTCTCACTACCAGAAAGGAACATTGCAGGCCAGGACCCCTGATGAACAAAGCCGAAAACCCTCAACAAAACACTAGCAAACCAATTCAGTGGCACACAGAAGGATCGTACGCCGCCTGTGGGGTGCCGGGTGGCTGCATCCACGTGCACAAATCGGTAAGTGTGGTGCGTGGTGTCAGCAAAATGAAGGACGGACCATATGATTATCTGTGATGCGGAAAAGGCATTCGACGAATTTCAGCATCCTTTCGTGATAGTGTCTCTCAACAAGTGAGAGGGTACCTCAACACAATACAGGCCGTAACTGGCAGACCCACAGCCGGCAGCACACGCAATGGAGGATTGCTGAAAGCTTTTCCTCTAAGATCAGAAGGAAGACAAGGCTGCTTGCACTCGCCCCTTCTATTCAGCATAGGCTGGGAGCTCTAGCCAGAGCAGTGAGGCATGAAGAAGCAATCAAGGCGTTCATATAGGGAAGGAAGAAGTGAACTGTTTGCTGATGATACAGGCTTATGTATATAAAGGCCTAAAGACTCCACCAAAAAACTTTGAGAACTAATCAAGAAATTCATTAAATTTTCAGGATACAAAATCAACACCCAAAAGTCAGTAGTGATTCTATATTCCAAACAGCAGACTATTTGAAAAGGAAATCAAAGACTTCCCAAACTTGTTTAATAGTAACAGAGCAGACAATCTTACCTCCGTTTGCTGAAGTCACAGAACTGACTGGATTTGTATCCAGAGGTTTTAAGCTTTTGTTTCCATGTTCTTAAACTGGGATAAGAACACAGTTGATACGTTAATCCCAGCTGAAGATGAAATGAGCCACTGCGCCATGGCAGGCACACCCTGAGGGCTCAGTAAAAGTCTGTTACCATTAATTTTTATTATTGTCATTTTCATGGTCCTGGTTCCTAGAAAGATGCCATCTATTTAGCTATAGCTAAACAGGATGATAAACCAAACTTCTTAACATTTGTTGTTTCATTCTTATCCATTTTACCCTTTTAAAAATGCTTTTTGAGACAGGCGTGGTGGCTGACGCCTGTAAACCCAACACTTTGGGAGATCTAGGCTGGTGGATCACCTGAGATCAGTAGTTCAAGACCAGCCTGGCCAACATGGCAAAACCCTGTCTACTAAAAATCCAAAATGTAGCTGGGTGTGGTAGCATGGGCCTGTAATTCTAGCTACTCAGGTGGCTGAGGCAGGACGATTACGTGAACCCAGGAGCCAAAGGTTGCAGTGAGCTGAGATCACACCACTGCACTCCAGCCTGGGTGACAGAATGAGACTCCGTCTCAAAAAAAAAACAAGTAAAATAAAAATAAACACGCTTTTAGGATTGAAAAGAGTTTATTCTCAGTTACATCAAAATCCTTTGTAAGAAGAGTACACAGGTAGAATATCTGTTATCCAAAATGCCTGGGAAAGACCTGTCCCAGTGGGTGTGCCCGAACTCAGTCTCTAGACCAGGCATCCCCAGACTCTGTACACAGGGGGCCAGTTCACTGTCCCTCAGACCGTTGGAGGGCCGCCACATACTGTGCTCCTCTCACTGACCTCCAATGAAAGAGGTGCCCCTTCCTGAAGTGCGGCGGTGGGGGCGGGGGGCGGATAAATGGCCTCAGGGGGCCGCATGTGGCCCGCGGGCCGTAGTTTGGGGACGCCTGCTCTAGATGCCGCCTCGCGTTCAGAATTCCCACCATCAGTTATTCACAATAAATGTGTAACCTGTGAGCTTATCTAAAATCAGAGTTTAAGGTGGGTTGTATCTTTACACATATCACAGTTTTCTGTGAGATTCGCTTTGTTCTTATTTGTTTGAGTTTTACCTTCTAAAGCTTACGTGCTACTGTGGGCTTTGTATCTTCTCCGTAGCATGGGTTTTCATTGCTGTTGTTAAATAAGATTCGGGACGATCCCCCTCACACTCTGTCTTCCCAAACAAACGGAGCCCTGGCTCCACTCGTGTCTCCGTCCCTGGGAATGTGACCGTGATACTCTGTTTTGCTCCCCACCCAGAGAAGGTGTCCCCGAGGCCTCCCCACCCGTCCTCCTGAATGGCACCTGCCAGCACTGCTGGGTCCTGTTGGACGCTGGGAAGGAGGATGGCCGGGAGCATAGCTCAGCCCTGAGAGTCATCTGTCTGGGGGAACAGCTGTAGAAATCCACCGCCTCGTAAAGTCACAGTGGGAGCTGGGAGGACACACGGCTGCTGTGTGTCTGTGTCGGGAACGCTCGGGTCGCCCTCGAAGCGTCCTGACTTGCTGTGCCCTGGCCGCAGGTGGAGTACATCTTCACAGACAAGACCGGCACCCTCACGGAGAACAACATGGAGTTCAAGGAGTGCTGCATCGAAGGCCACGTCTACGTGCCTCACGTCGTCTGCAACGGGCAGGTCCTCCCAGACGCCTCAGGGATCGACATGATCGACTCGTCCCCCAGCGTCAGCGGGAGGGTAGGTGCAGCCCCCACACCGTCCGCCTGTGGGAGGGAGTGGGTGGGTGGCTGTGCGTCCTGAGCGCACCCCCTTTCACGCGGGGGCCAGGAAGTCCAAGTACTGCCGTGGGAGGGAGGTCAGAAGGTGCGACCTGTGCCGTGTCCCGTTAGATACCGGGGTGCTCAGTGATACCTGTGTTAGAATTGCTGTGAAATCTACCGAAGCGGGGCAAACACACATACACACCTGCACACATGCTCACATGCATGCACCCAGACACCATGTGCACATGCACGCATGCTCACGCCCTGAGTGCTGTGGCTCCAGATCTCCACATCTCTGGGCAGGGCTGCAGTCCCAGGCCGACGCCATTCCTGAATTTCCCGTGTGGGGTGCAGAGCGCTGTGGGGGAGCCAGGCAGCTATGTTCAGTGAGTTGTGCCGTTGCACCTGTCCCCAGCGAGGGCGCTGATGCTCTCTCACGGTGCCCCAGCCGGCGGCAGAGGAGCAACCAGCATTTCATCACAGGGCTCACGGCAGTGGGAGCGGGTGCGTCTGTGCCTGTGCCGAGGCTCCCGCCCCCACATCGGGGCGCTGCGCTGGGTACACGGCATGTGATGGAGCCCTTCCCGGAGCTCTGCCGTGGTGCTTCCCAACCTTGGTTTCACATGAGAGTCTGGAGTCTCGGAGCTCCTGAAGAATGCAGTGTGCAGGCAGGGTGGAGAAAGACGTCCTCGGGGCAGCCTCGGGGACGCGGTCCCAGCCGGCTGTGGCCTTGAGTGCCTCACTTTACCTTCCTGAACTTCGATTCTGCAGCTGCAGCTGCAGGTGCAGGGTAATAGCTCCCCCTTCGTAGGGGTTTTAGGGTTGGTGTCACAGTGTGAGTTAAGAGCAGGTGCTCCGTAGTCACGTCTGGTCTAACGCTTCGGTTAGGAGAAAGCCGCCATCGCGCAGGTGCCGGGTGGAGGCACAGCCAGGCTCCAGGGTGTTTGTGAACGTCTGCGTTCGCTGCACCGTGTGACTCAGTCTCCCTTCCTGCATGCTTAGTGGTTGCGTGTCATGTCTGGGTGCCCTGGAAGCCATGCCTCCGTGGTTTCTAAAAGTATCACTGCTGAGTTACACACCCCCATTTCATGGCTGCCTTCACGGCTGCACTGAAAAGCCCTTACCTCCCGCAAGCTGCCCTCACAGCTCCGGGTTCCCTTGGGTTTTCTGTCTGCGCCTGTTTCCCTCCATCTTCAGTGGATGCACCATGATTTGGGGGTTCTGGGAACTGCTTTTTCATAGGAGCGCGAGGAGCTGTTTTTCCGGGCCCTCTGTCTCTGCCACACGGTCCAGGTGAAAGACGAAGACAGCATGGACGGCCCCAGGAAGTCGCCGGATGGGGGCAAGTCCTGCGTGTACATCTCGTCCTCGCCCGACGAGGTGGCGCTGGTCGAAGGTGTCCAGAGGTGGGTCGCCGGCCGAGGGCCTGCCTGGGTTTCCTGATGTGACTCAGCCCTGCCGCAGCCCCGCTCAGGGACTTGCACCGGGAGGCGTCCTCCGCCCCGCCCCGTGCCCTCCGCGCGCCGAGCTCTGCTGCCTCCCCATCCCTGTCTGAGCCCCGTCCACCATGATAAGCAATGTCTGGTCCCTGGCGTGGGACTCTTCATCTGTCCTTCATGGGTGGCTTTTCCTCCTGAGGTCTGCAATAAGTTAGAGGTCATTCCAGATAACCACAGGCTCCGAAATACGGAAACAGTCCTTATTCCTTTAACACCAGTGTCCCTCCTGCATCTCAGAAAACAAGCCTGGATGGCCAGCGGCCTTCCCAGAGCCAGCCTGGCGGCAGCGGAGCAAACCAGGTCGGGGCCTCTCACCACCCACCCTTTAAGCCAGGCGTCCCCAGTCTTTTTACACAGGGGGCCAGTTCACTGTCCCTCAGACCGTTGGAGGGCCGCCCCATATTGTGCTCCTCTCACTGACCACCAGTGAAACAGGTGCCCCTTCCTGAAGTGCGGCGGGGGGCTGGATAAATGGCCTCAGGGGGCCGCAGTTTGGGGATGCCTGCTTTAAGCAAACACTTGGAAGAATACTTTAAATGTTCCAGATACATGGTCTGATTTCAAGTCAGTAAAGCCCTTTTCAAATCTGCCCAGCTCATGGCTTCCGTAACACTAAATTTCCTCTCCCCAAAAGTGACGAAGGGACGCTTTATCACTGCCTCCGGGACCAAGCGTGGGGAGAGTAACACGTCTGCGCTTCTCATCCGTCACAGCGCACAGCCCCGTATTTGTCGCTGCTGAGCTCATGAATCTGTTTCCTCATGCAGTGTGAATAGCAGCACACACACGTCAACAGTGTCACTGGGGCGCTTCGTTCCGTGTGTGAACCCACACAGGTGTAGGGGAGGCTTCTTGGAGCTGGGGTTCTCTCTTCTGGGAAAATAAGAGCCCGGGAATGCCACCACATTCATCCCAGGTGTCAGAACTCAGGGCAGCTGCCCGCGCCCTCCCACGCCTTTGAGGCTCCGCCCTGCACAAAAGCTTTTCCTCTAGCTGCTGCTGCCACCTGAGCTGGCCAGAGGCCTCCACCCCTGTCCCCGGGTGCCACTTACCTTACGGCCGCAGCGGCGCTGGGAAGCACGCCTGTCTCCCCGGTCTCTGCTGGCTGCCACATCCCAAAGCCATGCTCTTTGTCTCTGCTGTCCCCGGGGCTCCCACAAGGTCCTGAAGGCGCTGACCCCCGGGCAGGCAGGAGACGCACAGACGCACAGTACACCCACTTGCTGGCTGAAGGCCTGCGCTGGGCCTTGGTTCCCCATCGGTGACTCAAGGGGCTTGGTCTAGGGGTGGCAGCCTCTCAGGGACCTGCTCCCTCTGACTTTGTGTTTCCCGCTCAACCACAAAGACAAAGCCCACGAATCAGTGAGCCAGGATTGCAGCCACCACTCTCTTCTGGAGAGCAGTTAATACCAACAAGAATGTGCCTCGCCGTGGCGTGCTGGGGAGGGCTGGTCAGGGAGAAATGCTGTTACTCCTAGAAGATTTTTCGAGATGGTGAATAGGTTCATGACGATCGTATCCCAACTTTATAATGCAGCCCATAATCTGTTTGACAAAAGTGTTTCTCTTTTGAAAAGAACGCTTTACCAAATGTAAAGCAGATGATCTGTGAGAGGAACATCAGACTCAGATTCACCCCGAGCCTGGCCCTCTCGTTGCAGACTTGGCTTTACGTACCTGAGGCTAAAGGACAATTACATGGAGATACTGAACAGAGACAACGACGTGGAAAGGTACGTGCGCCCGCCCTCCGGTGTGAAGGGCTCGAGAGTGGAGAAGGTCATCACACGGGTCGGCATTTCCGGGAAAAGACAGATTCTCTGTGTTCTCCGTGACAGCGCAGAATGTTCTGGAGAAGGGCTGGGGTGCAGCCACAGGGCCGCTTCCCCTGGGTGGTTTTCCCTCGAGATGTCAGCTGTGGAGTTGAGTGAAGAGAAGTTTACTGGCAAACACGTTTTGGGTTAAACCTAAAGTCAGGTGTTACGCAGGACGTTTCGGGCGTCTAGTGTGTTCTGACCTCTCCCGGCCCCTCTGCCTCCACAAGGGAAGGCAGTGGCTGCCACCCGAGGACGGCCATGAGTCCCGTCGGGAGGAACCCTGGCTCACGTGCTGGGAGCACGGCCTCCTGTTGAACACGGTTTGCACAGTTATGCTTTTCCATGGCCCGTTTGATGTTGGATTGTTTCACTTTTCATGTCTTTTTTTTTTTTTTTTGAGACGGAGTTTCGCGCTTGTTACCCAGACTGGAGTGCAATGGCGCGATCTCGGCTCACCGCAACCTCCGCCTCCTGGGCTCAGGCAATTCTCCTGCCTCAGCCTCCTGAGTAGCTGGGATTACAGGCACGCGCCACCATGCCCAGCTAATTTTTTGTATTTTTAGTAGAGACGGGGTTTCACCATGTTGACCAGGATGGTCTCGATCTCTTGACCTCGTGATCCACCCGCCTCGGCCTCCCAAAGTGCTGGGATTACATGTCTTTAAAACTCTTCCCATTTTTAGGGATGGTCTCTGTCTCAGATTGCTTATACCTGAGACAAGTGACCCATCTTGAGAGCTGACTCATGAGAGTGGGTGGTGGCGCCTCCTTTATCAGAAAGCACGAATGTGCAGTCACGGTTCCAGCAAGGACGCAGATCTGTGGTGCCAGCCTCAGGACGCCCAGATTTTAAAATTCCATTCTTAGGGAAAGTTAACTCCCGGTGGAGGGAGAAGACAAACCCCTTGATTCTGCGGCGGCTCCTGCGCCCTCCGCTGGCACCGGCCGCGCCCTCCTCACAGTGCCCTGGGCTTGCTGGGGGCCGGGGTGACCTGGGGGCCACGACTCATTGCAGCCGTGGAGGAGGTGAGGTCGTGGCCGAGACGAGAGCCCCGGTCAGGGCTCTGCCAAGGGACCCCTGGCTCCAAACTGCTGGCACCACGGCTTCCCGCTGAGTCCGAGGCTCTGAGGAGGCTGAGGGGCAGCTGAGGGGCAGCCGTGGGGGGTGCGGAGCACTTCTCATACCCCAGACGCTGCACAGATTTTAGGAGTCTTCCGATAACAAGACAGCACCACCCAGAGCATCTGTGTCCTTTGCTTTTTCTGTGGTTTTTATCTTAGGGCAACCCTGGCTCATTGGCAGAGATCCAAGCTCTGACACAATTTTGAGTCTCTGTTCAGCAGCATTTACGGATGGAGTTGGTGCACAGGAAACGCAGCCTGCGTGGCAGAATCGGAGCCACCTGAATCTGAGTGGCCTGGATTGGGTGGGGACATGGTGAGGAGCCGGGGCTGCAGGTGCCACGGGGCCCAGACTTGTCCCACTGGGGGCACCTGCCGCGTCCTTCAAATCCAGGCCTCTCCAGGGTGTCTGTGTGAGGCCCCTCCTCGCCCAGCGGCCCTCAGTGTGTCCCCCGAGGAAGGGCCAGGCCTGCCCCTGTCATTCTGCCGAGGAAGCTCCACAGTTGCCTGACAGAACCGCGTGAGGACCCGCGAGGGCCGTGTGACCTTTTGCATTTCTCTTTCAGGTTTGAATTGCTGGAAATTTTGAGTTTTGACTCAGTAAGAAGGAGAATGAGTGTCATTGTGAAATCTGCTGAAGGTAAAATTCCTTTTTCTCTCCATTTATTAAATTATATATGGTGATGGTGTTTTATTCTGATGACTAAATTCTACAGGAACTTTAAGGATTTAGAGTTTAAGAATGATTTATTTATTTTTTTAAAGTATAGATAACCCCTAATTTCTTATTTTTAAAAAGTGAAACATTTTGAAATGCTGAGGAGGAGCCGTGGGCTCAGCACCCAGCCCCTTCCCCTGTCTCCTCTAGTGTTGAGCTGGGGTCACTTGACTGTTGAAAATGACTGAACTCCATTGATGAGTGTTCCCTGCCCACCCCCACCCCCCGCTCCCTGCCAAGCTAAATGACATAAATATGTTTTTAAATAACAATTTTCAAGGAAAAGGTAATGTGGGTTTGCAAATACATCCATAATAATGTTCAAAATTGCAAAGTGAGCTCTGTTGATTGGCAGTTGCGGTCACCGTGTGTCTGAGCCGCACACTCGAGCGGCCTGTGCTCTGGAGCGCTGGGATGAGCAGTGGCGGGCAGAGCCCTGTGGCCGCTGGGATTTTCTGGCTGACGCGCACAGTGGGCACTCTCCTGGTCCCCCCGGTGATCTGTGGCTGTCCCTCTCCCGGACAGTTCCCGCTCCAGGCCGGGTGGACGCATCTGTGGTCCCCTGACCTCCTTGCTCAGAGCTCTCCCAGGCAGTGTGTGTCCCCATGCACAGATGGACAGCGTCGTCTCCTCCCACGCTCACCAGGTCATACACCACACCTGGCACAGGCCGCAAGTCGCTGAACGCCACAGCCCCTCAGCGTCCTTCCCAACGTGCCGAGGCTCCAAGGTGCAGGCCCGCTGGCTACTTGCCCTGGACTGGCAGGGCCCACGGGCTCCATCTGCAGGGCCCCCCTTTGCATGGCCATTGCTTCCTAAGAGCACCCACCCACCGGCGCTCAGCTTCTCCCGGTGCCCCCTCTGAGGCTGTCACCCACCTTCGCTGCCAGGCTGTCCCCAAGTGTCCCCTGAGGGCACACCCACAGCCCCCACCGTGGCCTCGTTCCGCCTGCCTTCCATGGGCTTCCCCCTAGGAAGGGCCTTTCACCCATCTGTCCCTCTCTGCCCCGGCCTTAGCCGCACAGCCGCGTGAAGGTTGTCGCACCGTGGCGGGGCTGTCCATCCATCTGCGGCCGCGGGCAGCCTGCACGCATCCTGAACGCAGAACCCACGCTCATGTCGCGCCACCGTCTGCCGAGTGCTCCTGAATCCTGTGCTGTTCAGGGCACTCCACGCAGCCTGGGAGTGGGGCTTCATCAAGAGCTGTGGGAGCTCACTCCACGGTTTCCTGAAACAAGACAACCCCAGGCTGTGTTCAGCTCTTCGGAAAGATGCCTGGCAACAACCAAACAGCCACTCCCCGGAACCAGACCGACTCCAGGCTGGAGAGCCTCGTGCCAGCGTTTCCCCAAGATGTGCTGAGTTTCATTGTAACACAGAGTAGCCGGAGCAGGGCCTTCATCAGTGCCAGGGGTGCCCTTCTGATTAGGACCATGGAGACTCTTTCTCTCTAAGCCCCGGAAGGAGCTGCGGGGGAACACAGTGTGACTCTCTGAGTGGCACCCTGTGAGCCATGGTGGATCTGGGGTGGGTGGGCAGCAGCCTCAGGAGGGTGCCGTGACTGCCCTGGGGCGCTGCCGCCGCCTCCCGCTGGTTCCGTAGCCACAGTCCCACTGCGAGGCACAGCGTCACCTCTGCGACAGGCCACTGAATGCAGATGAGTCCAGGCTCTGTGGTGAGACGTCCCTGACTGTTGTGGAACAAGGAGCAATCTGTACATGTTGCCAGGACTCCCGGGAAGAGCTTCCCATGGCCAGACCATGGGATCAGCAGGACGGGGTCTGAGAACAGGTTCAGATGTGTGAGACCACTGTGTGCAGGAGGCCCTTCCCCAGCTGGGAAGAGGCCGGTCCTGAGAGTCTCAGCCACTTGGAGTTATCTGGGATCAACACATCCTGGGTGGGAAGTTCCTAGTCCATCTCGTCACATGGTCCCCCTATAGAAGTTGAATCTGGCTGTTGAGCCGTGGCTGGAACGTGCTGCCCATGACCTGCGGGGCTGACCGCAGTGCCCAGGAAGGCGAGCATCAGCCACCCCGGAGCTGCCCCTGCCATGTGCTCACAAAGGGTCTTTGCTGCGTCCTGAATGCCCAGGACCTCAGGGCTCACACTGTGGGCTGCACGGCGGAACTCTTGTAAATAACTCCCGTGACCATCAAAAGCCTGAAGAGCTGCCAGATCACACGAAGAATCAAGGTTGGAGGCATTTGCGCTGTGAGAATCTCCCCATCCACACAGGGAGCCTGTGGACCTCCGAGGGCCTCTTTGAGGAACTTCCGGCTTGCACGGGAGACTGTCCTGCCGTCTGAAGCCAGTCGCTGCCTGAGCTACATTAAGACATGTTTGAATAGTTAATTAACAAGTTGTTCTCCGAGTAGTGATCATCCCAGGAAAGGCGCACTAATTACACTGCAGTTCTGCCTTCTGGGTGGGGAGACCCTGCGGCCACCTCACAGCTCACAGCTCACAGCTCACCACTCACACCTCACACCTCACCACTCACACCTCACACCTCACAGCTCACACCTCACCGCTCACACCTCACCACTCACACCTCACACTTCACACCTCACCGCTCACCACTCACCGCTCACCGCTTACCGCTTGCGTTTCCTCCTGGGTTCAGCCCTGTGGGGGCATGCAGCCACTGGAGCCCTATATCACCGTCGTGGGGCCCAGCAGCCCCAGAGGGGCCCCCTATGACTTCAGCAGGACCCCCTTTCAGATGTTTATATCTCAATCCTGTGCTCTCCTGGGATTCTTCGCCACGGAATTTTCAGAAAGGACTTGGGAAGTCACAGGCCACTCGGTGGCATCAGGCATTCCCGTTTGAAGGGAGACATGAAGTCTTCCTTTTCGGGGCATCCTGCAATGGCCACTGCACCCAAGGTAAGATGTACGCAGTGTACGGAAGGCTGACTTGGAAGGAAGAAAGAGAGGGTACAAATGCATTATTCATCTAGACGAAAGGCAAGCAGAAGGGACAAAACAGGAGAGTCCCAGCTGTGCACCTTCCTGGAGCTCCTGCTGGAGCTGCTTTCTTGACGCCCTGTTTTCTAGCCGTTTCGGGCACATTGGCTGTCATGCCTGGCTTTCCGTGTCCTTGAGGTCGTGTGTGAGACACAGCGAGAGACTTCCCGCCACGAGCTCAAACTGTGGTTCTGTAGCCCTTTCCCTTCTCCAGACGGCACTAAGCCCTTCTTGGTCCTGGAGGGGACAGGCCACCAACCACAGCTGCACCTGGGACACAGCCACCTACCTTGGGGACTAGACCCTGTGTGTTCCATCACAGCACCAGTGTGCGCACAGCTCTGCGTTAGGAACCACGTGCTTAGTTGTGAAACTGGAAGAGCTGGTGCCCACATGGCCTTCTGATGCTCTCTGCTCTGGGTATGTTTATTCCAAGGCTGTTCCTGACCAAGTCTTCAGGCTGCAGGTGTCCTGTGTCTTATAGCAGAATTCACAGGCTGAGACAGTGGGAAAGTTAAGCCATTCACATGCTGCTAGCATGAGTCGTGAGCCATGAAACATGAATTTTCTAGTAAAAAATGCGTGGTTCAAGAATGCATCATTATGTCGTCTGGACTGCAGTTCTCACTTTAAAGTGCATCGACAAGACAGCACTGGCTGGAAGCCGCGGGAGTTGGAAAAGCGTTCTGACATCAGCTGGGTGGTTTCACCCCCGGGCCTTGCTTTTCAGTGCTGAGCAACTGACTCTGTGGTCACACCTGTGCGGCTCTGCAGGGGTCCAACTCCCATCGTCAGCCTGCTCCCTCTCCTGTCCCCACCATCCCCCACCTGCTCACTGTCCGTCCCCTCCAGCCTCAGCCTCCCCTCTCTCCCATGCCCTCCAGCCTCAGCTTCCCCTCTCCCATGCCCTCCAGCCTCAGCCTCCCCTCTCTCCCATGCCCGCCTGCCTTTTTGTGGTGCTGGCTTGCTCTGTGTATTGGCCACACCGCGTCACCAGCTGCCATCCTCTCTGGCTGCAGGTTAGCAGGCACCTCGGCCCCATGAGTGTTGGTGTAGCCATGTTCCCACTGTTCCCCTGTTGGTGTCTCAGGAGTTAGTGCTCCCGGGATCTGGGAAGGAAGGCAAGGTGGGCCCTCGATCGTACTCCCGAGTCCTCATCCAAGCTCCAGGCCTTGGATCTGGGTCATCAGCACCGGAGCGTTCCCTCCCCACGTCCCTCCCACCACCCACCCCGGGGACCACGGCCTGCCCACCCTGGGGCCCCCTGGATTTGGTCCCCGATAGACTTCCCGAGGGCCGTCAGTGTCTGGAGTCTCAGGGTTCTTCCCGCCAGGAGCTGGGCATGGAGCTTCCTAATCCTGTGGCTCAGGCTGCCAAGGCGCTTCTCCTGCCCCGCAGTCACCGTGATGGAGTATCAGGGCTTTTCCCCGAGCCCAGGCACAAACAGCCCACCTGCCAGAGTGACACGTGGTTCCACAGGCCAGGGGACGCTTCCAGTGCAGAGGGGGCTCTGAGTGTGTCAGGGACTCTGCATGTGTGTGTTGGGGGTTCTGTGTGTGTGTGTTTCAGCGGCTCTGTGTGTGTGTGTCTCGGGGGCTCTGCATGTGTGTTTCGGGGACTCTGTGTGTGTGTGTGTGTGTGTGTCGGGGGTTCTGTGTGTGTGTGCTTCAGGGGCTCTGTGTGTGTGTGTGTGTGTGTGTTTGTATGTGTATGTGTGTAGAGGGTTCTGCGTGCATGTCAGGGACTCTGTGTCGGGGGCTGTGTGTGTGTGTGTGTGTGTGTGTGTGTGTGTGTAGAGGGTTCTGCGTGCATGTGAGGGGCTCTGTGTGTATATTGGGGGCTGTGTGTGTGTGTGTGTGTGTGTGTGTGTGTGTAGAGGGTTCTGCATGCATGTGAGGGGCTCTGTGTGTATATTGGGGGCTGTGTGTGTGTGTGTGTGCGCACGCGCATGTGTGTTGGGGCAGGGGCGGGGGCAGGTGGAATCGCTGCAGAACTGTCATGGCATTTGCTGCGTTCCTGGGCACCTGGAAGAGAAACTGGCTTTATCTGAGGCCCGAAGACTCTGCATTCACAGCACAGGTCCAGCACATCCACAGCAGCAGCGACCTTACTGGAGACGTGGGAAAAAAACGAGGCAAACAGCGTTTCCTGTGACTCTTCCGAGTGCCAGGGGTGGCCCAGCGGCCTCGTTCCGTGTGAGGACACACGCCTTTCTGAAGGGATTTGTGTTCACCTTCCAGCGTTTCAGAAACAGTGACCCCCTCGGGTCACCCACCCGCCATCCCGAGAGTGTTTTATCCTTCCGTGTCCTTCCCAGAGTAAAAGCAGAGCCCTGGAGCCACGTTCTTTTCCTGGTTCCTGACTTTCCTGCGAGATTTCTAGGGTTGTGGGAATAAAATGAGGCTATGGAGGTAATCTGTAGTTTTCATTTCTTCCTGACTGGAACATGTTAACTAGTCCATTAAAAAGTTTTCTGCACTGCTATCCCTTTTTGTGTGTGTTTTATTAATAGCATAATTTTAAAAACGATCTAGTCTTCCTCATATTGGGATTAAACTGCTTGTTTTTCTCATTTTGTAGGAGACATTTATCTGTTTTGCAAAGGAGCAGATTCTTCGATATTCCCCCGAGTGATAGAAGGCAAAGTTGACCAGATACGAGCCAGAGTGGAGCGGAACGCGGTGGTGAGAGCGGGTGGAGGGGGGAGGACCTGGCAGCGGGGATGAGAGCCGGTGCGGGGAGGGTCTTGCCACATTCTGTGAGCGGGCTGGCACAGCAGTGGTGAGAGCCGGGCTGGGGAGGGCCTGGCGGCCGTCACCTCCCCAGTAGTCAGGAAGGAATTCCACATTGCGCAGATCCCCTGCCGGTAATGTCCTATTATATCCCCTGGGGAATGTTCAGAAATCTACTGGGCCAGAGGCAGACAGAATGGGTGCCTCTGCCAGCCTCTGCTCCAGGGGCCTCCTGTACCCAGCCAGGCACAGGCTCTCCTCCACGGCCTTGCACAGGGTTTTATTTTGGGGTGGGGGTAGGTTGGTTGGTTGGTGTTTTGGGGGGTCAGAATTATAAGCACATTTGAGGTTGATGGACTGGAGCAAAAGGTCTTTGTCTTGACCTTTTTAAGTAATTTGCTTCAAAACAAATCACGCTTTCATTTTCTGTTGTGACATCACCTGTTCGAGCGTCTTTCCCCATCCGGGTCTTAAGCCGGCACGACACACTTCCTTCCACGACTTCTTGAACAACACGGCCCAGTGGCGAGATTTAGTAGGAATTTTAGGATGGGCTTTTTCATTCCTGCAGAAAATGCTATTGCGGGCCAGGTACCGTGGCTCATCCTTGTAATTCTAGCGCTTTGGGGGACTGAGGCGGAAGGATCACTTGAGGCCAGAAGTTCGAGACCAGCCTGGGAAACATAGCAAGACCCTGTCTCTACAAAAAATACAAAAAGAAAAGGGAAGGTAATGGAAGGATGGCTTGGGCACAGAAGTTTAAAGCAGCCGTGAGCTGTGATGGCACCAGTGCACTCTACCACGGGCACCTGAGTGAGACCCTGTCTCGAAAACAGAAAGGGAGGGAGGGCAGGAGGGAGGAGCCGGTGAGATGTTGATAGGGATTTCATTTAATCAGTAGATCACTTTGGGTAGTGTCATCTTAACAATATTAAGTCTTCCAATCCGTGAACATAGGATATCTTCCCATTTATTTAGGTCTTTTTAAAATTATTTCTTTCGGCAACCTTGGTATTTTTCAGACTTGAGTACTTCACCTCCTTGGCTAAATATATTCCTAAGTATTTTACTCTTGTTGATGCTATTATAAGTGGAATTTTTAAAATTTCCTGTTGTTCATTGGTAGTATCTAGAAATGCCACTAGTTCTTGTGTGTGGACTTTGTACCCTGTGTCTTTGCTGAATTCAGTTAGCTCTGATAGTTTGGCAGTGGGGGCACATTCTTCATGGTCTTCTAGATGTAGGATCATGCCATCTGCAAATAGAGAAGACTTAGAAAGGCAGCCTTTCTAATGTAGAAACTTTTTCTCTTTACAGCCCAATCATCTGACTAGAACTTCTAATACTGTGTTGAATACAAGTGGCAAAAGCAGGCATCCCTTTCTTGGCCCTGATCCTAGGGAGAAGTCTTCAGTCTTCCACCATTGAGGGTGATGTTAGCTGTAGGTTTTTTCTTTTCTTTTTTCTTTTCTTTTTTTTTAATACAGAGTTTCACTCTTGTCACCCAGGCTGGAGTGCAATGGCATGATCTCCGCTCACTGCAACCTCTGCCTCCTGGGTTCAAGCAATTCTCTTGCTTCAGCCTCCCGAGTAGCTGGGATTACAGTCGCATACCACCGTGCCTGGCTGATATTTGTATTTTTAGTAGAGATGGAGTTTCACCATGTTGGCCAGGCTGGTCTTAAATTCCTGATCTCAGGTGATCCACCTGCCTCCCAAATCTCTGGGATTACAGGCGTGAGCCATCGTGCCTAGCTAGGTTATGGTTTTCATCATGTTGAGGAGGTTTCTTCTCTCCCCAGTTTAGTAAGTGGTTTTATTGCCAAAAGGTGATGGATTTCTTTCAAATGCCTTTTCTGCATCAGTTGTGATGATCATGTGGGATTTCCCCCTTCGTTCTGTTAATGTTATGTGTTGCTCACTTTTGCATTCTGGGAATAAACCCCACCTGGTCGTGGTATGTGATCCCTTCTGTGTGCCATTGGATTCAGTTTGCTAGCATTTTGTGGAGGATATTTGCATCTGCCTTTCTAAGGGATACTGTTCTGCGGTTTTCTTATGGTGTATTTGCCTGGTTTATGTGCTGGGTCCAGGGTTTTTGTAGTACTTAGCAAGAGGAATAAAGAAAAGTGTATCTTTTTTTTTTTTTTTTTTGAGACTGAGTCTTTCTCTGTCGCCCAGGCTGGAGTACAGTGGCGTGATCTTGGCTCACTGCAGCCTCCACCTCCTGGGTTCAAACAGTTCTGCCTCAGCCTCTCGGGTACCTGCAACTATAGGTGTGCACCACAATACCCAGATAATTTTTGTATTTTTAGTAGGGATGGGATTTCACCGTGTTAGCCAGGATGGTCTCGATCTCCTGACCTCACGATCCACCTGCCTCAGTCTCCCAAAGTGCTGGGATTACAGGCAAGAAAAGTATTTCTACTCCGTGTTACCACAAGAGAAAGTCCTTGATCTACTTTTAAAACAGAAACATATTCATTTCCAAAAGCTTCTGCTTATCATTCACAGCAACCTAAGTTCTAGGGCCACTCTGGGCTATTATCCTTTAAAACCATGTTCTTGTCATGCAATTTTCCTGGCTTCAGATTGAAGCCAGAAAACATACAATGAAATGTACCTTGTATATTTTATTGCCTCTTAGGAAAAGTCGGAGAATTCATTTTGCAATTCACATTTGTCACTCCAATCTGTAACTCGATCAACAGGTGCAGAAAAGGTCTAACTTCACCACTTACTCAGCAAAAGGTGACTGTGTTTTGGCTGTGCACTAGGGATTCAGTGATAAAGTCAGACACTGCACCCACAGCCAGAGAACTCAGCGCCTAACAATCGAGGCAGACCTACCAGCAGAAAGCTGCAAGGTTGTGTGCTAGCAGGAGGCGAGGCTGGGGTGGCTGAGCAGTGTCCGTTCAGTGCTGCTTCCCTCTGGGACGGGTCCGTTGGCTTCTCACTTGTTCTTGACCAGGAACCAATATCTGCAGGATGGGGAGGAAGGATTTCCGAAAGGTTCCTGGAGAACAGGACTCAGGCACACAGAGACCCTGTCTCGTGCTCTCACTTCTTCCACACCCCTTTTCCCTTCTGGCGTTTGCGAGCTCAAGGGCCAGGAGAGTCACTGACCCAGTGGCGATTCGGTCCTTCATATGAATTAAGAGGTGATAAACGTGAGCCTTCCCTGAGAGCTAGGAGACACTTCATCTCATATAATGAAAAGCATTTTTTTTTAACTCTTAAAAACCAGTATTCTCCCAGATTGTGAAATGATAATTTAGGAGAATTATGGTTCCTTTACTATTACGGGTAGGGCTGGGGCTGAAGGGGCAGGAAAAATGGAAGGGAGCACCCTAGATCCTCAGCTGAACCTTTGTGACGGTCGGGCTCAGCAGCCTTGACTGATGGGGTGAAGAGGTTCCTCTGTAACCCGCCCCGTGTGGCTGCGGCAGCCTCTGCCCCGCTTCCCAGTGTCTTGCTGGTGGCGGCTGCATTCTCTCTGTATGGTGACCTCGGGAATCAGGATCACAGTAAGGAACTTGTGATTCTTAATTGGCCACCAGTGATTTTGATAAATAACCTGGCAGTGTTCCTTCATTGTGAAAGAACAGCCTACCTTACGTACTTCCCACATAAAACGTGTTTCTTTAGACATATCACTTGATATTACCCATGAAATTATATATGATTATCCTTAAAAGAAGGTTAAATTTAACTCTGCATTTGTCAAAATAAAGGAACAAAGTTTACCTTTTGGTAGATGGTCCTGGTTTCTGTTATTTGTTTCTAGGCTTTCTAGTCTGAAAATGTTGCGATCCATAATGCTTCTTTTCCATTTCACGTGGACCTAAATAAATCACTTGTTCATAACTTAGTCCTTTCGAGAGTTGGTTGGGCTCGCTCGCTCCTCCCTCCCTCCCTCCCTCCCTCCGTCCCTTCCTTCCTTCTTCCTTCCTTCCTTCTTTTCTTTTCTTTTTCTTTTTTTCTTTTCTTTTCCCTCCCTCCCTCCCTCCCTCCTCCGTCCCTCCCTCCCCTCCCTTCCTCCCTCCCTCCCCTCCTCCCTCCCTCCCTCCCTCCGTCCCTCCCTCTGCCCCTCCCTCCCTCCCTCCCTCCCTCCCTCCCTCCGTCCCTCCCTCCCCTCCCTCTGTCCCTCCCTCCGTCCCTCCCTCCCTTCCTCCCTCCCTCCCTCCCTCCGTCCCCTCCCTCCCTCCCTCCCTCCCTCCCTCCGTCCCTCCCTCCCTCCCCTCCTCCCTCCCTCCTCCCTCCCTCCCTCCCTCCCTCCCTCCCTTCCTCCCTCCCTCCCTCCCTTCCTCCCTCCGTCCCTCCCTCCTCCGTCCCTCCTCCCTCCCTCCATCCCTCCCTCCCTCCCTCCCTCCCTCCGTCCCTCCCTCCCTCCCTCCCTCCTCCTCCCTCCCTCCCTCCCTCCTCCCTTCCTCCCTCCCTCCCTCCCTCCGTCCCTCCCTCCCTCCCTTCCTCCTCCCTCCCTCCACTCCTCCCTCCCTCCCTCCCTCCCTCCGTCCCTCCCTCCCTCCCTCCCTCCCTCCCTCCGTCCCTCCCTCCCTCCCTCCCTCCCTCCCTCCGTCCCTCCCTCCCTCCCTCCCTCCCTCCCTCCTCCCTCCCTCCCTCCCTCCCTCCGTCCCTCCCTCCCTCCCTCCTTCCTTCCCTCCCTCCCTCCCTCCCTCCCTCCTCCCTCCCTCCGTTCCTCCCTCCCTTCCTCCCTTCCTCCCTCCCTCCCTCCGTCCCTCCCTCCCTCCCTCCCTCCCTCCTCCCTCCCTCCCTCCCTCCCTCCTCCCTCCCTCCCTCCCTCCTCCGTCCCTCCCTCCCTCCCTCCCTTCCTCCCACCCTCCCTCCACTCCTCCCTCCCTCCCTCCGTCCCTCCTCCCTCCCTCCCTCCCTCCCTCCCTCCTCCCTCCGTCCCTCCCTCCCTTCCTCCCTCCTTCCCTCCCCTCCCTCCCTCCCTCCCTCCTCCCTCCCTCCGTTCCTCCCTCCCTTCCTCCTTTCCTCCCCTCCCTCCCTCCCTCCCTCCCTCCCGTCCCTCCCTCCTCCCTCCCTCCCTCCCTCCCTCCGTCCGTCCCTCCCTCCCTCCCTCCCTCCCTCCCTCCCTCCCTCCCTCCTTCCCTCCCTTCCTCCTTTTCTTTTTCCTTTCCTTAGTGTCATACATTTTCAAAGGGTTGTAATTCTTGGGTAGGTCATTCTAATTAGAGAGAAGGCCGTGGAGCGTCATATTTCACCGAGTGACACCTTGAATTCGTGTAAACTGCGTCGTCTTCTGCAGGAGGGACTGCGGACTTTGTGCGTGGCCTATAAAAGGCTGATCCCAGAAGAATATGAAGGCGTCTGTCAACTGCTGCAGGCTGCCAAGGTGGCCCTTCAAGATCGAGAGAAAAAGTTAGCAGAAGCATATGAGCAGATCGAGAAAGATCTTATTCTGCTTGGTGCTACGGCTGTCGAGGACCGGTAAAGTAAACGCACACACCCTGTCCTGAGAGACAGGCGGCGTGAGCTGGCGGCCCGGGGTGCGTGAGGACGAGGGGACGCAGGGAGGCCACCCGCACAGCGACGGGCGTGTTTCTGCTCAGGAGACTCGAGGCATCTTGCTGCCTGCTCGAGTCCCGCCAGGAAGCTCATGCCTGGGGGGTATTTTGTTGTCGATGAATGAGCCGGCTGAAACTATTTCCCAGGAAGTAATGAAAATAGCTTGTTCCTATCATCTTATGAACAGACAAGACAGAAGGGCTTTTAAAAATTGTCTCTTTCTTTTTTTTTTTTTTTTTTTTTTAAGGGATAGCATCTTGCAGTGTTGCCCAGGCACAGTGTAGTGGCACGATCACAGCTCACTGCAGCCTCAGACTCCTGGGCTCAAGCTGTCCTCCCTTCTCAGCCTCCTGAGTAGCTAGAACTTCAAGCACATACCACCATGCCTGGTTAATTTTTTCTCTTTTTTGTAGAGATAGGATCTGACTGTGTTGCCCAGGCTGGTCTCGAACTCCTGGCCTCAAGCAGTGCTCCCACCTCAACCTCCTGAAAGTGCTGGAATTGCAGGCGTGAGCATCCTGCCTGGCTGTAAATCCTCTTTAGGATGGAATCCGTCGCTGACTCTGTTCCTAAGCTTGGTTGCTAGTTTTTTCCAAATGCTGATATTACTTCTTAGATCATTACCTGCTTGTTAGTAATAGTTATCGTTACCTGAAAAACTTAAAATAATGAAGTAGAAATCACAAAACCTAATCATCGTCATAACTGGTAAAATACCAAGTACAGGGGTTCAGGCAGCTCTAAGGCAAGAGCTGCCAGTGCGCCCCAGCCCCACAGTCGGAGTGAACGTCGTGTGAGGCCGAGACCACCGAGAGGCAGTCTTCTGGGCCACACGGTGTCTTCGCACTGAGTGAAAGGCATGGATTTCAGTGGTTTGTAGGAATGGAGAAGAGAAGAAAAAAGAGCTCCATTTACGAGAATGAAGCAGAAGCTTCAGGAAGTTTGCAGGGAGTTTATCTCCTAAAAGAGGTTAAAAGCATAAAGTTTAAAAGTCTTTAAGATCCATTTCAGTCTAAAACTTAAGTCTTCATCACTAACCTGCATTTTCTGAGTGTGTTTAACAACGTTCCCGGAGTTCTTGACCTGAATGGAGTATTAGGCGGAGCAGGAGGTTTTGATTTGGTGGTTTTGTGTTTTGCTTTGTGAGAGTAAGCACATGGAGCACCGTGTAAGGAACACCCGTGGCACACAGACAGGCTCCAGAACGCAGGGCCGTGGCCGCCGAGAGGCTTTGCTGCTGATGCCACCGGGAGCGGGGGCCTTCTCTCGTGGTCAGCCACTCGCCCACGTCTGTCCAGGAGAAGAGGGATGTCTGTAGGACGGTCTGTGCCAGGGGAGCAGCTAGATCAGTCTTTACAGGCTGTGGTGGTGGAGCCTGGGGTGCCTTGGGCAGAGCAGACGGTATGGAGACCCTGGGGCGGGGACAGGCTGACTTGACTGGATGGGAGTTCAGAAAAGTGGGGAGTTAATGCCTGGTGGGGGAGGGGGCCCAGTGGCTTTGAAGCTATGATGCTTTCTTACAAATTAAAATCTCTAGTCAGCCAGTGGGAAGCCTCTGAGCCTCAGCTTCCTTTTGAATAGAATTCTAGGGCCAGGCCCAGTGGAGCACGCCTGTAACCCCAGCCCTTTGGGAGGCTGATGCAGGATTGACTAAGGCCAGGATTTTGAGGCCAGCCTGGGCAACATAGTGAGATCACCCCTCTCACATTTTTTTTAATTGTTCAGGTGTGGTAGGAGGTGCCTCTTGTCCCAGCTACTTGGGAGGCTGAGGAGGGAGGATTGCTTGAGCCCAGGAGTTGGAGGCTGCAGTGAGCTGAGATCGTACCACTGTACTCCAGCCTGGGCAACATAACAAGGCATGCATGCTCCCTCTCTGTTTCTCCATACATGTACGTTATATATGTACACAGGCGCGTGCGCGCACACACACACACACACACACACACACACACACACACACACACATAAAATTAGAGGCATTTTTTCCGTCTCTGGAATACCATGATTGTCTGATCTTGAGACTTGTAGCTAGGAGTTCTTCCCAGAGCCTAACCAGATCATTCCATTTAGAATTTAAAGCCTTTCTTTTCATACATTATAGAAATGGGGCAAGTTACTTCACATGAAAGTAGAGGCCAAAACCTAGAGAAAATGCAGGCCCCCAAATGAGGCAAGCATGGTTTTGACACCAGATCTTCCAAGGAGAGGAACGTGACCTGACCGCTCACCATCCGATACCTGCTGTAGTGTCTGCAGGCTTTGGATTTTCCATGTGTAAAATGGATGTGACGCTAACACCCTTACTGGTGACCTCGTGGTAAGGACGAAAGAGCACACACAAGAAGTGTCACCCAGGCCTGGCACAAAGTAAGCCCATGATGCGTGTTAGCTAGCCATAAAATCACTGGTAGTATTATCAGTATTTTATATTATCTAGAGGTACCTAGACCCCAAGTGGGTTCTAAGTGAAAACTTTGAACAGTTTATGCAAAACGAGACAATGAATATCCCTCACCACCATGATTCCAGATCCCATCTTTCCAAGGTGGAGACATTTGTGTTGGTGGTTCTGTCTTTGCTATCAGTAAAATTTTGATGCCGCCAAAGAAACAGCCCCCAAAGAAACAGCCCCCAAAGATAAATTCTCCCAGCAAGGCAGTTTACTTCTCTAGGAGGGTGTGGTGCACAATTGGACAAGGGGGAGGGGGTGCTTATGCGTGACAGGGTGGGGGGTCGTCCCTGCTGCTTCGTCATCCCCTCTTGGCTAAGGCTAGACTGCACAAGCTAGACTACTCCTGATTGACTGTTTTAAAAAGAGCAGGGGTCCGAGCTGGAGGGGCAGGCTGGGTGTTTTGGTGGGAAGGATGGTTACGAGTGGGTCAGAGCAGGTAGCCAGGGGTGATCAGGTGATGGGATGAGTCAGGATGGAGCGGGGGAGGGGGAACAGATGTGAACTACCGATAAGAACAGGAATTTAAAGTCTAAAATAGAGAATTAAAGACTAAGAGAGCCCAACATACTGATTCTTAGAAGAGAAACTTGAGGTTCACTGTAACAGTCTTGGCGACAGTTTCCTGACACCCCCAGGTAGTGAGTCCCACTTAGAGAGAAAACTGCCAGTGACACAGGATAGCCCCTGACTGCTCAGGTGCTTCATCTGTATTTCTCTCTCTGATGTTATGAAGTGTTTCCCTGTAAAGTGCTCATTCAGACCTTCAAAGGCCGCTTCGTGGTCTGTCTTTAAGGTAAGACCAAGAGCCACGGCATGGTCTGTTTTGGTGTTGAGGGGCTGCCGTGTTTTGACAGCTTTGCAAGTTTCTGCGGCTCCTTTTTGGGGTTTCCTGGGTCAGCAGTGAGTTTTCTCTGTTTCGTTTGGTTTCGTGTCCTCCAGGCTGCAGGAGAAAGCTGCAGACACCATCGAGGCCCTGCAGAAGGCCGGGATCAAGGTCTGGGTTCTCACGGGAGACAAGATGGAGACGGCCGCGGCCACGTGCTACGCCTGCAAGCTCTTCCGCAGGAATACGCAGCTGCTGGAGCTCACCACCAAGAGGATCGAGGAGCAGAGCCTGCACGACGTCCTGTTCGAGCTGAGCAAGACGGTCCTTCGCCACAGCGGGAGCCTGACCAGGGACACCTTCTCCGGGTAGGCAGCACGTCCCCGACCCGACCCCACGCTCCCGCAGAGGGCTTCAGGCCCTGTCCCGCCCCACGCTCCCGCAGAGGGGCTTCGGACCCAATGGCCTTCACCTGCAGGTCGGTGAACCACATTGTCCTTCCTGGGAATTCAGTTCTGCCCCGGAGCATTAACGCCAGCTTCTTAGGGGTCAGGTGAACACAGAGAACAAGACGGGCTGTTTTTTCCAGCAATGGTGATATGTCTTTTTGCACACATCTGTGTGGGTTCAGTTTCAAACTGCTGGGTAACAGAGGCAAAAAGACATGATTGATAGAATATTTTGAGTGGGATCCTTCTCCTTGCTCTGAGACTTAGGGCCTCTGCTGCAGACACCTTCAAGCATCAGCTGGAGGAAGTGGGGATATTCATAACATGGTTGTTTGTTAAGACAAAGCAGCACACGTGGAAGAGTTTACTCGGATACATTGTTTCGATACCGTCTTTACTGCTGTTAGACGCATTATCTGAGATTAGATTTTATTTAAATCATTTCAGTTTCATTTGTGTAGATAAAGCAAAAGCAGCTCTCTAGGTATTCATAAATAGCACAGACATTTCTCTCTACCTGATCTGCAATCTGCAGAACTCCTTTCAGGGATTAGAGATGTTCCTTTTTTTGTGTGTTTTTTTTTAAGATGGAGTCTCAATCTCTTGCCCAGGCTGGAGTGCAGTGGCTCGATCTTGGCTCACTGCAATCTCCGCCTCCCAGGTTCAAACAATTCTCCTGCCTCAGATGCCCAAATAGCTGGGATTACAAGCGCTCACCACCACACCTGGCTAATTTTTGTATTTTTAATAGAGACAGGGGTTTCACCATGTTGGCCAGGCTGGTCTCGAACTCCCGACCTCAGGTGAGCTGCCTGCCTCAGTCTCCCACAGTGCTGGGATTACAGGTGTGAGCCACTGCATCCGGCCTCCTTGTCATTTTGAAAGCCAGCAGAGAGGCGCTGATCAAGTTCTTTCCAACTTAGGTCATCCGGGCAGAAACCCAAGGACTTGGCTGTGCAGACAGACTGTGACCAACAAGGTTTCCAGTAAAGACTGACCCAGATCTTAGACTGCAGGAGAGATGCCTTTCTGTTGTTTCAGAAGTACGGGGACTTGGCAAGTCCACAAAGAGAGCAGACACTTGCTTTACCTAAAATAAGAATGTTTCCTTAAATACGCCCTTCGGTGTAGACCAAGGTGCTTAATGCCATGGATCCGTAGCATCTGTAGATATCCAAAAAAATACGGAGTCTTCTAAAATCTCTAGATTTCGTTTCTGAGCAACCTTTCTGACTCGAGTACTCGAACAGGCTTTCGGCAGACATGCAGGACTACGGTCTGATCATCGATGGAGCCGCGCTGTCTCTGATCATGAAGCCGCGAGAAGACGGAAGTTCCGGCAACTACAGGGAGCTCTTCCTGGAGATCTGCCGCAGCTGCAGCGCGGTGCTGTGCTGCCGTATGGCGCCCTTGCAGAAGGCCCAGGTACTGCCCGCCCGTCCTCCGCGGCTGCTGGTCAGGGCGCCCAAAACACTGAGAACGTCCCGTTAGGTCTCACCACCTCGGACGGTGGAAAATCCTAGCAGGGTACCACCTGTTAAAAACAGAAGCAGTCATGATAGAGATTTCAGACGCGAACCTTATTTTCCTTGTTGGGCCAGCCCCGGTGATGAGTGAGTGTTGATCAGATGTGTGACCGTTCCAGATGCAGCGGCCAGGACAGCTGCCCTGGCTGACTCCTGTTTTTGTTTGTTTGTTTGTTTTTTAAAAAAAGCCTGTCTCAATCAGTCCTGAGAACGTACACTACATGTGTAGGGGAAGAGAGCTGACATTACCGAGCATCTGGTGTGCGCTTCCACAGACACGAACGCGTTTAGCCTCAGGATCACCCTGACAGATGAGTGAGGGCATCCAGCTTTACAAATCGGAATGATTTGCCCAAAAGGCGGCAGTTGGGAAATGCCACGAGGATTCAACTTGTCTTGTCCATCAAACTGCAGACGTCTCACTCTGCTATGTTCTTTGGGAAACACACACCCTGAAGTTTTTTCTTTAAATACTTGTAAAAGCACTGTGGAATATACATGTAAACATGGATGTCTTTCTGATATCAAGAAGCCTAGAAAAGTTCCAACTTTGTTATACCACATTTTAGATAAATTAGGCCAATTTCTCTTGAACTGTTCATGAATAAATTCATAATTGGTCAGAGCAACCCAGTGGGTAACGTAAAATACGTCTCACACAAATTCTGGAAACCAGAGGTAAAAAGTTGAGCGTTTGTGCATGTGGGTGCACTAATCTGCCACTTTCACAAAATATACAGAACAGGGTCCTTCTTACAATGACGGGCTGAGCCCAGAGCATTCGCAGACCTTCCCTGTGGGGAAGACGCTCTGATGTCCCCTCTCCCTCACATCTGTATCAGCATGTAAACCTTACACAGTTACTTCCCGAACGGAACAGCAGCAGAGGGCTTTCCGTTGGCTCTTCATGTATTCCACAGTACTTTCTGAAGTCCTCACTGGCTTTTGAAAAGTTTCGTACAAATTAAGTTGTGTCTCAGTTTCCCATCTTGAAACAAGAAAGCACCACATGCATCTCCCCCATCTCTTCATTCTTATATCTTGCACATACATGGAAAGAAAAAAGACGTTAAAGCAACTGACCAAAAACTTGGAAATTGCTTTTACATAAAATTTTGTCATATTTGATTTTGTACATGTTACAAATTTGAAAATTAAAAGAGCATCATTAGGAGTAATTTATTTTTAGGAAGAGATGCTTTATACCAAATAGCTTGAATTAGCTTGGAATAGTAATGTCTTCTAACAGAATGCAAGGTTCACATTTACCCTCTATATTTAAATGTATTTTCCCAGTATTTATACATTTTCCATTTATTTAAATAGATGAATATGACAGTAATGAAGAACTGCTTCATGTATCTCACGTCTCCACCGCCAGGGTTTGCCTGCCAGCCTTTTCCAGCTCACGCCATTTTAATCATACCTTGTTTTGTTTTGCTTTCGATATGAAACAGGTTTTATCCTGTAGGGAGAAAACAGAATGTAGTAAATTAGCTCCAAGCAGATAGATGATTTTTTACTTGGCCAGGATAACTTCACATCTTTGTTATTTCTGCCCAGCGAATGAATGACCTGTTTAGAGGTGCCACAGGCGATCCATTCTGCATTTCTCTCTTCTGCAGATTGTCAAATTAATCAAATTTTCAAAAGAGCACCCAATCACCTTAGCAATTGGCGACGGTGCGAACGATGTCAGCATGATCCTGGAAGCACACGTGGGCATAGGTGAGCCTCGCCCTTGCTGCTGGCACGTCCCGGTGGCAGGTCTCCCCTCCTCTAGACAGAGGCCGTGACAGCACGCAGGTGCTGCGTTCAGGACGCCCCCGTCACCACCCTCGCGTGTGACCGGCAAGGCCCGTGATGTTGGTCTCGTGGGGTCTTCCCCCGTCGCCGCCCGGGTGTGCTGTGCCGGAAGGGCGTCCTCAGCTCCCTCCCCTCCGCCTCCTAGGTGTCATCGGCAAGGAAGGCCGCCAGGCGGCCCGGAACAGCGACTACGCAATTCCGAAGTTCAAGCATTTGAAGAAGATGCTGCTTGTTCACGGGCATTTTTATTACATCAGGATATCTGAGCTCGTGCAGTACTTCTTTTATAAGGTAGGAGGTGGCCGCTCTGTGTCGCGGTCTCGGCAGTAGATCGTGCACAGGGTGGCCCCACCCTTGTTTGAGCCACTTGATGCCCCAAGGGGTCGTTGATCTCAAAGTGGAAGCAACTGTCAGGAAGGAGGGGGGAATCTGATTGCAGTCATACCCCCCAGCTGTCCCTGTCAGGAAGGAGAGGGGAATCTGATTACAGTCATACCCCCCCAGCTGTCCCTGTCAGGAAGGAGGGGGGAATCTGATTATAGTCATACCCCCCCAGCTGTCCCTGTCAGGAAGGAGGGGGGAATCTGATTGCAGACATCCCCCCCCAGCCATCCCTGTCAGGAAGGAGGGGGGAATCTGATTGCAGTCATACCCCCCCCAGCCATCCCTGTCAGGAAGGAGCGGGGAATCTTACTGCAGACATCCCCCTCAGCCATCCCTGTCAGGAAAGAGGGGGGAATCTGCAGTCTATCCCCCAAGCCGTCCGTGTCAGGAAGGAGGGGGTAATCTGATTACAGTCATCCCCCACAGCTGTCCCTGTCAGGAAGGAGGGGGGAATCTGATTACAGTCATCCCCCACAACTGTCCCTGTCAGGAAGGAGGGGGGAATCTGATTGCAGACATCCCCCTCCAGCCATGGCTTTGCTTTCTGCAGTTTCCATTACCTACAGTCAACCCAGGCCCAAAAATGTCAAACGGAAAATTGCAGAAATAAACAATTCCTGAGTTTTAAATTGCATGCCATTCCAAGCAGCGTGATGAAGTGGCCCGCTGTCCCACTCTGTTTTTCCCGGGATGTGGCTCGTCCCTTGGTCCAGCGTGCTACACTGTGTGTACACTGCTCGCCCCTCAGTCACTCTGCAGCCGTCTCAGTGAGCAGGTTGACAGATCACAAGAAGAAGGGTGAATACAGCATGATAATGTATTTTAAGAGGAAGAGGGCAAGACCAAATTCATGTCACTTTTATTATGCTGTGTTATTATAGTTATTCTGTGTTGTTGTTACTTTCTTACTGCACCTACTTTATAAGTTAAATGTTATGATGGGATGTATGTGTCAGAACACACATACCCATCTGCAGTGTAGACAGGGTTCAGGACCACCCGCAGTTTCCGCATCCCCCAGGGGTCTGGGAGTGTGCCCCCGAGGATGAGGAGGGCTGCTGTGCCCAGGAGGAGACCCCTGGTGCTTTCCTTCCGTCGACAGAACTGAGTGTGACAGCAGTGAGAAGCTAGCGGACGGCACGTCTGAGGCAGGGGTATTTAGAATTCCCGATCCGTGGTGCAGTTCAGATCTTTGCACGCCACCTCTCCTCTTTGAGCTGACAGATTTCCCCTTTACATTATCTGTCCTCAGAGTGGCCAGAACATGTACATTATCTGTCCTCAGAGCGGCCAGAACATGGTCACATGTGCATTTCAGTTGCCCCTGAAATAAGAGAATGCTTTCCAGAGCCCATGAGTGCTGTTCTGCAGAAAGCTGGGCACGCAGGGATTGCTCTCCCGCGTGGGCAGGCCACGTTGGTAGGTGGTGGCACCTCCCACGGCACCGTCTCTGAACTAACCGCTGTGCCTTGTCTTTCAGAACGTCTGCTTCATCTTCCCCCAGTTTTTATACCAGTTCTTCTGTGGGTTTTCACAACAGGTCAGTCCTAAGGTCCTCAGGGACAGGCTGTCTCAGCCTTCCTCTCCTTCCCCCAGGGGTGGCTGCCAGGGGGAGGGGAGACTTGGGAATGAGCAGCATTCCAGATGCCCAGCAGCAGGCAGGGGTGAAGGGTCAGGGACGGGGCAGGGGCCACGGTGCCAGGGAGTTGGCTGGCTCCAGGTCTTCTGAGTCTTGGGCTAGTGATGATGTGGCCTCCCCAGGGCCCAGCAGCACCAGGCCAGGCTTCCTGACACCACTGCAAGGATTAACTCCAGCTCTGAGGTCCTCATGGGTTTGGGCCACCCAGCACTGGCACGTTAATGGGTGCAGTGTGCCCATGGGGGAAGAAGACAGTTCCCAGCCAGAAGGGGTGAAGGCTCCCCGGGCACCTGCCCCAGACGGACATCTCCTTCTGTCACGTTTGCGCTCGTGGGAAGTGACTGGGAGCAGACAGTAAAGCTTGAAGACTGCAATGAGAGTCGCTGATGCTTCATATGACTTTCCCTCCGTTTTTTTTTTTTTTTTTTTTTTCTTGAAGTTAGTGTTAATAGAATGGGACGAGTCAGTGTTAGGCTTTCTGCCAGCTGTCACTTTCATCCTGAAGTCACAGTTTATATCACAGACCCTAGTTTATATCATTAAGCTTTGAAAAGTGCTCTGGTCTTTCTGTGCATTTCAGATGCATTTCATGCTTGTTTTGTGATTCTTTGCAAATAAATATATTTAATCTAAAGATCCAAAAAGTTTTTAAAAACGCACTGAGGTGCCCCTTCCTTGTGACTTTCCTCTCTCAGACTTTGTACGACACCGCGTACCTGACGCTGTACAACATCAGCTTCACCTCCCTCCCCATCCTCCTGTACAGCCTCATGGAGCAGCACGTCGGGATCGACGTGCTCAAGAGAGACCCGACCCTGTACAGGTACTGTCCCCCAGACGGCCCCTCCTGAGAGGGCGGGAACAGCAAGGCAGCGCGCTGGCACTTCCCTCCAGCAGACGCCTGGCAGACCTCAGTTAGGGCCGGAGACACTTGGCCTCTGCTGACACACTTGCTTGGCCGGGAGCCGGTTTAAACTGGAAGCGACATAGTTCAAACAGAGGTTCTTCCAGGCTCGCCGGATGGTTTACGCCGCATTTGGGGCATCTGTGTGGAGCCAGTTTGCACTTCCTGAGCTTTCTGACGGTCCTGAAGAAGCCAGGGTACAGGTGTCTGCCTCGTGACCCCAGGACATCTGTGACCTAAGTTAGTCTTTAAAACCATGTGTGTTCCATCCAGTGAGGAAAAAGAAAAACTAACGGCTCTGGCTTCAGTGTGTCTTTTCCCCCAAAAGGTTTTTACTAATGGTATGTAAGAGAGATTTTTCTGCTCTTCAGAAATGCCCACCAAGGTCTCTGGCAGATTCCATATGTTAGTGTTTCCCATTGTCTGCTAAATCGTTTGAGTCCATTTTCATCTGCTGTGAAAACACACCCGAGACTGGGTCATTGATGAAGGAAAGAGGTGTCATGGATGGACTCAGAGTCCCGCATGGCTGGGGAGGCCTCACAATCGTGGTGGAGGGCAAAGGCCTGTCTTCCATGGCGGCAGGCGAGAGAGCGTGTGCAGGGAACGGCCCTTTACGAAACCATCAGACCTTGTGAGACTTAGTCACTATCATGAGAAAAGCACGGGAAGAAAAAACTGTGATTGAATTACCTCCCAGAGGGCCCTTCCCTTGACACGTGGGATTACAGGAGCTACATTTCAAGAAGAGATTTGGGTGGGGACACAGTCAAACCATAGAAGTTAAACTTTTGTTTTTCAGATAATTTTAGATGCATTTGCAGTTGTAAGAAATAATAGATTCTGTGGGCCCCAATCCTGTGTCCCTCAGTGGTGACACATGAGAAACTGCAGTCCAGCATCACATCCAGTGACGTTGTGCCCTTCACCCCTTCCCCCATTCAAATCACCCAGCTTTGCCTGCACTCATGTGCGTGTGTGTACATGACGCGTGTGTGTCCAGGTCTGTGCAGCCATCTCACGTGTGTATGTGATGTGTGTGTACAGGTCTGTGCAGACACCTCACGTGTGTGTGTGTACGTGACATGAGTGTGCATGTTCAGGTCTGTGCAGTCTCACGTGTGCATGTGTTCATGACGTGTGTGTGTTCAGGTCTGTGCAGCCACTTCACATGTGTGCATGTGTGTATGTGACGTGTGTGTGCATGTTTGGGTCTGCAGTCTCACATGTGTACCTGTGTGTATGACACGTGTGCATGTTCAGGTCTGTGCAGTCTCACGTGTGCATGTGTTCATGACGTGTGTGTGTTCAGGTCTGTGCAGCCACTTCACATGTGTACATGTGTGTATGTGACGTGTGTGTGCATGTTTGGGCCTGCAGTCTCACATGTGTACCTGTGTGTATGTGACATGTGTGCATGTTCAGGTCTGTGCAGTCTCCTCACGCGTGTGCACGTGTACATGACACGTGTGTGTTTGGGTCTGTGCAGCCTCACGTGTGTATGTAACACGTGTGTTCAGGTCTGTGCAGCCTCCTCACATGTGTGCACGTGTATGTGACACGTGTGTGTTTGGGTCTGTGCAGCCTCACGTGTGTATGTAACACGTGTGTTCCGGTCTGTGCAGCCTCCTCACATGTGTGCACGTGTACGTGACACGTGTGTGTTTGGGTCTGTGCAGCCTCACGTGTGTATGTAACACGTGTGTTCAGGTCTGTGCAGTCTCCTCACGTGTGTGCACGTGTATGTGACACATGTGTGTTTGGGTCTGTGCAGCCTCACGTTTGTGTGTAACACGTGTGTTCAGGTCTGTGCAGCCTCCTCACATGCGTGCATGTGTGTAAGTGATACTTGTATGTGTGTTCAGGTCTGTACCGCCTCCTCACATATGCCTCCTGCGCCCACCACCACAGCCAAGACCCCCTCACTCCCCTGCCCAGGATCTACAGGACCCATGCATTGGCCTCACTGCCCTCATCAGAATATTTGGCCAGTCTGTGGGATCTTGACAGCTCAGACCCAAAAATAATCAGCAGAGGTGATTAAGGACGGCAATAAGAAGGCAAACTTCTGAATTTGTTGTACATATTTCATAGTCAGGAATCAGTCTTAAGAAAACAGGAGAGACTGTGCTGTTCTAGACATGTCCGAGGGCATCCTGCACATTCTCTCCCTGAACAGGTGTAAGGCATCACGTCAAGAGTGGTTGCAAGCTCCATGAATGTCAGGTGTGTGCCTTGTGCTCCATGTTCGTTACTTTCAAAACCAGAAGCATCTCTCTGCCTGTGACTATGAGAGAGAAAATATCCAAATGAAAGATAGCCAAAGACATGAGTGCCTAGTAAGTTTAGCTGGTTGTGACGAACATTCTGCATTTGTGGCCAGAGCACAAACTTGATGTTTACTGCCCACGCACATCTTATTGCATCGAGACAGCGTCCAGGGGTGGCCACCCAGAGCGCCGGGAGGCGCCGGGCCAGATTCTCGAGGACACAGCCTGTGCCCCTTTCTCCTCACACAGGGACGTCGCCAAGAACGCCCTGCTGCGGTGGCGTGTCTTCATTTACTGGACGCTCCTGGGACTGTTCGATGCGCTGGTGTTCTTCTTTGGTGCTTATTTCATGTTTGAAAACACAACCGTGACGAGCAACGGGCAGGTGAGTACGGGGCTCGGTCGCGCAGACTTAGCTGCCTAGGAATAAACCCTGCCAGGCCCATATGCTTATTTTGTCAAAGCAATTAATTCAGTACAGCCCTTGCGACTTCCCGATGGGGTCAGTCCCCATCTGGGCATAGCTACGGGTCGCTTAAAGATGGTGTTACCGGAGTGCTCAGTGTCTCTGTAGGGAAAGGTCCTGCTGAGGTTTTTCAGACTTTGTGTGTGTAGCTTACAGTTCACCCTCAGCTGATTACCTAGTGGTACAATTACGCCACGCAGACCTTGCTTTTTAAATTTGGGAGTCAGTTCCATGGTGAGCCCGTGTTAGAGGATTTCCCCGAGTACTGCCCGTGAGTCTGTTTCCTTTGCGGTGAACAGATGCGTAGTTTTCGGACGGACATTCAGCTCTCTGGTTGCTGGCCTAATCCCTGGGGGTTTGTTTTATTTGTATCTTGCTTTTTTCTCCTTGCCACTGGCTTCCCTTCCCACCCTCAGATAATGACTACCAACACACATATGGTAAGACAATTACGGGTTTGTCGTTTCTGTGTTTTTGGAGTGCATTACAAAAAAATATTTCTTGAAAATATTTTCACACGTGACTTCCTGTGTGCTTTGTCGGTAGAAACGCTGTTAGCCGCTGCTGCCCTCGCACCTGGAGCTCGCTCTGTGTTAGGAGGGTGCGTGCGCATCCTGGGCATGTCCCTGGCCGGTCCCCGCGGTGTCCGTGTCAGGGTTGGCCATCCAAATTGCCTGGATTCATGGGAGCTTCCCTCGACTTTAAATTAAAGGCAGCACAGGCAGGTGTGGGAGGCCCGCTGGGGACCCGTGCTACCTGAGAGCTGCGCCAGGCCCTGAGCAGATGCCAGAGACCATCCCTACTTCAACGTCCCAGGTGTTAACTAACCGAACAAGCAAACGCCAGTGCTGACCTCAGAGAAAGTCCCTCTTCAGCAGCCCCTTCCGGGTGACTCCTAAACAGAACTCTGCTTCGTTTCTTGTTTAGCCTGACCTCCCTCGCCCTCTGTGTTCGCCCCTCAGACTGATGGTTCAAACACCACAGTCCTGCCGTGTGTCCTGTGCGCCGTGTACCTGCCTAGTCGCTTTCATCTCTCACTGCTGAACTCCGCTGTTACCGTTCGTTATAACTTAAATCCTTTTTTACCAGGTCAATTTTGAGAATCCATTCAAATGTTATTTCACTGTTTTAAAAACTTTACATTTTTCTAGAATGTATTCTTTCTCTTAGTTTATTTTAATTGACTAATTCCTGAATGCCACCGCGCCATGAACATAGTCAAATAGAGCTACCTGTTGATTCTTTGGTGTCTTTTATAAGATGTTCCTCCGGGTTGGGCTTAGGTAAGCATCTTGTATGGATCTTAAAAAGAACTAAGCCCTAGTGTCCTGGGCACTGAGATTCCATAGACCTTAAAAAGAACTAAGCCCCAGTGTCCTGGGCACTGAGATTCCATAGACCTTAAAAAGAACTAAGATCTAGTGTCCTGCCCACGGACGTGCCAGGCTCCTGCCACCTGCCGATAGCAACGGCAAGTCCCATTTGTCCCAGGCTCGACTTCCCAGCTTTCTCTCACAAGCGTCATCCTGGGCCTCTATAGCCACCAGGACATTGAGATCCTGTGGAGGCCGAGGAAAGAGGGTCAGACAGGCTCGACCCCTGCGCAATGTCAGCTCCTGAGGGGCAGGGCCTGGTGACACCCAGATGTCCAGCACAGAACTTCATGGTGTTGCCTGGTGTGTACTCTGGGTTGTTCTGGTTCCGAATTTCAGCATGAATGTGAAGGTGCCTCTCAAGAGCCCCTGGAGATGGCCCCCCTTCAGGGGCGAGGACACGGCCGCCACTGTCCTTGGAAGGCTGCCGGCCGTGCTCCTGAACGAGGTGCTGGCGAGGCAGTGCCAGAGGCTTCTTTTGGCCTTCCCAGCAGGGCCTCTGCAATGTCTCCACCTCCTCCGGTCCCTGGAGCCCCGACGTGTCCCCAGGTGGCTGCACTGCCCTTCCTGGGATCCGAGCGTTCACTAGCTCCTGTTTCCCGGGCTCTTCCGGCAGTCCCCTCCAGCCCCCAGCTGCATCTTGGAAGGTACCTTGAGCCCCCACGGCAGCCAGTTCACCCCCGGGGTGATGCCAGCACTCAGGGAACCTGAGGGCAGTTCTAAGGGCTGACAGCCCTCTTGGTCCTTAGGTAGCAATTGGGGGTTGGGAGCTCACCCCTGAGAATTTTCCCTTCCAACCGTGATGCTCCTGATGGGGTCACAGGGCAGAGGCCCTCGGGAATTGATTGTTCTTAGGTGAGGACTGCTTTGTGTTAAAGACCTAAATTATTCTATAGGAATGTTCTAGATCCTGTGTGGCCCTAAAGGAACAATAGAATTATGGACACCTTTTTCAAAAGTTCACCAGTGGAGCATTTTCTGCACTGACATTGTAAGCCAGAGAACTTCTCATTTTGACGCCACAAATGAGAATGCTAAGACCACAGTGATTTGTTGAACAGCAGGATATTCCTAGGTGAACGTTCAAATGCTTGGAATATGCTTTGATAGAGGTGGGAAGAAGCAGTGAGAACAGATGAGACGTGAGCGGTCCGCGTGTGGGGGGCGGGGTAGGAGGCGCAGGGATCCGCACAGGCAGGGAGGCAGTGGGTGCTGCTGGTGACCGTGACCTTGAGAAGGCGCAAGGTACGCTTGCCATGGGAGATTTTCACACATGAAAGTTAAATTGGTCTGGGTCTGAAGGCCCGAGCAGAAAACTTCCTATAGGAGTACTCATCCTCAAAGGAGGGAGGACGCCGGGGACAGGGGCTTAGCCTGCAGCGGGCGAGGGCGGCCAGCCCCAGAGGCGGCTCTGCTGAGGGACCGAGGCTTTCGGCTGCTCAGGTGCGCGGCTGAGATGTGCCTGTCATGTGAGGACGGGGTCCTACAGAAATCTGAAACAGGAACCTCACTGGGCATGAGGACCAGTTTTCCTCCAGGTCCAGCTGATGTTCCTGTCTGGGTGACATCATGGTGTTGATGTCACTTAGAAAAAAGGGGTTCCTGTGAACAGCCCTTTGAGAAAGAAGATTGGTGTCCCAGTGGTGTCCCAGGGATGCCAGCCACCCCCAGCATCCAACTGGAAATAACAACCAGCAATCATAATAAACTCTCCGCACGTATTAGTCCATTTTCACATAGCTCTAAAAAGCTACCTGAGACCAGGTGATTTATGAAGAAAAGAGGCTTCATTGACCCACAGTTCTGCAGGCTGTACAGGAAACGTGGCTGGGGAGACCTCAGGAAACTTAAAATCATGGCGGGAGGCGGCGGCGGGGAGCAAGAACCTTCCTCACACGGCGGCACGCAAGAGCGCACCGAGGGGAAAGCGGTACACACTTCACACGTCCAGAGAACTCACTCACTGTCCTGAGGTCGGCCGGGGCGTCCACCCCACGATCCGGCCACCTCCCGCCAGGCCCTCCCTCCAGCACACGGGGATTACAGTTCGAGATGAGATTTGCGTGAGGACAGAGCAAACCACGTCACTGCAGTTCACCTGGGGCCCCCACTTCGGGGAACCAAGGGAATAACAGGGCTTTCCAGATGTGTTTCACAATAGCTCCAGGGCGAACCACATCCGAAGGACGTGGACACAGGTCAGTGAGGGGTCAGCGCTTCTCGGGGCCCTGACCGAAATGCCTGATTCCGGGGCCACGTAGCTGTGCTTTCTGTAGAGATTACAGCTGTGGCCCACGCGCTCTGCAGGGCAGGCATCCGAAGGCCTGATGCCCGTCCCAGCTCTGCCATGACCCCCAGACCCAAGGAGCCCCAGCAGGGAGCACAGAGAGGCGGCATCACGGCCCCCAGCAGGGAGCGGGGAAGGTGCGGAGGCTGTGTGAGTTAGCTGTGGCTGTCACCTGTGACACTGCCGGTGGCACACACTGCTTGACGGGGCACCCTCGAGTTGGTGTCATGCTGCCTCCAGCTTTCTCAGAGTCCTGTGTGGAGACGGCCAAGGCGGGGCCCGGGGAGGACGAGGAGGGCCGGGCAGCGTGAGGGGCTTTTCCTCCAGGTCCAGCGGGTGTGCCCGTCTGGGCACAAAGCTGCCCTCACCGTTTGGCCCACAGCCTTGGCTTCCAGTGGCAGCACAGCAGCCTCTCGCCCTCCAGCACCGCGCTGGCCGCCCGCGCTCACAGGCTGCTGCCCACCACAACTGTTCCTAGAGTCAGGAAGTCTTCGGCCCCAGAAGCAAAGCCACGAAGAGAGAGCACTTTCTGGCAAGAGCGCAGCGGGCCTGTCACCCTGGCTCTGAGGACACTGGGGCCGGGTGTTCTTCCTCACGGGCCACTGTCCTGTGACTCGGCAGCTCCTCACCCCCATCCAAAGCTAGCAGACCCCACACCCTGGAAATGTCCCTGCCACGGCCAGGCGTCTCCCTGGGTGCAAGGCTGCCCCGGCCAAGAACCACAGCGTGTGCAGAGCTGAGTGACACTGGGCCTGTGCTTCCAGCCCAGAGGAAGAGGCCGGTGTTCACCACAGAAGTTCAAACGCTGTTGTCTAGGATCTGGCCGTGGGAGGACTTAGCCCACACCCTCACCCCAGCTGAGTTGGGGCTGTGGTGATAGGCAGACTGTTTTGGTTGCAAGTGAATTCCGAAGAAAAGCCATGTGTATTACAGCTTTTTAATTCTTTAGAAAACAAAATTCCCTGAGAGGCGCAGTTCACAGAATCCCACAAACTAGAAATGGGCCACAGTGAAGGAAAGCAGTTCTCGTGGGATAAAGTTTCCAGTCAGGGTTTTCACCGAGCCAGGGGCCCTGGGTAGCAGGCCCTTTTTTTGGCTTGTGCCTCGTGCGGTAGAGAGGCGTGTGGTCCTCAGGGGTCCACTGCGCCATCCTCATGAGCAAGGCATGTGGTCCTCAGGGGTCCACTGCGCCATCCTCATGAGCAAGGCGTGTGGTCCTCGGGTCCACTGTGCCATCCTCATGAGCTGGGCGTGTGGTCCTCAGGGATCCGCTGTGCCATCCTTAGGGGTCTGTCTGTGTCTGTGCTTCCCCAAACCTCGGTGCCCTTTGCATCCTGCTGTGTTGCCAGCTGGCAGCTGGTGGGTCCCGCTGGCCTTCCCTCCTCCGCAGCCTCCTGGGTGTGGCTGCTGGCGGATCTCTGTTCTGGCCACACGCAGGGCAGCCTCTGTCCAGCTCTGTCCTGCCTGCCTGCTTGTCTTCCCTTCCCGAGGAAGGTTCCCCAATGAGAAGCCCTGGAGCTTCCACCTCTGCGTGGGTGCCCGGCTGTTTTCCCTGATCATGCACTCACAGAACATTCCAGCCGCTGTTCTTCCACAGCAGGCAGGAGTCTGAGCTGAGTTCAGAAGGGAACAGACACAAAGGTACAAGACTATTCCTGAAACCTGCACAGCGTGGCTGGGTCATCAGGCATCCGTCTCTTCTACATAAAGCACAAAACAGAAAAAGGAGGTTCGCAGGTCCTCAGGTTCCCCCACGTTCGCATTGTGGATGTTTCAATGCCAGCCGTGAGGGAGTTTCTGAGCTTAGTTTGAGACGTTGGGACCAACCGACATCTGTTATGGCTGAGAGCCTTGAGCAGGGCTGGTGTCAAGAGCAGGCAGAAAGTTCCGGATAGGTGGGCTCTGAGCCCCTCACTGAGCCACAGACTGGGGTGTCCTGCTGTGCCCCAGGAGCGGGGGGGGGGGGGGGGGCTGTTGCATCTCGTTTTACATGATAAAAAGAAAACATAGTTCTTGTATCTGTGAGGTTTGAAGTGTTAGCAAGCAAGAAAAATGAGATGTATTTTCTAAAACTTTACATAAAAACAAGATGACTTGGACTGTTTTCCCCAAACAGATATTTGGAAACTGGACGTTTGGGACGCTGGTGTTCACTGTGATGGTGTTCACGGTCACACTAAAGGTCAGTGCTCCCACACCCACGTCCCCCCAGCCACAGGGAGTCCCTGGTGTCAGTCACACCAAAGTTGAGAGTTCTGATGCTCACGTTCCACCCCCCCCCCCCACCCCCCAGCCACAGCCAGTCACTGCTGTGCAGGCCTCACCCCTCTGAGCTCTCTGAATTAGAACTTCGTACTAAGGCTGGAAGCCACCCTAAACCCAGCCCAGGCCAACTCCTGCAGCACCCCTGGGCATCCTCATCCTGCTGTTTAGACAAGTAATGCACAGCCACTCAGCACACCAGCCACCCCGTGTGTAAACCCCAGAACTATGTCGAAGGAAACCTCAGGGGAGCGCTGCCTCTTGGTGAAAGAATTCAGGCTAGAATTCTTTTCAGTGGCAAGCAGCCCTTCCCCCAGCGCCATCAAAATACATTTTAATTGGAACAAATTAATGTATTTTGGAAAATTTCACTCTTTTTTAAGTCCAGTGAAATTCTATACAGAATGTATCACTGTGAAATCTCAAAACCTATCAGACTGAGTCTTAAAAAGTGATAGCAAAACATTCCTAAAGTGATTTTTTCAGATAGTGATATAAACAACACCTGAATCTAAACTAACTTTCTAATCTAAACACAGTGGCTTACGCCTATAATCCTAGCACTTTGGGAAGCCGAGGCAGGTGGATCACCTGAGGTCAGGAGTTCGAGACCAGCCTGGCCAACATGGCGACATGGCCGTGTCTCTGCCAAAAATACAAAAATTAGCCAGGTGCGGTGGTGAACGCCTGTAATCCAGCGACTTGGGAGGCTGAGGCAGAGCGCTTGAACCCGGGAGGCACAGATTGCCTGAGCTGAGATCGCACCACTGCATTCCAGCCTGGGCGAGAGAGAGACTCTGTCTCAAATAAATACATTTTAAAAAGTAACCTTCTTAGGTAGTGACATAAACAACACCTTAATCTGAGGTGACTTTCTTCGGTGGTGATGTAAACACCTTAATCCATGGCCCCCACACCCTCATCTGGGAAATGACCCACGGCCCTTTCTCCGGGATCCGGGACTGTGGCGTCACCACGCCCCCCTCTCAGGCTGTGTGAGGTGTGGTTGTGACTTCCTGGGCGGTTTTATGTGGGTATTGAGTCGCCAAGGCTGGGTCTCCTGTTTGGTTTCGTTTCTCGTCACCCCCAGCTCTCTCTCCTGTCACCAATCCTGACTACTCACTGCCTTTTTTTTTCCTTTTAGCTTGCGTTAGACACACACTACTGGACTTGGATCAACCATTTTGTCATCTGGGGGTCACTGCTGTTCTACGTCGTCTTCTCGCTTCTCTGGGGAGGAGTGATCTGGTAAATATCTGATAAATAACTGATAATCTGGTACCTGTCACGTGAGTGTTACTACCTCAGTCGTCTGGCACTATTTTTTAATCAGGGGTTGAAGACGCATTTTCCAGCGAGGCTGCTGGTTGGGGCCAAAGTTTGTTAAATACCTACTGTGTGCTGGGCGTCATGTGGGGTCCTGGGATACACCTGGGGGCAAGACACAGCAGGGGTTGGTCCCTGCTCCTGTGACCTGCACCTGCGGGAGAGAGATGCTAACTGGTAACAGCGAGTGGTGAGTTCTGTGGAGGACCAGACCAGGATTCTGCACCAGGGGACCTGTGTCAGACTGAAGGGCTAGAGATGGCTTCTCAGAAAAGGTCATCGTTTAAACTGAAACCCGGAAGAAGGGCAGCGTCACCGCAGCACGTCCCGGCTGCTCACCGCCTCCCAGACGAGGCGCCGGCCAGGCATTCGCGTTCGACAGGTGTCGTCTCACTCCATCCTCACGCACCGCAGACGACATGGGTCCGGGCGTGTGCGTGGCAGGGCCAGACCTTGCCCACGGCAGCCTGACTCCCGGGGGCCAGCAGGAGGAGCGCAGGCCTGGGCGGGGGAGGTCCTCAGTCAGTGGGAGCCGTGGCCAGCAGAGAGGGGCCGGGACCAGGCTGCAGAGCAGGCAGGGCAGCCTCCTGGCCCGCCGGCTGTGGGGATCCTGGCTTGAGGCTGCCATGGTCAGTCGAGTCATTGGAGGGCTGTGGGCAGAGCCCAGCGGAGTCGGGCGGCTGCGTGTTGAGCTGGTGAGAGCGATGCAGGCAGGGTGGTCAGTCCAGAGACGGTCATGGGAAGCCAGGAAACGACGCTGGGTGGTGGCCCCAGACCGGATCCCAGTCTCAGCCTCGGCCACAGCCCTCTGCAGCCCTGGGGCCAGGGCAACCCTCAGGACCCCTGACCTGGGCGGGATTGTCAGCTCAGGAAGCGTCCCTCCAGATTCTCCCGTTCAGGCGGCGGCCCCTGGTGGCCCCGGCTCGCATTACACAGTCCCAGAGCTGAGAGCCGAGCTTCAAGGATTCCAGTCGCCTGCCTGCCCCAGAGAAGGCCGCCCGGCCTCGGAGAGCCCCGCGTTCCAGCAGCCCCGAAGGCTGTGGCTGAGTAAGAAGATCCCATCCCAGAACCTCTCCGAGCCAAGGGGCCACGGCGCGTCCGCCCGGGTAGAGCCCCCGGCCTCTTGTTTCATTTCCTAAAACACTGATGTGCTGGGAGCTCGCCACATCACCCCCTCTTGGTGACAAGACCCATCCTCCTGCCCGCCACCGGCACCGCATGGGAGCCCGCAGCCCCGTCCCAGCCCTGCCGGTGGCTCCGCGTCCCCTGTCACCCACCGCGCGTGCTCCTGTTTCCCTCCGTGGTCCACACCCCTGCTCACTGTGCTCCTGGGGTGGGCCCCGTCTCTGTGACTCTGCCACTGTCCATGGTGCCCGGGACGTGGAAGGCGAGTGGGAATCCTTACCGGGAGGCACGGATAGAAGTGGCTCTGTGGGCTCGGGCTGGCTGTGGGGCCCCCGGTCCCACCTTGCCAGCTCAAGGAGCCCGACGAAGACATCTTCTTTGAATTACCCTCCTTCCGGGGAGGGCGTCATTGCCCGCTCTGTTTTGATGGCCAGCGCTAGCACAGCCTTCCCACCTGATGGCCGAGGCGTCGGGATAGAAAAGCACCCCCGTTCCAGTCCCCTTCTTTTTGCGTCTGTGAAACTGAACTTCAGAGACTTCTGTTTTCCCTTTGAAATGATGTCACAGAATTCCTCCTCTCGTTCCTCTTGCCCAGCATTGCCGGGAGGTTCCACATTCATTTTTTACATGATACATTGAGAGCAGGCTACATGGCTTGCCAAGCAACTCTCACTGACGAAGGTGCAAACTCCCAGGACAGACGGCCCCGTCCCCGACGAGTACAGGCCTCACCTGCGGCTTCTCTTCCCTGCCCCTCAGGCCGTTCCTCAACTACCAGAGGATGTACTACGTGTTTATCCAGATGCTGTCCAGCGGGCCCGCCTGGCTGGCCATCGTGCTGCTGGTGACCGTCAGCCTCCTTCCCGACGTCCTCAAGAAGGTCCTGTGCCGGCAGCTGTGGCCAACGGCAACAGAGAGAGTCCAGGTATGGAGCGTCCCCAGCCGGGGCAGGGGTGCCCCAGTGCCCTGGCCTTAGGACTGGGAGATGACCGTTTTGACAGATAGCGTGAAAAGTTTGGGTTTCATGAAAATATGGTCTGTCCAAGTATCGTTAATGAGATTCCCAGTGACGCATGATGTTAAACGTCTGGGAAATTTGGTATGACTGATGTTTATGTTTCAGCCTCAACAGTCATCTGAAATAAGACACAGATAAGAGAAAAAGATTCATACAGAAGGCAAATTATTTTATGTAAATGCAAGATTTTTTAAGATTAATCATTACTTTAAAAGGTTGAATGACATAATTTTTAAGGGGGGTAAATTTGGCTGGAAATGGAAGCATTTATACCAGGAAATGCTGGTGTTGGCGGAGCTGCTTATTTTCCACACTCCCAAGTTTTAGCCACAAGCAGAATTCTGGGTCCTGGGAAGATGTGACGATGCTGAGTGCCCCCCGCCCAGGTGCAGGGTTCGACAGGTGTGAGGACTCGGCCCCCGGCCCCCCATCCTTTGCAGCAACTGGGCTCTTGCTTCAAGCTCAGGCCTGGAGTTGAGGGACAGCCCAACCCTAAATCAGGGGCAGTGACCGTGTCTTCTGCTGCTGTCACAAGAAGCCTGCCTGCCCTCGGCGGGCCACCGCACCTGTCACAGGACTCTGTTAACAATGCAGGTTTTCAAGTTGCATTCCCCCTTTTTTTTTTTTTTTTTTTTTAAGACAGAGTCCCGCTCTTTCGCCAGGCGCCAGTCTGGTGTGCAGTGGTGCAATCTTGGCTCACCGCAACCTCCGCCTCCCAGCTCCAAGCAATTCCGCTGCCTCAGCCTCCTGAGTAGCTGGGACTACAGGCTCGCACCACCACACCCAGCTAATTTTTGTATTTTAGTTGAGACAGGGTTTCACTATGTTGGCCAGGATGTTCTTGATCTCTTGACCTTGTGATCTGCCTGCCTCAGCTTCCCAAAGTGCTGGGATTACAGGCATGAGCCACCGCACCTGGCCCATTCCCCAGAATTTCTAATTGCCCTGTGAGGTGGGGCCCTGGACTGGGCAGGGCAGAAGCCCGGTGGGGAGGCCCCGGCAGTGGCCACTCCTGCAGGCTGTGAAGCTGCCCAGGACAGACACAGCGGCGCAGGCGGGAGGAAGACAGAGAGCAAGGGCATTCTGGGGCCCCAGCCCTGACTGACTCCTGCAGCCCAGACACCCGGGGCCCGGCTCCCAGATGGGAGGGAAGACAGGTCGCCCTCCTCGGGGCACAGTCCCACCCACCCCCCCTCCAGCAGTCAGAATGGGATCCTGGCTTGAAAGCCGTCATTGGTGCCTGTTTGAAATGTTGAAACCGACGCCAGCAGTTCCTGGCACTCCCTCCTTCATGCCTCCTGCCACGGTTTGTAAAATCAGAGCGAGCAAAGCTCACAGTGAGGAAACCCCCTCTCAGCATAGTGAAGATGTCCACGCACAGCTCCACGGCCTCGGGGACCAGGGGCAGGAGAAATACAACAGGATGCACGTGTCAGCTCCTCTGAGACAGTCCCACCGCGGGCCTCTGTGCAGGGAGGGGAGCCCTGCCTGTGACCAGCCAGCGGGGGCAGGAGCCGGGGCCCAGCCTGAGACTCCATGGCCCCCAGTGCTGCAGGGAGACTTGCACCAGGCAGCCACTGCCCAGCCCTGTAATGGCACTTTTCTCGAAGCGTGGTCCTTGGCTTCACAGCGGGCACACATGTTATGGCAGGGCTCTGCGCACGGGACACATGTCATAACCACATCCCATACATGGGGACATGGCAGTCAGGCAGGTCACGAGGACACCGGGCACAGAGGAGGCAGCAGGGCTGGTGTCTGACACCAAGGGTGAGCAGGTACAGCTTGGGGGTGTCCGCCGGGCCCCCAGCTGTGGCCACAGCAGTGTGGCTTGGTGTTTATGAGAGTCTCAGCCCTACCTGGCCCCAGGGCGCTCGTGGATGCAGTGGTGCTTGGTCAGAGATGCCCAAGCACACAGGACATGACCTCGGGGCGTTAGGAGGGCCTCTTCCCCGGGACTCTGGGCTCTTCCGGACAGTACGCATGCAGCCTCCAGAGTCAGGGCTGCTGAGAGCCGTGCCCCGGACACATCTGACCACAGGCCTTCCGCTCTGTGGCCCGTCCCCAGGGTGGGCGGGCCTCGGGGCACTGTGGGAATGCCAGTCAGGACCCTCCCTGTCCCACCCTTTGTTTAGAAGCCCCTATTCTGCTGTGGGTCTCGGCATCCCACAAGGGCCCCAGCAACCCTGATGAAAAACCACGCAGGGACCTGCAGGAGGCATGAAGCCAAGGGTGGAGGGCTGGCAGGTCACAGCGTGGGCACCGGTGTCTGTCCAGAGTGGCCAGGCGAACGTGCATGTGGTGGTGAGCCTCTGACTAACTCCACTCTGTCTCTTGTTTCTCTCTCCTTCCTGTTTTCTTCTGTCTTCTGACCGCTTTGCCTAAACTCCCACACCTTGTTCACACGCCCCTGTGCGTGTGGCCACTGACCTCGGGACTCAGACTAAGAGCCAGTGCCTTTCTGTCGAGCAGTCAACCATCTTTATGCTTTCTCAGACTTCCAGCAGCCTGAGTTTCTGACGGAACAAGGTGATACTCCCTGCCTTCCGCGCGCTTGGGGCGGTAGACCTGGGGCAGCAGGCTCCACCCCTCCCAGAGCCCCGAGTCCACACGCTGTAGCACAGCGTCCGCAGGCGCCAGGCACAGCAGCCCCACACCAGGAAGCCCACTACCACTTCACCTTCAGACTGCTGGTGGGCTATGTTTTCCATCAGTCACATGTAACCAGGGCTTCTCCCTCAGCGTCTGTCCACACAGCCCGAGACCCCACCCGTGAAGGCTCGGACAGAGCTGACAGTGAGAGCCGGCCATATGACTCCTCACACAGGTGTCAGAGGGGTCCCTAGGCAGGAAGGGGTGGTCACCCAGGCCCTGAGCTCAGCACAGCCTTCCCTCCGCAGCCTGCAGGGCAGGGACCACCAGGCCTCCTCCCTCACGCACCCACTTCCGTGCCCATTCTGCAGCTGGAAAGACTGAGGCAGCTAGCGTCACATGGTGTGCTCAGGACCCATGCATAATTCAGAAAACGGGACCCAGGCTGAGCCACAAAGCTGGAGACGGGGACAGAAGTGTTTGGTGTCAAATGTTTGACCAAATTCCCTTTTTAAGTTTCTTTAAATGAAGACTTCATTGTTTTTTTAAAAAGCCTTTTATTAATAATTCGCCTTAAAAATGGCCACCCTGGCCCTTCTGGGCAACGCAGAGGTGTTCGCATGCCACTTTCCTGAGGTGGCATCCGTGGTCAGAGCTCTCGTCAGGGTGCAGGCTGCAGGGGCCACGCGTCGTCAGGTCGCCTTCTGTCTTTCAGCGTGTGCTCCTGCGCCGTGTGCTTGGGGCACCGTGGGAACGCCAGTGGGGATCCTCCCCCGTCCCACCCTTTGTTCACACATGCCTCAGAATCAGGGATGCTTTGGAAATACATACCTGGTATTACTGTTTTACCAAACGCAGCTTAGAAAAATGCCCAGAGTAGAAAAAGGCTTTTTTTCCCTTTAATAATATCATCTTCTATATATTTTAAACACTATTTTTAACTGGCAACATGGTCTTTTTTTAAGTCCAAGTAATTAATAGGAATCAAAATTTTTCTAATTTAGTGTCATCAGAATTTGTTAGATTAAATTACAGAATTTCATCTCGCCGTTTTCATACTTGAAAACATTCAGGATGAAATCACTAGGAGCACTTTAATAAGTCATAGGAGGCCCTAAAGAAACTGAGTACATCACACCAACTCTGGGATAAAAATACACATTGTTTAACTATCGCTGAAGTTCGCTGGGAGCTGATTTGCTTCTGAGCAGGTGCAGAAGCTGAGCCCCGCTTCTTAGTGACCACGGCACGGAGGTTGTCCTGGCCTCCGCGAGGCCTCGGGCCCCAGCGTGGCCCCTGCAGGCAGGGCCGGCACGCACCTGAACGCAAAGCGCCCAGCACGCACAGGACACGCTGTGGTGCTGAGACCACCCGCGTTCCGCAAAACTTTGGAGGAATAGACATGTCAGCAGTCCTGACGCGGGCATACGCTACTTCAGAAGGATGGCTGCCTTTTAACCTGTTCCTATGGGAAGGAAAAACCTCGCGGGCATCAGGTGTACGCGTTATATATGTGCAGCTCACATATATAAGTCCACGCTGGCACCCCTCTGTGATCTGTCTGCAGTTCACCTCTCCGTCACTGTCCCTGGCAAGGCTGGCAGCCTTAGCCTCTTTCCTGCTTCTCCTCGCCCGGACGTTCGCCCACTCGGACCTGCGGTTCTTCAGCTCCTGCGCTTCCCTTATTCTTTGAATAGACTGAGCCTGGGCTGCAGGATCTCAGTGGAGCTCTGTGAGCACGTTGGCCTCGGGACACTCGGCCGCAGGGCCCTGGCAGAGCGGCTCCTGGGGCTGGCTGGCTGCCATGGAAACGGGCATGTGGCCAGATGTGTGGCTTCAGGATTCCAGAGGTGCCCGTGGACCTTCCAGCTGAGGGACTGAGACCCTCTGCCTCCCACAGGTGCCGTGACCTGTACCTGAGCTGGAGGCTGCCTCCGTTCTGGGCTTGGGCTCCCCCTGGGAGCGGCCCTGCTGGGACAGCGTCTGTTTTCCCGGAGAGGCCCCGAGCCCTTGCCCTGGCAGCTCCATGACGCCCCATGCAGACTTTAACAGGGGCTCAGAGCCTCTTCCTGCTGGGGCCCACAGATGGTGCAGGCAGAGGCCCGGGTGCTCCTGGTTCCCATGGGTGGCAGCTCAGTAGCCCCGCGTGGCCCGTGTTGGGTGGCACCGCTCAGTGTCTTTCCTCGCCTTGCAGAGGGGCGCGAAGCACAAGGCTCCGGTCCAGGCCGCACAGCGCAGCGACGGGCCCCTCCTGAAGGATCTCCTGCGGCGGCCGCGGCGCAGTTAGCTCCACGCTAGGTAACGTGCGGCCGCTCGGTGCCGCCCGTGTGTTGTGACTCAGATCTGTTTTCCTCCAAAGTTTTGCTGTGTTGTGCTGTGCTGTCTTTGGTAACAAAGGTTCACAGTGAAAAAGAGCAGCCCTCTTTACACACACATGCGTTTGCTGTCCCAGGTAAGTGGCACGCCTGAGGGCACGCTGACTGCACATGGAGCATGCTGTGCACACACACACACACAGGTGTACACGCACCCCAGGTGTACACGCACACAGGTGCACCCGCACCCCAGGTGTACACGCACACAGGTGCACCCGCACCCCAGGTGTACACGCACCCCAGGTGCACACCACGCAGCCTGAGCAGGCCCAGCAACATCAGATACCGTCCTGGTCTTTCGGGAGAAACAGCTTCACTTAAAAGGCCTCACAGGAAGGAGCCTGCTTTGAAATCACATGTGGATATTGCATGATTCATGTGGAACCTGCACCCAGGCAGGCCTGCCAGAGCACATAGCTTGTCACCTGTCTGACAGCCGTGGAGGCCGTGAGGACACCTGCCCCTGCCGGCATTTCCACCGCTGCCCCCTGGTCTGAAAGTCGGCTCACCTGGGGACGGCCCCCCAACAGATGGTGCATGCTGCCGGCCTCCTGCTGCTCCCCACATCTGTGCACTTCCAGGCCCCGATGGGCTGTCAGTGAGAAGCCATGCAGGCCCCATCCGTGTGGTGACACCCAAGGCAGCAAGCTGAGGGGACACAAGCCAGACACATCCAGCACGACACCAGCCCGGGGCCTGTGGGGTGGGGCCTCCCCTCTCTGGGGCAGTGAGTGAGCTGTTATGTCCGAGGGTCTCTGGGTATGGGACGGCATTTGAGCTGTCACTGCCCAGGATGCCAGCTACAGGGAGGAGGCCCGTAGGCTTCCTGTCCATGGCCCGTATCCCTGGGGCCCCTGGGTTCTTCCATGGGATGGTGGGACGGGAGGACGGTACTCTGTTAGTACCAAAAGGGAGAGGTGCTCGTTCCTACACAGAGACCCCTTGCCTCTGTGTGGCTTCTCTGGGGGTGGTAGGGCGGAGGGGTGGATCCCACCTGACATGCCCTCAGGATGAGGCCATGTCCTGAGTTGAGTCTAGCAGTTCCTGCAGGAGGTGACGGTCGCGAGTGCGTCCCAGAGTGACTCAGCCCCATGGGGATCCCCGAGACTGACGGTGTGTCTCTCATTCTCTCAGCAGAATGGGTGTGCACAGCCTTGGGACCGAGACTCAGAATTCACCCATCTTGCCTCTCTGCAGAGCCCAGGCTACCAGAGCACCCGTCCCTCGGCCGCCTGGAGCGGCTGCAGGCCTCAGCGGGTGGCACTCGCGGTCTGGAAGGGGAAGGTGTCCGCGGAGCCCCCACCCGCCCCCAGCTGTTCCCATCACTGCTGCAGTTCCAGCCCGAGGCACAGCCGCCCTGGGTCCCTCGTGGGAATGCTCGTGTGATGGGCGACCCCAAGCCTGTGGAGACTGTGCTTGTGCCTCTTCCTGGCCCCAGCAGGCAAGGAGGGGCCACAGGCCTTGCCTCAAGCGTGGCTGTTGGCCATCTGGACTAGCGCTGTGGTGGTTCAGCCACAGTGGTGGCCTCTGGGCATTCAGCTCAACTCAGAAGGGACATTCTGCCAGCCCACCCTCTGCGCTGTCAGGAAGAGGCCTGTGTCTTCACCCACCTGCCGTCATCAGCCTTTGCTGTCACTGGGAGAGAAGAGCCATCCAGGGACCTGTGGTGGCCCACGTGTGGACGCTGCCCGCTGTTGTGTCCTGCATGCCTGGCTGCCGCCAGTGCCCTCCGTAGGACGAGGTGAAGCTGTGTCAGCACGTCCTTTACTCAAGAACCCTCAACCCTCTTGCTGTGGGAAGGGCCAGGTCACTCAGACACTGTCGTCCCCACCGACGCAAGGCTGAGCCTGCCTGCCCTGTGCGTCAGGCTGACTGAACTGCGGTCTCTTCCCATCACCGGCAGCCTCCTGGAGAAAACTGCCACGTGGGAGGACGACCACGCCAGCAGCTCCCGGCCCTGCAGCAGAAGCGCCAGGATGTCCGTCGGCCACGCGCCTGAGCACGGAGCCGTCAGCCTGCCCCCACCACTTTTATGGGAGAATGTTGATTTCGTGGTTGCAAGGGACAGGGGGACAGATACTTGGCTGTGATGGGCAGATATCCTCTGTCCCCATGGAGGGGTGACCACCAAGGTGGTGTTCATGCCCCAGAACCTGTCTCAGGCTGATGGGGGCAGCCCACAGGAAGGGGGTCAATCCCACCGGGCTCTGCCTCCCGCGTCCCCACATCCCCACGCAGGGCTCTCCTTCCTCTTAGGATTCTGTTCAGCGCTGCTCTGAGTGAGTTAGCAACCCCCCGGCTGCTGTGATAGGAAGTCCCTGTTGCTCTCTGTACCGGCATTTCTATTTCTAGAAACCTTTACGTAGCCTTAATGGTCCTTAAAGAAGACATTTCAGTGTGAAATTCAGACTTCAGACACTGAAACTGCTGCCTTTTGGGAAAGCACCGTGGGATACACAGGAGCCGCCCGCGCGCCCGCCCGCACGCACCGCGCCGGGAAACGGGGCTGCGGCAGGGGAAGCCCAGGGCGGTTCTGAGGTGCTTCACAGTAGGCGTTTTTGGAAGCTCAGATTTCACCATTTGATTGTATAATCTTTTACCTAGAAAATATTTATTTGAACTAGAGGATAAATCAACGGTAAGAACAGTGAACACGGTGGCTGGGATGAACTGAGGGCACAGACACCACACCAAAGATTAGGATAGTGAGCAGCTGGCTTCCGCCGACAGAACGCCGAGGACGCGCCCTGTCCCGAGGGGCCGTCCCGCCCCGAGGTCTGTGTGCGGCCGCCCTGGCTTGGCAGCCCTGCCCACGCCACCCCGCAGACAATGGTGTGTGCATTTTTACAGCCCTTTTTAAGAACCCAATATGGGTATAAATGTAATACCTGTAGGGAGACAGGTTCTCTGTATGTTCAGTTAACAAATTATTTGTAATGTATTTTTTTAGAAATCTTAAAATTGCCTTTGCACTGAAGTATTTTCATAGCTGTTTATATCTCTTTTATTCATTTATTTAACATATGGTCTAATTTTAAAACTATGTTTTTAAAGCTTTCCTTTTTAAGTTTATGAAATTTTGGCCACTTTACATTTAGATGCTGGGGAGATGTTCCAGTCTCTGATGAATGTGAATTTCCAGGTTTGATTTTATTCTCCACACATGCCTCTTCCCTTTCTTGGTATTTCTGGTGGCGGTGATTAGTTGAACAGCATATTTAAGGTACGATGATTTGCTATGCTTTTTCTTTACAATTCATTGCAGTTTCATCTGCTTTCTATGTTTTGTTAATTTCCATCCTTCAGCCTTAAAAATAGAAGATTCTCACATGAAGGGTTAGTAAGCTGGGGCCCAGTTCTGCTTGTGCCGAGATAGTCACCACGTACCTCTGACCACAGGTCTTAGTGTGACAGTCACTAAACTTTTACACACTCCCAGACATCTTTTTAAAATTGCTTGGGAAATTATTAAGTGAATGTGCCTGATAATTTGAACTAGACAAGCGGCATGAGACGAGAAATGAAAGGATGGGAAGACCCTCAGTGACTGACGTTGCAGCTGTGACTCCAGGCAGTTTCCACCTCACACTAGTTAGTATTTACTTGCCTTAAACTAACTTTGAAGCAAGTAATGTCAACTTTAAGCACTTTGTTTTAAAAATCTTATTCGCTGCTGCACATGTTAATGAATTACCAACTTGTAACTCGGCATGTTGGTCAGATACACGGTTGCTGCTCCACACCCAGTCCCTGCCACAGATCGTCTGTCTCATACACGCACAGGCAGGCCCGCTGCACATGAGTTCCCTTCGCTTTGGCTCCATTTCACTCACAGCCATGTACACACATGCAGGCTTGCACACAGGAACACATGTATACATATGCACATGGACACACAGGTATGCAAGCTCCTACAGGCATGCATGCACACAAATGTGTACACAGTGTGTGTGAGCTCCTACACTTATACACACACATGTACGGACACCACAAAAGCATGTGTGAGCTACACACATAGGCAATCCATGCATAGGTGTACACATACCACAGGTACATGAAAGCTCCTACACACAGAATGCATGCATGCACACACACCACAAACAAGCTAAGTTCCTGTACATGGACGCGTGAGTACATACATGCATGTATATTAAGCACATATGGACAAGCTCCTATGGGCTGGTCTCACATGCCTATGCACACCAGAAATACCTATGAGCTTTTATACCTGTACACATGGATACACACATGTACATTCACTACAAACGCGTGCAAGCTCCCACGTGTGCACACGTGAGCTCCTACACATGTGCACACCCCCAGACGTGCAGGCTCCTGCACTCATGAATGCATGTATACACACATGTTTGCATACATGAACACGTGTGCACACATGAATGCACACACATGCACCCCTGCCTGGTGTCCCACACCGCATTCTTCCTCCTTCCTGAGGGCCCTGTGAGGGGCCTCTGGCCAGGCGTGGGAAGATCGGGCTCCCTGGACCCTGCCCCATGCCTCCGTGCGAAGAAGAGTCCTCCTGGTAGAATGTCTGGGTTTTGCAGAGCAGGCCCTGGGGGTGAAGCCGCAGCTTCACTTACACAGCTGCTCTGTGCGCCACGCTTGGCATCCTGGACAAGGCCCTTTCCCCCAGGGAGGTCCGGCCCCACAAGATGAAACGTCCCCTCGGCTCAGCCCTAAACCAGGCGGCCACAGCAGGGCTGGCTGCAGCAACGCCACACCTCATCCCCGGCACGTCAGGGAGCATGGCCAGCCTTCCGCCACAAGCCAGCGGGGCAGGGCCACAGCCTCTTCAAGCCCCAGTCAGCCCAGCCTGTGTCTGAGCAGACGCGGCGAACGAGCAGGCCACACAGCCTTGAGGGAGCAGGCCAGGCATGGCCAGCCTCTCCCGCACGTGACCATTCGGCTTGCCGAGCGTTTCAACACCTGTTTAGATGTGCCGTTGGGACTCCACTGAATTGAGCCTCGGCCCGGGGTCCAGTGCCATAGCAGGAAACCTCCAGCCTCCTTCAGACCACTCTGTCCATGTGTTCTGCACTGACTCGTGTTGAATGATACAACCACTTTTATTTAATCTTACTGTTATTTATTTGACAACTCAGTGTCCAACAGCTTGATATGCAGGTCCATGCATTCCACATCTCTTTAGGAAGCTACCCATTTGTAACTTTAAAAACAGGAAAAATATCAGTTGGCAAATGCGATTTTTTTTTATTTTTAGCTAAAGGTGGGTGAACTTGAACAAAAATGGTTCTCATGTTGTGTCTATAGGCAGCTTTGATGGGGATGTGTTAGAAGTGTCATGAAAGTATGATTCTACTTTTGCAGAAAAAAATCTAAAGATCAATTTATATAGCTTTATTTTTTACCTTATCAAAGTATACAGAATTTTAATATGCATATATTCTGTCTGACTTAAAATTATAATGTCTGCATTACCATTTAAAATGTCTATCCATTATGTAATGTAATAAAAGAAGGTCTTCAAAAATGTACTTAACACGAATGATATCCATAGCTGTCATCATCATAAATACTGGAGTTTATTTTTAAATTATTGAACATAGTAGGTGCATTTAACATAAATCAGCCTCCACACAGTAACATTTAACTGTTAATTCATTAATCTGCTTTGAAAAATTAAATTGTGAATTAAACCAAATATAACATTTCTGTAAAGTTTATTTTGTATGCTCCTGTTTTTAACTTTTATTTCTGTAGATAAACTGACCTGATAATATTAATTGGACTTTTCTCTAGATTATCTAAGCAAGAGACCTGAATCTGCTTGCAATAAAGAATAAAAATCTGCTTCAGTTTCTTCATAAATGAAATCACACAAGTGGCCTGTACGTTTTCTGCCAATAGAAACAGTGTAGTAAGAACACTTTCTCAGCGTGCTTCTGTGTGGGACGGAGGTGAAGAGCCCAGTGTGAGTGCTGTGGGCCCTCCCTGGCTGTTCACCCGGCCGCCACCCCCCGCAGAGACACCAGGTGTGCTGGGTGCTGACCCCCCTGGATGCCAGGGCCTGCACAGAAAGGGAAACTCAGGACTGGGCTTCCCAATCTTCTGGTTCGTCCCTGCTCTTAGCTCCTCCTGACTGATCTCTGCCAAGCCCCTGCCTGCCACCTCGTTCCTGGGGTCTAGGCGCCCCCTTCCAGCCCACTTCTCCCTTCCTCTTGACCAAACCCCAGGCTCCTCCAAGCCCTTCAGCCTCCAGGGCTATGTCAGCCGGACCCAGCTTTGCCCAGTCTGAGGTGGAGGGCAATTCCCTGTCTCCTGCCCCTCCCAACACTGGCAGAATTTTGCGTGCTGCCACGGAGCCCCCATAATGCCCCTTGGCCTCTGAGGCCATGGCCTTGTCCCGACCCTGGCCTCGCCCTCTCAGTCCCTGGCCCTGCCCCCGGCCCTGCCTGGGTCATACTCTGCAGTCTTGTGCCTTGTCTGGAAACACCAGCTTCACAACGCCACCAGCTTCCAGCTTCTGAGATCCCGGCTCCACTGGGGCTCCCGGAGAGGGGCCTTTGTGTGAATCCTGGACTGTCCCTGCTGGCCGGTGCCTGCCCAAGTCCCGCCTGGCCACACCTCCTCTCTGTGCCCAGTCACCCGCTTCCCACGCTTCCCACGGAGTCTCGGCTCAGGGCCACCTGGGAAACCCCTCTGGGAGGGGTGAGCAGGCCCTGCCTCCAAGGCTGGAATTCTAACCACGGGGGTTTTCCTGGCTCCTGAACACCGCAAAGTCAGGGGCCGCCTTTTGCGCGCAGCACACAGGCAGGGCTGGGGAAGCGCCCTCGGTGAATGGCCTGCAGCCTCCCTGGATGTCCGCCGAAATGCTTTCCTGTCGCTCTTGGATTCTCAGCATCTTACTGTGGGCTTACCTTCACCTCTCCAGCTCCTCACCCTGAAGCCATCTTCCCCACCACCGTCTCTTCTCTTGTAGCAGGAAAACAGATACTGCTGTGAGTTTGCAGGGTGTGGGGACCAGAGGGAAGGGCAGAGCAGGCGGGTCCCGGGGTGGCACTGGGGCCGGAAGGCCTAGCCCTCACACTCGCTCCACCTCCCCTTGCTCTCAGGACAGAAGGCACCATCCAGAAAGCGAGGTGCCCAGTGACCCTGCCCACTGCCTGGGCCTCCCCGCCCGCCAGAGCCTCCGGGGGAAGCCCGAGGGGATTCAAGCTTGCCCTCCTCGCTGGCCCAGCTGTCGTGTGCCAAAGATCTTATTAAGTGCAGATGCTCTGTGGGTGTTTAGCAAACGTCAACCACACAGGCCGCCTGAGACCCCGCAGCACTGGTGCTGCATGCGGACCTGAATGGGAGCGTCTGTGCGCCTGGAGCAGTGAGAATGGGGGAGGCGTGGGCCGGTGCGGGATCTGAGCTTGGGTGTGTCCAGGTGGGCTCCTCCCAAGGCTGCTGGACCCCGAGGCACACCAGATGGTGCCCGCACAGTGTGGAGCCAAGACCTCCGTGCCTTCGTTCTGGGGCGGGCGTGAGGGAGGGGCAGGACCGCTGTCTTGTCTAGGCAGGGTCTGTGCAGATTTGGGGGCTAGAGGAGGCCAGGGCAGCCCTGTCCTGCTCCCTCCAGCCGCCCAGAACCCCAGAGGGGCCAGGCCTGAGTCTGCCTGCGGAGTGTCCAACACAGAAAGGCAGATTCTGAGACAAACCAGGGCGGCCGCAGGTTTACAAGGGGGCCTTGCGGTCTTTTCTCTGTAAGTGGGAGGACACGGTCACCCCTTCCTTGGCTGCGTAAGGTAAGCACAAAGGTGTTTCCCACCTAAGATACAGTCACCCCCTTTCTTTCCCATGCAGACATTTTCGTGAGAGTGACGCTTTCACACAAACATCTCCAGCGGTAAAGTTTCAAACACTAAGTTGAAAAACTGGAACAATTTGGAAGCAGATGAACCTTCCTAAACTGCTTATGGGACACAGTGACCACAAGGAGATGCCCTGGAAGGATTCCAGCCTTTGGGGTCACGGGCACGGGTGCCACCGCTTCCCGGGTTCCTGCTACCGAGCTCGCTGTAAGTGCCACACAGCTCATGGAATCCACAGGGCGGCCATACGCCCGCTCCGTGTGCGGAGCCCAGACACGTGTGCAGAGTCCGCAGGTGTGCTATACACAGCGTCCATCCGGCCATCCCCACAGCCTCACCTCCTGTGGGATCCCCTCGTTGGCAGGTAGTGACACCCCGGCAGGAGTTGTCCCTGAGGTCTCTGCTCCTGCTGCCCTGGTGGGGAAACCCATTTGTGTCGGTGATCTCGCGGTGCCCCACTGGGCTTCTGTGGCTGTGAAAGCTGGTGCAGCACAAAGGGCTTGCCCAGCCCTAACACGCCGGGCGCCAACGGCAGCCTGTGATGCGCTGCTCTGGGCCTTTGTCTCGGCTGAATTAATTTCCTCTTGAATCGCCTCCACTTGAGAATTCGCCCTCGCCTTTTCTGAAGGCACACAGATCTTGGGGTTTTGTCCTCTGTATTTTTGCTGCACTGGTTTACCGTGTGCCAAGGTGGAAAGCTTTCATGGGGAGAAGACGTTCTGGCTTCTTGTCTGTCTGTCCCGAGGCCTGTGGGCCAGCCCCATGCCCATCTGTGGTGTGCAGGCAGAGGCACCTTTCAGGATATCAGGTGGAAATCCTTGCTTCCTGGCAAAGTACGTTCCCGTGTGGTGCCCGCTGCCCGTGGGCCTGTGGGTTTGAGCCTGCACCCTGCACGAATGTGTGAAGCCGGGTTGTGGCTGGCTGCGGTCACTGCCTGTGCCCTCCTTTTCTGCACCTGCAGTGCCGTCAGCGTGCACCTCCTGCAGGAGATCCTCAGGGTGGGGTCCCATGAGCAGGCTCCTTTTGGACTTTACCGCTCAATTAAATGATATTTAACTCAGCCTCCCTGGCAGTCTGACAGAATGTGTGATGTTATCAGAGGGTTTTGATGCCAGCATGAGAAATGGGGCATGGTCTCCAAAAAAACCAACCAAGCAACCAAACAAACCATGTAAGAGACGTCCTGTGGGCCCTCTGTGGCCTTTTTAACTGTGGCACCTTTGAGAAGGAAAGCCTGCTGCAGCCCGACTCAGCGCTCCCGAATGCACTGCTAGTGACAAGCCCTTCCTGTCCCTGTGGCTAATTATGAGAAGAAAAGTTACTGGAGTGAGGGAGTTCCCTTGGGTTTAATTTCCTGTCCTTCTCAAATCAACCCTCCTCCTTCCCGGAGCCTGGCCTCCCCTTTCCCGCCCCTGCTGGCAGGTTCTGCCTTTCCTGGACCCCTGTCCTGCCCCTGCACAGGTCTCTGCGGGGCTTCTCCATGCTGGGAGGGCAGATTCCCCAGTGGAGCCACTCCCTGCAGGTCAAGTGGGGATCAAGGTCCCAGCACAGTCCCTGCTGCTGCTGCTCCAGGGAGCAGGGGTCCAGTCCCTGAACACGTGGGCTCCCCTTGGGAGAAATTCTGCAGCCAGGCATGGTCCACGAACCCTCCCCCGGACCCCGCCTGTCTGCAGCACACACCTGTCACCTGTCAGCATTCTCACCTCAGTGGGCACAGAGGGGTGGCCACGCTTTCCGCTGCCTGCCTTGTTCACGGTTATCTTCCTCCTGCCAGAGCTTCGCTTTCATTTCTTTCACACAGGCTTCCTCTTTTACCCACTAAATGGAGCCATTTTAAACCCCCCACTGAAAGTGCGAAAGTCTACATCTGGGTCCACATTTTTCATGCCTTCATGTTTATTTGTTTTTTGTTCTCCATAAACTGTTTCCACTGAACCTCAGAAGACACAATAATTAAATGGTGGGGTTTTAATAGTTTTTTTGCAAACAACTTCTGCTGCACCTTCAGGTACCAAAGTGAGGCCTCCCTGGCAGAGGCACAGCGTCCTGTGCTGTGACCCACGGGCTCCTTACCCACTCCAGTACTGGGGAGGGAGGTGGGTTCTTGTCCCTTTTTACCCTGAAAGAGACATGGGGAGCCCTAGCCTTTCTGATCTATTTCGGGGCAGCTCTGATTTCCGCTGTTAACCTAGTTACCTGGTCATCTGCTCCGCAGCACTGCTGGGAGCTGTGGGCACTAACCCGTGGACCCGAGGGTGCCCAGGAGCTAAGTACTTTCTGGTTCGGCTGCACAGATGAGCACACAGGCCAGAGGGTTTATTAGTGACTTATCTGATGTCACAGGCTGGTCAACTCAGCTGGGCCGCACCCCACTGGCCCCAGCTTTCTCCTGGGAAGCTGCAGGGAAGAGTCCAGCTAGGGCGATCCCAGCTGGGTCCCTCCGGGGCTCCAGAGTGGACACAACTTCCCTGCCAGCCGGCTCAGATCCAGGGGGCAGGTGGGACCCCAATTTACAGGTGAGCCCAAGGAATTGGGGCCTGGGTCCCATAAGACCTCCAACCAGTTCCCTGGTCCAGCTCTCTCCCCTCTGGGCGGAGCGAGGGTGACCCCAGGTGGCAGGAATAGTCACGACCCCGCCCCGCTGCGCCCCCGCTACCCGTCGCGCCCCGCCACCTCCGGCGAACCCCCCATGTCTAGGGCACAAGGGGGAGGGGCAGGAAGGGGGGAAAGGTGAAGAGAGCAAAGGGTGGGGAGAGGAGAGGGGTGCGGGGAGGGGGAGGGGGGAGGCTCTTCCCACGGCCCCGCCTCGCCGCCCTTCCCCCGCCGCTCTCGGCTCCGGCCCCCGCCCCGCCCCGCCCCGCCCCGCCCCCGCCTCCGGGCCCCTCTCCGCCCCTCCCCCTCCAGCCCGCCCGGCCCCGCCCCGCCCCGCCCCTCCTCCCTCCCCGCCCAGTGTCCGCGCGGCGCGGGGAGGAGGCGTCAGGACGCGCGGACACCTGCGGGACGCGGGGCGCGTTGCTCGGCGGTCGCGGGAGGGCAGCGCCACGGGCGGCAGGTGCGCGCGGGCGGGGAGGGGCGCGGGGCGGGGAGGGGGCTCGGTGGGCGCTGCCGGAGGAGCAGGAGGGTCGGGCGGGCGGAGTCGTCTCCCCGGCGTTCCTCGGCCCGGCTGGGGACCGACGCGGGGACCAGGCTCGCGGTCAGGGCGGCCTGGGATCGGCCCCCGCGGCCCCTGCCCAGCGTCCTGCCCTGGGGAACTTGGAGGCTCCCGGTCTGGGGGGCTCGGAATGGGAGTGGAGGAGCCCCCGCGAGCATCCAGGCGCCCAGGCTCCCTCCGCATTGTCACGGGGCTACTGTCACCCCCGGCCGGTGTCACCCCCGGGACGGGCTTCTGCCCATGTTCCCGTGGGCACCTCCTAGGGCCACCCGGGAGCTCTGCCCACCCCTTCCTGCCAGGGCGCTGGGACCAGTGTCCGGGATGGCTTCTAGGGACAGGGCGGGAGCGGAGGAAGCCTGGGGTCGGCCGCACCTGCGTCTTTCATCTGCCAGTCCCCAGGCGGAGGGCAGGAAGGCCGGGCACCGCGGGCTGGGCCGGCTCCTCCCGGGAGATCCTTTCCACCTGCCGTGGTTGCTGGGGGCCCTCTGTGGCTCTTCCCCAGCTGCGGGCCCCTGGCCTGGCTTCAGATCCTGCCGGAGGGCTGGGCTAGAGGGGGGCTCCGGAGCCCAGACAGGCTCATCCCTGGAAACTCCCGCCCGGGGCACGGCCAGGTGGCCCCTACAGATCCGGGACCCTGAAGGGGTTAAGGTGGCTCAGGGCTGTCCAGGCAGGATGTGCTGAGAGGCATGGCCGTGGGAGGCCCCAGGATGTGTGGCCACGGGGACGGCAGGGCTGGCCACACAAATACAAGTGCGGTCCCCAGGGCTGCCAGCGGGAGTGTCCATTCGGTCCGTCCCTGGCAGGCAGGAGACTCCCATGGCCAGGTGGGTACTGGGTGCTGGGGCTGAAGAGGAGAGCCTCTAGCCCTGGGGGGACTCCTGACCTGCAAACCGTGTGGGGCAAGGGGTCGCAGGCTGGTCATGAGAACTGAGTACACACCCAGGCTTTGCCTGAGTTCTGCAGCCTCTGTGGGTAGCTGGGGGGAACAGGACCCCCAGAGCCTGCAGAGCCCTCAGTCCTGGGTGGGGTGGTGAGGACTCTGGGGTGAGCTGGCAGTGAGGCAGACAGGAGAAGGGAGACCCTCCTTCAGCCCCTCCCCATCCTGTGGGGCCGGCCCCGCCCTCCCAGGTCTGGGCTCACAGTGCTATGCAGGGGCCCAGATGCCTCCCACGCTGGGTTTCCCCAAGAACCTCCCACAGTCTGTGAAATGAGGGAGGCACCTCCCCTGGGAGCCACAGAGTTGCTGTGAAACCCGAGATCATGGGAAACTGCTGGAATGCGTGGAAGGTCTGCAACATTAGAAGGTGGGCTCCCCACCATGCCTGTGTTGACTTCAGGGCCTGCAGGCACAGCCAGGTATGGGGGAGAAGGGGCACAGTCATCAGACTCACCAAGGCGATAGGATGTGCGGCAAGATAGAGCGGCCATGTACGGCTTCACATCTGTCCTCTGGAGTTCGGGTCTCTCCACTGCCCCCGCCAGGCCCCCTGCTGAGGTTTCCCTTTAACTGGTCCCTAATTGGCTGGTCCTAGTCTGCTCTGCCTTGGAGAATCACCGTTGCTCACTTTGAGGACCCCAGAGAAGACTGACTGAATGTTTGTCTTGGAAAGGCAGCCTCTTGCTGGCTGAAGGTCCCTTCGGAGGAGAGGCCCCTGCCCTTCTGGCTGTGTAATTTGCGTTTGTAATGTGGTGGGAGAAGGCCTGGCATTGCCAGTGGCCATGGTGGAGATGAGTGGTGTACGCTGGCCAAGAACGCCACCGGTTGGCAGCCTTGGTCACCAGTGGAGCTGATTTGGGATCATTTTGGGAGGCTCCTGGAGCAGCCTTGGTTAGCACCGTGGCTGTAAAGACAGAGTTGCCATGTTCTGTGTGCAGCCAGCTTTCTGTTCGGCCCACCCGCCTCACTGTGCACTGGCTCTCAAGGATGCTATGAGACTCAAGTGGCAGGTGCACAGCTCTGGGCTGAATCTTGGTGGCAGGAGCCCCTCCCCTAGCATCACATTGCAGGTTCCTGGACCCCACCACAGCCCTTCGCACCTCACAGAGGGGACAGGGGCCTGCGTCTTCTGCATGTACCCAGTGGTGTTTCTAGACTTGCGTCACCAATGCATTCCTGCGGAGGGTCCTTTGGGGGACGGGAGGGCGCTGGTCAGGGGCCACACAGGCTGGGAGACCCCCCGTGAGAGGAGGCGGTCCGGCGGAGCACAGCCCCAGCTCGGCGTGCGGCCGGCAGTCTTCAGTGCATAGCCTGCTGGGCGGCGGCAGAGCGGCGCTTTGGGAATTTCAAGTCCTCCGCAGATGCCTTGGTGGCCTCTGACTCACGTGGCCTGTTCATGGCCACCCCGCTTTGGGAAAGCTCCATCATGAGGGACACTCCTGGCTTCCTAAAGTGAACCTCTCTGAGCTTCTGGCCCATGGTAGGATACGGAGCACTGTTTGGCCACCGAGAAGCTCTTGGACATCTGTGAAGGCCACCATCGTGAACACAGGGTCAGGAGCCCTGCGTGAGCCAGATTCAGTGGAGCATCGGGGCTGCCCCGGCCGGCTCTGTGGGGTTCACAGGAAGCCCCACTCCTCCTCCCCAGCCACGCCCGGGGTCTCCTCGGAGACCTGAAGGATCGTCCCCATGGGGTTCCACGGCAGGGACAGTGATGGCTCAGCAGCCATTGGGACCAGAGCTGGGAAGCTGTGGGGCACCCTAGATGGAAGTCAGGACGTAACTCACTGGGGGCCATGCAGCCCCACCTGTTGAGAAAGTGAAGAGTTACTGAAATTGTCATCATGGTGAAGGAAATTAAAGCACACGTGTTAAGAAAGTGATGTTGTGGGGACAGACGGGTCACCATGTTTTCTTCGAAGTCTCTGCCTTCACTTTTCTGTCTTGTCATTCATTAGAGAAATGCAGAAGGAAGGCAGGACTGACTCCTGTGGGGACAGCCCGGCTTCTGGGTCCAGGTGGGTGGCGGAGACAGGGCAGGCAGAGCCAGGTGAGGGCGGTGCTGACTGGCAGTGCAGACAGGAGTGGGGGGGGCACAGGGCAGGTGGAGCCGCTGACTGGCAGTGGGGACTGGGGTGAGGGCTAAAGTCAGGGGTGTCAGCCGGCACCCGCTCTGTGCTGAGGCCCAGCTGGCCTCTCGCCCTGCAGCAGCAGAGGCAGCCCTGGAGGTGCCCTGTGGCCTGCCCAGCGCCAGCCCCAGCCCCCGGCCACGGCTCTGCAGCCTTCACGCTTCAAGGGAGCTCTCCCAGCTCCACCTGTCCTAGGGCCGCCGCCCACACCTCTACTCCACAGTATTAATACTGGCGATGTGCGGTCGCTGCCACAGTGTTGTGAGTGGAAGCCGTGTGGTGGCGGTGGGGATCTTTAGTGCCCCGTGCCCAGGATGGGGGATGGGTCATGCTGTGTGACCGCGAGCTCACTGCTTCCCCTGCGCACGTGGCTGACGTCTGCCATGAGGACCCAGCAAACGAGTCCCGAATCCGCGTTGACTTGGCTCTTCCGTGCTGCTGGGCCGAGTTCTAGCCGCCCGCGACTGTGTCTGCTTCTGTTGACGGATTTAATTCCGTGTGTGCATGCAAGGTGCCTTGCTCAGCCGGAGATGACAAAGCCCAGGAGGCCTCCGGTCCAGCCTTGGGCCTTCGCTGCTGGCGGCTCCTTGGGCTTTGCTCAGGGAAAAGCAGAAACTCCCAGGGCCGCGGCGCCTGCTCCGTGCCCTGTGGTCTGGCTGGTCTTGAGTTTTGAGAAGAACAGGTGTGAACGGCACCACGTGGGCCCGATGTTGGCTTCATCGTCTGTCCTCTCAGGGCAGGGAAGTCTGTTTCCTTACCTCTCAGGAAAACCCACTGCTGGAGAAACAGCAGCTTCCAGACTCTCTCTGCCTACGCAGTTTGGGGTTAACGCCAACATCCTTTGCCACATGAGAGCTGTTGTCTGAGGCAGCTGGAGGAGGCAGATCCTAGAGGAAGGAGGACCCTCCAAGCAGGGGCCACACCTGCCCCAAGGCCCGTGGCCCCAGGTGCCGACCTGCGCCTGCTGCCGAAGAGGACGGCCTGGCCCTGCCCTGAGGAGGGAGGGGTGGCTGCACCGTCTCCACCACGTCAGTGTGAAGGGCTGAGTGTTCTGCCTGCTGCCTTCACTGGGGGAAAGCAAAGGTCCCTCACCTGGGTCTTTCCCACCGTTTCTTGAGATGGAGTGGATGTGAACCCTGCAGAGTCTTGTTTCATAGCGGAGAGAAATAGCAGGAAAAGTGTCTTGGGCTGGTTTCGGGATGGGGAGGGCGTGGACATCGGCACCTGGTGTCCGCAGAGTCTAGCTTGGGGACACGATTGCAGCCGGGGGATAAACCCGATGTGCACACCTGGCCTTTCTTATTCCCTTTCGGAGGTTTAAGATCATGATGAGCCTGCTGATGTCTGAACTTCTCCGAGAAGAATTTGGAAGAAAAAAGGGCAAGATAGCCTTGACCAGGGACACTTTTATTCCTACTTTTCAATCATCAAAATGAGATGTGATCTGAAAATGAGTCTTTGGACCTGCGTCTGCTGCCCTCCTGTCTGTGTCCCTCCCAGACCCTTCTGCAGAGATGAAGCAGGTGCCAGGACCAGGTGGCGAGCACAGCCAGGTCCCAGTGCCGGCCAGCGGGGGCGGGTGTGAGACACACAGGCAGCCTCATGGTGGGCTCTGCGCGTCAGCTGGAGAACACGCCACACGTGAGCAAAAGACACACACGAGGAGCCACGCAGGAGCTGTGAAACAGGCTCTGAACAGTAGCAGCAAAGGGACGTGCTGAGCACCAGGGATGTGTTTGTGGGGTGTTGGAGGCCCATGCCCTGATGAGCACCGAGGGGCGAGTGTCTTTGTGGGGTGGGAGTTGAGGCCCTCAGAGCTTGTGTGTTGAGGGAAGAGGTGGGTGGAGAAGCAGAGCCTCTCCGGTGAGGGGCGTGGTGTGTCCCTGGTGTCCCCAAGTGTTTCGCATCGCCCTGTCCTCGGCAGGCTCCTTTGTCCTTAAAGGGTCCACGTGCTGGGACAGTGGTGCTCATGGCGGGCCTGCTCTCCAGGGCCTGGCGTTGCTGTTTGCGGGCCTCCCTGGGCACTGACAGCAGCAGCCTGTGGGGTGCTCTGGGCACCTGCAGGTCTGACCTGAGGGATGGGGATAGGGATGGTGTTTCGCTAAAGACAACGATGGGGGGAGACGCCCCAGCAGGGGCTTCCGAGCAGCTGGAGCAGGGATTTCAGGTTGCAGGGAGGCAGGAGGCCGCTTCCCAGGAGGATGCTGGGGCAGGAGGGATTTCCCAGGGGCAGCACCGAGGCCCAGGCAGCAGAGGAAGGGGCCACAGGATGCAGCGTGGCTTGGACAGCGACATCCCTGCTGGAGCCACCAATACCTTTTTATATATATATATATATAAGAAAAAGAATAAAGAAGAGGAAGAAAGAGAAAGAGGAAGAGGGAGAGAGGATGGGGGTGTTGCTTTATTGCCCGGGCTAGAATGCAGTCTGAATATGGGTATGCCTATAATTGTCCTTAATAATGGAGACATGAAAGAAAATGAGGGAAGAGAATAACAAACAAGGAGCCAACCAAGATTTTGTTTAAACTTCTAAGTTGATATGATGTGGTACTGATAAGAGTGTACATTTTGTATATTTAAAGTGGAGAGTTCTATAAATGTTAATTACATTTACTTGTTCCAGATCTGAGTTCAAGTCCTGAATATCGTTGTTGATTTTCTGTCTCATTGATCTGTCTAATATTAATGATGAAGTCTCCCACTATTATTATGTGGGAGTCTAAGTCTCTTTATAAGTCTTGTATGTCTGCGTATTCCTGTATTGGGTGCGTATATATTTAGGATCTTTAGCTCTTCTTGTTGTTGCATTGATCCTTTTATCATTATGTAATGTCCTTCTTTGCTTCTTTTGATCTTTGTTGCTTAATTGTAACTTCTGCTTTTTATTTATTTATTTTAACTCTCTGGTTGGTTGGTAAATCTTTCTCCATCCCTTGTTTGGAATCTTTGTGTATCCTTGAATGTGAGATGGGTCTGGATGCAGCATACTGATGGGTTTTAGTTTTTTATTCAAATTGCCTGTCTTTGGATTGGGGGATTTAGTCAATTTAAATTTAGAATTAATAATAATATATGTGACTTTAATACTGCCATTTAATATTAACTGGCTATTTTGTCCATTAGTTGATGTAAATTCTTCATTATATTGATGCTCTTTTTGATAATTTTTTTTAGAAAGGCTGATACTGTTTGTTCCTTTCTATGTGTAGTGGTTCTTTCAGAAGCTCTTGTAAAGCAGGCCTGGTGGTGATGAAATCTCTGAGTGCTTGCTTATTCACAAAAAAACTTTACTTTTCCTTCACTTGTGAAGCTTAGTTTGGCTGGATGTGAAATTCAGGGTTGCAAGTTCTTTTCTTTAAGGATGTTGAATATTGGCCCCCACTCTCTTCTGGCTTGTAGGGTTTCTGCTGAGAGATCTGCTGTGAGTCTGATAGGCCTCCCTTTGTGGGTAACCTGACCTTTCTCTCTGGCTGCGCTTAGTATTTTCTCCTTCATTTCAACCCTGGTGAATCTGACGATTATGTGCCTTGGGGTTGCTCTTCTTGAGGAATATCTCTGTGGTGTTCTCTGTATTACCTGGAGTTGAATATTATCCTGCCTTACTAGGCTGGGAAAATTTTCCTGAATAATATCGTGAAGCATATTTTCCAGCTTGGATTCATTCTCTTCGTCACATTCAGGTACACCTATCAAGCGTAGATTAGGTCTTTTCACATAGTCCCATATTTCTTGGAGACTTTGCTCATTCCTTTTTATCCTTTTTTCTGTAATCTTGTCTTCTAGTTTTATTTCATTGAGTTGGTCTTCGACCTCTGATATCCTTTCTTCTGCTTGATCAATTCGGCTGTTAAAACTTGTGCATACTTCACGTAGTTCTCGTATTGTGTTTTTCAGCTCCATCAATTCACTTATATTCCTCTCTAAATTGTGTATTCTTGTTGACATTTCGTCAAATCTTTTTTCAAAGTTCTTAGTTACTTTAGATTGGGTTAAAACAAGTTCTTTTAATTCACAGAAGTTTCTTATTATCCACATTTTGAAGCCTGCTTCTGTAATTGGAACACACTCGTTCTCCATCAAGCCTTGTTCTGTTGCTGATGAGGAACCGTGATCCCCCGCTGAGGGAGAGGCGTTCTGATCTTGGGTATTCTCAGCCTTTTTTGGCTGTTTTCTTCCCTTCCTTGTAGATTTATCCATCTGTGGTCTTTATAATTACCGTCTTTATAGTTGGGTTTCTGAGTGGACGTCCACCTTATTGATTCTCAGCGCCGAAATCTGAGCAACCCACTGCGCCGACTAAATCAGCGGCGTTAAGATTGACGGTGCTTTTCTGACTCTGCACCAAGAACCGTCGCTCCGAGGCGCCGGCAAAACCGCCTCGCCGGTCACAAGAGTCGCGCTGGCGACCCGTGGGGCTCCTCCGCTGGGAATCTCCGGGTGCGTGAGCAACAAGAATTCATGTGAAGGTGTGGCGTCCTCTCCTTCTTTGCGCTTTCACTGGGAGCTACAATCCCAAGCTGCTAGTGATCAGCCATCTTGGATCTCTCTCGTCAATACCTTTCTTTTTAATTAATTTTTTTTTTTTTTTTTTGAGACAGAGTTTCACTCTTGTTGCCCAGGCTGGAGTGCAATGGTGCAATCTCAGCTCAGTGCAACCTCCGCCTCCCAGGTTCAAGCGACTCTCATGCCTCACCCTCCTGAGTAACTGGATTACAGGTGCCTGGTACCACGCCTGGCTAGTTTTTGTACTTTTTAGTGGAGACGGATTTTCACCATGTTGACCAGGCTGGTCTTAGACTCTTGACCTCAGGTGATCCACCCGCCTCGGCCTCCCAAAGTGCTGGGATTACGGGCGAGAGTCACAATACGGTTTATTTAAGTATCACTGCCATCTTTATTCCTAGGAGGGGTCCTGCCGGTGTGACGCTGACAGTGGGAAGTAGTAGTGAGCCACACGTGTGCGGACGGCAGCAGGGACAGGCACCGTGTCACTGCCTGTGCGGGCAAGGGCTGCCGGAGGCTTCGGTTTGAAATGCTTCTGCTTGTTTTCTCTTTACATTTCAGGTTCTTCCCAAAAACTTCTTGTAGGTTTCTTTGCCAAATTTTCCGTGAGGAATTATGCGCTAAAGTTTCTGGAGCCTGGAGGACATTCTCTGCTTAGGGGATTTAAACGTGTTTTAGGTAATCTGAGTAAGCACTCAGCACTGACTTGGAAAGGTTACCAGTTCCGTGAATTAGAGGCTGGAACCTGGAGAATTCGGGACTTCTGTGTCCTTGAAACAGGAGTGTACATGTCAAGGGGAAAACCTCGTTTGTTTTTTTTTTTCTTTTCTTTAGCAGCAGAAGTCAACAGTGTTTTGCTCTCTTTATGTCAGTGTTACAGTTATGGAAGACAGTTTCTTGTTTCAGTGAACACTGAGGAGGTAGACATTCACTGGAGAAGAAAGAATTTAATTTCCGACATACCATCTCCACTGCAGAATAAATACCACGGGAGGCTGTAACTAGTTACTTCGGGTTTGTTCCGAGAATCAGTTCTTAAGTCTCTGCAGCATGACCTCACTGTCCTTTTAAAATCTTTCCGCCCTGCAGCCTCATGTTTGACTGCTGGAGATTTATCCTGTGCAACAGACCTGGAAGCAACAGTTACTCTTCCCCACAACAGCCCGATGAGGCCAAAAAGGAGGAAACGGATCACCAGATCGACGTGTCTGACGTCATCAGGCTTGTTCAAGACACACAGGAGGCGCCGGCCATGGCTGCAGGTAGGTGCCTGGTGCTGCGGCCTCATTTCATCTCATGGCTCTCACTGCTGACGGGGCCTGTGATGTCCTTTGCTATTCTGGTCCTTTTAGAGATTGATATGGTTTAGATCCTGGGGACGCGTGACCCCCCAGGTGTCAGGTTGTGGGAGGGCTAAGAATGGGTTCACGTGGCTTTTACCTGCCCAGGTCCACGTTGGGAAGACTTGTCTCAAGATGTGTGGTCTCTTATCTAACTTGGTATCGGGTGTCTAAGTGGGTATTTTAAAACGAGTTTGGCTCCGGTTAGAGATCATGAGAAATGTTTCTTTGGGTTCCAAATAAAGCCCAGTGTACCTGAAGGGAACAATTTATAGGCTTTGCTTCATGCTTTAGAAACAAAAGAGCTATTGTTTGAATTTGCATTTGGTCACATTAACATGGCAAAGCTTCAGCTGGTCGTCAGACCAGTGCCCCCACCAAGACATCTGGAATTGGCTGCACCCCGAGGTGAGAGCCGGGCAGACCTGTGGTGTGAGTCGCCTCCCCGAGCTCGGCTTGACCTCCCGATCCAGGCCAGGAGATGCTTTCCTCTCCAGCCCCCGCCCCCACCACCCGTCTGAAAGTTCTGCACGTATTTTCAAACCTGAGCACGGGGCTGAGTTCTCTTAGTTTTGCCTGCATTTAATTACGTGTTGCCATTTCTTCCCAAACTGATTCCAAAAGTCAAGTTTTCACTACAGAAAGCCAGTGTGGGCACTCGCCACCGAGGGCAGGTGTGGATTTGGTAGCCGAGTGCTGGCCTGGCACTGCAAATCCATCCTGTGGCTGGACAGGACGTGTAGGCTTCTGGCGCCAATGGGGTGGCTGCCGAGCTGAGAAGGGATTTTGATAATTCTGCTGCCTGCTCTAAATCAGGTGCTTTTCTGAACCTTATCCTAAGCTGGTATTTGCACTGACTGGTGTGGAGGCTTGCTGGGTCAAGGCATCATTCTGAGACTTTCGCCTTCTGAGTCCACCCTGTCCCCATCCCACAGCTGCCGCCCTGAGGGCTGGTACTGGAGAGTTCGTCCGTTTCGTGTCTGCAGGTGAGACCCACCCTGGCCTGTCTTCAGCTCAGCTCTGTGTCTCTACTGCTGTAGAAAGACTCCACCTGGTGACTGCCGGTGTCTGTGGCTCCCTGGCCCAGTGGTTCCTGGCTACGACTTCTGTAGACTCGTGCACCTGGAAATGCAGGCTGCTCGGTTAGAGTTGGCTGACTGGGGGGTTGCGTCTTGGTATAATCACCGCAGCCAGGTCTGTGCTTAGTTTTGTGGGACCGAGAATTTGGTTTCCATCACTTCCCTTGTCAGTGACTGTTGCGAACGGCAGGCTGAAGTCTGAACCTCCCGGGACCTCTCCCGGGTTGAGAACCAGGTGTTCTCATTATTCCCTGGTACACCGCCTGCTTCTCTGCAGTGTTCACACCTAAGAAACCCTGTGAGCAAGGAGACAGCTACTTCCTACGAGAACGAAGCGGGAGCTGTCAGGACCATGACACGGCTTAGCGGTTGCGCTGGGGGCTTCAGAGGGGGCTGGGAGTGAGGGGCTACTCAGTGCTGCAGACACCTGGCTGCCTGACCTCTGCGACTGGAAGGTCGTCAAGTCTTCCTGCGCTCAGCATGGCTGTGAATTAACTGCCCGTGGCTGCTCAGAATCTGGCCATGGGCACTGGTGCCTTTCCCCAAGCACCCGAGCCTCGCGTGGACCAGCTGTGGGGACTGAGGGAGCTGGCTGCGGTTAGGGCTAGGGTTAGTTTTAGGATTAGAGGTTAGGGCTAGAAGTTAGGCTTAGGGTTAGGGTTAGGGTTAGGTTTAGAGGTTAGGGGTTAGGGTTAGGGGTAGGGGTAAGTGTTAGGGGCCGGGTTAAGGGTAGGGGTTAGGGTTAGGATTAGGGTTAGGGTTAGGGTTAGGGTTAGGGTTCAGGTTAGGATTAGAGGTTAGGGTTAGGGTTAGAGGTTAGGGTTAGGGTAACAGGTTCGGGTTTTGGGTTAGGAGTAGGGGTAAGTGTTAGGGGCTGGGTTAAGGGTAGGGGTAGGTTTTGGGTTAGGGCAGCTTTCTGATCATGCTCAGGGAACCCTCCCAACTGACCTAAGTGCTCTGATGTTTCTCAACGTACCAAGCTTTCCCGGGCTCAGGAGTGCACGGGGTCAATCACTGGCTGTATAGCAGGACCTGGTCCTATGCTCCGGCTTTTTCTCTTTCCCCGATTGTCCCCCAAAGCTTGAGTGATTGAGAAGCCTCTGCACCATCGTGGCCAGCAGTGGCAGCAGCCAGGCAGCTGCGGTGAGGAGCCCGGATGTGTGGCTGGTCAGAGCACCCCCACTCTGCATGCCGTGGCTCTTAGTAATGTCACATCTGACTTCTTCCTCTGCAAACTCACAAAACGTCTCTGATCCCTGAGTCCTTGAGGGCCAGGGCTGGCTTTACCGAGAAAGCTCTTTAGGCCGCTTCCCTCCACCCTGGCTCCAAGGGATTGAAAGATAATCTGCTTAGCGTTCTGAGTGGGGAAGCCCTTCTGGCCGTCCTTGCCATGTTTGCTCTGTGGAAACAGGGACGCTGCGTGGACTGTGGCCTGCGGGGAAGCACACCGGCTCTCGGGCCCTGCCTGCACCACGCCTGCTCTGTGTCCAGGTCATCTGGGGGCCTTGGCAATGTCCTAGCCCAGCTGGCTGGACACTGTCGCTGGTGATCAAACTTGTTTGTTTCGCGACAATTTTGAAATCAGTAATAGGGTTTTTTTTAATTGTCGTAAAATAGACACCCCATGAAATTTACCATTTTAACTACTTTTAAGTGTACAGTTTCCTGATGTTAAAGTCACCACCTTCCATCGTCAGAACTTTCTCATCTTCTCTGAAACTCTGTCCCCATTAGACACCCACTCCCATTTCCCTGCGCCCAGCCTGCCACCCGCCACCCTTCTTTCTTTCTCCGTGAGATCGACTACTAGGGACCTCATGTGATTGGAGATTCTCACCTCAGCATCACGTTCTCAAGGTTCATCTGTGTTGCAGCGTGTGACACAGTTTCCTTCCCTTTTACAGCTGAGTAATATTCCACGATGTGGGTGCCACATGTGTTTATTCATTCGTTTATCCATGGACGCCTGTTTCACAGCTGCCTCTGCTGTCGTGAATAACGCTCCTGTGAACATGGTGCACAAATACCTGTTTGGGCCCCTGCTTTCAGGCCTCGGGGCTGCCTCCTCAGAAGTGGAATTGCTGGATCATACGAGTATTTGTTTTGAATCCATGATAGAGGGCGATTCCTCCTGTTCTATCTTTGTTTTCCTGCTGGGCAATGAACTGAGTCCTATCCAACTTCCACGTTCCCACTCAACAGACACGTGTCTTCGAGGTCACGAGAGTCCTGGGCCGTGCTGGGTAAACACTGAGGAGCTCATTTCCAGCTCGCTGTGGGCGGTCTGTAGCTGCTCTGTTTGCTCTTGCTTTCCTTCACACTTCCTCATTTTGACGTGCCGCCCCGACAGTGTGTTCCACCACGTGGTTCCAGCGACTTTGCCGTTCACAGTTTCACAGTCAGCTGTGGGGGGACCTCTAATCCGAGGACACTGCACACAGGCCTCCTCAGGGCACTCCACTGAAGGTCAGCCCTCGCAGCTCTGCCGCAGGAGAGAATGGCTGAGTCCCGGCGACCGCGGCCTTTGCAGGGGCTGCAGTTGTGTGTTGGTGAATCTGGCGGGGGAGCATGATCGGGGAAGGTGTGGCTGCAGTCAGCTCCCTGTGGCTTCTGGAGCTCACCCTCTGCAGGATCTGTCTTGCTGAGAAATGCACATTCCCACAGGAACATGCACACATGCTTCTGTACACACATGCTTACATACACACATGCTCATGTACATACATGCTTACATACACACATGCGCACATGCTTCTCTTCACACATGCTTATGTACACACGTACTCATGTACACACATGCACACATGGTGCATTTGTTATATACACACATGCACACATGCTCATGTACACGCACGCACACACTGCATTTGTTACATACACACATGCACACATGCTCATGTACACAAACATGCACATGCAGTGCATTTGTTATATACATACATGCACACATGCTCATGTACACACACACGCACATGCAGTACATTCGTTATATATACAAATGCACACATGCTCACATACACACACACATGTGCATTTGTTATATACACACATGCACACATGCTCATGTACACACATGCACACATAGTGCATCTGTTACATACATACATGCACACATACTCATGTGCACACACGCACAAGGTGAGTTTGTTATATACACAAATGCACACATGCTCACGTACACACGCACACACAGTGCCTCTGTTATATACACACATGCACACATGCTCACATACACACATGCACACATGCTCATGTACACACATGCACACGCGGGGCATGGCGTGCATGTGGAGCTTGCCTGGCTCTCTTCTCCCTGGCAGTGCTTTTCTATCAAAACCCCAGTGCCCACTCCACCGTGAGTGTGTGGCCTTGCTCTTCAGCAGTGCATGATGCGTCTGGCTCCAGTGGGTCAGGCGAGAGCAGAGGCTGGCGGGATCCTGTTGTTCGGCCTCTGTGGAAGAACCTCTGTCATCTTAGAATTGAGGTTGAGAGAGGAAGAGGCTGTGCACACAACATCCTTGTACAGCAGAGGTGAGCCCCCCCACGGCGCAGGGCAGCACCTCCAGCTTTAGGGTGGCTCTCAGGGCCCCCTGTTAGAAACCCCATCTGTCCCGACTGGCCAGTGGTGTCTTTAAAGATGGCAGTGATTTTTTTCCCAGCAAACCTTTGAGCATCACACTGTCCAGGTGCGGGGCAAAGCTCTGTGGATGAAAGAAGGAGGGGAAGACCACCCGTGACTTGGCTTCAAATGAAAGGAGAGCGGCACAGAAACAGACACCTTCGCCGCCTTGGGTGGAGCCGTGATGCGGCTGTTTCCTGCCAGAAGTCTTGGTGTACAGATGATGTCATGGCTGGACCTAACACTTCAATGCTTTACGGTAGAGATTGCACTGGGTTCTGAGGAGGGACCTCATCTCTACCTGGGGGCAGGCAGGAGGGCTGGGAAGGACCAAGACTTGCCCCAGCCTTGAGAAGTGAGGGGCTGTGGCATTCAGATGTGAGTCTCACAGAGGGGTGTGCAGAAGCACTTAGCTGGAGCTGAAAGTGTGCTTTGGCAAAGGCGAAAATGACCACGGGAAACGGATGCTTGGAAGGAAATCGGCTTTTTGGCCATCGGCTGTGTTTCTGGCAAGGGGCGGAATCACAGCTTGGTGGAGGGTGGCTGAGTCCTGGTGACTGCGGCCTCTCAGGGGCTGTAGCTGTGCGTTTGCGAATCTGACGGGGGAAGAGGCGTTTTCTCGGGCTCCTTCTGTGGCTGGCTCTGGCTCTTGTATGCTGACGATGGGGACGGGCTGGTGTTTCTTGCAGCCCACGGAAGGTGTGTTCTTTAACAATTCGGGAGACTCTGGACTTGAAACTTCCTGGTTCTTTGTGCAGTTCTCAAAGCTCCTGATTTTCTTGGGAGATTCACTGCTTTTTCCCTGCATGCCGTTTAGCGTTGCAGAAAACAGCTCTGAGAAGAGGCAATCTCAGCAGCACACCGCGCTGAAGAACCACGGGCGTTGGGAGAATGAGCTCCCCACTGCTCCGCCCCACATCTTTTCTTTGTGGTCCTGTGAGTCCCGGGTGAGACAACCTCCGAAGATGAACGTGCTGTTTGTGGAAAGCGCACTGGCAGCGTGGCTGTCAGTGATTAACTTCCCCTTTCAACCCTCCTGATTCCCCGGCATCTTTGTTACTTGGCCTTTGTGTATTACTCAGGAAGCTGGCAGGAATTCCTAGTTTTTTAAGGGAATGTTTTCAGTGCATATGAACTCTCAGACATTTGCGGACGAGTTGTGTTACTGGTTAACGTTGGAAGCATGGCTGGTATCTGCCCATGCCCGCTGCCAAGGGTGTGGGCATCTCCCCAAGGCCAGGTGAGATGCTGGCATGGGGGCACCTGTGCCTGGAGTGGACCACTGCCCCAGCTTCCACAGAGGCCCCCTGGTCTCCCCAGCACCCTCTGATTCTAGTGTGCCTAAATCGACTGTTCTGAAAGGAATTGGCTGGAGTATTCTTCCTCTTTTAATTAAAGTGAATGTGACCTATTAACCTGAAACAGAAGAGCTGCTCCGAGCTGCTGGAGAGACTCCTCGGGCGAGTGGGAGGTGTCTGGAGGCAGCAGGCAGTTCCTCCCGAGAGCCTCCTCTCCGAGCCCGGGCTGCTGCTGCACGCCCCGGAGCACATGTGATTCTGAGTGCTTCATCAGAAAGTTAGGGGTTTTGTGCCTAACTGCGTGCTCTATAATACCTGCTCTATGATTAAAGTCTGATTTCTCCTCTGAAACAAGTGTGTTTGACATTACAGACTCAAAGGTGAGCATCACCAGTCACCAGCGCACCAGACACAAACGCCATGCTCGTATCTATCCACGAGGCTCTCAGCTTTGCCAAGGGGATCATCTGCGTAGGGGCTTTGCTTGGTTTGAATTGTTCCCACTGCAAAGAAATCCTCTGCTTCCCACTTGCTGTGTCTACTCTGGGTTAGGATTCTGCCCATCTGTCCAGGGCTGCCAAAAACACTGCCCATTCCTGAGGGAGCCCCTATTGCCAGCCTCTCACCGGGATGTCTGTGATTCCAGCAGAGGTCTCAGGGTCTCGTCCACAGCGAGCTGGGGTCCTGCCAGGTCCTCAGGGGGCACTTGGCAACGTGAGTATGTCCTTCGCCTCTGTGTCCACAGACCCGCCTCCCTGCCCAGCTCGGGTTAAAGCGTTGGGTAAAGCGTTGGTCCCATGTGCTGTCTGCAGGGGTTTGGGTCAGGCCTGGCCATTCACACAGGGTTCCGTGCAAACGTCTTCCTCTTCCGCGTGCCACATCAGGAGTGCACTTGGGATGTCCTGCTCTAGTGCAGACAGCGGCACTCAATGCATCTGTCCAACTGAATGGCGTAGTGCTCAGTAGCGTTTGGGGGAGTTTCTAGTAACCAAGGGGATGAATCCCTTGGAATGATCTGATGGAAACAAGAAATAAAAAGGGTTTTGTTTTATTTTGAGGTAGAGTCTGGCTCTGTCGCCGAGGTTGGATGGAGTGCAGTGGCATGATCTCAGCTCACTGCAGCCTCTGCCTCCCGGGTTCCAGCGATTCTCCTGCCTCAGCCTCCCGAGTAGCTGGAATTACAGGCGCCCACCACCACGCCCAGCTAATTTTTGTTGTTTTAATAGAGACGGGGTTTCACCATGTTGGACAGGCTCGTCTTGAACTCCTGACCTCAAGCGATCCACCCACCTTGGCCTCCCAAAGTGCTGGGATCACAGACGTGAGGCACCACGCCTGGTCAAGAAATGAAAAGATTTTACTACCTGAACCTTAGAACTGTATGTGAGAAATCACCAAGACTGACCGGCCAACAAAAACCTGGAAAATAATTTCAGCAAAGGATGGGTGTCGATCTGTGCCTCTCTCTGACAGAGCAGAGTGAAAAGGAGGCATGCCTTCATAGAAAGTCTATATAAAGCTTGCACAGAAAGAGCCTGACCTGTTCAGTGTGAGGAAATGTGATGCTGACCACAGGTCTCTATTTCCATTTTCATGGCCAAAAATTCAAAGCCTGTGGTAGGAATGCCAGTCCTTATCGATAATACTGGAAAATAATTGGTGTGAGTGAAAATCTTCAAATATTTTTAGTTTTCAGTCAGTCATGCTCACTTCTAAGAATTCAAACTTAAAAAATGAAAAAATATTGTCACAAACATTCATGAACAAAGGTGATCATCACAGCTGTTGTTTATAACTGTGACCCTTGCAGGAAGGTAAGATTACAGCAGTTGGGGTTTGGAAATTATTTAGCTGTTGAGATCATAATTCTCCCTGGCACATGTTACACTATAATAAGTGAAATTGCCAGTTACAAAACCGTACGCAGTCAGCAATTTTGTAAACACTCAGTATGTGCAGTTTTGCAAAAGACTTAAGATATGTACCTAAATATAAATGTCTCTAATCATCCGTGTGCCGTGTGCTGTTCTGTTTGTTTTTCTGCATGAGGAAACCTTATCTCTGTCAGAATAAATGTTTCTTAGAACAGGAAATTAGACAAAACCAGTAGACATGAGGGGTGCTGGGGCTTCCTGGCTCCCGGCCCCCCGGTTTACCGCCGACGCCCGTTCTCGGGAGAGCTCTTCTCGCCTTCACCGTCCTGGCGGCTGTCTCCCCGGACTGTGTGCTGGTGACCTGAGGGGTGTTAATTACCCAACAGTTTTCAAGGGGAAAATATTTCATGGGAGAATTCGTCTGAAATTCTGCTGTTGACACCTTGGAGAACTAGCTACGTGTAAATAAAGCCACCGCCAAAATGCAGGCCAGGGAGCCCGGCACTTTCCCAGAATCTAGGGGGTGGGGCTGCCTCTCTCATCCCTGCCCAGGGCCTGGCCCCTCCTGCCCAGCATCAGTGAGTGCAGTGCCTGGTGATGGGGCTGGCGTTGAACCCAGTGGGTCTTCGGGAGCTTGTCCTGGTGGCGGGCGGTGAATGTCAGGGCCTCCCTGGGAGCCTTAGCTCTGTTCTATTTTCCAGAACAGGTCAGTGACTCCAGAAGACTCAGAAGCCGGGTTGGGCCCAAGGTCATGGCCAGAGGGAGTTCATTTGCAGTGACCCATGGCCAGAATGGGTCTGGCTGGCCGGCCCCTGTGTCTACATATGTAGCCATGAGTCCCAGGGTCTGTCTGCAGCCCCGTCCAGCACCATCCATGCGGAGTGTAGACCCAGATGCTCGCCTGCCTCGTGTCCACCGGGCCACGCTCCTCGTCCTGGGTGCCCACTACGTTCTTCTCTCCCAGTGTGGCCACCAGGTTGGCCGTGACCCCTGGATCCTGTGTGCTGCAGGGTCCCCTGGGAATGGCCCACCCATCATGCTCCTCTGAAACCCTCCTCACTTCCAGAGACCTGGGCCCCAGGCCTCGCCCACGCCCCTGCTGTGGTCACCCTCAGGTGTCTGAGCCCTGGACACGGTACCTCATTCGGTCTTCATCTCCGTCCCAGAGGCTGAGTGCGCGGCGGGCCCGCACCTGCCTTTGCTCAGAGAATACCGAGGGCCTCATGCAGCGGTGCCGAGTGACGGCCTGTCCCGGCTTCCGTCTTCCTCCCTTCCAACTTCTTTCCTTCTGGGAACAAATGTGATCTTTGATCACTGAGTTTTCCCTAAATGTTACTGGACTGTGTCATCAGAACTTACACTTCAGGTACCTCAATGAAATGAGGTTCTGTTGAGCAGCAGAGAAGAAAAGGGCTAAATGCAGGTTAAGTGGCTAATCTGCCAAGAATAGGAATGAGGCGAGCTTTGGTAATCCTTTTTAAAAAGAAAAACCAGTGTCTTCATTGAGTAAGTTCTATCACACCCTCACCAAGTGTCCCATGGCCCGAGCCCCTTGCTCTGTGAAGTTTCCCATGACCCGGCCAGCAGCTGCATCCTCGGAGTGTCAGTTCACATGTGTCTCTGTCGCCTGGGTGTAGTTGATTAAGAACCGGAGCCAGCTCGGGGAGGGCACCTTGCTCTGCAGGCAGTTTCAGAGTGGTGCTCTGCGTCTTGGGAGTGGGTGATGCCTGGGCTTCAGTGTCCGGGGACATTGGCAGCCAGGGGTCATTGCTGCTTAGATCTATTAATGTATTCTTTCTTTCTTGATTTTTTTTGAGACTGGAGTCTTGCTCTATCACCCAGGCTGGAGCACAGTGGTGTGATCTCAGCTCACTGCAACCTCTGCCTCCTGGGTTCAGGAGAGTCTCCTGTCTCAGCCTTGTGAGTAGCTGGGATTACAGGCGCGAGCCACCACATGCTGCTAATTTTTGTATTTTTATAGTAGAAATGGCATTTCACCAGGTTGGCCAGGCTGGTCTCCAACTCCCAAAGTGCTGGGATTACAGGCGCGGGCCACCACACGCAGTTGTTAACGTTATTCTTAAGAGTTGCAAATGTTCTCATTCTGTCATTTGTTTTTTACTTATTTGCTAGAAGTCACCTAATAAATGTCCTCACATATATTTTATATCCTTCTTATATTCTTCTTATATAAATGGTTTGTGTCTTTGTCTCTATGTGGCTGTGAGTGTGTGTGTGTGTCTGTGTTTGTATATCTGTGAGTGTGTGTATGTTTGGAGTGTGTCTGTGTGTGATTGTGTGTGTTGATGTATGTGTGTCTGTGTGATTGTGTCTGTGTTGACGTATGTGTGTCTGATGTATGTGATTGTGTGTCTGTGTCTATGTGTGTCTCTGTGATTGTGTGTCTGTGTCTATGTATGTGTGTCTCTGTGTGATTGTGTGTCTGTGTCTATGTATGTGTGTCTCTGTGTGATTGTGTGTGTGTTGATGTAGGTGTGTCTGTGATTGTGTGTCTATGTGTGTCTATGATTGTGTGTGTGTGTCTGTGTTGATGTGTGTCTGTGTGTGCTGATGTATGTCTTTGTGTGATTGTGTGTATGTCTGTTGATGTGTGTGTGTGTCTGTGTTGATGTGTTTGTGTGTGACTGTGTGTGTGTGTTGATGTTTGTGTGTGTGTGACTGTGTGCATGTGTCTATGTATGTGTGTGTGTGGTTGTGTCTGTGTGATTGTGTCTGTGTGATTGTGTGTCTGTGTGTGATTGTGTATGTATATGGCGAACCCAGAACAGAACATTATTCCTCAGCTCACCTGGCAAAACAAAAAGCTTTCGAGAGATGCTTGGCGGTCGTGATGTTGCGGCTGCAGGCATTTTTCAAGGTTATCTGTTATGTCTAACGCAGCTGGCACCTTTCTTCTTGGGGACAAATGTGGTCTTTGATCACTGAGCTGAGGATGAGTTTACTCAATAATTTAAAATGCCTTGGTGTGGGAGGACGGGCGGCTGGTCCGTTTATGGCAAACGTGCATGGCCTCTTCCTCCTTCACGTGTGTGGGGCAGGCGGCTTCTCTCCACGCCTGTCCGTGGGTCGGCTGGCCCTGCTGCCTCCCCTGCCCCAGGGCTCAGTGCTGAGTGTGGCTCTCGGCCGCCCCAGGGATGCTGGGGAAGAATTCAGCCCAACAAATAGATATGTATGCTTTTAGAAATGCTGTTAAAAATGATTTAATCTCATTGTATGCTTTTAAAAATGTATTCAGTTTTGCACTCCATTTCATACAACATGTACAACTTTAAAACATTTATTTTTAAACAGCTTTGTCTTCTGAGCACTGCAGACTGTTTCTCGCTCACTTAAGATGCAGACATGGGGCCTGTGTTCTCTTCCTGCCGAGAATCCAGCAGCCCCCGATGCCTGCAGCTTGAGTCCAGACTCCTCGGTGCTGCGTTGGGACGCAGCCCCGCCAGCGTTTCCAGTCCCTTCTCCCGCCGTGAGCCAGCCTGGGCTCTTTTCTGTTTCCTTTCTTCCCTGTTTTCCTTCTTTCTTTTTTTAGTTTGTAATAATAGACATTTTTTTGCGTGTGGTTAAGAAATCAAAATAATAAGGACGATATGGCTTGAGGATTCTTGCTCCGCACAGGTGGTCATTCCGCCAGGACCTGGCGTGTCCCCCAAGAGGACCTGGACACGCGCGAGCTGACACGCACGTGCTCGCTGTCCTCCCGGCTCGTACACGGGGTAGCACGCAGTAAAGAGCATCCTGCGCCCTTCTCCCTCGCCCTGTCTGGGGACTACTCCACACCCATGAGGAGGCGGCGTCCTTATTCTCTTCACCGTGGACAGTGGCCACACCGCAGTTCCCCTGTGTGTGCGGACGGCGCTGTTGCACTGGTGCAGTTAATAACCTTGGACATACGCCATTCGGCACGCGTACTGGTGGATGGAGTCCACGTTCCCGGAGGCTGAGTCAAAGAACAAAGGCCTATTGATGGTATTCCTCAGGTCCTCACGCACTGGCTCCGTGAGGCGCGGTCACGGGGCGGCCCCCGGTGGGGGTGTCTGATGGGAGAAGCTGATGTCTGTGTCTGACGGCTCCGCCGACCTGACGATGGTGAGCTGCTCTCTCGGAGCAGACTTCCGTCACTTGCATCTCAGACGTGAGACTGAGCTGCTTCTCATTTGTTTATGTGTTTGTCGTTGTTTGCCCGTATTTTAGCTGGATTGCTAATCTTTTAATGATTTCTAGGCGCCCTTCATAAATTAGGGAGTTTAGCTGTACTGATTTCAGTTGTAAGTATCTTTTCTCAAACCGTCAATGTCTTGACTTTCGTTTTTTCTTTAGCCATTTAAAGTCTGTGGTCGAATTTCAGTATTTGGGGGCTTCTGGATTTTGAGTCGTAGTTTAAAAGGTCTTCCTATTCTGAAGTTATAAAGGAATTAATCCATTTTTCTGCTACTATTTTATTTCCATTTAAACCTTTGACCCACGTGGATTGATTTTGTCGTCTGGTGTCAAGCATGGATCCAGGTTTGCTCTTCTGGCCTGGACGTCCTAACATCATTTATTAAAATCTCCATGTTCACTGCACCCATTGGCAGTGCCCCTATTCAAATATATTGTGATTTCATACGTATATGAGTCTGTTTCTGGACTTCCTGTTCTGTCTCATGTCTGCTTGCCTTCTGCTTTAGTTACTGGGGCTGGTGGGCTGGCTTCACCACTGTCCTTAGTAAGAGCTTCCCTGGACACTTGCTAGTGTACCTTTTCACATGAACCAAAGTTCATGCTGTTTAATTACATGATTGCATGAACAGATCTGCAAATGATCAATGTTTTCTTCCTTTCTTGTCAATTTTTGTGCTTCCAATGTCACGCCTTGAGTGCCTTGTCCAGTATCTCCTGGACGTGATTAAGTGTTGACGGTGATGTTCGGCTTTGGTGACCCTGCCTTCTGTAATATCCTGATTCCATGTTATACTGGCCTTTGGGCTGGGATGAGTACTTCATTTTTTTTTTATTTTTTTTTTAAAAATTAAAAGCAAGTTTCCCCATATTTATTGAGAATATAAAGAATGGATCAATATTGTCTGTATTTAAGGTGCGCCACGTGGTGTTTGAATGTATGTTTACACTGTGAAGTAAAGGCCCAGTGTCCATCACCTCACAGGGGCACCATCTGTGTGTGCGGTGAGAACACGTAAGAGCTACCCCTGGCCAATTTCAGACATCCAAGACGTCATTGTTAACCACAGTCACCAGGCTGAGCACTAGACCCTGGCACTCATTCGCGAGATGGGCACTTTAGGGCGTGTAATGTCACATTCCACCACCCACCAATTTCCTTCATTCAGTGTCTTAAAAATCAAGAACAAATGTTGAATTTAACAAATGTTTCTTCAATATCTGTGGAGATAATCATCACACTTTTATTTAGGTATGATATTATGAGGCATCACATTAGCGAATATTCACATATTGAATCCTCTGCAACATTGTTGCTGTGTTCCTGGCATAAAACCTGCCAGTCATGATGTCACCCTTGGGATATGATGCTGGATTCTACTGAATGTCTCTTCCTTTCCCTCCTTCCTTCCTTCCTCTCTCCCTCCCTCCCTCCCTCCCCTTCCTGCTTTCTAGTTTGATATTTTTATATAATATGTCCTGTGTCAACTAAGAGTTGAGCTCTGTAAAATATCTAAAGAGGTTTATTCTGAGCCAAATATCCGTGACTGAAGCCGGTGGCACAGCCCCAGGTCCTGAGAACATGAACATGTGCCCACGGGTACTTGGGTTGCAGCTGAATTTTATACATTTTAGGGGAACAAAAGTTATTGGCAGACTTTGGTCAATTCATGTAAGGTAGACATTGGTTCTGTCCAGAGAGGTCAGGGGAGTGGGCTTCTACGTCATAGGTGGATTCAAAGATTTCCTGATTGGCAATTCGGTGAAAGAGTTAAGTTACTATCTATAGAGCTGGCATCAGTAGGAAGGAGTGACTGGGTTAAGGTAAGATTCTCACACTGAAAGACAGCAAGGTTCTTATGTGCAGAGGAAGCCCCAGGTAGCGGGGGTAGATGGTAAACGTCTCTGGTCAGAGCTCAAAGCAAACCCCGTCTCTTAGTTCATCACTCCTGGATCAGGAAAGGACAGGGGATTCCCTGCAGAATGTAGATTTCCCCACAAGAGAGAGCCTTGCTGGGCCATTTCAAAACATGTCAAAGAAATGTATTTTGAGGTTAAATATTTTAATTTCTTTCAAGGCCTGCTGTGTCATGTGATACTGGACTAGAGTCATTTGGAATCTGATGTCTTATTGCTGTAAAGAGTCTGGGTCAGTCTTACGGTCTCTGCTTTAATGTTGATGCTGGTCAGCTGTGCCTGAATTCCAAAGGGAGGCGGGAACACCCCGGCCTGAACCCAGGCCTCCCTCCGGTCAGGGCCGGACCTGGTCTTTCAGGTTTCTGTGGGTTCCCTTTGGCCAAAAGCAGGGTCCATTCGCTCCTTTGTGGGGCTTAGGATTTTATTTCAGGTTCACACCTCATGTTTTGTATTTCAGATGTGACATAGGTCAGTTACCTATTTGACAATCCTCTTTTCTAATAGACTTAATTTTTCAGGACAGTTTTGGATTAACAGGGAAGTTATGATAATGACACAGGCCGTTCCGCGGGTCCCATGCTTCCTAATTCTTAACGCATCAGGGTTTGTGGTGTAGTTGCTGCAGTCCGTGAAGTGGCATGGACACATCATCGACTAAGAAGGCCTGGGCTCTGTTTGGTTTTCCCCGCGCCCCGTTTCTGTTAGGTCCCCTTGGCTGGGACCGTTTCTCAGCGTTTCCTTTTCCCGCCGAGCTGCAAGCCTGAGGGGCGCTGGTCAGGTGCGTGGAGGATGCCCCTCCTGTTGGAATGTGCCTGGTGTTTCTCGCCCTTTAGACTGGGGCTATGCGTTTTTGGGAGAAATGCCAGAGGTGGAGTGCCCTTCCCCTCACGCCGCGTCAGGATGCCCGCTGTCCCCGTGGTGCCGCCTGATGGCCCGGCGGTTCTAGCTGAGCAGGGCAAGCCCAGCGCCCTCCCGGTGGCCCGCCCGGCCCTCCTCCCTCTGGGCGGACACGGGACCCCCGTCGGTTCCTCGAGGCCCGCCTTGGCGCCCTCCTGTTCAGCTCTGACCTGGAGGTACCTCCTCGGGATTGGGAGGTTGTGTGTTTGTAGGTGTCGTTTCATAATATGATTTTCACTTCTCATTTTTGCTGCCGGGGTTTTCTTACGAAGGGTGAAGACTCACAGGCAAGCTGGCTTCCAGGGCCTCTGGACCCCGACGGAGCCTCCCCGGCCCACCCTCCCTGTGAGCTCTGCCCATTCCGCAGCCTCCAGGGCCGTGCCCGCCGCCCTGTACCATTGCCTGGTCTAGGTGGTCGACCCCGGGACTCTGTATCTCTTTGGATAACTTGCCACTTTTTCTAACCGGTGGCGTAATCACTTGAGTACTTGTCTTCACCTACCTGAGTGTTAACTGCGCGGAGCAGGCCTGCCTCGGAGTCCCGGTGCCGTCTTCGTGAGTCCGAGCAGTCACAGACGAAGGGAACACGCTGACCCGGGAGGGCGTCCTCAGGGGAAGCGCTGAAGCTCCCAAACACCCGTTAGGGGCGCGAAGGGTCCCTGGAGACGGCACCGACAGCCCCTTCGAGGGGGGCACTGTTACCACCCTAAAGCTGGGGATGGGATCACAGGAGCATCATCAGAGCATCGTTTTGGGAAGCCAGCTTGGTCCTGGGAGGGAGGGCCGGGGTAACTGACGCACTTCACTTCCCCGTGGGGTTCCCTCACCTCGGCCAGGAGAGGGTGCCGGGGCCCTTGACCTGTCGGGTTGCCTGCGGAGAGAATGTCCGGTGCGGAGAGGGTAGGGAGGGGGCCGCGCCCTGCCAAGGCCACCTTGCAAAACCCAGGCCTGGGGGATGCACGGGTGTGGGGCGCCTCCTAAGCCAGCTGCCTTGGAAGATTCCAGCAAGGAGCAGAGGCAGAGCTGGTGGCTGGCTGTCACTTCTTGTCTTGGTCTCCGGGGAGGTGCTGTGATGTCAGCATAACGGGCCGAGCAGCAGCGCTGTCTGGTGGGGATGCAGGGTTTTCATTCGCTCAGCAAAAGTGGACCCGAGAGTCACCTCGGTAGGAGACCCGGCTGAAGCGCCGGCCCAGACCTTCAGGAGCCGGGACCCCTTTTCCCAGTGAAGGAGCTGGGGCCCCTCGGGTGACACGGATTCTCCAGGCATCTCATCCACCATGTCCCCACCTGTGGGCTCTGTCCTGTGCCGCCGCCACCCGCGCCCCCTCCACGGCACAGGGCCCTGGACTCGCCCACAGAAGCACTGCTGAAAGGCTCTCAGACGTCCACGCTGGCGCCTGCGGTCTGTGGACTCCCCACCCCTCTTACGGTTCCTTCTTTCTCTTTCCTTGTGCTTAGCAACAATTTATTTAATTCAAATTCATTTAAAATGCGTAAAACCACACAATATAACTTTTAATTTTTAGGCATTTTTTTTCAATTATATATTCTTTTTTAAAAAAGACTATCAGGTAATAATTTGCAATTTTTCAAAATATTTAAATGAAATTTTCCTTTCAAAAATGTTAGGAATCACTGTTTTGTTTTTTTTTTTAAAAAAATGGCTAGTGCCTGGGCATGGTGGCTCACACCTGTAATCCCAGCACTTTGAGAGACCAAGGCGAGGTCAGGAGATCGAGACCATCCTGGCCGACAAGGTGAAATCCGATCTCTACTGAAAATACAAAAGAATTAGCTGGGCATGGGGGGCGGGCCCCTGTAGTCCCAGCTACTCAGGAGGCTGAGGCAGAAGGATCACTTGGACTCGGGAGGCGGAGGTTGCAGTGAACTGAGATCGCACCACTGCATTCCAGCATGGCCGACAGAGTGAGACTCCAGCTTAAAAAAAAGCAAATGCCTAGAAACACCTTGAAAAAAATAGGAAGCACATAAAGCACGCAAATTCTGAGAGCAATTGTTATTAAATGGGTGTTCGTTTTTCCCACAAGTTTGTATCTATAGTCTTGTCTTAGCTAGTTTAACATTTGCTCTGAATACTTACTAGAAAGATTTTTAAGTTACACTCTTGGTAACAGTATTCATTCATTTTTATCAGTACCATCTTTAAATCCAAAATGCAATTTTTACATTTATTAAACTAAGTAGACCATGAAATGTATTTGCGATGCAATATCAAATTTCTTCATGCTTCGAAGGACCCCAAAGCCAGTGTAATTTCTCTTCCCTGAAATTTGAAGGCATGGCTGAATTATGCATGTTTAAGATTTCTCTTTCTTTCTCTTCTTACAGTAGACAGGCACACCTCCTTCATGAAATCAGCATTTTCCTGCCTTTGGAGTGACTGGTTTCCCTCGTCTGAGCTAGGTGTCCATGGGAGAGGGTCTGACAGGCACGCCCGTGTTGCCTGGCTGAGCTGCAGAGTGCAGGGCTCAGCGTGGTGCACTGGTGGGAGGGGCATGCGTCTGTGGGTCACGGTTCTGTTGTTCGCTAATGGAAAACACAGAGTTTTTGTTGTTTGTAGTTGGTGCAAAATGCTGAAGAAAACTCTGCACTTGAAAGCCGCTGTGAAGAGTGATGTCTGTGTGTTGCTGCTGGCTCTGTGTGTGTGTGTGTGTGTGTGTGTGTGTGTGTGTGTGTGTGCTGGCGTGCGTCTGTGTGATCAGTTGTCTGATGCTCACGGGGCACATGTGTACCTCTTGAGCTGACCTGTGTTCCTGAGATGTGCTTAAATGCAGAAAGAGTAGAATTTACCATCTGTTGAAGCCAGATGCCTGTGGATGGCGGGTGACCTCAGGACACAGGACAGCATGGGCAAGGACCCTGTGCAGAGCGTGTCCTGGTGCCCTGCTGTTAACGGGCTGCTCTAAAGCTGGAGAGGACATTGCGAGCAGTCAGTCAACAGTAACCCGGTCAGGTTGTGGGTGGGTGACAGGGTGAGGGCTTGCAGGGAAGACCTGACCAAACTCTTCCAGGTGGACGGGATTCAGAGGGTAGGGAGGACAGAGAGCCCCACAGGCTGAGGACACAGATCGGCTCACAACGATCAACGCAGCCGCTCACTCTGCACAAGAGACACTTCTGAAAGAGACAGCCAGAAAAAGTTAAAACAGAAGGATGAACAGGGCAGGCTGGTCAAACCAAGTAAGAAAATGGAGGTTGCAAGTTGGATGCCTAGCAACATAGAATTCAGAGCAAAAAGCTCGAAGGTTAAAGACACTTACATTTATAAAGTCTGAGATTCACAGGGAGGGAATACATGCTGTTTATCTACAAGCATCCAGCAGTGCAGTAATAACTTTAATAAATCAGAGTCTATAGGATTTGTATGGAAAACGACCAGGAACCAAATGACCTCCCACCTCCTGGTCTAGGATAGGTCAAGTACTGAAAAGTCCTGTCAAGACACAGACCACTGAGGGAAGTCGTATAGACTCTGTCAACCTGCAAACACTGGTTCAAAGTAAACCTTCTTTTTGGATATACATGAGACACAATTTCTGGAAAATTGATTGTATTTTGGATGACAGAGACACCCTCAAATTCCCAGGGATAGAAAGAATAGTAGCATTATCCCTAAACATTAATAATAAAATCAAAAGGCCCGTTTCCCTGGAAAAGAAACAAAGCAAAAAGTGCCACTGAGCAGCTCTTGAGTTGGAGGCCATGCCACCTGCAATGGAGGGTTTCTTTCTTTCTTTTTTTTTTTTTTTTTTTTTGATGTTTTTATTGCATTTTAGGTTTTGGGGTACATGTGAAGAACATGCAAGATTGTTGCATAGGTACACACGTGGCAGCGTGATTTGCTGCCTTCCTCCCCCTCACCTGTATCTGGCATTTCTCCCCATGCTGTCTCTAATGGAGGGTTTCTTAAAAGCATGACACACAACGTATCGAATCTATGGAACATGGCAGGAGGGACTGCCAGGAAGATTCTGTCAATACCCGTATCAGTAAAAATGTGAAAAGGATACCAATACCGACATAAAAATGGGAGAAAAAGAACAATAAGACAAAGCAAAAAAAGTAGAGAGAAGCAGGAAATAATGATAGAAATAATAAACATAATGAATCCAAAAGCTGTTTTGAAAGAGGCGGACGAGGCCCCAGCTCACAGTGAATGGTGGAGGAAAAGGTCCCAGAGGCGGAGCGGGGAGCGCAGGGGCTGGGAGCAGCCTCTGCCAGAGGACAGTTGATCCGGTAGTAGGTTTTGTACAACCAACCACAATATGTTTGAAAGCATTGAAGAAGTGGATAGTTGTTCAGAAAATTGCAACTTTCCAAATTTGATCCCAATAGAGCCAAAGTCTCCTAGAATAAATGGGGAGCGCCAGGCTGGATTATGTCTCTCGGAAAGTCTTCCAGATCTCTAAAGGTCATGCGGTTTAAACGCAAACTACTTTGGAAGGTTTTCTTTTCCTGTCCTCTAATGTCACTTTAGTGATTTTAACATTGATCCCCAAGCCTGGCAACATAGTACTTTGGAAAAATAAACTATGGACTAATCTCATTTCTCAGTATTGAAGTAAAAACTTAAAGCATTCACAACACATTAAAAAAAATAGTGACAATTAGGGGTTTATTCAAGGAATGCAAAGATGGTCAACATTATATCCATTATTGCACAGGGAGAAATCATATAATAAGTTTCACAGAAGTGGGAAAAGCACGTGACAAAATGCAGTGCCTATTTATGGTAAAAGAAATCCGGTTACACAGGAATTGGCAGACACTTTTTTCTGTAACTTTTCATTTTGACAATTTCCCATGTACAGAACAATGGCAAGGGTAGCACAAAGAATTCCCGCACATAAGACACTCTGATTCCTTAATTTGCTTTCTTCTCTCTCATGTACGTGTTACACAAATACGCATTATTATTTTCTGGGTGTTGGAGAGTAAGCAGCAGACAGAGTACCCTTTTATCCCCATGAACTTCAGCATTTGCTTCTTAACAAATATGTTTGTTCTCTTATAAAACTAGAGCATAATTCTCCAAACTGTTAGGTTGGTGCAAAGAGAATTGTGTTTTTTGCCATTCAAAGTTAGAGAATTAATAAAGTTACTTTGAATGGCAAAAGACACGATTCCCTTTGCACCAACCTATAGGTAATTAACTTCAATACACACTCTTCTCTGATCACCGCTGTTTTGTATGATCCAGAGTTTATGAGTTTCCTCCCAAATGTTCTTTAAAGCGAAAGAAAATTTTGGAGCCCGAGAGCGTGGAGCCGGAGCTGCATCTGCGTGTCCTGGGTTCCAGCCCCGTACTCTGGAGCCGCCCCTTCACATTTCCTTGTTTCATGACATGGCCACTTTGGAGAGGACAGGCCCGCTATGTTGTAGAACATTCCTAAATTGGGGTTGGCCTAATGTTTGTTGTTAAATCCAGGCGATGCATGTTTAGCCCAGAAATGCTGATGTGTTCTTCCCAGCGCGTCCTATCAGGAAGCACGCGAGGCCGGTTTATCCCCTTACGGGTGGTAAATTTGACGACATGGTTAAGAAGGGAGAGCTTCCGAAACGTGACCTAAAAATATGCACACACATTATCCCCAAAGCCAGCATCCTACTCAGCAGGAAACGCTGGAAGCTTTCCCACTGAAGCCGAGAACAAGAGAAGCTGCCCACGCCCCCCTACTACGATGTGACATCGCTAGAGTGCTCCCCCACGCAGGTGGGCTGCAGAGACCACAGAGACTCCGGAGCTGACCTTTTCCTTTTCATCATCTCTGTTTTCAGTTTCTCTGTATGTGGTTGCTATATTTCTGGAAAACCCAAAAGAATCATTGGATAAAACACTAGAAAAAATAAGAGGATTAATAAATTTTGTACCCTGCTGCTTAACATGTAGAAATCATATGTGGGAACAAAAACCAAGGAGAAGATGTAATGGGAGAGATAATATTTCTAGTAGCAAAAATAAATTCAGTTTTTAGGATTCTCCTTTAATAAACGCCGATATGAGGAAAACCATAAAATGCTCCTGAGACACAGAAGGCTCGAACAAATGGAAAGGTGTATGATCCCTTTAGAGAGGAACGCCCCACCTTACACAGACGTCCGTTCTCCCTGAATTAATGCATACACGTCATGAGCCCCGATAAACACATGATCTTTTTCTCCCCTCAGGGTGCTCAACAAGTTGATTATAAAACCCACTCAGAGACACAAACATGAACACCTATGAAAACCCTGGAGAGTGTCAGAGGAGAATGGGGGCCCCAGGTGTTACAATTTGCTATTAAGTCTTTTCAGTGAAAACGGTAGGGGGTCCTGGCATAAGAACAAGGACAGGTGAATGGAAGAGAATAAAAGTCCAGAATAAACCAGACCGTACGAGGAAGACCCTTGTAGCTCAAGGTAGCTCATACATTTTGTGCTGGAAAAGACCGTGGTCATCGCTGCTGTTGGGATAACTGGATAGCCGCGTGGAAAAAGATGAGTCAGGTTGTCTTCGCCCCCTGCAACTGGATAAGTACCTGATGGACCTGAAATTTAAATGTGAAGAGTGAATCTGTATCCAATAAGCACATGAGAATGTGGTTGGCATCATGATCAAGGGCAACATGTACGTTAAAACCACAGTAAGCTACCACTTTACATCCACCAGAGCGGCTGAAATTAAAGACTGGCGATTCCGAGTGTTGTGCAGAAGTGGGACCCCAGTGCTCACGTTTCCTGGTGGGAATCCATATTGCTATGACCGCTTTGGAAAACGTGGGCAGGGTCTAAAGCCAAGCATGTGCCTGCCCTCTGATTCTACCCTAAGTGTGCACCCAAAAGGAAGGAGTGCTTCTGGATGTGGACGTACGTGGATGTTCACAGCAGCTTCATCCTGGTAGTCCACACTGGACACCCTGAGCTCCAGGAGCCTTCAGAGAAAACGGGTTAAATAAAGGGCATTATATTCATACCCCACAAAGCCGTGTGAGAAGCAAGCACGGGCTGCCACACGCCTGCAGCTCAGACATCAATCTCCAGGTCAGGAAGAACTAACTTACCAGGTAGTGGTCATAGTATTAATCGCTGCTACCTCTTGGGAAGTATTGGTTGGGAAGGAACAAGGAAGCCTCCTGGGGTATGACAAAAGCTCTTCAGCTGATCTGGGCAGTGGTCACTGGTGCATCCATACCTTCGACGTGGTAAACTGCTCCATGTGCCTTCCTGTATCTAGTGTGAGAATGTTAATGTAAAGCAAACCACACAAGAAAGCATTGGGTTGATTACATTCAACATGTTTTAAACTTTGCATGAGAAGAAAACAAGAAGCCAAGTAAAAAGTCGCGTGACAGATGGAAAAAATATTGGCCATCATCAAAATAAAAGATTGTTATTTAATATGTAGATTGTTTCTAAAGTAAAGAATAGCATGATTTTTATCCCTATGTTAAGAAAAAAAAAGCATCACAGTAACCAAGATACGAAATCAGTCAAGATGAGTGGATAAAGAGAACGTGGTGTGTATCCACAGTGGAGTTCGGTACAGCCCGGTCTGTATACACAGCAGAGTGCGGTATAGTCCGTCTATATACCAGGGGAGCGCTGCACAGCCTGGTCTGTGTATGTAGCGGAGCAAGGGACATTCTGCTAAGTGAAATAAGCCAGACACAGAAAGACAAATACTGCCTGATCTCACTCACATATGTGAGAAAGGGAAACTCACAGAAGCAGAGGGTAGAGGGCGGGGGACAGGGGTGGGGTGCACTAGGAAGATGTTGGTCCGGGATGCAAAGCTCAAGACAGCCATTGTACAGTATGGTGACCGTAATTAATGAATTTCTGAAATTGCTAAGAGTCGATTTCGGTGTTCTTACCGCTAAGAAATAAGCATGTGAGTTAAGACATGTGCTAATTAGCTCGATTTCGCCATTCCGCAACACATACATACTTCAAAACATCATGTGTGTACTATAAAAAATAGTTTTGTCCATTTAAAAGATAAATGCAAAAAAGGATGCTAAATCACACTTACAGAGAAATATGAATTACAAGCGCACGGACAGACTGCCTCTCGCTAATCAGAAGTTTAGCTGGGGAAGGGGTCAGAAGGGAACTGTCCTGTGGCGTGGCTGCGGCAAATGGCCTGACCCCATCACGCGAACTTGGTGGTATCTAGTGAGGTCATAGACGTTTGCGCTTTATCTGGCAATCCCACTTCCAGGAACGTGTCCTCAAAGTACTCCGGCAGAAATAGAGTTATTCACAATTTTTTAGTAGTCTTCTAGTTCTGAGTTTGAACTGGAAGCATCTGTATAAATCCAGTGTCTTCTATCTTAAAATGCATGGCTTCCAGATCTGTCCATGGAAAATACTGAACACAGAGAGCCCAGATGTGTCATTCCCACCGAGAGGATCTGGAGGTCTTTGGAAAAATGACCAGGTCTGGGACAAAATGTTCCCAACAAGCCTACAACTTATTCTACCAGCAAGCACAAGACTAAAAGGTAATGAATGACTTTTTAGAAAACATCAACACAAATCATCCATTCCACAGCCTCTGATCAGGAAGCTGCTGGCATCACAGAAGGTGAGCTGGACATTAGCACCTCCCTTGTGAAGTGCTCTTGCCAAAAAAAGTCAAAGTAAAAGCTGAACCAGAATCTAACCGGGCGTCTAGATGTAACTATCAATTTATAGGAAATACCGGGAACAGAGGTGCATGATGAACACCTCCGAAGGGGCGTGATCGCCAAAACCCAGACCGTGTGAAGCCCCGCATGACAAACAACCTGGTCTCTCCAATAACAACAAAAAATTGCAAAGAGAAAAAATCAGCAAGAAAACCTGTCCATCAAAAGAGACTCAGGGAACAGCAGCCAATTGCAGTCTGTGGACCGGATAAGATTTTGATCCCAGTTCAAACAAAATGTATCTGGAAAACACAGGAAAAAATAACAGGAGAAGTGTTAACGCTGGCCAGATGTTTAATTCTGAATATTCATTGGATTGCGGCTGTGGAACTGATTGTATTGTGTTTGCGTGTTGTAGAAAGTCTTTACCTTTTGGGAATATTTGCTGAACTATGCACATGTGACAATTCTGTGATGTCTGGGGTTTGCCTCAGAGTGATCGTGGTGGGCAGCAGTTGGTGGGTGCGGGTGAAGCACGGCTGGCCGTGCACCAACATCGTTGCCGTTCATTGCACTGTTTCTATGTTTTTGCGTTTGTTTGAAGTGTCTATGATTTGAAGAAAATTTTCTGTAACATAAGTCGCATGGTAGACGCTGCTTCACCTGCTTGGTTCTTCGGTCTCCTAAGCACGGCTGCGGTCTTCGGTCCTCACAGCCGTAATTAATTCTCTGTGTGAATGTGCCTAGTTATAATCCTTGGAAATGTGCACAGAGCCTATTTCTGTCTAGTCGTGCCAGCAGTTACTGTGACTTGCAAAGATGCTCTCTACGTGGAAAGGAACTATTTCTGTATCTTTCAAGTAAATATGGTGTTTTTCTCTTCCCCCTACCCCCCAAAAAAGTCAGGATGACTCTCCACTCCTTGTCTTTGTTTTATAGGAGCGTTGGCATTGCTAATGTCAGTGAGTAGCCGAGTGTGCATTCTGAAACTTTAGTTTGCCCGTTGTATGGGACGCACACAGGACTAAGATACACATGTAAAATGCATGTGGTCTGGGCACGGGGAAAGGACCGTACGTCTTTTAGAAACAGTCTCCAACAGGTCTGAAGCTCCCCTGCAGGGAGATGGATGTGCGTGCTGTTCAGACCCTCTTCGGGAGGGCTTCCCGGCCGAGGGTCTTTTCTGGCCATATACATGGATGACGGTCTGAAACCTCCTCCTGGCTGACAGCCTGTGGCATCTGCAGTGGGGCTGTCTGTGGCTGGTACCTGTGGACAGAGAACCAGGAGACACAGACCAGCCTTTACCAGTGCATGTTAGAGCCGGGACACACCTCTCACCTGAGCTGCTCAGTATGCAGATGCCAGACAGGTTCAGTCCTGGCTGTCTTTCGGGGCCTCCCAGCAGGGAGGGACAGACATGCAGGGTTTCTACATCCCGTTCTGCCTGCACAGGGAGCTCCAGCTGTTGGCTCCTTTGGCCTTTTCCTGCTATGGAGAAACCAGGGACTTAGCCTGATCAGTTTTACATCAGTTTTGTAAATGGCCCCGGGCCTCTCTGTTCAGAGGGGTGCCTGGCGTTTATTCCTGGATTCATGGTTGTTGCCCTTGATGTGAATCTCTCCCCCGATTCCTGCGCCGCTGCAGCGACGCTGCGCTGTTCAGCTTAGGGGCTGCAGGACGCTGTGGGCACTTTGGTCTCGTTGGCTCGCTGCTCATCAGAGGGCCAGGAAGTGGGACAAAGCCGTTCATCTTCTGCCGGGGTGGCAGCCTGCGGTTTCCGCCTTCTCTTAAATGCATTAGTCAAGCCACTGGGGAAAAACAATGGGGAGAACGTTGGAAACTCGTTTCCAGGTTAACTCTTCGCATCCCTGATGAAATCTGTGAAGTGCGTAGAGTCTGTCCCTGCCCTCTGGCCTCTCCACAGCAGGCGTCAGAATCACCCGGTGGACGGAGCCCCGGACCCTGGCCCCTCACCACGGACCGCAGCAGGCTGCGCAGCCCGCCCAGCACCTCCAGCCTCGGGCTCCTCTTCCGCGTCGTGATGCAGGAGATGACGATGCCCGCATCACGGATGGCACTGTCGGAGCGGCAGAGTGACCACAGGCTCGGGAAGGGACTTGGGACGGTCACTGTGGCTGAGTTAGCGGTTGGTTGCCTGTTTTCTTCCATTTGTGACGGTCCTTTCTTTCCCAGATGACCCCTGTTTTGTGACATTCATTCTTCCCACTTGTCATTGAAAGTCCTTGCTGGGACAACACTCTCAAACATTGTGACAAAAACCAGTGCCAGAAAAGATGCTTCCGATCATTTGTCGTTAGAGAATTACGTATCTTCCTACTCACCTGTTAGGAAGATACAAAAACCTCACAATGCCCCCCCGCCCCCCGCACTAGCGAGGACACAGCAGGGGGAGCACTCATTGATGGGGACGGAGTGGAGGGGCTGGGAAAGAGTTGGGCCCTGACTTCCAAAGCTAAATGTCCTCTTACCATACGGTCCAGTGATCTTGCTTCTTGGTGTTTACTTAAACCAGGGGGAAACTTACATCCACACAAAAACCTGCACATAAATGTTTATAGGAGCTTTATTCGCAAGCACTAAAACCCAGAAGCAACAAGTATGTCCTTCGATCGATGAATAAGCAAACTGTGGCCCATCCAGGCAACGGAATATATTCAGCAGTGAAAAGAAATGGGCTGTCATGAAAAGACATAGAGGAAACTTAGATGCTTTTTGCTGAGAGAAGAAGCCAGTCTGAAAAGGCCACACACTGTGTGATTCCAACTCTGTGATCTTCTGGAAAAGGCAAAACTATGGAGACAGTGACAAGATCCTTAGCTGCTGACAGCAGAGAGGGGTGAGTAGGTGGAGCACTGGGGATTGTTACGGCAGGGAAATTACTCTGTATGATGTCATGCATAAACCATGTAGATGTACAACACAGAGTAAATCTTAATACCTACAAATTTAAAAATCATTCCGGACATGCTTGTAATCCCAGCACTTGGGAGACTGAGGCAGGCAGATCACCTGTGGTCAGGAACTTGTTACGAAGCCTGGCCAACATGGTGAAACCCCCATCTCTACTAAAAATACAAAAATCAGCTGAGTGTGGTGGTGGGTGCCTGCAGTCCCAGCTACTCAGGAGGCTGAGGCAAGAGAATTGCTTGAACCCAGGAGGTGGAGGTTGGAGTGAACAGAGATCATGCCATTGCACTCCAGCCTGGGTGACAGAGCCAGAACGAGACTCTGTCTCAAAAAATAAATACATAAAATGAAATAAAGTAAAACAAAAGTAAAAATCATCTAGGAGGTCAGTGGGGTCCCAGGGAGGAATGCAGACCCAGGCAGGAGAGCCAGCCTGTGTCAAAAGATGGATGAAACCACCTCCTGGAGAGAGAAGAGGAACAGGGTGCTGACCTGCTTGACACGGCACGAGTCGGGTCTGTGAGACTAGAGGAAAAAGAAGCCACGCAAACACCCCAGGCTCCGCTTAATCACGTGGCTTCCCATAGATACAGGTCGGCAATGCCGAGACTGATCTGCCTGAAGCTGAAATGGAGCGATCAGGTGAGCAGCTGTCTGTGGGTGGGAGCTCCGTTCTCACTGCTCCAGGAGAGGCTACAGATGAGCGAGGAGGGGGCGAGAACGCCCCGTGTTGTAGCAGAGCAGGTGTGCGGCTTCAGTGTGATCTCACGCGTAGCTCGGTGCGGACACAGGTGGCGACGTGCCGAAGTACTGTGCACACCCCACAGCACACGCAGGCCTCTCCTCGCCCTGACAGCGGAGAGGCCTGGAAGCAGCATCTCCCAGTGGCCAGATGCTGGTTTCTAATTCCATTTTCCGGTGAAAGCAGCTGGGCTCCTTAGAGAAAGGGCCGATTCTAGCATGGGGCCAGGACGTGTGCAAGATGAGACTGGATCATCTCACAGTGCCAGAAAGGAAGGAACTGTGTAAGCAAAACAGAACCCAAACCCACATGGATGGGGGCAGGCCAGGGGACACAGGAGCCAACCAGCACTCCCCGCGGCCAAAGGAGAGCAATTGGCGCAGCAACGTCGGGTGCATCGGATTATACCCCAAAGAACAAGATGAAGAAGCAGGAGTCCACTCTGATATAAATGATTGAGTGGATATTCGTAAATGACTGGAGAGCAGAGGCAAATGTCCCTTGCAGAAGAATTCCCCATTCTTAGCGTAGGTGAGTTGCCGTCAAGGAGGGGAGCTCAGATCCTGACTTCCCGAGTGTGGGCTGCGTGCAGCTACGTGGTTCTGAAGAGTTCAGGATGGACGAAGGAGAAGGAGTAACTTCCCAGCAGAGGACCCGATGACCTCAGCCAGGCAGTCGAGGTCAGCATGGATGGCGACCAGGCGTGGGACGTGTATGCCCTGGACAACGCGCGGCGAGGACAGCACTTTCCCCCGTGGGCCTCCTCGCCGAGCACCTCCTCCCCACTCCGGTCATGAGAAAGTCACCAGATTCCAACAGAGCCTTCCAGTGAACCTGACCAGCACCCCTCAAAACTGTCAAAGTCATCAAAAACAAGGGAACGCTGAGAAACCATCACAGCCAAGAGGGGCTGAAGGAGACAGGGTGACTGAATCCAAAACAGAAGAATATATTCGGGAAAATGGTGGAAATCTGGATAAACTGTGCATGGTTATTCACACTGCACCAATATTGGCCCATTAATTGCAACAAAGGTACCATAAGCTTCAGGTCCGAATAGTGGAGGACACTGGGCGAGGGTGAGTGGGAACCCTGTTCTATGTCAGTTTTGCTGTAAATCCAAAGCTGTTGTAGACAAAGTTACTTGAAAAAGAAGCATCTCGGCCGGGCGCGGTGGCTCAAGCCTGTAATCCCAGCACTGTGGGAGGCGGAGGCGGGTGGATCACGAGGTCGAGAGATCGAGACCATCCTGGTCAACATGGTGAAACCCCGTCTCTACTAAAAATACAAAAAATTAGCTGGGCATGGTGGCGCGTGCCTGCAATCCCAGCTACTCAGGAGGCTGAGGCAGGAGAATGGCCTGAGCCCAGGAGGCGGAGGTTGCGGTGAGCCGAGATCGCGCCATTGCACTCCAGCCTCGGTAACAAGAGCGAAACTCCGTCTCAAAAAAAAAAAAAAAGAAAAAGCAGCATCTCAATACCATCAGTGGGCCCATGTCCCCCCTCGTAGGTATTTGTGTTTTAGCAAAAGAGAAATAAACAACTTTCGCCAGGCATGGTGGCTCACACCTATACTCCTAACACTGGGAGACCGATGTGGGCGGATCACTTGAGGTCAGGAGTTCAAGACCAGCCTGGCTAACATGGTGAAACCCTGTCCCTACTGAAATACAAAAATTAGCCTGGTATAGTGACACATTCCTGTAATCCCAGCTACTCCGGAGGCTGAGACAGTCGAATCACTTGAACCCAGAAGGTGGAGATTTCAGTGAGTCAAGATTGTGCCACCGCACTCCAGCCTGGGTGACAGAGCAAGACTCCACTGAGAGAGAGACAGTGAGAGAGTGAGAGAGCGAAAGAGCGAGAGAGAGAGAGAGAAGGGAAAAGGAAGAAGGAAAGAAGGAAGGGAAGGAGGGAGGCAGGGAGGCAAGGTCCGCTGTGCTGGGCCCGGAGCCTTCTGGGAGACCCACAGCCTCCTGGAGCTCCGGGCTCTGGCCCCACAGGGCTTGGCTCCGGTTGTGCTTCTGATCCGATGGGACTTTCAGAGACACCCAGGCCCAGGCCACTGCCTCTTTGGGCTCTGTGTTCAGGGAGGTCTGCGTGATTGGAATTCCAGAGGCTCCTCTGCCAATCATTTCCGCCACCGGGAGCTCCCGTGGAAGCTGTGCCCAGGAACACCGAGGTCTTTTCGGCCACCAGCCCTGCGCCTGCTCTCCCAACCCTGGCTCTAGCGAGAGGCTTGACGGCCCCACGGGTCAGGACCAACCACATCGGACCTCGTGCCACCGCCTCCCAAGCCTGAGTGCTGGGCCTGTGCACTTACAGAGAACAGGGGAGGCCCCGGACAGCCCTGGCCCTGCTGCAGATTCGGAACACCGGGGATTGGGTCTGGGATCTCGGTATTTTTTTTTAATAGGTGAGCAGCTGTTTTTATTATTTCAGCATAAATATTTCTCGTAGCGCACGAAGACAGAATGTGTTGATGTTAACTCTTAATCCTCACGACAACCCTGCAAGTCGTGCCTGAGTCTTACTAACCCATTTCACAGACGAAGCAGAAAGCAGCCACGCAGCTGGCCCGTGGCCATCGGTCGACGACGAGCAGGCAGGAGAACCCAAGGCCGTGTCCCTGACGGCTCTGTCCTGACGCCCCTGTGGCAGGCCCAGAGGACATGTTTCTAACAGGTATCTGCAGGAGGAAAGGCGGCTCAGCAGACACAGCCTGGGTTGCTGTTGGGCAGTCTGTGCCCAGTGCTGACGCCGTCTGCAGGTACTGACCTCCTGAGCTCTGTCCACTAGCAAATAAATAGAAAGCAAAATTCTCCTTTTGCTGATTTATAAAACTTCATCCAGCCATTTGCCCATTCACTTATTTGCTCACGGGGTTTCTGGCTTCTAAGATAAAGGAATGCATGCCTGAACGCTGTTTCCCGCCAGGGGCCCATCTGGCCATTCACTTGCACATCCACCTCCCGGGCAGGGACCCTGGCAGCTGATGCAAGGAAACCCCTGCTTGCCACAGGAATGTGACTGCCACCATCTGCAGCGTGGCCATCAAGCCCCTAGCAGCCTACGGGGTACCCTGTGGCAGCAGGAAGCACGGCCCACAGCAGGGAGGCTCAGCACTGTCTCCAAAGGGGCCTGCCCTGAGCCAGGCACGTGGCCTGCACCTCTTTATCCAGTGCCTGTCACGGGATTGCCACAGGGCCGGGGAAGGAGCCAGCAGGGTGAACTAGGACAGTGCCTTAGACTGCACTGTGCCTCAGGACCCTCCAGGCTTGTGCAGAATCAGACACCTGGGCCCCACATCCAGAGGCTCTGATTGAAGAGGTCTGATGTGGGCTCCAAGAGTGTGCAGATTTCCAGGGGATTCTGCCAGTGTTGCGGCTACTGCTGGTCTGGAGACCTCACTTTGAGAACCATTGGTCGGGAGTCCAGCTTTGTCCCTGGCTGTGCTGTGTGTTCTCAGCCTCCCAGTTGCAGGCAGATGCTGTCACCGTGACTTGGGGTAAGAGGTCGGGTGTCCTGGGGCCACCCTTCCACAGGCAGGTGGAAAGTCAGAGGCCACTGGGCACTGCCTGGCATTGCTGGCCTCCCGGAGACTCTTCAGACACCCCACGTTACAGATAGGCCAGCCTTTCCCTATGGGTGCCCCGCCACTGCTCGGTCCAGAGGGTCTCATGGAGCCACTCGGAAGCCTGACGTTGCTTCCTTGTCCTGGACACGTTCGTGTTCATGTTCCCCAACAAATAAATACTTTGGACATGTGATAAGATCACATCACAAGATAGAAACCCAGCAGGGTGGTTGAATTGTGTCTCCTGAAAATTTGTGTGTTGAAGCCCTAACCCCCAGTACCTCAAAATGTATTAGGGTCACTGTAATGTATGTAATTGCAGACGGCCCTCAACTTACAGTGGTTGGATTTAATTTTTGACGTTATGATGATTCAAAAGCCATGTGCATTCACCAGAAACCTTACCTCAAATACCCAAACATTCTGTTTTGCACTTTGAGTACAGAATTCAATAAATTACATGAGATATTCCATACTTTGTGTGTGTGTGTGTGTGTGTGTGTGAGAGAGAGAGAGAGAGAGAGAGAGAGAGAGAGAGAGAGGAAAGAGGGAGAGAGAGAGAGAGAGGAAAGAGGGAGAGAGAAGAGAGAGAGAGAGAGAGAGAGAAAGTCTCGCTCTTGTTGCCAGGCTGGAGTGCAGTGGTGCAATGTCAGCTCACGGCAGCCTCTGCCTCCTGGGTTGCAGCGGTTCCCCTGCCTCAGCCTCCTGGGTAGCTGGGATTATGGGCACATGCCACCATGCCTAGCTAATCTTTGTATTTTTAGTAGAGATGGGATTTCACCACGTTGGCTAGGCTGGTCTTGAACTCCTGACGTCAGGTGATCTGCCCTCCTCGGCCTCCCAAAGTATTGGGATTACAGGTGTGAGCCACCATGCCCAGCCCCATACTTCATTTTAAGATGCGCTTTCTGTGAGATGATTTCGCCCAACCAGAGGCTAATGTGAGTGTCTGAGAGCATTGGGATAGCTGGTCTGAGCTGCGATGTTTGGCAGGTTGGGTATTCAGTGCATTATCTACTTGTGATACTTTGAACGTGCTCTGGGTTTACGGACATAACCCCGTCACACGTTGAGGAGCGTCTGTAGTCAAAATGAGGTCATGCTGGAGTGGGGGTTGCCCAGCCCAATATGATTGATGTCCTTATAGAAAGAGGAATCTGGACACAGACACAGGGAAAAGGCCGGGTGATGAGAAGGCCACGATGGGGGTGATGCAGCCACAAGCGAAGGGGCAACAAGAATCAGGAGCGATCAGCGGAAGCTGGGAGAGGCCTGGGACTGACCCTTCCCTCGCAGCCTCAGAGGACACAGCCCTTGGCCAGGCGTGATGGCTCACACCTGTAAACCCAGAACTTTGGGAGGCCAAGGTTGGTGGATCACCTAAGGTCAGGAGTTCAAGACCAGCCTGGCCAACGTGACGAAACCCCATCTCTACTGAAAATACAACAATTAGCCAGGTGCAGTGGCATGCACTTTTAATTCCAGCTACTTGAGAGGCTGAGGCAGGAGAATCACTTCAACCTGGGAGGCAGAGATTGCAGTGAGCTGAGATCATATCACTGCACTCCAGTCTGAGCAACAGAGCAAGACTCTATCTCAAATTTAAAAAAAAAAAAAAAAAAAAAAAAAAAGAAGGACCCAGCCCTGCAGATACCTTGACCTTGGACTTCCAGCCTCCAGAGCAGAGAGAATAAATTGACTGTTCTTTATGCCACCCAGCCCATGGTATTGTGGCTCTGCAGCCCGGGAAGTGAACACAGCTTTCCTAATCAGCCTCTGCCATTTAATGCAATTAATGAGCTTTGGGTAAAAGTCTGATCTAATGCTGGTTATTTGGGAAAAGATGGTTTTGGGGGATAAGAGAAGAGGTGACAAGGTGTGTGATTTATTCATTGGCGGCAGAAAATTCAGGGATGTCTTATCAAGTTTATTTACCTCACACTGCTGGTAAAAGATTTTTCCCTAATCTGGAAATAATCTGAAATGTTTTACGGTATGCTCCCAGACATTTAGAATTCAGGTCACATTAGAAAACTGATTCCTAGGACATGTCTTTTCACAACAATGGAGGGCAGATACCGTCATTTCTCTGATGTAAAACGGTGTGGCATTTGCATATGACCTATGTGCCTTCCCTCATACACTTTAAATGAGCTCCAGGTTGCTTATAATAACTAATGCAATGTAAATGCCATGTAAATAGGTTTTATACTGAATTATTTGAGGCATAATCATGAAAAAAGGCTGTCTATGCTCAGTACAGATGAAGTGGAATATTTCAGTCTGCAGATACAGCTGTTCTTAGTCACTGTAAAATATAATAATTGTACTTAAAATGATTACGTTTTATTTATTTATTTTTGAGACAGAGTCTCACTCTGTCCCCCAGGCTGGAGGGCAGTGGTGTGATCTCAGCCCACTGTAACCTCTGCCTCCCAGGTTCAAGCTATTCCCCTGCCTCAGCCTCCTGAGTATCTGTGATTATAGGCACGCCACCGTGCCTGGCTAATTTTGTATTTCTAGTAGAGATGGGGTTTCACCATATTGGCCAGTCTAATCTCGAACTCCTGACCTCAAGTGGTCCGCCCACCTTGGCCTCCCAAAGTGCTGGGATGCTTACATATTTTTAAAACTCCAAGTTTGAAATTACAGTATGGTAGACATTACCTGCACTTCAAAAGAAATTTAGAACATTTTCTTAACACATTATTAATAAGCCTTAGGTGAAAGCTGATGGTAAATTCGTTTGTGAACAGAAGTTTTCTGAAAAGGAATTTGGAGGAAAGAGACTTTATTCCAGTGAACGGTTTACAAACCTGGGAGCTGCAGCCTTTAGTGTGAAAGAAAGTGTATTCCAGAGAACGCAGGAAGGGTTTGGGTTTTATGGTGTTGGGTCCTTCCCAGGTCCCGTTCAGGTCCATTTACACACATGAGGGACTCAAACTTGGTTGGTTCTGATTGGTTGATACAGCTGAGCCCTGATTAGCCAAGGCAGATGAGCACTGATGGGCTGGTTCAGGTGAGCACTCAGTGCTTGGTTCAGGTGAGCTCTGATTGGTTGGTTGGTTGGTTCAAGTGATCTCTGAGTGGTTGGTTCATTCAGTTGATTACCGAGTGGTTGGTTCAGGTGAGCAATGATTGGTTGATTCATTCAGTTGATTACCGAGTGGTTGGTTCAGGTGAGCACTGATTGGTTGATTCAAGTGAGCTCTGAGTGTTTGGTTCCGGTGAGCTCTGGGTGATTGGTTCATTCAGGTGATTGCCAAGTGATTGGTTCAGGTGATCGCTGAGTGTTTGGTTTAGGGGAGCGCTGATTGGTTGGTCCAGGTGAGCTCTGAGTGGTTGGTTCAGGTGAGCTCTGATAAGTTGTTTCAAGTGAGCGCTGATGTATTGATTCAGATGAGCTCTGATTGGTTGGCTGGTTGGTTCAAGTGATCTCTGAGTGGTTGGTTCACTCAGGTGATCGGCGAGTGATTGGTTCAGGTGATCGCTGAGTGGTTGGTTCAGGTGAGCACTAATTGGTTGGGATGAGCACTAATTGGTTGGTTCAGGTGAGCTCTGAATGTTTGGTTCAGGTGTGCTCTGAGTGGTTTGTTCAGGTGAGCTGAGTGGTTGGTTCAGGTGAGCTCTGATAAGTTGGTTCAAGTGAGCGCTGATGTATTGGTTCAGGTGAGCTCTGATGGGCTGGTTCAGGTAAGTGCTGAGTGGCTGGTTCAGGTGAGCTCTGATTGGTTGGTTGTTTCAGGTGAATGCTGAGGAGTTGGTTCAGGTGAGCTCTGATGAGATGGTTCAGGTGAGCACTGAGTGGTTGGCTCAGGTGAGTTCTGAAAGTCCAGAAGTTGACTGGAGATGCAGGTTCCAGGGGCTCAGAGCAGATGGCCCGTGGTCAGCAGTGGCCTCTTAGGGCTGTTTTAAACATAGGCACAGTTGGGCACTCAGGATGTGCTCTTTCAGTTCCACATTTGTTCACAACGTGCTTTGTTGTGAAATGAAGGAACTGCAGGAATATCTGACTGCAGCGGCATTGATGGCAGATTTGGGACCTGAAACTGGGATGGTAAGAGAAGCAGCTTTTCCTTTTGTTTTTTAAACCAAATGGTCAATTTGAAAATTGAACACATTATTGGCCTCAGTTTTATCATGCCCATGTCAACTATTTAATATAAAAGACCTGCCTTTTGTGTGGCCTATGTAAAAACAAACGTTTGGGCACTACCAGGGCAAGGTTGCGGGGCACACATATTCACTAACGCAGCTCCCACAACCACCGAGGCAGGTGCTGTGGCCAGGCAGGAAAGCTGGGACAGCTAAGGACCACGGAAGGCAGCAACGCCAGCATGGCGGGGTGGGGGTGAGTGTGTGGGGTTGGAGGCAGAGACCACCTGTCTTGACACCGGGCAAGTTCTTCCAGCTTTGGAGTGAACCGGACGTGTGGGCTGAGTTCTCAGGGCTGGGTGACAGCCGCCCAAGTCCTTCCTCACGAGGACAGGAAGAGCAATGGACATGTAAATAACATGAAATATAAGCAGGGTCGCTTTTTAAGAAAGGAAAATTATTCACACAGAAGAAAGAAAAATATCACTTTTGGGTTTCAATTTCCAGATTCAACTGATGGTTCACCTTTGTCTGTGATGCGTCACGAAACAACACATGAAGAATTTTTATTTACGGTCCAAGGAAAGAAAGGTCAAAAGGTCTCCTTGGCATTTGAGGGCCTCTGGCAGGTTTCTCAGCCTCTCCGCGGTGGACATCTGGGGCTGGGTGGCCCTTGGTTTGGGGGCCCTGGCCTAGGCGGCGTGAGGTCTCAGCAGTATCCCAGGACTCTACCCACTCCATGACAGGACCTTTCCTCAGGGGTGACATCAAAATTGTCTCCAGAAATTGTCCAATGCATGCCCCGCCCCACCCCCACCCCAGGGGACAAGGTTGTCTCTTGGCTATCAATCTCTGGTGTCTAATAAGAGAAATAAAAATCCAACCACAAACATGCTCTCCACGGATGTATTGTATTGCTGGAAGCGTGGACCCCATGTCTGCCTGACTTCTAGTCACCCGAAGATCCACTGACGCTAACTCTGTACCTGGACACTTTGGATTAAATGGAAGGCATCCAGCGGATGTGCAGCAGAGGGAGAGACACCCCTCTTGGTATCAAAAGTACCAGGCAAGCTGGGTGCAGTGGTTCACCCGGTAATGCCAGCACTTTGGGAGGCCAAGGTGGGTGGATGACCTGAGATCAGGAGTTTGAGACCAGCCTGGCCAATATGGTGAAAACCCACCTCTACTAAAAATGCAAAAAATTAGCTGGGCATGGTGGCACCTGCCTGTAATCCCAGCTATGCAGGAGGCTGAGAGGGGAGAATCACTTGAATGCAGGAGGCAGAGGCTGCAGTAAGCTGAGACTGCACCATTGCACTCCAGCCTGGGAGACAGAGTGAGACTCCATCTCAAAAAAAAAAAAAAAAAAAAAAAAAAAAGGTGCTAGGCAGGTGCAGAGCAGGCTTGCAGGGCATACTGGCAGCTGTGGGTGGTGATTGGGTCAGCTCCCTTCTTCAGGGCAGTTTATCAAGTTTTTACAAAACGGGAGGCCATCCGCATCATTAAGTTGGTCCCTCTATGGTTTTGAGGTACGTCAGTTTCCTTATGCAAGGATTTCATTTCTCACTGTTTTCATAATAAATATTTTGTCTTTAAAAACATCTTGAAACTTTTTCACATAAATCTGTGTTTTATGATAAGTAATTTTGATACCACCAGAAAGTCTAATTGTTCATTTTACTGTCTCATCTGTCTGGAGACAGGGAGTTTCATGACTGCGTCTTCAGCACCAGCATGGGGAAGCTGCCCAGGTTTTGAGGGGAACTGAATGTGGAATTCCGGGGGTGCCGGGCAAGCCAGATGGCCTTGTGGGCAGTCACTTCCTGTGGTCAACTGGGGTGGGAAAGGCCCTGAGGCACTGCCAGCTGCCTACCGCCTGGCCCAGCTCCCTGCCTGTGCCTATGTGGGTCACCTCTCAGTGGGTTTCGGGGACAGATAAATAGACGACTTCCGTTTTGACTCTGAAATCTCATGGGCCACTACCTGAATGTGAATCTTTTCTTAAACACACCAGTACATTTAAATCAGTTTTTGCAGTTAGAATATACTGTTTTGCAGTCTTCTGTATAGCTTTATGTGTATTATTATAAACATAAATGTAGCTACAAAAGTGGCATAACGTATTCACTCTGCACATATTTATATGTTTATGTCAAATATCAATGCTTCATGTCATGAGCACTTAAAAAATCACATCTTCATGGGCTTGCTCTGTAGTTACTTAGCTACCTACGCAGAGCCCAGTATTGGGCAGTATGTGATGCAGAAGGCGGTCAGCACCTTTCTTTGCTCTGGGGTTGTGATCTCTGAGCCCACCCACATCCTTGCACAGTCCCAGGGAGGACTGCCCGGGAGCATCAAGCCCAGAGTGACTGAATCAGACACACGGCTCTGGGTGTACAATCCTCCTGGCAGCCCCACCACGTCTGGCACCACCATGGGATGCATATTTTTACCATCTTTTCTGCAGGATGGGAGTGGCCATCTTGGGCATCACATAAAAATGTAACCTACAACAATTCAGATCATCAGCCTGTAATGCCATTTTGTTTTATCTCGGTGCTTTCTTGGTTTGCTTTAGAAGCAGAATTCCTCTGATGTGCCCTGCTCCCAAAGCCCAGGGTACAGTCTGTGTGGTGTGTGGTGGTGGCATTTGCTAAGCCTCCTCTAGAAGCCCACAAGCCATATATGTATTATATATATAACTTCTATTTGAATCCCATTGGAAATAAAATTTCTTGTACACTGCCTTTAGATGTAAAAGGAAAATAACTTACAGTAAAATGTAAATCTACTAGCGCTGAGCACACTGCTGTGTGGGGGACATCCTGAGTGAACACAGGTGCAGGCAGGCACAGGTGTGGATGTCGGGTGATCGAGCTCACAGACAGCCTTGACGTGGTCATGGAGTTTCTGAAATCGCAAAACCTCTGGATAAGGCTCCTAAAACCATGGTGCACCTGTTTGATTTACACAATAATTTATTTTAAGAAAATCTAGTCTAGTTTAAAATTAGTCAAAAAATTCTGTCTCGTTACCTGTAAAACGAAGTGAATGAGTTCAGATGCAGGCAACCAAGTTTTCCCTGCAGGAATGTCCAGTGGGTGCAGGCAGAGACCTTTCTTGAGGTGGCTCTGTTCCCCTGCTGTGGGTGACCCGACATTCTCTCCACTCACCTGGTAGGCGGGGCCATGTCCTACGAAGTCCTTCCCCGCACCATCCCCACAGGCCAGCAGAGGGTGCTGCTGGGCAGGAAAGGGGGCACAGCACCCTGCTGAGCTGCCGTTCTAAGGGTTGACATGTGTCCAGAGGATATGGTATGTGAAGATGATGGGGACATTCTGGAATCCATTTGGAGGAAACGGAAATGCAGTGCCAGGAAGGCGCTCAGAGAGGCCCGAGAGATTTCTAGCAAAAACCTCCCGGTGAGCTTTGAGGTGCAGGCTCCCAGAAACATAGCTGCAAGGAGCATCCAGACCCGGGCTCATGCAGATGTGACTTACAGAATCGCAGGTGACCTTCCTCACTGGGCTCAATGTCCTCACCGTGTTCCTCAGTGGGCTTCTGGCTGGTTTGCAGGGAAAGCGTAGAGGGGGGTTCATTCAACAAGCCCCACTGTCATTGTCCACGAGGGGCTGCTGCATGTGTGCAGACTGTCTGCTCCAAAGCTCGCTTTTAGTAACAGCTTCATTTAGGCATAGTTCACACCGTAACAATTCACCCTGCAGTGTGTACAATTGAGTGTTTTGGGTATCTTCACAGAGTTGCAGTGAGCTCCGCTATCTAATTTTAGAATATTTCCGTCACCCCAAAAGGAGGCCCACACCCATTAGCCGTCGCTCCCCACCCGCTCTGCTCTCTAATCCCCTGTGACCAGGAATCTGCTTTTTCTTCCCCTGGCCACCCATCCTGGGCATGTCATGTAAATGGGTCTGACGAGGCATGGCCTTCTGTGTTTGGCCGCCTTCCCCCAGCAGTTCTCAAGCTTCAGCCATGCTGTAGCACGGATCAGTACCTCTTTTCTTCTTATGGCTGCCAAACTGCCTATTGTCTGGATAGAATATGCTTTAACTGTTCACCAGCTGGTGGACATTTGGGTTGCTTCTGCTGTGGGTCATTGTGACTAGTGTCGCTGTGAACATTCATGTACAAGTTTTAATGTGGACATACGTTTTCGTTTCTTTTAGGTATATATGTAAAAGTGGAATTGCTTGGTCATGTGGTAACTGTATGTTTAACTGTTTTTATTTTTTATTTTTTTTGAGACAGGGTCTTGCTCTGTCATCCAAGCTGGAGTACAGTGGCTCAATCTTGGCTTACTGCAACCTCCACCTCCCGGGCTCAAGCAATTCTCCTGCCTCAGCCTCCCAAGCAGCTGGGACTACAGGTGTGCACCATCACGCCCAACTACTTTTTGTATTTTTAGCAGAGAAAGGGTTTTGCCATGTTTCCCAGGCTGGTCTCAAACTCCTAGACTCAAGTGATCTTTGGGCCTTGATCTCCCAAAGTGCTGGGATTATGGGCATGAGCCATCGTGCCTGGCCTTTGTTTAATTCTTTAAGGAAAGGACAGACTGTCTTGCACAGCGGCTGCATCGTTCTGTGTCCCCAGCAGCCACGTGAGAGGGTTCTGGTTTCCCCACATCCTCCCCAACACCCGTTCTTATCTGTCTTTTCTGTCTTTTTATTCCAGCCGTCCCAGTGCAGGTGAAGCGTATCTTATTGTGGTTTTGATTTACATGTCCCTTAAAACGAATGATGTTGACCATCTTTTCACACGCTTATTGGCCATTTTATATCTTGAAGAAAACGGCTATTCACATGCGTTGCTCACTTTTAATGTGGTCGTCTTTTTATTGTTGATTGTTAGAGGTCGTGTGTTCTGGAGGCAAATCCCGTATTAGATGCAGATTTGCAAACATTCTCCCCATTGCGTAGGTTATATTCACTTTCTTGATGGTGTTTTAGAGACATAAACTTTTGAAATTGGGATGAAGTGGATGTATTCTTCTTTCGTTAGTTGTGCTTTTTGTGTCCTCAGAAGCCGTGGCCTCATCTAAGACCACAAGGACGTTCTGTGTCTCCTCCGGGATTTCTGTGGCGCTCCCTACCCGTCAAGGCGGCCCGGGTTCCTTCTGAGTTTGCTGAGGGTCTGGACGGCTCCGGAGTTGGGGCGCAGCGCGTCCGGCCCCTTGGTCCCCGACGACGCGGCCGGGACAGGGGCGCTGGAAGGAATACTGGTTCGGGGCTCCTCGGAGCTCCCGTCGGGCAAAATCGTTTGCTTTTCCTAGTATTTCGGCACCGTGTTCGGAGCACTACGCCGAGTCCGAGCGACGACACTGCGGGCGTCGGCTTCGCGGGCCTCGCGCGTCCTTCCTGCACCTGGGGACCCCGGGCTGCTCGCGTGCTCGGGGCGGCCTCCGTGGGCGCCCGGCTTCGGCACCGGGGGAGGCCTGGCCTCCCTGCGCAGCGGGAGCTCGGGGTGGGGCGGGGCGCTGAGTCCCGACGCCCGAGGCTAGGTGTGGGGGTCGTGATCGAGGGCGGAGGCGGGGCCTTCCGTCCGTCCGGGGCCCCGGCTGGTGTCGGCGCGGAGCCCGGGCGCGGGGAGGGCGGTTCCCAGCACGCCCCACTGAGGGCGCCCGCGTGGCCTCGGCTGCAGGGGTCGGGCGCGGGGGCGTGGCCTCGGCTGCAGGGGTCGGGCGCGGGGGCGTGGCCTCGGCTGCAGGGGTCGGGCGCGGGGGCGTGGCCTCGGCTGCAGGGGTCGGGCGCGGGGGCGTGGCCTCGGCTGCAGGGGTCGGGCGCGGGGGCGTGGCCTCGGCTGCAGGGGTCGGGCGCGGGGGCGTGGCCTCGGCTGCAGGGGTCGGGCGCGGCGGGGCGCGGCGGCGCGCGGTGCGAGAGGAGCGGGTGTTGCCCTCCAGGGAGCGCGGACCCGCAAAGCCGAGCTCCGCGCCTTCCCAGGCCCCGGGAGGAGGCGGCGCCCAGGGCCCGGAGTCGGGGACTTGGGGGCGGAGGTGGCGGGAGGCGCAGCGGGCGGGGTGACGGGGTCTCGGGGCGGCGCGGCCGGTGGGACTGAGGACTGAGAGGGAGACCCTCGAGCCTCGCAGGCCTGCAGTGAGGAGCTGAGCCCCGCGGGCCGGGGGCGCACGGAGGGACCCGCGCTGGGGTGGAGGGTGCAGGGCTGGGAGGGGAGGGGGGAGGAGGGCGGGGGAGGGGAGGGGGGTGCAGGGCTGGGAGGGGAGGGGAGCAGAGTCCTGGGCTGCGATTGCTCGTCTCGCCCGATGAACACCTGGTGTCTGTGGAGTGGGGGGATGCCGTCCGCTCGAGGGTCGCGCTGCTAGTATGTGCATCGGCAGTGCTAAGCCGCAGAAGAGCCATCGCTGTGTCACTCCTGTCCCGCCAAACCTGAACGTCTGAGAGAGCCTGGGAACCGGCCTCTTAGGGAAGCCCCTCCACCCTGCTTGGGTTTTCTCGGCAAGCTCTGTAGAAGGGAGCAAGGTCTGCCGAGGCCACCACCGTGGGCCCAGCGTTCCTGGTGTCCTAATGGAAGCGTTGAAATCACTTCGTATTACTCCTGGCCCTTAGGAAGATCGATGCAATGCCCATTAGACGCTAATTACTACTTTTTTTCCCCCCTAGAAAACATTTGAGGAAGATGGTGCGGGGTGGGCCCTGCAGGGAGTGGGGTCCTGCCTGGAGCTGCTGTCCAGGCTCACCCTCGGTGCTGTGTTCACATCCACCATTGCAGTGTCATATAGAATCTTCCATTGCCTTTTTTATTTTAAAAAGTGCTGCTCACACAGGGGAGTTTTAGGGCAGTGCAACTGTTCTACGTGATCCATGACATTATGTACTTGTCAAGACCCAAAAACTGCATAACGGGAAGAGTGAACCCTCAAGTAGACGACGTGCTCAAGTTAATAATGATGTATCAAGTTGTAATGCGTGAGCCACCAATGCAAGCAGTTATAATAACTGGGAGGAAGTGGGGGCAGAGGCAGAGTCTGTAAGGACGCCCTGTACTTTCTGCTCAGTTTTTCTGTAAAACCCAAAACTTCTGTAAAATATGAAGTCTATTAATGTTTTTAAAGGTGCTTATTATATAAGGAAATGATTTTGGTTCACTGTCTTTGGGACCTTTTTTCATGAGATTTGTTTAAAGCAGTGACTGGTTTGCAGTGATGGCACCATTCTTCTGGATGCCTTTTTGACTTTGAGCAGCAGTTCCTGCCCTACTGAGCAGGGAGACCCAGTGAGTGGGGGACAGGCCTGGATGCTCACATGGCCTCATGTCCTGGTCTGCGAAATGGGGTGGCATCTTGCATCACGGTGGTCCTGTCTAATGGAAGAATGTTAAAGTGTACTTGGCACAGTGTGTACCTGCAGTAAGTGAGCTTGTCAAAAGCAACAACTGGGTTGGCACTGACATTCGTTGTAGATGTATAGAAGCAATATGTAGATGGTGAATTGATGAGGAGGGGCCTATGGAGACATGGGTTTGTGCCATATACTTTATTATTCTAATTTTCTGTGCTCTTTGGGACTGTCCCTGTGGCTTCCATATGGCCTCAAACAGGTGAGGAGCTGCTGCATGTTCAGACCGGAAACCTGAGCTCATCATCACACGAGTCTGGGCTCTTCTGAGGTATCACGTTTGGGAACATTTTTCTTTGAAAATTTAAACTCTCTTCCATTTGTATTTGTTGAAATTCTAGAGCTTTTGATAACTCATGCTAAAATTTTTAAATCTTTTTGCTTTATTGTCTTTTTATTTGAAATATCAAAATTTATGTCGGAAGCATCATTTTGCCATCCTGCCCAACTATTCAAACTATCCAAGATCCTCCAAGAAATGCATGACTAAAGACGATGTTTCTCCCTTTCTGATTAAAAAAAGAAAAAAAAAAACTATAGTAACTTTAATCCCTAAATAAATAAAACACGTGGGGTCCTGACCCACATGAGATAATCACTAGCTCTATACCCTGTGAGTTGACATATTGCTTTGTTTGATTTTTAAAACCTATATTGAAGTACATGCGTTACTATAGGAAATTAAACATTGTACAAATGGACTGAAAGTGGGCACTAGAAAGACAAGTCAGGCCTGTATTCCAGAGGGCTCAGAGGGAGTGGTAGAGTCCTGTGTCTGCTGCTCCAGCCCCTGGAGGTTTTGCTGTGTTGACAATGGGTGACACGGGTGTGACTGTTTTCCTCTTGGGGGGGTGAAACTGACACCTAACACTGCTTGTTGTCTTAGGACTTCCTTTTGAATGAATTCAGGCAGAGAACCTGCATAAAGGGCGCATTTAGGGCTCATGTCGTCAGAAGAGGCCCTGCAAGATGTGTATCTCATGCCTTTACTTTAGAAACCCACAGAAGACTTCATCCCGGGGAGGTGGAACAGGCATACTTTTTCTTGCTCTTCCCACGAATAAAACAACCCTGGGTTCGATGTAGAGGAAGCACACAGAGGACAACTCTGAGAGGGTGAGGAGGAGGCAAAGCAGCCATGGCCTTAGGACCCAGGGAGCCCTGGCAGTGTGATGAGTTCCCAGGGTTTCTTTTGGTCTCCTGCATCCTAGACATGGAGCTTGTCTACTGCGGTGCGTTTGTGCTCCTCTAACAAACGCACAGTTTATAAAAAACAGAAATTTATTTCCTCATGGTTCTCAAGGCTGGAAGTCCAGTATCAAGGATCCAGCATCACAGGTGGAAGGCAGGCGGGCCGGTGCGTCTAGTTCCTCTCCAGCCATAGGCCTGTGAAATTGCACAAGTCCTGCGCTTCCACAGTGCAATGGTGGGACCGGCAGAGGACAGACATTTCCCTTCCAAAAGGAAAAATAGGCAAAAGGGAGTAACAGGCCTTAGCTAAGTCCGAAACTCAACAAGGCAAACAGCATTAAATCATCTTTGACTCCACGCCCCACCTTCTGGACACACGGGTGGGGTTGGGCACCCCAGGCCTCAGGCAGCCCCGCCTCCATGGCTTGCTGGGCTCAGTTAACCTCAGCAGTTCTCTCAGGCTGGCGGCTCCACACTGGTGGCTCTGTAGGTCTGGAGTCTCAGGGGTGGCCCTGCCTCCACAGCTGCATTAGGCATTGCCCTGGTGGAGACTCTCTGTGGTGGCTCTGTCCCTGCAACAAGTCTCTGCCTGGGCACCCAGGCTATCCACAGCACACTTGGAAATCTAGGTGGAGGAGAAAGCTGTGCCCCCACAACTTTTGTACTCTGTGTGCCTACAGAATTAGCACCACATGGACTCTGGACACCTGAGCCATAGCTGTGTGGCCAAGGAGTGCTGTGCCAGAATCTGGAGATTAGAGACCTGAGATGGCTGTGGGCAGTGAGGTTGCAGGGGTGTTCTGGGCCTCTCTTCCTAAACTGTCCAGTGCTGTGGTGAGCATGGCAGCCCCGAAGATCTCCGAAATGCTCTTGGGGCCGTTATTCCATAATCTTCATGAATAACTCCAGGCTTCCTTCTATCCATACTAATCTCCTTATGAAAGTAGGTTACACCGTTGGTTTTCTTCCCTAAATACTCTTTGTTGTTCTTTACATGGTTAAGCTGACATAATTTTCAAATCTTTACATTCTGCTTCCCTTTTAATTATAAATTTTGCCCTTAAATAACATTCTGTTCTCAAATTTTACCAGAAGCAATTAAGGAAAACTATCCTGAATACTTGGCTGCCTAGAGATTTCTTCTGCCAAATTATCTTAGTTCATCACTCTTAAGCTCTGCCTTCCACAAAGTCCTGGGACATGGACACAGTTAAGTCGAGTTTTTTTTTTTACCACGTTGTAACAAAGAAAATGGAAATACACCATATCAAAATTGATGGAACACAGCTAAAGCAGTACTGAGGGGAATTTTTAGCACCAAAATGCATGCATTTGAAAATAGGAAAAGTCTCAAATCAATCTCAGCTTCTACCTCAAGATCCTCATTTCTACCTCTCTGGAAAATGAAGAGCAAAATAAACCCCAAGAAAAAGCAGAAGGAAGGAAATAACTGAAATCAATGAAATAAAAAACAGGAAAGCTGGAGGGCATGGTGGCTCATGCCTGTGATCCCAGGACTTTTGGAGGCCAAGGTGGGTGGATCACCTGAGGTCAGGAGTTCGAGGCCAGCCTGACCAATATGGTGAAAATCCGTCTCTACTAAAAATATAAAAATTAGCCAGGTGTGGTGGCATGCGCCTGTAGTCCCAGCTACTTGTGTGACTGAGACAGAAGAATTGCTTCAACCTGGGAAGAGGAGGTTGCAGTGAGCTGAGATTGTGCCACTCTACTTCAGCCTGAGTGACAGAGAGAGACTCCCGGGGCGGGGGGGCGGGGGGAGGGGGCGCGGAGAAGGTTACCTAGCTTTTTAAAAACATTACAAAAACTGACAAATCTCTAGCAAGACTGAAAAAGAAAAAAAAAGATGCAATCAGCAATATCAGAAATGAAACCAGAGATAGCACTATAGAGTGCAGACATCAAAAGGATAAGGAGAAAAGCTACAAACAACAGTACACCCATTAATTTGACAACTTAGACAAATTGGGCTACTTTCTTAAAAAGGACAAACTACCACAACTCACCCAACAGGAAGCAGATCATTGAATAGCCCAGTAGCTATTAAATGCATTGTATTCATAATTTCAAAAAAGAAATCTTCAGGCCCAGATGGTTTTTCTAAAGAATTCTACCAAACATCTAAAGAACTGACACCAATTCTACACAATCTTTTCCTAAAAATACAGGAGGAGGCAATACTTCTCAGTCATCTCATGAAGCCAGAATTACATTGATACCAAAACCAGACAAAACAAGAAAGCTCAATATCCAAGAAAGCAAGCCCAGTATCCCTCCTGAATATAACACAAAAGCCCATAACAAAATATTGATAAATATATTTAAGCAATATACAAAAAGAATTATCCACCATGACCAAGTCTGGATTTATACCAAGGATGCAAAGCTGATTGATATTTGAAAACTGATCCATGTAATCTACCATATTAATAGACTAATTGAAAAAAAATCATATCATCATATCAACCAGGGCAGAAAAAGTATTTGACAAATTTTAATGCACATACATGATTTAAAAAAAAAAAACTCTAGGACAGATAGGAGTAGAGGGGGACCTTCCTACTTATTAATGACTACCTACAAAAAACACCCACAGCTAACATGGCACTAAATAGTGAAAACTGTATACTTGCTCCATAATATCAGGCACAAGGTAATGTCCGCCTTCATCATTCTTATTCAGCATTGTACTGGAAGTTCTATCTAGTGCAATAAATCAAGAAAAGGAAATAAAAGGCATATAGATTGGAACAGGATAATTAAAACAGTCTCTAGTTACAGATGACATGATCATCTGATTATAAAATCCCCAAGGATTGTACAAAAAAAAAAAAAAAAAAAAAAAAAAAAAACCTCCTAAAGTTAACAAGTTCAAAAAGGTTGCAAGATACAAGATAAACATAGAAAAGTCAATTGTCTTTCTTTACATAGCATAAATACCAAAATTATGGACCCCAAAATTAAAAATGCAATACCATTTAAAATTAAAAACGTAAGTATAAATTCACTCAAACATGTACAAGACTTTTGTGCTGAAAAGTGTATGATGCTGATGAGAGAAATCAAGGGAGATCTAAATGCATGAAGAGGCATACCATATTCAGGGATTGGAAGACACAATATAGTAAACATGTCAGTTTTTTTCAAACAGATGAACAGAATTCTTATCAAAATCCCAAAAGGATTTTTTTTGTAGATATAGTCAAGATTATCCTAAAATTTGTGTGGAAAGTCAAAGGAGCTAAAATACCTAAATCTTGAAATAGAGGAATAAGATGAGAGGAATAATTCTATCCAAAACCAGGACTTATTATTGCCAGAATAATCAGGGTAGTGTTATCCTAGACAGACTGACAGGTAATAGAACAGAACAGAGAACTCAGAAACAGACCCACAGAAATATGCCCACCTGATTTTTGACAAAGATGCAAAATCAATTCAGTGGAAGAAAGATAGTCTTTTCAACAAATGGTACTGGAGTAATTGGACGTCCACAGAGAGACAAAAGAACCATGAGCTACACCATATATTAGAATCATGAGTTCTAACAATGAATTACAGATTTACACATGAAATGTAAAACTATAAACATTTTAGGAAAATATGTAGTAGACAACACTTAGGACCTGAACAAAGAGGTCTTGACTTGATGCCAAGAGCATGATCCGTACAAAGAAAATTGATAGATGAGCCCTTATCAAAATTGAAAGCGTATGCTCTGTGAAAGAATCTGTGAAGTGGATGAAAAGGCAAGCTCTACAAACTGACGAAAATATTTGCAAACCACATATCTGATAAAGGATTAAGAAATCTCAAAGCTCACCAGTACAAAAGCAAACAATTGGGTTAGAAAATGGGCAACAGGCATAGAGACATTCCGCCAAAGATGCCACAGTGATGGCAGAAAAGTACATGGCAAGGCATCAGTCAATAGCAGCCAGTGGCGAAGTGCAGGACCAGGGTACCACTGCACACCATCAGGAGAGCTAAGATAAAAGGCAGTGCCACCTTCAAAGGCTGGCGAGGATGTGGATAAACTGGGTCACTCATAAGTTGCTGATGGGACTGTAAAATAGTACAGCCACTTTGGAAAACGATTTAGCAGTTTCTTTTAAGACAAAATATGCAACTCTCATATGAGCCAGAAATTGCCCTCCTGAGAATTTATCCCAGAGAAATGAAAATTTGTGTTCACATAAATACGGGCATATGAATGTTTACATTAATTTATTTGTCATAGTCAAAAACTGGAAAGAACCCCGATGTCTTTCAGTGGGTGAAAGGTTAATGAACTACTGACACCTGCGACAACCTGGATGAAGCCTCCAGGGAATTGTGCTGAGTGACAAAAAGCCAATTCCAAAAGGTTATTCTATTATTCCATTTACATAACATTCTTGAAATGGCAAAAGTATAGCCATGGAGAATAAATAGTTCAGTGGTTGCAGGGGTGTCGAGGAGGGGTGATCTGGGAGGAACGTGGGTTTGTCCAGGAGGAGTCTCAGGAGGGTCCTATGGGTGGCGACGGCCTGGGTCTGGCTGCATGGATGCCAGTGGCTGCAGTCTTGTGCTATAGTTTAGCAAGATGTTACCCCTGGAGGAAAAGGTACACAAGATTTCTGTCTGTCTACTATTTCTCACACCTGCATGTGAACCTACGGTTATCTAAAACAGGAAAAATCCGTTCACACCTATTCACTGTCTGCCAACAAACCCAAATATATGCACCACATTACAAGGGCTTTACCAATATGTAGAATCTTTTTTTTTTTTTTTAACCGATATGTAGAATCTTATGTGAAGTGGGAAGAGGGAAAAGGGCTTTCCTTCTAGGTAGCTATGACCTTGACTGACTTAAAATAATTATTTGCTGCAGATTTGCAGGTCCAGATCTAAAAGTTTAAATAGATGTCAAGGTACATTAATTCAATTTCAGTGACCTTGGTGTTGAGCCTTTGAAACACTGCCTCTCAGTTAAGGCTTGAATAAATAACATTTCTAAGGTTGAACTGGGAGTGTTTAAATATTCAGAGCCAGGCAGAGGAAGGTGGAAGGCAGCAGGCTGCACCCTGCTTCAGGCTCCCTCTCGCTCTCTGCCTGCCTGGGCTGGAGCCTCCTCTGGATCAGGGCCGGAGACCCTGCAGCCCCGCCTCTCCCTCCCGCCAGGTGGGTGTGGGTGGCCCAGGGATGCCTCAGGTGGCATGTTTGTTTTCTGTGGATCCCAATGTGATCGTGAACTTACTGCATCACAATTTCCTGCCAGCCACCTCCCTCTAAAGGAGAGGCCAGGAGGAATCTTTGTTTTCTTCAAATGCTTGGATGTCCCACAGACCAGTGACTGGATCCTCTTGGCAAAATGAGGACCCCAAGAGTTTAGAATCTGAATAACTTTGCCTTCCTTCTTACTTTTTCAATAATTTGTGGATTGTTTGGGGGCATATCTGGTGGAGAGAATCTGAAAGCTAAAAATAAGTGATAAAATGCAGGGTAAATGCATTAGTAGTAAATTTCTAGACAGGGCAATGAACACCAGCTAACTAGAAATCGGCACGTTCCCCAGCATGCGCTGTTTTGGACTGAAGTCACGTGGAGCAGCAGCAGCAGCAGCAGGTGCGTCAGCGCCAAGGCGCTGCTGTGCTGGAGCTCCCCAAAGCTAGTGTTTTGTGGTCGCAGGGTGTCCATTGTTGTAGTTTCCTCCGCACCAAAATGTCGCAACCACCGGCCAGAGAGAACATGGGGCACCTGGTCTGATCAGCCACAAAGCAGGTCACACTAAATGCCATTTTTGGAACGG